>NC_080776.1:5777500-7027500 GCF_020826845.1 Diceros bicornis minor | reverse complement strand
TGTTGTAAACCAATTTGTACTGCACGGGAAGGTTTTCACGTGGCTTTTGGAGATCAGCATCATTTAGAGTGACCGGGTTGCATTTTACCCTTATATCAGCAGTTTAAGAACTGCTCAATTTGTTGAAATGGTGGGGTTTTGTGGGTGAGAGTATCTTTAATCATAAAAATAGTATATTTCCTCATTAGAAACCAGAATCTTGGCATTTTAAGTGGGAGTCTTCTCATTTTTACTGATTTCTTTTGAATTCTTTTTTTATATCATTTTCTGTTGCCACACTTTTAACATTTTTATGAGCCTTCAGCTAATTTCTCAATAGTCCCTTGATTTACTTCTAGTGATTAGTAAACAAACTTTAATATGTGATAGGGCTACTACCGTCACTTCTTCGTTTCCCTCTTGGCTTAAAATTGTCTATAACATTTTTAGGATTAGTAACCAATTTACTTTTTTACCCTTCCTCCGTAATTGTACATTCATGGTTAATGTCCGTTGCATTTCAGGCATCCATCATACTGTTCATTATAGTAATTTCTTCTGATTCCCGTACTCCTTTCTGCAGTCTGCTCTTTCATGCCAATTCTCCTACAAACTTCTACCAAGTCATCATATCCCAATTACTCCTTGTTAGAAACCAAAATGTGAAGATTTCATATTAGATGGGACTATTTCCTCCGATTTCTTGAGTATGCTGGTGAATATCTCTTAATTTTTTCACTTATATGCATTCTTAGTATTCATTTGCTAATATCCCAAATTGCATATCAACCTTAATGCATTTCTAGCAGTTAATTTTTTAAATTTCAGCAATTCTCCTGTGATAGCATTGTTTTGGACATTTTTGGATATCATTTTCTGCTTATCCAATCTTTAGTGATTTGGGGCATTCTTTCATCAGCTCCTCCAATGTCATATCAGCTTTCATTGTGAATTTCTGGAATTAATTTATGTGATTGCTTCTGCCTTTTTCTTTGCTTAGCTCATCTTCCGGTGTTTATAGATTTGGGGCCAATGAATGTTTGGCTCCTTTGGCAGATATTTCATCTTTATGTTGAATGAATAGCAGATTTTGTGATTCTGTTCTGTCATGGATATCTTCTTTTTTATGCTTTGGCCAATTTTGTCCTGAATTGTAAACTATATAAATTTTCTGCAAATTGCTACCTATTTGATATTACTATTTATTTTTTCCAACATATAAATCATGCATCATTGGGCCGGCCCCGTGGCTTAGCGGTTAAGTGCGTGCGCTCCGCTGCCCGTGGCCTGGGTTCGGATCCCGGGTGCGCACAGACGCACCGCTCCTCCAGCCATGCTGAGGCCGTGTCCCACATATAGCAACTAGAAGGATGTGCAACTATGACATACAACTATCTACTGGGGCTTTGGGGGAAAAATAAATAAATAAAATCTTTAAATCATGCATCATTGCTAGAAATAGCACATAGCCGTTTAAACAGTGGGAGCAGTTCTGAAGTTTCTATTCCCATGCAAATCCTCACAGTACAGAATCCACAGGTTATTTTCAAGGAGAATTTGGTAAATTTGCTGACTTCTTGAACTAACTGACTATTTGGAAAATCTATATTTTAGCAAATTCTTTTCTAATAAAACAGCCTGCTTCCTTGTGAGAGTTCTGTTTCCTTGCCAACTATGTTCATTTGCTCTTGCTGCTGTAACAAATTGCTACAAACTTAGGAGCTATAAATAGCACAAATTTATTTTCTTACAGTTCTGTAGGCTCCAAGTCTGATATAGGTCTTACCGGACTAAAATCAAGATGTTGGCCCACTGTGCTCCTTTCTGGAGGCACTGGGGAGAGTTCCTTTCTGCTCATTCAAGACATTGGCAGAAGTCAATTCCTTGGGATTATAGGACCCAGGTCCTTTTCTTCTGGCTGTAAACTGAGGGCCTTCTCAGCTTCTAGAGGCCATCACATTCCTTGGCTCTAGGCCCCTTCCTCCATCTTCGAAGCCAGCAACATCAGTCAGTCCTTCTCATGTTGAACCTCTTTGACTCACTCTTCTGTCTTCTTCCACTTTTAATGGCTTGTGTGATTAGATCGGGCCCACCTGGGTGATCTAGGATAACCTAATTTAAGGTCAGCTGATTAGGAACCTTAATTCCTTTTGGTCATGTAATATAATATATTCAGCCAGCCCTGGTGTCCAGTGGTTAAGATTCCATACTCTCACCACTGTGGCTGTGGGTTCGTTTTCTGGTCAGGGAACCACACTACCCGTCTGTCGGTTGTCATACTATGGTGACTGCGTGTTGCAGTGATGCTGAAAGTTATGCCACTAGTATTTCAAATATCAGCAGGGTCACCCATGGTGGACAGATTTCAGTGGAGCTTCCAGACTAAGACAGACTAGGAAGAAAGACCTGGTCACCCAGCTCCGAAAAAAATGGCCATGAAAGCCCTATGAATAGCAGCGGGGCATTGTCTGATAGAGCGCCAGAAGGTGAGAGGATGGCGCAAAAAGACCAGGCAGGGTTCTGCTCTGCTGTGCACGGGGTTGTTAGGAGTCAGAGTTGACTCAACAGCACTAACACCAAATAACATATTCACCACTTCCTGGTTTAGGATATGGAGATCTTCGGGGGGCCGTATTCTGCCTTCCATGCCAACATCAGCCACTGTGGTTAAAGAAGAAAATCACTTGAGTTAGGTTTGTTTTAGGCTAGGTTTAGGGGAGTGAGACAGGGGATCCAGTGGTGGCTTTGGCACCGTGTTACAAAAACGTTTTCCCCCAAATCCTAGGTGAGAGTGATTCCAGGCTGTGGTCTGTTCCAGAAGGTGTGGAGGACTCTCTTTGCCATAGGCAGGAGGTGTGTCCTGGGGACAGGTGTTTCCCAGAGGGCTGCACAAGCTAAATATAGGAGAGCGGAAGCTCCCATCATGGCCTGTGGGAGAACAGGTCAGAGAGAGCTGGAGGATTTTAGAGAAAATGGAGTCAAAAGCAATTATTTTAGGGCAGAGAGGTATGAGTAAAGTGGAAGAAACTGAGGGGCTGATTTTAGGATTCATGTTCTTGGCAATCGCTGAGACAAGGGGTATGGATGTTCCACTTCAGGAGATCCTGCCGAGCAAGCCTCCCTATTTGTTGTATCAGTTTACACTCCACCAGCAAGGATGATGCTCCACAGAGTCTCCAACACTTGGTCTTTGACGTTATCTTAATTTTAGCCAATCCAGTGAGGTTACACAGTATCTCATTGTGGCTTGAAATTAATTTTTTTGGATGACCACTGAAGCTGAGCACTTTTTCATAAATTTATTGGCCCTTTGACCATCTTCTTTTGTGAAGTACCTGTTCAAGCCTTTTGCCCATTTTTCTACTGAGCTATCTGTCTCTTTCTTTTTGATTTGTAAGAGTTCTTTATTTATTCTGGATTTAAGGCCTTTGTCATACATGTGTTTTACAAATATCTTCTCCTATTCTGGGGCTTGCCTTTTTACTCTCTAAATTAAGTCTTTGGATGAACACAAGTTCTTAAATTTACCATTCTTTCCCTCTATGGTTAATTATTCTTCTTTGTTTTCTTCTAGAAGCTTTATGGATTTTGCTTTCACATTTAGGACTATAATCCTCCTAGACTTGATTTTTGTGTATGGGATGAGGGGGGCTGGAGATTCACTTTCTTTTTTTTTCATGTGGATATGCAATCGAAACAGCACCACTTATTGAGAAGACTGGCCTTCCTTCCACTGCCCTGCAGTTTCACATTTGTCATAAATCAAGTAATCACGGATAAATATATGTGGGCCTGTTTCTGGATGCTCTACCCTGTTCCACTACTCTCTTTGAATTAGTTCAATACCACACTGATTAACTACTGTGGCTCTGTCATCAGTCTTGATATCTGGTAGTGCAAACAGCTTTGTTCTTCAAGGCTGTATTGGTTATTCTTGGCTCTTTGCATTTCCACCTAAATTTTAGAATCAACATGTCAATTTCCACAGAAAAGATGGGATTTGATTGATATTGCATTGAATCCATTGATGCACGTAGAGAGATGAACGCCTTTATATTTTATTAAATTTCTCTCAGCGAAGTTTGTAGTTTTCAGTATAAAGATCTTGCTTATCTTTCATAAGATTTATTTTTAAGTATCTGAAATTCTTGACACTATTATAAATAATATCATTTCAAATTTTTTATTTTCTGTTTGCTACTGATATATAAATTGATTTTTATTTTAGTTCTAAAATTAAGAAATTTTGCTGAATTCATTTTTAATTATCATAATTTATAGATTTTTTTTCCTATGTATACAAGTAACTGCAAATAATAGCAATTTCATTTCTTTCTTTCCAATTCTTAAACAAATTTATATTTTTTCTTGATTTATAAGGTGGCTAAGACATCTAGGATAGTTTGAATATAGATGGGGATAGTAAGCATCTTTGTCTCATTTCTGATTTCAGGGTGAAACCTTTCAATATTTCTCCATTAAGTAATATTTTTTCTTTAGAAGTTTTGTAGATAGTCTATAAAAGATTTAGAAATTCTCTTCTAGCCCTAGTTCACTAAGAACTTTAATCATGAATGTGAGTTAAGTTTTATTAACTCTATTTTTCCTCATCTGTTGAGATGGTCATATGATTTTTCTCCCATATAAATAAAGAAATAGACATATTTATCATGTTTATGAGGTGAACTACATTGATTGGTTTTCGTTTAGAGTTAAAGAGTCCCTGCATTTCTGAATAAACCCACTTGGTCCTGGTGTATTGTCCTATTTATCTATCACTGGATTCAATTTGCTGATATTTTGTTTAGGATTTTTGTGTCATGTTCATGGAGGAGATGGGCCAGAAATTTCCTTCTTTTTACCATATCAGATTATGGCATCAAAGTTATACTGGTTTCATAGAATGTGGTATTCTCTCTTTCTCTTTTCTTTCGTTTGTGTAGTATTGATATTATTTATTTCTTCAATATTTGGGAAATTCACCAGGGAAGCCATTTGGGCATAGAGTTTTTTTGTGTGTGAAGATTTTAAGTTACAAATTTAATTTATTTGGTAGAGAGATATTAGATTTTCTATCTCTTTTATGTTGGTTTTGTAAGTTGTACTTTTCCAGAAATTTTCTAAAATTTTTGGCATAGAGATTTATAATATTCTGTTATTAACTTTTTAATGTCTTAAAGCTCTGTGGTGAACTTAATTCCTGATATAGGTAATTTGTGCTTTTCCACTTTTTATTTTGATGAGTCTTGCTAGAGATCTATCCATTTTATTATTCTTTTCATAGACCTAATTTTTGGCTTTGTTGGTTTTCGCTAATGTGCATTTATTTTCTACTTCATTAATTTCTTTTTTTTATATAATTTTATGTATTTATTTATTTATTTTTCCCCCAAAGCCCCAGTAGATAGTTGTATGTCATAGCTGCACATCCTTCTAGTTGCTGTATGTGGGACGCGGCCTCAGCATGGCCAGAGAAGCGGTGTGTCAGTGTGCGTCCAGGATCCAAACCCAGGCCGCCAGCAGCGGAGTGCACGCACTTAACCGCTAAGCCATGGGGCCAGCCGTACTTTATTAATTTCTGATCTTATTTTTATGATTCCCTTTCTTCTACTTACTTTGGGTTTAATTTGCTGTCCTATTTCTAAATTATTCAGATGAATGCCTAGATTACTGATTTTTTAGCCTTTCTTTTTTCTAATACGAATGTATATGACTCTAAATAAAGCTTTAGTTGCATCACACGTTTTTGATATGTCGTATTTTTATTAAGAATGGAAATTTCCACTGTGATTTCTTCTTTGACTTATGGATTATTTAGAAGTTTATTACTTAATCTCCAAACATTTGGTGATATTCTAGTCATTTTTTGTTAAGGATTTCTAGTTTAATTTGATATGCTCAGAGAAAATTCTGAGTGATTTCAGTTCTTAGAATTTTCTTATGACTTGCTTTTTAGCATAATATATGTTCAAATTTGGGAAATGTTCCTTGTGCACTTGAAAAGAATATGTACTTTGTCTTCAGTATGAGCAGTTTTATCTATATCTGAGGTCAAATTGGTTGGTCAATTTTTTTTTTTTAAAGATCTTTCATATCCTTACTGATTTCTTTTGGTCTGCTTATTCTATCAGTTATTAAGGGAGATGTGTTCAAGTTTTCCTGAGTGATTTTGGCTTTGCTTATTTCTCCTTTTAGTTCTGCCCATTTTTCCTTTATATATTTTGAGTTATATGTAAGTTACATATAAATTAAGAATTGTCATAAATTCCAGATGAATTGACCATATTATCATTATAAAATGCCCTTGTTTTTCTCTAGTGCTTCATGCTGTAAAGTCTACTTGACATCAGTTTAGCAACACAGTTTTCTTTTGGTGAGAGTTTACAAGGTCTATCTTTTTTCATCCTTTACTTTCAATCTTTTATGTCCTTATATTTAAGGAACATATAATTGGGTTTTGATTTTTTTATCTAGTTGGACAATGTTTACATTTTAATTGAAGTATTTACGTTATTTATATTTAATATAATTACTTATGCAGTTGGGTTTATATCTACCATCTTTCCATTGTTTTCTGTTTATCCTACCTGATTTACATTTTTTCCCCTCTCCCTTCTTGCCTTCATTTGTATTAATCCAGTATTTTTTCCTTCAATTAGCTTTTTAGTTATACATTCTTTAATTCTTCTAGTGGTCATCTTTGCTTATTATAGCCTAATATTGGCACTTTTCCCAGTTTTGAGACAACGCTAAGACCTTAGAACATTTAAATCTCTTAATCACTATCTTGGTAAGTTCAGGCTGCTGTAACAAAATACCACAGGCTGGGCGGCTTATAAGCAACAGAAATTTCTTTCTCACAGTTTTGGGGGCTGAGACTCTGAGATCAGGGTGCCAGCATGGTGGGATTCTGATGAGCACTCTCTTCCAGGTTGCAGACCGTTGTCTTCTCATTGCGTACATTACTCTCTGGGGTCCCTTTCATGACGGCACTAATTCCATTCATGAGGGCTCCACCCTCATGACCTAATTACCTCCCAAAGATCCTACCTCCTAATAAGTCACGTTGGGGGATTAGGATTTCAACATATGAATTTGTGGGGGGGGTGGGCCACAAACATCCAGTCCATTGAACCACATCTGGCTGTTTTCGTTATTTTTGTCATAGATTTAAATTCTACAAATATTTTAAACCTTATAAAATATCATTGTTCTTGGTTTGTGCAGTCAATATTCAGTTTTATTTATCCACATATTTATTCTTTGAGTTGCTCCTCATTTCTTCCTGCATTTTCAATAAACAACTGATAAACTGTGGGTGGCACCCCATTCACTGAGATGTGAACAAGGCTCCAACAGCCCCTGGAAGGCAAAGCTGGGACATAGCAGGAGAAACAGTGAAACCATAAGTCCTGGGTTCTGCCACCTGTGTAGCTTGAACAACTCAGTTAATATTTCTGAACCTCAGTTTCTCATCTCTTAAAGCCAATTGCATACCTGCTTGCCTTACCTGTCTTCCAGGTATATTCAAGGTTAAATAAGATAGTAAATGTGAAAGCCCTGTATAAATTCTATAGCAGAGATTGTAAGCCACTCCATGGGCTGTATGCATGCAGCAGACATTGTTTTTGGCCTACACAATGCTTCCTTTTTTTAACCAAGCCAACATTAAAAAATCACATTTTACATAAAGATACAGATTTCTGCCTTTCCCTCTGGAAAAAAATCCAGAGATCTGGCAACTGTAAACTTGGCTTCACACACATGACCAATGGGCTGGAGTTGAGCGGTGCTCACTCTGCCGGGACACAATCTCAGTTGTGTCACACCCTCCCATCCTCAACACACACACATATGCACTCACTTCACCAAGTTCATACATCTCTGCCCGCCTCTTCTCCGTCTGTGGTCCTTGCTAAAGCATTATGTCAATATTAGTTGTTATTACTCGTTTAAAATTTAGAGACACATAAGGACAGAGATTTCTAGTGTTAAGTGTTGCTAAATGCTGAAACAGGTGACTGAGGGAGATTGTAGAAATACTTTCCCTGGAGACTCAAAAATAAAACAGATTTATGCACAGCCTCTCTTGGATGTAGAGGAAGGCCAAAATGACACCACCAAGTTCTTTCCAGGTTTTAAATTGGGCTGGGGGTGGGGAGGAGCTATTTTAGAATCTGCATGTTGGAGGGAGAGAAGGTGGAGATTTTTCATAGAAAAATTACATATTGCAATATAATTCAACATTTGGGAAACAAAAAATTTCACAATATAGACAACAGAGAGAGCATGAAGCTTTTGTTTATCAAAAAGATGCACGGATTTGTCAAAACTTATCGAACTTACCACTTAAAATCTGTGAACGTCACTGTATTTAAATTGTATGTCAGTTTTAAAAAGCACAACGTAAAAGCGAAATTTAAAAGGGTAAGTGATAATTCTAACCTGTATCAGGCGCTTACACTGTACTAAGTCCCTTACATGGATTAATCGGCTTATTGTACCCTCACAATACCTTCTAAGGTAGGTACTACCATTATCCCCATTTTGCCAGGTATTGAAACTGAAGTTCAGGGTGATGAAATAACCTACCAGTTTCTCCAGCTTGTTACTGGAAGAGTCAAGTCTTGAACTCCAGATTGAAGAACTCCAGTGCTCAGACTCTCCTCCACTCTATTCTCTGTTCTCATTATATGGTGATTACAAAGAAGGAGAGAATCAATTATTATAAGCTTGAGGAGGCAGAAGTGATGTGAATGTAACTTACTGGAGTACCAATTTAAATATCTATTGATGACCACACTTTGGTTATTCAATTTTAGATACACTCATTCAGAACACCCAAGCCACTCAGAGAGTAGCCATTGGGTTCTTACTGGCAGGGTGGTCAAATTCCATACGAGAGGGACAGGGTAGCTGTCCCTTGGAAGCATCAGTAGCTCCTTCCCAAGGAAAATCACAACTTCCTTGGCCTTAATAGTAAATAGCTTTGTTTTCTGAAAGGACATCTCATGACAAGATGTTTCCATCTTTACAGAATACGCTCTGACCCACCCAGACAGGTCATCTGCATATCTTGAGACCAGTGGTTCTTAATTTGAGCATCTGATGCTCAAATCTAAATGCTAGGAGCCCTCCCCACAGAAAAAGTGCTCATGTACACATGTGTAAAGTAATACTACAATTTCACGAGGTTCAGAGATCCCCTGAAGCTCATTCATGAACCTCAAGTTAAAAACCGTTGCTCTAAAGCAGAACAGGGCCAGATTCCAGGGACCCCAAGCCAGCCTTCAACTTCTCTGATTATTCCAGGTACCTCATCACCAGTTACCAGTCATCTGGTTTTAGTTTTCTTCTCGCCTAATGGCTTGATGTCCACCTCTTGCTTTCTCCTTGTCTCCTGGTAAGTTGGTCCTGGGAGACACATTCCAGGAGAAGCTGGCTTTGCTGGTTCTCATTCCTGTTACTCCCCTTGGACTTCTTTTGCCAGCTTTGGTAATTTACACTTATTCACCAGGACACACACACACACAGCCCTAGGTATGCATCATTGTGCACAACACTTTGATCAGTCTAGTCCTCCTTTCACAGCTATCTCAGTTACAGATACTTGTATAATAGAGGTCTGTAAACAGTCTACCAAGTATGGATGTGGCAGTGGTTCACGGAATAAGAGCACTTGGTTTGGGTTGGGGGAGCTCATCACTGGGGGTAGAAATCTAGCCCACACTTTACTCCTCAAGCCAGGTGCCTAGGCCCAAGTTTGGGTCTTCCTGGAGGAATGGGCATCTTTCTTTAGCTCCATCAATGCAGTGTATGGGACAGTGGTAGTCCTGCCTGATTAGCAGTGTCACTAGGGAGTCCAGAAGACTGATATACCAGAGGATAAAATACCAATGTCCCTATCCTGGTTTTGTATCACCAGTCGCCTTGTCTCGTCTTTCTCCTCAATGAATAAAACTTTCAGTGTTCCAAGGGCTACATTTGAGTGGACGAATAAGACCTGAAGGATCCATTTCTTGTACTGCCCCATCTCCATTTCACAGGATTCAGGTTTCCACTCTGGAAAGCTGAGAGGGAGAGAGGACAAGAGTGGCTGGATAATTCTATTAGCACTTACCTCCTCTTTTTGCCTACTTAATTCCTAGCCGGCATTTGTATCATGGTTCAAGTATCACTTCTTCAAGGATAGACCAATCCCCTCTTACATGCTCTTGTAGCACCACATAGCTCTCTTGTATTGGACTTACCACCATTGCAATTTAATATTTATTTTGGGTATTACTGAATATATATATATATATCCCACAAAACCATAAGCTTCACGAGAGTGAGGACCATTCTATTTGTATTTACCATTGTATCCCTGTGCCTGACACATGGAAGATATTTACTTAAATATTTGTTTGAAGGAATGAATGAATGGGAGGTAGTTAGTCCAGATTGTGGGAAGCCTTAGAGTTTTGACCAAGGAGTTAAGGCTGTCCTACAAACAGTAGGAAGCTTATTTCCTAGACTAAATGACCTCTTATCTCACCCCAACCTTCTCTTTTTGAATTGTGTATTATGGCTCTGGCATTCCAACATTATCATTTCTCTCTACTCTTACCTAACTTAAGAGAAATTTTTCAAAATCTTATTTAAAGGAAAAGAGGCTACACTATACATCCTTACCTGCCCTGAGAGGCTTTATAGTGTGGTAGTTAAAAACACGGGCTTTGAAATCAGGTAGACATAGGTCTTAAACCTGGGTTGCTCACTTGCTGGCTGTGTGATTTTGAGCAAACGGCTTCACGTCTCTTGGCCTCAGTTACTTCAATCTGTAAAATGGGGCTAATAATATCTTCCTTATAGGATTAAATGAGCTAAGTTGTGTGATATGTTTATCAGAAACCCTGACCCATAGTAGGTGCTCAATCAGTAGACATTTTTATTACTAACTAAGCCGGATGTTCATCAGAGAGGTGCATTAAGAATTAAGCACCCATAGGAACTGTGCCAAAAAGAGTTAATATGTGACATCTGCCTTTCTTATTTATTCCCCAGAGAATATGAAAGGAAGAATACCTTAACAGCTGATATAATTTACAGATTTATTTAACGTTGAGTCCTTTGTGTTCTCTGAATCTACCTCTGTGTCATACCATGGTCCTAGGTTCTAAGTAGATTTTTCACCCTCGCTTTGATACCACCAAGCACAATGGGGAGATGAAGAAGAACTTAACCAAGTGTCGGCAGCTTATACACTCACAGGGGCTTCCAGATTGGTGGAGCATTTCAGGGGACAGCCAGGCAGCAAGTTTGTTGTGTTCCCCAAAAGGCCAATAGAAGGTCTGTAGCCTCTTGGCTCAAAACCATAATGTTTCTCTAGCCATCAAACTCTCTACAGGCATGGTTGAAAAGAGCAAAATGCCAAAGATAATGTACAGAAGCTGGGATTATATTGACCTGATTCAGGTAGGGCCTGCTGAGTTTCTTATTCTCCTGTTCTAGGCAGAACGCGTAACCCATCTCAAGAGGTTCCGCTCACTGAGTCCACGAGTATCTATGAGTGTCTGGTATGCACTGGGTTCAACTCCAAGTACTGGGGATACAGAAGCACCACCCCGACCCTAACGTGGTGGATTTGTTTTCAGGAAAACATATTTTATATTCTAGAAGCATTGCAGCAATCATGAATTTATTTTTTGAAAGAAAGAAAATAAATTCCAGGGGCCGGCCCCGTGGCTTAGCGGTTAAGTGCGTGTGCTCCACTACTGGTGGCCCGGGTTCGGATCCTGGGCGCGCACCAACGCACCACTTGTCCTGCCATGCTGAGGCCGCGTCCCACATACAGCAAGTAGAAGGATGTGCAACTATGACATACAGCTATCTACTGGGGCTTTGGGGAGAAAAAGGGGAAAAAAAAGGAGGAGGATTGGCAATAGATGTTAGCTTAGGGCCGGTCTTCCTCAGCAAAAAGAGGAGGATTAGCATGGATGTTAGCGCAGGGCTGATCTTCCTCAAATAAATAAATAAATAAATAAATAAATAAATTCCATAATCTCATCTCCCTAACATAGACTTTTTAAATTTTTTGTGTGTTCCTTTTCTAACACCTCTGTTTTTAACAATCTCTAAAGAAGTAGTTTTGATGATTTTCCTTAGTCACATCATCAAAGTTTTGGGGAGAAAAATCTCTTAAGCTGTAACTGTTTCCCATTAGCTAATCCAAAATCCCACCCATGATCAACAAGACCCTGAGTGATGGAGTCTCTGGCTGCCTCTCTGATTTCATTTCCTGCCTTTCTTCACGGTGGCCTTCGTGCAGTTCCTTGCTCATACCGGACTGCTCCTACCCCAGGGCCCGTGAACTTGCCCTTCCCCCTCTGGGGCAGTGTTCCCCACCATGGTCACACGGCTCACTCCCTCACTTCCTTCCCGTAGCTGCTCAAATTCCATCTCCTCAGAGAAGACTTCTTTGACCATCCTCTGGGGGCTTCTATCGCTCTCTACCCCTTTGTCCAGCTTTCATTATCTTCACAGCACCTGTGAGTGATCCCTGATGTATATATGTATATATATTTTTTAATTTTTAGTTTTTATCTTCTTTTATTGTGGTCACATTGGTTTACAATATTGTATAAATTTCAGGTGTACATGATTATACTTCTATTTCTGCATAAATTACATCATGTTCACCACCCAAATACTAATTACAATCCAATATATATATATTTTAAAGTGTTTGTTTGTGGTCTGTCTCCTCCCATTGGACTGAATCAGCTAAAAGCAAGGGTGTTGTCCCGTCTGTTCACTGCTGTATCCCAGTGCCTAGAGCAGCGGCTGGCTGGAAGGACGCTCATCTGACCCTGCAATGGCACTTCCGCTTCAGCTCCCTTCCCCGTACATTTTGCTCATTGGAGGTAGTGAGGAACTGCCTGCCTCCCTTGGTATAACATTCTTTTAGAGATGAGCTGTGCGCAGGTGAGAAACCTCAAATGTAAGCCCTAACTTGCAGAGCCTGGAGATTAAAACATGGAGACCACACTGCTTTCTTCGGGTGATTCACAGTGAGCTTCCTCCTGCAAGAAGGGAAGATGCTCCAATGAGCAACACTCTATCATTTCTGCAGTTTGCATCTAAAGTCAACTGGGAAGGGCTGGTTGCATTTGCTTGACAAAAACCCTTCTTTTTCCTGGTAATCTTATTTTTTTTTTTATTGTAGTAAGAACATTTGACGTGAGATCTATGCTCCTAAATTTTTAAGTGCACAATAGAGTATTGTTAACTATAGGTGCTACATTGTACAGCAGATCTCTAGAATTTATTAGTCTTGCACAACTGAAGCTTTATACCCATTAAACAGCAACCCCCATTTCCCCTTCCCCCCAGCCCCTGACTACCACCATTCTACTTTCTGCGTCTATGAGTTTGACTATTTTAGATACCTCATGTAAGTGGAATCATGCAGTATTTGTCCATCTGTGACTGGATTATTTCACTTAGCATAGTGTCCTCCAGGTTCATCCAGGTTGTCACATATGGCAGGATTTCCTTCTTTTTTGAGGCTGAATAATATTACATTGTATGTATATACTACATTTTCTTTGTGCTTTCATCCATTGATGGATATTTAGCTTATTTCCATTTCCTGGCTATTGTGAATAATGTTGGTATAAACATGTGAGTGTAAATATCTCTTTGAGATCTTGATTTCAATTCTTTTGGATACATACCCAGAAGTAGAATTGCTAAATCGTATGCTATTTCTATTTCTAAGTTCTTGAGGAACTTCCATACTGTTTTCCATAGGAGCTGCCCCATTTCACATTCCCACCAATGTACAAAGATGCCAATTTTTCCACATCCATGCCAACACTTGTTATCTTTTGTCTTTTTGATAATAGCCATTCTAATGTGTGAAGTGATATCTCATTGTGGTTTTGATTTGCATTTCTCTGATGGTTAATGATGTTGAACATCTTTTTAAAAGCCAGTTGGCCATTTGTATGTCTTCTTTGGAAAAAATGTCTGTTCAAGTCCTTTGCCCATTTTTCAAGCAGGTTATTTATTTATTTTTGCTATTGAGCTGTAGAGTATTTTGTATATATTTTGGATATTAACCCCTTCTCAGACATATAGTTTGCAAATATTTTCTTCCGTTCTGTAGACTGCCTTTTCACTCTTGATTATTTCCTTTTCTGTGCAGAAGCTTTTTAGTTTGATGTAGTCCCAGTTGTCTAATTTTCCTTTTGTTGCCTGTGCTTTTGGTGTCATATCCAAGAAATCATTGCCATGTGCAATAGCATGAAGCTTCCCCCTATGTTTTCTTCTAGAAGTTTTACAGTTTCAAGTCTTACATTTAGATCCCTAATCCATTTTGAGTTGATTTTTGTGTATGGTATAAGATAAGGGTCCAACTTCATTCTTTTGTATGTGGATGTCCGGTTTTCCCATCACTATTTGTTGAAGAGACTATTCGTTTCCCTTTGCGTATTCTTGGCTCCCTTGTTGTAGATGACCATATATGTGTGAGTTTATTTCTGGGATCTCCATTCTGTTCCATTGGTCTACATGTCTGTTTTTATGCCAGTGCCATACTGTTTTAATTACCTTGCTTTGCAGTGTATTTTAAAATCAGGAAGTGAGGTGCCTCCAGCTTTGTTCTTCTTTCTCAAGATTGCTTTGGATCTTCAGGGTCTTTTGTGGTTCCATATGAATTTTTGGATTGTCTTTTCTACTTCTGTAAAAAATGCCATTGGGATTTTGATAGAGACTGCATTGAAGCTGTAGATTGCTTTCAGTAATATGGACATTTTAACAATATTAAGTCTTCCAATCTATGAACTCAGTATGTCTTTCCATTTACTTGTGCCTTCTTTAATTTCTTTCATCAATGATTTGTAGTTTTTTTCTGGCAATTTTAACACATGCTTCCTTTATCTACTCAGTGTAAGAAAGCTAGGGTAATGGCTGAGATTTTCCCTTTGTCTTCCATTACCACTAACTGCCCTGGGATTGCGGAATTCTCTGGAGAGTCAACGTGTCCATTGTTCACTCTTCCATTTGTATCCTCCACACCATCACCACATGACCTGGTTGTATTTTTCTCTCCTTTACCCGCCTATGGAGAGGGTAAAAAGAGTTTGCTTTAAAGGAACAGGAAGCTGATATACATCAGAGGCGAGACTGGCTCCTCATAAGGGGAGAGGAGCTTTAGTGACCACAGGAATTAGAGTTGATGATTTAGAGCCAACCTCCCTGCTGCACTTCCTTGACAAGACATGATGAAAGCTAAATACACACAGAATATCCCCATTACAGTAGGAACTCCTACGAAGAGGAGAAAATAACACTACCACACAACAGGGCAGAAGCAGAGATACCAAAACCCACAGGTAATCTCTAAAACTTCATTTTGGCTGATGGTGTCATGTCTTCCACTTGCCCAAACCCCTGTATCTGTCACCAGAGCCACAGACAAAGGCAGCATGGTCCCCTCTACCCTGCCCACACTCTGGGGGCAAGTCCAGTAGGGAGGGAAGCAGCCAGAAGAGAGAAACCAGGAAATAAAAGGAAACATCCCCCAGCAACCAACAAGGCATCATATTAACGTGGATGATTTAGATCCAACCACACAGGGAATAAAAATGTTGTCCCCTGCCTAAAAAAAATTTAATACTGGTGATACCTTCCCCCACAGATCCCTTCCCCCACAGATCTAAGGTAGTGGTTCTCAGCCTAAATTTAAGAGCCATCTGGGGATCCAGTCTGGAGCCAGCCATCAAAATGCAGGTTCCTGACTCCATCCCCTCACCTCCCACCCCTGGGTCCAAGAATCTGTCTGTTTTACAGGTACTGCAGATGATTTTAATGGAAGTGGTTTTCCACAGTCCACGTTTTGAGAAAGACTGAACCAAATGATCTCAAACCATCTCCTAATTCAGACATCATTCCAAGACTCTCTAAGAATAGTTAGGTAATATGAACAAGAGCCAAGACTGCATTTTTAAAAAGATCCTCAGGTGACAAAAGAACTCTGCTTTAACTCTTCAGGTGCCTGCTGGAGATGGGAGGCACGAGGTGTGCGGTGTTTCTCAGATGTTAAAGTACGCATGAATCCCCTGCAGATCTTGTTAAAGAGCACATTCTGACTCAGCAGGTCTGAGGTGGAGCCTGCTACCCAATGCTCAGGATTATAGCTAATCCTCAGTTTTCTCTTCTATAGAATGTGTGCAACATCTGTCTTACCTCGCAGAGGTGTTATGAGGCTCAAGTAATATAATGTATGGGAAAGATCTTTGCAAGCTATAAAATGCTATTTACAGCAATTGTTATAATAATTATAATTATTATTCAGATGTAAAATATAGCTGAAGACATATTTAAGCCCAAGGGTCTGAGGCTGTGTCTGGACCCTCCGACGTACATCCAGAATTTCCATATTCATCTACCTAATTAATTAGTGCTTATTGAAGAAGAGGGAATACTGCCCAGCTGCCCTCTCCGATCCTCTGCCTGGCTCCGTGACCCTCCCTGGGGTGCCCTGAGCCTCAGATGCCGGCCTTGGTGGGAAGCTTTGACTAGCCTGATACCTGAGACCAATCCCATCTGAATCTCTGGAGGTGGGACTCAGACATCACTGCTTAGCAAAGGTGGTTGCACCAGGCAGCCCTGGTGGAGAGCCACTGTCCTCCTGGGCCTTGCTACCCAGAGTGGACCAGCAGCTCCCCCAGGAGCTTGCTGGAAAGCAGAATCTCAGGCCCCACCCCAGACCTACTGAGTCGGAATCTGCATTTGAACAGGATCCTTGGCACATATTGGAAGCCCCGCTAGAGGGCAATTGTCCAGCCAACACTGGACTAGAGTGCAACTCCTCCATAAAGACACAAACTAGAGATTAGAGATCTGAGGACACTCACCTCAGGGGTACTCAACAGGGTCAGAAGCCACTACTGGCCTAGCTGGGCCTCAAGAAGCCAGAGGGTTATATAGCAACATCCCTTCCCCTTCCTTACAGGCAATCTTCCCCTCCCACCCCACATCCTTCACTCACTACCCCGTTGGATTCCTCTGATGTGCCCAGCAACTAGCCCCTCAAACATGTCTGTCCTCATCCTTTAGGCTGGGATTCCCAAAGCAGGGGCACAGACTGCCTGCTTCCGAATCACCCCGTGTGTTTTCTCACAAAGCAGATTTCCGGGCGGCACCCCTGACCTGCAGAATCAGAATTTCTGGGGGTGGGGCCAGGACCACAAAGCTGTTTGAGAACTTCTGCCTCAGTCTTCAGAGTCTGTGCTTCGTGGATTCACGCACTGCTCTTAGTACCTTGCTCACCTGATAGGACTTTGGGGTGTGTCCATTCTTTTCTACTCTGTTCCTCCGACCTCCCTGCCCCCTGACTCCACACATACTCCCCAAGGCTGCATATTTCTTTTCTCCGAGGATGCAACTTCCTTCTTCCACCACACAACACCCTTTCCTAGAAATTCACCTTTCATCCCTTTTCTTGAATCAGAGAGCTGCTCTGTTTTGCAACCCTTGGCATTTTTTTTTCATGTTCGAGAAAGACTTGGGGGAGGATGGGGCCTCCTTCATTATAAGGGAACGAGCAGGCAGGGATCCTACAACAGGAAGCACAATTAAGAACGTTCCCAGCAGGAAGGCTGCTCCCCGGGAAGCACAGAGAGCTGTCAGGACAAGTGACCTTTCTAATCATGCCTGACATTTCTCAGCCTCGAAGGCGGAAGGGCTGCCCTTATTCCGGAGGTGTTGTGTCGCCTGTGTCACTCTGGACACCTGCGTCTGAGGCTCTGGTGACTTAGCCTCCAACCGGGCGATGAATCAGAGCACGAAAAGGGCTTTGTTTCCCAGGAAAAGAGAAAACATTGAGCAGGGGGCTTATGTGGATGTGGTGACAGTGTCTAAACCGGGGATAGAAAGGGATTGAAGGAGGATATTGCCTCCCCTGGAGGATTAGCCCTGTCCCCGAGGGCTCAGGTGATGGTGATCAACAGGCAGGCCTGCGAGGAAGCGAGATAGACAGGGTCATCTTCCAGTCCCTTCTGGCCCACGGGGACCACGATGACTCACCTTTCACACACCTCAATATGAAAACAGCTTCATTTTTTTCTTATTGTAAAAAGTAATGCACTCTCATTCTAAAAAGATCATTCAACCTATAAAGGTATAAAGAAGAAAGTAAAAATTATGTGTAATCCCATCATTCAGAGATAACCATTATCAACATTTTAAAGACATTTCTATGCACATATATGATATTTTAAAACAAAATGCAATCCTATCGTCGTAAGTACTATGTTTTTTGTTGTTTTGTTTTGCTTTTCGTGTGTGTGTGTGAAGATTAGTCCTGAGCTAACATCCGTTGCCGATCCTCCTTTTTTTGCTGAGGATGATTGGCCCTCGGCTAACATCCGTGCCCATCTTCCTCTACTTTATATGTGGGATGCCTGCCACAGCATGGCTTGACAAGCGGTGCATTGGTCCGTGCTCGGGATCCAAACCTGGAATCCTGGGCCGCCGAAGTGGAGCACACTCACTTAACCACTACACCACCAGGCCAGCCCCAGCACTGTTTTGTAACGTGCATTTTTCACTTAACATCTTGAACACATTTCCATGTCAATAAAATACAAATTTCACAAAATCATTCTTAATGATTTCACTGTAGTGTTCCATTATATGAATGAACTTCTTGAGGTTGCCTCTGATTTTTAATCATGATAGAATATATTATAGTGAACAGTCTCATAGTTAAATCTTTTTACAGAACTGAGAGTGTTTCTTTATGTTAAATTCCTAGAAGCGGGATTGTGGAGTTGAAGAGTGTGCATATTTTTAAGACTTTTGCTGTCTGTCTTCTAGAAAAGTTATATCAATATGTATATTCCCACCAACAGGTTATAGACTATCTGCTTCTCTTTATTCTCCTCGCTTCTAGGGATTACCATCTTTTCAATCTTTGCCAATTTCATGAGTGAAAAATGGCATCTTACAGTTGTTTTTATGTGCACTCCTCTATTTATTAGAGGAGTTTAAGAGTTTTTCTTATTTATATCGGCTATTTGTGTTTGTTATTTTGTGAATTCCCTTGACTTTTTTCTTCCTCTTTGGGAGTGTTAATTTTTCTTTTATTTGGTTTTAAATACTTTCTATACAGTAAAGATAATAACTTATTGTCATACAACTTATAATGAATTTGCCTCATTTACCATTTGTCTTTAATTTTATGTGGTTTCTGCCATAAAGAGGTTAAAATTTTAATAAAATTGACTTCTGTGGCTCCAGCTTTTTTGCAATCACATTTAGAAAGCCCTTCTCTGTTCCATGGTTATGAAAATATTTATCTGTATTTTGTTCTTGTGCATTCTAGCTCTCTCAACTCTCATGGTCTTTTTTGTGTGTGTGTGAGGAAAGCTGGCCCTAAGCTAACGCCTGCGCGAATCTTCCTATATTTTGTGTGTGGTTCACCACCACAGCATGGCTTGACGAGTGGTGTAAGTCCATGCCTGGGATCTGAACCCTTGAACCTGGGCCACTGACATGGAGTTCATGAACTTAACCACTACGAAACCAGGCAGGCCTCCTTTCATGGTCTTTTGACCACTGTCCGCTCTGCCTGGAATGATACCTTCCACTCTGCAAATGGGTGGCACCTTCCCATTCCTCAAGTCTCAGATGAAATATCTCCTCAGAGAAGCCTTTCTTGGTTATTTAACCCAAAGAAGTTTCTCCCACCCTCTCTTTTTCTTTCTCTTAAACCCTATTGTTTTCCTTCGTAAGTTTTTTTTGTGTGTGTGAGGAAGATTAGCCCTGAGCTAACATCCGGTGCCAATCCTCCTGTTTTTGCTGAGGAAGATTGGCCCTGGGCTAACATCCTTGCCCATCTTCCTCTACTTTATATGGGACACTGCACAGTGTGGCTTGACAAGCAGTGCATCTGTGCACGCCCGGGATCCGAACCTGCGAACCCTGGGCCATGGAAGTGGAGCACACCAACTTAACTGCTATGTCACTGGGCCAGGACCCCTTCATAAGTTTTACGAAGAATTGCAGTTACATATTTTATTTGTCTACTTATTCAATATTTGCAACTAGACTGTAAATTCGATGGAGGGCAGAAGTCATATCTGTCTTGTTTTCCCAGCACCTAACCTAGTGCCTGGCACATAGTAGATACACAAAAGATATTTGTTAAGGGGCCGGCCCGGTGGCGCAAGCGGTTAAGTGCGCGCGCTCCGCTGCGGCGGCCCGGGGTTCGCTGGTTCGGATCCCGGGCGCGCACCGACGCACTGCTTGGTAAGCCATGCTGTGGCGGCGTCCCATGTAAAGTGGAGGAAGATAGGCACCGATGTTAGCCCAGGGCCGTCTTCCTCAGCAAAAAAGGAGGAGGATTGGCGGATGTTAGCTCAGGGCTGATCTCCTCACAAAAAAAAAAAAAGATATTTGTTAAAAGTTGTTGTATATTAAATTCATCTAGAATTTATTTTGGTATAAGGTGTGAACTGGAGATCGAATTTAAGTGTTTCCAGATGGTATCTTGTGATTACCATACACAGCTATAACACAGACTAGTTCTCTCATGATCTCCATTTCACTTGGAACCAAGAAGTAAAACCTGGGATGTGAGAGGGGGACAGAATTGATGGCTCTCATTATCACGGTTCTCCAGTGTCATCGTCTCCTCTCTCCACAATGACTTCCTTTTCTCCATCATTGCCTTGGCCCTAAGAGCTTCCCATAATGCTCATTTCAGGGCTCACCATAGAGTGGATCTTTAATTAATGGCATTTGCCAGCTGATTCAAATCATCTAAATGGCAGGGGAATCAGATATCTTTCATGTGTTTCATACAATATTCACGTCAGCCTGCAGAAGTCCTGAGAAATCTATGCTCCCTCCACAACCCTGAGAAACCGGCTTTCTCTACACCCTTTCCATAGCTAGGGATCACATCTAACAGTTGGGAATAAAGACGAGAGAGATGGAGAGTTAGTCAGAGACGGTCAGAAACAGGAAGACGGCGACGCTCGCTTACATGTGCTTTTAAAGTTTTCAAGTGCCACCGCATGCCACATGCCATCTGATCCTTCAAAACTGACCTGTGGAGTGGCTCTGACAGCGTTACAATTAGGCGTAGGAAGGCCATAAATTTTAGTCTTTAAAGTTTGGTATCAGAAAATTTTTTCCAATTTATGAAAGTAATACTTCTAGGCATATATAGTGGAAGAAGTCACAAAAGAGTTGATTTTACCCTATTTAAAAACTGTTATAATGAACGTAAAAATGTTCAACTTTACTAATAATGAAAGGAATGCAACTTAAAGGAGTAATTAGATACCATTTACCTCTAAAAACTATGGAAGAAGTCACAAAAGAGAAACTAATTTTACTCCATTTAAAAATTGTTCTATTAAACCTAAAAAATTTTCAACTTTACAAATAATCGAAGGATACAACTTAAAAGCACAATTAGATACCATTTGCTCCTGATAAATTCTTTGCAATATAACAAATTATAACTTGTCATGCTGAACAGAATATGGTGAGACAGTGCTTCATACACTATGGATGGGAGAATAAATAGATACGATGTTTCTGGAATAGAATTTGCCAGAAAGAAGCAAGAACCTTAAAAATGTCCATACTCTACTGGTTTCTAACCTTAGAAATCTCTACTAACAATGCTCACCCCGTGGTTGTTTATTAAAGTAGAAATGTGAGAAAACCTAAGTGTTTGACAATAAGAATGTGAAAAAATTAGGGGTTCAGCCATAGTATGGACTATTATGGAATCATTACCAATCATGTTTCTGTGGATTAATTAATGACATGGGATTCTAGTGAGTGTCTGGAGTTTGATTTCAAATTTTATTTTTAAATTATATTTATATTTTTATAGGCAAAAGATTAGAAGAGAGATAATAAAGTGCTAACAGTGCTTATCTCTAGGTGGTAGGATTAAAGGAAATATTTTGTTTCCTTCTTAAGATTTTCCATATTCTTTGTAAGCCATTATATTACTTTTTTATTTTAAAAATTCTTTCCCTCTCTTCTCCTCTTCCATTCCTTGGTGATGTTAGTGTTGTCTTGGGCTACATTCATTGAAGTATGGAATCTGGAAAAGGGAAGTAAGAGCCCACCTATATGTGTCTCTTGTCAGCCTAACACCTGTATGTGCAGGATGAAGCCCTTAAAAGTATATACCTCCAGAAGTGGGTTAATAAAAGGGTGACCTGATGAAGGGGCTTAAAACCATGTGACATGAAAAATGGCTAGAATACTTAGGCAGGATTAGGAAGCCAGATTGGCTGGCCATAAGTACCTGAAGGTTATTGTGAAGCAAAGAGAGCAAGTTATTCTACATCACTCCAGAAAGCAAGACCAATAACTGGAAATAACAGACAATTGGATTTATGTTCTCTATAAGAAAGAACTATTTAACGATTGGAACTTCCCCCAAATGAAAGGGCAGCCTCAGCGAGTAGGGACACTCATTGATGGAGTCATGGCTAGATGACCACCAAGAGGCAAAGTTGAGAGGGGTCTGGCATCACTTGAATGGTTGTACCAGTTAGGTGCCCTCCAGAGTCTCATCTACGCACAATGAATCTCCGCTTTGCCCATCATAAAATGGGAAGGAGAGTCCTGGAGATGTCACTTAGTCATTCTCCCCTCTTCCTGCTAGTACCTCAGTTCCAAGCAGGAAGGCACCAAAGCCATTTGAGATAAGTGGTGTGTGTTTGTGGATGGGATGGGACGGGGCTTGGAGAGCAGGGAAATGGAGCTATATCTGCACTCTTGGTTGCAAGTGACAGAAAGCCAACTGAAAGTGTATCAAGCAAAATAGAAAGTGTATTAGCCAAAAAGCAAGGAAGCCAAAGTGAATGGAACTGGGTGCAGCGTGGCTGGAGCCAAGAATATTTATCTCTAGCAATTTCAATTTCAATTAATCTTTAAAATTTAATACCAGTAATTTTTTTTCCAATTTCCATGGAATTCATGGGCTGATTCAAATAATTTAAGTGGCAGGGGAATCAGATTTCAAATTCCATTCCTTGATCCGTGTAGCTGAGTTTGGCTGCCTCATGACACAGCCTTTTTTGTGTGGAAGCAAGAGGGTCTCTGAAAGCCTTGAGTTTATGTTGTACCTACAGCCCATGAACTCAGACTAAGACAGTGTCTTCCTCCAAAACTTAAGTAAAATCCTTAGGAAGACCTCTTCAGATGGTTTGGGTCATGTGACCTATTCCTAAACCAATCACTATGTCCCAGAGTAGTTGTCCACCCATTGGTTAGGCTAGTTATATATAAACACTTGGAACCCGGGGGTGGTGGAGGCAAGTTAGCCTATGTGGACCTTCTGGTTGAGCAGGATATGTAAAGGAAAATCTCCTACGTCCACTACAGGGAGTTCACTCCGATTTTTAAAATGTTTTGGACAAAGAGATGTATCAGATGCCATGGAAATCTATTTCACGTCCATACCATCCGGTAAATCTACCTCCCTTCTAGCTTGAATTCCTTTGGCTATAATTTCCACCCATCTTGTTCTGTTCAATCTTCAAGGTAGATTTAGATCAAAACCTCTTCCTTCACAGACACAGTATGAGGATTAATTAGGTTTTCCAGAAACCATCTGTAAAGTGACGTGGGATCTTCAGAACCAGATGCTTTGCAAAGATATGTGGCCATTAGAATCAATGCTTTGTTTTCTATGCTTATGGAGAATGGCGGTGAGGGTGGATCAAAAGGCAAGGAACGGAAATCGACAGATAGTATTGAGACTTCATTTTAGCCATGATAACTATTTTCTTCCCTCTCCAAATACTTGGCCTCTGCCATTCACAAGGGGCAAACAGGATAGGTTTGAATATTCTATTTGTAAACTCTCCAAAAGGAGTAGGAGAAGGCCCCCCTTGGGAACAGGGGGCCAGGAGTGGCTAAGTAGGTTGTATAACCTGAACCAAACCAGGATCAGCACCCTGGGGATTAGCAGCTGGCTATGCTGAGTCGCTTTCCTTTTTTGGCTCGGGTTAATGAGCTGTGTATGATATATAACTGTCTGGGAAGTAGGCAAACGTCATAGTCTGGACTCCTCTGTCAACCTGCAAAATCCCTTTCTGAGGACTGTCAGGGACAAATGCTGGGAAGAAGTGCTTAGGGGGAGAGTTGAACATAGGGTTCAGGAAGCCTGGCTCACAAGCCACACCTTAGGCAGGACCAGCACACTGTAGGGCTCTCTCGTCCAGTCTGCTTACTTACGTTATGTGGACCCAAGATCAGCCCTCAGGAAACTGGTTTCCATGGCTGCTCTAGGGACCAAGTCCTGGAGTCCAGGGCAGGAGCTCCATGTGCCTGTCTTTTTTTCTTTAAAAAAATATTTTCCCAAATTTTAACTTTAGAAACATTCAAATATATAGAAAAGTTGGAAGAATAGTACAATGAACACCCATATACTCTTTACCTGGATTCATCGTTTTGACACATTGTGTGCTCTCTCTCAGTAGATAGCTAGATAGATATAAATATCTCTCTATCTAGATAGCTAAGGTGTTATGTATATACATATATACATATATACGTATATGGCGTATATATGGCTTATGTATATGGTATATACCATATGTATATGGTATCTAACTACACATATACATACGTATAGATAGATAGATAGGTACATACATATGGGTGTGTGTATGTATGTATTCATGCATATATATATATATATATACATCTATCTAGCCAACTAGCTAGCTATCAAAATTTTTCCCTAAACCATTTGAGAGTAAGTTGCAGACTTCGTGATACTTTACCCCTAAAAACTTCTTTATGAACCTCCGAAGAACAAGCATATTCTCCTATATAAGCACAGTACAATGATCACACCCAAGAAATTAGAATTCATACAATGCTAAAAGCTAATATACCATCTATATTCAAATATCCCCGATTGTCCCTCTAATGTCCTTTAAGCTGTTTTTTTTCTATCCAGCTCCCCCACCTTTGTCTTTCGTTCAGGACATTGGTACTTTTGAAGGAGGAAGAGTCCAGGCCACGTGTTTTGTAGACTGTCCCTCCATTTGGATTTGTTTGATCATTTCCTCCTGATTAGATTCAAGTTCAATGCATGAGTTCTTAGCTGTGTGACCTTTAGCAAGTTACTCAATGATGCAGAACTTCACTAAACTAATAATATTACACACCTCGTAGGGCCATTGTGAGAACCAAGAGAGAGAATGTCTAAAGTTCTCACCACAGGAACTGACCAAAATAAGCACCTGAAAGTTGTTTACTCTGTGATTAGCAACATCACTGACATCACCATCCATAGCCCGATAGACCTGCTCTCAGACAGGTTTCCATCTCCCTGGGAAGCTTCTGGAACTCCTAACCCTGTTCTTCTCATGGGCAAATGAGGAATAAGCCCTGCTCTGAGTAGCTTACTAGGCTGTTGCAAGAATCAAATAAGAAATGTGATCAACAGCACAATGCAAACTGGAATATGATATGAAAACATAAGAAAGCATCATTATTATTGTGCGTGTGCATATTTTAAATTACCCTCTTGCGTAACAGAAAAACCCAAAGTGGGGGTTAAAAAGAAATTGGCATCTAACAAAATGCTAATTCTTATGTTTAATTAATGCAATAGTTTTCAAACTTGTTTTTATCAGCAGAACTTAATTTTCAAATGAAATTCATGGAACCCCAATATATAAAGCAGATTAAAATAGAGCAACACCGAGTGATGTTTGGGTGGAGATGGAATACTCAGGGGCCTTGGGTCACCCCTGTGGAGCCCCTGGGCTCTGAGGAGCCAGGTTGGAACACAGAAGACAGGCTCCAGGTGCCACGATGGTAGGGCCTGCTCAGAGTTGCCTCAGTTTCCCCGTGGACATCTGCTCACAGAGTCATGCCCTCATTTATCTCCCCCTTCTCATTCCTGGCCTGTTTCTGCAGAGGAGTGGTAATATCTGTAGACCCCAGTGATGATTTACTCAGTTCATTATTAATCATTATTAATTGCTTATAAACATCCTTCCCTGGAAACAGCGCTAAAGGCCTTGTACTCAGAGACAGATCACATAATGAGGCACCCGTGATGTCTCTGACAGAGCAGCTCCTGCTGGGAGCCTCCTGCATAAATGTCGCCTGCTCCTGCATGCTTCCCATCCTGAGCTGGAGGCTGAACATTCCCGGAGCCCTGCCTTGTCTGCAAACCACCAATCCTCACTCTTAAGGGGCAGGACTCTGTCTGACAACAAGCTCAGGTATCACTTACACCAGACCAGGGCCACGTGGTAGGACAGAAAACTGACATGACCCCAGTTCCTACTGTGTGCCAGCCAGGCCACCTACTCCCCTTTTAATCCTCACAATCAATCGCACAAGGCTAACAAGACCCTCACTTATGTCACTTGTTCAAGATCACCCAGCCATGGGAGAACAGGATTCAAACCCAGGTCCTTCAGACACCAAAGGCCACGCACTCCTCTCCTGAGGGTCATGGCCTCACCCATTTTATCAGGATTTATAGAAATACTGTCTGTGCCACATGGCATCAATGGCTCACTGCCACAGTCATCTCCTTTCATCCTTCCGACATCGTGTGAGCCAAAGTATTAATAATATTAGCTAATGCTTATTTGAGACCGGCCACATGCCAAATGCTGTTTCAAGTGCTTTCTGCATATTAACTCATGTAATCCTCGCCGTGACCCAATGAGGAAGGTACTATTTGCTTTGCAGGTAAGGACCCTGAGGAACTGGGAGGTTCAGGACTTGTGCAGAAGAGTGTCACACAGCTAGTGCTATAGACTGAATGTTTGTGTTCCCCCAAAGTTCGAATGTTGAAATCCTAACCCCAATGTGATGGTATTAGGAGGTGGAGACTTTGGGAGGTGATTAGGTCATGAGGGTGGAAGCTTCATGAATGGGATTAGTGCCATTATAAAAGAGACCCCAGAGAGCTCCCTTGTCCCTTCCACCACATGAGGACACAGCAAGAAGATGGCCAACCGCAAACCAGCGAGGAGGCTCTCACCAAACTCCGAATCTGCTGGTGCCTTGGTCTTGGGTTTCTCAGCCTCCCATAACTGTGAGAAATAAATGTTTGTTGTTTATAAGCCACCT
Source organism: Diceros bicornis minor (assembly GCF_020826845.1). NCBI lineage: Eukaryota > Metazoa > Chordata > Mammalia > Perissodactyla > Rhinocerotidae > Diceros > Diceros bicornis. The sequence goes on along the minus strand of NC_080776.1, from coordinate 7,000,383 downwards.
AGTCTATGATATTCTGTTATAGCAGCCCAAATGGGCTAAGATGCTACTAACTGACAGAGCTAGGATTTGAACCCAGGTTGTCCAGTTCTAAGAGCCAGGCCCTTCACAGCAATGCTAAAGTTGGACAAGGGTTAATTCCTCACTTTGATTTATAGACAAGGGAACTGAGAAGTTCAGAGGGGTTGGGTGACCTGCCAGGATCACATGGCATTCATTATAGGACAAAAAGCTGGGGTCTCAGGATAGTGTGGACAAGAGGCCAAATTTGGTCTATGAAATAAAGGTGGAATTCTCTTCCATTGGTCAGAGTCAGGGCTAGACCAACACTACAGGAGCTGCCCAAATAGAGCAGGTGTGCCCAAACGTTAGAGTCTGGAGAAAAATTTGAAGTCGAGACTAGGAATAGTTGACAACAAGGCAAAGCCTGGTAACTAGGGCTAGATATATTTATTCCAGGTAAGTTCCTGGAGTGGGAGGAGAGGGGGAAATCCTACTTGGGCCTCTTTTGAGGGCCTGTGACCCCATCTTTTGGTTGGTGTAAAACTCTCAAGAGTGCAATGTCCAGAACTGCCATTAACCATTAAGAGTTGGAGCCACATTCAGGAGGCAATCTTCTGACTCTGATCAAGCCTGAAGCTACCTGGGAGGGACTACATGTGGGACCCTAGAAGGACTTCTGGAGGAAGAGGGTCAACTGGGTTGAGAGGGTGCTGCTGGGGGGTCTAGGACTTCCATCAGGCCAGTGAGGGAGGCCTTCCTGCCTTTGGTCTCTCTTCCTCAATTGGCCCTCCTTCTTATTGAGACATATACAAGAATGTTCACAGTAACCCCAAACTAGAAACAATCTAAATTTTCATCAGTAGTAGAGTGGAAAATACATTATGATATATTCATATATGCAACAGTCTACAGCAATGAGAATGTTCAAATTACTGCTGTATGTAACGCCCTGAACCCACTGGTAACCGTGTTCTGCTAAGTCCCCATCAAGGGCTGGCATGGGGTGTGGGCAAACCTCAGCGGCTTGGTCAACAGTGCACTAAGTCGAAGCTGAGCCAGGCTGGAGTCAAGCGAGAACTGTTGGGAAGCACGAATGTGTTGCGGAGCCTGAAAGGGAAGGCTGGCAGGCAGGATCTGCTTAGGGCCAGAGGGTCGGGATGGAATCAAGAGTGGGTGTGAAAGGACCTGTCCAGTAGACAAACTGGGACAGACCAGGAAGGCCTTGGCACTTGTGGGACACAGAAGAGTAGGCAGAACAGGATGCCTTTGCTGTTGCCAGACAGGGCGGTTCAAACAGGACAAGCCCTTTGACCGGAGCGCTTAAGGTGAGCCTGGGAGGAAGGGGCATGTCTGCTTTTAAAAGGGAGCAAATGTGACCTTCGACAGTATATCTAGGTAAAGCTCATTAGTCCACTTGGGCTGCTATAACAGAATATCATAGGCTGGGTGGCTTATACACAACAAACATTTATTTCTCACAGTTCTAGAGGCCGGGAAGTCCAAGATCAAGGCACTGACAGATTTAGTGTCTAGTGACCTGCTTCCTGGTTCATAGACGACTGTCTGCTTGCTGTGTCCCCCATGGTGGAAGGGGCAAGGGAGCTCTCTAGGGTCTCTTTTATAAGGACACTAATCCCATTCATGATGGCTCCACCCTCATGACCTAATCACCTCCCAAAGGCACACCTCCCACCGTCACATTGGGGGTTAGGATTCAACATATGAATTTGGGGGTGGGGGTGGGGACAAACATTCAGTCTATAGCAACTGCCAAGTTGCAAAGACCCAAACTTTAAACCAACTACTGTTTAAGCTGCAGGCTGCCTGTATGTCATCTCTATAGGCCAGAAAAACTCTAAGGGTCAATCAGCAAAATCCTTGCATGGTCTCGATGGTTCCTGGGGTCAGTGTGGCCATGTAGGTTGTGCATAACTGCATAACTCCAAGGGCCCCACTCACATAGCCTACAATGGGAATGGCGCCCTCTGGAGCTGTGCTGGGCACAAACTACACAAATATACACTGCAGCCCTGCCTGGGTAATAAAAACTCTCCTCAGCAAGCCAGCTCTTCTCTCTCTGCCCCTTCTCTCACGGCTCTCCTTCACTCTGCACTCTAGCCATGCTGACTTTCAATCCTTATGTTTGCTGAGTGGATTACAGGTCGTCACAAATTCTTTGATGCTTGTTTATTGAGAGATGGGGTCCATGGTCCCTCCTCTTGAATCTAGATGGGCTTGGCGACCACTTAGGCCAATAGAACACAGTAGAAATGATGCTGTGCTGGTTTCCTGGTCCAGGCCTTACGAAATTCACAGCCTCCACTTCCTGTGCCTTGGAACATTCTCTCAGGGGGCCCTGAGCCGCCATGTGTGAAGCCCAACTACTCCGACACCACCACGCTGGAGTGGCCACGGGCAGGCCAACAGTCTCAGCTGAGTCCAGCTTTCAGTCATCCTCACCAAGGCCCAGACATGTGAGTGAAGTCATCTCGGACCCCCAGTCCAGCCCATCTGCCAACCGAATACCGCCAAGCAGAAGAAGTTCCCAGCCAGGCGCGGTCCACATTTCTGACTCACAAAACTGTGAGATTAATAAAAATGGTGTTTGCTCTAAGCTGCTGAATTTTGGGATGGGTTGCTAGGCAGGAGTCGAAAGCAGGAACACTTACCATGTTCTCTCCTGCCACAGGATCCCAGATTTTTGTCACCTCTTTCCAGAACACCCTTCCCCCTCTCCATCTAGTTAATGCCTGTCCTTCAGCCCTCAGCCCACACGTGGTCACCGTGTCCACTTCTTCACAGAGCTTGTCAAAGCGGCAGTTCTCCATTTGTTTGTGTGATTATTTCATGAACGTTTGTCTCCCCAACTAGACCATAAACAGGGACCAGCATTTGTTTTATTTGCCACAATATTCCCTAGCACCTTGCATGGAAGTTGGCACATAACAAGCATCAACAAGCATTTCATGAATGAATGAATGAATGAATGAATGAATACATGGAAATGTGATCCTCTTCCTACACCCTGCTCGACACATGGTTTAAATCCATTTTCAGTAACCTATCACAGGTCCACTGTGTGCTCAGGGGAAAGGCCAGTGGGTGGGATCTGGAATCTCCCACCTTCACGTCAGTTAACACAGCTCCCTTTCATTTGTTTTAAATGTTGGCTTTCCTCAGAGGATACATTTGAAAAAAAAGGTTCCAGCCACTTAAAAAAAGAAAATGTGTTTGAAACCACTCTCCTAGACCTTGCCCTTCCCATCAGCTGTCCCCTGATCCCTCCCATCTTCTCTTCCCTTATTCATTCCTCACAAAAACTTCCACAGAACTAATGCCTGGTAAGAGTTTAAAAATAGAAGCCCCTCTCCCTCCTGCTTGCCCTCCATTTCCTTTCCTTCCCATCCCCCTGTAATTTGTTGTAAAAAAGGAAACTGTCTGGATGTGCTCCACTGTAAAGACAGGCGCTTCCTGACTCAATAAAACAGCACGCTGATGTGCTCCCCAGCCTGGTGGTCGCGGCCCTGTGAGTCACCGTGGATGGCTGGGCTGAGGGGCCCGGCCTCTCAGCAGCAGCCTGCTCCCCTGCCCTGGGTGGGGCCCATTCGCTCACACACACACAGAAAGACACACACACACATGCACCCACGTGGTCCCCTCATTCAGGTTTCCAGCTGGAACTTGGAGGCACCCATCAGCGTGGACCTGTGATGTGTGCCCACCTAAGGATGCCAATAGGTGGTCCGCCGGCACGGCTGTGGGGCCCACCTACCTGAGAGGGAGGAGAAAGTGAGTCATGCTGCTCCGGAGATGAGGCCTGGAGTCCGATGGCAGTCTGGTGTGCTTTGTCAGAAGCACAAGGGGTGTATGTGTGTGTGTGTGTGTGTGAGAGAGAGAGACAACAGGAAATAGTAAAGAACAAAGAGAAAGGTGTTACGAGATGTGTACAGCCAGTGGACACAGTGTAATCATGAATGAAGAGAGAGAGACATTGTGGTACAGCAGAAAAAATAAAAGCTTTTAACACTCAATAGCTTAGTTTCAGTTCCCAGGTCCATCACACAGTCACTGTGTGACATCAAGCAAATGACCTCACTTCTCTTAGCCTCAATTCGCTTACCTCTAAAATGGGGGATAATAGTACTTACCTCTCAGCACTGTTGTAGACTTAAATGGGATCACGTTTATTTGATACCTGCATGTACTAGGCGGCTAATAGTCCCCTTGCTCTTATGTGGCAGGACATCTTCACCCCAGTGATGTTTAGAAACACTCAATACAAGAAAACTGATGGTGGAAAATCGCCCTCAGTAAAATTCATAATTTATTAAAATCCGGCAGAAGACTCACAACTTCTTGAAAAAATTTAGATCTGCAAACTTTGATCTAAAAAAAAATTAAATTTGGAAGGATTATAAAGGCCACAAGATAAAATTTTCAGTGACAGAAGCTATAAATAGCAAGTTTTAATATGGACCAAAACCAGATCAACTAATCAAATGGTTCACACATATTTTACTTATAAAATGATTTATCCCAATGCAAAGTTTCAGTAACATTAAATGAGAAACAGAAAAAAATTGGGAACAGTTTAATTGCTCTATATTAAAAAATATTGATCAAAAATTAAATTGGGTTAATGGAATTCTCTTTGGAAAATACATTCTCAAGGAGAGTTTATCAAGCATATATAATTCCCATTAAAACTTCGTACTGTAAATACAGAATCAAAATGTCCTTAGGGGTCCAAATAGTGAAATTGAAACAATCTCTACCAGGATGATAATGATGAGGATGATGACTACTATGAAAAATGTTTAGGTGAAAGAAGGATGGGATGTGGTTATGTAGATGTGTTGGGATGCCCGGCTAAGAAAGGAGAGTGTTTAGATACAGGGGATGCTAGAATAAGATGTATTTGGTCTCTCTGCCTCTTTATTCTTTAGGGTCTGTGCTGTGTCAAGGGGGCTCAGGCGAAAGGGAACAGGATGAATACAGGGAGACGGCTGGCGATGACCAGTCCTTGAATCTTTCCACGTGGTTGGACCACGTGGGAAACAGCCTCCAGCACAAGTTACTCAGTTTCCAATGGGCCTATGAAAACTCTGGGCTGAGAGGTGGTAGAGATTCATGGAATTGGAGCTCTTTTCAATAGTACATGTGGAAATCTGCCAGCTTGGCTGGGGCAATGAGGGGCCTGTCCATCCATTCCACTACTTTTCTTGGGGAGTCTTTTAGCAGCTCCTAAGCACCCCAGGTTGGCTCTTTTTTCCCATGTTCCCCTTCTCATCTCAGCCTCCCCTCCATTCTTCTTGCCTCTGGTATTTCTGTCTGAGGGTTAGAGTCAGGGCAAGAAAGGTGATGTTCATGGTGAGTAGGGATAGGGATTTAATCCAGAAGAGGTAGGTGGGACAGGTGATGGGGAAAACTGTAGCAGAGGTGATGGGAAAGGGCACTCAGGCCATGCACCATGACCACATGAACATTCAGACAAACCCTTAGTGCACAGATTGAACTTACGTCTGCCTACCTCCTTTTCTGGCTCCACATGCATACCATTCTGACCAATACAGATGCACATCACCATATGTTCTGATCATCTTCCAATCTTTTGTAATGCCTCTTCACCATGGCTTGCACACAGCCCCGCCTTCTTGCAGCTTGCCATCTAATATATATCACTCCTCCAGCAAGCATTTGCTGGTTGGAATTATTAAAAAATACAATGGGTATTCTTGTAAAGTAGCGAGCTCCCTGTCGCTGAGAGGGTGGTGAAAGATTAGGAATAGCACACAGGGGTTGCTTGCATGCTGAGCGGAATGGCTTCCATGGAATCTATGAATGTTTTCCATACTGTTCTAGGGTCTACGACAGACTTGGATGGTGGGGATTTAAAGTGCAAAAACAAAAACTGATTAAAAACATAAATAAATGGTATTGATCCTACATCATATACATGTCAGGAGTAACTCATCTCCTTTGTCAGATGAGGGTGCAGGGAAAAGCAGGAGTCGGGGAAAGGGGCAACCAACCTTAAGAGGAATTTTGCCCCCTACTTCCCTGCAAAGTTGGGCTGAGGGAAGTCTAAAACTTTGATTTAATGACCTTTTCCTCCAGGTGATCATATTCTGAGAAGATATAATTCAGGCCAAGAAAACTTGTAAGAAACCAAGATAGACACCAGAAACTTGATTTATGTTTATGATTGGAAGACACTGCTTTTCAATACCTAGAGCGCTTATATCCCACATCAAGGGAGCTCATTCTAGGATCCTATATAGCTGGGAATCCAAACTAAAGATGAGAAATCTGCTTCATGACATGAGGGCATGAGGAAGTGAATCAGATACTCTTTGAAAATAATTTGGAGTAAGCAATAGAAATCTCCCCTTTTCCACTCCAGGGAGCACATCTTTTCAGTTACCTGAAGACTCCCACGGCTACATGTTTCTCCTTCTGCTGTGTTGCAGATGCACAACCCTAAATTACTCCCTTTTGGTCCCCTGATTCAGGGTTCTGAGATGGGCAGGGGTTTCCAGTGGTTGGTGGTGCCACTGCCAGGAGACCTGTTCATCAGCCCGTGGAGTGTGCTTACTTCAATCACAAAGAGCTCCTGCTCCTATGCCTTTGGTTTAGTTCACCTTTAAGCAACTCCTGGAATCTCGTGTTGAGTTGTATTGCACGTACAGATACTTTGTACAACGTTCAGAATTTTAAAAATTCAAAAACTGTCAGATACTGGTAGAGATTAATCCAACACCCCCACTTAAACAATGAGAAAACAGAGGCCCAGAAAGAGAAACAGACTAGCCCAAGTGGACTCAAAGTCAGGCTTTCATCCAGCCTGCTCCCAGAGCTTCTTATCCATCCCTTACACCATCAGAGACACGTCCACTTTGGGCTTTGCCACTTGTAGCCTCATCCCAGTCAAGTGGCCCAGCCATGCTTTTCAGTACCTTGGACAGTGGAGAAAAAACCCCCTGCATCTCCAATGACTCTGATGATCTATTACAGATGCAGGAAATCTGAGAAAAATTACCCCTTGAAGGGCTGAGCTGATTCGTGCAACCAATTACTTCTTTAAATGACTGTCCTGCTAATTTTCCAAACATCAATGGTCCAAGTTGGGAGAGATTAGGCACAAGAGCCTGGGTACCCAAGTGTGATCTGGGGACCAGGTTTGGAGGGGGAAAGGGCTGATTTCGATAGTAAGAGGTCTGTTCTGTCTTCTAAGGGCATCAATCAACATCATCTTCCTTGGGCTCTCTTTCCCAAAGTTCAAGGACTTCGGTCTGCTTTTTTAGGAGATGAAGTTCTCACCATTTCAAAAACGATGCTGTGTATAGGTCAATTCTTTTATCTGACTAGTTTTATTCTTATGTTCTGAGCTTAAGCCAGAAAGATGTCTTATTCCCCAGTGAAGAGATAGGACATATGAATAGAGGGAGGAGGCAGTGAAAGTGTAAATGGAATTGAGTTGTGTGGGGTTTTTTTTTTTTTTTGGTTAAAAATTAGAAGTTTGTCTTCACATGTTTATAAATTATGAAATTCCATTTTCAACGATCTCCTTCAATGTATCTCTCCTCTCCCTAACTGAATTTGTGATAAACTCTCAATAAAAATCAAAATACACAATAAAAAAATGTTTAGTAGTTATAAATGATGGTTTATTGCTTTAAGTTTTAAAGTATTAATGAAGTAGCATTTCCTTGGAAATTCTGAATTTTTATCAAGCTTTCAATATCACAAAATAGTTTTCTGAAAGCATTGATGCTGCCTGTATATTCTTTGTTTTTCTGCTTTGCTTTTTGCCAAGAAGTTTGTTATACCACAAGCTTGACAGAGCATGAGTGGGTCAATGACCAGCTCCACCCCTCCCTCACTGGCAGTAATCAGGAAAACACATTTATTGAGTTTCTGCATTATTCCAAGCTCTTTACATCTCATTATTCTTTCCAACAGTCCTATTGGATAAGTACTACTATTGCCTCATTTTATTGATGAGGAAACTAAGGTACAAAGGAGGTTAAATAACTTTCCCAACAGTCTCTGAAAATCACAGCATGCATCATTGTATGTTTATGCTAACAAGCTTACGTTGTCATAGTCAAGTCCATTGACCTACACATGTCATCCCATGTTATACGTGCATGCCAGGAACACATATTATATGTGTTTCTGCCATGGCAGAAAGAGCACACACATTGTCACAAGAACATGTTTTCCCCAAACATCATCACATTAATTTATTTGAGTGAAAAAATGTAACATTGCTCAGGAACAACAGCACAGGAATGCTGTGCCATTGCTTCAAACCACACGAATGGACAAACAGACACATGCACACACTCTGGGGGGTTGAGCTTATATTTGGAGAGCTCTCTGATGTACGGGATCCTGGTTTTCTTGGCTATACAAGTGACACTAACTATGTAGTGCTTTTCTCATGAAAGTCAAGGGAAGCACAGAGATGAGAAGGTTCACGGGCTCGGCATTCCTGTGCTGACCACCCCAAGTGCGCTGTGTGAGAGAGTCCTTGACCCCGGCTGGAGTCCAGTCCTGGGACTGGAACTGTGGTGTTGCAGCTGGGGTGGCCTCTGAAGGTGGCGGGTCTTTGCTGCCATGTGCCTCCTCAGGGCCCTTCCCTTAAAGCTTCTCTAACCTGCTTCAGGCGAGAGGACCAACTCTTTCCTGCACCTCCTGCCATGATGCTTTCACAGCCAATTAAAATTCTATTCTATTCCCAGCAAGGGAGCTGGCAGCCTTGGGTCTCCCCAGCAGGATGGACTGGCTGCAATTAATGTCTCTTCTGGAGCCTGATTAGCTAAGGAGAGGCAAGGATACTTATCCTACCCACAAGGCCACCTTTAAATTAGGAAATGGAGGTTCCCCATCCTATTGCCTCTATTCAAAGTCATCAGTTAGTGCAAGTTAAACCTTTCTATTTCATTCTTGGTAGTGGAACTGGATCAGAGAGCCAAGAGATCTCTCCATTGGACAGTCACAGGAATAAAGGGAGGGAGACCCATTGATTTCCTTAGTATCCAAATTCCAGATCATGAGAATGAATTGACGGCCTACTCTTTTACACAGGCTAGGAGTTGGGGATTCAACAGAAGCTACAGGCATAATGTTTAGTGTTATTATGTTGAAGCTTTGAATGTAGAAAGTAATGCATAGGAATAGTACATATTAAAAAAAAAAAGAAAGTCCAAATGATGGAAAAGGAAAAGAGAAGGAAATTAACACACATGGAATGTTTACAATGTGCCAGACATTTTATATATATTATAGCAAAGAATCCTATAAAAACTTTGCATTTTCAGGGGCCAGCCCCATAGCTTAGTGGTTAAGTGGACGCGCTCTGCTACTGGCCGCCCGGGTTCGGATCCCGGGCGCGCACCGGTGCAGCGCTTGTCCAGCCATGCTGAGGCGGCATCCCACATACAGCAACTAGAAGGTGTGCAACTATGACTTACAACTATCTACTGGGGCTTTGGGGAGAAAAAGGAAAAAAAAAAAAAAGGAGGAGGAGGATTGGCAATAGATGTTAGCTCAGGGCCAGTCTTCCTCAGCAAAACAAAAGAGGAGGATTGGCATGGATGTTAGCTCAGGGCTGATCTTCCTCACACACAAAAAAAAAACTTTGCATTTTCAGATGATGGAACTAAGGCTCAGAGAGGTTAAAGAAATTGTCCAAGGTCACAGGGCTAATATGATAGATTGATTGTACTAATTGCCTAGATCTTTCTGCCTCCCTATAGTCACTTCCTTTTGGAAATGCCTGCTCCCACTGACTCTGGAGTAGGCCATATGACTTGCTTTGGCCAATGGGATATTAGCAAACTTGATACAAGCAGAGGCTTGAAAGATGTTTGTGCATTGGGGCATGCCGTCTCTTGCTGGCAGGAACTCTTCCTCCATCTTGTGAACAAGCCCTGATAACCCTACTGGATGACAAGAGACATGTGAGCAGAGGTGGGCTATCCCATCCTAGATCAGCCAGCCTCTAGCCAACTCAGAGATGCATGAGAGAGCCCAGCCAACACCAGCCAAATCAGATGAGCAGAACCACTCAGCCAACTTGTAGACTTATGAAAAATAATAAACGATTGTTTTTTAAGCCACTAATTTTGGAGTGCATATGCAGGAGCAAATTTAGCAGCTGGAACTAACTGATAAAGCTAGTAATGGCAGAGCCAGAACTTGTTTGATTTTAAAGCGTGTGCATTGTCTATTTGTTATGAAAGATAGAAGAAGGCTGAAATTGTATCAGGGAAAATAAGGTTAAATTGTGATATATTTTTAACAACAAAGTTGCCCAGTCACACAAGGGTGTTACTGCAAGGAGTGTGGCGTTCCCATATCTAGGTATCTTAAAGGGCAGTGGTGGGCAATTATCCAGGTGAAGGGTCTTAAATGTGGGACCCTCAGCCCCAGGTGCCTTAGCCTTGTAGTTTGCCATCTCAGAGACTGGGCTATGTTGAGACTCTTGACAAGAATACTCTGAGTCATCTCTATCATCCATCAGTTCCCTGGAGAAGGAAAACTCCCCATGGCACCCGGCTAAGATTGTGCATCCTCCAGCTGGCTAGGTGCCCCCTGGTTCTCTTTCATGGCTGAGGCTCTCCCCCAAGATTGCCTGGGGTGCAATGTTGCAAATTCCTGACTTCACTTGGTCCCAATGCTACAGCCACCCCTTGCTCCTTCCCTCCAGTGGAAAGAAAGGTGAAAAGAAACAGACGGCCTGCATTTTCTGAGCCTTCCTTCTCAGGGCCACAGCCTTGGTACTACTGACAGTTACCCCTGGGAATGTGGAGAAAGGACAAGACTTTGAATATGGGAGCACAGCAGCAGGTACTGACACACTGTAAGGATATGGAGGAAAACTGGTGTCACCTTTCTGAAGACCAATTTGGCCTTCAGAATGCATCAAGAGCCTTAAAAATGTCATGCCCTTTGAATTTGTGATTCCATTCTAAGACCGTCTTCTAAGAAAATAATCATGGATCATCATGAGAAATTTTTCCTGACATAGTGTGAATGGAAAAATACAAGTTAAAAACAGACTGTATATTATGTTCCTGATTTGGGGGGAATTGTGTGTGTCTGGGGGGCAGCTATAGTTATGAGGAAAATTTTGATTTATAATAAATCTCTACATATTTTTAAGATCTAGCCTTTTCTCCCCCAGCCTCCAGACATGTGGATCCTTGGCTGTCTTGGACGTAGCGGAAAAACTTACCTTAAAAACCTGAGAGACTGGTGAAGATCTAGAAAAAAGTGGCTAAAATGATGCATGACGTGAGAATTGGATCTAAAAATAGGACTTTTCAGTGTGAATGGACGACTGCTGAGGGAAGATGAAGGAAGTTTTAAATAATCATGAAGTATAAGGGGAGAGGGAACAGGAACTCGGCTTGCCAAATCTCTGAAAACAGCAAGTCTTGATGGCTTGCTTAACCATGTTGTCATCTGGAAGAGGTTAAAGGCACATAAAAGAAAGTGATATTTTACATACCAGCCACTAATTAAGCGAAATGCAGGCCTAAAAACCATGGCAAAAACTGAGAATCTGGATAGGTTTGAGGAAGCACGTCCTAGTGTGTGAGTGTCTCCTGGGCAGGCGCCATCTTGAATTCTCAGTGCCAGGGCTGAGAGCCAGTGCTCAAACCAACTGCTGAATGGCTCCTAAATGAAGACTGTGGGCCACAGTCTCAGTCTCCTGGAGGGAAACAATGATGGTCCATACATACCTTCCCAATTTTTGAGTGGAGAGGCTTGGGCTGTTCTAGGAGCTTTGGCATTGTCCTGCATTGGTTTTCATATATGGATCTGAAAGGGAAAACTGGAAGGCACTGGTAAGCACGGGACACTCTGGGGTCCCCTTCCCCGGCATTGTCTCTATCTAGGAGCTCCCCATTTGTCAGGGTTTGGGCCAGGTAGTCTGACCAGAGTGTGGGGGGGATGGAGAGGAGGGTCTTTGAAGACCACCCTCTTCCCAGCCCCAGAAGTGAGGAATATAGAATTCTTTCAAGCAAAAAGTAAAATTGCCAAGATGACAGAAGCTGCAACCACTTGGAGCAGCTTCACAGGAGCTTGGAGTCAACAGACTGGAGTCTATTCACACGCCATAGTAATTCCAATTCTACTTAGCATGCTTATTCCTGACAGGGAACTGGAGCCAAGACTTCAGGAATAGTACGCTTCCTTGAGAGGTGCGAAAGGAACTGGCTGAACTTTCAGCAGATTCTGGAATGGGTATCACCCAGCAAGAGGCATCCATCCCAGAGGGAGGTGGGACGGACTCTTTGAAGCTCTGAACCCAGAAGGGGAGGGGTCTGTAATTTATTCCTATTCTAGTGTTGCCTGACTGCACCACCCTAGGAGAGGCCACTGCCCTCTCTAGGCTTCAGGTTTTTCAGTCTAAATGGAGTATAATCTGAATGAAGCTCATAATGAAGAAGAAATGCAAGTCTCATACAGAGAAAGAATTGAAAAACATTTCAATGTTTACTGCAATCTCTTTATAAAGCAGGCAGAGGAAATCATAGGGCAAAAACCCCTTTTTCTTTTTCTCACTTCCCTTTCCTTGCTAAGCTCTTCATTATGCAGATCATTGTAGCCTCTCTGCCCTGGCTTCACATTCTCTCCTTTCCTGTACCTCCAAGGGCATCACAAAGCCCTCAGTTGGCCCCATGAACACACAGGTTCACAGCCTTACCTGATAGGGGTTGGAGGAAGGAGGAGTGATGGCTGTAAACACTCACAGCTTAACACCTTTTCATTTATCTCCTCATAGGGGGTAGAAACACATGCATGCGAGGGAAGAAGCCTCAGAGAGGGATAGTTCCTAAGAGACACCAGGGCAGCCAGGTGGATGGAGAGCTGGGGTATCTGTTTTGTTCTTCCCTCCCCCTGAAATAACAGGGCAGTGAGCAGCATCTGGAGTCCTGACCGTCATCACACTGTTAGTACCTATACTCATTAACCAGGATCCCAGGCAGCTTCAGTGTGCACAGGCTTCAGACCGATGAGCTTAGAGTGAGGTGTTTGGTAGGGCAACAACCTGCAGAGACCCTTATCTGCAGAGCGAGAGAGCAGCATTCTCTGCCTGCCTCCTTTTGTTAGGAAGTGAAGAGATTCAGTAAGGATGGGTGGGCGCATAAGAGACAATACATAATGATCTAGAATGAGTACTCACTGTGTGTCAGGTGGGGTTCTAAGTCCTCCTCATTGTGTACTATCGTATTTAATCCTCACGAGACATTGGGGAGGCAGGAAGTATCTTTGGTCCCTCTTTACCACTGAGCAAACTTGTCAAGGTCACACAGGTAATAAATGGCAGAGCAAGGATTCTACCAGCCAGTCTGGGTCCACTGGGCCCAGTAACCACACTACAGGCCTCATGCACATCAAGTGCTTAGAACAACATCTGGCCCCTAGCAGGTGTTCAACAAGTGTGAGCAAGTAAGAGAGGCAGCCGCCGCAGCAGATGCATTTGTAAAACAGGACAGATGCAGATGACGGGACTAGGGCTTGGAGTGGGTAAGTATTGCACAACGTCCCTCACCTAGTACGTTGAAGAACCAGGATTTGAACCCAGCAGTCAGAGTTTGTATACAGGGCTGGGCACATCGTAAGTGCTCAGTAAGTTTTAGCTCTTGGTATTTATTTTTATCTTTGTATGCGTAGAAGTCTTGGAGTGATATAGGAGACAAAGGTTTGCTGAAGTGTACCCGGTGCACAGCTTCACAAAATGATTCTCAGCCAACCTTGCTTCAAGAAAGGAAGAGTGGGTCAGAATATCCAGAGTAAAGCCTGGGAATCTGAATTCTTAACAAGTTTCCCAGGAGATTCTTATGTATGCTAAGTTCTGAGAACCAAGGAATCAAGGCTGAGATAGCTTAAGCCCAAGGTCCCCAGCCAGAAGGTGGCAGGGCTGGGATTGACATCCAGGGCAGACGTTGCTTTTTTGCTTTGTAAGAGTCAGCCATACATAAGGTTCTAAGTGCCCAGGGCCGTGATTCGGAACATTCGTGAAGTATAACACATCATCATAGCTCGTTTACACTTGTAACATCTGCTGTGTCCCCTAAACGCACTAAATGATATATTAATTACAGTGACTGGAAGTTAATTTTTGTAGAATTTCACCATGATTGAAGCTGGGTGTCCCTCTGCCAGTGTGTAGGGCCCATGGAGGACTGGCCACAGGAGGCAATCGAGTATTTGCCCCTTAACTTGCCAGTTGACGTGTGCCCTTGGCTTGGCCTTACTGGTGGGAAAGAAAGAGGACACGGTGGCCTGGAATCTCTGAAATTTCAGCCTGGTGGCCTGGAACTTTGGAAACAGGCCCAGCCCACTGCTATATGCAAATAGCCCAATTTTGGCCAGTCAAGGTTTATTGAAATTTTGTTTTTCTATTGAGTCAGGCAGGGGACCGAGGGCAGATCAACCTTTAATTTTAGCTCTTTGGTAACAATGGCGATGGCAATGATGAGTCACCCAGAAAGACACACGGACAGGATATTGCACATTCAGGTCATTAGAAATACAGATATGGTTATGAATATACACGTAAAATATGACCTTTCTTTCCACCAGCCCTCGCGTAGCTTGGTTTGTTTATTATGCAGATCATGTTTGACTTTATGGAATTGGATGTTATTTAAATTCAATTATTGTGAGGTTAAGTTCTTCTTTCTAGAACCAGTTGAGTGTATTTAGAGGCAGTTAGAGGAAATAGGTACATCTGTCTTATACCAGTTAAATTATAGGGGAAAAAAGAGCTGCAGGAATAAAATAATTATCACGAAAATGAAAAAACATGATTTGGAGGGCTTGGTTTGGGTCTCTGTGTTTATTTTTTCTCTCTTTTTGGATTCCTTTTTTTGAACTGATGAATAGGAAGGCTGGAAATTTTTCCATGAAGAAGGAGGCAAATTATGTGTGTGTGTGTGTGTGTGTGTGTGTGTGTGTACGTGTGTGAAAGTAAGCTGCTGGTATGAGAGTAGACCTAGAAATAATTATGTGGTTAATTGGATTTAGTGTGGATAACTACAGCTCATTAAGGCCTTAAATTTTTTTTCTACTTAGTAATAGAGTTCTTTCTTTTTAAATCAAATTATCTTGCCACAATTTCTCATTTCCTTCTGCTGGTGTTGACACACTCTTATTCTCCTGAAGCCAAGGTTTGGACTTGGCACAGTGAAGAGGGGGAAGCAAGAAGTTTGGGCACGGCCTGGCTGGGAAGGGAGTGTGTTAAATGCTATGGGTGGGTGGCAGACCTAAAGATTGGCCAGAAAGGGCTCCAGCCAGAAAACAAAGAATTGCCCATACACTGCCTGACACAACATGCAGAACATTCAGAATGGCTTGCCTGTGTATAATAATGGATTCTAGAGCAATGGGGATCTTTGAAGGTCATCTTGCCAATCAGCCTGCCTCCCACAGATAAGGAGGAAACTTGCTTTATCATCCTTAAGGGCAGCAGGAGTCACACCCTCTCCTATTCATCTCTCTACCACAACCTTTGCTAGTATGCGGGTCTTCACGCTAGCTCATTTTTTATTGATCCTAATATCAGCATACATCGACCTCTCACAGGTCTGTGCAATCAAAAAATCATTGCCTGGTGTGCTGCAGGAAGAAGACACTGGAATCTTCTAGGTTTTCCTTCTATTCACTGGCCCCATCTGTGCTCCCTCTTTGTCTCCTCCCTCCCCAACCCTCCTCCACCAACCCAGATCACAGCTACTCAAATAGTTGGTCAATATCATGGGCCAGTTTGGTTGTGCCCATAAAATTGGGAGGATGTGTTATTGATAAGCCCTACTGTTAGTTGGTCCCCCAAATATGTGGAGTTCAGAGAATGGTGAACAGTTCTTTACTTTCTCTATCAAGTCAACTATCCATCCTCAATAGAGACTACCTAGGATGGACATTGGGGGGGAGGGTCTGTACTTTCTTTGGCATCCCTCCTTATTCTCTCCTACAATCCCAATGAAATTTTTTTACTCCTATGACCATTCCTCCCACCCCCCACACAGGTTCTAGCTCCATGATGGAGGAGAAATTCTGACTTTAAGGCTTTAGGTCCTCTGAGTCTTCACAGTGAAGCATCTATAAGACAATTGAAACTTTCCTTGTTAATCTAGATTGCATCTCAGAGAGAACTTGAATGCATTATCATGCTTACAAAAATCTCTCTCTCTTGATTTTGACTTAACAAATGTGTCCTCCCCACCAAGGGTGGTGGTGTGAGGAGGAAGTGAGGAGGAAATTAAACCCCATCCCATTCCCCCCGCCACCACATCAATTAATACCCAATGAACACTGCCTGGGATTGAGTTCAGAGGAAAAGGCCATAGGGGAAGAGGGTTTCCGCCCTTGTGTTTTTATGTTAATAGAGGAGCTAGCAAGGTTCTCTCTCTTATCAGGGCTGGAAAGGTAAGAATCTGATGAACAAGGCTGCTGGGGGTGGGAGAAGAGATGAAAGGCAGGTGAAACTAGAGTGGGCAGAGATGCCGTGAGTACAAACAGCCTGATGGATGGAACTGGCTTCAGAGCCTTACTCTGCCCTTCTCTTGAGCAAACAACAACCTCTCTGAGTTGGGCAGCTTCATATGTAAAACAGGAGAAATAATTTGTTTTTTGAGGTAGTAGGTGGTAGAATGTCTATGAAAGTATTTTGTTGGAACTGTGAAATGCTTATGACATTAAGATTATTAATAAGAGAATGTTATATGAAGGAGGAAGGGAGGAAGGAAAGAAGGAAAGAAAGAAGGAAGGAAGGAAAGAACGAAGGAGGGAAAGAAAGAAGAAAGCAAGAAAGGAAGGAAGGAACGAAAGAAGGAGGGAAGGAAGGAAGGAAAAAAAGAAGGAAGGAAGGATGGAAAGAAGGAAGAAAGCAAGAAAGGAAGGAAGGAAGGAAGGAAATTGGTCAGTGTTTGAAGTAGGTGAGAAGGTGGTCTTAGAGACCAGATCTGCTATAACCCCCATCATAACCCCTTACATATTAGCCAGCATTTACTGAGACCTTACTGTGTGCCAGGCATGGTGCTAAATATGTTCTCTTACTACCCTCCTCCCCCAGTTTCACAGATGAGCCATTTTATTCTAATAGAAAGGACCCTTAGTGCTGCCTACCATCATACTTTATTTCTCTAGTCTAATCACTCAAACTCTCGCGGATGACTATTTTATACCAAATCTCAGACCTCCAATACCTCCTCCCCTACTTTTACTCTCAGCCCATGACTTTGCTTCATATTTCCCACAGAAAATAGAAGAAATTGAAGGAAAACTTGCCAAATCCATGATTAATTCTCAGTTCTCATCCATCTTGGCCCATTGGCTGCATTTGACAAAGCTGATCCCTCCCTCTTTTTTGAAACACTTTGTCTTCTTCTTTGGCTTTTGGAACATCATGTTCTCTTCTCATCTCACTGACTTTCCCTCCTGTTGATTCCTTCCCATCTCCTAAGCTCCGACATCTTGGAGTCGTCCAGGGAGTAGCCCTGGTACCACCTACACTCATTCCTTGGTGATCTCATCCAGGCTTGTGGCTTTAAACACCATCTGTATGCCAATGACTCTCAAATTTACATCTTAGCCTGAACTTCTCCCCTAAACTCCAGATCAATACGTATTGATGTCCCCACTTGTGTGTCTAATGAGCATCTCAAAGTTGACACGTCCACAACTGAGCTCCTGATCTACCCTGTGAAACCTGCCCCTCCTTCAGTCTTTCCCATCTCAGTTGAAAGTAACTCTCCATCCTTCTCATGGGTCAAATCAGGTCAAAATCAGCATCATCCTTGACTTTTCTCCTCTCATCCACTACATCCATTCCATCAGCAAATCTTAATACCTGTGTCTTCAAAATATATCCAGAAACTGAGCATTTCTCAGAACTTCCACTGCTACTATACTGGTCCAAAACACCATCATCGCTTGCCTGGATTATTGCAACAGCCTCCTATCTCCCTTCTCTGCCCTTACTTCCCTCCAGTCTATTTTCAATGCAGCAGCCAGAGTGATCCAGTCCAACATGGCCAGACTATATTAGTCTCCTCTGCTCAAAACTCTCATGGTTTCCCATCTCATTCACAGTGAATGTCAAGTCCTTAAAATAGCCCACAAGCCTTGCTCCCCATCCTTGATCCCCATTAGATCTCTGACCTCGTCTCCTACTCCCCTTCCCCTCATTCACTCTACCCCAGACACACCAGCCTCTTTGGTGTCCCTGGAACATGCCAAGCATGCTCCTTCCTCACGGCCTTTGCACCTGATGTTCCCTCTACCTGGAATGCTCAGCCCCAGATATATGCATGGCTTGCTCCCTTACCTTCCCCAGGTCTTCTCCCAAATGTCCCCATTTGGTGAAGCCTTCCATCGCCACCCTATTTAGAATTTCAACCTGCCCTCTCCCTGGCACTCCATTTCTCTTTTCCCTTTTTATTTTTCTCTATAGCACATGACAGCATCTGAGGTACTTATAGCTTACTTACCTCTCGTTTTGATTGTCTGTCTCTCTTAGAGAATTTTGATTAGTTCCATTCACTGCTGTATCCCCATCACCCAGAACAGAACTTGGAACATACTAGATGAATATTTGATGAATAAAGGAATGATTGAATGAGGCCCAGAGATGTTAAGCAACTTGCCCAGAGTCACATAGATTGTGAGAGCTTAGATATCTCCCGTCTGTCTGAGATTAGATCCCAGGCACTTAACCACCATGTTAGTTCTCAATAAAGGAAGATGTCCCTAAACTGCACCCCAAGGCTGGTGTTTTGCTGTTTCCTTGTTTTGATCTCCCAGAGCTGCAAACTGCAGCGGGGCTGGGCTGTCTCTGCTTCACTAGACTGTGTTTGTTTCTCTCTGCTCGGTGGCACGGATGCCTGGCGCCTGTGTGGGTGGATGGGAAAGTCTTTGGCTTACCTGCCACTGCCATGGCAACCAGGTAACCTAAGGACTCCAGAAGCGAGTCCTTTCAGATTGAGAGGAGAAAAAAATGAAGCAAGCCCGAAATAAACAGACAGAAATCTGTGAATGGAGAAACCACTGGAGTCTTGCCCCTGCAGCTTGCTGTGTCATTGGCAGCGAGGAGAATCCATCCTGCTCTCTTCCCCACCCACCAGCTCAGCCACAACCAAAGGCTGTGGGTCACCTTGTCCTGCCTCCTGCCTCTAGCATGACCCCACTGAACCCATCCAAGAGGACTGCATTCTTCTGTTCAGCATCCCCAGGGAAGGAGGGCCCTGTGATTCTCTCAGTGACTCCCGGGTAACGCAGAGGATGGTCCTGGATCAGAAGTTGGGAGATCTGTGTTCTGAACCCTTATCCACCTCACAAGGGCAGACTCTCTCAGACTGTTCTTTCATCTCAACCTCTCTCTGGGGCTCAGCTGACCCTTACTTACGGCATGGCTTCCTTCCTCACCTATCTGATAGGGGGAGAATAAAACAGAGCTGTATGGAAAAAAACTATGAAAGTAAAGTCCTTATGGAAATGCGAATTAGAATTACAATATTTTCACAAGGTCACTCAGATGTGTCCAGCACTTTGCATGCATGGTCTCACTGCATCCTTATAGCCATGCTTTGAGGAGGTACAAGTTGCCTGTGATGGAAAGATGAAGAAACAGAGCTTCGGAGAGGTTAAGAGACTTGCCCGGGCTTGCACAGCAGGTAAGGGGTGAAGAGGCATTCAAACCTAAGGAGTCTGTCTCCAAAAACCATGCTCTTCATGCCTCCCCACACAGTGTCCCGCAGGGGCCAGAGGATTAGAGAAGATCCAATTTTTCTTGCCTTAGTCACTCCCAGGGTGGTCTCTGGGCCCCAAAGCTCCAAGCAGATCATCGAGGAAGTGTCTGGTGCCCTTCGCATTTAATGAGCCCCTTTGATCTGTGGAGTTTGCTGAGCTCTGCAGACAAGATGGTAATAATCCTCCCAGCCCAAAGGCTGGAGCCTCTCTCCTATCCTTGTGCCCATCCAGTCAGTAAATGCACCTTTATTGTGCACCTACAATGTGCCCAGTTCTATGGGGTACGCAGGAGCACCCCAAATCCCTGAGGAAACAACTAGAGAATGATTAAGTGCCACATCGTGAGTGACAATGTGGGGAGAGAAGACAGATCTGTAGGTGACAGTTGTGGGAGACTTGGTGGAGGGGGCTGAGCTGGGCCAGGAAGCGGGGTGGGATCTGGAGAGGAGGGATGGAGAAGAGACCCAGGGCACAGGTGTGGGAGGGACAGCAGAGACCAGCGTGCGGGGGGCGGGGGGGGGGGCGATGTACAGAGTGGGGTGGTGAGATGCTGAGTCTGATGTCAGAAAGACCTGGCTTTACATCCTGGCCATGCCACCAGCTGGCTGAGTGACCTTGAGTTGGTCATTTAACCTTTCTCTTCAATAAGGGTCTCTGTTGTATTGAGAGATGTTTACCATCTCAATTTCCATGTTCCACCGTTTTAGCTTTTAATAGAGTTTAAGAAAGAACATTTTCATTCAGTCTAAGCTGAATCTGTCTGGCTGCTGGCTTATTTCCACTTCTCTTCTTCCTGAAGAAGCACAGTTTGACCAGTCCAAGATGGTGAAGGGTACTTGTCAAGGCCCCTTAGAAGCTTTAGACATGGCAACGATTATGGCCTTCCTCCCAAATGTACATAAAAACACACTAAATCATAAAATACGAAACTTATGTGAATGCCAGGGTTAAAACAGCTTCTTCGCAGGTTTATTATTTTTTTCCTAAAATCCTGGATCACTTACTTTATCAAAGTTAAACTTTTCTAACAGTTTTGGTGACCTTGATTTCGAATATTTGTGGTGCCCAAAGCAAGTCCCAAGTTTGCCTTTTGGGCTGTCCAGTCCCAAGGGAAAGTGTGGGGGACTAGGAGAAGGGGAAGGGGAAGCAGCACACCCGTGACCTCTTGGCCCTGGAGTCAGGTACTGTGATCAGGCCAGGTCATGCTCCCTTTTCTCCAGATAAGGTTGTTGAGCCTCGGGGGGTTCCAATGAGCCCTGGAGGTCCCACACCCAGGGCCACGATGGAGAGCACAGGTCTGGTTATCAGCTGTGCCCTGGCCAGCAGCTCTTCCTGCCCTGTCTCATGGCTGCAGCTTGGGAAGCAAGGAGCACAGCCTTCGCTGTTGCTCGGCACCGTTACCAGGGACCGGAGGTGATGTCTCTTACCTGATCGGCAATTTGAAATGGCTGCTTAAAAACCCGATTAATCAAACCCAGCTCATCCTGTTAGAATTAATGGGCCTAGGAAATGCTGCCATGAATAATGAGGACTTCTGCCCCCTCCCCAGCACCTCTCCCTCCCGCCCCCTCCTATTTCTCACAGCCGCACTGCAGCTACTCAGTACCGAGGGCCCTTAGGCCTGGATGGGTGTGGTGAGCGCCCAGCAATGTGAGCATCTCCCGCCTGTTCTGCTCCTCTCCCAGCCGCCAAAGCTGCCCGCCTGGAGCCAGAGGCTGGCCACGTCCTGGAAAAGCAAAACCTCTTGTTCATCAAACAGAAATGGATGCAGCCCACCATCAAAGCTGGATGGAGCGTCTAACCTTTTCAGGCACTGCATTAGGTGCTATGGATGCAATGATGGACAGGACAGTGTCCCTGTGAGGGGTCACAGTGTAGTGACCCAGAGACAAGTGGGGGAAGTGCTATAGCAAGGGGTATGAGAAGGGCCTGGAGCCCAGCAGAGGGGCCTGTCAATATTGGAGGAGCAGAGTGGGAACTGGGGAGGATTTTATGGGGATGAGCATGTCTCTGAGCATTTCTGCCACCAGGTTCATTCATTGCACATTACACACAGAGTTCTGGGCACTGAGGTCCCAAGGACAACAAGATGGACATGGTTCCTGTTCTCATGGAGTGGGCAGCCTCATCCCTGTTCCTCAGAGCAGGGCAGGAAACCTGAGCAGACACTTGATTTATTTTTTTCATTTACTCAAACACAAACGTTGTTGAGGGCCTTCTAGGGGTAGTCTAGGCACTGGGGGAAAGAGGTGCAAAGACGAACAACCCCTCATGCTTGCCTTCCAGAGTTTCTCTGGAGGGTGGACAGGCACACCGTAGATCCTCATAAGGATGTGCTGAGTGCTCTATCAGGGTACACACAGGGCGCTCAGCACGAGACACTCAGAGATCAAAGCACTGAGCTCAACCTGGAGAAGTCAGGGACGCCTCCCTGTAAGAGGTGGCACTGGAACCATCGGGAAGACAGAGAAGCAGTTTGACAGGGAGACTAGGTGCAAAAGGTCATTCTAGATCTCATCCTGGCCAGGGGGTGGTCTCTGAGAGATAGGAGTTGAAGTTGAAGGGAAAGATGATTCCGTGAATCTTGGAAGGCAATGGCTGGTTCTACTGTCTACAGCAAAGAGCATGATTAAATATGCAAATAGAGACCTGTAACTTATAGGTCAGGAACGCCTGTGCTTGCTTATTCAAAGTTGGGATTCAAGATGTGGTTTCCTGAATGGCGAAATTCCCAAATTAGCAGGGACATGGCTCAAGGGGCCGTATCCTAAACACATCAATGTGGGCTGGATCCAAAATAAGTGAGTTGGAGGAGAGAGGGCACAGGGAGTAAGGAAGGAGGGGGCCATGGGATAGGTCAGAAGGGAGCAGAGGGTGGGGGAGGTGGGTGGGCCCACCTGCTAAAGTCTCTGGGAAAGTAAATGGAGGAGTTGGGTGGATGGAATTTAACAAGCAGAAATGATGGACTCGGACCTAACAGGGAGAAGGAGAACAGCCAGGGGGAAAGAGAAAAAGGGAGAGGAGAGGGGGAGGCTCATGGAGGCACTTGGGGGCCACCGTGCCAGGCCTGGCAGGAAGCAGAGACGCAGGCTTCAGTCATGGTCATCTGATGTATGGTCACAGGGTGCTCTGGGGACTGAGCCCAACTCTGCGGTCCACTCACCAGAGGCTTCAAATCCTGCCACCATTGAGCTGGGCCAGGTCCTTTGCCTCCCTGCTTTGGCCTGCCCCAGGCCCGAGGGATGCACCTGGAGGGACCTGGTCTTCAGTGAGGGCATCTGCCCATCCTCCTAGGGCCCCGGGATCAGGCCTGTGCACCTGCCATGTTTTCGTCACTCAGGGACCCAGGGCAGGAGGCTTCACAGAGCGCAGCTGGGTCTCTATGTACTGGCCTGCAGGACAGCAAGTCTGGAGCTCCAAACTCGGCAAAATGACCCTCACGATATATTTTAAAAACCTGCACTCACTGTTAACATTTAACTATTAGGAAATTTTACATAAAAACCTCCACCTAGATTCCCACATCTATAGCTGGCTGGAGCTGATGGTGGCTGTCCCTTTAACTGGGGTCTGGGCCCTCCAATTCACCCAGTCCCCACCAACTGGCTTCTGTCACTTCTGTGGCCTGCCTGGCCCTGAGGGTATCTGAATCTGAGACCCCTGGCAGAGCCTTTAAAGAGAATCCTGTAGAGGCTGAACCCCCCCGGCCCCTTTGGACAGCAGAGGGCTTGCATAGAAATCTACCCACTCATTTTCACGGAGACCCTAGGACTTGGCCAGCACCGAGTGGGAGCTGGCGCTTAGACCTCTTAGTTGAGTTGACTGGAGTTGCCTGGCTCCCATGATGGGGGGGCTGGAGCCCAAGTCTCCTCTGCGGGGTCTGGTGCCTCCCAACGAAGCCTGTGGCCTGGTTTGAGTGGTGTGGTCTGGCCTACCCGGGTGGCCCAAACCAGTGCTCCTGCGGCCATCCACTCACCCGCCAGACTCCGAGGCTGGGCCTCACCACCCTCTGCCTCTCTCCCTGCAGGGGGAGCTGCTGAGCCCGTGCCGCTGTGATGGCTCCGTCAAGTGCACGCACCAGCCTTGCCTCATCAAGTGGATCAGCGAGCGGGGCTGCTGGAGCTGTGAGCTGTGCTACTACAAGTACCACGTCATTGCCATAAGCACAAAGAATCCTCTGCAGGTATAACCGGGGCTGCGCGCTGGGGGTGCTGGGGGCACTAGGGGTGCCGGGGCTGCCTACACTCCCTGCTTTTCTGCAGGAGGATGATTTCACCTTAGAGTCAGGGCAGTTTGGAGAAAAGGAACAAGATGGGCTAGGTGGGCAAGACTGTGGATGGCATGTGGGCAGGAGGGGATGAAAGAATTTTTGTGTTTTCTCTGAAGCTTCAGCAAGAATTGGAGAAAGGGATGGGGCAAAGAGAGAGAAAGAGGTAGAAGAAAAGAAGTTTGGAGAATCAGATGAAAGAGAATAAGTGAGCTGATGGATGGATGGATGGATGGATGGATGGATGGATGGCTAGATGGATGGATGGATGGATACATAGATGGAGGGATGGATGGTTGGATGGATGGATGGATAGATGGATGGATGGATGGATACATAGATGGAGGGACGGATGGTTGGATGGATGGATGGATGGATGGATACATAGATGGAGGGATGAATGATTGGATGGATGGATGGATGGATGGATGGATGGATGGATGGATGGATGGATACATAGATGGAGGGATGGATGGTTGGATGGATGGATGGATAGATGGATGGATGGATGGATACATAGATGGAGGGATGGATGGTTGGATGGATGGATGGATGGATGGATACATAGATGGAGGGATGAATGATTGGATGGATGGATGGATGGATGGATGGATGGATGGATGGATGGATGGATGAATAGTTGGATGGATGGATGAACAATTGAAAGCAAAAAGGAAAGGAAAAGAGAGAAAGGAGGGAGGGGAGGGAGGGAGGGAAAGAAAAGAAAGAAAGACCAGAGGACAGAAGCGAGCAGGCCGGAAAAATAGCAGAGGATGGGAGGGTGAGGAGAAAGACTGAGACAAAGCTAAGGGCGAGAGAAGAAGAAATAAGGAGAGAGGAGACTCAACGGCACTTCCCAAACTTCATGTGTACGTAATGCGCCTGGAATCTGGTTAAGATGCAGACTACAATTCAGGAGTTTGGGGCAGGGCCTGAGATTCTGCATTTCTAACAAGCTATCGGGTAATGCTGATGCTGCTGGTCCACGGACCACATTTCTTGTGACAAGGGACCAGAGAAAAGTAGAGAAGAGACAGGAGAGGGAGGCAGAGAAAAACAGAAGAAGGGCTAATAAGGAAGAAGGAAAGAGGGAGACAGTATGAAGAGGCTACTGTGAGGGGCCAGCGAGGAGGGTGGGGTCTGCCAAACAGAGTCACACAGGGCTGGACCTGCAGGGGCTCCCCTCGTCCACCCCCCACCCCTCCTGCCCTGCCCTGCCACATCCATCTTCCCCAGAGGAGCTGGCAGGCCCTGCACCACCTCGTAAATCCTCCAAATCAAGCAGCTTCCCCTGCGAGGCGCACACGCATACACAGAGCGCTCTGCTGAAAATACCTCACATACGCATGGTCAGCCAATTAAGCCGCCACATAATCAATTAGCCAGCATGCTAGTGAGGATGGAACTTCAGGGGTCTGGCACAGTTTTTCCCCTCCTCCTGACGGCAGGTGGGGAGAGTCGATTCTGCAAGTCCAGGAGGAACAGTGTTTTGGTGGTGATGGTGGGGTGGGGTCTTTGCATGGAGGAGCAGCTGGAAACCCAGAGCTGCAGTGTCTAGGGCGTTTTATTCTAAACACTATGGAGTTTTACATGGGGCACTGCAGGAATGAGTGTGGGTGTGTGAGTTCTAGCACATGCATGTGGACCAGCAGGGGGGCATTATTTCTGGAAGGAGGCATTAAAACCCCCAGACACCCCAGTATCCTGATGGCATACTAAGGGGTCAGAATAAGAGGTGCCTCCTCCTGCTCTGGTTCCATCTTTAGCCATTCATTTCAAATCTTGAAGTGTCTTAAAATAGCAGTGCCGTGAGATGGCTGATTCCGCGCCCTGGGGTGCATTAACTCTCCCCTTCCTCCTCAGCGGATGCAAGCCCTGGAAAAGGGTCAGAGCCCAGACCTGTAAGCCCACCCCAAAGCATCCCCTTGGCTCATAAACTGGCATCAGCCCTTGACTCATACAATAAAAAACCATGTAGGGATAAGTTTTTCCTGGGGGGTAAAACAAAAGAAAAAGTTATCCTAATCTCATAAGTATGGTAAGCACATGGCAGCTTGGACGATGTTGATCTACTAGCTTATTCTTAGGCTACTACCGTGTCTTGAGCTATGAGTTTCTAGACACTGGGGACTCCCTCTGGTTCTGTGGCTCCTGGAAATGCAATGGGGTGGGCTCAGGAAATGCCATTCCACTTTTCCAGATAGCACTGGAAGAGGGAAGTAGTTTGGTCTAGCAGCAGTGTTGTGTGGTTGTGGCCCAAATTGTCCCAGTTGTGTGTCTTGGGCTCCTGGGGCCCAGCCAAGTGTGAGCCGGCTGCCTGCTCAGCCACAGTGGGACAACCTCTGCTCCCACAGCCCCGCCGGACCCTACGTGGTCTAGGATGGAGCAGGCAGGCTGCACCACAGGGAGCGGAGCAATGGATGGGGTGCCCGACCACCTCTGCTCAGAGTGGAGGTTTCTCCCACTCTCAGGTCTCTCTCCCCTTGGTCATGCCCCATACAAAGTTGTGAGAAGCAGTGGTCACGACAGCACATTATCTCAGTGATAACCTGCAAGATTCTGTTTCTAGCAGAAGAGCCACTGAGAAAGGCGGCCTTGTGGTCTCAAGGCTCCGTGGCTGCTGCTTACCCTCTCTGCTACCCCTGAACTGTGATTATATTAATGACCGTTCAGTTAGGGCCCACCGGGGGCCAGTCACTGTTCTAAGTACTCACATATATTATCTCATTTAACACCGAAAACAACCCAATGCAGTGGGTACTATTATTATTCCCAATTTATAGATGAGACAGTGGAGGGACCAAGGAGGGGGGGGTCAGCAATTCGCCCCAGGTGACCCTCGTGGAGCAGGGTTGAATACAGGGGTCTGACTCCTGAGTCTGGCCCTTAGCCTCCACCCTATAGTACACAGGTCCAGAGTGCACCGAGTCCGTTAGGAAGACCCCACCTCGGCATGCATAGCTGCATTTTTGCTGAAACATAATGAAGAACAGAAATGACAGCGGCTCACACCCTTCAAAGCACTCATTAAAGAGTTATTTCATTTAACTCTCGCAATACTCTAGGAAGAGGGAAGAACCAATTACTTCCATTTTTACGAAGGGGAAAATTGAGAGTCCTTATGATTTACTGACTTCTCCCAGGTCACATTCCGCAAGCTGGAGCAGACCCCAGCTAGAACTGGGTCACCCGAGCCCTTGCCCAGTGCCCTTTTCTGTTATAAGGAAGGAAACACCAGGCTCCGTGCCCTTCCGCCTTGGTCTCTCCATTCACCCGTGCTACAGAGCAGGAGGGCGGGGCATGGAGAAGGCTCACGGTGCTGCGACCAGAATCCCGCTTGGAACGAGGCTCCCGGTGTCTGGTGGTGGCAGAGCCGGTGCCTCTGGAGCCCCTCTCCCCTCCCAGCCTCCCTTTGAGATGTCCGAGCTCCCTTGTTCCCTGCTCCCTGCACCTCTTGTGGAGGCTCACGGGAGACAGGCAGGAGGAGAGCGCCCTGTCCGTAGCACCCCCACCCTGTTCCTTCTGCAACATGCATCAGAAAAACCTGAACCTTGCTTAGGTTCCACAGGTGCCTTGGGGGCTGGTAGGAAGGATCTTTAGGGATTACGGGCACCTTTCTGTGCCTCTGTATTTGGGGTTTTTGAAGTCTGGAGCAGGAGAAGGTGAGGACTGTCCGTGACTCAACGGTAGAAACAAACAACTCCATCAGCCTCCCTCT
Source organism: Diceros bicornis minor (assembly GCF_020826845.1). Lineage (NCBI taxonomy): Eukaryota > Metazoa > Chordata > Mammalia > Perissodactyla > Rhinocerotidae > Diceros > Diceros bicornis. Next base: position 6,972,625 of record NC_080776.1, on the reverse strand, counting down.
TCAGGCAGTGAGGCAGGCTCTGGAAAAAGCATTGGTTGTATATGAGAGGAGTCTGTAGGATCAGGCTATCTTCTGGAAAATTCCCTTGTTATGTGTAACTGTAGGCTGGGGGAAGCAGTGGAAAATTTAAAGGCCCAATTACCTGTAATGGGATGCTGTCTGTATAATTAAGTGTAAAGGCCAACGTCCTATACCCAGACCAGCAGGAGAAATGTTTTCCAATGGTTACAGTTCCTTAGGGACCACTGGTCAGTCTTGGCTGGAGCCAGACTCTGTGCTTCCATCCAGGCCATTTAACACATAGTGAGGACTCACTGTTGGCAGATGGAAGGTTGTCTGCATTTCCTTGGAGTTCGGGCTGAAATGTCTTCTGGGGGTGTTCTCTGCAGGGCGTTATGCAAATCCCTACAATCAGGAAATTGTACTCCCCTCCACCTTCCCACATCTGATCCTGTCACTTCTCTGCTTAAAAGTGTTCCATAGCATCACGTGTGCTCTTAGGACAAAGTCAAAAATCTGTGCATATTCTTCAGGATTCCACATGGTCTTCCCTTCTTATTTTTCCAGCTGTCTCACCCCATATTCCCTTTTGCGCTCTCTGCTTCACCCGCTCTGGTCTTCTTCCAGGTTTTCATACTCACTATGCTTTCTTCTGCCACAGGGCCTTTGCACATGGTCTTCCCTCTGCCCAGAGCACTCTTTTCTCCTCTCTTTGCCTAGTAAACTCCTACTCAACTCAAGCTTCGCTTCTTCTGGGAAGTCAAATCCTCCTATCAAAGGCTTCCACAGTGCCATGTACCTCCTGATGAATTGCAGTTGTAAATAATTATTTAGTTGTCTGTGTTCTCTAGATTGTAAGCTCTGTGAGGACAGAAATCATGTATGTTTTTGCTTACTGCTTTATCTCCAGCACCCAGCAGAGTGGCTGGCACACAGACAATACTCAGTACATATTTGTTGAATGACAGCATGAATAAATACCAAACCAAAATCCAACTCCAGACTCTTTTAAGCCTGTGTTACCTAAACCAGCCATAGAATAGTAGAATTTCAGAGCTGAAACCCGCCCACACCCCAGCCTTCAACCCATCCATCAATACTGTTATTAGTAAAGTGCTTTTTCTGTTACAAAAAAAAAAACACCCAGAAATCTCAGCATTCATATACAGTCAGAAAATTATGCTCCTTTTCTTATCTCTCCCCCACATCCTGTGTCCTCTCGTCTGTTGAGTTGGTGATCTCCAGCATGTATATTAAATGACACGCCAGGCGTTGTGGAAAACAAACAAAGGAAAAGCCTTTAGTGTGAAAATAAACAGCGTTGCTCTGAAAAGAATATTCTGGGCCCTGGAATAGCACCCACTCTAGTTCTGTATTTTCACTTTCTCCTTCCCATTTCTCTGTCTGTAGTCCTTCTTTCCAAGCCACATGTGCCCAGAACTCCCTCCTTACAATGACTTCTAATCATTTGGTGTGATATAGGTTTCCTCCACATCAAAAGTACAGTGTAAAACTCAGAAATTTGAAAAAATATCCATTGTATTACAAGTTGGAAAGCCCTGGTTTAGACCCAAACCAGAGGTGAGAGGTTGAGGCAACTGAAGGAAGAAGGATGGGAATGGGATGGAAATGGGGCGAGGGCACCCAAGTAACTGCTAACCTGCCCTTCTCTCCTCCCCAGTGGCAGGCCATCTCTCTGACAGTCATTGAGAAGGTTCAGATTGCAGCCGCCATCTTGGGTTCCCTCTTCCTCATCGCCAGCATCTCTTGGCTCATCTGGTCGACCTTCAGTCCCTCGGCAAAATGGCAGCGCCAAGACCTCCTCTTCCAGATCTGCTACGGGATGTATGGATTCATGGACGTGGTGTGCATAGGTGGGTCTGGGCGCTTGTGTCTATGGGAAGTGGGGAGCCACATGCTGGTGAGTTAGACAAATCCCGCAGAATTTCTCCTTCTGGAAGGTCAAAGCTGAGACGGCGTCAGGCTTGAGACCTGTGAGCTCAGGAGGGGCCAGTGGCTTAGGCTTGAGGGCAGAGGTGTGGAGGCAGGGCAAAGAAGGAAGATCCATATGTTTCCCAAGCAAATCTGTCTTGCCCAGTCAAAGATAAGGATGAGGAGCCTTGCCTCTAAGAAGTTTTGAGAAACGTCAGTTGGTCAATAGATTTGCTTCAAGCAAGACATGGAAGGTCTCTTCTTTGTTGTATACCCCATGACTGCCAAGGCATAATGAGGGATGCCTATACATTTAATTCCATTCTCTTCAAAGCAAAATGCCCAGAAACAGCCATGATGATACCTGCCCCCCTTTTTTCAGCTTTCCTTAAGCCTGTTCCAATGCCCAACATTTCTCTAGTCTAGTGGTTTTCAAACAGTATGTAGCCCCGGGGTTCCACACACAGCTTCAGGAGCCATCTTGGGGGGTGGAAAATGGCATGCTCCACAGACAGACTCTGAATCTTCACTCCTGCTTCACCTAGAGCTTCTGAACTTTCATCTATTTACGTATGTTTCCGTTCCAGGTAAGGTTTTGTTTTAAAGTCTTCGGTGTTTCAGAAAAAGTTGGAAACCCACCACTCTGGTTCCTCCTTGTTCCCTTACACCATTCCCAAATCTATGTTCCCTCCTTTTCCATCATGTTAGGGTGGTTGGTGGAGAGCCGGATCTTTTTGTTTTTCTCAATGGATGATTATGGTGTCAACTCTGAGGTCCTTATCCATGTAGCCGAGGAGATGGGGAATGGTCCTGGTTTTCTCTGAGCGAAATGAAGCGTGCTTAAGCACTGGTCATACATCCTAACCTGGAACTCTCAGGTTATCCCCTGGGCCACAGTACTGAGGGCCTTAGAGTCCCAGAGTGGTCTTCTTGGGGCATTATATCTGTGTATAACATCAGCTATGCTACACTGCTCTGTTTGGCAGGAAAACATCTACTAGCTAGAATTTGGCTGGGAGGATGTTACTGTGAATTTCTTTGGGGTCCTTTAATATTAGAATCAGAGAGGCCTCGAGACTTCCATACTGATTACAGCAGCCAGAGACCAGTGATGCTGGAACTTGTAAACTTGTCTAAGCATCTTTCTGCCTCTCCCTGCTAGCTACACCAATACATCAACCCCAAGTCCAAGAGCCTTTTAATTATGGCACCTAGGCAGTGAAAGAAATAGACTGCCCAGATTTGGAGGACGGTGGGAGAGAAAGGACTGTGAATGGGGAGGAATTTGACTTTGAGGCATTCTAATTTAATTCTGCCTCCCACCAAACTCCCTTCCTCCTCCTGCTGAGGCATGGGTTATTGATGCCAAAAGCCAGGTGTGTTTCCATATGGAGGTATACGGATCTGCATGGAGGGGTAAGCAGTGTAGGGCCTTCCTGGAGGGGCCCCTCCAGCTGTCCTTCATTCTCCTTCAAGCAGGCTTTCGATCGGTCCCTAATGTGCACTGCTATGAGACATGCTTTCCCGTCACGTGGTGTATTAGTCAACTTTGGCTGCAGTAACAAACAACTCCAAAATTGCAGTGCCTCACAGCAACAAGCATTTATTTCCCATTCATGGGTCTGTGAGATGGCTGTGGCTCTGCTGGGCTTGGCTGGGCTTACCTTCTGACTATGCGTTGGGTTCAGGCCTGCTCTAAGTGTCGCCTCATGCTGGGAGGCAGGCTAAAGGAGCAGGGACTACTGGGCATTTTCTTCCAGCCGAGTGCAGGAGCACAAGAGAGCTGGTGGAAACTTGCAATGCTTCTCAAAGCTTCTGCTCAGTATTGGCATGCTGTCCCTCCTGCTCACAGCCCATTTTGAGCCAATGCAAGTCACCAACAAGCCCAACATCAATGGGGTGGTGGGGCAGGGAAGTAGACTTCTCCTCCTCTGGGGGGGTGTGTGTGTGAGAGAGAGAAGCATAAATACCTCCTACCACTCATGTATCCATGGATTTGAAGATAGAGAATCGGACATTGAAGAGACTTTGCAATTGACCAGTACAGTTTTGCAGTTGAGAGAACTGGGGCTCAGAGGAAGGAAGGGATCTGCCCATGGTTGCTCAGCTGGGATTAGAAGCAAGGTCTCCCAGCTGGCAGTCCAGTGCTCTTTCCATTAGCCCTCTTGCGTCAGATAGCAGGAGTCCCGTGGCATCACTCATGGGATACCTGCAAATGCCACCTGCGACTTCGAGTGCACTGGGCCCACCTACAGGAGAAACCCTCATACACAGGCCTGCTCCCTGTGCCTCTGAGCCACCCAGCACCCCCACTCTGGCCTGCCTGGTGCTCTGGTCTCTCCTGCTCAGTGTGCCTTCCCCTGAATATGGCTCTGTGGCACCATCTCCTCTTCTGTATCTTTCTTGGCTCCTCTCTTTCTGCTTGCTTTCCCCTGGCCCCCTTCTATCTTTCTAGTTCTTTCTCTTCTCATATACATGTGGCACTCGGTCCTTCAATTTCTGAAAGAAGCAGAGTGGGCTAATTATTGACGTTTCCACACTGTTTTTGGAAAACATGATTTCCCAGATGCACAGCCACACCATCATCTCCATGATCTATCCATCTGCTCTGACAAGCCAATGACAGCTTGGAAACACCATTGATGGGCGGGGAATGCATAGGGACCCTAACTGTTTCTAGCGCCGTCCTGAAGTGGTCAGATATATTTATATTTAGACTATCTCACCTTTGAAGAGTGATAGAGATAGAACAGACAGACTGTTCCATCATTTTATTGATTATAACTGGAGCTAATTCAGCTTCAGAGCATGTTCCCAGGGGCAATGATTATTCTTCCCATTTTTCAAATGGTGAGACTCTGAGACAAGGATTTGTCTTAGGCTGGCTCAGGCAGCAGAGTAGGACTCTCAGTTCAGCGTTTTTCTAGGAGATGTTGTTCATGGGAGAAAATGTGGGGAGACAACATCAAAAAGAGAGTAACATATGATCTAGAGAAGAGAGTGGGAGGAGGTGACAGGCAGTAGTTGGAATGCACATGTTTTTGTGGTGGTTGCGATGATGGTGATGATGATCAGTAGTGATGACAGTCGTTTTAAGGGTAAAGTTCAAGTATCAATTACTTCTCCTCCTCGGCAGCATTCTGGCCAGTTGAGGGAAAACACACAGCACTGCACAAGTGGTTGTAAAGTATCAGCTTTTTAGGGGCTCTCTGGAAGGAAGAATCAGGTGGAGCCTGCAATGTCTACCAGAGGCATCTTTATTTTTAGGCTCAACTAGGCATTGAGACCCACAGAACTACCCAAGAGTGCGCTTAGAGGAATGTAGGATAGGAACCACAGCCTCCACAAGGCAGGTCTGTCTTACCTTTACAGGTCAGTCCTCACCGCACTCCATATCCTAGTCCTGGGCTAGTCTCTCAGTCCCCAAAATGTTAGCTCAGGAAGAAGTATATGATTCACAACAGTGGGTGCAGGGTCCACTTTGGCATAGTTTCCAGGGTCCCCACAAAAGTCATGCTCAGTTACAAGAGTCACTGTACTCAGGGAAGCCCAAAGCCACAGCCTTGCGCTAGGCATTTACAGTAAAGCACTCACCAGTCAGGGGTTACCTCCAACCCACACAATGATGCAACACAGCTGACACTCCACCTTCATCAGATTTCCAGGGGAAATGAGCCAGAATGCCAGCTCAGGGTCAAGTTTGTTCTGAGAGGAGAAAGCGTATCGTCACCCCTCTTCCTATCACCTCCTGCCTCTATTCGTAAATCTAGACATCTGGCCACACAGACCTCATTCACTGAACCAATGGGAGGCAGAGAAGCTCCAACAGGGAACAGCCCGGCTGGGGCCAGCCCGAAGGAGGCATAACATGGTCTTCTTACTGCACAAAGATGGAAAACACAGCCAAGAGAGCCACAGGGTGGCACCTATCTTACTTTTGAGCTGGTCACCGGTTTTAAAACTCAATCAATTAGCTTATTCCCATGGGAAAGGGGAAGCTTCCCTTCCAGAAGTCTCGAGATAGTGGAAGATGTTATGAAAGAGTGGGCAGAGGAAGAGAAAGTTCCTCACCAGAAAGTGGGTGGAAGTGGTGAAGGGAGAGGTGAGCGTTCTCAAGAAATGTTGGTTGGAAAAAAATGTTGAATGAAAGAATCCATATCCGTAGACTCAAGCTCCTTGGATGGATGGAGCAATTCGTACCTGGATAAAAAGTTTATCAGCAGGAGAAGGGAAAATGCAGCTAGCCTTGTGTTAGCTCAAAATAGTGAGTAAGAAATAAATAAGACCATCTGCTAAAAGGAGTCTTTCTCTATTTTTCAGACACCAAGAAAAATTTTCTATTCCCTAAGACTGTTAAATGGCCTCACATAGTAAAGAATCTGAATAAACATAAGTTAGTTAATCCTTAAACATAGATTTACCTTTCCTATCAGAGTGGTGCATTGAGGGAAATTTCATGAGAGTGGGAGGGACACAAGAGGAGAAATTCCACTGGATGTCAAAACCAGCTCAGCAGATATTCTCTGCCATGAAGCCAAGAGGATGCAGAGTCTGGGACATGGCCAGCTCGCTGCTCATGAAGCCACAATCAGCTCCATCCACGGTTGTGTCCACCTGGCTGGCCTGCAGGTCAGTCAATGGTCAATGAGAAGACGCCAGAGCAATGTCTGTCAGGGAATGGCCTTTGGTTCACCAAAGGATTTTGCCTGAAATGGTTGCCAGGAAGATCTGGCTCTCTGTTTGATGAAGCGTGGGTCCAAGGTTGTGGACAATGGCTGTGGACTGGGTCATATCAGAGAGTTGTACATTCTGGGATACAAGCCGCCCCTACAAATTAAGCATCTCTTGGCTTAGGGTCCTAAGTTCCTAGACCAATCCATGCCACTATGAAAGCCAAATGTATGTTGCTGTGGACAGAACAAACCACCAAAGCCCTGCAAGAACAGAGGGAAACCGAGAAAGGGCACAACAACCCTAAAAGATAAGCAGGGTAAGTATTATGACCCACATTTAACAGGTGAGGAAAGGCTTAAACATGTGACGGGGCTCCAGGTCACATATCTAAGCACATGGCGGAGCTGAGGATTGGCCCAAGAACCTCTGGCTCCAATTCCAGGGAACTTTCTACTGCCTATTTCATCTCTGAGTGCTTTGTGAAATTGCAGATGCAGAGCCTGGATGGGGAGGCAGGTTGAGGGGAAATTGGTCCAGTCATACCTTGACCCATAGGGTAATGGCTGGTAGCAATAAGAAATTCAGTGAGCCCCAGCTGCTCCTGTCCTGTATTCAGGGGTTTGGAGGTTGGCCATTGTTGTGCCTCCCTTTTGATCAGTGCTGTTCTGACACCAACTGAGAGGGAAGCTTGAAAAGTTGAGATGGAATTTGAGTGGTTTGTCCCCCATGAGACACTCTGGTGAAAGGTATTTGGGGTGGGGGACCTAAATCTACTGGTTAGCGTGAACTTAGGGAATCCACCCATTTCTTCAAAAATATTTATTGAGAGGGGACTCCCAACAAGAGAGTCACATGCTCTCAAGGATCTTACATACCATCGGGGAGGCAAACAACCTAATCATTGATCCCAATAATAAGAGCTGGGACCTAGAGCTGAGTGAGCACAGGAAATGACTGAATCAGAGGGGGCTCGGGATGGTCACAGACATTCATCCAGTAGCATTTATGGGCTGTCTTGTTTTGTTCCCCAAACTAGGGAAGTTTGACAGACAGATGAATGAGACATAGTCCCTGCCTTCAAGGAGTTCACGGTCTACAAATAAATTACAACACAGTGGGAGACTGTACAAGATCCAGAGGAAGGTAGAATAGAGAAGAGAGCAATTAACTCTCTTAGGGGAGTCCAGGAAGGCTTTCTGAAGGAAGGAACCCTGTCCTTGAACTGATTTCAAAATATAAGTCAAAGTTTGCCCAGAAGAGTGGAGAAGAACATTCCAGGCAGAGGGACTAGCACCTGTAGAGGCACAGAGATGTAAGAAAACCAGGTGTGCTTAGGAAACTGGGCAGGTTTGTATGACTCAGCACAAAGAGCCAGGGTGGGGAGGTGGGTGATGGGCCATAGGGATGGAGAGGTTGGCAGGAGCCAAATCCCACAGGGTCATGACTCATGTGCTCAGCAGCTCAGACTTTACCCCACTGGTGATGGGGAGGCATTGATGAAATTTTATGCAGGAAAGAAATATGATTGGATGTATGTTATAAAGAGATAACCCTGACAACTGTGGGAAGGATGGATCAGAGCTAGACAAACTAGAGGTGGGGAGAGGCCATTTGGAAAACACTTTTAACAGTCTCAGTAAGAAGTAAGGAGATGCAGAGCAGTGGTAGTGGGGAAGAAGTGTACGGGATGACCTAGGAAGCACTTAGGAGGTAGACTAGGTAAGACTGTCTGAACTCCTTCCAGGCAAATGGGGGCCCCAGGACTCTGGCTTGAGTGGAGACTGGGCACCATAGATGAGCATGAAAATGGGGTGGGCAATGGAGGGAACGGGGGAACCAAAGGGTATGTCCTCAGCCAAGGCACTGAAACAAAAAAGCATCTTAAGCCTAGAATCCAGGCAGAGAGGCGAGAGCCAGTTCCTAGCCAAGAGCTTGCAGTAGAAGAGAATCAAGACACATAGAGTATATTATGGGCTGCAGTGAGGAGAGGGCAAGACCAGGAAATAGTCTCTTTGCTGGGGTAAAAAGAGGGAAGGGGCCTTGATGGCACACAAGAGGTCCCCTCCTGTGACACAGAGGAAGGTGTTGAGGGCATCGGACCAGTTCTGATGGGGATTGGTGACTGGTGGGGGAGGTCGTAAGGAAAGGTTTCTGTAGGCAGTTGGATCATAAGACTTGAAGACAGATTGGAGGTCAACAATAAGAGGTGATTTAACTGTGGGTTTTGATGAGATAACTTAGGAGTGTTCAGAGAGAGTAGGTGGCTAAGGTCAGAGACCTGGGGAACATTAAACTCTGGAGGGGTGGATGGAGACAGAATGAGAAAAAGCAGGAGGAACTGAGCCACAAAACTCGGTGGGTTTCTGGAATGGCAAGGATGGTGCTACATAATGGTCTGGGGCTGCATATTGCTCAGTTTCTCACTGACCTTGGGATCCTGAGGGACTTGCACAACCTCTCTCTGTTTCCCTTTCCTCATCTCTGAAATGGGATAATGATACTCTCTTCAGAGGGTTGTTGAGAGGACTGAATAAGATGGCATATGGGGAAGGGCAGGCACTCAGAAATACCAGTGACCAGAGGAGGAGGACCTTGATCAGGGTAGATTCCCTCATAGTAGGCACTCAATAAAGGTTTGCTGAAATTGTTAGACCCTGAATCCAATCACAGCCTAAGAGCCTGACCCTGTGTTCTCACAAAGTTGAGAGCCTTCTGTTGTTTAGAGCAGTGCCTCTACTTGAAGGTTTGGTTGCCTCATCCGTGTCCCCTCAGTGAGAAGATCTGAGTACATCGAATGTCCTTGTTCCACCTGCCTCGTCTTCTGTCATCTCTAATGATGCTGTCTTCCCCAGCAGAGAAGCTGACAGAGCCTCCCAGCAAACAAATGGGACATTCTCTGCTCCGCTGAGTCAAGTTATTAGGATTTAACAAGAGCAAATTAATTAAGGTCTTTGGCACCAAAAACATTTTTTTTTTCACTCCGCAGACCCAAGAGATCGGCCACCAAAAAGTCAACTCTGCAGAAGTGAGGACCTCAACCTCATTATGTTTGTTTTTCACTTGTGAGTGGAGTGGGGTCAGGGGAAGAAGAGAGCAACATTTCTGAGATTGCTCCAGATCTCTAAAACAGTGGGATATGGTAATTAACAAAATTATAGAAAGGTTTTTGTTAAAGCTTCCTCTGTGTGCTGCCCCTTGAGGTTCTTTCCTATGATTTAGAAATACCTGGTACCTGCCCTCTGGGGTAGAGATTCAAATCCTGATTTAGAGCAAGTGGGCAGGGGGTGGGGGCAGGAGGACTGTAAAAAATATTACTTTTCAAACTTAATTTTAATTCACATTAACTAAAAAACACATATATGTCACAAAGATTCCTTCCTTTCTTCCCTCTCTCTGGATAGAAATGACTCCACCTGACAAACTTTTTAATTCCCTGATTAGGAAATTGAAAATACGGAGGAGGCAGCCTGGTGCAGTAGAAGAGACCAGGACGTAGAAGATCTAGATCTGAAGACCAGATTAGCTTCTAACCACCTCTATGACCTTGGGCAAGTTATTTCCTCTTTGTACAACCGAGCTAACTTATCTATAAAATGAAAGGGCTGAACCTTATAATCTCCAAGGTCCCCTCAGGTCTGACATTCTAGGATTCTGAAGTTACTTCCATTGTGAGACGGTGTCATGACTCTCACAGGTTGACACCGTGGCTGTGGCTGTTGGGGCCAGGCCCACCAACTGATGAGCACCAATCACGTGAATGGGTGAGATCATGCTCGGTCCATGTTCTGTTATCTTCATGTGGCTTATCCAACTTAACTCATATCCCACCCACTCCTTCCTTAACTCGCCCCCACCCCCAGGGCTTCCTATGCACAGCCACCTCTCTCCAAAACTGAGCTGCTGGATGCTTGTAAGGTGAAGATGACTGATTTAGAAGCAGACACGCCAAGTGAGTCCTGTCCCCCTCAAAGGAGACCCCCTGGGAGGCAATTCAGTTATTCCAGTTGTGCTGACAGGGCTCAAAATATTTTAGGAACACCTCTTAGGAGGTGTTCCTAAACACCTGAACTGTGTTCAGTGCCTGTGGTACAGTCTTGGGGACAGCTTCAGGAGTGGCATGTCTGTCCATTGATGGTGGGTTTGTGGCTAGAAATAGCTCCAATCTGGTGAATAAGGTGGATGCTCAAGCCAGTTAATACATTTTGGGGACCATGTGAGACGTGCATCAAGCCACACATGCTTTTCTCTTGTGGCCCCTACCTAGCACTGAAGGTGTTTTAGTTAGGGTAACTCCCGCAGATATAAAGAAAAATAAGCCCCCGAATTTCAGTGAATTAACCCAGTAGAAGTTCCTGTCAGTGGGAGGTTCTCCTCCACATAGTGATTCAGGGACCCAAGCCCCTTCCATCTTGTGGCTCCATGGTCCCCTAGGCTCTTGAATTTTTTATCTCCAGCCAATAGAAAATACAAGAAGGCATGGATAAGGCGCACACACACACACACACACACACACACACACACACACTTTTCCACTTAATACCCACTTCTTACACCTTGGCTTCACTCGTGCTCATGTTCAGCACCAGTCACCTGGCTCCACCTGGTGCAAAGGGCTGAAAAATGTAACTCCTCAGTGGCAACTCTGAGCTAAAATAGCCTGATAAGAGAAAATACCCCAGTTCCTAAGGGTAATCTTTAAAATCCCAAGGATTTTAAAAAACGACACTCATTTTGGATATAGAAATTTGGCATGTTTGCTTAAATAAACTACTTTTGTAACTTTATAATAACTCCTTTAAGATGAAGTCACATGATAGTTAATAATAATGATAAAACAATAACTAATATTTATTATTCATCATGTACCAAGCATTGTAAAAAGTGTTTTATGTGCATTATCTTATTTACTCCCTCCAACTCTATAATGTAGTTGCTATTATAAAGCCCATTTTTCTGATACAAAAACCGAGGCCAAGAGGTAAATCACCCAAGGTCATAGAACCGGAACCCAGTTTCATCTGATTCCAAAGCCCACAGCCTCAACCACTCTGCTATAGCTATGTAACACATATGAAAATACATCTTATTATGAATTCAAATAGAAATTGCATACATATACACACATATAATTTTTAAAAATTATCTCTTCTATAGCTGCTCGCTCTCTGGGGGGAGAACATGACCTGGAGCGTGGAGGAGGAAGCGGCCCAGACATACGGCACTATTCTGGTTCATAATAGTGAAAACCTAGGTTTATGTCCCACTTCATGTGCAAGCTGTGTGTCTTTGGGGAAGACATTTAGCCTCTCTGAGCTCAGTTTCCTGTTCTGTAAAGTGGAGATAATATCACCCACCTCATAGGGTTTCTATGAGAAGTAGATCATATTTGCAAAGCCCTTTTAGAGTGACAGAACACAGTGAGCATTCAATAAATATTGACTATCATCACCATCACCATCATTGCCAATATCATCATCATCACCATGACTTTCATCATCACCACACTGACTGGCTGAGAAATGCAATTCTGTCTGTATCTGTCCAGATAGTGAGAGCTCTAAGCCTCATAAAGAAACCGCACAGAAAAAAATCTGCTATCTTAGGGCATAACCTCACAAACACACTTCCAGGAATGGACCTCTCCATTATGCCAGAGCAAGGATATTTGGGACTCCAGGGATATTTCTCTTTCCTTCCCAGTCCTACTGAGTTAAGCTCACTTCATTTCAAAGAGTCTCGGCACTCTTAATGATTTCCCTGCAAAGCTCTCACAGCTCTCTGCAATGCCCTGGGTAAGCAGAGTGACTGGAAGGTTCTGGCTCTGATGAGCTGAGAGACACTCGGTACAGCTTGAACAAGGTCAACTGGCCCAGCAGGGGCCTCTAGGAAGGGAACTCTTTCAGAAGTCACCTCCAAGGGGGCACTCTCCCGGGCATTGACAAGGCATTGACGAGGTAGAGACAGAAGGGGAAGGTGGCTTTGCCTCACCCTCAATGAATGCTTTCACCCTCCTCTGTCCTTTGAGTCTTTATTACTGGGAGAGTCACCCAAACTACCACTCAAAGCATGTGAGTCAAGGTAAGTCCGCCCAAATGAGGCTCCTGCATCCATATGTTGCCTCCTCCTCAGGGAGCCCCCCAGAAGTACAGCCTGGCTACACTCATGAGAAGCACGGAGCTGTACCCCTGGAGAATATTGGGCAGGTGGTAGCATTGCCAGTGGGGCATCTCCCAGCAGCACCTCCTGAACCCACCCAAACTGGCTGGTTCTATTGATATCTTCCCCACACATGCCTGATTAGTTCTTTAGTGCTGGTTCTGACAGGGCTGGGCCCTTGAGGGGCAGCATCTGGAAGATGAGTGTTTGGCAGTGATGGGGCTCCGGGGTGAGTCTTGCCCCACAGCTGGCTGACAGTGGGTAATTCCACAGCGGGAGGAGGGTATCCTTCCACTGGTGCTGCTGAAGGCTCGTGGTGGTGGGTGAGGAGGCACAGCTGTGAGGGCTCACCCCACATCTGTAGAATCAGCTGGTCTCTAGAGCTCTTTCCATTCTAGCACGTTATTCATCTACAAACCATGACGCAGACTGAGGATTGGAAAGGACAGTTAGGAGACGGAAGAACAGGTGCTTGTGGTGGGGCATGGGTTGGCCATGACGGAGGAGGAAGAGATGTGAGTGGGCTTTTTCTGGCCTGTAATCTCCCCCACGACAAAAAATATCAGGTGGCATTGAGAGTTAAACATATGCCAGGCATCGGCACGTGGGACTCATCACTCCATTTAATCCCATAGCAACCCTCTAAGGAAGGGGGTATCAGCCCCAGCTTACAATGAGAACACTGAGGCTCAGAAAGAGGAAGTAACTTACCTAATGCCACAAGGCTGGTAGGTGGCAGGTGCTCTGAATGTTCAATACCTGTTCATTGGTGAGTTGTCTCGAAATTGTGGGGCCCAGAGATCTTTGGGTCTAGGAGAGGAAGCATCCACTTCTTCAGTTGCCTTACATTTTCATCTCTGTCACATCTGGAAGTGGAGTGTAATTTTTTAAATTACTTATAGCTCTTTATTTTATCAAAATTTAGAGCCTTCTGTGAGGCAGTGGGCCAGTATAAGGACTGTGTACTAAGCAGTGCTTCTCAAGGGCGTCCACACACAGGTAACATCAACAGTACCTGAGAGCTTCTTAGAAGCACACATCCTTAGGCCTTAACCCACACCTGCTGAGTCAGACTCTCTGGAGGTGGGGCCCAGGAATCTGTGTTTTAACAAGATCCCTGGTGGATTCTGATGCATGCTAAAGTCGGAGAAGCACTGTTCTAGAGATGTCAGCAGCTTTTTTGCCACTTAAACCAGGCTACCCACAGGAGATGGGGGTGGGGAGAGGATTCTAGCATCGTTGAGGGGACCAGAGGCTTCTCTGCAGACTTCTCAGTTAGCTTTGGCCTCTTAACTCCATACATAATGAGAACCATTTTTTTTTTCCATCACAGGCACTCATAGAAGCACATAGTAGGCACTCAGAAAATACTAAACGGAATTAAATTCTATCTCACTGCTATGGACACAGCAAGAGCAATGGCCAAAATTCAGCAGGGAGGATTGGGATGCCACATCAGGGAGAATGCCCCGACAGCGCTGTAGTGAGTTAGGGGCAGGAGGAGCCAGGCAGGCAGCACCACCTGCTCACCATGGCCACCTTCCCTCCCATCCTCGTGGGCTGAGCAAAGGGCCACTTCAGCGGAGGCCAGGGGGAGAGTTATGATGACAAAGGAAGGGTTCTGACCACTGATGGAACCTACCGCCATGTGAGGAAGAGGAACCCCAAAAGATGAAGAGATGTTAGAAAGATGAAGGCGGCAATTCTACTGGAACTGGATTTCCCACAGATACAGCCAGGGTTGGGCACCTTGTAGGTGGTTACTAGATTACTGTTTAATTAAATAGAAAACTCCAGGAAAGGACTCAATCAAAACTTACTGAGTTTCTGACATTAGCATGCATTCTAATTTTGCATTTTCTTCTGCTACTTCTCTGCCTCCCTTCACCGAGAGCCTTCTTTCCTCCTATTCTAATTTCAGTCTCTCTAACTCTCCACTGCCATTTCCACCCATCTTCTTTCTCTCCTATCTCTTCAACTTTGCTCACTTCACCAGTCCTTACCACATGACCCCCACCCATCTTCCCCCAGTTTTTTTACTCTGCCATCGAGGAATCAATAAGTAATTTATAGAGTAGGAAACAGAGGGAGTGCTAAGGGAGAGGATGTGAATGAGGTAGTTTGTGCTTTTCCAACTTTTGCCAAACAAGCATTATCTACAAAAACAGGTGCACCTTCCTCCCCTTCAGCCACCTATCCGTTAAAATGGTTTAATTACTTCCTGAACACTAGACAGATAATTAGAAGATGGCATTCAGACCAAAAATTTAAGCCACTCTCTTCAATCAGGGTAAAATTGTCTGATCAAGAAGCTAATTAAGAATCAAGTGTAGTGGCTCTTATTGGAAAGAGTTAGTTTGGGGCTTCAAAAGATCCCACTTATCTCCCTCCAAGGTCCCTATCTCCTCCATCATCATCAAGGCTTCATTTAGCTCCTGGTACTGCGTTAGCTGTCCAAACCTCAACCATACCTGACCCCTCGTCGCGGGGCTTACAATCTAGAGAAAAGAGCATAGCAATGTCCAAACAAGGTTTGTGGGATGAATGAACAAGTGAACAGTGCAGTGCCAAGGGTGCACAGGCACGTGTTCAAAAAGTTGAAGGAAGGGATGAGCATTGTCACATGGGAAGAGGGTGAGAGAGCAGGCAGAGAGGAAGTCTCCTTGTCCAGAATCAGGCAGGCCAGATCAAGAGGCACACAGGCAGTCTTCAGGAGATTTATGGACCCCCTAAAATTATAAGGACAATCCACATGTTTGGTTTTTTCCCAGGGAAATGGTCCTCAGCTTTCATCAGATCCTCAAAGGGGTAGGTGACCCAAAGGATTAGAGACTACTGGGCTGCAAGGAGACTGTCTCTCCTTTGATGAATCCT
Source organism: Diceros bicornis minor (assembly GCF_020826845.1). Taxonomy (NCBI): domain Eukaryota; kingdom Metazoa; phylum Chordata; class Mammalia; order Perissodactyla; family Rhinocerotidae; genus Diceros; species Diceros bicornis. Next base: position 6,956,989 of record NC_080776.1, on the reverse strand, counting down.
TGAAGATTTGTTGCACAAAGCGCAATTTCAGGAGCTGTTGGAATACTGGAGGAAAGGGTGTCAGTGGGCGGCTGTCTTGTCTCCTAGAATCACAGCGTGTTGGAGGTTGGAGGGGCTTTGAAGTGTTCCCATCCAGTCTCTTTGCTTGACATCGAGGAGGCTGGAGTGACTCATCACTGTTTGCTCCTGTGAGTCAGCTCTTCCCCAGAAAGGTCAGACCAGCCACCCCTAGATTTACAATTGCTGCGGGGTGAATTCCCAGTCATCACAGGTGCCAGCCTCCCAGACCACCCTCACCATATGGACAATCATCCCCTTTCTGTTTCTCTCATCCCTTAATTGGCCACATCTTCCCAGCCCTTCCACTATGCCCTCTGGACCTCACGGCCCATCACTGGCAACCTCTTCTCTGAGTGTTCTTTTCATCTTCCTTTAATTGCAACACAGCTGTCTCCTGAGGACATTGTTTCTTGCATGGCTGTCTCAAGTGGTGTCTGCTTTTTCTCCCATTACACTGTATTCTGTGGGGCCTGGAAGTGGGGTCAGTGTCTTCCTTGCTCCCCATTACCACTTCCAAACTGCCTCTCTTCCTTTATCCTTCGGAAGCTCCAGCCCCTTTGAAGCGCATGTCATCAGATATTACCACCCTTTCCTCTTCTTGATGCTGTTGGCTGCTGACTGCCTACTCACTCCTCACATTCCTTGATGCACCTGCCTCTCACTATACACTCCCTCTCACCATTCCTGGCTTCAGCATCTCTATAGATCAGTGGTTCTCAGCAGAGATGGTATCATCCCCTAGGGGGCATTTTGGAAATGTATGAGACTTTTTATTTGTTTTCTAATGTAGTTATGCTCTAGCATTTATATTGTCTTGTTATAAATGATTTCCCCTTTGTTTTTCTTTACATTATTTGTTAGGACATTATATTAATTTTTTTTCAAAAAGAAGCCATAGTGACTTATATTGTCCTATGAATTTCATTTCAGGATAGGAAAATGGATATTAAAATATATCTGTTATAAAAATGGGGCATTTGGTCTAATACTATTGAGGATGGCTGCTGCAGATAATCTATCCAACTCCCTGGCCACCTCAGCCCCATTTAAGTGGTCACCCTCAGACTTCATCATCACTCAGAACCACACCACTTCCAAAATGTGGATTTAACCATCCCACTCTCTGACCATCACCCCCATCCTTATAGCTCACTGACCCTCGCAATTCTCCAACTTCATAGAAACCCCTTGGCAGTGACCCTATAGCTTTCCATTTTCCATTCTTCATTCTCCCTTGTCCCTTTTGTTCCCTCACTTCCCTCCTCACCAGCCTAGACTCCTTTGGTCAGCGTGATAACCGCTCCCTTTCAAACATCCATAATTCTTGTGTCCCACTCTCTCTCCTGTCTAACTTGCCTGTAAAAACATTCTACACTAATTAAACCCAACTTCCTTCTTACTCCACAGATGTCCCTAGCAAGCAGTTGAAGGTGTGGAGAAAAATCACATAACCAGTGCCTAGACTCAATTCAAATGTATGGCCACAAATCTCAAATGGGCACTCAACACAAAAGACAATGCTACCACATCTCCCTTGTAAATTCCCTCTCCTAATTTCCAAGATAATTATTTCCCACCTTCTCTTCTCTCCACGAATCTTCAACACTACCTGCCTCTCCCTTCCACCTTAGCTGATGATTTCATGGAAGAAAAAGATGCTCTGGGATGAGAACTACCTCATTTTCCCACTGTCACTTCTGCCATCCTACTCCACCTGTGCCCACCAAGCCAATGGTCACTCCTCATTTCATTGAGCTGACCTCTCAACAGCATTTTAAAAAGTTACACGCAGGGCCGGCCCACTGGCGCAGTGGTTAAGTTTGGCGTGCTCTGCTTTGGTGGCCCAGGTTTGCAGGTTTGGATCCCAGCGGCAGACCTACAGCACTCATCAAGCCATGCTGTGGCAGCGTCCCACATACAAAATAGAAAAAGATGGGAACGGATGTTAGCTCAGGGACAATCTTCCTCGAGCGAAAAGAGGAAGAATGGCAACAGTGTTAGCTCAGGGCCGATTTTCCTCACCAAAAAAAACCCACAAAAAACCTTACAGGGTCTCCTTCTTGAAACATGCCCTTCTCTGGACTTCTGGGTCTCCACACTTGCTGGTCTTGCTTCTATACCATTTATTGCTCCTTCAGAGCCTCGTTTGCCGGTTCTGCCTCCACCAAAACGCCACCAAACCTTTATACATCAGAAGCTCCATGGCCCTCTCATTGGCCCTCTTCTCTCACCTGTCTACCCTCCCTCCCCAGGATATCTGGGGGCATTCCTTTTCTTTTTCTTTTTCTTTTTTTGTGAGGAGGACCAGCCCTGAGCTAACATCCAATGCCAATCCTCCTCTTTTTTTGCTGAGGAAGACTGACCCTGGGCTAACATCCATGCCCATCTTCCTCTACTTTATATGGGATGCCACCACAGCATGGCTTAACAAGCAATGTGTCGGTGAATGCCCGGGATCCGAACTGATGAACCCCGGGCTGCCACAGCAGAGCCCACGCACTTAACCGCTTGTGCCACCAGCCTGGTGGGGCCATTCCTAAGGCTTCACATTCCACCTCTACACTGATGACTTCTATCTCCAGGTCAGATCACTTCCTAAACTTACGACCCCTATGTCTGACTGCCTACCTGGCCCTGCCAGTGAGATTTCTATCAGACATCTTCAGTTTACCATGACCAAAATATAACTATTAATCTCTGTGGTAGGCTGAAAAACAGCCCCAAAGACATCCAGGTCCTAATCTTTGGAGACTGTTAATGTTACCTTATATGGCAAAAGGGACTTTGCAGATGTGACTAATTTGAGGATCTTGAAATGGGGAGATTATCCCGGATTATTCAGGTGGGCCCAATGTCGTCACAAATGTTCTTATGGGAGGGAGGCGGAGGGAGATTTGATGACAGAAGATTTGATGATAGTAGGAGATATGACATTGGAAGAAAGGGGTGGAGTGATGCAAGGAAGAAGCAAGGAATGCAGATCACTTCTAGAAGCTGAAAAAGGCAAGGAAATGGATCCCCCCCTCAAAGCCAGCAGAAAGAACCAGCCCTGCTGACACCTTCACTTTAGCCCAGGGAGACTGATCTTAGAGAATACATTTGTGGTGTTTTAAGCCACTACATGTGTGTCACTTGTTACAGCCCCAACCACACAAATCCACACCCCCTACACATGATGTGGAGGCGTGCCCTCCACATCTCGGTCAACGGCACCACTACTCTTCTAACTGCCGAGGCCAAAAGCCTCAGAGTAGTCCAGACTTTTCTCTTGACTCACACCTCACCTGTGAGCAAGTGTGTCGACTCTACCTCCAACTTGCATCCTGATGCCAACGATTTCTCACTGTCACCTCTGCTATCACCCTAGTGGGGGCCACCGTCCTCTCCAACTTGAATCACCACATCACGTCTGCTCCTACTCTTGTCAATCTTCAGTTTATTGTTTCACAGGAGCCAGAATGAACTTTCTGAAGGGTAAATCAGATCACACCATTCCCTCTGTTAAACCCTTCATTGGTTTCCCATTATACTCAGGATAAAATATAAACCCCTCATCACGGCCCTCAAGGCCCTATCACAGATGGGCCTCTGCCCACCTTATCTCCCTGCACTGCCCCGCTCATTCACTGCACTCTGGCAGCACTGAACTTCTTTCTGGCCCTCGTGCATTCCGTTCCCACCTCCTGGCCTTTGCACTTGCTGTTCCTACCTCTCTTTCTAGATCTTGGCACGGACCCCACCTCATCATTTAAGTCTCAACTCAAATATCGCTTCCCACTAAAAGGCCTTTTCCATCACCCGCTCGTTAAAACAGGACCCTCAACACCTGCAGCCAATGGCTATTTAATCCTATTTTATCTTCCATCTAGCATTTGTCAGCTCCCGAAATAGTCTTCTTGGCTTGTTTACATGTCTCCTGTGTGTCTCTGCACTAGAATGTAAGCTCTCTGAGGGCAGGACTCTGCCTCTCCTGCTCACTGCACTATCCCTAGTGTAGGCACGCAATTAATAGTATTTGCTTGGTTGTCTGATGTGGCTTATCTCTGACTCTACACCGCCTCTGGCCAATATAACTGCGTCAAAGTTCTCTCTCCCAGGGTGTGTGTATTTCAGCGGCACTGGGCTATGCGTGCAAAGAGTTAACCAGTGGAATTTCAGACACCATTCAGCAGGTATGGAAAGACCACAGGGTTTCTTTTGCGGTGCATTTGAAAGCACACAATTCATTCAACATCTGCTAAGTACCAGGTACCACGGATACATGACAGAGTGAGAAGAAGATATTTATATTATGCCTCAACGGACGACGAATTTGGATTTTGTCAAGCCAAGAAGTGGGCAGGATGGAGTAGAGGTAGGCACAGGCATTGCATGTAGGTGCTCAACTATGTCTTGAACTCGGTGTGGCGGCTTCCACCTTCTCCCTCCTGAAGGCTGGTTGAATCTAGGAATGTAGGGATGGTAACCATGCAGCTCAGAGCTGAGAGGTAGGTTTGAAAAGATCAAATCAACCTGATATAAATCCAGCTTACCCAACGCCTATATTCGTTTATAGATAGAGGGAGACTGGTTTCTTCTGGCTTTCTCTTACTTGGCCTTTGCTCTTCTCTTCTCCCTGCTGCCTCAGGTCTCATCATCCACGAGGGACCCTCCGTGTACCGCATCTTTAAACGGTGGCAGGCTGTCAACCAGCAGTGGAAAGTGCTGAACTATGACAAGTCGAAAGACCTGGAGGATCAAAAGTCAGGAGGCAGGACAAACCCCCGGACCTCCTCATCCACCCAGGCCAATGCCCCTGCCTCAGAAGAGGAGGCCGCAGGCACCCCTGCCCCTGAGGAAGGCCCTGCCCGGGCAGCCAGCCACCCCTCAGGCCCTCTGTCCGATCACCACTGTGCTTACACCATCCTGCACATCTTGAGTCACTTAAGACCTCATGAACAGCGGAGCCCCCAGGGCGGCAGCCGAGAGCTCGTCATGAGGGTCACGACAGTGTGAGAGGAGAGACCTGGAGGGGAGGCCGTGACCACACAGGACAGGGAGGGGAGGCTGGGCCGGGGCCAACGGGGCGAGGTCTGGGGAGCAGGTGCGGGGAGGCAAGGTGGCACCCAGGTGCCAGAGCAGAGGGCAGGCAGAGGGTGGTGGGCCTTGAGGGGTCTGGGGACGGGATCGGAGCTGGAGTGAGTGAGGCTGGTGCCATGGGTGGTTCTGTGATTTCCAATCAATACCATTTCCAGTCAATACCATTCTCCAACGAGAGCAAGGAAAACCAACACAAACTTAACAACGAAGTGTAATACAAATTAACCAAACACAACGACAAAAACACCCGGATGTACCCATGCCCTAAACACCTGGGAGGGCGAAGCCGGCGCATCTGTTTGTGGTGCCCACGTGTGCACCTGTGGAGGGAGTAAACAGTCCCAAGGAAAAGCACCTGTTGCCTGCTCTGTTCTAAACTTGAGTTTGCTTCTGTTTCTCCCTGGGCCGTGAGCCTCGGGCAGTGGCGGGGAGGGAGAGGGCGGGTGTGGGCTGGCGGGATGACACACAGTTCTTGCGCCCCTGGGCTCACCTGGATGGACAGGATTCCTGACTCCCATGCTTTAGGGACCCGGGGCAGGTGGTGTGGGAGGGAGGTGTTGGTGTGAGTGGCCAGAGGGAGGGGGAATTTCTCCTCCCTTCCAAACCTTCCAAACTGAAACTCCCAATTTCAGGTGGGCTCAAAGAGGGCTGAGATTTGGAGGTAGGTGTCTTTCTGTGCCCTTATTACTTTATTTTATGGTGATTTGGCTCCAAGATGTTTACAGGAAACACACACACACACAACTAGAGAAAACTGCAGGTTTCCATGAGTGTCTCGAGCACAGTCCTGCTGCTGTGGCTTCAGCCTCCAAAGCTGTCAATACAGGAGCGACTTTCCCAACTACTCAACCCTACCCATGGTCAGGACAGCTCAGCGCCATGCTCCCTCCTGCCTTGGCGCAGGCCGAGACCCAGGACCCCCCACCGCCACCTCCCGCCAGGGTCTCCCAGGAGGAAGTTGGGGGGATGTGCCCCAAGGAGTGGAGTGAAGATCAGTCTCAGTATTCCTGGCTACTCGGGACCCCCCCTGAGGGCAGTTTGGCTATCCCTCAGTGCTCCTCTCGTGCAGCTAGATGAGCCCAGGGACCCTGGCTGGGAGCAGTGTCCCTCGAGCCCACCTGCTGGTTCCGGGGACCCTGCCAGGAAAGGCCACTTGGTGGTCACCTGCAGAGTTTCTCGTCATTGCACAAAGGCCGCATCATCCGTGGGTATTAAAGGGACACTGTCAAGTACTTTTTTAAACTAGTTTTTAGGGTTTTTTTAAAACTCTCTGTTGTTTGTATTATTCTCTTAAAAGCTTGAAAATAAAATTTCTTTCCCTACCACGAGTGTCCTTTTCCATACGTTTTTCCTTCCTCTGTCCTGTTCTCCCTCTCCCTTGTGTCTGCTCACCGCTAGAGTCGCCTCCCCAGCAGGAAGTCATTTCTCCTTTGAGGGTACAGATGGGGCAGGGCAGGTGTGTGTGTATGTGTGTGTGTGTGCGTGTGCGTGTGCGTGAACCTGCGGTGAAGTGCTGGGACTCCTGGTCTCTTCTTGGCTTCCAAGCAGATGGATTCCTTCAAGGCAAAAAGAGGAACAACTCCCAAACTCTCCCCAGGTTTCTGCCCAGGAATCTAGAAGCAGAGACTTTAGTGCTAGGAGGAAATTTGCAGAGCTCCACCCCATGAGGTCATTTCAGAGAAGATGAGAACCACGGGAGAGGGGCATGTTAGGACCTTGTTCCCTTGATGGTTTTCCTTTAATATCAGAAAACAGTCCCCAGGGCAGGGCCTTGAGAGAGGGCTTGGGCATATCACTAGGCAGCAGACACGACCTTTATTCTCTTCACCTGGACCTGGGCCCCCTTCCTCAGGCCAGCAGTCGGTCAGGCAATGTCACCAGTGGGATGTTCACAGGCTTAGCAAGGTTCCTCCCCTGATGAAGCTCACGATCCAGTGGGTCAGAAAAGACATAATAATTGGTGAGACCGGAGGACACATGCAAGGAAAACAGGTGAAAACCAACAAAACTGTACAAGTGATTCATGTGGAGTAAACGTGTCTGTTTTTCCGTGTGGTCTACGAATGGGCCACTCAGTTTAATCAAATATTTATGGAAAATATAGATGCAATACATGGACTATATTTTTTCAAAAAAGTATTAGAATGCAACAAAATATGCATATCATCAAAACTATATGGCTATCATGTCGTCTTTGGTGAATCACAGGGCACTTCAGAATCTCGTGGTCATTCAGGGTCATCATTCAGAATAGGCTGTACTGAAGAAGAGGTGATTAATGAATAATTCTAACAGAACACTGCGATTTGTTGGATCTCGATGATGGAAGCTCCAAGAGAGCAAGGACCTCATCTGTCTTGTTTACTGCTGTATACCCAGGACCTACAGTGGTGCCTGGCACACCACAGGTGCTCAGCAAATATTTTTGAATGAATAAGATGCTCCTGGAAGAGGATGGGCATACCTTCAGCATGCAGAAGACATGCCTCCTTCTCCTTCAATTTACCCTCCAGCTCTCAAGATTAATCATAGAGTAGAAAAGAAAGGTCAACTTTTGACTTCTCCACCCAACAGGATGGTCAATTCCCTGTGCCTTAGGGAACGGAGCCTATGGGTGCAAAAAGGAATGAATTGGGTTTTTATATTTTATGTGTATCTCTGGGGAGCAGGGTAGAAGCGCACCCTAACAACCGGAGACCACTGTCCTCTTCCAAATGTGCAAAGCAGCCTTCGTACCACCAGGCAAATGTCCAGATTTCCTGTGGCGTTATCTAATGCTGAGCGATGAGAAGGAAGCCAGAGAATTCACTTGTACGTCATCCACAAGTTTGGCCCACGCACGAGACAAGACACTAGCTAACACCTAAAGCTCTTACTATGTGCCAGGCACCAAATTAAATACTTTACGTGTATCACTTAGTATCCCAACAATTGATGAAGTAGCTACCATTATTATTTTCATTTTACAGATGTAGACACTGAGGCAAAGAGATTAAATACTAGCACATAACCACCAGCCAGGATTCCATCCCAGGCAATAGGCTTTGATCCTAACCTATCCACTCCACTGCTGCAGGACAACTGGCACCAATTTAAGGGAAATCTGGGTCACTCAATGCAGGGTGGTCATCATGCTAGCGCCCTAGAAAAATGTTGAAGGTTGGGGAAATTTGGACTAAATAACTATGAACTATTTCTATCCTCTTCAAAAAAACCTGAGTGTACCTAACAATGAATTTTTGACGTTGTGTAGGTAATAACCTGGCTGAATGGAAGCCTGTATAATAGGAAGTTGGCTATACCCGGACACTAGAGAATTCTGAAAGGACAATGGACATAATTCAACCACATTTTTATGGACAAAGGGCCAGAATCCATAAGGGATCACAGGGTCCTCTCCTTCTAGAAAAAAAATTAAAAAATTATCCTATTTGGGGACGAGAATTTTGGCCCCAGTTCCAAGTGAGGGGTGCAGAGTGGCACATTGAGGACTCTAATCACAGCCCACAAAATTTAGAAGGATCCCAAAATTAGAAGGTGAGGCCTTATCCCCACCTATCAGGAGAATCAAATCTGTCACTATCTTAGAGCACAGAACCACCAAAATCATGGAATTGTTTAGCCTCTATAAGATAATTTATTGCTATTTCATGGTTTTGTCCATGAGATTCAAAACATATAGCAGAAGGTGGGTTTGGATACAACAGTAACCAATTTCTAATGTGCTTTGTAAGCAGAATTCATTATATTGTGGAGGTGGCGGGGAGAAAGGGGAAACACATTTTGCATTATTCCTTATCACCTTTTCTGAAATTATCCAATTTATTCATTAGTAATAAGCAATCAAGGATGATCTTCACCTATAAGGATCTGACCCTACAGCAACGATGCAAGGTCCTAAATCTTCTCCCCACACATCTGGACCCACCCTTACGGCAGAATGGCACTGGGACTGGGAAGAGTTTGGAGTGCCCTGGAAAATGGGGTGACACTCCAAGATGACTCTAAGTGGTGAAGATCTAGGACTGGCCTCACCCCAGATTTGAGCCCAGGGTCTAGCCTGCATTGTGTCGGAGGACAGCTGGTTAGCTAAGTCCCCACTTGTCCCACCACAGGGGACCATTGGTCCTTCCTCATGCTGCCTCTTCCTCCCTCTGGCATATCCCATCTACTTCTCACCCAGGCCATCACGGAAACAGGAATGTACTGGGTGAAGGCTTTCTTCATGCCCAAGCCCCAATCCGGTAAGAACTACAGCCCTCAGTGTCCTCCTGACCCCCGGCCACTGGTCGCTGAGGTGAGTCCCTCCTCTTTAAGTGAGTGACCCATACCATGTACCAAGACACCTCACCATCACACTCAATTCTGACCCAATGGCTCAGTAGATGTTTAAGGAAGAGGAAGAGCCATGGTCAGGGGGATTTTGGGAAGAAAAGAGAAGCAGGCTCATCCTGTGCCTGTACCCTTTTAACGTTTGAGAGGGAAAAGTCCTGGAAACAGAGCAGCCTCAGTGCTTCTGGTGCTGGCTGAAGTCTGGTGCTCTGCCATCCATCTAAGGCCCCGCGAACAGGAGAGGCGCAGTAGCTGGGACAGTGGTCAGCACGGCCCAGAGCACCCCCAGGGCGTCCACATTCCCGAGGAGCCCTCTCTGATGGAGAGGGGATAGTCTGCTCTGCATCTGTTAAATAAGAAAGTGGATACTCAAGCTCTGCCCCTAATGACACTGTCCTTTCCCCAACCACTTTGGGGAAATAATAAAAATAGCTAAACATGGAGCACTTTCCAGATGCGAAAACTCATCTCCAACTTTTTATGTATATTAACTCATTTAATTCCCAAAAACAACCCCACAAGGTTGGGAACTGCTATTATTCCCATTTTTCAGGTGAGGAAACCAAAGCATGGAGAGGTAAGCACGTTGCCCAAGGTCATGGAGTCAAACACGGCAGCACAAGAATCTATACCGCATCAGTCTGGTGCCATATGTTGGGCTGTTAACCACTACGTTATACGGCCTCTCAGAAAAGTGGAAATGCATTTAAAAGGTTTATCCCGATTCAAGAGACATTGGAGGGAAATGAATGAGCCCTACACCAGCTGGAGGTAACCCAGATGCCATCTGTGTCACCTGCCCCTCAAAGTCAGCTAAGGTCAGCTCGAACCTTTCCATTCCTCATCCTACGGGAAGGTTTATGCCCTCATCAGGATTTTTAATAATTCAGACCCTAAAATTTTTCCAGCTGCTTCCTATTCCAATTTCCAGAATCTCTTGAACTCAGGGTTTCCACTCTCTGTCTTACAGCAATTCCTTTATTTCGACTCTATGTTATGTAAATGTTGGACATGATTTCTCCTCCTTGAATCTCCCTCCCACCCAAAATATTACCACTCACAGTTGTGTATAGTGTAGTTTTACTGGCAATTTGGAGGTAAATGGAAGATTATTCATAAGAAAACCCGTAATGAGAATGCTACGTGGAAGGGTCTTGCCAGGTGGGTATCTAAACTATAAACCAAATGTAACCACCTTCAAGGACCTCACTTTCTAGTTACTAGACTCTAGGAAGAGGCTCAGCATTTCTCATCAAAAGCTTTTCTCAAGAAAGAGCCTGGCAAGCTTAGTCTCACTAACTGTAAATAAGCAGGTTAACAGCATTCCCTCTCCTGGGGAATTAGCATTTTTAAGAGGAGATAATTCCGAAGCAAGAGGAGTAACTCTATAAGTGGTGGAATTTCAATCACTATCAAGCAGGTGGAGGGCTGTGTTGCGTTTTCTTACCCAGGAGGATCACCGCTGTGTGTGTGCATTTGTCACACAGATACACTTACAGAAAGACAGAAACACAGAGAGTGAATGACAAATGCGTTCCCTAAAAAGTGACACTGGGTCAAGGCCTGTGGACTGAGCCGTCCTTTGGACTTCTTAGGGAGGACCATGACACCCAGGTGACAGGTGGAGGGGAGCAGGAAGAGCTCTGTCTCTCTGCCTCTCTCAGGTCCTCTGAGATCGGTCATATTACGTGGGTAGAGCAGCCTCTTTATCAGAGGGTGGATTTGGGATATCACCTCTTCTGTCCCAGCCAGTGGCTGTTCCAAGGGGTGACCTGTTGAGAGGGGGACCCTTTGCACCTTCCAACACAGCCTGCTGTATCTCTTCAAAGAACAGATATAGAAATTCTGGAGCTGTCACCAACCCCCCACTGAGCATGCTGAGAGCCTATGCCTGCCTAGTGAATCACGGTGACTTTATTGTAACCCCTGGTCCTCCCTCAAAAGCCTCAAGGCTGAGGCATTGTCTCTTGTCATCCATAAAGGAGTAACTTTACCTTTATCTCATGTTGTCCATAACGCCTCAAATCATTTTGGTGGACACCTGTTGCCTTGTCCACCCAGCACACAGAAACCCTCTTTCCCATTCCATATGGTTTCGGTACGGCTGAACCCCTAAAACCACTCCAGCCATAGGAGTGGGACTGTGAGCAGGCTCAGATGACCAAAGCATCTTATTTCTCTGTCCACAGGAATTGGTTCAGAAACAGGCATGTGACTTAAGTCAACCCAGGACCTCCATGGGATTTTCCCATCACAGCTAGAAAGAAACACTGTTTCGTAGGAAAATGAAAGACCCCACTTTCTGCATTGTGGAAAGCACCTACCCAGATTAAGGTCAAGAAAAGACACGCAAAGCAAAGAGCAGGAGAGAGAGGACCTGACTCTCTCCTGGATCCATGCCTGAACCAGTTCCTCCACTAGATCTCCCAGGACATTTCCCAATAAATTCTATTTTTGCTTACATTAGTCACAACTGCATTTATGTCACTTGAAACAACAAAAAAGTCCATTATGAATACAAAGATTTCCAAATATCCCATGACCAATCTTTGGGTTAAATCCATGGCACGTTGGTTGGGGCCAAACCAGAATGGATTGCTTCCCTTTCCTATCGGCCAGGGGCCCAAGTGTGTGTGATGCCAGCATTTGTAACTATTATTCTCCCCTAGTGATGTTTATGAACCCATTCAAGGTTATCAAATGATTAAGTAGGAAGATAATATGCACAGGCATACATGCAAAGAGTGTTCTTTTAAACAGTATCTTTTAAAAAATTTCTTAAGATTGCATCAGGGGAGACAGCGAAAGGACATAAAGTGAAAAGCAGACGGACTTATAATCAGAACTCTGATTTAAGGGCTTACGAATGGGCAGCATCCAGCCATAGGGACACAGGACAGAAGCCAGGATACCAGGATTCAGAGCAGAACGTAAGAGGCAAAGCTCAGAGCAAGACCTTGACCCACTGGCCACAGCCACAGGCTTCCCCGTTCTCCCTGATATTGGCCATGTAAATGGCATGGCCCCACACACGTGCCAGCTACTGCTTCTACATTGTTCTCACTGGATTCAGTAAGCCACTCTGGGCTCCTGACTGAACGAGGGGACCTATGAAAGCGGCCAGAACTAGGTCAGAATCCTCTGTGAACATGGGCAAGTCACTTAGCTTTTCTGGTCTCTGGTTTCTTCATCTTTAAAATAATAATCAATTTGCTTCTCAGGATCTTTGTACTACCAAAGATAACGCATATAAAGTTGGCAGTGAATACATTATTGCCATTATCATTCTATTGTTTGACAGAGTAATAGGAGAGTTGTACCATTACCACAGTGTATAACAAGCAAGGTTAAAGCAAAGCAAAGTGGGTACCCGACACCAATACTCTGTCTCATTTAGGTTTTCATTCAGCTACAAGTAACAGATACTCAACTAGCAGGTGCTTAAACAAAAGGGTGTCGTTTCTTCTGTAATGAGACATCCAGAGTCGGTGGCTGCCGGCATCCGTCCAGCTGCTCAGTGGGGCCACTAGTGACCCAGGCTCCTTCTGTCTTTCTGTTCTGGCATCCTTGGCATGTTGATTTGTGACCCGTGGCTGTAATCTCATCGTGACAAGTGGGCTACTATAGTTCAGGAAAGAAAAGAGAAGGGATGGTCCCAGTCACATCCTTCCTTTAAGCTTCCCAGAACCGTGTATCTGCTCCTAGATGCTTCCACATGTATCATTTTTTGGCTAGAAATCTATCACATAGCCACCCTTAGCTGCAGGATGGGCTGGGAAAATGTTAATCTTTCCCAGCTCCTGCTGTGGAATGCACCAAGGGAAAGGGGATGAGACTGGATGTTGGGGAGGCAGCCAGGGGCGTCTGCCCTGGGCAGATGGATAAGTTAGTGCACTATTTTGAGGGCCACTTGGAAGTATTCTATTGAATTTGAAATGCACATACCCTTCAACTCAGGGAGTCTATTTCTTTGGGACTACCCTAGAGAGAGAGTAGCAGAATGCCGCCTTCTTAGAGAGCTTGGGAGATGAGGATCAGAGCGGTACCATTGCAATAATGAAACAAACTGCAGAAAACCTAAATGTCTGTCAACACAGGAGTGATGAAGCGTGAGACCTGAAACCATGGGATACCACCTGCATCAGAGACCTGGAGGGACTTACAGGGACAGAGACACTGTTCACTGAAAGATAGAATGCATTGGGCAAGATGCACCATGACCACATATACGTAGAAGAACAAAAAATCCAGCCACAGTTCGTATTTCAAAAGAATAGGCAAGGATCCCACCAAACTGATTAGGACTACTTATTTCCAGGAGAGGGTGAGGTCAGGAAATGTGCAGAGGAACTTTCTCTGTTTATTGTTTGCATTTTAACAATAAGAATGAATTCATGTAATATTTGTGTAATTTAAAAAATTATAGTACATAATACAGTGGAATATTAGGTAACCATTGAAAATAATGATTAAAATCTTTCTATGAAATACATACCTTGGATTAGAGGAAGTCCTAGCTCACCTTTTGTGAGAACTTTGCTTGGAGGAGGCGCTGCCCTGCAGGAGTGTGGAGTAGGGGGGTGGGACTTCCAAGTTTCAAGTTTCTGTGTTTCTATGGTTTTGTGATGAGGAAAGTTTGAGAGCAAGGAAATCTGCAGTTGAGACTATATTTGCTGCTCTAATGGAGGGCAAGGGCAGGGAGGAGGGTCTCAGGGTGGATTACAGGAGTGGCCTCCCCATGTTCACTTTGGCCACGGCCCTCCAGAGGTTTTCTAGAGCAGACCGGAGGTTTTCTAGAGCAGTGTCTGGAGCTCCCAGAGATCTTGAGTTTTGCTGCCAGTGCACACTCCAGAGAAGGGCCTGCATGGCTGAGAGGTGCTGAGTGCATCTGCAGCGCGGCATGTTTGAGAGTGCCCTCCTGATGGCCCAGCTCTGCCAAAAGACGCTGCAGGCAAAGCTGGCTAGCACAGAGCCAGCATCGTCCAGGCTGCGGGCAGTTGGTTCTTCCCCCTTCTCTCTCCCACTCCTCTTCACCCACCTTCCAAATCCTCCCTAGGCTAGGCTTTTCAAGCACAGCCAGATGGTGCCTTCCAACAGCAGACGATGGTGAACAGGGTGTATGATGCCAGGGCTCCCTCCCCATGCCCACGCCAGGCTCCAGCCCTCAGGAGCCACTGGGCTCTGATAAGAGGAGCCAGTCAGTCCTCCGCCCAGGGATGAGGCAGCTGGAATAGTCACTGAAGGCTCCTGCTTGTCCAGCCAAATGCTTAAATCCTCGCAGGCGCCATCCTGGCCTCGGAGCATGCCAGATGCGACTTGGGAAAGTCAGTCAAGGAGACTGACAGTGTGGAGAAACTGAAAACAAATGCTTTCTGGGCTCCGAGGCAGATGGAGACCCTAGGGAATCAGGCACAGTAAACAGACAAACATCAAATAAACAAAGCCTTTCAGGAGCAGCAACAACAGGAGAGCTAAAACCATGCGGCACTTTCTTTTTTGTGCATATTTGAAAATTTTTATAATAAAATAACAAAACAGCCTTCACCACATTGTCCATCACCCGTGCCCTTGTTTGTGCAGTCTCTCTGGCCTGGAAGGCCCTTCCTCTCAGAGTCTCCGTGCATAATTCCTACAGAGCCCACATGGCCCAGTCCAAATGCTACTTTCTCTAGGAAGCCTTCCCTGATTCTCCCTCCTACCTCCTCCACCCAGGGAGAACCAATGATGCCTTAGTCTGGGTTCCTATTTTATTTTGCTTATACCATTTTGATAGCAGTTATTCCATTTCACTTATAAAATAGTTATCTGCATGAGAATCCCACCAACAGCATAAGAGAGCCTCAAAGGCAGGCATTCTGGTCCACGCATCTCTCTATCTTCAGTACCCGACACGTGGTCCAGGACAATGGGAAACGATGAATGAATAAGTAGACCAATCGCTCATTCATTTCATAAACATTTATGGTGCCTCTGAATAGAACAGGCACTGCACCAGGCAGTGAGGTTAACAAGACAAACAAAACAGTGAACTCATTGGTCTCAGGGAGTCTCAGCTTGGGAGATGGAGACAGCCATCTAAACAGATAATTACAGCGAAGAGTTATTGGTGCAAACACGAAAAGTGCATCCATGGCTGTGGGAGGGTGTGAAGGAGACAGGGTTCAATTCTACCTGAGGGAGGTTAGGAACGTCTTCAAGAAAGAGGTGTTGCTAACTGGGTCCACTGGTTCGGGTCCGTCGAAAAGCAGATGAAAGAGAGGGTTAGGCATGCAAGAGATTCACTGGTGGAGGGAGCAGAAGGCAGGAAGAGCCCCGGACCACAATGTAGACCTGACGCCTGTGGAAAAAGGAGGATAGGGTAGGAAGAGTCTTGGATTTCAGGGCAGTTCCAAGACAGGTTCGGCCAGACCCATGAGGAGTCCTTGAGTCAAAGGTGCCCACTAGAGGAATCATATATCTTGTCTGATGGGGCGGCCTCAGTGCCCCGCTGTGTTCAGTTGCTGGCTGGTAACAGCCCACAGGAATCACAGCCCCGGTGTGAACATGGTGGCAGAGCCAGCAGGGCAGCAGCTGGGGTCGTTGTCAATTATGCTCCCCACTGCGGGAGATATGAACGGCACATTTGCATGGCTGCCACACTTGGTCTTTATATTGAAGGAGGTATCAGCAGGCACATAGGTGAGGGCATGTGGGAGAAGACAAAAAGGAAGATGTTCCAGGTTGAGGGACCTGCGTAAGCAAAGACACCAGAGCATGAACCCGTGGCTCGTAAGTAGCCTGTAATAGTTGGGCATGAATGGAGTGTAGGCTGGGTTGTGGGCAGGGATGTTGCAGCAAGAGATGGGGTTGGCTGGTTGGAACGGCTCCACCATGGGGGGTATTGCAGGGGACCAGTGGGGAGTCATTGAAGACCAGGAGGTGATTACAGCAGATCTGGGCTTGGAAAGAGGCTCTGGTGGCCGTATGAAGGAGGGCTCAGAGGGGAGGCAGGACTGCCAAACAGGAGGCCCTAGCAATGGACTAAAACAGTGGTGGTGGAAAAGGAGAGGAAGAGAGGGATGGATGAATGGAAGGATGGATGAATTCAGGAACAAACGAGTGAATGTAAGTGTCAGATGCAAGCCAGCTCTGCCTCTCTCACGGACAACTCCACTGCATTCAAATCCCTGAATTCTGCTCTGTGTGGAGATGGAAATGAAACACCTACTATAACTCCTTCCTGCTGAAGTTTCCATTAGGTGAAAATACGCCCTGACACGTTATCGAGGGAAAAAGGTCTCTCTCCGATGTCCTGCTCTGCAGAAACACACTAACACTTGTCCCCCAACCCAGGCTAGTCTCAGGCAGGCATGGACGCGACTCTGCGCCCAACGGGAGCACGAATGCCCAGGAGGCGAGCCCGTCCTTCTCTGCTCCATTCACTTTCAGGGCCAGATGGTCTCTGCCTCATTGACTTTCACTGCTGACGTAGCCTTGTTTGCTGGTTTCTCACAGGTTGCTTCATTCCCCTTATTTCAATTCATTCTTCCCTTGCCCCACTTCTGCACTTTGTGTCATGTTCATCACGGTGGCGAGGAGACAACTAGAGCTCCCAGCAGGTGGATGTTTTCAGGGAGCCGGCCAAACCTGGTTCCCACAGCTCGGCCCTCCCAGCTCTGGGAAAACATCGTGGTGGGAGCCCTGACAACAAACGGTCGACCCAGTTTTATTGAAAAATACTGCTGATTAAGCAAGATGGCAAGGCCACCAATAACAGCCATGACCACAAGGATGATTTCTGGTCCAAACTACTCCCTTCTCCCCAGCTCTCTGTTACCATCCTACATAAGGACTAAGTCTAAAAAGCAACTACAAGGACATTCCCCAGCCAGGTGCTCTGTTTGGTCACCAGCAAGGACGATCAGCGTATCCACCTGCTCACACGTGCCTTCAGGCCTGAAGGCCTCCACCCCCATATCAAAAGGCTCCATCTTTCCTTTCCAGTCAAATGACATCCCCTTCCACCTTTAAAATTCAGCTCTACTTTCTGCTAGTACCATGTTTCCAGCCATCTCTGTTCCCAACGTCTAGAGCCCTATCTAGTTGTGGCTAGTTGTTGACTTGTTTTGGTCTGAGTTCCCTTGAACATGAGGTGTTTCTGTTCTGTCTTCTTCATCAGACTCTCAGATTCTCCAGAGTGAGAAGGAAGGCTTGTTCCTCCTTTTGGGCCTCCAAGCATCTGGGGAATGGCCTGTTATCACTGTACAACTGAGCCACGTCGGTGTCTGTGACTTGCGAAGCCCAGCTTCTAGTTCTGCTCTAGCTATGCATTGAGTTCTTGTTCCCGTCCACTCAGTGGAAAGACCAGCTTCTGCTCACCCATGTGCCTACTCAGAGTTTGGGGACAATCAGTGTGACCTGCAAAGTGCTCTGAGATCCTAAGAAGAAATAGCAGAGAGAGACTCATGGCCATTTCCTGAAAGTGATCAACACTGGAAAAAAAAATCCTGTCTTATATTTGTCACATACTTTCACCGTTCTCGTGTGCCCTGGCCCTTCTTATTTGGCTCTGCCAGTTGGCTTTCTTGGCCCTCCTCCCCGCATGTCTTTACGGCAGTATGTAACCGCCTCACGTTTGGATTTAATTCACCCTAAGTGTATGGTTCCAAAAGCTTTTACTGACTAGCACATGGTTCTCTGGGCCCTGACACTGCACTTTGGTGGTGGTGGTGGGTGTGTGGGTGTGTGTGTGTGTGTTAGTGGAACTGAGAGAAAGAAACAACCCAGAAAGTGCCAGCTGCCAGCCTCTCTGGATTAATAATACCAACGATTGCAGAGACTTCCAAAGAGCTATTGCCAACTCTTTTGGCTTTTTTCAATACTATTATCACTTTTCAAGGACACCCCAAGGCCCTTTTACTTAAAGACATGACAGAATGCCCCAGATGAGAGTACTATTGATTTCTGTCTTCAAGGGCTGCAACCTCAATGCTTTGTAGAGGGATAGGTGGCTGCGGGTAGGTTTGACCTCAAGTTGGGGGTCACGGTTTCAGAGGGAGGGACGGCATGGTCTCCTGAGCTCATTTTGCACTAGGAGCCATGTGCCCACTTGCTCTGCCTTAGCCTGAGAATTTCCACCTGCCTCTATGAAGACATGGCTATAAAAATCCAGGGCTTCACTGGCAAAACAGGTAGCGTGGAAGTGCCTAGGCTCTGGCATGGACATTCTGGTTCTACTCTCTGCTCTGTCACTCACTGGGTGTGCGTCCTTCTCAAGGTCCCCCACCTCTTGGGGCCTCCGTCCCCTGTGACTTGGGCTGTGGGAGTGGGAGGATTGTCTTATGGAAAATGACAGTTGAGAGTCTGTGGAGGTCACTCATTGTGGGGGCAGGGGACCCAGAGAGGGCATGTGGCACAAGTGAGAAGACAAAAGCCTGAGAAATCTATGGAAATAGCTCATTCATGCAACACATATTTCTGGAGGGCCTACTCTGGGTCAGGGATTATTCTAGGTCCCCAACCAATGCTGTCCAATAGAAAGTTAACGGGAGCCACAATTTTAAACTTTCTAGTAGCCCCATTAAAAAAGTAGGAGGAAACAGGTGAAATTAATTTTAGTGATGTTTTAGTTCACCCAGTATATCCAAGGTATTATCATTTTGACACGTAATCAATGTGTACAGTACCAATGGGATATTTTATGTTCTCATTTTCATCCTAAGACTTCGAAATCCAGTGTGTGGCACATCTCACCTAAGGGCTACGTGGGCTTTGACACCTGATGACTTGGACTTGATAACAGTAGTGACAGCTGAGATTTATTGAGTTCTCACTAGGAGAGAGGCATTGCACTAAACACTTTCCATACATTAAATAATTCTATCCTATAACACAGCTAATAGGTACTGCTTCCTGCTTATTTTACAGAGACGAGGAAACGGAGGTCCAGAAGCTATAAGTTGCCCCAAACCGTATGGCTGCTGAGTGGTGGGCCAAGGACCCTGGTCGGCCTGATTCCACGCACTTAGATTTGTATTTACTATCCTCTTTACTGTGTCCCTTAGGGCCAGTTAGCCCATCTGAATCTGCTGACAACATGTGGCTGTGTCTTACCTCCCAGGGCTGTTGTGAGGGGATGAAATGAAATGTTGTAAGTGGTATAAATCGCTTGCTCTGCCTCACCCAGGACACCAAGAACGGTCACATTCAGCTTCCTCCAATTTAGATTGAAGTCACCCGTCAGCTAATGGGCAAGAAGTTCAGTGTCACCCTTTTGGGGTCCTCCCTATCCCTGGGACTTACCGAATCGTACAAGGAGATCTGCCTGGCTCCATGGCCACCTGCCGCTGTCCCTGTGTGCCACGTAGGGCCACGTGGAGCGCGAGGCCTCTCCCAGCTTGAGCTGCTGGTTCACACTGAAGTTGATCTGAGCTAACACCGCAGGATACCACCCTCCACAGCGGGTTCTTCAAGCCACAGCTCAGGGGCAACAAGTGAACTTAAAGTTTCAAATCTTTGAGCCCACAGGAAGAAGTCAAGATATTTCAGGTAAAAATCTAGATTTATAGTTTCTCTCAAAAAAATATAAAAATATGATGACACCCAGTCCATATTCCCACATGGCTGCCACTGAGCAGCAGCTGCCCTTTTAGAGGGGGCATGTGCTACAGTTGGCCACAGTCCTCACTACTCCCCACTGCCCCCTGGCATTGAAGAAGACTCAAGTTTTCATTTATCATCACATGTTTGCCATTGCTTTTAATTGCGGAGACCTATCTCTCTGTGTTCATGTCTCTATGAGACAGATGACACACAGACAGGCTGTGTGTTTCCTAAGGCCAGTAGCTTCACTTTCCTCACCCAGCTCCTTGCAACACCTGCCAGCTCTCAGGCTCCAGGCCTTCAGCCACACACACAGCTGCTCTCCTCTCCAAAGGCCCCTGTGCCGGGGCAGATGCAGGCCACCAGCCGTGCAGAGCCTGCAGCCTCTGAGCTTCTCTCCAGTTCTGAGAGCCTTTGAAACACTAAGCGTTCATTCTGTTCCCTAACAACACAGTTTGAATGTGTGGACACGCTTCTGAGGAGGCCAACCGTGGAAACCCCAGTGGTCCGTTTCTCCTTTGCTGGAACTTGGGGAAACATCCCCTGTGCCCCACTGAGCTGTCTTCCTAAGGAGACTGTGCAGTAAAGTAGGTAAGGGCACAGACTCAGAAGGCAGACTACCGAAATCTAAATCTGGCTCTCACCACTCACTACTTGTGCGAATGTGGAAGCGACCTGGTCTCCCTGTGCCTCGTTTTCCCAAGTGGGAGTTCTAAAGTATAAGGTGCTTATATCAGTACCTGGCACAGCTAGTCCAGGGTAAGTGATTGCCATCATTCTTGCAAAAATACAAACCAAGTGTTCAGAAGGTCACCCCTCTGTACCATTGAATCTGACTGGCACATAGCAGGCATAGGAAAATTGTTACTGTCTTCTCTCCTACTACCCACAGAGTGCCAACTCTGGGGGAGACTGACTTCTCCCTTTAGAGTTGCTGATTTCATAGTAGGGACTACGTACAAGCACTTCATCACCTCTCTGCACCAATAAATATTCACAATGACATGTGCCAAGGAAACAGGCCAACAACAAACAATCACATAGAGACAGAGATTGGATTGGTGGTTATAAGAGGAGAAGGGGGGCAAAAGGGATGATGAGTAATGATGGATTGTAATTAGTCTTTGAGTGATGAACATGATGTAATCTATACAGAAATCAAAATATAATGATGTACACCTGAAATTTACGTAATGTTATAAACCAATGTTACCGCATTAAAAAATTAAGAAAACAAACATATTCCCCCATACCTTATTATATATACATAAAAAAACAAAAAAGCAAGAAACAGGCCCAACCAAACAGTCCCTGTTTACTGCCCCTTTTCATGAGGGAGGAGGCCCAGGCTGCTCCAGCGTGTGCGCACACCTAAGGCGGCGGCCTGGCTCCATCCCAGTTACACCCTCCCAGTCCAGGCTGCCGCAGAAGGAAGGGGCAGCTGCACAAAGGTCTTCTCCCCACACAAACTATAGAAGGACAAAAGCGGGATTCTGCTCTGTGGACAAAACACAAATGCCAACCAAAGGGCAGGACGAACACAGCAGGGGGCCAAGGTCACCCAGGCACAGGGCAGGCTGCTCTGAGGGACCGGGCGAGCAGGCTGTGGAGGGGGTTTCAAGTGACCTGGAGACATTGAAAGAATAAGGGGTAGGAGCCAGGAGACCTGGGCTCCAGGTCCCCGTGCTGCTGACTAGTCGAGCCAACCGAGGCTAGCCTCCTCTGTCCTTAGCCTCTTCAGAAAAGAGGATGGAGGAGATGTTCTGACTGTCCCTTCTGACTGTGACACCCTGTGACTATTCCCTGGCCTCTTGTACTTGAGTGGCCATGCTTGTTACATGTTCCGCCTGGCCGGTCCCATCAGAGGCACACTGTAACCCCCCAAAGCAAGAACTTGGTCTATCAGATCCAGGCTCCTCTGTCAGGTGCTGCTTAGAACCTCAGAGCTAAACTGGGCATGATCAAAGCTGTTTTTTCCATAGTGGTGTCTTCCATGTGGGGCACTCCATATTTATGTATTCATTTATCCATTCTTCCATTAATTCCATTAAACACTTGTCATGGATAACACAGTGTGGGCACTGGGGAGAATGAACAAGAAAACCCAGGGCACAAAATCCAGCAACTTGCCCACAGGGCCAGACCCTGGGCCTCTGAGGACTGGTGGGTCAAACCATCCTGTGATGCCCTGCTCAAGAATACACGCCATGGCTACCCCACGTCACCCTAACTTCATGAGTTAGGTGGGTGCAGGGGGCACCAGAGGGCCAGGCCAAACTCTAGCGCCATCTAAAGCCCCATGCTGTTAAGGCCTCTTCCTCCAGCCTGAGTTACAATCTCTTTCCATGCGACACCTCCCTTCTCTTCTTATGGGACAGTGGATGGTCTAAAACCAAAGCACTTTCAGACATTTTCCCTAAAATGCACGTATCCTGGGCTCTGGCGTCAGGAGCCTCTCTTCTTTTCCCAGATGCCTGGACGGCCTCCCGCTGAAGGAGCCTGATAATAAATGAGTTCATTACCCTGGTTGCTGTGGCCACGACAGCCCATCTGCTGGCATGATTAATTAAAACTTTGACTGGCAATGGAGGTGCCATCTCAGGGCCGGAAAGCAATTAATCGGAGCATCTTCCAGCTTGTCATTTCTAATGGATCCTAGAGAGACTGACGCCAGAAAGAGAGCAGGGTCTTCATGGGTCTGTCCTATTGCTTTACTCTCCTTTACGTGCCCTGCAGAGTCCCCTCTCTGGAAGGGAGCCCATTCTAATTAAGTGGAGGCAGAGTGGTGAGCCAGGTCCTCCAATTCCCCGAGAGGGGCAGGGGTACATTTCCTTAGAAGAGGGTGTTTCCACTCCTTCCCAGAGCACTGCTTGTTGGGGTTTGAAAGGGGGTTTTGCTCTCTCTTTTCTTTACCCCTGCGCTCGGGCACAGTGGACTCCCTACTTTCCATCTCCATGTAGAGATGTTCGCATCACTCTCTCTTTGTCCTCCCAGCTATATGTGAAGCAAGGCTTCTGGGGAAGGCCTCAGGCCCAAGCAGAGCTCTTTAGCCCATGATACCAGAAGCCCCGCATTTTGGGGGATGTTGGTGTCCTGGTTGTAAATACAGCTGCTACCTTGGTCCCCAACTGTCTGTGTAATGGTATGCTCATCTCCATGTTAGAGCCAGAGGGCAAGGACATTCTCAGAATCTGAGAAGGAAGCACACCGCCTCTAAGAAGACAGGCACCACACTTGTGTCTTTTTTTTCGTGCAGCTCACCGGTCCTGGAACATCAGAGAGTGAGACCCTGTGTGGGCTTCTCATTTGGATGAAGCCATTGCAGGTGCCTCTTTGTGCCCTCACAACCTAGAAACACTGTTAAGTTTGCCTTTGGTCTACAGACATTCTGTTTCTATATCACTTGTTCCTCCACATCTCATCCCCCAGTGTTCTACTCCCCCTGAAACAAAACTTACTCTGGATCCATCATTCACACTAAGGTGTAAATAGCTGATAACAGTTTTTTTTTTTTGAAAGTTGTCTGTGTTTTAAAGATTTTATTTATTTTCCCCCCAAAGCCCCAGTAGATAGTTGTATGTCATAGCTGCACATCCTTCTAGTTGCTGTATGTGGGACGCGGCCTCAGCATGGCCGGAGAAGTGGTGTGTCGGTGCGCACCCGGGATCCGAACCCGGGCCGCCAGCAGCGGAGCGCACGCACTTAACCGCTAAGCCACCGGGCCGGCCCAGATAACAGTTTAAACTATTATCTTTATTAGGAGCATCTTCATTTTAACAGGGACCAAAGCCTTGAGCTATGGGAATGAAACAGGTGCATTTTCAGAACAGGAACCAACAAATGGATGGAAGGAGCTTTGGGGTCTTTTGGACCTCTGAGAAATGAACTTTTATATTAACACATTGGATCAGCCCCTCCTTTTTTCTATATCCTCAACACTACCCCTTCCTGGAGTTAGCCTCATTTCACCACATTACCAATAGGAAGAAAGTGGGGTGCAGCGTGTCTCCTCTGGATGGCTTGTCATGTAAGACTCACATACTCTCAGGAATGAAGATGGAATTGTCCTAGAATTGCAGGTGACCTTGAATTAACCCCTGTATATACTTGGTTGCTTCTGGTAGATGTTTGTTTCTTTTTGGTACCATGAAGTGACAAGGAGATGGCTTGGAGACAAGAGCTGGGGGAATTGGAGGTAGAGTTGGGCTGAGTATTGAACAAATACAGCTAAGAGAGAAGAGGGCAGGCAGGAAATTTGGGTCATCCTCGGGGACATTTTGACTCACACCAAGAGTTGGCTTAAGAGGTCAAGTACTGCTTTCCCTACAAATTCATTGCGGGATTATAAGGAAGAGTCCCCATCTCTCTGCCTCTCTTTCTTTCACATGTCCATTCAGAGAGTCTTTCTTGACTTCTTCTTGTGTGGAAATATGACAATTAGGAAAATGTCATGTGGTAAGAGTTTTGAATTTTAACGGAGGAGACTTCACTTACTTTGTCTCCAAGCCCCAGGGCTCCCTGAGAATGCTGGATGTGCTCGGTCTGTTTGTTTATTGATGTGCCTGGAACAGCCTGGAGCGTGGTAAGCCCTCCACAGATACTCGTGGGAGAAATGAGTGAAAACAGACTGGCAAGTGTCCTTCCATCCTCCGCGTCGTCCAATGATTTTGAACTTTATAAGGTCATGGAGCCCTATGACCACACAGTATCTCACAGCTCCTCCCAATAAGGAAAACGTCACAGAAGGAGCTGCTCAGGTTCAGGTGTGTATGTATGTGGGGAGGGCCCCCTCAGTTGTCCCCCCCATTCTGAATTTGCGAATAAGGAAACTGGAGTAAACAGAGACCACAGACTGTGGAGCCATGTGCCCCCTCCTCATCCAATGATCTTCCCGCTCCTCGAGGCCACCAGACTGCCCCGTGGACGGGCCTGAGGCACCCGCCGGGTCACCCCTGGCTCTTCCCAACCAAAACAGCCCCATCTCCGTCTGTCATACATGTCAAGCTTCTGCAGAGGCTTTCATTTGAGGAAAGGGTTCTAATGCTTAAAAAAGACAACCATTACTGAAGCAGAGGTTGGTTGGGGAACTCAACTTCCCTTTGTTCTATGGCAGTGAAGAAGTCAGAACCAACATGTACAAGGCAGGGATCAGACATGCACACTCTTCCCTCTGCTCTCTCTGGGGGTTATCGTCTCATTCTGTGCAGTGGGGAGCAGGCTCCTGCCTCACGGACTAGGATTTAGTTTGGAGGAGAAAGGGAGAAAAGACAAAGAGGAGAGTGAGGAGGGAGAGACAAAGGAAGAACCCCCACTTTGTCCCCCGGAGCCCCAAGGTACAGAGGGACCAAACGCCTCCCAGCTCCAGGGCAGGAGCAACCAGCCAGCCTTCCTGCCAGTCCCTCCAGGCAGATATCTGGAGCTAAATATTGCCAAGAGGAGGGACACACCAGGAGATGGTGCCCAAACTTGGCCACACACGGAATCAGCTGGGACCTTCTAGCACCACTGATGCCTGCCTCCTGGAGGATTCTGTCAGCGGGTCCTGTGACCCAGGCGGCGGGGGTTTTTAAGCTCTCCGGGTGACTCTAACGTACAGCAACGTCTGGGAACCAGCGTGCCAGGAGCAGGGACGTGTAGTGCAGCCCGGCCTGACACGTCCCGATGAGCAGGCTCTGTGATTGTTACCCTACCTCTCACGGAGTGTGGTGCCCAGGGAACAGGAACCAGGAGCTGCACAGGACAGAGCTGGAGGGAGCTGGACAGTGGGACCCAGGCACCTGCAGCCTGAGGTTATTCTGCTCCGTGGGGCTTCCTGGGACACGGGCAAAGGACACAGACAAGAGGTCCTTTGCAGGAGGCTGCAGAAAACAGGAGGGGAAAAGGGGAAAAAGGTCAGAGAGGGACGTGGCTGAGGCAGGAGGGAGGAGGACAGGTGTGTGAAGGTGGGGCAGTGAGCAGCCAGGTGGCTTGCTGAGGAGAGGGAAGAGGCTGGGGGACAAGCTGACCCAGGCTGAGAAGTGGGTGGGAGGGGCCAGACAGGCACATGCCTGTGACATTGGGCCCCGGATTCCCAGGAATCTCAGGACCCAAGGGGAACAGGAGAGACAGATCCTGTGGGTGGGTTGGCTCTCGGCCACCCCTCCTCTCCGCCCCCTGGGGGGCTGCCCTGGTTTGGACCCTCATTCTCTCTTTCAGGCTATTCCAACAGCCTCCGAACGGCTCTCCCTGCATCCTCTCCATCTCTGTACACTGCTGCCGGAATAGCCTTGCTGGAGCGCCCATCTGATTGCCTTTCTCTTTTCAAAAACAGGGTTTTCCCCACTATAATTGCTCTGACCCATCTTTGCAGTCTAACTGCTCACCATTTTCCATCACGCACTTCACCCTCCAGCCAAACCAAACCACTCACCTTTCCCTGGACCTGGCCTGAACTCTGCTGTGTCCTCTATTTGAACGTCCTGCCCTTCTCCTCTCGCTTTATGAGATTCTTTTTCCATTCGTGGTCTGTCTTAAATGCCGCCAACTCCAGAAAGCATCCCCAGTTACCAAGAAGGAAATTAATCTCTTCTTCAGTGCCCCCAAAGCTCTTCTTCGGTCTCTTTTATAGCCGTTCTCACCATGGATTCCAGCTATTTGTGAACTTCTGGAGGACTAGCAATGTTCTTCCATCCTAATGTCCTGGGGTGCCCAGCAATGTTTTGGACACAGCAGGGCCTTAATGCATGTTTATTAAATTGAATTTTATAGATAAGGAACCCACGATACACGTACAGGAATGAGTGGTCACATGGACCTGCTTGTGGGGCAGTTGGAATATCAAGAGGGGACCCTTCCTGCCAGCCTTGGTGTTGGAAACGACCCGGGGTCCCACTTCATGCCCAAAAGGGCAAACAGAAGGACAGGACCACGTGCCCGGGACCAGATATGACCACAGGGTCTCCTTCCTCATAACATATACGAATTTATGATAAAAAGACACAGACACACACTGATCAACAATAACAGCTGACACTTACACAACACTCTGCAGTTTGCTTCATATTCACATTCTCAGTAACTGCAGAGACACAGAGTCCTCCTCCACAATTCAGCAGTCTGACACTCCTCACACACAAGATGGACGAATGCTCACTACCTCCCCATCGAGTGAGAACATCCCTCACACACACACACTTTTATATTTATAGAAGGAAGGGGACTAAAATTACTGGGTCCCTTCCACATTTCAGGCGCTGTTCCCGGTATCTGACAGGTATAAACACACTCCCCGAAGGTCTCCTTACACTGTGTGTGTGTCTGTGTCCAACTCAACCCACCTCCTCTCTGTACCACACTGCTTTCTTCCAACTCCAAGCATTTGTTCTTTGCGGACATAGTAGCCAATCTCAGTGGCTGTTACGGGTTGAATTGTGTCCCCCACAAAAGCTATGTTCAAATTCTAACTCCCAGGACCTCAGAATGTGACCTTATTTGGAAACAGGGTTGTTGCGGATGTACTTACTTAAGATGAGGTCTACCTAGAGTAAGGTGGGCTCCTAGTCGAACAAGACGGGGTCCTTATAAGACGCCCAAACAAATACAGTGGCCCAACAAGAGGATGTGTGCACGCTGGGCACAGGTTATGCCTTGTGTGTGATGAGTGAGTGTACGTGTGTGTATGTGCTAGAGGGTTTGTGTCTGTGTATGCACATGTACTATGCAGGTGAAGTCACGGATGTATTTTTGCCCCTCTACCATCACACAAACACACCACTATACCCTTCAGCCCTGAAACTTCCAGTGTCCCCTTGGCTTGGACTATTAATAAGAGTCGTGTACTCCCCTGCCTCCCTTTGCCAGTGGGCACGTGGTTTAATCACGGGGCACGTGATTAAACCTCTATTAGGACACTCATCAAAGTAGCCCATAAAAGGCATCTAACCCTGACGCTGTTGGAGGATTCAGGGCCCAGGGAGTTGGGAAAAGGGGAGGAAAATCTTTAAGCAAAGGAGTCAGGTGAAGTGACACATTGCGATGTGACCGAGCTGCTGAGGTTCCAAGACTTGAAACACATACACATGCACGCGTGCATGTCTCCCATCTAGAACTCAAGCTGCCTTGAGTTCTTTTCTCAGAGAGCTTCCCATTCCTCATCTTCTGCTCTAACATCCCGAAAGGCAGCTGTCCATTTTGTAGGAGAAAACAGGACTGTTGGAGTGATGCACCCTGGACCACAGAGCAAGGGCGGAGATGGAGGTCTCTCTCCGAGCGTTGTTCCTGATAGGCTAATCTGCGTAGGGCTAGGGGTGACCATTCCTAGAAGGCAGAGTTGGGCATTTTGAAGCCAGACAGATGCTGGTGTCGAGCAGGAAGAAGTATAGAATTGGAGGGGCCGAGAATAAGGGAAATGTTACTGCGCACTTACTGTGCGCCAAGCATTGATGTGGGTCATCCCCACTCATCCTGACAACCCTGGAAGCCAGGTACGATTAACATAAACCCTGATTGACAGTGGTAGAAACCGAGGCCAAGAATGCTTGACTAACTTGGCCATGGTTACCCAGCCAGGAAACGGGAGAGGCAGGATTTGGAATGTAGGCAGTCTGATTGTAGACTGGGCTCTGATTCATGATATTCAGTGGAAATTAAAAAGCAGGCTTCTAGGGGGAGAAGAGGGATGGAAAAGGAGTTGTGGAATCACCAAATAGCACAGACTCTCCGATGGCTGAAGCCCTGGATCACAGAACTGAAACTCCACGTCTGTACTCCTTCCTCTGTGCCCCTCTAGCTCTCACAACTGCCAAGCATGGGCCAGCCGAGGGCCAGCGTCATGGTGGAAGGAGAGCTGCACCTCCTCAAAGCTCTCCCCTAAGCTCTGGTGTAGGGAGGTCAAAAAGGGCGGGAGGGACACAGCATGCCCTCCCAAGGAGGCCCCAGATGTTATGGTGGACGGCAGGAATCGTTCCGGCTCCATCTAGAGACTTCTGCAGACTCTCTGGCTATGACACAGGATGGAAGAGGAGGGACGAACAGGAGGGCCGTGGGGACTGAAGTTCACTGACACTTATTGGCTAACTCTGTTGGGAGTGTTACTTCTATTAACTGATTTTAAATCTCAAACAAACCCACCAATGACCATATACAGCGAAATGGAAGTCTGGAAGGGTGAGGCGACTTCTCTGAGTTTGCATAGCTAGTAAGTGAAGGAACTGGGCGACAGAAACGGCCAGTTGGCTAAGCCAGTATCCATTCTCTCCCCCTTCTCCCTGAACTGTCTCAACTAGGATGGCTGATATAATATATATCCTCTCACTTTCCCCGGACTCCCTTGCAGCGAGAGTTGGATGTGTGACAAATTTCTGCCCAAAGAAGTCTGCTGCATCAGGACCACTCCGGTCTTTCCCGACAACGAGGCAGCCTCAGCTGGTGCTGCTCTTTCCACCTCCTTCCCTGCTTGAAATGGGTACAAGATGCGGGAAAGGCTGAAAGAATCCGTCTTCGCCCATGACATTAGTGAGCCACGGAATCACCAGCAGCTGCCTAGGCCAGACTTCCTGT
Organism: Diceros bicornis minor; assembly: GCF_020826845.1. NCBI lineage: Eukaryota > Metazoa > Chordata > Mammalia > Perissodactyla > Rhinocerotidae > Diceros > Diceros bicornis. The sequence goes on along the minus strand of NC_080776.1, from coordinate 6,927,400 downwards.
ATCGGAGAAAATGAAGCCGTATTTTAAGCCAGCGTTAGTTGGTATTCCCATTATTCATAGTGCAAAGTCCACATTTGTGCCACGATACCTGTGAGGGGAACAAGAGGCAGGCACTTGGTATCATCACACCTACCAACCTATTTTTTTAACATTTTTAAAATTGAGATGCAAACTAAAATGGTCACTGGCATTTTTTTCTTTCTTAACATAATTAACGGTATTTTTGATTTGAAGAAATACTGTATTTGAAAAGATCCCATGAAACAGACTGCTGGCCCATCAGGTTTCTGGGTTCTCCAAAGACCATGTTGACCCTCCCACTGCCTCTGGTTTGCTGGTACTAAATGGAGCGAAGGATGGGAGGGTGAGTCTTTCTCTCCAGGGACAAGAGGCCACACATCTGTTTAAATAATTACAAGCCTTGGCAAGCTTCCTGCTGCTTAGAGAACAAAAAAAGGACACTTAAGCCATTTATGCCAAAATATATTTATGCTGCTGGTGAGTAAAACTTTTCCTCAAATTGTCTTTGGAGCCTACGAGTCATCCTTTTGGATTTCTGCAGTAGTCTCCCAATTTTGAGTATATTCGATGTTTGGAAACAGTGAAAAGTCACCTCTGGTCAAACCCTGTGAATAATGATCAAAACAAGGCAGATGGTGTCCTTCAAACGGATGATGAAAACAAGCAGGTTGCCTCCCAAGATCACTTTGAAGAACATCAAGAACTCTAGCCTTTTTTTGTTTTTTAAGTTCTGTAGCTATCCCATCGCCTTGGACGACCTGCAAGCAGAATGTTCCGGATGGCCCGAGGCCTCCTTGCTCCCACTGCCCGTGCCCACAGCCCTCAGGTAGAGGCAGGGGGAGCTGGCACCTAAGTGTCTCTGTTCTGTCCACGGTGAAACCCTCAAGCCACAGTTACCTTGGTTTTGGATTATTTTTCCCCTTTAAGCAAAAAAATTCAAGAATGGACTAGTATTTCTATATGACTTTGCATAGATCTCCTTCTTCAGCTTTTTGTCTGGTCCAAGATTAACTCTAACCTTCTCAGAGGTGAGTTCATTCTATAGCAGTCATCTCACCTGGCCCACACTGGGAAACAGGCCACAGGAATTGGTGCCGAACAAAGATGGTTCTGGTGTTGCTAAAGCTGCGGAAATGACAGGTCAGACCTGGGACAGGTTTTCAACCCCTATCACGCCTTCCCAGGAGGGGCTGGGGTTACACCACCCGGCATCAGAAACACCTATGACTCCCTTTACTCCCACCCTCTGCCAACTTCTGTCACTGAAGACTGGTAAGAAATGGAACCTAGTTTCCAACCTCCTATTAATACCAGGGCAGAGACAGAGAAGTCATGCACCCATTACATAAGACTGCCTCGATGTGTCAGGGACGCATCATGCCCCGCCCCCCACCTCTGGGCAGGACTGTCTCTAACCCGTGTGGGTGGACCACACGGTCCAGAACAGAGAGAGGAGTCTCTTTCCTGGTTTCAGAATCTCAGCCAACCCTCGGCAGGACACAGCTGTAACCCGAGTCACAGACCCAGCACCCTGCGAAACACACAACAAAAGCTGCGTGGCCACATGGAGTGTGAATGCATCTCTGAAGGTGGTTGGATCTTATCTCCATTCCCCTCATTTATTGAAATTCAAGTCCAACAGCTTGGAATGCAACTTTAAAATTATGAGCAATGACAAATGTGTCACAGACGCTGCCTTTTGTGCTTTCCTGGCCAGGCTGCTATCTGCAGTTACTTTCATGAAGAGAGTTTATTTCTGTTCTTACCTCTGAAGGGGCAGTTACACAGATGTTTGATTTTGGCCTCAGGCGGAGGCACGGGGGCCTTTATTGTGGCCTGAAGAGGCGCAGAGGGCACAGTCACTGCATTTGACTGGCTTCAGGCTTAAACAGGAAGGTGTCCACGTAATCCAGGGATGACTAGACTCCCCGTGGGCAGCCTGTCTCCCCTCTGCTCTCCCTGGAGCAGGTCATAGTTCACAGCACTTAGATGCATCCCCCAAAATAACCAACTCCAAAATAACCAAACACTCAGTGAGAAGTGGAGAGTTCACTGAATGTCATCGGGGAGATAAAGACTCGCTCACCCCCCACACAGCATAAAACTAAGAATAAAATGCCCCTCCGACACCAGTGTGTCCTACGCCCCAAATCGCCCTCCCCTGCTGCTGCCCAGTCACTCTTCTATCTCATCACCCGCATCCGTCTCTACAACTCTGCCCTCGTTTATAACATGATGTTCACCACACAAAGGCGGGCCATGAGCCAGAGCCCCACCACTGCCCCGTTGTTCCTCCAGCTTCTCCCCTCGACATCATCTTCCTTCTGCACTCCTCTCCCCGCCCTGCCGTCACACCACCTGCTCAGTAATCCTAACCGTAACCCTGTGAGGGCTATGATAATTCCCCGAATGCTGAAAAGGAAAAGGGGCTTAGGGAAATCCAGAGACCCACCCAAGTGAAGACACGATAGAAGAAGACTCCTCCCAGGCCTGTCAGACCCCCCCACTGCCATCAGTGTCCTTCCCCACCCCACCATGCCGCAGTGCACAGGCGGTGGGCCTGGGAAATGTGACATGGGAGGCTGTGAATGGGACAGACGTCTGCGGTTGCTTCCTCTACACTCCAGGCAGCACCTGTTCCCATTATTCAAGCAGCTCCTGCTAAGCCATCTATGAACCCACTCTGACGGAGACGGTCCTGTCCTCTCCCAGGCGATCCTGCCCACAGATGAAATACAAGTGATTTCACGATTCTGTTGCTTCCACAGGTTAAGGGACTTGCCAAGGCCACAGAGCTGTTAAGTGCTACTGACACTAGGACTTAATAAACTTAGGGTACCTAACATACAGGTGACTCTTCTATGCCCTTCTAAGCACTATGCCATTATGCTTCTCTAAAGGACAGAAGGAAGTCTAGATTGAGTTTACGTTCAGATAGGGAAAAAGGGGCATTTCCTTTCTTTCCAAAATACCACAGAAAGCCAAGGCTATCTAAACAGGGACTATCAACTCTACTTCTGAGTAGGTGGACTGACCTATACGGGGGTGAAAGTATTGAGGAGGAAGCCCCCTCTCCCCACCACCCACCTAATATTCCCCTGCCCGCTACAGGGAGGAGGACTTACTCCCACTTAGGCCCAAATGTGACTGGGCCACATTTATTAGGTGTCGTTAAAACCCCTAATAGAGTATATGTATGTTAAACTTCAAATGCATTTCTACTTTCTGCTCCATGCTGCCAGCCAGGAAGCCAGGGTTTACTCTTTCTGAACAGGCCCCACAAGACATTCTTGCTCTCCCCAGGCTTGGCAGCCAATTGGTGGCAAGATCTGGATGCAGGAGGCAGACTACAAACCGAGGCCATGAGCTACAACCGAGCTGATCCAGGATCTCTGAAACAAGCGGCGCTAAAGGACTATGCCGATTTCCATTCCGCTGTTTGCTCCTGTGTATTTAGCTCCAGCAGGAGTTAACAGGGGAGAGGTGGTGGGCAAGGCAGGATACAGCCATTCCTTGGGCCCTGGTGTTGATACTAATTTAATACGATCAAAACCTAGGGGGACCACATAATTTATAATCCGTATCAGGAGGACTCTTCTGAGAGTGAGATGGGGCTCTATTAATTACGCCAGGACAACAATTCCCATGTAAACTGGGATATGTGGTCACTCATCAAAACCATCAAAACCCCGCCTGGGTCACAACCCCTACCTTGATCACACAGCGACTTCAGTTTTCAAGTAATAACTAGATAAGAAAACCTAAGTCCAAGAGCAAAAGATAACTATGAAAATTAGCACTGGAATACTCAAGGTTCTAAAAGAAATAAGACAGAAATAAAGACAGGAGGCATTCCCATTAAAAAGTTCTGGGGACCAGCCTGTTGGTGTAGTGGTTAAGTTCACGCGCTCCGCTTTGGTGGCCCGGGGTTTGCAGGTTTGGATCCCGGGTGTGGACCTATGCACAGCTCGTCAAACGGTGCTGTGGTGGCACCCCATATACAAGAAACAGAGGAGTTGTGGCATAGACGTTAGCTCGAGGATGATCTTCCTCACCAAAAAAAAAAAAAAAGTTCTGCCCATGCCTTTTATGTTGAGTTTTTATAATACCATACATGCTTTATTTGTCTAAAGCATTTTGTGGCTTACAAAGTACTTTCAGGGACACGCTCTTCCTTAATAAGCCTGAGAGGGAGATGTAGTTCAGCATCTTGACAAAGGCCACAAGCAGCAGGGGCAGAACTCGAACCCAGGACCCGAGCGAGCCTAGTGTTTCTCCTCTACCCACACTGCATCCCTCATAGCACCTACTCTGAAGGGCTACCAGCTCGTGCTCTAAACCTAGAACATCTGGAGAAAAAGGGGACAACATAAAATGAGGCCAATGGGAGACAGTGGACCAAAGAGAGTATCTGCTGCTCGAATCAAAATTAGCTGCAAAGCCAGTCATCAGCACTGTGCGTATTCAAAACAAAAGTATATACGTGTCCATTTATTTTCGAAACCATCCTGGACTAGGTAAAAACCTGCCTATCCCCAACATGGTTTTCTGAAGAGTTTTCCAAGATTCTAAATTTTATATGTAAATTAGTTGGCAAAGGACCAAAACCCAACATTCAAAATAGTGGTTCTTAATGTGGGGGCAGCACATACCCTTGAGGGAGCATTTGGGTTGTGACTGGGGGGAGGCCCCCTCCTTTATCTCTACTTCCTCTGTAAGTCAGTACATTTCTGTGACATAGAAGACAAAAGGCGACAGGGCCGACAGTCAGTGACTTCCAATTCAAGCCTATCATTTGCGGGACTAACGGGCTTCTGCGGCTGACTGATGCCCATGCACTGCTTGCTGCTCTCCCAGGCCACAGTGGACAGAACACCTGGGAGGGCTACAGATCTGCAAATCTCATTTCAGGGAAAGGGGACCTTGGTTTGTTCATCTTACTCAAAACTGTCTGCTCTGACCAAGTCGACACAGCACATATACTGTGCCTGGAGGAAACGGATTTAGAACTTACAAGGCTAATTTAGTCCTTTCTCTCCCTAGCCTGTTAAACTCACTTCTTCCTTCAGGTATGCAGTTAATTTAGGTAAAAGCGGGTTAGGGAAGCACGAACAATCCCAGTATGTACGACATAAATCAAAACCTATCAAAAGTTCTAAAGGACTAACTTGATTTAAACTTTTCCTGGTTTGACAGAAGAACTGATGTTTTCCAGAGGGAATTTCCCAAACTGCCCAAGACAAAGGTTGCTTAATGGGGCCACACTCACTGAAGTGATTCATATTGCCAGGAGGATCTGATAAGAATAATGTAGAATTCAGAGAACAAAGTTTTCCCTCTTGATTCTATGAAATGTCTCGGTTTTATCTGAGTCATAAACATCCCCTGGGCATTAACTATTCCACTGGACAGTAAGATATGGCATCCTTCGCTGCAGTTGCTTTCAAAGGGCACCTGTATGTAAGACTGACTCAAGTGTGCACAGTATCAACGGGACTACTCCTCTCTCTCTCCTCAGCTGCCCAAATGATGTTCAGTCATAGAGATCCATTTTCAGTCTACGCACAGAGGATCTGTAATTCTCAGCATGGTCCTGAAAAATTTTTTTGCAGACAACTAGTAATGAACAGTGATCCAGAGGAGGAGCAAGTCATTTACCCCTTTAACGTTACATTTGCAAAATGAAGTGAATCAATGACCATTTATGGGGCTGCTGAGACTATGGGAGATGGGGCACCATGAAGTCTGTGACACCAAAGAAAGAGAAGTTAGAACTCGGGGAAGGAATGAGGATAGGAAAAAAAATAAGGGCTTTTCTATTTTCTTATTTTAAGAAAGGAAAGATCATCCAGGAAGAGAGGAAAGGAAACTTAGGTAGAGATGGGAATGACCGGGAAATTAAGGAAGACGTGTTTTAACACAATCAAGCTTTCTCTCGGTGAGACCTGCAAGTAGAGAGCAATGAAACGATAAAATTCTAACCACTGGCGGTGAATTGCTCACTTTCTGTTTTTGTTTTTTTAGGGTTCACTGATATATCAGAGGCTGGGCCACTAGAGCATCCTTTCATCATGTGAACCCCACTATAACTCACTGCTTAAAATGGGTGTGCAGGGCAACTGTGCTCCCCTCACCCTGCTGCTTAAGGAAGACCACCTATGCATACAGCCAAAGAGACGTGGTGACTAAAAGGCTTAAATAAAAAGAGAAGAGGGTCAGCCTTTATCCGTGATTTTCTAAACCCAGCTTTCTGTTGGTGGGAAACAAACGCCGGCATCTGATCAGCTAAGTTGTGATTGCTGAAGTCGTGATCGCTGTTGGAGGATCAGACGACGGATATACCTCCTGGGGAGGATTCTGAAACTCACCAGCGACCCCGCCACAGTTCTGGATGAGATGCCTTCATGAGGGCTGCAGTCCTCACCAATACACCAGGTCGGGATGGAGTCCATTTTCCAGAAACTTCAAAGCACTTGCATAATATACCGAGATCAGTAAGACCACAAAAGAAATAACACAGCGATGAGAAAATAACAATGACTTTTTATAAACTTGTACGAGGTCTAACTACACTTATATATGTATATATTCATCACACAGAGAATCAGAGGATTCACTTCCACGTAACCTGCAGGGACCATCTCCAGAGCTTCAGGTTCCTTTTAAATGGCCTCCTCCAGGTTGTTCTGTACAGAATTTCCAGCACGACAGTGACGGCAACTCTCGTGGATTCTCCACACGTCCATGACCTATATCATGTCCAGCTGTAAACAGAACAACATGTTTAGAAAGGAACCAGGTCAACTTCAGATCACTGCTTCTCTGGTGAGAGAGTTTAAGGACAACGGCTCTCTTCACTGGTGGCATGCACGGACTTGCACACCTACTCACTGCTAACTACCAAGCATCTCCTCATTACGATACTAAAACTTCTCCACAAAAAGGCTGAAAGTTTTCACTGGACAGCTGCCATGTGAGGTTTAAAGGCGGGAAATTTCCAAAAGTGAAAGATGCATATAAAAGCCAACATGTCTACACGGCCTCCCAGGCATCCAGATGTGACGTGTTGAGGTCCAGAAATCCCCAAATGCCTATCAGCCTATTTTGTTTATATTAGTTAACTGAGAACATTTAAGAATTAGGCTTTTTAAAGTCTGTTTTTATTTGTCAACCCACACAAATTGCATGTTGTATCCCTTCTTTTGGTTGAAAGCAATTTCAGAAAATTATGACATTTTGCTACTTAAGGAATAGCCTCCCCAGCCCTTTTTAGTCCTTCAAAGGAGAGGATTAAACTGAATGAACAATATAACTGAAACCACAGAGCACAGGAATTTCCATTATGAAATTACCTATCTGATTAAATTTACAATGGCAATAAATACTAGTGTAGGGAGCTTCTGGTGTGCTAGAAATTAACACACAAATAAGAAACAAGTCTGTGACAAGCAGCCTTTGTGGCTGTATTTATAGCCCAGGCGATTTCAATCGTTAGAACACCTGGTAAATATTAAAAGCACTTACCAAATCATCCACATCACCACCTTCTTCAAATACGGCTGCTGCGTCTTCTGGATTTTCTTTGGGGGCCAGAAACTGTGAATGGAAAGTCAGTCACAACACCAAAATGACACTTTTGCCTCTTCTGATGGAGGGAACAATCTGCTAGCATTGCCACAGGCAAACCTAAGAAGACTTGCTTAGCAAAGTCTCACTTCAAATAGCCCAAAAGAAGCATCACCTTGATGTACGCTCCTTCATTTGGCTCTGGATGAGAGGACCAGTTTGGAGGTTGAATAGTCCACACTAACTAGTCACCAGAGAAAGTTCTCATAAAGAGGGAGGAAATGACGTGGCTTGCCAAGGCAGTGACCACATGGAGGGTCCTATGTCAGACACTGAGAACACTCGATATTCACATGTCTGCTTCCACAGGGGAGGGGATATGTGGGCTCATTTGGGTTAAGAAAAGAACCAAACACCCCAAATCAGTATGTCTTGGTGTCTTTTGAAGGGAGCAGAAGAATCACGGGTCTGAACTTAAAGATTATAATTATCTATTCTTCAGCTCCACTGAGGACAAAAGAGTTTGTAAAAGGAAGGACTTCCTGTAAGAGATGTGAAACACAGAATTGGGTCAGCTTGGGAGGCTGTTCAATTTCTTTTCTGGAAATCCTTCAATTTGTGTTAGAAATTGTTTGAAAACAGGAAGGTGGATGAGAAAACTTCAGGTGTACACTTTTGTTCAGCATCAGTGTTCTAGACCTGGAGCCTCTAACAGGCAGACACACAGAAAAGTAAGCGCCTGAACTGACATCTGCAAGGATCTAGGAATGAAACTCACATTTTAAAGGGTAGTGAGTGCCCTTGAAAATTACCTGAGCACTCCAGCTCTCCATCCTGTCTCTCTGAGAGATACCAGTGGGGACGCTTTTCCTTCAAGGCACGTGGTAACTGCATCTAAGAGCTAGGTTCCATCAACCACTTAATCCATCCTAACACCAGAAGGTGATCTTCTGATAGTCTAAGTACTTAAAATGGTAGCAGAGCTGAGCCTGTACGACAGTGTTTCTGCAAGGGGAGGTGGGCGGTGGGGCACGCCTCTCCACGTTAGCATTTCTGGGGTCAGTGTGCATTGAGCATGCATGCGGTGAGTGAGCCTTGCAACCCACTTCTGCTCTCCTGCAGTTGCCTCCACCCAAGAGGGAAAGGTGTAGTTAACACTTTTCTCAGTTTCTCAACATGAAAACACGGCAAGAATTGCTTTCCCTATACGTTCCTGTTATTTATGGCTCAATGGACACAATCAAGGCCTCTGAAACCTAAGATTTACACACAGACTACAATGTGTCTCCTTAACAAGTCACAAATCAAAGTCACCCTTCAGCTATAAGGCTGTGTGCGGCAAGCCTCGGGAAGCAAGCCCTGCACGTCCCTCCACCCCTCATGCACAAAGGCCACACACAGTGAATAAAACGGCCATGGTGGAGGCCGGATCTGCAGAATCGGGCGACGCCCTGCTTAGCACTGGGGACGTGGCCAGGACGGGTCTGTTTGGTTTTGACTCAACTTCCTTCCTAGACCTTTCTCTTCCCTCAGTCAAAACCACCTCACCATTCATTACTTCAATTTTGACTGAGAGATTAAGGAATTTCTCTTCTTCGAAGGACATTCATGGATCTTTCCACAGCCCTTTGTTGACTCTAACTGGACTGTGTTCAGCACTAGAAATCAATGGTCTAGGAGACAGAAAATGCTAGCAATGGGGGCACAGTCTGGAATACAACTGTTAACACAGCTTCCGTATCATTAATTCTATTTATTTATTCTGGCTCATTATTAATAGAGATATCTGAGGGCCACATCCAGATAAATGAATAAGAAATCCACATAAACATTTGCATACTGCTTATGTCTAAAGATTAAACTCTGTTCTACCTTAGATTCCCAAATTAATCTTTATTTATGATTCTCCTAATTATTATGACTACTAAGAAATGATTTTTATTTTGTTCCTCTCCTCTCCTCCTCATTATCATAGCCCTCACATGATTTCCCCCCGTCAGGAATATAGGGCTACAGGATAAGACGTCCAGTGGGGGTGAAGAGAAAAAACAGTAGAGCGGCGTCCTGCCATAACCGTGGTGGGGCCACAAATGACCTGAACCTTGCAAACACAGACGACCTCCATGGGCTCAATGGTTCTGCAGTCCACTGCATCTTTATGACCCCTTAGTAACCTGATACATGGTAGGTACTTATTGACGAATCTAGAAAATCCCTGATGTTTTTTTGGCACACAGCCCTAAAATCTGCAATTTCCATTCCCTCCCCAGCTGCAAAGCCCCTTTCACACTGCAATTACAGGATAAATTAAGATAGGACTGCCTGCACAGTAAGAGCGTGGTATGTACAATTCAATACAAACGGCACATCTCTGAGACCAGGCCAAACGCCTAGCAGAGACGAGCAGCAGCAAACAAACTTCCGTTTCCACCAAGTGCTGAACATCTGCATCTGAGGTTCCTGACAGATCTGCTTTACGTTTCTGCATAAGCCAATCACGGCTAAAAGCTGGGCTGCCGTCCATTATCCTTCCTGAAGCCCCAGGCAAGGCTGATTTCTTACACATATCGCTCCCCATCATCAGAGCTCTTGACTGCAAGTCATTTCCAGGCTGTGTGGTGACAGGGAAGCTAGAGATACAGCAGAGAATTCAATGACTGGCCTGCTTTCTCAATAAAAGAACAGACTCTCTGAAAGCAGCAGAAAGGGGCAGGAGTTGACTCTCACTTTTTCTTGTGTTCTTTTCCTCTGCGATAACTGAAAACATAGAGAATAAATAGAAAGGGCTGTGACTGTGTGACACACTCCTCCTTCCTCAAACCACCATCGTTTGTTTACTTGGGGTTACCAAGAAAGAGCCTCCTGACTGGGAGATCTTTATGGAATGGATAAACTACTACTTGTCAAGTATATGAAATACAATCCTGGCTACAAGCAGACAAATGGAATCAATAACCTCTGTAGAGAAACCTCCAGTCCTATCCCTCAATAAGACTAAAAACTCACAATCAGCTTGTGCTCAGACTCTACCAACCCCCAAATTAAAAACACACGGCTTCCACTGGGCTGATTCCAACACCATCACAGGATTCCAAAGAACCACCCAGAATCCAGATGTATAAAAGCAACAGGGAAAATGACATACATTCAGGTTTCATTAATGCCACCTTTAGCTTATTTCATGCTATAAAGTCAATACAGTGCCGCAGAGAAACGCTGCAACCTTGTGTGGGAGAACAGAGCCATCATCTCAGTAACCCTGTGCAAGCCACGTGACGCTTCTATCACTAATTTCCCTCAAAAATAAACTGGGAATACTACTACTTACCCCATCTATCTTATGGGGTTCTACTGAGTCTCACATGAAATCAAGTATGCAAAACCACTTTGTGGTATTGTAGGTTTGATGTTCCAGTTCCTAGGAATGTACCCAATATATGTCCACCAATGATACGGACAAGAATACCCACAGCGTTTTTATTCATAATTGCCAAAGTCTGGAAACACTCAAATGCTCATCATCAGGCGAATGGATGAATTAATTGTGGTGTACCCATAAAGGGGAATACTACATAGCTATGATAAAGAATGAACAACTTTGACGTCATGGATAAATCATAAAAGGCATGACACCAATTATATGAAGGTTAAGAATAGGCAAAACTACTCTCAAGTGACAGATGACAGAATAGTGGTCACCTCAGGGGACAGGGAGGTTCTGACTGGGAAGGGTACCAGGGAGCCTTCTGGGGTGATGGACATGTTCTATATTTTAACCGGGGTGGTGGGTACTCACATATATGAACTGCACATTTAAGATTTGTGCATTTACTGTATGTATGTTCCACCTCAGTAAAAATTTTAAATTCTATCTTGAAAGTATCAATCTCTGAACAAATACAAGGAACCACGGTGACATTCTCATTACCGCTCTTCCTGTGCTAGCACACGGAACGACAACACCGGGGAGGTACGGCAGAAAAGCAAAGAGGAAAAGAGCAAAGGAAAGTATCACGGGGTCCGACAGGGCCCAGCAGTTAGACAAAATAGTTCTCAAGAAATGATTCTTCAATTGTAGCTTATATCCTCCACGTGGCTTTGAGATCTCTCACACACTCACACAGAGAAATCTGGGTGTACCCCGGAAGGGCGAGCGTGAGCGTCTTTTCTTTATGTAGACGTGGCTGGTGCCATTCTGAGGAGGAGGCATGGAGAGGTGGCGCCATGGTGTGGTGGAAAGATGACTAGGAGGAATGAGGGGTCTGGATTCTAGTCAGTTGTGCTGGCCACGACCATGCTGTGAGATGACACTGAGCAAGTCAACTTTGCCTGTCTAGGTGGCATCCGTAAGATGACCAGACTGCTAAGCTCTGAGCATCTGATGCTAAGGTGGAGAATCAATAACTGTCAACAGCAATAAAGAAGGCTAGATTAGGCAGCTACAAGGAAAACAAGTGCTAGAAGGATGATTTTTTTCCCACAGAGCTTGTATCAAATGATTATGTAGACATAGCTCAGCCTCTTGGAATCCCGTGAGAAACAAGGTCCCCAAAGGGGGCAAATCCTCTTTCTCCTTTGTGCTCTTAACTTGGAGTAAAAAGAACAGAGGCCTGGGGTCAGGCCTACAAGTGGATTCCTGGCCAGTGACTTTCTAAGATGTCTCAGACATGTCACTTCACTTCTCAGGGCCCTGAAGTTCTTCATCTACAAAAGAAGTAGCTTAAACTAGATCAGCATTTTTCAGGTTCTGTTCCTTGAGGTCCTGGAGGTTCCTCTGAGTCCGGGCACGGGTAATCCCCATCTGTCACCCCACTGCCCATCAAGTGAGGAGCGCCACCTTCATCCGTCCTGTGTATCAGGCTTCCTCGTACGCTTTCAGTTTTAAAAATAAAAACTCAGCTAGGAGAACATTAGTATTCTTTCTAGCTGAATAAAACTCTATACAACCGAAGCCAGTGTCCTCTGCCTTAGAAAGTTCTGGCTTGTTTAAATTCTTCTAACCCAGGGCTTCTCAACTGTGTCATTATCAACATTTTGGGCCAGATAATTCTCTGTTGCGGGGGCTGTCCTGTGCACAGTAGGATGTCTCACAACATCCCTCCTCTACTCACTGGGGGTCAGAAGCACACCCCCTGCTGTAACCACCAAAAATGTCTCCAGACAATGGCAAAGGCCTCCTGGGAGCAAAATCACTCCTGGCTGAGGACCACTGTTCCAACCCTAACACAGGTCAGCAAGAAGAAACTTAAAAACACAAAAACCTCTTTGACACAGAAGACCAACTTCAAGTGAAGACTCAGCACATCCTGACCTCTCCCAAGTCCAGATCTCTTACTGACCGTGGCCTGGGGCAAAAAGCTTCCCTGAGGCTCCTGGAACTAGCCAGGATGAACAGCCCCACCTCCTACCACCGAGCCACACCTTGAAAATGAACTGATGGGTGGAGGGCGCACAGAGCCACAGAAAGACTTCACCAAACATCAACTGTTAATGGCATGTCTAAGAATAACAACTAGAAACAGAAAAAGAGGAAGAACTGACAGGTTATAATGACAATAAAAATGAATGTAAAAGAGGTAATATTTATGCCTAGGCTTCAAAATGAAATGAGGGTATCAGTAAACACAAAAGAAGGTGACTATCGAAACTTACGTCATGGAAGAACTTTCTATTTCTGCAGCAGAGCTGACTTACCTATATTTCTCAAAGAATCAAAAAATTCACACATTTCTAGAACACACTGGAGGGAAATGGCTATCCCTAAGATGCGCAAGTGTAAAGTTATGATTTAATTTTCATTTAAAACGGATAACCCTGGATAATTACTTCCTTTCAAATCATCAACATTTAATAGCAAGAATTTGACAGCTTGCTAACTTTAAATAACTTATGGTAAATATCCTGAAAGAGTTTAAATGGACCGTGAGGGTTGTTCTTCAACCTCTCTAATTATAGCCAAGTTTCCTTAGTTGATTATTTGGGAAGTGACCAAGCTTAGCACTTGCTTTGAAGGCAATGTCAATGAAGATTTCAGTGCATGGTCAAAAGCGATTATGCTTCCCTAACTTGGCTGAGAGAAACAGCTGACATATGCCTCCTATTAAAACCACAGGGATCGGCTTCCTTGAGCCAGATCTCACTCAGTAATTCTCCCCGTTGTCATCTGTATGAGCACTCTCCCTTCTACATTTCTCTCCAAAAAACAACAGGTGCCATTTAAAGACACTTTTAACACAAAGGATTAAGTTTTCACTCTGAAAAACAAAATCAAGGGTTCGTGCGATCTTGAACCGACACAAAAGCATAATCTTGCTAGTCAGACATGACAGCGTGTGCACAGAAGGTGAATCAGAGCAACAGGCTCTTCTCCACTATGTTTACTATACCTTCTCCCCAGTCAAAGACAGTGAGGTTTCCAGAGGTGTCTTAAACTACGACCAACTGAACTCAGTTCTGCTGACATTAGAATCACGTAAGGACACCGCCCCATACCTAGTCATTAACTGAAGTTTCTCTCCGTGGCTTAACTAACAGACATGAAATTCCTGATGGTTAGGCTCTGTGCCCTTAAATTCCCAAGGAGACACCGCACGTGCAACACAGAACAAGCATCAGACAATTTGCAAGAAGCACATTACCCCTCTTAGGTTTCTTTCCCTCTAATATTCTGGATTCACTTAGCTGTGACACCTCTGGTTAAGATGTGCCGCTGCGAGGACAAACTACCTCTTTTAGATCAGTGCTCCACTCTTCCTCCAAAAACAGTAACATGGACTCAACTCTCACCTGGATGGTAGATTCTTTTAATGCAATGATGACTGAAATTAAATTATTTGTCGTGACTTATTTTACTTTTTCAGCAAAAACTGACTGATAAGCCTTCACCCTATGTGATGGCTAATTTTATGTGTCAACTTGGCTAGGCTACGGTGCCTAGTTGTTGCATCAAACACCAGTCTAGATGTTGCTGTGAAGGTATTTTGTGGATGTGATTAACTTTTACAATCAGCTGACATTAGGTAAAGATTACCCTCAATAATGTGGGTGGGCCTCATCCAATCAGCGGAAGGAGTTCTGCCTCAAGACTGGAACACAGAAATCCTCCTGAGTTTCCTGCTTGCTGGCCTGCCCTACAATTTCAGATCTGCCAGCGCCCACAATTATGTGAACCAATTCCTTAAAATAAATCAATCTCCCCCTTACCCCCTACCCACACACACATATATTCTATTGGTTCTGTCTCTTTGGAGAGCCCTGAATGATACACCCCAGTTGAAGCGGGAAGTGCTATCATGCTATCGTATAAAGTAACAAATAGAAATAAAACCAAGCAGTTACACGACATCTCTTGAGTACTGACACACTCACAGTACTGACACGGCAGAAGAGGGTATAGACACTGTGGAACCCCTTCTGAGACAGTAATCAGCATCTTAGAGTATGCTTCCAAAATTCCAGGATCTTACTTCCTGAAAGCAGGGACCATATCTGTTCTTTAACAAAATGCTCTTGCCAGGCAAAGTGCTTAATAAACATTCTTGTATATTCTGACTAACTTCTCTCCCAAACAATACTATGGTTTCTGCCAAATTTCTTTACTGAGTTGAAAATTCAAGGCATTTTAATTTGGCCTGAATTTAGCCACAAACTGAACATTTCCAGCCTTGCTCCTGCTATTCGCTTAACAGATTCCTGTCTGCCAGCCCCAGACCAAGCTCTCCCTTAGCGGGTGCACAGTTACTTTTGAGTCTCCAGCACCTCCCTCTGCTACCTTGCGTGTACCGTTTGAGTTTCTAGAGGGCACGGGTGCTCTTATCACCACACCCAGCACAGTGCCCAGCAGAGAGGAGAGGCTCAGGACACAACTGACAGCTGCCGGTGTTGTGCCAGCAGGACGGGATCAATCAGTGACTGTAACTGAGGCTGAATGCTATGCACATACTTTCGAGCTATTCAATTTCATATCACTAAAATTTCATCACAAACCTGAGGTATAATGAAGGATTACTGAGCTAAATAACCACACGTATTTGACCCACAGCTGAATCGGACTCAATACTTGTACACCAAACAGGGAGGCGTTAGTCTAACTATCTGTGTTGATATAAAGCTCATGGGGTCTGCATGCATTGGGCCTTTTACTGAAAACACCTGGATGTGCCTCATGCTAGAACGCTGGTTTTTCTCTACTTCACTGCACATTACAATCACCTGAGGGGCTTTAAACATTCAAAACCATGTCCAGGACCCACCTCAGACCAACAGAATCTCAGGGGAAAGGGAGAGGGGCATAGTCATCAGTATTTTTCAAAAAAATAGCTCCTAGGTGACTAATGTGTGGCCACGGTGGGAATCACTGGGCTACAAGGATTTCATAGGCTTTACCAGGGTCTGGGCCAAGCTTTGTATGCACCACGGACTCCACAAGCTCTAGAGCCACTGAAGCTGGGATTACAGATGACTCTAGAAACATTATCACAGCCTATGCAAAATTGAGATTACAATTCCTCCCATGAGGATGCTGCAGTTGAAGCAATTTGCCTGTTGGTTGAATAAAAAATGGGTACATTAATTTAGTTACCCTTAAAATTGAACTTCTTCAAGGAAGAATGGGCATCAAGAAAATAATAATTACTGCAATAATTCATCTAAAGACAGGGAGTTATTCCTCAATACCTTTTTGGCTTCCTCAGCTGTGACAGAGCTTCCTGAGGCTTCATCTTTGGTGATCAGAGTAATTCCATCTAAAAAGTAATTCATAGAGTAAAGTCCAAGTACAAAGATTCAATCCCATCCCCCCTTCCTTTCCACCACACCTCCTCCCATCTTTCACTGGAGATTTTTTTTTTTTTTTTTTTTTGGTGAGGAAGATCAGCCCTAAGCTAACATCCAATGCCAATCCTCCTCTTTTTGCTGAGGAAGATTGGCTCTGGGCTAACATCTGTGCCCATCTTCCTCTACTTTATATGGGACACCGCCACAGCATGGCTTGACAAGTGGTGGGTCGGTGCGCGCCCGGGATCCGAACCTGTGAACCCCCGACCGCCAAAGCAGAGCACGCGCACTTAACCGCTGTGCTGCCGGGCTGGCCTCTGCACTGGAGATTTTTAAAACTATAAAGGTGCTCTTCTTTGTAAAAAACATACAACTATAAAGGTACTTAATTTACACTGTTCCTTCCATCTTACATTATCCTTTCTCCTATTTTTGCTTGTGCAAAATAAATGCCACATCTTAAATGCTACCTGCAGCTACCTGAAGCCTTCCTTACTTAAATCCAGATAGAAATAATCTCTCCTTTAGAATTCTCAGATCAGTTTGTTTATCCCTTTGAAATGGCTCTCATCATATCTTATCCTGTATAACCATTTGTATAAATTTCTTCTCTCCTAACAGTACTATACCTTTCTCCAGGGCAGGGACAAGGTTTTATTCATCTTTATAGTCCCCTCAATCTAGTGCACTGCAGAAGCTCAGTAAATAAATGATAAGTGAATGACTGTATACTTTGGTCCAAACCCATCAGGCAACCCATGTGGGAATCTGCAGACATTCTGACTTCTGACAGTGTTGCTGGCTGCTGATGGACTGGCAAGAAGGCTAAGGTCGGGAGGGAACACGCTCTTACGATGGCCATGTCTACAGTTAGCACACTACGTCAATTTCAGCTCATTGAGAGCAAACCAAAGATGGAAAATCGACCCTTTAGTTTTCTCTTCTTCCTAAGATTTTCTCTTGCCTCAAATGGCTGATGCATCAAACACTTTCAGAAAAGCACATGCATTTAACATCCATTTGTACCTAGAAATGGCACAGGTCATGTGTATTCTCTCAATAGGATAAAAGCTCTCAGAAGATGTGTCTCGTATATGTCCTGTAAGTTTCTTTCCAGCAAACAATTATGCTGGAGGCATTCAGTAAATACCAAAACCAATCTCTTTCATCTACAGGGCTGGCAGCAGAGACACAAAAGTGATTTGAGTAAGCCCCACTCGCCACCAATTCTAATTGCTGTTGCTCCCGAGTGCAGATGTTAAAGGGCTGAAAAATTAACTGTCACAGAAATGGCTGCCTGTGTGATGAACAGCTGCCCGTTAGAAGCTGGATACATAGGTATGCAACTCCTTTACACAGAATTTGCACAGAAGGAGGCTGAAACTAATTTGGGGGCCCTACTTCAAGTGAAAAGTTTCACACTTCAACATCACTGTTTTTATAATATGTATTTTTAATAAGTAATATCTTACACTTCGGTTCTGAAAGAAATTCAAGTCAGGTTAAAAAAAACTGAGCAAAGAGCATGAAGGAAACCAAACAGCAAGCCCACACTGAAGAGTGTACGCGTCCCTCTTTCTAGGCGTAATTTGCAGTGGTCACTGTGAAGGAGCGAGGCACGGAGTGGCGTTGGTGTGTGAAGACACTGGTCTGCTGATATGAAGCCCAAGACCGTGGTAACGAAAGGCAGTAGGAGGCACATGTGGGGCGGTCAGTGACAGCACTGCGGATGCGGCAGGACGGAAAGGGTCTAGGAATCTGAGCATGGGGGCGATGTCTGCCCACACGGCTTCTTCCAGCCAAGAGAAAGGCACGATCCTGGTAATGGGGGCCACGCTGCACGTGGGTTCAGGATGGGACTCACATGTTTACTTACTATTTATCACTGTCTATTTATGCTTATTAAGCAAGATTTTCGCTGAATCCCGAGCATTTCCCAAATCCACATGGAAAGTCATCAGGTCACCACATAACACATCACACAATATAATTCATATTTATATTGAGAAAAAATAGCGTAAATATTTGAAGAAGATGACAAACGGCACCTTACCCTGAATGACAATTTCCCAGAAATGATTTAATTTTTTGATTTCCACTTTCTCTCGAAGGGCTTTCAGGAAGTTGTTAAAGCGCTGCTCTTCTGAGGACTGTGGGGCAGAGGAGGCAGTGAGTCAGGACACATACAGAAACAAGTCACCTCCAGACCACGGTACTACATATACTGAATCCACCGTATTTACACAAAAAATATAAAATGCTCCTCTTTGGTAAATGAGAAACCTTCTCAAATTTCAGCTGTTTGCTGGGAGCTAGAAATCCTTCCATCTGTGGAAGATATGGAGCTTCCCAAACCCACACAGTTTTTCTGGTGGCTTGGTACTTCATTTTTTAACCTTTAATATTGACAAATTCAAACAAAGACAGAGAGAATAATTTAGTGAATGCTCACGTACCCCTTACCCAGCTTCAACAACTCTCAACTCCGGCCAGTCTTGATTCATCTATACCTCTGCCTTCTCCCACAACCCTCAGAACGTTTTGAAGCAAACGTCAATAATATTAGTTTATCTATAAATATTTCAGTATGCAACATCCAAAACACATAGAAACTTAAAAAAAAAACACAAACAACTCACAAAATATGGGAGCAAATCACCAGTCAGTATTCATATTTTCCCAATTATAAAACTTTCTTTTCCTTCTTTCCTTCTTTTTTTACATTTTTACAGTTAAAAAAGGTCTCTACATTAAGATTGATATGTCTCTAAAGTCGCTTTTGATCCTCCTCCGTCTCTCTCTCTCTCTCTCTTTTTAAAGAAACCCAGTGACCTTGTACTTTTAAGGACCTGTGGTGGCAACAGTGCATGGAGTGTTATCAGACACTCCATCTAGCCTGGGGTAGTGCTAAAAACGCAATGCACTTTTGCTACCTTTTTCCATCTTACCAAATCTTCATGCACCTGACTGTGTCATCCCTAGTCTTATACTGACTGGACTTTGCCAAAATTCTGTCTTTTATCCATAGGGCATTTGGATCATCTACTTCCGAATATTTTATTCTATTCTAATTTTAACAATTTTCTCATTCTCTTATCATTCTTGTAAGTCTCTAGAAACAATTCAAGAATTAATTTGTTCATTCACTCGGCAAATATTTAACAAGCACCCACATAGGAACATACACTACAACTGTACCTACTTTAAAATACACCTTCTAATTTAAACTTGCTCGCTCTTGCCTAGAGTTTATGTATACAAGCCCAGAAATAACCTGGAAGATTTTTAGAAGTGTTTTCTAAAAATTCCTAATAACACAAACAAACAAAAACCCACACAAAAGATGGGGTAGGGGTACTAAGTAATTAATTTTCAGTGTTCTTTTTTTCTGGCAGTCAGACCCCCACTGCCGTCTTCACAAAATCCTTCCCAATAGTTACACCAACATATATTTTCCATCAATTTCCCTAAAACAGTTAGCCCATCCTTTACAATACTGACTGGGCCACCAGAGGTTACAATGGAAATTTCCTTGGCTCCCTAAATAGGAATCATACAGCCAGGGCCATAATGTAATAAAAAGCTAACTCCCAGGGGTAAACCTTCCCACTCACTCACCCATCTCTATTCCCCCTCAGAAATGACACTGAGAGTAAAATGAGTTCATCATTTCTACTTTTCTTGGCATATACTGCTATCTACAGTGAGAACGATCATTTCCAAAGCCCAGGCTTATTTGTGGAGTACTATATGTCTCTCCCTGTGATGGTGGCCGACTGTTCAGGAAGAGGAGACAGGCTAGGATAGAGTTACCTGAATGGCCTCTTCCCGGAAGACTCTGATGCAGTCCATGCTCTTCATAAAATACGGTGTTTCGTTAGTATCCAAAAACTGTTCAATGTGATTTATTAGCTGGTGACTCGCTAGAACATAAGACAATGGATTTAATTTCCTTGATCTGAGTGATGCTGGTTAGAGAGAGTGTATGCTTGTGTGTGCGTGCATATAAGTACGTATTCTGGTTCAAGACCCTCATGGTCAGAATGCACAGAGCCATACATCTTTCAGCAGGTGGGGAGGAAGGGGAGATAAGACGCAAAACGCTGATTCCAAAAGTCTGTATTTGAAAAGTTTGGGTACGACTCATTGATATTTGTCAAGAAATAAAATTTAATTTCTAAGATGCTTAGAATTATAGCCAAATGTTCCTTTTGGAATTTCAAACACAAGGTTGTTGTTGTTTTTTAAAAATTGTTGTTGTTGTTTTTTATTTGTCCCCCAGAATTTAAGGACCATTTGGGTAATTCAAACTGCCTTTCCTGATATAGTCATAGAAAATAGATCCTCTAGTCCCTCCCCTAATTCCACTCAGGATAACTGTCAAGTAGTGCCAGACAGTGAAAAGCAATAAGCCAGGGACACACCATCTTCTACCAACCCAGGTCAAATCAGAAAAGACCAGCCCTCATCTTAATTTAATAATATCCCTTTAGAGTGAGAAATCATTGCTACATATCTTCTGCCCTTAGCTCAACCTGAATATCCTCTATGTTGCTCAGCACCCTACAAGCCACGAATACTTGAAAAACAATAACTGTCAGCAAGCAACGTCATAAATGCTACACAAAGAGGAAATATGTTAATCATGTTACTGTTTTCAAGGTGGGTTGCAACTTGAGGCTGCCTCACAAACAAACAATTCTTCAGCATGAAAAAAAAGCAGAGGAAAATAGAAACATAAAGACATGAGGGAACTTAAGTTGCTGAGCAGATCAAAACTGACCCTTACAGTCTATGCAGAAGAACAAACCAAGGAGACGTGCACACTCACGGCGGAGGGCTCCCTCTCAACCGTCCCCTGAAACCACTCACTAGCTGGCTGCTCAGTAATTTATGCTGAATGATCAAAATAGTCTAAGACTGCATGTGTTGCCATAATCATGGCCTCATCTGAGCATTCTGATAGTTATGAATGCGTGTGCACAGAATACTATTGAAAATTACTTTCAAGGCTCACCTATAAAGGCCACAATTGAATCAGTCACCTGAGCATCGCTCAGTGCCTTCTGAAAGACATGAAACTCAGTGCCACCAACTAATTTCCCAAGGATCTTGCGGCACGTGGAAAGGATGAAAAAACTGGCTGAAGTATTTTCTAATATAATAATTTCGCAGCAAGAGAAAAATATCCCCAGTAACCACTTCATCTCTTCTACCAACTAGGATATTAGGATCTCTATTATTATAAAGTACTTAACAAACTTGAGGGATTAAAGAAACACATCCCTGCAATTTCAGACATCTTTACCAATGTACCCTGCAGCAGTGAATTAATATCCAACAACAATTCAAAGGAGAGGAGAATGTTCAGATGGGTCTTTTTAAACGAGGTAAATAATACAACCCTGATTAGCACGCAGAGCAGAAAACCATCAACAAGAAGCTCAAAGCAACAGAAGCTATCTCTCTGTTTCAGCTTGGACAGGCGAAGGGACAGAACTGTTTGATATTTCCTATACCACTTATATCAGCCTGCTTTCTCAGATAGTTTGATATCAAGTTCACTCAGAGTTGCATATCTGGCACAAATAATAGCCTTCCCAGGCCAAGGGTAATCCCAGAGACTCCAAGTTTCTCATTTCTTTTGAAATGAGAATGAGGAATCTTAGCAAGCTATAACATAAAAGTTTCTCTTTGCTAGAATTTAGTGATTATTTTCATTAACTTATCCTAGTATATATTTATTGTGTAACTGCTACATATAAGACACTATGCTATGTGCTAAGGACGATACAACTAAGTTGAAGATAAGATCCTTGCCTTTGAGGAGTTTACAGTCTGATAGGGGATACAACACATACAAAAAAGTAATAGTAGGAGGTAAATGTGAAGAGGGCTATGAGTGTTATGGAAATAACGTCGACTGATCTGAATTTTTAAAAATATTTGGTGAAATATTTGGTGAAATTCATGGAGAAAGCTTCATGAATTAACATGGCTTTTTGGTGGGGCAATGAAAAACAGAATTTGGCCATAATACAGCGAAAACAGAATGAGCAGAATTATGAAGAATACAAGTGGGGAAGCCAAGGGTGTGTTTGAAGAAAAGCCAATGGTCCAGTACATGGAGCCCAAGGACAGGACTGGGGAAAGAAAAAGGAGCAGGAATTAGCCAGGAAAAGGGCGGAGGGAAGGGAGTTCCAAGAAG
The DNA here is from genome assembly GCF_020826845.1 of Diceros bicornis minor. NCBI lineage: Eukaryota > Metazoa > Chordata > Mammalia > Perissodactyla > Rhinocerotidae > Diceros > Diceros bicornis. The sequence goes on along the minus strand of NC_080776.1, from coordinate 6,904,830 downwards.
AAAGGACAGTATGTGTGAGGGTCCTGAGGCAGGATAGAGCTTGGCTCCTTAGCAAGTGTAGGAAAAAAAGGGTTCAAGACCAAGCCTTTAAGGAACTACAGCACTTAGAGGTTGGACAGAGGAAAGGGTGCTGACACAGGAGGCTAGAGAGGAATGGTCGGGGAGACAGGAGAAAACCAGGAGGATATGGCATCACAGATACAAGAAGACAAGACTACTTGAAGAGGAGAGTTGTCTGCTCCGTCATCAAGTAGTACATAAATAATATCACATACCATTATTACATAAAGACTGCAGGGAAGAGTATAAGAACACAAGGGATTAAGGACTGAAACCTAAGGAGTCCTTCAACCTGGGAGCCCACGCAGCAACTAAATAGTACTGAAATGATTTGTCAAAAACACAGCTTCCTGACCCATTTTTATCTTGAAATATGATGGAACATACACACACACACAAACACACACAGTTGCCATCTTACAGAGAAAAATATTTGAAAGAGACCAAAATAAAGCAAATGCAAAAGCCCACAACCCATTTGCAATAATGACGTGGGAAAGAAGGGATACAAGGAAAAGGGGGCAGGAGTCTCAACACCAAGTTTCTATTTAAGAATGAAGTCCTTATGTATTTGTGGGCCTATGTGGATTTAGCTTTCTTATGTACATGTTAGATTGTCCTGTCCTTTCCTCCAGAAGGTTCAGGAACACAGGTAGATAAACACCCAAACTTCCAACAAACCCAACGAATACAAAGAACCAGAATTTGCCCTTCTAGGAACAATCAGTTACACGGCCTGTGCATCTGGCCCATGATTCTGAATTCTGTCCCTCTACCCAGACTATTTTGTGGTTCACTGACTGTAATAAACCATTTAACACCAGCAAGCAGCTGTGATGGATGATGCTTTAATACACTGAATATCAGAATGAGATGTGGACAAGGGACTTCCCTTCCAAAGTTTGGTGGCACATCACATTTCCCCGCCATTTTTAATAAAAGTGAAATGCAGAAATGGCTGACAAAAATAATATTCTATTTTGGCTGGATTATGCTTTTGACCCCTCCTTCCTCCCTGCACCCCATAAAGGAAATGCTGATCATCGAGGTGCTTTTCTCTGCTTCTACATCAATTACAGGGTTAAGGAATAGCCTGTCAGTCCTCATACCTGGTAAATCACAGCCCCAATTATAATTCACCAAAGTGCTTTTCACAATTAGTCAGAGGCTCAATAATACTCGTTAGTAGATAATATAAAAAATGGCCATTGGAAGGGCCATCCATCTCAGGATACTAAGTCAGACAGGCCGTCATTTAGCTCGAGGAGTCTTCAAAACCAAAATATATATTCTGGATTTCAAAAATGTCTGTTCTGGATTTTGAGGTTTTAAATATGGGCATTATATATTAACCCAGCATCTTACCTGAGTACAGACTGTTGATACACAAATGAGTCTCAATACAATAATACTTCAGAGTTATATTAAAAATGCTACCCAGATTCAGAAGCGTTATGTAAGAGGAAAATGGCCGAGTTTCTTGGTTAATCTGAAATGTATGTTCTTCCTCCCTAGAGAAAACATTCAACACCATCCAAAGTCCTACAAAACCAATCACCTCGCTTCTTGCTGCACAGTCACAGGGGCCAAAAAGCCCGAGGCCGTACGCTTGTCCGCGCCTGCCTCCCCATTTACTTCCTCCCTCCGTTCTCTGCCAAGATGTTTCCCACAGAGTGAAAGGAAGGCCTTTATTGTGGGGGTTTTCCCTCCATCAGACAGAGCCAAAAAAGCAGGAGGTTCACTCCTCTGTCACACATTATGTAGAAAGGACTGGAAAGCCATCTCAAACAATCCTGCTGAACCCAGGCATCGCTCAAGATGTTTCCCAATTGAATTCTTCTCACTATCTCAGTGCCTCACGTGAATTTTACTTAATGAAGAGGTGTGCATTTTGCACGTCAGCAGTTAAATCATTTTTAAATGTTAAGAACAGATTTACATATAGCTAATGACAATGGCATCCTTATAAAACAAAATTAAAAAGTGGCAATAAAAATCAAGCACTTAAATCAGTATATGGTCAGGTCAGTCACTAAGAGAATAAAAAGGACTAATATCTATCAGCAAATAAAACTCTAAGCAAGCAGTCCAGTTTGCCACCAATTAATTCCACAGGTAAATTACAATCACTGTTTTAAATCAGAAACTTACAAGAAACATTTGCCTGATAAGAAAGAGTCTGTGTTTTAATACAGGCAACTGAAACAGAAACAGATCACAAACAGGCTTCCTTATGTCTCTTTACTACAGGATATAGATCGGCCATTGTGGGCAGAGGCTGTGTGTATATCAGTCAGGGTCCAACCAGAAGAACAGAAATCACTCTGAATATTATCACAGGAAATTCAATGCAGGCAATTGCTACACAGGTGATGAAGAGCTGTAAAGCTAATTGAGAATGGCACTGTAACTCAGAGATTAGGAACAGCAAGAAGCCCTTAGCACCCCTCGGCAGTGTGGGGAAAGGAAAAGAAGGGAAGGGTGTAACTAGAGCTCAGGGGGGCTGTCCTATGGGAGCTGCAGTCCTGGAGGACTGGAGATGCTGCCCAACACAGAAAGGGAGAAAGAGCAACACCCTGGCTTCTCCCTCCCTCCTCACTTCCCACCAGTCTCCCACCAGGGTCTCCCACTGGCTGAACCCAGTAGGAAGCCAGGAGACGTGGGGGCCTGGGAAATGCAACCTGCAGGGGCCAGCTTAGCCCCATCCCTCCCCGCAGATCCAGGGCACACAGGGCAAGGGTGAGGAGTGGACCTAGGGGCCACCAGCACAGCGTGTTGTTATGAACCTACAGAGGTGGATGCCCCATTTTATGCACTGGATATTTCCAAGAGATAGAAATTAACAAGGTATTCTTTAATTTAAATAATAAGGAATGATAAAATGCATAGGTTTTTTTTTCTTTCCTTCTTTGTAGTGATGTAGGATACAATGAAATTCAACTAAAAGTTACTGAAAAGGTTCACAAGCATATTTAAAGCTCTTCCTAGCTATTTAAATTTTTTTTTAAGTTGTAATTCTACAAAAACAGAATTATGTAAAAAACGTAATTTTCCCTTCTACTTGAAACATCTTCAAAGCCACATACATTTCCCCTTCCTCGGGTTCAGCTGTGATGATAAACTAGAGGAAATGGAAGTGACTGCACTCCCCACAGCGCTCACGTCCTTTCAGACGTCACACGTACTTCCAAAAACTTAAATACAAAAAGAACGTATCCTAAATATTCTTCCTCTAGATGACAAAGATATGCTGATTTATTTCTTAAAAATCCTTTCTACTTCCACTTCCAAAAGAGTTTAGATCTAAGACCCCAGGAAGAATCTGCCCTGAGTGTCTGTGCTCCGTGGGCTGGTGTTCCTGTTTTCAGTTTTGCAGTCTCGAATGAAATATTCCTAGTGGGGGAAAAAGAATTCACTGGGTGGCAACAAAAGAAACTGAGAACTAGGACAAAGCCTAAGCTTTACGAACATTCAAATGCTGTCTTGCTTTTAGGCAGCTGGACGGTGACGCAGATGCAGCTCTGGCCTGGCTTGCCTCTTCCCTGTCCTTCCCCCTCTTACGGACTGCTCTAACAGACTCTCCGCCCCAGACCTGCTCATCCAGCAGAGGGAAGTCGCCTGCCTCCCTTTTAAGCACAGGGAAAGTCAGCAGACATGACACAGAGGAGAACACCACACAACCTCAATATTGTGCATGACCCGTGGCACAGGAAATCGCACTAAGGTAGGTAAAGTGTGGACCACCTCCACAGGACAGATACAGCCTGAGTTGTTGGGTATGATTGTTATTTTTCTTACCAATAACTAAAAAACTCAATTAAAACCTCACCATTTAAGCTCCACAAGTTCAGTCACAGCCCATTTTTTCATGCTTAACGATTTTCTCATTAAATGCAGTAATTTCCTACAAATTGCACTAATAAAAGTCAGTCCTGCTGGGTGTTTTCCCCCTTTTTTAAATGCTGCCTTTTCATTGATGTGTTAAATTAAAACCCCAGGCACAAGAAGCAGAGCAACTGCAAAGTCTTTATTGTCAGAATCCATTCCTGCAGACTACAAGATCTCTCTTGTTTTATTTTTGTTTTTATTTGAGCAAACTGTGTTAGTCCTACTTTGTAGCCACAGGAAGGATGATGCTGAAGGTCTCTTGGTCTTAGCTCACTCTAGAAAAAAGGTGCTAGTGTGAGCTAATGAAAAACTAGGAAAATAGCATCCAGTTAGCCCAGTGGTTGTAAACTCACTTTATGTAAGAGAACATTATGACAAGTCTTTTCCATTCTGGATGAATAATATTTCTCATCTTAAATAACCTGGGTCTAAGACCAGATCTATTCCTGAGTCAGCTGGAAAATTTTAAGTTTCCTGGTCAATAGGTGGGTTCCGTGGCACTCTATGGTCTTTTAATTTTTTACTAAAAACATTTAATTTAACCATTAAAGACCTACTGAACACGTCTCACAAAATCGGTAGATTATCAATTAATATTTACAGGGCATACAGCAGCTGACTGAAGACCACAGAACATCCACTCTTAGTGTAACTAATTTCTCCAATTCCAGAAAGGTGTGCGTTTAAAGTACAAAATTGGGCCATGATGCTAACACGAAAAAGGAACTACAGGAAGAGTTTCTCATCAAATGCGAAAGTGATTTCTTCGGCTCACTCATGTAACATATATGCCATATGGCTGGAAGTATGTGTTGGGGGTGGGGTTAGGGAGTAGAGAGCAGAGAAAGAGGGTCTCCACGATTTTCTAAGGTCCTAGAATTCTAAAACCTGGCGAAGCTTACTAAAATAAAAATGATATAGAAGAATTAAGAACCTTACCATCTAGACTTGATCCCATTCCAGATGGGCAGTAGGAGGGAGGCAGAAGGCAAGATGACAGTGTCTGGTACTGTAGCAATTTTACAGTATCTGTCTAGCTTCATACCTGAGTTCATCAAATGAATGCAGGAAGTGAGCAGAAGGAAGCAAGTAGCCATAGTAACAGTGCAGCCAAGAGGAAACACTATGGAACAGGAGACCAATCTGGCAATGGGATCCAATTAGAAGTTGGTAATTGAATGGAATTGAAATTCCTGTATCAGTTGAAGAGATACAGTGAGTGATGAGTCAGACTCCTCAGCAGGGGTAGAAGCAGGCAGCCACTGATTGAATGTGCTTTTGTGGATGATGGAGGAGGGGGAGGCAGCACACAGGGTTTTACGATGTCTCAAGAATTTGAGTCATTCTCAAAAGGAAATATGAAGTACCAGAAATTTTCAAACAACTGTAGTCCATGTGATGAGTCTTTCTAAAAATTGATAAATAATGATCCCCTGTGTTTATCTGGTAGCTCTCCTTAAGGACCTCTCAGATCCTTCTTTTTTTTCCCTTCCATTTTTTTTTTCCTCTATCTTTTTCTGATTTGGGGAAGGAAGTTGTATAATAGTCTAGAGCTCAAAATACAGAGATATTATTTTTCTGCACTTCTTCTTTGATGGGGCTAAGATTTATTAATTGGTCCAAAGAACCTGCGAATTAATTCTGCTGTGATTGAAAAATTCAAATTGTTATTCCAAGCACTGCTTTGTAAAAGCCAACAATGGAAACAAAAAAATTACTATTACCCAGCAGTACTGAGAACAAAAACAGATGGAGATTATTCGTCCCACTGATGGTAGACTAGCAGCAGCATCTTTGATAATGAATCATATTATAATTAAACTACTACTGGGCAGTGGTAACCCAGGATATACTGGCTCTTAAATCACAAGCATCTCTCTACAGTAGGATTTGGAGGTAAGAAAAATGAATGGACATTCTTTGCGGAAGGGATATCATGAGCAAACATACAGAGGCAGGAAAGCCAATGTCACAAGGCGATTAGCAGGAATACAGTTTGGTTTGAGTACAGGGTTCACAGGAGGGACCTGTGAACACGATGGGTCTGGAATGGCAGTGTGGAACCAGATTGTGGAAAGCCTTGAATGGGGGACTAATTTTAAGGACCAGGGAGTGATTAAGAAGGGCTGACCCATAATCAAATCTGCGCTATAAGAAGCTAACTCTGTACCAACATATGGGATGAGCTGAACAAGAACTGTGAGGACAATTAAGATAGGACGCGAGAACCGTCCAATGGTGAAGTAACGAAACCCTGAATTAGGACAGTGGTAGTTAGGATGGAAAGGAAGAGACAGATCTAGAAAATGATTAGAAATCAGAAGAGAATTAGAAATGGGTACAAAGTGGGCAGAAATGCTCATCAACAGTAAACTCCAGAGGCAAAACAACAGCAACAAAAATCCCTTATTACTGTGGAAAGTCCTATTAGCACCCACAGCAGCAGGACACCCCATCACTTTGGCTGCTGCCTAACCTGGATACCTCTTTGAGACCTCTCCTATCCAGCCTTCTATGGCTCAGGTTATGCCAGCCTCCTCCATGAATTCTTCTTCACACTGGTCACCCACCTGCATCTGTACCTATACTCTGCCTTCGTCCTATTGCCTTGATGAACTATCTGTGCCTCTATCCAGGTTACCTTGTGCTCTAGACCCCACAACTCTCTCCACTCAAGGATCTCATCCAGTCTCATATACCCTCATGGACCATCTCGATGGTGACTTCTCCCAGATTTATATTTGCAACCCCAACTTTTTTCCTGAAGTCCAGACCTGTATAACCAACTCAATACATCTTTCCCTTCTCTGTAAATAGCAATTCCTTCCAGTCGCTCAGGCTAAAAATCTTGGGAGTCATGCTTGACTTGTTTCTTTCTCTTACATCCTACATTCAAACCATCAGCAAAACCTGCCAATTCTACTTTCAAAACATATCAAGAATCTGACCTCTTCTCACTATCTCCACCACGACCTCTCTCACTGGGATTACCACAGTAGCCTTCTAACTCATCTGCCTATCTCAACCTTGCCCCATAGCAACATGGCAGCCAGAGCACCTTTTAAAACAGAAGTCAATCAGACCATCCTCTACTTAGAACTCTTCAGTGGTTTCTCATTTCACTGAGCGTAAAAGCAAAAAGGTCCAGGAGGCCCTATGTGATATGTGCCCCAGCTACCTCTCTGACCTCATCTCCTATTTCTTTCCTCCAGCCATACTGGCCTCTCTGACGCTCTTAGATGAAAGCAAACACACTCCTGCTTCAGAGGAACATGCTGCTCCCTCTGTTTGCAAAGCTCTCCCCAGAGATGTTCACCAGGCTCTCGAGGATCCTCCACTTTCCTCAATTCTTTGTTCAGATGACACCTAAAAGTGAGCCTTCTTTGATCCTCTACACAAAATCACAAGCCCATCTCACCCCAGCCTTCACCACCCCACTATCCTGTTGTAATGTTTTTAATAGTGCTGTCATGAGTTGAATAGTGTTCCTCCAAAATTCACGTCCTTTCCAGAACCTCAGAATGTGAACTTATTTGGAAACAGGGCCCTTGCAGATGTAATCAAATTAAAATGAGGTCATAAAGGTGGCCTCTAAGCCAATATGACTGGCGTCCTTATAAGAAGAGATACATTTGGACACAGACACACAGAGAGAACTCCATGCGAAGACGGAGGCAGAGACTGGAGTGATGCATCTACACACCAAGGAACACCAAGGATTGCCTGCTGTCACCAAAAGCTAGGAGAGGGGCATGGAATAGGTTCTCCCTCAGAGGCCTCAGATGGAACCAAACCTTCCAACACCTTGATTTTGGACTTCTAGCCTCCAAAACTGTGAGAAAATAAACTTCTGATGTTTTAAGCCAGTCAGTTGGTGGTACTTTGTTGCAGCAGCCCTAGGAAACTAACACAACTGCTCATCACCATTTGACATGGATTTTCTTATTTGTTTACTGTCCGTGTCTTGCCACAACAACTAGCACATAGTATGATGCGGGCCATTCGCTGAATGGATGAACAATGATCTAGGCTTCACCAGTTTACTCCTCTGAAAGCCTATGGAATGAAGACGTCTTTTTGTGTCCCTTCACTTTAAACCCATACACTGCATATTCAGTATTGGTTATCACTAAGAGGAATGGACAGTCTAGGACTTTTTTTATCACCACCCTTCACCTTAATTTTACAGAGATGGCAATGGTTAACATAAAGCTCTATGGAAGGGGGAAATACATAGACAAGGAGTAACAGGCTCTGCAAGAGATGTGTGCAGGTGTGTGTGGATGAGATGTCACTTCCACTACTGCCATGACTATGTGCCTGCAGGCATCTTTGCTGTTGTCGCTTACTAAGTATGACTTAGCCCCGTTCCATTTTGTTGTAAGCTCTTTTTTCTCCTCTTAGATCAAGTTGCTTGATCCCACTGGGTACAGGGGGGTCTCCCAAAATGTACTATCTGTGGCTATAACCTCAATTTACCATACCCTAAAATAATTATCGTCTTCACTACAAATAGAGCATTAAGAGAGATTATCAGGGTTACTCCCATGAGGAGAGAGTGAGAAAGCAAGATAGATAGATAGAGAATGTGTTTAGGGAGGGTTCGGAAGAGAGGGGGACAATGAAGGAAGAGACTTCCCCTTTTTAACTTTATGTACTATTTAATTTTTTCCAATGAGCATGTACTTATTTTTAATGAAGAGAAGCCTAAGGAGCAATTAGGTCATCTTGAAACATATGAGGCTATCATAAAAGTAGATAATAAACAATTATTTCTATTTCTAGTGAGTCCTAAACGGAAAGACATTTTTCATGGGGTGGCATGTACTGATGGTAAAACTCAGAATATTTCTATTTCATTGATCCTTTTCTTTCCTTTTTGTTTTATTCTTTCTGTAGCTCTACTTCTTTCTTTCTGTTTATTACTCATATCCTTAAACGAGAGTACTAAAAAGGACCTTCGAAATTAATTAATTTCACCCTCTGTCCTCAGGAAAGTCTACCAATTTGAACCAGATTTGCTGCAGGCAAATCTTATCTTTGGTTTGTAGATTCAACCTTCTCTATAATTCCATACATTTAAAATTCCAACGCATAAGTCTTGCTGGTTTCATTACAGCCCATCTAAGAGTAATTAGAAATGGGGCAACTACAGGATAATCCAACTTTAGTTAGTCCATATATTTTCTTCTCAGTGTATGAGACAAATAGTGAATCAAAAGAAATAAACCTATGCTTGAGAAAAACACCACCAAAGAAGAAACAAATGAAAGGAGGGAATAACGAACCTATAAATTTTCCAAATCTATAAACATTGACCTAAGACTCGATATACTACAATACCTATCGTCACTAAAATGTAAATTGGCTTTCATTAGTCACAACTAAGCATCTTTGTGCTCTGACAAGCTCCTGAAATGTATACAATTTTTCCTGTACTGAGTAAGCTTATCATTTACTGACGTAAATGAATTCCTCCCACAAAGCAGAGGAATCTGAAACACAAACGTAATCTTGCGATATATGTATCTAAGTTCATTTTTTAAAACTCCAATACTTGAAGACCTTTATTTAAAACACACTCTATTACCTGAACTGACAATGTTTTCTTTATTAGTACTCAGTAGAAATTCACTTGGGTCTCTAGATTTTTGCTTAGCGAGGTGAGGCAAAAATTATAAAGGTCTCACGAGCCCACAAGGCCTCAGGGTGAATAACTTTCCATACTCAGAACACCACGGAGAACATCTGGATAGAAAATCAACAAAGATAGAGATTGGAACAAACTATCATCCAAACTGACGTGATATTTACAGAACTCTCGACCTAATAACAGCAGAACACACATTCTTTTAAAGGGCATAGGGAACATGTGTCAGAACAGACCACATGCTAAGCCATAAAACAAGTCTTGGTAAGTTTAATAGGGTTAAAGCCATTCAAAATACGTTCTTCAATCACAACAGAATAAAAGTAAAAATCAACAGAAAGAAATCTGGGAAACCTCCAATCTTTGGAAATTAAACAATACACTTGTAAATAATTGAAGCGTCAAAGATGTAATCACAAAAGAAATCAGAAAGTACTTGAACATATCACAATTTATGGTGTGCAGATAAAGAAGTGGCTAGAGCAACGTGTATAGCTTTAAATGCCTATATTAGAAAAGAAATGAGGTTTAAAAATCAATAATCTAAGCTTCTATCTTAAGAAACTAGAAAAAGAGGATGGGGCCAGCCCAGTGGCCTAATGGTTGAGTTTGGCATGCTCTGCTTTGGCAGCCCGGGTTCATGGGTTTGGATCCTGGGCACAGACCTCCACCAGTCATCAGCCATGCTGTGGTGGCGACCCACATCCAAAATAGGATTGACACAGATGTTAGCTCAGGGACTATCTTCCTCAAGCAAAAAAAGAGGAAGATTGGCAATAGATGTTAGCTCAGGGCGAGTCTTCCTCAGCAAGAAAAAAAAAGAAACTCAAAAAAGAGGATCAAATCAAATCCAAAGCAAAAGGAAGGGCCTAATAAAGACCAGAGCAGAAACCAATGAAATAAAAAAAAAGAATGTTAATGGAGAAAATCAATAAAACTAAAATTTAGGATCTTATGTAAAAGATAAACAAAATCTCTAAAACTTTACCTAGACTGAAAGAGAAAGAGAAGATACAAATTACCAAAATCAGGACTAAAAGAGGGGACATCACTATCAACACACAGAACTTACAAATATTATAAGGGAAAATTCATATGAACAATGTTATGCCAACAAATCAGACAACTTAGATGAAATGGCCAAATTGTTATAAACACATGAATTACTACAAATGACTCAAGAAGAAATAGGAAATCTGACTAAATCTATAAGTAAAAAATAACTGAATTAGTGTTAAAAAGCTTTCCACAAAGAACCCAGGCCAAGAAGGCTTTGCTGGTGAATTCTATCAAATATTTAAAGAAGAAATAATACCAATCTTGAAGAGGAAGAAAGAATACTTCCCAACTCATTCTATGAGGCCTGTATTTCCCTGATACTAATGCCAGACAAAGACATCAAAAGAAAAGAAAACTAGAGAAAAGTATCCTGCATGAACATATACACAAAAATCCTAACAAAGTATTAGCAAAATGGATTCAGGAACATACAACAAGGATTATATACCACGATTTACTGGAATTTATCCCTGCAATGCAAGGCTGGTTTAATAACCAAAAATCAATGAATTTAGTATAGCATATTAACAGAAGGATAAAACCCACATGATCATCTCAGCAGAGGCAGAAAATGTATCTGACAAAACTCAACATCCATCCAGAATAAAAACTCTCAACCAGCTAGGAATGGAAGAAAGCTTCTTAAAGGTGATACAGGGAATCTAAGAAAAACTTAGAACTAACATCATACTAATGGTGCGAGACTGAAAGCCTTCCCCCTAAGATCAGGAACAGGAGTATTCGTTCTCATCACTTCTACTCAACATTGCACTGGACGTTACAGCCAGTGCAATCGAGAAAAAGAAATTAAGGCATACAAGTTAGAAAGGAAGAAGTACAACTGCCTTTATTTGCAGACAACGTGATGCTGTACGTAGAAAACCTAAGGAGTGTGAAAACAACTAGAACTAATACGCAAGTTTAACAAGGTTGCAGGATATAAGAGCAATATACAAAAATCAATATTTCTATATGCTAGCAACAAACAGTCCAAAAATTAACCTAAAAAATTCCATTCACAATAGCATTAAAAAGAATAAAATACTTGGCAAAAATTTAACAAAACAAGTGCAGGACTTGTACACTAACAACTACAAAACACTATGGAGAGAAGGTAAGACAGATTCAAATAAATGGAAGAATATTCCGTGTTCATAGATCAGAAAATTCAATATTGTTAAGATGGAAATTCTCCCTTCATTATTCTATCTACTCAATGCAATCCCTATCAAAGTCCAAGTGGGTTTTTCTGTATAAATTGAAAAGCTGATCCTAAAATTTATATGGAAATACAAAGGACCTAGATTAGCCAATACAATCTTAGAAAAGAACAGAATTGGAAGACATACACTACAATATTTCAAAACTTACTATAAACCTAAAGTAATCAAAAAAATGTATTCCTGAAGGATAGACACAGATCAATGTAGCAGAATTGAAGAATATAGAAATAAACTCTTACATTTACGATCAAGTGATTTTCAACAAGGTGCCAAGGCCATTCGATGGGAAAAGGACAGTCTTTTCAACAAACGTTCCTGGGACAACTGGTTACCCCCATGAAAAACAATGCATCTAGACACTTACCCCATACCCATTTACAGAAGTCAACTCCAAATGGATTATAAACCTAAAACTTTCAGAAGAAAACAGGAGAAGATCTTTGTGACTTGGGCTAGGCAAAAATTTCTTATATATGTCAACAAAATGACAGTCCATAAAATAAAAAAATGATAAACTAGACAATTAAAATTAAGAACTTCATACTTCAAAAGACACCATTAAAAAGACAAACCACAGACTGTAGAAAACATTCGCAAATCATATACCTGATAAAGGACCTGTACCCAGAATACACACAGAACTCTCTATATCTCGGTAAGACAACCCAGTTAAAAAATGGGCAAATGATTTGAATAGACATTTCACCAAAGAAGATATACGAATGGCTAAAAAGCACATGTAAAATGGTCAGCATCATTAGTCCTTAAAGAACTGCAAATTAAACCACATGAGATACCAGCCCACTGCCACTAGAATAACTACAATTGAAAAGACTGACAACAGAAGTGTTATCAAGAACATGGAGAAAATGGAACTGTCATTCACTGCTGGTGGGGATGTAAAGTGGTAAGCCGCTTTTGAAAACAATTTGGCTATTTCTTAAGAAGTTAAACATAAACTTCCCATATGGCCCAGCATTTCCACTCCTACCCAAGAAAAATGAAAACATATAAAGACTTGCATACAAATGTTCATAGCAGCATTATTTATAATAGCTAAAAACCAGAAACAATCCAAACATCCATCATTTGGTGAATGGATAAACCAAATCTGGCATATCCATAAAATGGAATATTATTCAGCAATAAAAAGAAATCAATTATTGATACCAAGCTACAACATGGACAAACTTCAAAACCATTATGCTAAGTGAAAGAAGCCAGATGTCTTTTACTGTATATTGAGTGACTCCATTTATGTGAAATTTCTAGCAAAGGCAAATTTATAGAGACAGAAAATGGTGGCTTGGGGTGGGTGGTGGTAAGAAGCCAGAATTAACTACAAACGGTCACAGGGAACTTTTAGGGGTGAGGGAAAAGTTCTGTAACTGGATTGTGTGATGACTGTACAACTCAACAAATTTATACAAGATCACTGAATTGTACTTAGAATGAGTACATTTTATAGTAGAAAATTAAACTTCAATAAACTATTTAAATATTGGCAGTAAATAAGTGCAATTCAGCTAAGAGAGTTGTGGAGATTTACCATAGACAGAAGGGAGATACGAGATGTTTCTACTACAGAACAACTGCTAAAGCTCAGATGGCAAATCTTATCCTCAACGCCCCAAGGAAACACTACTAGATTCCAAAGGCAAGGGCATTATCAAAAGATAGTTCTCATACGAGAAATGGCTCCTGACTCCAATGGCCTACAGTGACTATCCCGAGTGTTAGGGTTGCATCTCATTACCACTAAAAGACATAAAGAGAGAAACTATCGGATTTCAGCAACTTAATCTGACAAAGGAAATGAAAATGGGTCTGTATTAGTCAGCTCAGGCTGCCATAACAAAATACGATCGACTAGGTGGCTTCAACAACAGAGATTTATTTTCTCATGGTTCTGGAGGCTGGCGCCAGCCCAGTCAGGTTTTAGTGAGAGCTCTCTTCCTGACTGGCAGACAACTGCCTTTTCATTGTATTTTCATATGGCAGAGAGGAAAGAGAGAAGAGAAGACAGAAAAGACAGCACCAACTCTGGAGTCTTTTCTTATAAGGGCACTAATTTCATTACGAGGGCCTCACTCTCATGACCTCATCTAAACCTAATGACGTTCCAAAGGACCCATCTCCAAATACCATCACTGTAGGAGTTAGGACTGGAACATATGAATTCTTTAACATATGAATCTTATAAGGGCACTAATTCCATTACGAGGGCCCCACTCTCATGACCTCATCTAAACCTAATGACCTCCCAAAGGCCCCATCTTCAAACACCATCACTGTAGGAGTTAAGACTTTAACATATGAATTTTGGGGGGGACACAATTCAGTCCACAGCAGGGCCTTTTAACCAAAGATTTTTCTCTAATTGTCCATAAGGAACCGCAAAAACAAAAAAGTTAATATTTCTCCTGTGTTCAAAGACATGTATGCTGATAATATTCTCAAGCCCTGCTGAAACTGTGTCCCATAGCTGAACCAAACTCTCTTTTTCTGGCCTAAGAAACAAGCATGCCATTTTTTAAGTTTTATGTAGACATGGATAACAGGCAGGACTAACTGTACCAAACTATACTTACCACTTCTTTCTGTGTCAGCATATTTTTTGCCTTGGGCTTGCAATTTGAAACGGGGGGGACCAAAACACTTTTATTGCATTTAAGTGGGAGTCCAAGCTGTTTCTAGGCTCCTCTTAACACGTTTCAGCTGATTAGTGACTATTTTAACAAAAGTCTAACATCCCTTCCTAAACATCTTAATTGGTTAAGAGCTTCTGTTGTTCCCCACAAGCAGTCACTTGAAGTCATTGATTAAAGCAGTTTGCACATCAGCACAATCCGAAATCAGTTTCCTTTTTCAACCAGCTGGGCTAAGAAGCAATCTTGAAGACAACCCAATTCAAGGAGAACCAAGTGCAATGCCCTGCATGACAATGATCTACCATGCAAGGAAGAACACTAGAATCTACAGGAGGTAGAAAGAACCAAATTGCCATGAGTAAGAACTTCACCCGCTCTCTGCCTCACAAATCACTCTCGTTAGCACTCACTGCAAGGGTGAGCTCCAACAGCAGGCTGGATAACATGCCCTTTCTCCAAAGTACCCATTATTAAGTCTTCATTTCCATCAGAGCCGACTGTGGGCACCTGCCCTGCTCCGCTGCTGGCACAGGTATCACTGCAAGCCAAGGGTCACTGCGTTAAATACAGGCTTGAATAGACTGTGCTCTTGTAGTTGTTCCAATGTGGGAAAGAGTTCATAGGAGTTTCACATTTTCAGCCAGAGGAAAAAATATCACTTCCATTTTTAACTTAAAAAAGGAAAAAATACCCAGCAGGTTTAAGGCAAGCAACTTTACCACCTGGCGTGAGAAAGGAAAACACCGGGAGAAAATCGGAACGCTGTCATATATCACATATAGACTTCCTTTGATGCTCTCAGGAAGAAATCTTCGTGCTCACTGGGAACACAACAGTGAACAGGCTTTTATTTTTATGCTATCAGTTGTGTCTCTTTCTTAACGGAGAGCCAGGCTACATTTTACAAGAGCCACAGCCTGTAATTAGAGATATTCTGATCCACAGATTGACAGAAACTTGAAAGGACTGCAGAAGCTAAGAAGGGAGAGTAGCCTTTTAGGGAGAGTCGCTGAAAACTGAGAACACTTTCCAAGTGGTTATGTGTGTATGATGCTCTTTGGTTTTTATGTCATGTCTTCTTTACTTTCTCTTTTTGTCTTCATTTCAATGATTTCACTTTAACTATTTGTATTTATTCATAAATTAATATATATAAATTATTTATATTAAAATGTGAACTTCAGGGTAGTGCTGGCCATCTAATGAAATGTATGCAACCAATGAAGATGCTTAAGCCACAAGAGGCCAAGAACTGGCTCTCTGGAATTTGATCCAGTGTCTTCCACACGTGTAATAATCAGAAGTCATCTGATCTACTTCACCACATGGAAGATGGATGAGACCCTAAGGGTCCCTGATACAGAGTCACCATGTCAAACAACAACACTGCTTTCAGCAGGTGTCCTTTACAACTCCAAATAAACTGATTTTTGTTTTTGAATGAGACTATCTCTCATTGATAAATGAGGCATAAAATAAATCTGGATCATTAAGTTCTAGGGCTGAACAATTTAAAACTAAACTAAGGAATCCAGGAAAGAATAAGTGAGATAATTGGTAAATAATACAAGGTATAGACTAAACCTCTAGAATCCGTAATCTCGTATTTTCTCTCATGATGAGACGCATCACTGCTATTTTGGGAAAGGACTAAGAAAGTATGTCAAACTGTTAAAAAACAAAACTTTTAGGGGCCAGCACCGTGGCATAGTGGTTAAGTTTGGCATGCTCCACTTCAATGGCCTGGGTTCGCGGGTTTGGGTCCCAGGAGCAGACATACACCACTCGTCAGCCATGCTGAGGCGGTGACCCACATACAAAATAGAGGAAGACTGGCACAGATGTTAACTCAGGGCTAATCTTCCTCAAGCAAAAAAAAAAAAAAAAAAGAAAGATTGGCAACAGATGTTAGCTTAGGGTGAGTCTGCCTCACCAAACAAGAAAAAAAACAAAACTTTTATAGGACTAAAGATGTTGAAAATTTTAATTACTGTTTGTATTTAGTATCCTTCTTTCAAGATGTTCAAGGTATTTAACAGAACTTGTTTTACTTAAATTTACCTGCTCTGTGCAAAACAACAAATAAAGGCCTTATTTTTATCTTCTTATCTTTATTTGGAAAGAGTGATGATAGGGTTACATAATGCACACTCCAGATTACACAAATCAGGGCCCATTAAAAAAAGAAAACACACACACACAGGAAATTTCTCCTAGACCCCAACTCTTGAGAATCCAGTTTAAGGTTTGATTCATGGCAGAAAATCATATAATGTATGTAAGTAAACTGCTGTGCACATGGGATAGTGCTCTGGGATAGAACTGAAAAAAACTGTCTACCTGACTTTGATGAAGGACATAATTTTATTACTAACTGTACCACATTCTACATAGTGCTGGAAGGTCTTAACAGAAGTGAATTTTAAGAAATATCCTTTAAAATGGAAAGGATGTTGTCTGATGAGTGAGAACAAGGTAGGATGGAGAACAAAGGCAGACTTGTGGGTGAGATGTGATCCAAACGAAGTGAGAGGAAAGAGATATGAGAAGAATGAGACGCCTCAGGAGCCACAGAATAAAGTGATCATCATCGAATCAAACAGATATGTGCACATAACTGCTCACTTGTACATAAATCTAATGTTAAATATCAGACCCCAACTAGGAGTCCCAACCATTTCTACTGAGGATGTCTTCTCTTGACAGGTTTGGTTTTTTTGGAACAATCATGCTCCTGTGAATGCAGTCTGGGGGAATGGAGCTCCGCCACCCTGTCATTACTCAGAAGCCTAATACAGAACCTACAATCTAAGTGGCAAAAACAGGGTCCATGGGAGAGAATCATCTCATATTACAGAAAGTTACATTCCATTCTTTTATGTCTCCATATATCCGTCTTTTCTGGCTCTAAAGGTCCGCAGAGAACTTGGTTTTGACATACCAGGTACATTCAAGCTATTTTACATAATAATCTCATACTCAGTGGGAACCTATAAATTCAGACATATCTCACACAGGAATTATTTGAGGATTGCAGTAAAGTGGCTTTTCTTTCCCTTCCAATCTGCTGTCTATCTTTTGACCATTTTAGCACTCTTCCTAAGTGAAAGCAGGGAAAGGTCAAGGAGTTCAAAATCCATACTGTTCCTCCTTAGAAGCTCTGCGGAACAGCTGGTGGAGGAGGGTGTTCACACAGATGGATAACCTTGACTCAAGGAGTCTCTGAGAACTCTGTGGACTCAGGCTCTTCTAAGAACCCACAACTACAAAGAGGAGACAGCACAGATGTGGCGCTGATGAATACCACGTGAGGGAAACAAGCCTACTTTCACAACTGTGAGAGACGACTGCTACATCCACACAGCCGTGGTCAAGAGTTTTTCTACCGTAAAACCATAGTGACAGAATGGTGGGGTGGGCAGGGAGGGAGGAGGAAAGGGGCCAGAAAAAGGAGGACACCCAAGAGAGAATCAAAGACAGCTTACGGCAGCACCAGCAGCCAGGAAGACATGGCCCCAGGGTTCAGGGTTAGTTATCTCCTCTGCCAGCACGCTCAGGACAAGAATCATCCCTCACACCGAGAACCACAAGAGGAGACAATGTGTGGCTGCCTACTACAGACTGCTGATGTCCAGGGGATAGGACCACAATACTCTCAGGATGACTACACTACTATTAGGCAGACAAAAAGGAATTATAGCCACATTTTAGTTTATAACAACAGGTGAAAGGGCCAAGTTCTAACTCACAATCTTATCAACTATATCACTGATCATGCTTTTGGCAACTGAATTTAGAAAATGGATATACTGGAGAAAAGAGAAGGGCTTCTCCCTCCCCTACCCTAGGCAGAGGTCTCTATAAGGGGTAAAGATCAAGACTAGGCAGGCAGCTTAAAGTTCAGAGGAGTACTTTGGACTTGCAAGAGAAGTGAGTCTTGGCTCACGAAGGGTCTTAGTAAAGAGATGCCCAAGCAGAAAAACAAAGGCAGGAAAAGTAATGAAGAAACAAAATTTCTAGAGCTTGAAGCCAGAAAGGGAAGGGTAAAAGGGAAGCCACGTTAGGACCATGAAACAGAACTAGTTGCTAACAAGTGGGCAGTCTCCTTTTCCCACAGCTCTGCAGAAAGTCTGCTTTTGTGAGGTCACTGGAGAGCTCTGACTGACCAAGTCCTAGATGGAGGTACAGAGGGACATCCACCATCACAACACAGCAATGTGCCAGGACTCGGTCACATTTCAACACAGAAGGATGGTCTACTCATCAAAAATCCAATTTTATAGGCAAAGGTTTGAGATACACGACCCTACAATGTTTAAACAACAACAACAAAAATGTGTAGGAAGGGAGGGCATTAGGAATCAAGACAAACAGTACGGCTAAGTAGTAAAACCCAGTATTTGAAAGAGACATAGATTTGAATCCCTGTGTGATTTGGGGGGAAGTTCACCTCTTGCAGTTTTACAGTTTTTCCACCTGTAAAGTGGGGATAACAATACGTATTGTAACCTATATGCCATTGAGGGGTCACTTGCCCTTGTTATTTTCACAAGGCTGCTTCGAATCCCAAATTTCATGGCCTACGGGAAACATTATGTTTGCCTAAGATGTGCTCTCAGGTCCTTTCTCAGCTCTGCCTGAAGTAACTCCAGACCCAAAACTCTGCCACTTCACTAGTTTCGCCAAATAGAGCACTCACACCAAGCATTCCAGAGTTTTACTGACACTGAGTATTGCAGCCATGAGCTGGGAATATGCTGTAGAATGCTGCGCCCTTAGGTAAATTCATTCACTTCCTCTCCCTCTGACCTCTTCTCCACATCCCCTCCTCTCCTGAACTAGATACAGTTCTTCTACTTCTACGATGCGAGCAGCTCCCCGCTCCTCAGAACCCCAGTACTGACCAACAACCAAGCCTGGGGCAGAGACTCAGTCTCTACCCCAAGCACGTATCAAAGTATTTTTCCAATAAAAACAATTCTTTTTTTCAGAAAATCCTGGCATCAGCTGTTAAAGCTCTAACATTGTCCCCACTTGCTCACATGACTCTGCAGGAGTGCCATGTGGGGTCATGGAGACAAAACATATAATAAAGTGATAGCAAAATGACCTGAACATAGCAGACACTAACTAACTGGTGGCGGCCTTTATAACGGTGATGATGCAGATGTGGTCCCTGAAGAGATCATGCCTATCCCAACCTGGAGGCCAGTCACTTCCAAAGGGAGGACTTTTGACCTTGGCCAACGTAATCGACAACAAATCATCAAAAGCTAAGAAGGCCTCAATCTTTCTTCAAAAACACAATAATCATGATAGACAATAGAGTTCATTGACTTGTCACAGTCGTATCTCTACCCTCTTCCAAACACACAGTCACAATATGCAGCCAAACAGACAACAGCACAGGTATAATGTGGTGAAAGCCTCTTTTGATCACCTCAATAAATGAAGGAGAGAAATTCTGAAGTACTGTTTCCACCAATCCTTCTGGAAAGTGATCACTTTCATCTCAGATTTCCTTCTTCCATTTAGGTGTAGTTTTGTTTCATGTTAAAATTCAAAAGCTTTTCTCCTACATGGCAATTCTTGGGCAAAAAGCTCTTCCCTGATGTCAAAACACAAAACATACACACTCCACCTAGAGGAATGCAGACTACTACGATGATGAAGCTGGTCCTCCTCAGGAAATCCCCACGGGCTTGGCCTTTGCTGTTCCTGCCAAGGGGACTGGCCTGGAGATTGTATGCTCCCTCTCTGAGGCTCAGCTGCTTATGACCGCCTTTGGGCAACAGCACAGCAGGTCCAGGCGGCTGCCTAGGATTCTCAGACTCTGAGGAGTAAGGTACCCTAGACCTATGCTAGCCACTACAGGTCGTTAAACTAAAAAGTTGTAGTGTTTCTAGGCATCTAGGAGTCACTTTTCCCCCTAAAATGCCAGGAAGCCGTAAGAGAGCTCCGTGCACTCGGAACGTAAACATTCACACAGAAGGCGGCTCACCGACAGGCCTCCCCGGGGCGGCAATAATGAATACAACACAGTTGTGTACACAAACCTGCAGGATTACAACTGCCAGCTGCCTCTCTTTAGACGGCAAATGAACAGGAGCCCGAATGCAACCAAGTGAATGAACCTCGGTCTCAGACCCTCTGTCCACCCCTGGAAGCTATTTTAATATAGCCCAAGCCTAAAGGTAATTCTAGGTTATAACATAAGAAAAATGTGAGGATGAAGTCAATTTCAGAAGGATCAAATCTAGGGGCAGCAGCAAGGTCTTTCTGGGACTATTATAAAGAGGCTCAGACCCTTAGAACGAGGAGTAGAACAAGAATTACGTGTCTCTGAAAATAGGAAAATATGACACAACAGTGTTTTATTCCAAGCTCACCCACAAGACCCCAAAGAACTTCAGTGAAGTGGAACTAAGAGGTCCAAGGTTCTAGCCACGGCTTCCTTAACAGGGAGACCTACAAAGGAGCTCTATCTTCGGGCAGACCTGTGCTGGGCTCACCCTCAGTGCCTGCACTGTTGCCTCAGCGTGCTCACTAATAAGGGACAGCCACAAAGACCCACCAGGAAAGAAAACTGCTATCTAAACAGTACAGCAAAAGCTCCACTTCTTAATCTAGGCTTTAAATCCATTAACCTCATTATTCACCTTCCCTTAAATGCAGAGCCAGCGGCATAGCACTCACCTTCCTCAAAGCTGGCATTCTTCTGCCTCACTAGAACACGGAAGTTTTCAGCAGGATTCACACTTCCAACCTAGAACACACCCACAGACAATAAACCTACAGATCGCTTCTCTTTTTGGCAGCAATACAAGATGGTTTAATGTAGTGGATGTGCTCTTATAAAATAAAACCAAAGACAAAGAGAAGGCCCTTTCTATTCCTTTTCATTTCCAGGGTTCTGTTAAAAGCTAGCAGATGCCTGTGGCTAAACAGCTGCCGTCTGTACTTTCACTTAGCTTCCTTTATGCAAGCTGACTTCTTTCCAGAGGGGTCAGAAGTACTACAACCCCAGCCACCAGCCAGTGCAGCCTGAAGGCAGCATCTTGACACCCAACCAATTAGAAAGGGGAGGATTCTGCAGTGTGGGGTCGGTTCAGAACGTATTTGCCCCACTAAGGGGACAGGAGAAACAGCAGCCTGATGCCCGATTCACTCAACTGCCCTTTTGGGGGCACTGCTGCTGACTCTTTGGCACTCAAGTTTTGGTAGAATATACAAACATGCCCAAATTGAACACGTCCCCCAAAAGTAAAAGCAGATCCTATACAAAGATTTATTACAGTATTAGGTGGGAAAGTTGCAAAGATGAAAATCTCTGCCATACTATATGGTACTTTCTGATCCTATTTATGTCTTTAATCTTCCCATCCCACCCATAATAGGGCCTAAGTATCATTCAGCTCACAGCGGAGAAGACAATGGGTTCTATTACGGCTGGTAAACTTTGGTGCAAAATATACTAATGTTGCCAGTTTGCTCTGGTATAACAGTTAGAAAAGCTCTCAGAACAAATATGGTCATGATTTTTTTCCTTTACTATAAAACACGAAAATAAAATCCAAATCACTTTTCATATGTTCAGTTTTTCTGAGAGCATTTCTTTTTGAGGTGGGGAAAAGGCACGCCCTAGTGCTGACTATCCTTCCTAGTGTATTTTGCTAGTAAGGGGCAACTTTTAAGATCCACTGATTCAAAAGAATGCCACTTAAAATAAGGCAATATGTTCAACTGCCAAAAACCTTCTCATTAAGTAAAGAAGATCTCAAGTCTCAAAGGATTCTTGGTTTGGGGAAATCCCAAACTTGGGAGACTTGTTCTGCAGTTGTATATTAGAAAAGAAATAGAATTATAGTCTTAAATTTTATGTTTGGAGATTAAGACTCATACCATCAACTCCCACTTATCCTATCATTTTGACAAAACAGAAAGCTGTAAAATGAAACTAACAAAAAGTCTCTATAGCAAGTGCTGGCATTGACACGTTCCATGCTCTGTATACTATATAGTGCTCTGTGTGCTATAATCACACAGATAATTCTATAGCTAATTCACTGATGATAATTACTTAAAGGAAAGAAAGAGGAAGTGTGGGAA
This sequence comes from Diceros bicornis minor, assembly GCF_020826845.1. Classification (NCBI taxonomy): domain Eukaryota; kingdom Metazoa; phylum Chordata; class Mammalia; order Perissodactyla; family Rhinocerotidae; genus Diceros; species Diceros bicornis. Next base: position 6,882,190 of record NC_080776.1, on the reverse strand, counting down.
GGGCCTGTATGGTTTATATATTAAAAGGACCAGAGAAAGTGGTGTGTTAAAGGACTAATACAAATTGAGGCACTCTCCCCCAAGCCCCAACCTTCCTGAAAGGGAGGGAGCACACTGGAAAAGTTCTGCTTACACTGGTGACTCTGCCTTCAGCCAGGCTGGAGATACTAAAGCGGCATTCTCCTTCCTCAGTCTTGAACTTTTTAGAGGTGGGTCCCTCTTCATGGCTGGAAAAGAAATAAATGGGTTTTTTCCCTTAAAACAGAACAAGCAATACAAGAACCAGAATTGCTGATGTGAAAAGTATAAATTTATTTTTCAAGCAGCAAAAATAAATAGCCGCACTTAGTCCTTCTTGACAAAGGGCCTGTCTCCCTTCCCCAGCCTCAGAGCTCCTGACAGCCTGAAGGGAGGAGCCCTGGCTTTGTTTCACAGCAGCACAGAAATCATAATTAGCAGTCGCATCACAAAGCCCTCTCAAAAGATGGAACTACCAGCACAGGTAAGGGAAACTTAACATTCCAGTAAGAAACCCATTTATCCTTCAGATAGTATTTGCTAGTTTCCGTCTCAGAATGGATGGCTATTAGCTTCCCATGTACATAGAAGACCTTTGCGTCTAATAACTCATCTTCTCCACCATGTATGTGAGAGCTTTATAAGCTTCTACTTGCAGCTGTCAAAACTTACTAGACAATCCCTAATTAAATATGCAAGAGCTTGCTCTTAGAGAAGTCTTAAACTATAAAAAAATCACTTTCAAAAGAAAACTTTTTAATTTGTTCTCTTATAAACCTAATTCTGTTTTGAGCAATACACTAACAGAGTCCAATAGCATCTGTGTGGTAAAGGAAAGTTGACTCCAAGGAAGGGTATCAAACATCTTGCCTTGAGGAACATGCTGGCTTTAACAGCCTGCCTTAGAGTCAAGAGGAAGTCAAGTTCATTGCAAAGGAGAAGAAAATCAAATCCGAAGACCCTGCCCATAATCTCCCTTAAACTGCTGAACACAGAGATACAAGGATTTTTTTCCTCAAATAATCAATCTGGGGCAAAAGCAGCTGTCAAGAAATGGCTGAATGAGAAGGGAAATTAGTGACTAAGATCTAGTCTTTCTAAATGTGATGTGTTTTTGTTTAAAAGCCCAACTTTCAGAAGTGAGGCTTGCAGAAGAGGCTATTCTAAAAATAAAGCGAAGAAAAATAAGGCATAAGCTGGCTTATTCAATAATATTTCAATAATGAATCTCCTCTTACAGTTATACGAAAGGACCGAAATTATCACTACAGCCTTACAAACGTGAATTAAAAGTTTTATTACTTGGCATCTTTCCCATTCACCACTTGCCCTTTTCCCTTTGAGAAGTAAAGAAGAGATAAGAAGACGACAGAAGGATGGGGAGCAGGAAACATCAAAAGGGGTGAGTCCTCCAGAGCTCTTTCCTTCAAGTAGAATAAGAAATAAACACGCAAGGCCTTGACGGCAAAAATGGAGGAAAAATGCGCAAACCCAAGAATTTGAAATTCCATCAGAATTTGAGTCTGTTAAAAAAAAAAAGTCACAGCCATTTCAGTTAACCTTTGTCAGTTCTTCCCAAGAGACAGACAATGTGGTACTGCTGAAGATTGGAAGACAACACCTGGATTCTAGACTCAGTTTTGCAACTGACTAGCCCTGGAATCTTACACTTTCTTGAAGGTATTGATTGTGTATTCTGTTTTGTATATCCAGAGTTTAGAGTCTAGTAAGTTACCATCCTCTCTGACCTCCAGTCTGCTCCTCAGACTGAAAACCCTCAGGAAGACACTATGATGAAAAGTACCATGAGTATATAAACTATGCACCTATTCTCTTCCAAAAATGCACGTTAACGCATATTGTGGTATTAAGAAGCATTAAACATACAAAGCACTATGCTAAGTTCTGTGAGACTACAAGGTTGAATCACATGCAGAATTTCTTAAACCCTCCAAAACAAGATTCTAGGGTAGGAAGGATAAGGCGGCATGTATACCAATTCTCTAGAAGCGGACAGGTAAAGGCAGGCCCAGGAATAAGCAGAAAGCAGTGAAAATTTAATATGGTGAATATTCTCAAGACTGAATCATTCAATAGCATTACTAGGAATTTTACATACATTAAACTCATTTGAAATGGGAAAAGGCAATGACTCTCATCCCCAAATTATAAAGGAGTTGAGCCCTGGAAGGTAGAAATTATCCACGCAAGATCACAGCAGACATACAAATGTTAAAAGCTGCGGCATCTGGATGTTGGGACCATGGGTAATTTGTTGTTCTCTCTTTTTTCTTTTTTTTGTGAGGCAGATCAGCCCTGAGCTAACATCCGATGCCAATCCTCCTCTTTTTGCTGAGGAAGACTGGCCCTGAGCTAACATCCGTGCCGATCTTCCTCCACTCTATGTGGGATGCCGCCACAGCATGGCCTGACAAGTGGTGTGTTGGTGTGTGCCCGGGCTCCGAACCCGGGCCGCCAGCAGTGGAGCACGCGCACGTAACCGCTACGCCATGGGGCCGGCCCTGTTCTTTCTCTTTTTATCATTTTCTTTCATTAATATGTATAAATTTTGTAATTCATTTATTTAGCCAAACATTTACCTGATGCTTACTATGTAAGTATTAGGCCACTAAGCTAGGCTCTAGACTCTGAGTATACAAAAATTAATACACAATCAACACCTTCAAGAAGTTCAGGCAAATAAAAAGACAAATATATAAACAGGCAATTAACAAAATATTGTGGTAAGCAGCACGTCCCTTTGCGAGAAGAGCCAGTGGCTGTGCAAGGCAAGGAACGAGGTGCTGCTAGCTGGGAGGCAGTGAGAGACAAGGACAGAAAGTGTCTCAATTATAGAGAAACCGTGAGGAAGGAAAGCGGTTCTCGAGGTAGCTGGACTCTGGATAGACACCGCTCTTCTTTCTGCTTATCTGGATTTTCTCATCTGTGTAACACAGTTTGATCTTAAGCTGAAGGTAACAGAAAGCCATTAAAGCAAAGGTTTTTAATCAGGAGTCCAAGGACGGCATCAAGGAATTTGTGAACCACCTAATTATATGCAAAACTTAGTATGTTAGGGCATTTTCCTGGGGGAGAGGGTTCATAATTTATCAGATTATCAAAAGGGTCCAACACACACGTACACACACAACACAGATTAAGAATCACTGCTTACAGAATTTTAAGCAAGGGAGTGACGTGATCAGATTTGTTTTTTAAAAATCAGTCAGGTAGCAGAATGCAGCGTGGATTGTAAAGGGATAAGACTGGAATGAGGGAAATCAGATAAGGAGTTATCTCAGGACAGGAGGCTAAAACGAGGCCTAAATAAAAGCAAGCCAGCCCTGGTGGTCCAGTGGTTAAGATTCAGCGCTCCCACTGCTGTTGCCTGGGTTCCTTTCCCGGTGAGGAAACACCACCCGTCTATCAATTGTCACACTGTGGTGGCTGCGTGTTGCTCTGATGCTGAAAGCTATGCCACTGGGATTTCGAATATCAGCAGGGTCACCCATGGTGGACAGGTTTCAGCAGAACTTCCACACTCAGAAAGACTAGGAAGAAGGACCTGGCCACCCATTTCCGAACAACTGGCCGTGAAAACCCTGTGAAGAGCAGCAGAGCACTGTCTGAAACAGCCCTGGGAGGTGAGAGGATGGTGCAAAAAGACCGGGCAGGGTTCCCCTCTGCTGTACACAGGGTTGGTAGGAGTAGGAATCCACTTGATGGCACTAACAACAACATAAAAGCAATGGCAGTGGGTGATGCTAATAAAAGCTAACTTTTTTTTTAATGCTTACCATATGCTAGCCCCTATGCTAAGTATATTTAAAATATCTCAAACTTCACAACGGCCCTATGAGTTAGCTGTTATTATTGTCCTTTCATAAATGAGCGAGCCACGGCTCAAAAGGGCCTGACCTTGTCTAAAGCAGACAGTTAGTAAGGGGTCCATAACTAATCCTGGACTCTCAACCACTCTCCTAACAGCCTCCTGAAATGAAGGTACTTCTTATTGCCACTTGACACAGAGCAACTTGCCAATTTTAACCACTATTAGAGGGAAATGCTTGGGTTTTGCTCCAGAGTATGTGGCTCCAAAATCAATGCTATGAGCCACTACACTAACCCGAAACAACAGGTGTGGATTTGAGGTAAATCTAATACAACTCGGTAAACCAATCAGACGCGGAAAGCAAAGAAAAGGGATGAGTCCCTGCAAACTAGGTGTCATTCACTGAAGCAGAGAATAACAGCAAGCAGAGGGGTTTGACAGGAGCGTAGAAGCAGCAAGGAGACGATGAAGTCATTTCTGGACATACTGAACTTCAGGTATCTAGAGACACTTAAGATACTCAGTGGACAGGATGCAAACACATGAGGATGGACAGCAGTTTTCTCAGGAGTTTCTGAGGACCTGCATGTGAAATAATACAAGGTCTTAGGACATGATGGCCAAGGCAGTACGGCATAATGGTTGAGAGCACCTGCTCTGGAGTCAGAGCGCCTGCGTTTAAATCCTCACTCCAAAACTTACCCAGCTGTGATCCTGGGCAAGTTTCGTACCTTCTCTAAGCCTCAGTGTCCTCAGCTGTCAGATAGGGTTAATGCAAGAACCTACTTCACAGGATGGCCACGAGAGTCCAAACAGATAATACATGTAAAGCCCTCAGCACATACCCGTGCCCAGTGAGTGTCAGCTCTTTCTGAGGAGGAGTCCTACAGAACAGCAACATTTAAGGTTGGTGGGGAAAGGAAAGCAGCTCCTGCAGGAATCTGAGAGGGAGCTGTCAAAGGCTTAGAAGGAAAAATCTGGAGAAGCTGATGTTAAGGAAGATATATGAATTTCAAGAGGGAAAGGATAATTGACAATGTCAAGCGCTAAGAAGAGGTCAAGAGAGAAAAAGACGGCCACGCTGAAGTCAATCCAGGTCAGTGTCTTTGGGAAGACCAGCTTCAGGGAAGTGGTAGGGGCAGAAGCCTGGGACAATGAGTGCTGGGAACAGAAGCAGTGCAGGCTACTCTTCCAATAAGCCTGGCTCATGGGAGAAAGGAAGGTGACAAAAGATAGTAAGCAGAGGGAGGAAGCTGAGGGGACTATTTTATTTTGGTTTAGAAGGAAGAAATAAAATGCTAATGTGTAGAGGGAAAGGAGCTGGTACGGAGGGAGAAGCTGAAAATATAGAAAGAGGGAAGAAATTATTAGTGGACTAAGGTACCAGATGAGCCAGGAGATGGCACACCAGGATGTCGGAGAAAGGACTAACTTTGGACAGGAGGAGGTGACCTCTTCCACTGAGACAGGAAAGAAGGAAGCAAAGGAAGATGCAATACAGACATGTTTTTAGATAAGATGGGCCAGAAAACTGAGGAGTTCCCACCTATTGGCCTCTATTTTCTCCATGAAGTTGTCATCACCAAGATCCTCATTGCCGTAGTCGTCGTAAATGTGCCAGGGACGTGACTCAGGTTTGTGAATCATTTCCTCACAAACAGTGCATCCTTACTGCGTGTCAGGCACCGTGCTGGGTTCTAGGGATACAACAGCAGACGGCATACATTCCTCTATTCACCCTCATGACAACTCTGTGAGACAGATATTCTATTACTGTCATTTACCCAGGAGGAAACTGAGGCTTAGGGAAGATGAGCACCTGCGCCTAAGGTCACACTGCAGAGCAAGGGACAACACACACTGTCTGACTCTGGAGTCTAAGGTCTTAACAAGTAACGGGGGGAGGCTGGCCATCGACAGTAAGTGGGGAGGAGTCTCAGGGGACTTGAAAAAAGTAGAAAACTTCAGACTATCTGCATAGAGACAAAAAGAAAGCAAGATCATATATGAGTTAGTTGCACAAGCAGGATTAGACCTCAGATGTCCTAATTCTCGAGCAAGCTCCCTATACAGCAGATGACATTTCCATCTCAGGCGTGTTCAGCCACGTTTAGGGGAGCAATGCCTTTCTACAATAAGGGTAATACTTAGCACATTTCTGGACTACAACATCAGATGGTGCTCTTACCCTCTTGAAATGAAGAAATCACTTCTAACACTAGGGATTCAACAGGTTCAGCATGAATAGTAGATCTTCTCAAATGTTTGGTGTTTTTATTGATAATGATACTATTATTGCTCTGGGTTTTAACTATTGCCTTCCCTCCAAATAGTTGAAAGTGCTTTAATGTCTGTGATTTCACCGTTAACAATATCTTTTGAGTTGAGGCTGTTTTTAGACAGAGCAACGCTCATAAAGGTGTAATTATTTAACCAAAATCAGATCAAGAGTGACAAAGCTGGAATGGAAACTAGTGATTCCCAGCTCAGGGCTCTTGTCTTGGCCTCTGACACTTCCTGAGCAGATATCTGCCCACCCCACAACCTTAGCCCCTCACCCCTACACTGGAAATATGTACCCTGGATACAGAGATGCTGAATATACACAAAAACACGGCTAGTGGTTAGCAAGTTTTTCTTCCCTTAGGGGGATCACTTCTAAAGCCGATGGGAGCCTTATCATAAACTCCGAGGGCTCTGAGAACCCTGCAGAAGGGACTGAGTCATTCTTCTTGAATACAGAAGGTACTCAATAAATATTCGTTAAATGTGTCACTTCTGCAGCTCTCAAAAACTACCATTTCTGAGAAGAAAGGGTAGAGAATAGGAGTGTGAGTAGGTGTGTGCGAGTGAGATAATCCTCAGGCCCCAGGCAGATAACTCGGCTGTGTCGCAAACCATTATGGGAGCAAAGAACAAGCCCAGCACACTCCGGCTTCCCGCTTCCGAAAGAGAGGGGCAGGAACAGAGCTGAAGGTGTAGTCACAGCAGGGATCAAATCACAGAACAAGAGCGTTCCGGGGCTCTGTGGTGGGTGTTTTTAACCAGCTAATTTACATTTTAATCAATGGAAGGAGGGGAAAATGGCCCATTTCCTTCCCTCAACACCAGAAGGTAATCAAGATCACGAACTAGAGCTTTAATACGCAGACAGAACAGCCCTATGACTGCAGTGAGTCTGGAGCAAGGCTGTCATGGGAAGAAAAGGCTCAGAATTTTATTGAACTGTTCTAACATACTAATCCAGAGGGATACGGGTAGACGAGGATGGCAGACGGAAAGGGGATTCTCAGTGACAATCTTCCTATGCAGAAGAAGGCATGACAGACTAAGAAGAAACGTAGAACCCTCCAGGATGTGACAGGCATGCACACGACAGAACCCGTCAATCCCATCATTTTTTTTTTTCAATTCTGACAAAGCTTGGGGTATTAACCTCTAAAAGAACACAGAAAATGCAAAGCTTTCTATTTAACTTGGAAGATAAGTCACTAAATTAACAATTTACAGAACCCTGTGACGGTTTCTGGAAATTAATACTCCTCCAATGAGGTTTTCACAAATAATAAGCTTTACTTTGTCAATAAAGATACAGCCGTGGGAAGGAAATCAGAGAAAAAAGAAAAAAACTGTGGTCTACAACTGGACCTCCGAATGCAACCTAAAGAAATGAAGAGATGATTTTGAGGGGGAAAAAGTCACCAATAACCAAACCTAAACCTAGTAAAATCAATGTTATACCTCCACATGACTCTGGATCATCAATAACAACTTCTTATGGTTTGTTTTTGTTTTGCTTTGAATGGAAATTAACAGAGATTCTGAATAGAATCTGAGGAGGGAAAAAAGCTTAATAGCTACCTGAAGGCTTGGCTTGATTTGAGGATTATCTGAAAAGCATTTTGCAATCCTTAAACTACCAAGACCTCACTAATGGTATAGCCAAGCCCATCACTGACACAGTAACAGTAAAGCTAAGGAGGGGCCACATTCTTCGTTCTCCTTCCCACTTTTCCCCCAAAATCTCACTGATATTCTCCTGACACCTAACCTCCCAACCAAAAAACCTATGACCTTTACCCCTCTCCTCTCATCCCAGCACCCTACTTTAAAAATAGTCAAATTTAGTCTTAGATATTCAAAAACTGTTTAGCCTGCCTATATGTAAATCACCAAAAATTTGATGCTGACCAAAAAGTCAACCACCCAGAAAATAGCTCTAACTTCCAGGTGAACGGCAAGGATAGAATATATCTACAACGGACAGATATGAGAAACTAGTACTTTCAATGCAAGGGTCAAACATCAAAAGGTTTCTTCCTCTCACCTTTGTGACTCCACAAACCCACGTGCCGCCCCTCATTCCAGGGCCCTCCTAGACTACCACCAATTGTACGTACTCCAACATCAAATCAACGACATCATGGACTTACTTGTCTGGGAAAATGTCCTGAGCAGTCACTTGATCCTTTTTCCTGATGGCTTCAGTCAGAGGGAAAAGGGTCTTTATATTAGAGAGAGGAATCTGACATTGAGCTGTCACCTCAGTGGGGGGACCGAGCATATTCAAAATATGCTGCTGAATCGGGGGCAGAGGCTCCTGGGGATGTAAAGCTCTGTGCAGCAGACACTGGAAAAGATACAAGGATTGAAAAGGCAGATGTAGACATCACACATGACTTCATTAGACTTCTCGGATCAGGGACCCTTCGTCTTTAGTTGGGAGGGCTCTACCATTCCTATCGTATGTAAAAGAGAACAAAGAGGGTGGACCCAGGACCACCTGGCGTATGAGCAGCACCTTGGTGATGTCTAAAACCAACTGCAAGACAGATCCAGGGCCTAGCAGCACTGTCAGCTGAAGCCTCCTGGAAAGGAGCCTCATCTCATGAAAAGAGGCTGCTGCTCGAACCTGGAGAGTGTTCGAGATTCCCCAAGGCACATAATTCCCAAAGCCTCTGACAGCGTGGGGTTATAACCTCCCTTCAGCACAGGTGCTTTCTCCCCTGCTTCGTCTTAGAAAAGCACGTGTGTGGATCAGACAGGTGGCTCAAGGGGAGCTGCCCACGCTCAGTGAGTCCAGGGAAGAAAACGGCGAAGAGACGAGACTACCGGTCTGTCCCAACCTCCCTAGGGTGCTGAGTTTGGGCTGTTCTCCACCAGTCTGTTCACTTCGTCCATCTCCACGACCATCGCTCTTGTGCAGGCACCATCACTTCCCGTGTGGGCTACCACAGTCACCTCCTAGCTGGTCTCCCTGCATCTACTCTCACTGTTCTACTGTAGCTAATGTCATCATATTTTTTTGTGTGTGTGAGGAAGATCAGCTCTGAGCTAACATCTATTGCCAATCCTCCTCCTTTTTTTCCCCTTTTCTCCCCAAAGCCCCAGTAGATAGTTGTGTGTCATAGTTGCACATCCCTCTAGTTGCTGTTATGTGGGATGCCGCCTCAGCATGGCTCGACAAGAGGTGCGTCAGTGTGCACCCGGATCCAAACCTGGGCCACCAGTAGCAGAGCGCACGCACCTAACCGCTAAGCCTCGAGGCCGGCCCCAGCTAATGTCATCTTAAAACAAACTCCTTACCATATCCCAAAGTCATACATAACGTAGCCTCTGCATGCCACCCCTATCGCATCACCTGCCACCCTCCTCCGCATTCACCACAACCTAGTTAGATTGGGCTCTTTCTGCTTCATTCACACCAAGCTCACTCCAGCCTTTGGGTCCTGTGCTTTACACTCCCTCTGCCTCTTCTGCCTTCCCCTAGATCTCAACAGAGTTGGCCCTTTTTTATCCTTCTGTTCTTTGCTCAGATATGATCTCCTCAGAGGGGCTTTCCCTGACACTATTTGAAGCAGCCTCTCACCCCCATCCTACCACCCAGTCATTCTCTATCATTACCCTTGTTTTATATTTCTTACAGCATTTATCATTATCTAAAATTATCAAATTTTCAGTTTATTTATTATCTAACCTTCCTCCTTGAAAGTAGAGATCTTGTTTATTGCTGCATTCCAAGTACCAAAAAAAGTGCCTGGCACCGAATAAGCCCCTCCCAGACACTGGTTGAAGGGATAAAGTGCTCCTTCTCAGGACTCGAGTTACTGACAGCAGTGTCAGGAAGCAGCACCAAGAGTGGGGCCCAGATCAAGGCCATGGCAGGTTCTCCACTGCTCAGTGGAAATCCGGAAAGCAAGCCACTTCCATCCAATCACCTGACAGCTTTCAGTCTGCTAAGCTGGGCCTTGGCAGTGCTGGTATCTGCCCAGGAAAGTAATACTCTAAAATGAGTATAGGAAGGTCAGCAATAGGATGAGATACCATTAAAAAAAAAAGAAGAGGGGAGTGACGTCAGCATCATGGCGGAGTGAGCTTTCCCGTGAATTCTTCCCCCACAAAATACAACAAAAGTAACAGCCACAGACAAACAACGGAATCCCAGACAGTCAAAAGCTGGAGCGGAGGGATCCACACTGCCGCACATCTGAGAGCGGAACGTGCTGGGCCACCGGAGGAAGTGGGGAGAGGTAAGGAGAACCCCGCTCCCTCCCCATCAGATCAGCGATCCGGTCCGCGCGGCTCCCAGAGAGGGGGGAGGGGCGGCCCTCGGCGGGAAACTGCAGCTCTTCGGGCGCTCTCAGCCAGTGGGAAACTCCCGCACAGAGGGCTCAGAGGAGCCACAGGGCTACCATCAACATCTGAGCAACCCAGAGAGCGGATAAAGAGGGGCAAACGAGAAGCCTCCCACGTCAGGGACCCAGAGGGCAAAAGAGAGAGCTCCCCCCTCCCCACAACCCGGAGTCTGCAGCTCGACCAGATCTAGCGGTCCGAGGCAGACCTGAATAAATTGGACTGGACCCGTGGATCGCAGTGGGGAAAAGAAACAAAACAAAACAAAACAAAACTGAGGATCGCAGCAGAAAAACTGGGGCAGAGCGCAGGGGGCTTAGACTACACAGCCCTTCACCACCACACAGTGGCGGCAGGTGGAAAGTGCAACCAGAGACTTCCAGGATGAGGAAAACCAAAACCAACACAGGAACCACAATGCAAAAATATATGAAATCACCAGACCAGAAACAAAATGACAAGCAACCAGAAATCAACCCCGAAGACACAGAAATCCATAAACTAAATGACAGAGATTTCAAAATAGCTATCATAAAAACACTCAACGAAATACGAGACAACACAGACAAACAATTCAATGAGATTAGGAGTTTCTTCACAAAAGAGATTGAAATCATAAAGAAAAACCTATCAGGGCTGATGGAGATGAAGAACACAATGGAGGAGATAAAGGAGAATCTGGAATCTTTAAAGAACAGAGCTGACAATATGGAGGAAAGAATTAGTACTTTAGAGGATAGGAATACAGATATACTCCAGATGGAAGAAGAGAGAGAACTAAGACTAAAAAGAAATGAAGAAAGACTCCGAGAAATATCGGACTCTATTAGAAAATGTAACATAAGAATTATAGGTATTCCTGAGGGAGAGGAGAGGGAAAGAGGAACAGAGAGCCTATTCAAGGAAATAATAGCTGAAAATTTCCCAAATCTGGGGAAGGAGCAGGAAATACCAGTAAGCGAAGCCAACAGGACTCCTATATATATTAACAGACAAAGGCCTTCACCACGACACCTAGTGGTAAGACTAGCCAGGGTCAACGACAAAGAAACAATATTAAGGGCAGCTAGACAAAAACAAAAAATAACGTACAAAGGAACTCCCATCAGGCTCTCAGCGGATTTCTCAACAGAAACTTTTCAGGCTAGAAGAGACTGGAATGATATATTCAAAATACTAAAAGACAAAAACTTTCAGCCAAGAATACTCTATCCAGCAAAAATATCCTTCAAATATGATGGAGAAATAGTAACTCTCCCAGATAAACAAAAGCTAAGGGAGTTCATGGCCACGAGACCGCCACTACAAGAAATACTCAAGAAGGCCCTCAGGCCTGAAAACAAGAAGAGAAAGGGAACACAAAGCTTGGAGTAAGGAGAAAAGTAGGCAGACAAAATCAGAGAAATAGTAGATCTTTACCGGAATAGGTTAGCAACCACTTAAATACTAAACTCAAAGATCAAAGGAAGAAATTCACCAAAAATAAATTTAACCTCATCACTGTAAACACACAGCCACAACACAAGATAGAATAAGGTATAACAAGAGCAACTTAGAAGGGGAAGAGGAAAGTGACTGAATTGACTTAGTATAAGGAAATAGGAGGCTATCAGATAATGGACTATCTCATACAGAAGATTTTTTGCCCAAACCTCAAGGTAACCACTAAACAAATAATCAAATTAAAACCACATATGATAAACAAAGAGAAAACTAGAAGAATCATAAGACAGAACAACCAAACTGAATTGGCAGTCCAAAACAAATGGGACAAGAAACAAAGGAAATGCAAAAGAACCAGAAAATAAGTGACAAAACAGCAACATTCAACCCTCATATTTCAATAATTACCCTAAATGTAAATGGATTGAACTCTCCAATCAAAAGATACAGAGTGGCAGGATGGATTAAAAAGCAAGACCCAACAATATGCTGCCTTCAGGAAACACATCTTAGCACTAAAGACAAGCACAGGCTCAGAGTGAAAGGATGGAAGACAATACTCCAAGCTAATGGCAAACAAAAGAAAGCAGGTGTTGCCATACTCATATCAGACAAAGTAGACTTCAAGATAAAACAGGTTAAGAAAGACAAAGAAGGGAAATATATAATGATAAAAGGGACACTCCATCAAGAAGACATATCACTTATAAATATATATGCACCCAACATAGGAGCACCAATGTACATAAAACAACTATTAACAAACCTAAAAGGAGAAATCAACAACAACACAATAATAGTAGGGGATCTTAACACCCCACTTACAGCAATGGATAGATCATCCAGACAAAAAGTTAATAAAGAAATATTAGACTTAAATGAAAAACTGGACGAGATGGACCTAGTAGACATATACAGAGCACTCCACCCAAAAACAGCTGACTACACATTCTTCTCAAGCGCGCATGGAACATTCTCTAGGATAGACCATATGTTGGGAAACAAAGCAAGCCTCAATAAATTTAAGAGGATTGAAATCATAACAAGCATCTTTTCAGACCATAAGGCTATGAAACTGGAAATGAACCAGGAAAAAAAAACTGGGAAAGTGACAAAAATGTGGAGATTAAACAACATGATACTGAACAACCAATGGATCATTGATGAAATTAAAGGAGAAATCAAAAACTATCTGGAAACAAACGAAAATGATAACATGCCATATCAAACCATATGGGACGCAGCAAAAGCGGTCCTGAGAGGGAAACTCATAGCGATACAAGCCCACCTTAACAAACAAGAAAAAGCCCTAATAGGCAACCTTGAATTACACCTAACAGAACTAGAAAAAGAAGAACAAACAAAGCCCAAAGCCAGCAGAAGGAGAGAAATAATAAAAATCAGAGCAGAAATAAATGATATTGAGACCAAAAAAACAGTAGAAAGGATTAATGAAACAAAGAGTTGGTTCTTCGAGAAGATAAACAAAATAGACAAACCCTTAGCCAGGCTAACTAAGAAAAAAAGAGAAAAGGCTCAAGTAAATAAAATTAGAAATGAAAGAGGAGAAATTACAACGGATACCATGGAAATACAGAGGATTATAAGAGAATACTATGAGAAATTATATGCCAACAAATTGGACAATCTAGAAGAAATGGATAAATTCTTAGACTTATACAACCTCCCAAAATTGAACCAAGAAGAAATGGAGAATCTGAATAGACCAATCACAAGTAAAGAGATTGAAATAGTAATCAAAAACCTCCCAAAAAATAAAAGTCCAGGACCAGATGGCTTCTCCAGTGAATTTTACCAAACATTCAAAGAAGATTTAATACCCATCCTCCTCAAACTATTCCAAAAAATAGAGGAAGATGGAACACTTCCTGAATCATTCTACGAGGCCAACATCACCCTGATACCGAAACCAGACAAAGACAATACAAAGAAAGAAAATTACAGGCCAATATCGCTGATGAACATTGATGCAAAAATCCTCAACAAAATATTGGCAAACCGAATACAACAATATATTAAAAAGATCATACACCATGATCAAGTGGGATTTATACCAGAGATGCAGGGATGGTTCAACATCCGCAAATCAATCAACGTGATACATCACATCAACAAAACAAAGAATAAAAACCACATGATCGTCTCAATAGACGCAGAGAAGGCATTTGACAAGATACAACATCCATTTATGATAAAAACTCTCAATAAAATGGGAATAGAAGGAAAGTACCTCAACATAATAAAGGCCATATATGACAAACCCACAGCTAACATCATACTCAACGGGGAAAGACTGAAAGCCATTCCTCTGAGAACAGGAACGAGGCAGGGCTGCCCACTCTCACCACTCCTGTTCAACATAGTACTGGAGGTTTTGGCCAGAGCAATTAGGCAAGAAAAAGGAATAAAAGGAATCCAAATAGGTAACGAAGAAGTGAAACTCTCACTATTTGCAGATGACATGATTGTATATATAGAAAACCCTAAAGAATCTGTTGGAAAACTGTTAGAAACAATCAACAACTACAGCAAAGTTGCAGGGTACAAAATCAATCTACAAAAATCAGTTGCATTTCTATATGTTAATAATGAACTAACAGAAAGAGAGCTCAAAAAGATAATACCATTTACAATTGCATCAAAAAGAATAAAATACCTAGGAATAAATCTTACCAAGGAGGTGAAGGACCTATACAATGAGAACTACAAGACATTATTGAGGGAAATCTACGATGACATAAAGAAATGGAAAGATATCCCATGCACGTGGATTGGAAGAATAAACATAGTTAAAATGTCTATATTACCTAAAGCAATCTACAGATTCAATGCAATCCCAATCAGAATCCCAATGACATTCTTCACAGAAATAGAAAAAAGAATACTAAAATTTATATGGGGCAACAAAAGACCCCGAATAGCTAAAGAAATCCTAAAGAAAAAGAACAAAGCAGGAGGCATCACAATTCCTGACTTCAAAACATACTACAAAGCAATAGTAATCAAAACAGCATGGTACTGGTACAAAAACAGACACACAGATCAATGGAACAGAATTGAAAGCCCAGAAATAAAACCACACATATACGGACAGCTAATTTTCGACAAAGGTGCTAAGGACATGCAATGGAGAAAGGAAAGTCTCTTCAATAAATGGTGTTGGGAAAACTGGACAGCCACATGCAAAAGAATGAAAGTGGACCATGTGCTATCGCCATTCACAAAAATTAACTCAAAATGGATCAAAGACCTGAAGGTGAGACCTGAAACTATAAAACTCATAGAAGAAAATATAGGCAACACACTATTTGACATTGGGTTTAAAGGAATCTTTTCGGATGACATGCCTACCCAGACTAGGGAAACTAAAGAAAAAATAAACAAGTGGGACTTTATCAGACTAAAGAGCTTTTATAAGACAAATGAAATCAGAATCAAGATGAACAAACAACCAACCAGCTGGGAGAGAATATTTGCAAAACATACATCTGACAAGGGGTTGATCTCCATAATATATAAAGAACTCACACAATTGAACAACAAAAAAACAAACAACCCGATCAAAAAATGGGCAGAGGAAATGAACAGACACTTCTCCAAGGAAGATATACAGATGGCCAATAGGCACATGAAAAGATGCTCAACATCACTAATCATCAGGGAAATGCAAATCAAAACAACACTAAGATACCACCTCACGCCCGTTAGAATGGCTATAATCACCAAGACAAAAAACAACAAATGTTGGAGAGGATGTGGAGAAACAGGAACCCTCATACACAGCTGGTGGGAATGCAAATTGGTGCAGCCTCTATGGAAAACGGTATGGAGATTCCTCAAAGAATTAAAAATAGAGATGCCCTATGATCCAGCCATCCCACTACTGGGAATCTATCCAACGCACCTGAAATCAACAATCCAAAGAGGCTTATGCACCCCTATGTTCATTGCAGCATTATTCACCATAGCCAAGAAGTGGAAGCAACCTAAGTGTCCCTCGACTGACGATTGGATTAAGAAAATGTGGTATATATATACAATGGAATACTACTCAGCCATAAAAAAAGACAAAATCGTCCCATTTGCAACAACATGGATGGGCCTGGAGCGTATTATGTTAAGTGAAATAAGCCAGAAAGAGAAAGACAAACACTGTATGATCTCACTCATATGTGGAATATAAACCAACACATGGACAGAGAAAACTGGACTGTGGTTACCCGGGAAGTGGGGGTGGGGGGTGGGCACAAGGGGTGAAGGGAGTCATATATGGGGTGAAGAACAAACAAAAATGTACAACCCAAAATCTCACAATGTTAGAAACCATTAAAATATCAATAAAAATGTAAAAAAAAAAAAAAAAAAAAAAAAAAAAAAAAAAAAAAAAAAAAAAATGGGCAGAGGAAATGAAGAGACACTTCTCCAAGGAAGATATACAGATGGCCAATAGGCACATGAAAAGATGTTCAACATCACTAATCATCAGGGAAATGAAAATCAAAACAACACTAAGATACCACCTCACGCCCGTTAGAATGGCTATAATCACCAAGACAAAAAACAACAAATGTTGGAGAGGATGTGGAGAAACAGGAACCCTCATACACAGCTGGTGGGAATGCAAATTGGTGCAGCCTCTATGGAAAACGGTATGGAGATTCCTCAAAGAATTAAAAATAGAGATGTCCTATGATCCAGCCATCCCACTACTGGGAATCTATCCAACGAACCTGAAATCAACAATCCAAAGAGGCTTATGCACCCCTATGTTCATTGCAGCATTATTCACCACAGCCAAGAAGTGGAAGCAATCTAAGTGTCCCTCGACTGACGATTGGATTAAGAAAATGTGGTATATATATACAATGGAATACTACTCAGCCATAAAAAAAAAGACAAATTCGTCCCATTTGCAACAACACGGATGGGCCTGGAGCGTATTATGTTAAGTGAAATAAGCCAGAAAGAGAAAGACAAACACTGTATGATCTCACTCATATGTGGAATATAAACCAACACATGGACAGAGAAAACTGCACTGTGGTTACCAGGGGCAGTGGGGGTGGGGGGTGGGCACAAGGGGTGAAGGGAGTCATATATATGGTGATGGACAAACAAAAATGTACAACCCAAAATTTCACAACGTTAGAAACCATTAAAACATCAATAAAAAAAAAAATCTGCCCAAAAAAAAAAAAAAAAAAAAAAAAAAAAAAAAAAAAAAAAAAAAAAAGAAGAAAAATGAAACTCTTAGTTCTTTGAAGTTTTCCTTCTCTTGCTAGAGAAGAATTCCAAAATTAGATTGGAGAACCAGCCTCCTGCTATTCCCACCTTTAAACAACTTGTACACCAGTAGTTCTGAAGAAAAAACCAGGGAGCTGAATAGCTCCTGCCATTTCATAACACTGTTTCATATCACAAGGTATATGACCGAAACTACCCCATGGACTGTTTTCCTACCCTGTAGAAAATGTAAGCTGCAAGTCTCAGTTCTAAAATAATAAAATATACTTAGACTTAAATAGTCAACATCATCCAAGAGTCGACGCCCTACAAGTTCAGAAAACCCCGGGGTAGGGTTTAAGTACCAATTTCCTCTAGTAATTTCACGTGCTG
Organism: Diceros bicornis minor; assembly: GCF_020826845.1. Lineage (NCBI taxonomy): Eukaryota > Metazoa > Chordata > Mammalia > Perissodactyla > Rhinocerotidae > Diceros > Diceros bicornis. The sequence goes on along the minus strand of NC_080776.1, from coordinate 6,864,627 downwards.
CTCCCTTATTTCAGTACACCACCCACAAGTCTTCCTTCTCCATAGTAGAATCATTAGTTTCAGAGAGTGATTCCTGTTTTCCTCTTTCCTAATGACTTGACTTTCCCTTGAGCGTCAATGACATCAGGCCTGTGTAATGTGAAGCAAAAGGGGAAACCAAAATGATCCCAAACCCTGAGGATCTACCACCAACCTTCTTGTGCATAATTTGTAATTCACAGTGCTCTTTCTCAGGTCATTAAAATATCTACAACAGCTTAGAAAGCCCTGAAGATGTAAGCAGTAATCCAAGACCCAACATAGCAGACTACCTCTTACATACTCTGGAAGATTCTATCTGTGATATTCAATTGACATTTTTTGGAAAAGAACTAGAACAAACAACAAATAAATACCCTAGCCAGCCTCTCTGCTGAAAAACATTCCAGATTTTCAGTAGGAACTCTAGACAATTCTTTCAAACAACGTCATCATCCATAAGTCAGTAATAAAGGACCTACAAGAGATGTTCTAAAGCATCAACCTCTCTTGTTTCCCCAGAGGTCACATTTTAGATAACTCTAAGTGGGATACTTATAAAATTAATTCAATCAAAAATCTCAATTCATTTAAAAAACAAGCTTATGAGACAGCGACACTTTTTAGTACCTGAGAAGCTGAGACCATGGTCCCCAATCTACTTATTTCTCTTTTAAGCAACTACTATTCCTTGACAAGACTTTTACAATTTGAAAAAGGCTAGAGAAAAAACTGCAGACCAAACGGCTAGCTCATAAATTACTAATATGTTGATTTTAGCACATGTATCAATTATGTAAAAGGCAGTTTTATCTGTAACTTGACAAAAGATGTATTTTTTAGCATTTCTTTCCAAAATTAGAGTTTCATCTCTTGCCAACAAATTGATTATTAATCTCTCCCTCCTTCTGCCCCCTACTCCCAGCTCATTTACCCTCAGCTATAAATATATCATTTAAAAAGAAAAAGAAAATCTTCTCAGGTCCACATCCTCCTGTGGCCTCCTGGGTCCTCTCTCTCTTCCCATTTATCAGTAAAGCTTTCTCCTCAGCACTGTAACCTGCCTCCCACCCCATTACTCTACTGCCGCTGGGCCCTCAAAGTCCTCAAAGACTTCACTGCAAACCTCAAATGCCCTTTGCCATGCTCACCTTCATGCACAAAAGTGTAACGTCTGACTTGTGATTCCCTGCTTCTGGATACTCCTCTTCCTCTGCCTTCCAAGGCATGAGTTTCTCCTAGTTTTTTCTACCTCTCTGACCTTCTTTGGGAAGTGGTAGGAACATTTCTTTTCTTTTTTGCTGAGGAAGATTCACCCTGAGCTAACATCCATGCCAATCTTCCTCTATTTTGTATGTGGGTTGCCACCACAGCACGGCTGCCAACAAGTGGTGTAGGTCTATGCCCAGGAACTGAACCTGGGCCGCTGAAGTGGAGTGCACCGGACTTAACCACTAGGCCACGGGGCTGGCGGACTTAACCACTAGGCCACGGGGCTGGCCTTTTGTTTTGTTTTTTAACAGCTCTTCTTTTTCTGTTTCTCCTTAATTGTTCACTCACGTGTTGGTGTTTGGGACTCTGTTCTCTTTCCTTCTCGCACAACAGACTCTCCCAGGTAATCTCATTCACTCTGTTTCTACCTAAATGAGGAGGACTCTCAGATCTATATATTTAGTCTCGAATTCTCTCCTGGGCTCTGCATCTCTATTTCCAACTTCCCACTGAGTGTCTGTACCAGGACACCCAACAGATATCACAAATTTAGCACTTGCAAAAATACATGAATTACTTTTTCTGTCCGTTCATTCTATACTCCTTATTATAATTAATGATGACATCATCCTTCCAGTAATCCAAGCTAGTATCCTGTTATCTTCAATTCCTCTTTCTCATCAACCCTCATCCAATCCCTTAAGTATTCTCTGCTCTACCTTGTAAATGTTCTTCTAAATGTTCTCCTCTCCACTCTCTCGGTCACTGCTTTAATTCAAGCCTTCATGTTGCCCATTGCAGGTTTCCTAACTGCTCTCCAGCCCATCTCTTATGCTATCATCAGAGCTATTTTCTAAAAATCACTTCACTTACCGGTTGAGAAAATCCTTTAGTGATCACCTACTGCCTTCAGGATAAAATCTAAACTACTAGCTCTTCATGACCTATCTGCTACTTACCTTCCCTGCCCCTTTTTCCATCATTTTCCCACAGCGCTATTCTCCAGCCCAATGGAACTATTTGTGGATCCCTAAATACAGGACACTTCTTCATGTTTTCATGCTTCTGCATATGCTGCTGCTTCTGCCTGGCATGCCCTCACCACATCACACATCCCCTTTTATCCTCAGTGAAGCCTTCGTGAAGTCACCCACTTGCAAGAATCTCTCTCTCCTATTCCCATAGCATTTTGCACCCACCACTGTTGTACCTATTGGTTTTATGTCTCTCTACTCCTCTCACTCCTCTGGAGGGGTCCTTTCAAGTAGGGAGCTTATAGTATCTTTAGCACATGGCATATTGTTGGTATTCAATAAATATTTATTTAAAAAAAAAATGAATTCAGGGGCCAGCCCACGGCATAGCAGTTAGGTTCAGTGCCCCCTGCTTCAGTGGCCCAGGTTTGCAGGTTTGGATCCTGGGCACAGACTTACACCACCCATCAAGCCATGCTGTGGAAGCAATCCACATACAAAAATAGAGGAAGATTGGCACAGATGTTAGCTCAGGGCTAATCTTCCTCAAGCAAAAAAAGAGGAAGATGGCAACAGACGTAGTTCAGAGCAAATCTTCCTCACCAAAAAAAAAAAAAAAGTTAATTAAATTTCTAAACGCCCTAGTAATGATACTTCTTTATAAAGATAAGCCATATTAAACACTCTCCCTCACAAAAGAAAACGAAGTTGGTAAGTTGTGAAAATCCAGTTGCCAGTGCTTACAGTTTTGAAAGATAATAATGCCTGGGTATATGGCTAATATCTGTTCATCCACCCAATAAACGTTTAGTGAAGATAAACAGAACCCACCACAGATAAATCTGCCAAGTATCAGAAGTCTCTACTTTTCACCATAGTGACCTGTTTTCGCAAGCTTTCCACACTAACTGGTCTGTTCCTCCCTTCCCTACAAATGGCAAAGGCCTTCAGGTGTGGCAGTCCACTTGTCAAAAACACCAAAGGATTTTATTTAAGTAATGTATACTTGATTACACTTAGAATACTAACGTATTCACTGAATGTTAAGCTTCGTAATTCTGATTTTGGAACAAAAGATTTTTTTTCCACTACTTAAAGGAATTATAAGCAACAACAAAAAAAGGCAGTTTCTTTTGAGTAGAAGATCCCTCAAAATCACAACAGGCCCTAATATGGACTTGAGTTAGTTAAGGATGCTTTGAAAAGTGAGTCAAAAGGGACAATCAATGGTCTCTCCACCACACAGTCCCCACCCCTCCTACCCTGCCACTCCTGCAGATTAGGCCCTCCACTCCCCTATGGGTAAGAGTTTGCCTGAAAAAGATGCTTGTGATGTTTTTTTAGCTTTGTGGGGTTCAGAGAAGCCTATGTCCTGCTGTCACCAAATTAATCCATGAATGGAACATTCCTTCTCCTTCAACCCTGGTCTATCCCTCCCCTTCCTTAGCATAAGTCAGCTCTCTTGTCAACTTCCCCAGTTTCCTTAATCCAATCTCCAACTTCCAATTCCTTTGGCCCAAGATTCAGAAATACATATTTTATATTTTTCTGTATTTTACTTTTTAATAATTTCATGCTATAACCTCTTTATCTGATCTCCATGATACTTTATGAAATTTCTGACAAATGTGGCACTGGAACACTTTTCCCTAATAGTCGTTATATTACTACACGGTTTGGAAAAAGTCTCCTACTATTTGGATATAAAAAACAAAGAAAAGTCTCATTCACACAAAATAGAGGAGAAAACCTTGTAAAAAGCACAAAAGAATCTGCTTTTCATTTAGCCCTCCTGTCTTTTAAAAAAAAAATCTAACCTTTCTCCAGAAAAAAAGTTAAAAATCATCCTAACTTTACTTCTTTCTTTCCAAAAGCGCAGTATTTTTATCTTTTTTAGTAGAAAGAGGAAGGTGTTATTCTTCCATTAAACATGGAGCAGCTGAGGCTGTCAGAGGGTAAGGACGTTTGTTGGGGACCAATTACCATAACTTGTCACTCAGAGTTCTTTCATTTAAAACAAATGTGAGGGCCGGCCCCGTGGCTTAGCGGTTAAGTGCGCGCGCTCCGCTGCTGGCGGCCCGGGTTCGGATCCCGGGATCGCACCGACGCGCCGCTTCTCCGGCCACGCTGAGGCCGCGTCCCACATACAGCAACTAGAAGGATGTGCAGCTATGACAGACAACTATCTACTGGGGCGTTGGGGGAAAAATAAATATCAATAAAATCTTTAAAAAAAATAAAAATAAAAAAAATAAAACAAATGTGAGTGGTTCATTTTTCCTCTCTCACCTGAAATAATCTCTGAAATTGAGGGTTTGGGATTTTGGTGGTTGGAAACAAGTCTTCAATGGTGTTCTCCTCTTCATCTTTCTTTACCAAGCTCATGGAGTCAATCAAAGCATCAACGGCATTTAACTGCGCCTCTAAAACAAGGACAGAGAAGCAGAAAGAAAAAAAATGATTACCTCCATTGTTCTCCACTAAAATAAATGCTTTCCATACAGAGATATTCATAGCAATATTGGCAGGTTATACAGTCCTGGCTCTGCCAAAAATCTTCTCTAGTTATGCAAGTCATTTAACCTGAATCTTGGTTTTCTTATTTGTAAAAAGGTATTTAGAGTAGCTGGTCTCTTAGGTCCTTTCAGCTCTACCATTTAGCAAACTTTTGCAATGGAATAACATATCAAAAGCAAAAGAGTTTGTCCAGAGGATGCACCACAGCCACACAAAACCCAACTTCCATATGGCAATTCAAAATATTCAGTATTCAATGAGTTAATATCAAAAACTTCGTAATTAGCTAGAGGAGAAAAATATTTTTTAAAAAAGAAAACCCCTTTGGTAATGAAGCATTAGCTTTATAAGCATTTAATATAACTTATATCAGAGTTTACCAACTTAACACAAAGACAGCACTGGATCAGAGTGAGTGGACCCCTCCAAAATCTCCCCAAGTCAGAACGTGCTCTTTCCTCTCCCAAACCTCACGGCACTAACCACACTCCGCACGTATGCACACCTGCGTACGTCTTACCCCACTCCAGCCAAACTCTCAAGATCCTTGAGAGCAGAAACGTGACGTCCTCTTCATGTCTCTCCTGATACCTAACAGAAAGCAAGTGCTCCTCAATAAAAATCTACCGAGTCAACAAAAATGGCACGGCCCAAAGCCATGTGGACGAAAGGCGACTCTCCCACAAAGGCCTCTTCCTGGACTACCACGACTAACTTTCACTCTGCTGATTCACACAGCAGTTCAGCTCTTAGATGCTGAAGCGTTATTTTCAGATCATTCACAGGCACCAGGCAAAAGGTTTCGGAAAAGAGTAAGCAGTTCCTAAAAGGTCCATTATGCGTCTATCCTTCCCCTTTGCAAATATCCCTTTTGTACAGCTACTGCAAAATGACAGAGCACACAGACATTGTCAGGAGACGTCTCCATCCCATTTCTGGACTTTCGAGGGGAGGTTTCAGGCACTGGCACACCATCACCATCTGAAGCTGACTCCTGCAGGGTCCACCTGGCAATAGGTAGGAGGTGGTACCTGTGTGTGTGAACATCCGGTCATTTTCACCTGCCACTACAAGCTGGCCGCAAGCTCGATCACTCTGGCACTGCACACCCCTACATAAATGTCGACTTGGGAAATAAGCCAAACAGTTTCTATGATCCATATTTCCAATGGAGAAAATGCAAACAAAAATGTCAACTCACAGAAAATAAATCAACAGATGAAAAGATATTTAATGTTTCAGATCCTGAGTGAATGCTTTATGCCTATAAGATAATTTCTCAACAAAGTTCTCCTTTTTAAATGTTCTACTTATCTAAAGTTTGGAACTATTAAGAGGTAGAGACAGAACACTGTAACACGCCGGTGGCTTCTACACATTCAAGTCCATGCCTGGCTCCACCATGACGCAGAGGGATTCATTTCTAGAAGGTAAAGATACAAGCCCTAGGGGCCCATTTGATTCTTGGCTTTTCTACACACACTGTTCCCAAAGGGTCTAACCAAAAAAACCCGCAGAGAAAACCCAGTTCTGAGACTCACCTCACAGTTCCCTAATCCTACAGGGACATGATGTAAACTTGTAAACTAAAACACCTACTCGTCATGTGTGTTCTTTTTACGTTCTCTACATTTGGCCCACTATTATACTTTATTACAACTGTCTTACACTGTGAGCTTTCTGGAAGACCGGACCTGCGACTGTGAGAGTCACTCTGTGTAGCACCGTGACATTTGCAGCCAGATGCTTAATAAAGGCCTTTTCTTATCAAGCACAAAGTAACTCCTGGAAATAAGAAACAACGAGACTTGGACTGTTAACGTAAACTACAAAGAAAAGGCAAAGAGAGAAGTTAATCTCCAGCACTGCCACTTTTCAGTTCAACGTTACATCATATTTCATGTAGGACACTGAAGTCACAGGTTTGATACTACATGTCAATTCACTTCAGCAGACGGCACACCTGCTCAGAGTATTTACGTCCATTTCGAGCAAGCTGCTCCCTAGATACAAGCTCCAAGTCAGAAGAGGAAACTACAGAGGGCTTGGAGAGCTTCAGGTAAACCTATCCCTACTACTGGAAAACACACGATGAAGCCCTTCGTCACTACTACATAACGAGCACAATTCGAATCCAACTAATTCCACCTAGTGAAATCCTGGCCCCAAGCAATGCTGCAGACAGGTGATTTCCCAAGAACAGTCTGTGTTTGGAGCCAATTAGTGAGCAAGATGGAAATAAACAAACTCACCTGTGGGAGTGTATTTCTTATTACTTTTCAAGGATGAAAACATGTATTGCCGCAAGTCTTCCATGAAAGGCAGCTGCACGTAGACCAAACACTAACGAGGAACAAAGCAAGGAAAAGCAGAAACCACCAAATTAATGGAAAATATAAAGCTGGTCCCAAATGCTGGGTAAGTGGCACAAGAAAAGTATTTCAAAAATCAAACAGCTCAACTCTGGTACACGGAAAAGTAAAGTGTTTTGATTTCTGTTATTAGCTGAACACAACTGCAAACAGTACAAAGAATATTAAACATACAAGAAATCCTTAGAAGAAAGACTATCTAAGAAGACCTGTGAAATGCATGACCTGCACAACAAATGAGAAGACTAAAGGTGACTGGAAGGCTGATGTGCAAGTCAAGATATCTGCCTGCTCTTTCCAGTTCTCCACAGTAAGTTCTCTGAGAAACAGGGAGTGGTAAGGAATCTAGACCTGTATTTTAACTGAGAAGGCCCTAAATACAGTGAATTTCACAAGGATCACAACAGAATCGTATCCTCAACCTTTATGTATAGTCTTCACTTAGTACAAATACAGGTAATCTCTATTCCTATCAGGTTCTGAGAAGTCAAGGATGAGAACTGAGAGAAGGCCACCGGAGTGAGCACACAGGTCATGGTTAACCTTTACTGATTTGACTGAATAAACAGCTCCCCACATACTTTTTTAATTTGTGTTCTTCCGTTGCAACTGAATTTATGGTTCCCAGACCAGCAGCATCAGCATTATTTGGGAGTTTGTGAAAAACGCAGAATCTCAGGCCCACACCAGACCTACAGAATTGGAATCTGCATTTTAGCAAGATCCCCCAAGTAATTCCCACGCACATCAACAGCTGAGTGGGGCTGTTTAGAATAAAGGAACTGAAGGGGAAAAAAATGAACGTGAATAAAAGACCTGTGGGTTTTACCTCATAGGCCTCCTTGATGTAAGGAAAAGCCACGCCAACTTGAGGATTAGCTCTTCTGTCGTAAGCATATCGAACTATGGCCACCATGTCTAGTTCATCCAGAGCGTGAATCAGGGAGGAAAGCGCAACGGCTGCTGCCTAGTAAGAAAGACGCACACAGTAACATGCATCCAACATGCGGGAATTCTCACAACAGAACTACATGCTCAGGAGACCGTTATGCACTTTCTCTCCATCCCAGGTTTTCAAGTGCCCCTCTACCCAGGTCAGGGCCACACTGTACACATGTGCATTTGATCACATTTACTGTACCTCTTCTGAAACTTGACTTTATTATTTAAATCCCTTCTCATATCACTTCAGTCTTCCTTCTCCTCTGAATTCATACCCTCACCTCTAAAACAACTCAAGTCTCTGCCTTCCTAAACAAAATCTTTCTTTGTCCTCCTCTCTCCATCAATTAGTATCTGTATCTGTCTTTCCTTTCACCGCTAAATTTCATGAAATAATATTAGTCTTGCTGTTTTCACTCCTTAGGACACAGTTCTTCTTCAATCTAATCTAGCGAATGACCCCACTTCCTCACTGAAATTATCCTCTGCAGTCACCCATGACGACCTAATTGCCAGATCCTTGGTTCCCATTCCAGCTGCTGGACACTTCACTGGCCTCTGACCATCCCCTCTCTCTACCCTTTCTCCTTCTTTGGCGTCAGAAACAACTCTCCCCTGACTATTCTCCTTTGTGGGCCATGCCTCCCCTAGCTCTTCTCTTCTTTCAAATCCTCTTGATTTGAAAGCCTCTCTCTCCTCCTTTCACTCTAAAACTCTACTTGGGGATTATTTTATCCAGTTCCATGAGTTGATGAATCAAAAATCTTATATTCAGCTTTAAAACTCTCCTAAGATCCATACTTATATTCCTCACTAGCTGGTGATATCTCATATGGTTACACCTCAGGTATCTCAAACTGTTCATGACCAAACCAAACTCACTACCTTCCCCCATGCTCACCTGTACTCCCTACTTCCGTTAACACCACCTCCCATTCGACCAAACAAGAAGCCCCAAAGTCTTTGTTAATGCCACCCCACTCTTCCCTCACCTGCAAGTGTTCACACAACTCTACCAACTCTACCTCTACGGCCTCTCTCAAATCTATCCGTTCTCTTCCACCATTCCTCCCCTGTTCACAGACTGATCATGTCACTCCCTTCCATAAAAACTTCCAATGGTTCCTCTATTCCAGCCTCGGTGAGCTGATCATTATTCCTGGACAAGTTCTGTACTTTCCGTCCTCTGTAGGTTTTTGCTCATACAGTTTCTTCCTAGCTAGAATGCCCTCTCCAAATCTCTGGCTCTCGAGCTTCTAACCCATTTTCAAGGCTCAGTAAACTGACACCTTCTCCATTTCAGATCTGCTTTTGTCAGCTCTCTTCCTCTCCATAACTCCCCAAACATCCTGTCTGTACTTTTCTCAGTATTACAGCTAACCTTTGTCAAAGTTAGCCACGTATACTCCCATTTCCTCTACTAAAAACCTAGGACCGCAATACCTTGCCATCAAAATCCCCTACAGATTTTATGATAGATTCATTACCTTTTCAGTTCAATTCAAGGAATATTTACCTAGTGCCTATTCTTTGCTAGACACTGTCTTAGACCCTGTAAGAAAACAAAGATAAGTTCCTGACCGCACTGAGCTAATATATTCTTTACTAGCAGAAATGAGATACGTACCAGATACAGAATGTGTATATTCTAACAAGTCCCATAAGAAAGACCAGATAAGCACAATGGGAGTCTGAGGAAGAGATTACGTCCAATTTGTTTGCAAGTTTTTATTTGGGTGTCTTTGATAGGATCTATTGGGATATTTAAAGGAAGGAAGGATGGGGTCATGAATGACTGCTTACGGTAACACAATACTACACCTGTGGGAAACTCAACTAAAGGCCCATTTCCTTCCCTTTCTCTTCTACACACAGGCAAATCAGCACAAAAAATGTAGATTCTCTGTACAAAAAAACAATTATATGCTAATGACCAGAGAAAACATATGGCTTTAAGAAGGAATTATTCACAGAATCATAGAATATTTGATTTGAAAAGCAACAATATTCATCTAGTACAACAACCCACACGATGAAAGTATTCCCTCAGCAACATGCGACTGTTGGTAATCAGGACTCTGTTTGGAAACTTATAGGAACGGGGATCCGACCACTTCACAAGGAGCCAATCCATTTGGAGATAGTAATCCTTGTTAATATTAATAGTAATAATTCTTCATCTTAAATAAAACTACTAACCTTTGGTTCCAATTTTCTGCCTGGTAGGAAGCATACTTTAATCTCTACTCCACATGATAATCCTCTAAACGCATGAGGAGGGCTCTCATGTCTGTCACCCCTCCTACCTCCTACCTACACAAGTCCCCTCCACGCAATCTTCTACTGGAAGTCCTCATACGACAGTTTCCTTACTCCCCTACTTCTCTCATAAGCTCCAATTAGTTAATATTATTATTTGACTATGACATCAAGAACTGACACCAAAGAGTAGCCCTTTGCTATTAGTAGACGAAATTTTTTTTTTCTTGAGTGACCTCAAAGTGACTGTGTGATCTATGGGGTCTGTGTGAGGCTGGATCTGAACTGTGCAGGCCATGAGGCTACCCTCAGCCATTAAGTCTATCACATGTGCCTCAACACAGCGTTGTGATGACATTCCTCACTGCACACCCAGCAATCCACGAAGTGACCAGAATTTTCTTTGTGTAAAGAGCCAGTAAGTAGGAGTTACAACTTCAGCAGAAGTTAAAAATGCAGTTAAGTTGTGTTGACAATATATACCAGAACTGCATGATTCCCAACAGGATTTGATTCAAGAGAAATCCACGAACCAGGATTCTCAAATTTGAGGATTTACATATGCCTACTGTGCTCGAATGAATCCATTGAGTATTGAGTGGAAGCCAAGTATTTTCCTTCTCCTAATTTTAACTGTTCTGATAGAATAATGGCATACTCATTCACTAGATCAGCAGCATGTTACCCTTCAGAGGTGAGGAGAAAAGAGGCCTAAGAGACCCAGATCACCTACACCACCACCCTCCCCAACCCCAAACAAGCCTTCTGCATCCAGTTTACTAATTTCTAATGCAGTTACTTATGGAACTTGGAGACATGCTTAAGTAGTCTTCAACAGACACTAGATTGTGATCTTCCAGTTAATATCAATATCTCCAAGGAAATAACAAGTTCTGACTTGCAGGTTACACAGAAAATATTTACAGAGAGAGCAGGTGTGAGTGTAGAATACAAGAGTCATGGGTTGTTAGCCAGAAACCAGCCTGAAGACAGAATCTCTTGGGGAGGTGGGAAGAGAGCAAAGAGAGAGCGAAGGAGGAAAAGACAAATTTCTCAATGATGGCAGTGGTCCGGTGAGTCAGTGAAGCTCATCTCCAGGACGCTTTAGCCAGCACTAAATGTTCAATGTTTATGAGAATGTCAACCTGAGCCCAACCCTCCTGAATATCTCACCATGTAACTTTCACACCTAAATGCATTTGTTCAAATGTTTTTGTTTTTAATACTCATTGGGTCTCCAATTGCCGGACTACGTTCTCAGGCCTCGTGCTTATGCTATGACAAATTCATTTATCATTTCTCCACTTTCGCAGTTAAAGGTCAGTGAATTTTCCCACTGCTGTTGCAAGAATTAATGTCATTTTAAACTATAAAAGCCCCAAACAACTCACTTAAAATGACAATTCAATTCTGTGGTAATACCTCAATGACCCACTGTCTACTCACCTTATCATCCCTTGCTGCAAAGACTTTCAGAACTTGATTTCCCATAAAATATTTCCAGTGGACCTACAAGAATAAGGGAGGAAAAGATCGAGGTTTCGATCCAAAATAAGGAACACATAAAACCATAATGCCACATGTTACTAAGAAATTCTATTCTAAATGCTCTTTCTGAAAAACATTCACAGGTACTAGAAACAACTTATTATTTGAGGTTCAATTCAATTCAACACAAGAAATATCTGAGCACCTAGTATACGTCAAACATTGTTCTGGGCAGTATAAGTAGAATAATGAACAGGATACAGTCTTGGTCTGAGGAGGTTAGAAAGATAAATATGAAATTAACTGCAATGCAATATTACCACACAGTGCTACAAGAACATAAGAGTATATCATTACAGTATACTGTTACAGTTTGGTGCTACAAGAGCATCTAGCGTGGTCATGAGTGGTCAGGGAAGGCTTCTGCAAATGGTGACACCTAAGTCAAGACTTAAAGGATGTGCAGGAACTAAGATACAAGTCTGGGCACAAGAGTCCTGGGCAGAGATAACAGTGTGAATAAGGCTGGAGTGACATAAAAACACGTGTATTTGGGGAACTGCTTTTGGAGTAGTGTCATGGTGCAAAAGGAAAGGTGAAAATTAGATCAGCGAGATTAGCCAAAATAGATCAGAAAGTCTCTTATGAGCAAAGCTGAGTGGTTTGGATTTCATTCTAAGAGTAACGACAAGGCACTGATGAATTGCAAAGAGATAGAACAAAGAACCAATTAGAGGGGCAGGACTGGAGGAAGGGAAACAAGTTAAACCAAAAATAAGTACTCCGTGTCCTTTCTTGCCCCTTTAAGTTACTTATCTAGCAGAGTATCAGAGGCGTCAAAGATTAGAAAACAAATATTGAAGAGTTCCTAATATCATAACCACCTGCATCTATCGACCAAGATCAACTTCTCTCTGATCTATGGGATCTTAAGCCTGGAGCTTATTTATAAAACATGCCCCATGTTACACAGCGCAATGCTTCTCAAATGTTTTCTCTGCCCTCCCACCTCTAAGGCCGAGAAATTATGAGCCCTTTCACAGTAACAGCAGCTCAAGAAGAATGAGTTTTAAAGGTGTGGGGGTGAGGCCCATATAATTCAAATACCCTCCATCTTCATTTCCATTCCCCATTTGAAAACCACCTTTTGAAGAAATATGGGAATAATCCTATATTTTAATTCATATAGATTTATTTGCCCTCCTATTAAAATCTGTAATAGTTCCTGATTGATTAAAGAACAGTTAATGATATCTTTTCCTAAGGTACCTAAATGACTTGGCAAAGAACAGCCAGACATTTGGCGGAAGTTTTGGTTCAATTCTTATCCATCCTATAATTAGATACCCAGAACACTGACAACCTGGAGGAAAACAAATTGAAAGGACTCTTGGAAATTTAAAAGAGAAGAGGAAATCACAATTCAAAAAAACAAAAACAAAAAACCTGTTTTATAAAATGAAAAGTTTCACATCAATTCAATACAGAAATGTTAGTTTCCCTCACTTTAAGGGAATTTGGAAAAATATATGATCATATTAATTTAAAGATAATCACTAGACCGTTAAAGGGGGAATGTTTATACTTCATCTAAGTCGGTATTGCAAAACACCTTGCTCCTAAGATGATTGTGTATGCATTTGTTAAGATATAACACAAAAGCATTAATGTAAAAACTAGACTATTCAAAAATGAGCCTGTCCATCTGGCAGGCAGGTTACAACTGACTAATGGCATACACAGGCTTTGGAATCAGAGAGAACTGGTTCAAAACCCATCTCTACCACCGTCTAGCTGGGTGACCTTGGTCCAGTTACTTAACAGCTCTGAACCTCAATTTCCTAACATAAAATACATATCACAGCCCCTACCTAAGAGGGTTATGATAAGAATTAAATGGGAATTTATATAAAATTCTTAGTATATTGACTAGAATATTATAATCACTCAATAAATGGCAGCTGTTATGACTATCTTCATTGTACCTATCCCAGATTGTACTAAAGATAAAAATAATTAAGAGCTTAAAAACAACAAAAAGTTTATTAAGAAAATAATTCATGACTTAAAAGTTAATTTTAAGCTAATAAAAATCTCATAAAATGGAAAAATGTACTTTTTGTTCAGCTCACTCTTTCTTGGTTATTTAACAGGCCCTGCTCCCACCCTGGCACAGGTGATTTCAATTTTTTGAATCCTGACTTACACTTGCAGGTGCTTTAGATAGGTCTTCTCTGCCTGTCTCGAATTAGGCAGACCCGCTTCCCAACAGGCCAGTTTCTACAAACAGGTCTGAATGAAGGTTCTATTTCACTGAAGAGACTCATAAGCACTGCCATTAATAACCATAAGTTTTAAGTTTATATACCTCCCAAAGTCAATAATTTTATTTTTAAGAAAAGCGTATTTATTGTAATTTGTTAGAGAATTGTTAGACTCTCAACTTCCAAAAAGTATTTCTTTTCACCATTAAAATCATATCGACTTTAAGTAAATATTCCCAATTTTCGGCTTATGAGTCTTAAAAATGTATCTAGCAGTATGTGCATATCATGAAAAACACTCTCCCTAACCTCAATGAGTTATTCTGACACTGAATGACACAGGGACTATATGCTAGAGCAACGTGAAGTTCAAATCCAGTATACTGGGTAATATTTATTTTTATTATAATTCTCATTTGAGTTCTTCTGGAACCAACAAAAATCTCTTCATTTCAATAGAGCCTGAAAAGATACACTTTATACTTATTCATTCTCTTTGGTTGCCAACATCAAGAACATTTCATCTAAGATCTCTGGGAATCTTTAATAAGCCTTTCTCGATAGTATATGGTATCTCATGGCCTTCAGTGAATTAGTGCACTACCCATTGTGTCTATTTTGTGTATCTCTGCATTGCTGTCTAAAACACATATGACTTACAGACAAGTTTCACTTCCTAGACCTCTTCATTGGGCAGGGAGAAGAAGGGTGACTGGCATAAATCAATGATATTCTAAGAGGTCTATGGTCATTCAAACCCCAATTAGACCTTCCTTCCTATAAAACACTCCATTATGCAATCACGAGCCACACAATGACGTTTTGGTCAAGGATGGACTGTGTATACGACGGTGCTCCCCTAAGATTAGTACCATACAGCCTAGGTGTGTAGTAGGCCATCTGGGCTTGTGTAAACACTCTCTATAACATTCACACAATGACGAAATCGCCAACGATGCGTTTCTCAGAACATATCCCTGTTGTTAAGTGATGCATGACTGTACAGGCGTACCTTGTTTTATTGTGCTTCGCTTTAATTGCACTTCTCAGATATTGCATTTTTTACAAGATCCTCCACGAGCAAAAAGTTTATGACTTGCTGAAGGCTCAGATGGTTAGCATTTTTTAGCAATAAAGTATTTTTTATTTTTTTTTTTATTTTTATTTTTTTGTGAGGAAGATTAGCCCTGAGCTAACATCCGACGTCAATCCTCCTCTTTTTGCTGAGGAAGATTGGCCCTGGACTAACATCTGTGCCCATCTTCCTCTACTTTATATGGGATGCCACCACAGCATGGCTTGACAAGCAGTGCGTAGGTCTGCACCAGGGATCTGAACCTGCAAACCCCGAGCCACCAAAGTGGAGTGAGAGCACTTAACCCCTACGCCACTGGGCCAGCCCCAAAGTATTTTTTAATTAATGTATGTATATTGTTTTTTAGATGTAATGCTATTGCACACTTAGAAGACTACAGTATAGTGTAAATATAACTTGTATATGAACTGGGAAACCAAAAAATTTGTGTGACACTGCTTTATTGCAATGGTCTGGAACAGAACCAGCAATATCTCCAAGGCATGCCTGTACATAAGTTTAGAGAAAGCCATATGATAGCAAAGAACTTGATGCTGTTTCTTTAAGGCTACTATGAGCTATGACTGACAACAAAGCTAAGAAGTGACCTTTAATTCAATCCATTCTTCTGATCCACGCTGACTTCTCTACACCTTGGTTTTTCTCTTCAAAAATCAAAGACAGCAACACTAATCTCTAGACTACATTTTAGAAAAAACAGAAGTGAAATAAATATATATTATAAATAAAAGGCACTCAAAAGCGTACCACCTCAAATAATAACAAGGAAAAAGCTCATTTATTTTGTTTACAATTAGTAGAATAAGTGCTGTACCTGCGAAGATCTACAAAATCCCAAAACAGAGAAGCACTTCCCCTCCGATTTATATTTCATTTGTTCCTCATCCACTTTGGAGAAAGGAATGATATCACTCCCATAGCGGTACCCTAGAGAACAAGAGAAGAGCATCCGTTAGGCATATGGGGCCTCATCTGATACAAGCTGAAATTAGCCCGATGCGTACGTTAACCACACATGCACGCTCCGGATCAAGCCTCCACACACTATTCCCTGGAATCAAATTACTGCCCCTAGTGATCAATGGGGAAAAAGCAGCAGCAGATACACAAACAACATAGACGATACAGAGACGATTAACATCTAATTACATCTTTTAAGTGGCATATTCTGTAATCCAGTTATTTTAAGATTATCCAGCCCAGAAAAAAGAATGTAGGAAATGCGATGTACTAGTTATCCTCCAAAGATAAACCATGGTTGACTAAAGTACAATCATGATTTGTAAACATAAGAAGAAGAGCACATTTATTCAGAAAACTGGAGACCCACAGAGAAAAATGCCCATAGGAAATTTTCAGAACAAAATGTTCTCAAAAATGCATGCTGGAGATAAACAAATGCCTAATGGAAGAAGCCAAAATTCTTCTATTTAGAAACATGCAATTGATAAAGTTGGATATTTTTCTGCATTTAAATTTATTTTATTTCTGAGACTGGACTATGTTTTTTCTTTTTAATTACTTAGGTTATTCATAAAAATACAGGCTCTTGGCTTCTTAAAAAAAACACCAACCCTGTTCCAGGGCCTCTGCTCTATGGGAGGTCATGCCCTTTCAATATACAATGTTTGGCGGGGAGAAGAATCATCAAAATTCAAGGATTCTGATCTTGGGTAAATGGAAAGGAAAAGCACACGCACCTTTACTCCAAGAAACAAAGAAACTTGTCTGTTTGCGGGCAGATTCTGTCATCTAGTGTTTGTTCCTGTTAATCTGTTGATGTCATGTATTTAATTTAAAAGAAACATTTCTATTTTCATATTATGTCTTTTTAAAAAATTCCAACAAAAAATTAACAGGGAAATATATGGCACATGGTTATCAGTGGTATCTAAACCAAATGTTTTTTCTAACTTGTCTCTGTCATAAGACATCTGCCTACTTGAAGCATTTAACAGTAACTTGAAAATTCTAATTAAAACTGTCTTGTGCTTTTGGGTACAGCTATTTAAAGGACAAATCAATAACTTTAATTTTTGTACATGGCAAAAAGTACAGAATAGACTACAACATAAAGCCATACTCCCTGCCTGGATGTACTAGTCCCTCTGTCTGAGATGAGAGGGTAGAGAGTGGAGGCCAGGCAAAGGATGCATGTGGGTACCTGCGGAAAGGGAAGAGAGAACAGCTGCCCATCTATGCTCTTTGAACTCAACAATTTTTAACTCTTCCCTCTCCATTGCTCCATCAATAAATTTCCTTTTTGCCTAAGATAACCAGAGCTGCTTTCTTTGCTTGCAACCAAAAGAACTCATCTCTTCAACCAAAAGAACTCAGCACACTCATCTCTAGTCCCTTCTCCTTCCGATCCACCCTACACCCAGCTGTCTTACTAATCTTCCTAAATCACAGTCCAGTGACACTCTGCTCCTCAAAACTATAATTGGCTTCATGTTGCTTTCAAGATGAAGCACGGACTCTTCAGCCTATCATTCAAAGCCCTTCCTAATTCAGAACAGTGTGTAAGAACACAGACTCTGAGGTAGGACAGCCCTGGGTTCAAGTCTGCTAGTTGTTAGCTGTGTGACTTTGAACACATTAAAGAATGTCTTCCGGCCTCAATTCCCTCACCTGTAAAATGGAAACAGCAAGAGCACCTGCTTCATCACATTGCTGTGAAGATTCAAAGAAAAATACAGATTGTCTATTAGACGCTACCCTCACGTACAATCTGTATATCCCCAACACACCAACCCAACTACCTGCGATCACAGAGAAGGCCTTTCTGTTCCTGCTCTTACGCCTTTCATCACGCTCTTCTTCCTACTATGGGTGAGTCACTATACTAGCATCAAATCATTAGCAAGTGATAGAGCCATGATTCTAATCCAGGTCTGACTCCAAAATTCATGTTCTTAATTATACTATACTACCGAACTGAATTAAAGAATTAGTAGAGATCATGGGTATTATTTACATTCTACACATAATCCATCAAGAGAAAGAAAGGAACCATAACCACCACCACCTTCAACCACTCCCCTCGCCACCCTACAACACGTACAAATATACACACACACTGTGATACAGTGCCACAGGTGAAAGGAACTTTTTTCAAGGTTTGCTAATTAAAACTATACTTGGTAGCACATAGTCTGGCAATAAATTTATATAAAGATCCTTGTTTCTGGGGCCGGCCCTGTGGCCTAGCGGTTAAGTGCACGCGCTCCGCTACTGGCAGCCCGGGTTTGGATCCCGGGCGTGCACCAATGCACCGCTTCTCCGGCCATGCTGAGGCCGTGGCCCACATACAGCAACTAGAAGGATGTGCAACTATGACATACAACTATCTACTGGGGCTTTGGGGAGAAAAGGGGAAAAAAAGGAGGAGGATTGGCAATAGATGTTAGCTCAGGGCCAGTCTTCCTCAGCAAAAAGAGGAGGATTAGCATGGATATTAGCTCAGGGCTGATCTTCCTCACAAAAAAAAAAAAAAAAGATCCTTATTTCTATCTTAACCATCATTTGGTATCTCGTAATTCCAGCTCTTGAACATTCAGACACTCAGTTTCTAAGCTGTCTAGTGAGACGCTATCTAGACACTATACAGACCAAATGAGTACAACGTGTGAAGTACCACTTTAAAGCTCCTAGTGAACATACAGCAATATAACAAACACAAATGATTTTTTCTTATCTCGTAAATTATCTTAAGAGAGCATATCTGGCAGGATATAAGACCAAAAACGGGCACTCAGAAAAATAATCACCATGGAAGTCAAAAATAAAATAGAGCAAATAAAACACTTGCTTCAGCCACATGAAGATAAGCATTCTCCTAGGTAGTGAGTTTCAAACGTTAAAACAAACCCCAGTGTGAAGTCCTCTCACTTGAGACATTTATGCCCCTGTGAGATGGAGCACCCAAGAGCACTCCTGGGGACCACCCTGCCTAAGACCCAGCAGATGAGCTAAGGACTCAGTGTCTCATGACCCTCCAACAGTTGTGTCTCTACAACTCAACAGTTGTGTCTCTACAACTCAGGAAAATGTCTCTACACAAATCCCAGCCTGCCTCACGTCACCTTGAAGAAAATCCCTTTTTGGCAAAAGTAAAAACTCCTTATTGGCATACCCTGAATGGTATCTTCTCTTGGAACTTCAGTTTCATCATCGTCATTCAAGCAATAAACCGTTTCTTTTTGTATATCTTCTTTTTGTAGGGTTCTTGCATCCACAACTGTCCAAGACTTTTTAACTTTCTCCTGTACCATCTTATTTCCAAAAGAAAAATAAAGGGAAAACAAGGAAAGCTAGGATTCCAATTGATAAAAGATGCAAATCTAATACATTCTCTGCTTTACAGAAAAAAATCCAGAACAAGTCCCCTAGCTAAACTGTTTTGTTTGCTCTTGCCTATTGTGAAAACTTCAGTTGATTTCATAACTCTTTCGACATTTCATTTTTTCCCCCAGGTAAGCCACAGATAAAAATTAATATTTGTAGGGGCCGGTCCGGTGGCGTAGCGGTTAAGTGTGCGTGCTCTGCTTTGGCGGCCCAGGATTCAGATCCCAGGCACACACCAACGCACCGCTTGTCAAGCCATCCTGTGGAGGCGTCCCATATAAAGGGGAGGAAGAAGGGCATGGATGTTAGCCCAGGCCCAGTCTTCCTCGGCAAAAAGAGGAGGATTGGCAACAGATGTTAGCTCAGGCTGATCTTCCTCACAAAAAAATAAAATAAAATAAATTAATATTTGTATATATTCAAACACTTTCTATTCAAAACCCTCAAACTGTCTAATAAAAGATGACTATACATTGTGTTATCAGTTTTCCAATTCGGAAGAAAAGGAGAGCAGTCTATAAGTAGTCAGAAATCAATAATAAAATTTGAAAAGAAAACTAGAAAAAAGAAGAAGGGAGGAGACTGTATTCTCATTCCTAGGGACAATATTCCAGGCCTTGACGGAACCTAAAATAAATAAGTACCTCCAAGGTGTTCATGGATGTAGAATGTGTTTTGGAATTAAGTCCTTGAATATACAAAAAACACTGGAATATATGAAAACATGTTTTTGTATATTTTGTATATTTAAATGTTTTTATATATTTATTTTGTATATTTAAAGAAAACAGGCAAGGAGGGTCACATGTGGAGGCATGGATCAGAAACTTATACTCAAACTGGAATTTCATTAAATTACCAAAAGCACCTCATTTTTGAAAGTGTCTATTATGTACAAATGTATATATATCACAAAAGGCAATTTCATAGTAACAAATCAACATTTCTTGATACTTTATAGATGCTGTTACTACCAGATCATTAATCACTGAATCAGGTGACTAAGTTTTCAAAACTCTGAACTTCCTAACTCTGGTGTACATCTATATTTCTGCTATGACACTACAAGGACACAACTTAATGCATTCCATTTTCTTTGTTTAAAAAAAAAAAGAGAGAGCAAGAGAAAGGCCTGGGATTCATGATTAACAATCAATTATCAGTGCAGAGAAAGAGAAAGAAGAGGGAATCAACCTCTATTATAAACAACTCTTAAAACTGCCTTTCCTAGCATGCCTTTTACATAAAAGCTGAATAGAGATGAAAATGAACAGGGAGAGCAGTTAGAGAAGCAGCAATTATGGTACTGAATAACCCACACATGAATTGTCAGTTCCTCATATAAGCACATTCGTCTGCCTGGTAACATTTCTTTAAAAAAGGTGCAGCTACCACTTACCGATTTATAAGCCACAATCTTTATAGATAAATTGGATCCGAGGGTCAGTTGACAGGGCCAGGCCATGGAATTTCTCTCAATTTTCTTAAAGACACGCAGTTGTCTCAGACTCTCACTTAATAAAGAAAAATGTAAAATAAAAGCAACAATTTTAAAATGTTAACTTGTGCTGGATGATGCGCTTAGTTTTCTAGAATGAGAAGTGAGCTGTTGTTGATCATAAAGAGAGGAACAGCAGGGGATGGCAGGAAAGTGACAGCCAGAAGTTGGGAGAGAGCCAGGATACAAGTGAGTTGGCTTAGAAGGAAGGAGCTGAATTACTTTACTGACAGGTAAAAACGAACATCTCCATCTTCCCCTATACAATCTTTTCTTTCACCTCAGCCAGTTGTTCTTAACATTTTTTTCAGGACCAAGGACATTTTGAAGATATGATAAAAGCATATTCATAAATTAGTTTGAACACAATATAAAGGGTTCACTAACTCGCTGAAAACCATGGACCTGAGGATAAGAACCCCTGCTCTAGGATATCAAAGGGTGGCCACCATCCTATAACATCACTGCTTACAACTCTACAATGCTTTAGTTAATTCCAATTCTCTCCATTATATGCACATAATGGAGAGAGTTCAATGAAGACTCTCCAGCGGATAAAGGAACTTAGCAGTCCATATTGAGTCTTAAGGTCAAGCAGATAACGCTAGGTTTCTGACTGGCGAGGCGGGGACTGAGGAGGTAGCAAACACAACGGAGTGTACTACCTCATTTGAACAGAAGTCAAGATCAATTCTATTTTATCTGGCCCCTAATCAAACACAACAGAGAAGATTATAGGAGACAGGTGGAATTCGTGGTATTCACTAAAATAAAGAACATAGGAATTAATGACCAAACACATTCAAAGCATACAGTCCAGACTATGACTGATCCCCTTACTATACATGAAAAACATCTAGAAAGAGGTAAAGAGAATTATATGACATTATCCAGAGTTATGGACAAAGAGGCCTCAAGAGACTCAGAAATAATTCACAACAAACAGTAGATAGTCTACCTGACACCCTACTTCCAAAGCTTATGGTACACCTTGGCTCTGGATTTGTTGGGGAATGAATGGGTCTGAACCAGGTCTAACCTGTCTCATAAGACATTACTACTTTAAGTATGAGTCACATCTAAAACCATCATGAGGTTTGGATTCTGTTCGAAGGGAAGTTCTAAAGACCAGCATCTAATAGGTAACATCTGAGAACAACTGGATCAATTCTGCAATAGATGTGAACCTTCCAACCTTTGGTTCCACGCCTGGGAACCAAACCCAGGCCACCGAAGCAGAATGCCGAACTTGAACCACTAGGCCGTCAGAGCTGGCTCAGAAATGTTCTATTTCTAAGCGTGCCTGTCCAAGAGGCTATTGAGCACTTGAAATTTGGCTAGTGTGACTGAGGGACTAAATTTTTAATTTTACTTAATTTTAATGAACTTAAATTTAAGTAGCTACATGTGGATAATGGCCACTATATTGGATGGCAAACTTCTGGTCCACACCTTCACGGCAGACCTAAAATCAAAGTAGCTTCAAATTGCTGGGACAATACGTAGTAATTTCCTTGCTTGCTGTGCTATAGGAAAACAGACTTTTTTAACAGTAATTTGTATTGGCCTATAATTTTTCTTTCTGACATCATGCTGAATATGTTAACTTAAGCCACATATCCCCACATTAGAGCAAGTCGTGTCCAAATTTGAAAGAGAAATAACTTAGGAACACATATTTGCACATATTACGATTAGAACACAGATTATGACAAGAAACATCACTTTACAGGATTCCTCACCGATTCCTTTGCCAATCCCTTGGGAAATTACAACTCAATTTCTGTAATTGCCATTTACCTATAATTTTTCAAGGGTGTGTGTACTTAGAAAATCAGGATGCATTGCTTGTCAATTATAGCTCACCAGAAATATTTAAAAATTGTGGTTTAGAAAAAAAATAAGAGTAGATATACACTGTTTACTACTCAAAAAAAACCCTAATTGTTGAACCTTTACTTCAGTTAAGAATTCTGCTTAAAATATCTGTATTTTGTGTATTTATTGATAAACTGGAATGAATTCGCGAATAGCAAGTGGTATTATCCCTGAACATTTGAAACTACACAAGTGATACTTTGTGGTCTTCTACTTCCACTTTTACCAAATCAGGCCGCTCAAACACATACTGTTCTAGATGCTACTGCCCTCTCTCGGGTTCTTTGCTCTAAATAAGTGTATGTCCAATTCCAACCAAGAATAACACAAATAAAGGGACAGTCTCTCCTATGGTCTCTAACTGGATGGCTGAAAAAAGCAGTCTGCTTTATTGTTATATGGTACTTCAGAGATTTCCCATTTCTTAAATCATTTTGCCTTTACAAGACCCACATAAAATAAGTAGGTTATAAATTCTTTACATTTTTTTTTAATTGTTGTTGTTTTTTGCTTGACCAAACTATTTTGTGACCAAAAGTTTTTTAAAAAATCACTATACCACAGTATAGTGCCTCCTAAAAGCTAAGTCAAAGGATAAGAGGATACTGAGTAGCGCAGATCTGACACCACTTTTTATAATTAAGAATGTTTTTAGTAGGTGTATGAAAAGGCAGGACTCAAGAAATGTGCCCCAAGCCTGGCATAAAGAAATCTACTAACTCATCTTTTATATTTTGATTTATTAAATCTTTTGTGATACCTATATATTTCCAAACTTCACTGACACACTCCTGGAAACAAACAAGAAATCTTGTGCCAACCACACAAACTTAAAAAAAAGGGATTAGGGGCTGGTGTGCCATTTCGTTAATAAAAATCAGAATATTTATTAAAGAATAACTGCTAATTCAAGAGTGGCCCACAACAAGAAAAACATTAGGGAGCCCTCTGATCAAAAGAGAAATTTATATGGGTACAACTGAAAATTGTAATCAATGCTTTCACTTCTTACCTGAAGGAATAAATTTCATCCAGCCCATCTTCACCTTCTAAAGACATCATCACCTTTTTCACCATCCGAATACCTTCTTTCTGCTGCTCAGTAATTCCTTTTAGAGGAAAGGAAAGTCCATGGTGGTCTGAGCCCAAGTTGCCATCTCCTCTGTCCACAGTTCCATCTTCCTTGCCAATTGGGAAAGGCAAACTATCAAGAAAAGATCAGCAATAGTTAAGAAGACAAGCTCTGAAGCCAAATTACAAACCGGGTTCCAATCCTGTGACTGTCACTCTCTAGCTGTGAGAAAATGGGCAGGTCACTCGACTTCTCCGAGCTTCAAATTTCTCCATCAACGGCACTTATCTACCTTAGCCAACAGTCTATCCATTTCAAGTAACTGAAGCCTCTCTGATTTGGTAAAAGGGGGGGATTTACTGGCTTATATAAGCAAATAATTGCAAGGGCAGGGTTGCACATGGCCTCACGATGACCAGACCCAGAATCTCAGACACCACAAGGACCATCTGACCCTCACGCTCCATCTCCACATCTCATCTTCATCTGCCTCTGTGCTGGCTTCCCTCTGACCTGCGTCCTCCACCTCACCTCTGCCCAACTCTCCTACCCAAGAGGGACTGAGTGCTTAACCATCCGCTCTCAAATGCAAACAAACCAGGAATCAGCGAGAGGCTGGGGGCCAGATCTGGAAGATGTCAGCCCTCACTCAGGCCTTGAGGTTAAAGTTTAGGAAGGAATGCTTCCTGGAAAAAGGCTGGGTGACATTCTAGGCAGACAAAAATAAACAAATAAATGCCCATTAATGATCCCTCAAGGTTATTATAAAGATTACATAAGAGAATGTGTATAAAACACTTAAAACTCAAATAACGTTACTATTATTGTAGATATAGAATTCCTAATCAGAAATCAGTTAATTCATAGAAATCAGTAAAAACCAATTTTGTTCTTGTGTTTTCTCCAATTGTTTGACTGAAATGCGACTAAAACTAGATTGGGATTACCAGTCATGGGAATATTCAATAATCAATACACAAACTGAAAAATAAACCAACCAAACACATTCTATGATAATACTACACGGCACTTTATACACGCTTTCACGTTAACAATTGCATTTAATCCTTATATATTAGGTGGATGGAAATTTCTACCTCTATTTTCTAAAAAGAAACTCGAGCTACCGAGACAGAATAATTTGGCCAAAGTCACACAGCTTCTAAGTGATGGAGCCTCAGACATCTGACTGAAAGGGCAAGTTCTTTCCACTGTAGCATATCACCTTACTTTGCCCCTGGAAACCTAAACAACCTTACTTTGCCCCGTGAATTCAGTAATCTTTTCAGTTCACTCAACATTATCTGTTCGTCACCCCTACATAGATGGTTATTTTTAAACCAATTTCTCTATCGTTTTATTCGCTGTAGTTAAAATAGGGCTTCCTGTTTACATTTTTTATACATACTCTTAGCATGACAGATTTGCATGTCCTGCATTACCTATCAGATAAAGAGCTTCCAGAAAACAGAGTATGGCACATAGGGTTTGCATCAGGTTATTGCTGTTTCCATAACATCGACCAGGAAGAAGGTAAGAATTACAAGAAAATGAAGAGTCAGGAAGTTATTCGGGAAAAAGAAGTTACAGTAACAGTTCTTTCTACCCTGCACTAGACCAGAAATAAACTTTCTCAGTAGTCAGAAGAAGAAACTAAAAATTAGATCCAAGCCTGCTCAGAACACAGTGCTTCTTGGGCCCGCTGGTATTTTTTTAGTCCAACTAGAACCACCAGTCATAATGGGATACACCAAACAACAAAACCCAAAAACTCTACTTTGTATGCTGGAGGTTTATACACAGGAAGAAAGCATATTACCCAAGAAAAAAATACAACCGGTCAAATAACAAGCAAGCAGAAGAAAAGGGTACGTTTCCTCTTCAGCACGCTTTACAGCATTGCCCATAACAAAAAAAAAGTAGCTCTTTCCAATGACATTGACAGAGGTGCAGTATGCTTCAACCACGGAAAGGCGTCCTGAGATTAAGAACAGGGAACAGAAGACGAGCTGGGCTTTTGAAGTGTGAGAAAACCTCAACTCAATCAGAAGAGAAGTGTCACTTTAAAAGCACTTAATTTCTCTGAAGTACCCTCTTAACAAGTACCAGTTTGATGGGTTATTCTGAACTACTTTTCTACAATTCTACAGAAAGTAGATGCCCCTCAGCAGTCTTAAGAGGTACATAACATGCAAGAAAGGTTCTGAATTCCCCCTGGCAGACATTTTAAAGACACCAAAGGCTTACCACTCTGAGCTGGAGGTTTCTTAGCATAGCTATCAATCGGAAAAATGAGTGTCCCCAGAAGACTAATAATTCAACATCCTATACCATCACTCTGCTTTCACCAAAAATGGCACAGAAAAAATAGGTTTCAGACACAGCAGGAAGGATTAGTGTAGTGAAAAGAACTTTCTGTTGAGAATATAAGATAAAGAAAGTAAATGCCTAGAGGGGAAATTCAAGTGATTGAGGGAGGAGGGACTTTGCCCCCAACAAATTATGACATACATTTTCCCCCTAAATGTGTGTATCTCATCTCTAAATAAACATAAGCAAATTACATTTTACATATGTGTGTATATCCTTTAGATCTGAAAAAGAGTTAAAAATAAGCATTATGTGTGTTTAAAGTGATTCCCAAGGTGACATTCCTCTCTACCCTAAAAACACCTACTGTCTATAAGACAATCCTTGAGAGCTGTTTAAGAAAAGACACCGTCAATCTGGTAATTGGGTAAAGTCCTCTATGGAGGCAGGGGATGAACTGAATGTCCTCAAGACTCCTCTTATTCCTCAATTCTTTGAGTCCAAGAAGAGTGAACAGACAAACGATCTGCTGCTGAGCTAAATTCCTGTGTTTCACTGTGACTTTCATCCCCTTATCAGCAAAACTCAGAAGAGCTCCTGGAACACAGAGAGTCACCAGTGAGGGTTGGCTGAGGGCAGTCATCTGACAGATTCCAACTTAGCAGGCAGAGAAGACTCCTGGGAACCACGTGCTCTATCTATCAAGGGGCCCCACTCACTGTGTTATGAGAGCACAGGATTTGTCTATAAACATTATTCCTATGGTCTTACAAGAACTGCAGGGAGATACCGGATTTCTTCAAGTTATGAATTATAATATCCAGCTGATCTTTGCTGAAGGGGCTGCTGAGGTCAGTGAACACTTCAATATGTCTCTTTTCAAACTTCTTTCCTCTAAAAGAGAGAGTTATCACGTTAAGAAATTATTCTCCTGAATTATCTCCTACAAATTCAAATGTACTTGGTTAGTGAGCAGAAAGAGGCTAAGGAATGAGCCTAGGTATAGTTAACAAATGTGATTACATTCTAGAAGTCCATGTATTGTTGATGCCCAGCTAAGTTCCTACTAAACACACAATCATCCGGTTATAATTCATACTTTGAACCTCTTGGACAAAATTTCTGAGCATTATGGAAATATCACATCCATGATTTCCTAACTGTAACTTCAGTTAAAGATGTGGTCACTATGATTAAAAAGGACTCCTCTCCAGCCCCTATACAGGCAGAATGTAAACAAGGAATCCTCCCAGTGCACTACAACTTCAGCCTTGCAAGAGTTCACTTTCCAAACACCCTGGTCTGATGCCATTCACAGGGCTGGTGGCAGGATTTTGCAGAGGATGTACAGAGATTGAGAAATAATACAAATTGAGGCCTGAGATTTGAGTGTAAGTGTTTTTGCTAACAGTCAAGGGATTTGCACATGTGTGTATTCAAAGACACACATTATAAAGGCACAGTAATTAAATAAGTAATAAATTAGGAAGCTGGCCAGAGTTACTATGCATCTAATTTCAATAACATATGGACCATACCACTTAGTATTTTTTTTCCTCCCCAAAGGCCCAGTATATAGTTGTATATCATAGTTGTAGAGTTGTAGCTCTTCTATGTGGGACACCACCTCAGCATGGCTTGATGAGTGGTGATTAGGTCTATGACCAGGATCCCAACCGGCGAACCGCGGGGCCGCCGAAGCAGAGGGCGCGAACTTAAACACTACACCACCAGGCCAGGCCCTGTCAAATGTTTTTTTAGCAACGCAAACATGCTGCTTGAATAACAATGAATCACTCAGTGCACTGAATACATCAGCCCATACAATTTTTGCAGAAAGGCTCATTTCCAACTCTCTTCAGCTGAGATACTTACACAGTTTCTTGTTGAATCACATCCATGCACACGATGAGAGCATCCAGGACTCAGCTAGTTAAGGGCAGAAGATATCACCAAACAGTCCCTCTATCCCAAGAACACACAACTTTTTCCCAGTGAAGTCCACAATGCCAGAAACATGGATACTGAGCTGACTACGTGATGATTTAAAAGTACTTGCCCAAGGGCCCTTCTTCCAAAGTTTATGTCACTAACATATATATGCACATATGCTATATATCAAAGAACACATCCTGAAACATATAACTAGGAAAAATAAAATAAACCAAAAGGTAATCTAACATATTCCATTCATTTAACCAAAAATGATGACGTCACTTTACAGTATCTAGAACCCATTTTTGCGATTACAGTCCACTCTTATATGCCAAGTGAGCCATAATGTAGCATTTGTAAGTCACTCCCAGCACAGCAGCACCTCCCGGTGATCAGGGATGGCAGTACCAACTGTTTAGAAAAATGAGTAACCCCTTAAAATCAGAGCACCTGTGGAAGAAACTAGAAATCTCCTAGTTTGGATATCAGTCTGATTTGGGGCACAAAAATATCCTCTGTCCAGCAAAGCAAGG
Source organism: Diceros bicornis minor (assembly GCF_020826845.1). NCBI lineage: Eukaryota > Metazoa > Chordata > Mammalia > Perissodactyla > Rhinocerotidae > Diceros > Diceros bicornis. Next base: position 6,835,912 of record NC_080776.1, on the reverse strand, counting down.
AAAATGCTAATGCTAGACTCTTCTATGTCCAAATATTCTGATCACCACCACTAAATCCTCTGCACATAGCCAATACACACATATACCCCCAGTATCTTCCCCTTCTGATGCCTCCCAACCTCTCAGTATCACTACTGCAGAGAAGAGGCAAGTGACTGGTGGGCCTGGAGTCCAGGCAGCCAACCCAACCTGATAAATCTGATTAATTTCACATTAAATCCTAAAACACATCTTCTCCATGAGCTCAGAGCCAAAAATGTCCATATACTCAGAGCTGAGACTTTTAGAGAGCCTCACCAAACTGGTATGATTCTCCAGATTAAAGGAAATTTTTTAAGAGTCTTCTCTGGCTGAAAAAGGATACAGTCAGCTTGTTGAGAACCTGGTCGGATTTTGCTTTCAATGTCCTCCAGCAAGTCAAAGTCTGGTAGCATCAGGTGTCTGTGCACGGTGATGTGCTGATACTGATCACCACCAGCAAGGGCATTCTCAGTGCCATCTGTACCAAAAAGGACTAACGCAACCTCATCCTTCCTCTCAGCGAACACCTGAAGCAGAAGGTTAGAAGGCTGAAAACCACAGTACCACCTGGAAGCCATTAGATACCTAACCTTCAGGGAGCAAGACAATCACGCCTCCCTATGACAGGCCCCCGGGGCCACTATCAACAACACAGCATCGGGCTAGATGGCCCATGGGACAATGACAATTACTAGGGTCTAAGCAGACTTTTTCATTGACTATAGGTCCCACTTTTCATTTCAGCATAATTTAGGGTCGGGGAATGGGAGGGTGGTTACTGCTCTTGATGACTTCCAGACAAATCAGATTCTAATTCGCAATGAAAACTAATTATGGATAATTCGAAAAGATTTTAGTCTGTCTTTCTGGAATGACTATCCAAGGTTTAAATTTTCCAGAGACTAAAAAAAAAAATTGCTGGTTCATATCCTATATCCCAACAATTTTACTTATAGGTATATACACCATAGAGAAATTCCTGCACACATACACAAGGAGACAACAGACAACAAAGTTCACTTCAGCACAGTTTACAACAGGGCAAAACTGGAAACAAACTAACTACCCATCAACAGAAGAATGCAAAAACACATTACAGAATAGGTATACAATGGACTATTACAACTCAGTAAAGAATGAATAAATTTGTGCAATATTTATAAATATGAATAAATCTCAAAAACATAAGATTGAGAAAAAATAAGTTACAGAAATATATGTACCATATAATAATATTACATATACTTTTGAGAGCTTCATACAATACTAAATATTATTTATGAATATACTTATGTCCAAAAGTATAAAACATGCATGGTAATAACTGAAAATTCTGAAGAAAGGAGGGGAAAAAGGGGAAAAAAGAGGACTGGGAAGGGATACACAAGGGGTTTCCAGTTTATCTGTAATATTTTATTTTGTAAGAAAAAAAGAAAAAGATAACAAAAAAAGAAAAAAAATCAAATGAATATGGTAAAACTGGAGGATTGTATAGAGCTAGACAATGGGAAAATAGCTTTCCATTATACTGTTCTCTGTATCTGTCGCTTTTATGAAACATTTCATAATAAAATATAAAAACAAAAAATAGTATCTTACACAAAAGGAAAAGGCAGTCCGTTCCCACCTACTGACTAATGTAAATCTTTTACATCAGTGGGAAGAACACTGTGTGGAGGAATTCTGTCACACCTCATTTTCGTCTGGTCTGTAGAATTCCCCAGTCTGTTAACAACTCCAGCTACAATTCCCAGTTGTACATGGAAAAAAGCTCCCAGCTGCTGGGTTCAAACATGTCCAGCACACCACCTGGGACAGGCCAGCTAGAATCCTATCTGCCTCCTGGACAAGAATCCATCTTAAGGCCAAGTAATCTTGCTCAACATCAAAACCTGTCAGGAGAGGGGAGAACACTCTGACTGCAGCATGAGACTGGCACCAAGTTTTGTCTCCCAGCCTTCCAGACTCACTCAGATTCCCATGGAAGGGGCAGAGCCAAAAATAAAAACTGAAAGCACTATTTCTCTTCTAAAAAAAAATATATATATATATATACTACATTGGGGCACAGCAGCGCTACTTGAATACAATCAACACAAATTATAATAACCAAGAGTGGGGTCAGAGGCATTCTCTTCTTCTATGACACATTAAGGACGCCAGGATCATTGCAATTTGTTAAAATCCAGGATGACAGGTGGGAGGCAGTAGTGCCCAGTGAATCAAGCAGAACTTCACAGATGCAGCAAAAGTAGCAGTCAGACCAGGTAAAGGGGGCAGAAATCAAGAGGGCAATCTAATCCCGCCCCTCTTGGATGTGAGCTGGCCTTGGCGACTTGCTTGACTAATAGAAAGCAGCAGAATTGACTTTCTGGGATTTTTAAAGCGAGGTCATAAAAAGCCACATAGGCAGGTCTCTTAGAATATCTACTTTTGGGACATTCCTTCTTAGAACCAGCTGCCACACTGAGAATCCCAAGCGACACGGAGAGGCCACAGTGATGGACACTCCAGGTGAGCTCACAGCTACCAGAAGGCATCAACTAACAGCCACGGCAGGGAGCCGTCTGAGACATACGGCCCCGAGAATCCTTCAGATGACTCAGCCCCAGTCACCATCTGAGGCACCTGCAGAAGAGGCCTCATGAGAGAATCACCCAGCTGAGCCACCCCGTCATCCCACAGAACGATGAGAGATGATTTCTTTAAAAATGACATTTAAGACACTAAGTTTTGGGATAGTCTGTTACCAGCAAAAGGTAAGTGGAACAGGCACAAAGAAACTGAAGGACTTGCTCAAGATCATGAGGTTAGTAAATAACATGGCAGAGCAAGGACTCAAACCCTGGCCTTCTGGTTCTAGAGACTGCACTTTATTTAAATATCATATTACATTGCCTCTTGTTTCTGATAAAAACCATAATATCCACGGAGGAGCCAAAATGAGGGAAGGAAAAAATACCAGGCTCTAGAGAGAGCTGGACTTGCACGTGAGTATATGTAAGACTCCTCAAATTCCCAAAAGCACTGAGGCTGGACACTGCAAGGAGGCTGGTCTCTTGCATTACTAAGCGGAGGCATCAGGCAGTTCAACCATGAGTTACAAGCCCAAGGCCAATCCGAAACTTACCTGTCGCTGCACAAACATGGTCACCACCTTCTTTGCTAGTTCAAATGGAGATTCTTCACCAGGAAGGGAGTTACTCATGGTAAAGCCAACATCTATACACAGCACAACAGCTGCCTAGAAACAAAGTCCCAAACAGTATTTAAGAAAATGTTAGTAATGCTCATACGGAAAAATAGAAAAGAAACATGTCCTTTGCTTATTTCACTTCTAGAACTTGTATTGCTATTTCAGGGATGTGTGATAAAGGGAGGGGAAGTGTTCACTATGGAGAAACTTTAAATAGTCCTGATACTTTCCAAAAACTGGAAAGTATCTGCCAGGACAGGAGCATGCTGCAGGTAGCTGCTGCTCCTTTGGCATGAGCCCCAGAATAAAGCCACGGTGAGCAGATCTGAAACAACCTGCAGGCTAAAGCTAAGTCCAGCCCGGCTGAGCCCAAAATACATCAAACTGCAGTTGATCTGCAGACCCACAGCATGAGAACAGATGCTATTGTTGTCAGCCACTGATTTGGGGTGTAGTCTGTAATAAAGTATTTTTGTTGCAATAGGTGACTGCTACAATCCATATATACTGAAATGATACACCCCAACAATCTGAATCAGTTTGTAAACTGGGGATCTGAAAGGAAGACTAAGACACTAAATCTATTCCAGGAGGGGACACAGACATATAAACCAATAATACCAGCACAATGTTCCATGACAGAGGTATGCAGCAGGCACTAAGAGAGCACAGAACAGGGACAGCTACCCAAGACTGGTGGAGGAGACAGAGAAGGGTAGGGAAGCAGAAAAACCTTCCTGGATATGATCTTTGGATGAGTCTTAAAGAATGAGTAGGAGTGAATCATGTGAACAAGGGGAGTTACAGGCAGAGGGGACCACATAAATAAAGATACCAAGTCATTAGATAGCAAACGTGTACATAGGGGACTAAGGAAACAGGCAAACGATAAACTCAAAGTAAAAGGGATATATGTAAAGTTCTACATCTGGCATCCAAAATTTAACTGAACAGGAGTTGGAGGAGACTTGAATTTCAGGGTGGATTATAAAATGAGTCACCAGTGTGACACGGCCATAGCACTACATTCCCCACCCCGTCTCATTCCATCCTCCATAATATTTCAGCTTCTATCAACGATTCAGTGAATTTAAGGAAGGAAAAGAAAAGTCTTATGGTGAAAACAAAACCAGATTAGCAATCTGGAGACCTGGGATCCAGTCCCAGGTCTGGCTTATTACCAATTAGCTCTAAGTCCGTGGGCATGTCACTTCACCTCACTGTTATTCATGGGGGCAGGAAGCAGCTGTTGGGCTAGACGAGATCTAAGGTGTTTGCCAGAGTGAACATTCTTTGACTGAGAGTCTCACCCGTGCTTGTACTGATCAGACCCCACGTGACAAACTCTGCACAGTCCTGAGCATCACATCTGATGAGAAAGACTAATGACAACCGAACATGAAATAAGCAGGCTGGAGAAGGATCTGGAGAACACGTGATGTGAGGAACAGTCAGAAAAAACTGGGTATTTCAGCCAGATGAGAAGATTTAGGGGAACATTATAGTTTCCCCCAAAGACTAAGTTTTTCCCTAGTTTACAAAGAACTGAATGTAATGCACTAAAATTAAGAGATTTCTGGAATAAAGATAGCATGTTTGGAGAAAAGGTGGTAATAAATTATAAAATTCCTTTGAAAGCAATAAATTACATCCCATAGTTTCAATGTCCTGAGCATAAGACTCTAGAAAAACTTACGAGTTCAAAATATGTTGCTGCATTTATTTAATACACGTTCATAAAAGCTACTTTCTGGGGGTTTTTTTTTGGTGAGGAAGATTGGCTCTGAGCTAACATCTGTGCCCATCTTCCTCTATTTTGTATGTAGGATGCCGCCACAGCATGGCTTGATAAGCGGTGCATCCGTCTGCCGGGTTTGAACCTGCAAACCCTGGGCTGGCGAAGCAGAGAGCATGAGCTTAACCACTATGCCACCGGGCTGGCCCCCCACAAGGCCACTTTTGAACCAGAAAACTCTAAGTCAGAGGACTAAAGGTCTTTCACGAGCAATCAGGTATCCAAAAAATGGCATCAAAAGTTTTCACAATGGTAGGGCCGGCCAGGTGGCGGAGGGGTTAAGTGCGCACACCCCGCTTCCGCAGTCCGGGGTTCGCAGGTTCAGATCCAGGCGTGCACCGACGCACCCCTTGTGAAGCCATGCTGCAGTGGTGTCCCATATAAAGTAGAGGAAGATGGGCACCGATGTCAGCCCAGGGCCAATATTCCTCAGAGGAGGAATAAAAGAGGAGGATCAGCACTGGATCTTAGCTCAGGACTGATCTTCCTCACAAAAAAAAAAAAAAAAAAGTTTTCACAATGGAACTCCTTGTCTGGAAGCAGAAGAATGATATATGTAATACTTGAAGGTCCTCTCCGGCAGCAGCAAGAAAACCAGGAAAGAGAACCTGGGCAGCACAGCAACTCTTCATTTATACACTGAAGCAATACAGGCTGTCAGAATTCTGCTGCAAGCCCACCTGCCATAAACAGCTGCTCCACTAGAGGGGCAAAGTTCTCAGCAGCTGAGAGAAGAGGAACAAGGCAGGTGAGTGGCATCATATGTTCATAAGCGTTTTAATCAACATTTCCCAAGGGGAAGTTGAGGGGACTACAGAGGAGTCGCTCAAACACCTATCTTGTTTAGTTTATCTGTATACCAGATGCCTAGTAAAGGGCCTAGCCTTTGAATGGAGAGATGGATGGACGGACGGATGGATGAATGAACAACTGGATGGATGGATACCAGATGCCTAGTAAAGGGCCTAGCCTTTGAATGGAGAGATGGATGGAAGGACGGATGGATGAATGAACAACTGGATGGATGGATGGACACACAGCTGGATGAATGAACAACCTCCGGGAACACACTTCCCTCTAGTGACCCTTCAGAGACAACTACCACTCTCTGCCTATACACAAAAAATCATTTAAAAAATCTACCATCATATCTGTTATTAACCTGGGACACTGAGGGTCATAGATTCCTAGCAGCACAGACATTCTCCAGGGCTCTGAAGGCAGTTAGCCTGGGTTTAAATCTGGGTTCCACCACTAACCGGCTGAGTGCCTTTGGACTAAGCACTTCACTCTCTTTATGCCTCAATTTTATCACCTGTCCACTGGCGTTGCTGTGAAGATTAAATGAGATAAACATAAAGCGTTTAGATCAGTGCCTCACACAGAGTGAGCTTTTCATAAAAAGAAATATTTTATTATTGAGGCAATAATATGACTCTTTACCTTCCAAGGTGACTCCCAGTCCCTCTTTGAAGTTGTATAAGTCTGTGGGTAGGTGCTAATCATGGCTAACTTCCATTCCCATACTGATTTTAATAACCCAGGCTCAGAAGTAATGGAGGAGGTGGTGTTGGGGGCGGCCTGGGATGGAGAGGGGAGGGGAGGGGGAGGCGGGGAGAATGAAGGGGGGGGAGGCGGGGAGAATGAAGGCGGGGGGGAGAGGAAGTGAGAGGACAGCAGGGCCGAGGAGGCGGAGAAGTGGAAGCGGCGAGGCTCAAATTCAGGTCTTTGGACCCCAAATCCCCAGCTTTTCTCCCAGTGCATCCCTCAGTCCCGGCCCTCCTGCTCCGGCCCACCCCCATGATCACTCCCCTCTCTCCACTCCTTGGCACCGCGTGATTCCATGATTCCTGCTCCGGAACCACCCTTTCCGGGTCCCCGGCACCGGCCAGGCCCAAGCCCACGGATCTTTCTACCTTATTCCCGGGCCGCGCCATGTTGCCGGTCCCACGGGCGCCTGTTCCGCGCGGGGACCAGGAGCGCCGCAGCTCAGTTCCGGCGGACTAGCAGCGGGACGGTGGTAGGAAGAGCCGCCTCTCGCGGAGCCTGGAGGGGGCGGGGAGACTGTGCGCCGACGCTCTGAGCATGCCCAGAGCCTCCGCGTTCCGCCCTGGGTTGGAGCTTGCGGTCTTGAAGCTGCGCAAGTCTCTAAAACTATGTTAATACGAGTCAGTTCTCCGAAAGAGTCGCTTCCGTTTTCTGTCATTGAGAATCACACCTGTAGCGTTCTGTGTTAGAGCTCTGGAGTTAGATTTCCTTGAGTATGTGTATGAATCCGGAAAGTCACTTAACTTCTCTGAAAGTCTGTTTCTTCTAAAAAGGGGGATCACGGATCGCATCACGGGTGCGATGACTCTAGAACCAACTCCTGAAGGAAGCGTAGGAGTTTTCCCAGCAATCAAAAGTGGGAAGAGCATTCTTCTTTGCAGAGGAAATGGGATGTACAAAGGCTGGAGGCATGAAACAGCATCTGCTAAGGATCTCTCAATGGTTTGGAGTGTCGCTAGCTTGGAAGGGAGAAGGTGAGGTGTAATTCAGAAGACAAGCTAGGGAGATGTTCTAGAAGTGCCGGCTATCAATCACAGTACCTGACATGCTCACCACCCGCTTTCAAAGGAACCCATCCAGCCTGCAGCCCCTGCCCCTTTGAGGGAGGCAGGCCCACGCTGCACCTTGCACAGAAACAGCTATTTTCTGTACCGAATAACCCACAAGCTGACAGGTGATTGGACAAAGGGTCCGGCAACCTGCAAAGTGTCTGCAAACCTCTATCCAAACTGGAAAATCAGATCCAATCAGATTCTCTCCCTTTTGAAAATTGGACCTGGGAAAAGCAGAAACTAAAGCTGGAAAGATGTGGAGAGCCCATGAGGAGGGAGGGGCCTGGAGGGAGCCGAAGGTATAAATACGCTGTAGCCAGGAGAATCAGACATTTTCGAACTGTGCTCGCAGAGCCCAGGAGGTTCTTCAAGCTCGAATTCGAGTTCTTTTCAAGCTGAAATGTTATTTTTTAAGTATTTATTATATGACGGGTAAATAGAATTACTGGAGACTCACCATAGTCAAGGAAATTTACATGCCTTTTTTTTAGATGTCCATAATATTATCTTGTGTGTAGTCTCTTTTTCTCTTTTTTCTCTTCCTCTCTCTCCTTTCTGTCTCTTTTCTCTCCCCCTTCCTCTCTCTCTTTGTCGCACCCACACACCTTCCAGGTCAAGTTTGTTTCCTGGGAGAGATAAAGGAGGTTCTAGTACCTGTGCTTGTCTGCATCTCAACCATCCTTATAGGAGTCTTTAGAATCATCCACTTCCAGGCAGCTTGGCAGCTGTGGTGCTGAGAATGGAGATGGACTTGAAGCACTGTTTCCCCTGGCAAAGGCCTCCAATAATCGAGAGTGAAGGGGCAAACATTAGTAATCTGAGAGTGTATATGCCTACTTGTTTCCTCCTCCGCAACAAAAAGATTCTGCCTTTGTTGGTTCTATCTCTCCCTGTCAGTTCAAGATCTGTTTGGATTTGTGTGATACAGAATTGGATGTAAAGAGAAGACAAAGGTTACTGGGTCATGGCCAGACGGGGAGAAGGAGCATTTTGGACAGAGAGAGCGATGCGTGGGAGCCACTGTGGCATAAGGGGGAAATGGATGGGACAAGAAAAGGAGAATGACACCGTTATTTTGGTGGCCCTGTGAGCCATGCCTCCCAGCATGCACACCCTTTATAGTCCTTTCCTGTTGAATCTGGGCTGGCCTTCAGACCTGCTTTCACCAGTACAATGTGACAGAAGTGACACTGGACCAGTTCTGGGCCAAAGCCTTCAGAATGCCTGGCAGATTTGCTTTTTGCCAGATGGCAGCCAGATACCATGTATAAGGACTGACTACCATAAGACTGCCATGCTATGAAAGCCCAACCTAGCCACATGGGGAGGCCATGTGGAGGAGCACTGTTAGGGGCTGAGTGTTTGTCTCCTCCCCCTCCAAATTCATATGTTAAAGCCCTAACCCCCAATGCGGTGATAGTTGGAGATGGGGCCTTTGGGTGGTAATTAGAGTTAGATGAGGTCATGAAGGTGGGGCTTCATGATGGGATTAGTGTCATTATAAGAAGAGACAGCAGAAAGCTTGTGAGCTAGCACTTGTGTACTCCCCACTTTTGTACAAAGAAGAGGTGAGATGAATACAGAGAAAGAAGGCTGCTGTCTGCAACCCAAGGGGAGAGCTCTCATCATGCTCAACCCAACCATGTGGGCACCCTAATCTCGGACTCCCAGCCTCCAGAACTGTGAGAAAATAAATTTCTGTTGTTTAAGCCCCCTAGTCTTTGATATTTTGTTATGGCAGCCTGAGCAAACTAATACAAGCACTGACACAACATCCCCAGGGGCCCACCTAGATGACAGCCAGCACCAATTTGGCAGCCATGCCAGTGAGGCCATCTTTGCAGTAAATCCTCCAGCCCTGAGTGAGCTACCCCAGTATTAGAGATATTGAGTAGAGACCAGTTGTCTCCACCAAGCTCTGCCCACATTGCAGAATTGTGAGCAAATAAATCAAATGGTTATTATATTAAGCCATTAAGTTTTTTTTTTTTTTTTGAGGAAGATCGTCCCTGAGCTAACATCTGCCAATCCTCCTCTTTTTGCTGAGGAAGACTGGCACTGGGCTAGCATCCATGCCCATCTTCCTCCACTTTATATGGGACGCCGCCACAGCATGGCTTGACAAGCAGTGCGTTGGTGCGCACCCGGGATATGAACTGGCGAACCAGGGGCCGCCACAGCAGAGCATGCGCACTTAACCGCTTGCGCAACCCGGCCGGCCCCTAAGCCATTAAGTTTTAAGTGTTACACAGCAAGAGAGAATTGAAACAATAGGGATATTTTAAACTATTGCTGTAGCGTGGACTAGGCATCCCCTTCAGGGTAGTTAATAAAGGCAAGTAAAGATTTTGATTTAGGGGCTGGCCTGGTGGCGTAGTGGTTAAGTTCACACAGTTTGCTTCAGTGGCCCAGGGTTTGCAGGTTTGGATCCTGGGCACGGACCTACACACCGCTTACCAAGCCATGCTGTGGCAGGTGTCCCACATATAAAAAAAAAAAAAAAGTAAAGGAAGATGGGCACAGATATTAGCCCACGGCCAATTTTCCTCAGCAAAAAGAGGAGGATTGGCAACAGATGTTAGCTCAGGGCTAATCTTCCTCACAAAAAAAAAAAAAAAGAATTTGATTTATTTTAAAATTACAATGTAAGTTGCTAAAATGTGTTTGAGTTTGAATCACTCTGAGAGTGAGCAACATAAGTGATGAATTCATGGGCATTGTACAAAATAAAAATGTTCAGGCTTTATGTTCTGACAGAAATCTGTAACAATGGTTATATGGGCATTTGAGAAAATTAGTTAAAAATCTTAAGGGTAAATGTTTACATCTCAGAAAGATGTGAGTAGTGATGTGCCGTGTTCTCTATAACATGTACTCTTTTAAAATACCATTAAAAAATCCATGTAAAAGGCTTATGTTAGTAATTAAATTAATCGAGGAAGAGAAAACTTTTGATGTTGGCCACTAATCTTTTGCAACTCTGCAAAACTTGAGCCCTGGGTGGCCATCCCAAAATGGCGCAATGAAACTTTAAGATTTAGAATCTTGTTTTATTGTAAACCATGGAGAACAGGGGTTTTATTCCTCTTGTACTTGAACTGAAAGGAAGGGTGCCTTCTAATGTCGATAGACAAGATGCCTTTAAAACATCAATATCATTGCTCTGGATCAGAGATGGTTTATCCAGCTCAGTATATTATGGCTGCAAAGTAATTGGAAAACAGAGTCTTCCTCCTTGATATTCACCATGAAGATCAGGAAACTAGGAGCTAATAGGATGTTCAAGTATGGTACGTAACTCTCCAATTTCTCTTCTAAGGTTCTCTAGGTGTTTGCTGAGAGCAAAGATGAGATCACTTTAGTTCTGTTTGGTTCAGTTTTCCTTCCTCTAGTCTAAGCTTTCACATAACTCTCTTAGAGCCCTTTTAACATGATTTTAGTTTACAAGCCTATTTCTCCCACTAGGTGGCGAACCCAACTAGGGTGAAGGCCATGTCAACTTCATCTAGGTATCCCTTGGGCCTTACCCTCACCCTGCCTTCCTCTATTGCCCCATCGCCACCTCACCTTGTCCTAATCATGACTATTTTTGGCCTTGGCCATTGGTTTCCCTAGCCCCAGAAATGTGTGACAAATGTGGTTGCAACTTCCCAATGTAGGCTCAGGTAAATATGTGATCTGTGGAAACAATCCACCTAAATGGAATCCCCATAAATTAGCAGTACATGGAAAGAGTCTAGACATAATGATCTATATTAAGATCACTATACATATACAGGACAGCCACCACGCTCACCCTGTCTCTGCAAACTGTAGCATTCAAAGCAATTTTGGAGAAACTCGAAGAAAAAGTGAGCAAATGTTAATCAGATTTTATTTTTATTTTCTTTGTCTTTAACTGTTTATGTCTCTGCAAAAGCACCAGAGAGCACCAAGATTATCTTCAAAAATGCTGGGCAGAGTTGTTGTTTTTTGTCAAACTAATAATAGTTATTTAACAAAGGGGGAGAGGGGTTCCTCTGTGGAGTTCAGCACCATACATTAAGCAAATATCCTTGACCTTCTGTGGGAGAGTGTGCCTGGCCCATTTGGTTTGATTCGGAAGTTCTTTCAACAGCTTCTTCCTGAGACATGAACGAGAAATGGGCACAAGCTATTCTTGTAAGGACCCAAACGTCCTGACCACTTAGGATTTGATTTTTTTTGAAATTAGGAAGACACCCTCAGGAATGAATTAAAAAATAAAAAGTTCAGAATCTGTTAATCTGGATTCATCTGGTTTACACCCCCCTAGTGGCCAGGAAGACACAAGCTTCTCAGAATGGCAACGATGGTGTTTGTTCATTAAACTCCAGAAAGGTCGAGTGAGTGAGGCTCTGAGTGAGATTTTGCCAAACAGAAAGCTAACTCTGTCTTCTTTGTGCTTAGGGCTACTGATCCCTGCTGGGGGGAAGTTTGACAGATGCAATTCACAGTCTTTAATCTGTAGATTAGATTGAATATCACCACCCAGTCCCACCTTCACTATCAGGAAAACAGTTATACTACTATTATATAATTGTATTCAACCCTTCACTCTTCCTTTCTAAAAAACCTGAAACCCCATGAGATTACGGACATTTAATTGCAAAGTACATGAGTTGCTAATATCTATGTACAGCATATACATAGTATATGTAGCTAGTATCTATGTATAAATTCTCTGTGTAAGATTCAGGCCTAAATAAATAAATAAACAAAGCTATATTCACAGTTTAGTACCTGAATGTGTTTAAATACTTACTGTGAGGTGGAGATTCTTACTTGCCTGCCAAAATAGCCATTCTTCCCCTTTCTTTTAAATTAGCATAACCCCGATATTTAGCCTAGAATACAGCTGCCCAGCCAAAGACTACATTTCCCAGCCTCTTATGCTTATGAGGTCATGTGACTAAGGTCTGGCCAATGAGATATAAGAAGTGTTGAGTGGGACTTCTGGGAAGTCTCCTTAAACAGGGAGGGTGTGCTCTTCTTTGCCCTTTCCTCTTTTCTGCCAGAAACATGGATGTGATGGCTGGAGATGTAGTCAGCACTGGGGTGCTGAGGATAAGGGCAATGAGAGCCACATCCTACTAATGGTAGGGGAATAAAAGAAGCCTGGGACCCCAGTAACTTCATTGGGTCCCCTGATGGTCTGCCTCCAGACTTCTTCTATATGAGAAAGAGACTTCTATCTTGTTTAAACCACTGATATTTTAGGATTTTAATTATATGCTAAATCAAAATCTAAGTGATACACACAAATCTTTACATTCTGATACACTATGGTAGCCCTGCTTCCTAAATGTTTCACTCTATCCCTATCTATTATCTTACTGGTCTCCCCAGAGCCTCCTTATTCTCCCTGTCACATTTAGTCACATACTCCCCTGGGTTCCAGGCACCAGTAACCCCTTCAACTTCCTGAATTGATAGACAACTGAGCTCCCTGTCCCAGATAAATGGTCATTTTAGGTCAGAGAATGAAGAAGAGTTTGTCCATCAGATGGACTGCTTTGGCACAAATTGCTTTGCTGTTCCTTGCCCTCCTGGAACCATCAACATGGTAAGACAGATCAGTACGGGCTAGAAGTTTCCAGATGAACTGTGTGGGGGAGGTGATAATTTAAAGAAAAAATCTTCTGGAATTGGAAGACGATATACAGGCTACTGTGACTAGAGAAGGAAGTAGTTGTTGGGCGTTTAGACAGTGGAAGTTTCTACTTCCTGGGTGGGGTCCTTGTTGGAGAGACTCCCTGAGATATTGTCAGATTCAAGCAGCTCCACAATGCTGTAGGGAGAACAGTCCTCCAGACCCAGCTTGCTGCAGAGCCAGCCACAGAAGCCCTTCTCCATGTCCCGGGCAGATTGCCACCATGCTCCCCAGGACCAAGAGAGCTGGACCACAGCAGCATAGAGGCCCAGGGAAGAGGCCATGGCCATGATGAGCACTGGATAGAACAGAATGAGGCAGGGGCAACACGAGATCTTGTGCCAGAAGGTCCTCTCCTCATTGTACACAAGGAAGATGTTGTACCAGGTGATAGTGCCGTAGTAAAAAGAGACCACGAAAGAGAGGATGAAAATGACAGGCAGGCAGAACAGCGTCCAGAGGACCACGTGAGGCCCACGGTCTGCTGCCATCTGGCAGGCCTTTCTGCCTTCAAGTGTTGTTTCTGTTGATGACTCTTTAGGCTTGGTCAGTTCCTGCAGCTCCTTCTCTGTCAACGTGACGTGGATGTCCACCATGTGACCCTTCTTCTTCCCTCGCGTGATGGTCCCAGTTAATGTGACATAGCGGCTGTCCAAAGGCATATTCCACATACCTGCAGGGCATAAAGGAGGTAAAAGTCAAGATCAGAAGAGTGGACATTTCATCACAGTGTTGTCCAGAGGCTGGGCTGAGTATGAGTGTCCTTTTTTTTTTTTTTAGGTGAGGAAGCTTAGCCCTGAGCTAACATCTGTGCCCATCTTCCTCTATTTTATATGTGGGACGCCTGCCACAGCATGGCTTGACAAGCAGTGCATAGGTCCATGCCCAGGATCCAAACCCACGAGCCCCAGGCCACTGAAGTGGAGCATGCGAACTTAACCACTATGCCACGAGGCCAGCCCCCGAGTGTCCACTTTTATAGCAGCTGGTGTGCTACTGGAGTCAGTGATTCAGTGATGGACTGAATGGGTCTCCCTCAGGAGGGTGACCACTGGTGTTGTTATTCCTGCAGTGAACTCTCAGTCCACACTGATAAAATTATAAAACAGATTAAACTTGTTTTCCATGTTCTCTCTTCACTTTTCTGGGCCTTAATCTTGTCACTATCTCTGTGATATTGAGGGGTGTGAGGAACTTTACTACAGACACCACTTTATAGTGGCGAAGATTGTACTACGTGTGTATTATACTGTGGGCAGCCTACCCACTTCCCTCCTCGTTCCTATCTCTATGCTTCCCTGAGAGGAGGCCTCCTCACATGCCTGTGGACATCCCAGCCCTCGTATCCAAGCTCTGTACACACACACACACACACACACACACACGCACACACGAACCCCACCACCACCACCACCAACCACCAAACAGCCATCCTTGGCCACTCTGGAAGTGAGGTTGGAGATACTGAAATGGGGAAGTCCGTGGTTCTTGGTGTGTGAAATGCAGTCTAGAAGTGGAGGGGTTGGGGAGAGTACAGGCTTTAGGTTGGCATGTCCCCTGGACCCCATTGGACTCCTTGCCCCATGGCTGGAAGAGGGATAAAATGGAGCCACCTAAAGAGCATGGCCCAGGATAACGGCAGGGACTGTGATTGCCCAGATAGAAAGGTTGGACTGTTCCCCCAAACCCTAACGGTTTCACAGTCTCCCTCATCTCAACAAATGATACCACCATCTATGCTCTCTGTTGTTCTTGTCAAAACCCCAGGAGTCACTGTTGACTCCTCTCTTTCCCTCACTCCCTGCCTCCGATCCATCAGCAAGTTGCAAATTGCATTATGAGCCCAGCCTCTCTCCTCTAGTTATCTCTCCTGCTGTCACCCTAGCCCAGGCTTCTACATTAGTGCTAGTGTGGCTGCAGTGGGACAACAGCTTCCCATCAGCTTCCACTCTTACCCTTGTAAGCCATTCTTTATAGAGAAGCCAGATGACTGTTTAAAAATATAAATGAGATGATGTCTCTCCTTTCTTAAAAGTCCTTCATTGACTTCCTCTTGCGCTTACAACAAATTCCAGACTCTTTACTACGACCTGCAAGGCCAACACGGTCCAGCTCTGCCTATCTTTCTGACCTCCTCCCACCATCCTCCCCCTGGTTCTTTACACTCTCAACACAGAAATAACCCCATTCCAGAAATGGGCCATGGTGCTCCCACCTTAGGGTCTTTGCCCAGCTGCTCCCCTCCTCATAAAGCCCTGCCTGAGATCTTTTCAGGGCTGGCTCCTTCCTACCATTCAGATCAGCTCAAACGTTGCTTCCTCAAGAGGCCTTGAATGATCAGGCAATCTCTCCCCCCACCCGTCCTCCACCACTTGCTCACCTTCCCATTACTGTGGTTTATTGTCTTTGGAACTCATATCACCACCTGAAATTATCTTTTATTTGCTGACTTGTTCACCCTCTGTCTTCGCTTGAGTAGAAGGCAAACTGCATGAGAGCAGGGACATTAATTGTCTCGTCCACTGTGGGTGTATGTCTTAGAGATCTATAGATCTGCACAAATCGATCCTCTTTTTGTTTTTTGTGAGGAAGATCAGCCCTGAGCTAACATCCATGCCAATCTTCCTCTTTTTTCTGAGGAAGACTGGCCCTGGGCTAACATCTGCACCCATCTTCCTCCACTTTTATATGGGACGCCACCACAGCATGGCTTGACAAGCGGTGCATCAGTGCGCACCTGGGATCCGAACCCTGGCCGCCAGCAGTGGCGCGCACGCCACTTAACCGCTACGACACGGGGCCGGCCCCAACAAACATTCTTATATATGCCTCCTTTTGCACATGGGCAAGTTGCACATAAGTTTCATGGGGCAGATACTCAGAATTTCTGGGACGTGAGGTATGCATATTTTGAATTTTGAATTTAACATATATTGACAAATTTCTCTACAAAGTGGCTAAAGCAGATTCCATTTCCTCTTGAGGTGTATGAGAGTATATTTATTTCTTCACATTGATGTTGTCATATTTTATCCAATTTTTGGCCATCCTACATGTGAAAGAGTACTATAAGTCATTGTTATCTTTTGTATTTTCCTGATTATTATGAAAGTCAACTATTGTTTCTTTATCTTACAAGTATTAAGTAATCAGCATAGTCTGCTTGTATTACTAATTTATGTGTATAAATTGGTCTCTTCCATTACACTAGGGTTTCCAAAAGGGCAGAGATCTCCTCTATATCACCTAGAAAAGAACATAATAAATGCTTAATAAATATTGTCAATTTGTTGAATGAAGACTGCAACATCGTGTGAAGAAATGGATCAACAAGAAGAAATAGGTCAGTGGGCAAATGCCTGTCTGTCTCCTGGAGGATCCTCATTTGGTTTGCTTCCCAGGGCTTTAAGCAAGTTGCCCCAGAGAGACTTACCATCATCCGCAGGATAGTCTAGGAAATCGTCTCCCTCCTCCTCTTTGGGCGGGTCTCCACCTTCTGATTCCCCGGGATCCTCATTCAGCTTCTCATTCTCTGACCGGTAGATGATGATAGATTGTGGGCGAGACTCTTTCTTCTTCTTTTTCCTGCGACCCATTGTGGACTCCCCATCCAGGGCCAGGGCAGCAGCCACGGCCTTCCTCAGAGAGCCCTGGTGGGGGCTTGGGAACTGGCCCTGGCCTTCCACTGGTGCCGGGTCTTCCATCCTAGTCCTCGTGTCTAGTTATTCCTTGTGAAGAGTCCGGTTTGCTTGAGCAAACTCACAATCCACACATCACAGAACTTCTTCCTGGATGGGGGGCTATGCAAAGATGTCCCAACGATGAGTTCCTCTTGAAAGAAAGGAAAGCAAAGCCATCAACAGGGACCAAATAGGGTGAGATGGAAAGGGGTTTGGAAAGTGATCTTCAACTTAGCAGAAGCCTTCTCCTCTCCTTAGTTCTCACAACACTTTATTTCAGGAGTGCTGCGGAAATACTTTTGCAAGAATGCATTGTTGTGAATAAAATTTTATTTGTGTTGCAGTAATATTTTTTTCATTTACAGAAACACATAATATCATGCAAAACCCATCAGTCTAGCTG
Source organism: Diceros bicornis minor (assembly GCF_020826845.1). Taxonomy (NCBI): domain Eukaryota; kingdom Metazoa; phylum Chordata; class Mammalia; order Perissodactyla; family Rhinocerotidae; genus Diceros; species Diceros bicornis. The sequence continues at coordinate 6,818,546 of NC_080776.1, read as the reverse complement.
GGGGATGCAGAATATAAGACAGTTGGGTGAGGAAGCCTTACAGACAAATGGGAATTAAGAACCCCCATTCTTACTCCCACCATAGATGGAGATTCAGATGGCTGGGACCAGTACTCTAGGCATCTGCCTACCGAATCATACGTTACAACTATACTCAAATGGAGGAATGCAACTTTGAGTAAGCCACCCAAAGATGGCACAACTTCACCAACCACGCCTACCCTGGTATTCTATAAAGGACACCTGTCTCCTGACTTTTTGTTGGCCCAAGATCCCAAAAGGTCCCTGGGATCTCTCTTATCACATGCTGGGAGACGAGTGGAGAGAATGCACACTTTTTGACTCTTAACACTTCTCCTCTTTTTGTTCTCCAGGTAAAGAGAGGTGGGGAAAGAGGAGAGTCTATATAACATCTTTTAAAGAGGACACTGACTGCCTGTGTTCTTGGTGTATTGAGCCATTAAGAAGAGAGAAATGCTTTGAGTGTTGCTGCTAAAGACGTGCAAATTAGCAAATATCCAGCTAGTCTTATTAGGCAACTAGCTGCCTATGGCTTAAAAAAAAGTGTTATTATGGAAAGTTTCAAACATATATAAATGGGAACCATTTTATTATGGAAAGCAGCAACCTATACAAAAGCAAAGAGAACTGTTTTAATGAACCTCCCTGTACCTATCACCCAGTTTCAACAATAATCAAAATAGTCATAGCCAATTTATTTAAATGCAATTGTAAGACAGCATTTCATTTCATCTGTAACTATTTCAGTACGTACCTCTTACCTATAAGGACACTCTTTTTAAAAAACAAAATCACAATATCGTAATCACACCTAACTTTTTTTAACCATTCTTTAGTATCATCAAATACCCAGTCAGTCCAAATCTCTCTATTTGTTTAACATTGTAAAGTCTATTTTCTTAAATTAGGATCCAAATAAGGTCTATGCAATGCAAACAAATTCCACATCTCTTTGTCTGTATTAGCGCTGTCCAATAGAACTTTCTGATACTACACCTGCAATGAGACTAGTGCAACTGAGGAAATGCATTTCTAATTTTATTGAACTCTAACCAATTTAACTCTATATAGCCACATGTGGTTACTGGCTACTATATTGGACAGCACAGGTCTATATGTTCGCCCTCCAATTTTTTTCTTACAATTGATTTGTTAAAGAAAGTAGGTCATTTATCTTGCAGATTCTCATAGCCTAGATCTTATTGATTGCCTCCCCACAGTGCATTCCTCTGAACCATATAGTTCCTATAAGTTGGTAGCTAAATACAGAGGCTTGATCAGATTCAGGCTGGAATTTTTTTGGTTGGTTGGTTGTTTTGGCAAGACAGCCTTATAGATGGTGTTTTGTACTTCCATCAGAAGGCACTTAATGGTAACTTAACTTGCTGTGAAATTACTAGCCATTGATGACCACTGGCTAGACCCATTAATTCATTAGGGGTTACTAAATGATGATATTTTATTTCTCTCATTTCTTCATTTATTAGCCAGAACACTCTCATGCACTTTTAACAAACCCAGTTTTAAACTTGGTGGAGAAGGCATAGCTGTGTTGTTATATAATATCTTTGGCAATTATACTGTGAAAATATCTTTTTTTAATGACTACAGTGGCAGCTTCTATTGCTATGTAAATTTCCTGAACTATTTTCCAGACAAATTTCCTAATTTCCAAATAACTGTATTTATAATTGAGAATTGCTAGATTCTAGTCACAATTCTGCGACCCCAGACTCCTAGAGACTGGTCACTTTCCAGTAATGCCAGGTTGCTGGCTTATTACTTCTGTCTCCAATTCCCAAATCCTCATTTTCCTTCAGTGATCTCTGGGTACTTCGTTTCTTTCAAGGCCACATGCACACTCTTTGGTTTTTCTTTATTCTCAATAATACAGCTTCTTTCCCTCTCATTTGTATTACATGGTCCCAATGTCTAGTGGACTGGCCTGGCAAGGGGGAAAAAAAGAAATGAACAAAAATCTAACTAGGCGCTAAATGCCACTCAATCTGAAGCAAATCCCATGTCTTAAAATTATGCATCTTTGGTATTACCATCTACCAGGACGGACTCTAGGTCATATTTCTTCAAACGACAAAACACACATTTTTTTTCTCATTTCAATGCTTCTAAAATTTGGGGACATCTTGAGCCCAGTGGAATGACTTTCCTCCCCAAGGCTGAGCTACCTTCTCACCAGGTAGCTCTCCTCCATTGCCCTCTCATCCAGTATCTCCTTTGTGCTCTAGCTGCTAATTTTCTTATCTGTCTCCCCACTGGGTGGCAGGTACTGGGTCTTAATCACCTTTGTGATAGCCCAGTGACTGGAACAAATAAGGTGCTTGAAACTGGTAGACCGTTAGCCATTAATGATTAGGTAGCTAGTAACTAAAGTGTCTTTTGGCAGTTATTAATTGTAGCCTTTAGCTGTTTATCCGCCCATGGTTAGCTTTGCTGCTTAGGCAATATATGGCCCAATCCCACTAGGTTCCTTAGATAACATCCCTGGTGCCTGGGTCACCATGGTAACAGATGTCTGAGTTGTTTTCCAGGAATTAGGAATTGACCATCTGTCCAGTTCAGGCCAATCGAGACCACCAACCCACCAACTGGGCCTGCACGGGTGCCCGATAGGTGAACCCCTGATGTCAGGGGGCTAAAAACCCCACCCTCAGATCATGCCTATGCCACCATTTTGTGAACATGCGTCCTACGAAGAGGCATGAAGCTTGACTATGGTTCCGCAGATCATCAATTACCTCACTTCTCCGATCTCCAATCATCTATTCCTACACTTCAGACCGCCCAGCCCCTGTATCTCATAAATATCCCGGAGCCCTCATTTTCGAGGAGGTGAATCAGAGGTTGATTCTCCTGCCTCCTCACTTGGCCGCCTTGTGATTAAATCCTTCCTCTTTGCAAACTCATCATCTCCATGATTGGCATAATCATGGGGCGGGCAAAACCAACCTGGTTCAGTAACATAGTGTTTTTACTGTATACATCTTTGCTGCAAGTGTTTTTGCCATACAACTAATTGGCCATAAGAGGATTTTGTCTTAAAAGATAAATAAATAACTCATTGACAGTTTTTTTTTTTTTTTGGTTTCTTTTCTTCATGGATGAGTCAACCACTGTAAAAGATTAAAAAATTACTGATTGATAGTTGTTTTTTTTGTCTTTGTCAGTTTGGTTTCATTTCTTCATTGATGAACTTCTCACATTTACTCCCCTTTTTCTATGACATAAATCTTAGTTGGCCCTCATAATGGTCTACACAGTGATGAGTAGACGTGGTGGTAGTGGTCTTAAAACAGTTGGCATTTCCTCTAGTTAGCAACGTTTTATTGACGGTTTTATCAACAGATTACATGATGAGTTGCCCCAGGAGTTGGTTTCTTATTTTCAAACACATTACATTGAGGAGAAAAAGAGGGCCAAGGGTTTCTCCTTTGAGGGTGCAGAGTTGAATTCACATTTCCCACAGAATGAAGACAAGTGCTTAGTTAGGTACACTTCACAAGAAAATAAAATAAAATCAGTTATTTGTGCAGTATCACCATGAATCTGCATACAAACATTTTAAATGTATTCAAATATTTTGTATTTCTCAATAGTCTTTTTTTTTGGTAACGAAGATTAGCCCTGAGCTAACGTCTGTTGCCAATCCTCCTCTTTTTGCTGAGGAAGATTGGCCCTGGGCTAACATCCGTGCCCATCTTCCTCTACTTTATATGGGACGCCTGCCACAGCATGGCTGGATAAGCAGTGCATAGGTCTGTGCCTGGGATCTGAACCTGCGAACCCTGGGCCACCGAAGCAGAGCGTGTGAACTTAACCAGCACGCCACCAGGCAGATCCCTCTCCTTCTGTCTCTTTTACTTTTTTATCTGCCTTCTCTGACTCACAGTTGCCAGTGTTTTTGAGACTCAATTCTCAATCCATTGCCCTCTATTCTGAACAGCACATTCTGTTCTTCTGTGGAAATATACAGTCTTCCTGCCTATGGCTATAGTGCCACCTCTGTGCCCAGAATGCCCAAAGCTAGACGTCAAGAATGATAGATCACCCAGATGTGTTTCCAGCAGCCTAGTGGATATTTTCCACTTAACTATCTCATCATTCTGGTTAAGCATGTTCAAACTAAACTCACGATCTTTATTTCCAGCAGACTTAATCCTTTAGTGTTACCAAGGGGAAAGGAGAAGGGGGAAGGGAAAGGAGAAAGGAAACCCCACAACATTTATGGAGTGCCTGTTCTCATTAAAGAGAACATTTACTGATTACATAATGTGTTAGGCTTTGTGTTAGTTGCTTATACAAGCATCACCTGTGAAAAGCTTACATAAGTGGGGCCATTTTAAAATAGAGCCAGAGTAGCCATTTCAGAGGAAGTGTTTGCAATTCTTACTCCTTGAACCTTTGGACTGTTTAAACTGGGCGAGACCTTTCGACTGAGCCAAACCAATACTGTCTTCCAAACAACTGTTTGTAAAGCTAACAGGAAAGACAACGTCATGACCACAAAGACTGATGATTATGAACTCTCTTTCTGAAGACAGAACCAGCCATGTATAGGTAAAGAATAAGCTAGCTTGAGGCCGGCCCCGTGGCCTAGTGGTTGGGTTTGCGCGCTCTGCTTCAGCGGCCCATGTTTGAGGGTTCAGATCGTGGGCTTGGACCTACAACACTTTCCGGCGGCCATGCTGTGGCAGCGACCAACATACAAAATAGAGGAAGATTGGCACAGATGTTAGCTCAGGGCGAATCTTCCTCAAGCATAAAAAAAGAGGAGGATTGGCAACAGATGTTAGCTCAGGACGACTCTTCCTCAGCAAATTAAAAAAAAAAAAAAAGAATAACCTAGTTTATTAACACCTATAGAAGATTTTTTTTCCTCTTCTTCTCATGTAAATATCCCTTTCCTTTCCCCATAAAAACCCTCCTTTTTCATCCTATAATTAGGACACTATTTGGGTTTCTACCTGAAGCTCTGCTTCCCAAATTGTAATTCTTTGATCCCAAATAAATACTTTACCTCTTAAACTGGTTTCTGTTTTTGAAGGTTGACAACCCCATTTAATTACATATTAAATTGGGCCGGCCCCGTGGTTTAGCAGTTAAGTGCGTGTGCTCCGCTGCTGGCGGCCTGGGTTCGAATCCCAGGCCTGCACCGACGCACCACTTCTCTGGCCATGCTGAGGCAGCGTCCCACATACAGCAACTAGAAGGATGTGCAGCTATGACATACAACAATCTACTGGGGTTTTGGGGGGAAAAATATAAATAAATAAAAATCTTAAAAAAAAAAATTACACATTAAATAAATATTTTTTAACAATATTATGTTCCAGATAGTGCACAATTGTTCTAGTCACAACAATTTTATAAAGGATGTACTATTTTATAAATGATGACATTTGGACTTAATAATAGTAACAACTAAAACTTATTGGATGTTTACTGTGTGCCAGTTGCTGTTCTAAATGCTTTAAAGTAATCATCTTGTTTAATCCTCACAACAAACCAATGAAGTGGGTACTATTATTACCCCCATTTAGAGGAGTAATCCGATCAAGGTTACATGGCATTGGGGCTGGGACTTACACCCAGGTTTGCTAATTTCAAGGCCCATGTTCTGTTCACCGTGCCATGCTGCCTGCCAACATTTACCCAAGATTCTATACTTAAACCTCTAGAGTCGTGTTTAATGAATCCATTTCTGGTGTTAGGGATATATTCCTATGTCCCTAATACTAATCACTCCTTAGATCCTGCCAATTGTTCCCATGAAATCCCTTTGTTAATCTGTCCATTTGGATTTCTATTACTACTATATGCTAGAATACAGCCCCCATACTCCTTTGTCCAAGCTGGTTTCTCTGCCTTCCGTTTCAGAATTCTTCCTCTACCATTTTAAATGGTTTTGATCAACAAAACAAAACATCATTTTTATCTTGTCCAGTATTCATCACTATCTTGCCATTTCTGACTAAAATATATCGAAAGGGTCTGCCTGGTGTTTGAGGCTCTCCATATTCCTGCCCTATCCTAGAGTTCAGTAGCAATTTTTCCCCTTCCCCACAACATGAGTAGTCAACACATCAACTTATGTTGTGTGAAAATAAATAAAGGAAATCTCATTCAAAATGGAATCAGGCAGCTGTGAAGGAGGAGCTCTCAGGCACATACTTTCCTTTGCACCTTACTTTACATTTCTGGGCAGGAAGAAGCTTACTTTACGTACCTCAGCAGGAGCAAGGAAGATCTGCACCTTACTCAGCAACAACCCAGACACTGAGAAGCCACCTCGACTCAGCCAATGAGATGCCGTCACAACCCTAAAAATCTCACTCTCCTCCAATGGACTTTTGTTCAGAACAGCCCCTGTCAACTTCCTCCTTTCTTCTATAGAAGAACACTCCCCTCTTTTGTTTTCCAGACTTGCCTGTGGTTCCCCACAGTTGTATTTCCGGAATTCCAACTCCTCTGCTATTCCTGAATAAACTCATTTTGCTTGAAGAATAACTGGCCATTTTATTTTTAAGGGTGACATTTTGTTCCTTCACCTTCTTCACTCTCTTCTACCTCCTTCAAGCCTGGCTCAACACAGGCTCACTTACTCAGGTCCCCTCCTGTGACTTCCAGCCCACACATGTCTCTGCCCCACCCTAATCCTGTTGTTGCAGGAGTGTGGTGAGAATGAAATGAATGTTCAAGTGTCAAATGCCTAGTGTTTATACTTCATAAATGTCAGTTTCCAGTCCCTTTCTTTTGCCTTCTCCTACTCTGTAATTCAGTAGCATTTGTCATCTGTACCATACTCTCTTAGTGCTTCCTTATGTAGCATTTCACGTCATCTTGTATTGATTATGGATGTTTTCATGATTTTTCATTCATCTGCCCAAGGAGATTATAAAATTTCAGATATCAGGAACTGTCTTCCACTTTTTCATCTCCAGTGGGAAGACCCCAGGGCTGGACATGTAGCAGATACCTAGTATGTATTTGTTGACCTGATAGGACAGAGGAGAAGGGCAAATGCCTATTCAGAAACAAGATATGAACAACTGTTGAGAGATGAAGGCTTAATTATCTTCCCTATTTTTGTACCCTTTATTATGTTGTCAGTATTTGATCTGAGAAGCAAGTTTTGAACATTTCTCCTGCCTTTTTGATTCCATAAGAGAGAGGGTAAAAAAAATTTCCCCAGTTTTAACACTTTAATCAATAGAATTAAGAAAGGAGACAGGACTTTGCTCTTTCCTCTAGAAGTTAGGCTTCACCCATCCTCCACCTCCACCCCCCACCCAAAGATTATTAACGAATGTGATACTGCAGAGCATAACCTCAATTGACCATTAGCTAAGGATTTTCAGTCATCCTAGAGGAAAAATAGGTTTTAAAGGATATGCGCAGACTCTAAAACTCATGCTTAAAAGAACTGGTTTTAAGCCATTCTTGATGGAAATTTTCCAGATAATTCTTAAATTCATCCACCACTTTTTCCCATCTCCATTGTTACCACTCTAGTCTAAGAGGCCATCATCTCTGATCTAGGGTTCTAAAAAATGCTTCTAATCTTCTGGCTTCTACTCTTGCTGTCATCCAATCAATTCTCCACTCAGCAGTTAGAAAGTTCTTTTGAAAGCATTAATAAAATCATGCCATTTTCTGCTTCAAACCCTCCCATGACTTCCCACTGGTATAAAATGAAATCCAAACTCTTCATGTGGCCTAAGGACCTGCATGGTCTGGCCCCTCCTTGTCCTGCCACCCTCTGCTATACCACCTCCTTCATATGTACCTCCTGTGCTCCAATCCCACTGGCTGCCTATGTATTCCTCAAGAGCACCAAATGCTTTCTCACTGAGGCCTTCTTGAATGAGGGCTGTCTCATTGCCCTCATTGCCCACTGGCTGGTATGTGGCTTTACCCCTACCCCTTCACCCCTACCCCTTCACATGGCCATCTCCATTGTATCCTCCAAGTCTCAGTTCAAACGTCACCTCCTCCAAGGCTTTCCTGACACCAACCCTAAAACAGGCTCCCTGCCTTGCTTTCCATTATTCTTTACCACAATGACCTGATCCCTGTATAAGCCTTATCAACACTTGTAATTAGGTATTTATTTGTTATTTTACTTGTTTATTGTCGATCTCCTCTGCTAGACTATAAGCTCTACAAAATGGTACCATTCAAATAGGCCAATAAGTAGGTGTTCAATAAAAAATTTGTAAGTAACCAGATTAATGATGTGGAGGGGATGCTGTCTGAAGCAGTAGCAAGTAAAGATTAGCCTGATTTTGTCAAACACCGAGACCAAAGAAAAGTTTAATAAAGAGACATTAGTAAGCTCCTTTATGCTTAATAAGCCCAGTTATGGCACAATTGCTAAGTGCTCCTCCCATATCTATTTTCTTCTTCTTTAATAATGGAGGTTTTAGCTGGTCACATGACTTCCCTGGTAAAGATAACACTTCTCAGCATCCCTTGCAGCTAAGTGTGATCATATGACTAGTCTCTGGCCAGTGGGATGTGAGAAGATGTGATGAGTGCAATTTCCACGTCTGTCCCTCTCCATCCTCTTTTCACCTGCTTGAAGGATAGAATATGAACTTGATGAGCCCTCTTCAGCTATGCAGACCAGGGCAACCTCCTGGGGATGGCACAGGAATGAGAAATAAGGAATAAAAGCCACTGTAACAGCCATAAACCCTCTTCCTCTGGATTGTAATATGAGAAAAAATAAATATCTTGTTTTAATCCAGGGTTATTTTGGTTCTCTTAAGGCAACCACACAGAAATCCTACCTAATACACTGTGATTGTCCAAAGTTATTTTCTATCTCAACCCCTCTGCTGTGCTCCAATTTGCCAGCTCCGGAGCACAGGCAGATCTTGATATGCATTTCAAAGTTAGAGCATAAAATGGCAACATCCCTGAAAATGGGTGGTCAAGCAGTTTTGATTCTCCTAGGTAGGCCAAGAATTCTGAAACTCAGCTGTCCAGTACAAAGGATATCACATGGATGCTCGCTAAAGCCCCACTGGAAACCCACTGAAGAGCTCAACACACTAAATGATACCATTATGGACTAAATTTTATGTCCCCCCAAAATTTACATGTTGAAATCTTAACCCCCAGTGTGACAGTATTAGGAGGTTATTAGGAGTAACATCCATGTATGTTACTTGTGTCCCTGCAATGAATATAAGGGCAAAGGCTTCAAAGCTTCCTGGCTTCTCCACTCATCAAGTCTGCAGGTTCTGCTGAGTATCTGGATAGGCTTGGAGAAGGCACTGGATCAGGTCTGCTCCAGTGACCACCTGGGAATAGAGAATTGTGAGCAGACTCCAGGGAAATCATGCCTGATGGTGACAGCTCTGTGAATCAGCACTGTGGAGGTAGGCGTGGGAGTCAGTGAGTGACTGACTGAGTAGGAACTGGCCAGGAGGGAGTAATGAACAGACTTCTTGCTGATGACTCAGCTTTACAAAAGCATTATGCCTGGGTAGATATGCGCATTCTGTGGTGTTGCAAGTCTTTGGATTTGTTCTGAATGCCTAAGAGCTATTGGTTTTCTTTTAATAAAATTCTCTTTTAGCACACTGTTGGCTATCTCACTATAAGCAGACAATGCTATCTCTTTTAGTCTGTCCGGGCTGCTATAACAAAAAGATCATAGACTGAGTGGCCCATAACAAACGTTTTTTCTCACAGTCTGGAGGCTGAGAAGTCCCAGATCGAGGTGCCAGCAGATCCAGTGTCTGGTAAGAGCCTGGTTCATAGATGGCCGTCTTCTTGCTGTGTCCTCATATGGCAGAAAGAGCAAGAAAACTCTCCGGGATCTCTTTTATAAGGGCACTAATCTCACTTGTGAGGGATCCGCCCTAGTAACCTAATCACCCCCCAAGTCAGGATTTTTTTTCCTCTTCTTCTCATGTAAATACCCCTTTCCTTTCCCCATAAAAACCCTCCTTTTTCATCTTGTAATTAGGACACTATTTGGGTTTCTACCTGAATCTGTGCTTCCCAAATTGTAATTCTTTGATCCCAAAAATATACTTTACCTCTTAAACTGGTTTCTGTTTTTGAAGGTTGATAATCCCATTTAATTACATATTAAATAAATATTTTTTAACAATATTATGTTCCAGATAGTGCACAATTGTTCTAGTCACAACAATTTTATAAAGGATGTACTATTTTGCAAATGATGACATTTGGACTTAATAATAGTAACAACTAAAACTTATTGGATGTTTACTGTGTGCCATTTGCTGTTCTAAATGCTCTAAAGTAATCATCTTGTTTAATCCTCACAACAAACCAATGAAGTAGGTACTATTATTATCCCCATTTAGAGGAGTAATTCGCTCAAGGTTACATAGCTTTGGGGCTGGGACTCACCATTTTATAACTGGACCTCTTTTGCTGACGTTTGGGAAAATGGTCTGAGATTCCATATGTCCAGGTGTTTACGGCTTTAAGCCAGGCCCCTGACCTTTGGGCTGTTTGTCGAATGTGTTTGTTTACTCCCCAAAAGACCCACAAGACTGCAGATAACTTAGACGACGACTGCCTGGTCAGACAGATTCCAAGGCCACCACCTACAACTCTGGAGGCCCCTCCTGATGTAGAAAGCACATCCACCTCTCCTCCTTACTCTGAGGGCTCGAAACAACAAGACCCCTTAAGTCCAGCAGGACACACTTGCAGTGGGGCATCCTCTAATTCTGGTCAGTTCCTCCTTTGGGAAGTAGCTAATGGAGACATGGGCACCATTCAAGTCCACGCCCCTTTCTCTATGACAGACATGGCTCAGATAAAGTCTCCGTTAGGATGCTATTCCGAAAATCCCTCTAAATTCATCGATGGCTTTCAGCAGCTCGTCATGATGTTTGCGTTAACCTGGCAGGATATATATTGTCCTGACTTGATGCTGTACTACAGATGAGAAAGGACGTATTTGGGCTGGGGCTGATGAGCTCCACGCTAGGGATCGAAATCCATATCCTGTAGGGGGCACAGCAGTGCTGGAAACAGACCCTGGCTGAGATTATAGGGATGAGCAGGAAGGGGAAAAAAGAAATCATCTGATAACATGCCTGATGGAAGGAATGAAAAAAGGATTTATTAAACCTGTGAATTTTGAAAAACTTCAGGAAGTTACACAAGGAGCAGATGAGAACCGTGCTCTGTTTCAGGGAAGACTAGCAGAAGCTATTCGTAAATACACAAACTTAGACCCTGCCTCTCCAACGGGCATCACTATTTTAAACATGCATTTTATCAATCAGTCAGCTCCTGACATTCGGAGTCAATTACCCAAGTTGGCCCTAGGGCCACTAACCCCCACCCAGCGGCCAACAGAGGTGGCCACCCAGGTTTTTAATAACAGAGACCTGGCTATCAAACAAGATAAGGACTGCAGGGCTAAGGTCCCAGGTAAGATACAGGCTCTTGTCTTAGCAGCCGCAATTGCGGATTTGCCACAGAGACAGACTAATTCGGGGTCCAAAGCCAAATTTAATGATAGGGGTCTATAGAAGTCCCCCTGTTCTAAATGTCAACAGCTGGGACACTGGGGTAAGCAACGCCCCAAGAAGGATCTGCCTCCAGGGCCATGTCTTCATCGCAAAACGGAGAGACATTGGAAGAGGGATTGTCCCCGTCTCCAGAGTGAGAGGGGGCCAAGAACCCATTTCCCCGCCCGAGGAAATGATCCAGAGGATTCATCCTAAAAAGGCCCAGAGGCCAGTCCGGCTCCCATTGACATCCAATAGGCTGAGCCCCGGGTTACTCTGCATGTGGAAGGTGAGCACAGCAATTTTCTTATTGATACGGGAGCCGCTTACTCTATCCCTGTTTGCCGTGCTGGTCCGACACCTATGCTGGTAAGTCATCCCATAAGATTGTGGGGATGGACGGAGACTCAAAATGTTGTATTCAGGCTTATCCCCTGACTTGTAAATATCAAGATCAGGTGTTGTCACATTCCTTTCTTGTTTTGCCTACCTGCCCCACCCTGTGGTTAGGTTGAGATTTAATGACCAAGCTGGGAAGTCAGTTCATACTGACGCAGGGAGAAAATAACTTGTTCGTGGCACTCTATGTTGGATCCATAGGTCAACAAATGCCTCTCAGTATTCCTGCCCGTATACTAAAGGAGGTGGATCCCCAAGTACGGGATTGTGCCCTTCCCAGAAGAACCATCGCTGCCACTCCTGTTTCTATTACTCTTAAAGACCCAACTTGTGCTCCTCATGCTAAACAGTACCCCCTGAGGCCTGAAGCTATACAAGGACTTCAGCCCGATTTCTAAATTTCTGGAACACGGGATTCTCTGGCGATGTCAATCACCCTATAACACTCCTATCTTGCCTGTTAAAAAGCCCAATGGCGAATATCTCGTTTGGTTCATGACTTGCAAATAGTTAATGAGGCCGTTGTTCCCACTCATCCCGCAGGACCTAATCCGTACATTATTCTTTCTCCAATACCTGATGGTGCACAATGGTTTACTGTTTTGGATTTAAAAGATACTTTCTTTTGCATTCCCATGGCAGAGAACTCTCAACTGCTTTTTGCTTTCAAATGGCATTTCCTAACGAAGCCCTGCCTGTCCAATTGACCAGGACTGTTTTGCCTCAGGGATTTCGAGATAGCCCTCACTTATTTGGCTTGGCATTGGGAAGATATTTACGAGACTTAAATCTCAAAGACAGTTGGTTAATACAACATGTAGATGACATCTTAATTTGTAGTCCTACTAGAGAAATTTCTGATGCTAACACTATTTTAACACTCAATTTCCTGGGCTAACTCAGCTATCGCATCACACCCACTAAGGCCCAAATCTCTCTACAAGGGGTTGAATATCTGGGGTATGAGATATTAAGCCGGGTATCTGAGGGGTACTGTAGATATTTGCTGTTTTTTCCTGATTAACTTGAGGGGTGACTCAGCAGTCTCAAGGATTTATGAGCTTGTTTTGCAGGAGAAAGACAATGCCTTCGGGGAGGTTGCTATCACCAGATGGCTGATCACCTGATGGATGGCTGGCCCTCAGCAGCTGCTGAAGCCCAGAAGTCAGATTGCCCAGAGGCTTATCGGGAGTGACTCCTTTGTTTCCCTGAAGTCCCTCCTGCCAGGTCTCTTAGCTTATAGAACCCCCCTGCTTTCTGTTCCAGAGGAGGTGGATTTGAGCGACCCTGGGCTCCCCTCTACTCCTTTTGACCAATTCGAATAAACCTTTCTCATCTCCAAGCACCGATATCTCAGTGTTTGGCTTGCTGGTCATCGGGCACACGAACTCGAGATTAAGAGGTTCGGTATCAATTTTGGCGAGCCAGCCAGGAGTCTCGGGCCATGGCTGGACAGCCCTGGTGGGAGTTTGAGTGGTAGGTGGTCCCCAGCAGCTGCCCGGGCATCTTTGCCTGGAAGGACCTCCTCTGCCCCTCCCCGCTTCCCACCAGTGTCGGCCACCCTCGGCCCAACGCTGGCTTGGAGTGGAGAAACGCACTGGACCTTGGTCTACTTTTTGTCCTTGTGTGGATGCATGTGTCTTGTACGTGAGTACTTTTGGTTTTGCTCTGTGGGCCGAGTCGCCATGGCACCCGCAGTCGTGAATTCTCTGTCTCTCCATTTGCATTGTGTGAAAGGAGGGCCCCTCGTTTGGGAGAGATCTAGGGAATTGTTGGACTTTGCCTTCTGTTTTTGTCCTGCAGGACTCGGTTTTGCATTTGCATTTGTCCGGTGAGTCAATAGGACACTCGGGGTCGTCAATCTCTGTCTCTCCATCTGCTTTCTATGTGAAAGGCGGGACCCTCGTTTGGGAGAGACGTGGGGGACTGTTGGACTTCACCTGTTGTTTTTGTCCTGCAGGAGTTGGATTTTGTCTTTGTATGGGTGCATTTGTCTTGTGTGTGTTTGTCTAAGTTTGTTGATTTGATTGAAATGGGCATGTCCCCAGAGTTATCGGTAGTGGCGGCGGCGCGGATGGTGATGGTGCAGGCGGCACAGATGGGAAAATGACGTGGAAGGCACAACAGAGCCGCCTGGTGTTCCCTGCCCCATCATGGCAGCAGTGGCGGCGGGAGGGGTGGCCTGAAGGCAGGTGGGCACCTCTGTGCTTTGCCCAGCTGGCTGGGCCCAGGAGTCATGATGAGCAGCAGTGGCAGAAGAAGCCCAGCGCCCAGTCACTTGGCTGCCACCTGGACACGGGGCAGGAGCCGGAAGAAATATGTCCTTGGGTACATTTTTAGAGTCTGCACCTGAAATTGAGAGGCCCAACAAGAAAAACTCCTCAGCTTCCCAGAGGCCGCAAGACTGCCTCAGGCATAAACCCTGAGGCCCAGGGTAGTACATTTTTATTTATTTTTTTGAGGAAGATCAGCCCTGAGCTAATATCTGTTGCCAATCCTCCTCTTTTTGCTGAGGAAGACTGGCCCTGGGCTAACATCTGTGCCCATCTTCCTCCATTTTATATGCGACGCAGCCACAGCATGGCCCAACAAGCAGTGCATCAGTGACCGCCGGGGTTCCGAACCCCGGGCCGCACACAGCAGAGCGCGCGCACTTAACCGCTATGCCGCCACGGGGCTAGCCCCGGTACAGTGGTTCTTAATAGCTATTTCATATCTCATAGTGCTCCAGACACCCTGTAGGAAACTCCAGGAGTTGGTTATAGGTCCCGATGCTAGTTCTGCACAGCTAGTCGAGTCTGCTGTTGGGGTGTTCAATAACCAGGATGTAACTGAGGATGAAAGAGAAGACAAGATGAAAAGGCAAACCGCCCTGCTAGCTGTGGCCCTCCAGATGCTCAAGGTAACCCGAGGGAAAGGAAGATGCCATGGGTGAGTGACCCCGGCCCCCACAGAGGGACCACAAGGCCACCAACAAAATTGGGGGCTAATCAATGTGCATACTGTTGGCAGGAAGGGCAGTGGCGGCGGGACTGTCCAAACTCTCTCCAGAGAAGGAAGGGATTGAACGGGACTAGGTCATGCCAACGTCCTTTGACCACAGATGAGATGTGACGGGGCTTTGGGGCTCCCCTCTTGGCTCCAGGAGCCCTGGGTGACCTTGGCAGTAGAAGGAGAACATATTGAATTTTTGCTCAATGCTGGAGCCATATTCTCGGTGTTGAATGCCCAAAATGGAAACCTTTCTAAAAGAAAGTGTGACATAAAAGGGGTATCAGGAAAAGGAGAGACCAAAAGGTCTCTGGAGCCCTTGACCTGTGAAATAGGATCAAAATGCTGAACTTCCGATATAAGAGCCATAGGGGCATCCTTTGTTATAATAAATTACTTCAGTCCTCAGCTCCAGAGCAATACAGGTGAAATGGGTGTCCTTTGTTATCCATAACAAGCCCCTTTCAAACATGCCTGAATTTATGTTAATAAAGTGACTTTTGGAAAGACCCTAAGGGCGGGGGCTGGTTGCCAAGGGAACCAACTGTGTGATTAGAGAGTTGGAACTTTCAGCCCATCCCGCTCCCTACACCTCCAAGGTGCGGAGAGGGGCTGAAGAGAGATTTGGGAAGAGTGGCACCCTCAGAGAGAGCTTGGGAGCTCCACATCCCTCTCCCACATACCTTGCTCTATGCAATAAAGGTAAAATGGGTGTCTTGTTATTCTGTTAAGTAAAATGTTTTCCTGAGTTCTGTGAACCTATCACAATGTTTTATCAAACCCAAGGGAAGGGAGTCTTGGGAACCTCTGGTCTGTGACCGGTTGGTCAGAAGCGCAGGTGACAACATGGACTTGCAACTGGTATCTAACATGGGAGGCAAAGAGTAATCTTGTGGGATCTGATGCTATCTCCAGGGAGATACTGTCACAAATATCTTAAAAGACTGTTAAATACTTAGGGTTTGAACTGTCAGAAGGACAGAGAATCCTCCTCCCAGACAGAAGGGAAGCAATGGCCGAGTTGCCACTCCCACTACCTGTGGACAATTGTGGGGACTTTTAGGAACGGCAGGTTTCTGCCGAATTTGGATGCCCAACTTCAGATTAATTCTAAAACTCTAAATCAGGTCTTAAAGGGAAGAGAACTCCAGCCTTGGATGTGGACACAAGAGTGCCAGAATGTGTTCAGTCAGTTTAAAGGAAAATTGTTAACTGCCCCAGGCTTGGGACTCCCAGATTTGAGAAAGCCCTTTGATCTTTTTACACATGAGAAACAGGGCCTTAGTTTGGGAGTCTTGACCCAGAGGCCTCTGGCCTCTTCTTCTAAGCACTTGGATCAGACAGTCAGGATGGCCATCTTGCCTCTGAGCCATTGCTGCCACCTGTGACATACTTCGAGAAGCCAAAAAGTACACATTGGGGCAGCTCACCACGGTGCACACTCCCCATTGTGTCGTCCATTTATTAGAACAGAAAAGAGGATCAGGCTATTTTATTAGGCAACCCAGAGGTAAAGTTAAAGACTATTTCTTTTTTTTTTTAAAGATTTTATTTATTTCCCCCCCAAAGCCCCAGTAGATAGTTGTATGTCATAGCTGCACATCCTTCTAGTTGCTGTATGTGGGATGCGGCCTCAGCATGGCCAGAGAAGCGGTGCGTCAGTGCGTGCCCAGGATCCGAACCCGGGTCGCCAGCAGCGGAGCGCACGCACTTAACCGCTAAGCCACTGGGCCGGCCCCTTAAAGACTTTCTGTCTTAAACCCTGCAACCCTGCTAGCTACAGGTGTTCTCGAGCTGACCTGATTTGACTGACCAACTGTTGGAGCAGCAGGACTTGGAACTGTTCACTGACGGAAGCAGCTTCAGGGACCAGGGACAACCTCGAGCAGTCGTCCACCCTACAGGACGCCATGGAAGGGAAGGCTCTACCTCCAGCTACCTTAGCTCAAAAGGCTGAGCTTGGGGCCGGCCCGGTGGCGCAAGTGGTTAAGTGTGCGCACTCTGCTGCAGCGGCCCGGGGTTCACCGGCTCGGATCCTGGGCACCCACCGATGCACCGCTTGTCAAGCCATGCTGTGGCGGCGTCCCATATAAAGTGGAGGAAGATGGGCATGGATGCTAGCCCAGGGCCAATCTTCCCCAGAAAAAAGAGGAGGATTGGCAGATGTTAGCTCAGGGCCGATCTTCCTCACACACACACACAAAAAAAGGCTGAGCTTATAGCCCTAACTAGGGTTCTTCAAAAAAGTCAAGACAAAAGAGTACAGACTCAGGGCCGGCCCCGTGGCTTAGCGGTTAGGTGCGTGCGCTCTGCTACTGGTGGCCCGGGTTCGGATTCCGGGCGCGCACCGACGCACCACTTCTCTGGCCATGCTGAGGCCGCGTCCCACATACAGCAACTAGAAGGATGTGCAACTATGACATACAACTATCTACTGGGGCTTTGGGGGAAAAAAAAAGGAGGAGGATTGGCAATAGATGTTAGCTCAGAGCCGGTCTTCCTCAGCAAAAAGAGGAGGATTAGCATGGATGTTAGCTCGGGGCTGATCTTCCTCACAAAAAAAAAAAGAGTACAGACTCAAAATATGCCTTTTTAGTGGTCCATATCCATGGGGCCATGGAAAGAGAAGTGACTCGACCACTGTAAGAGGGAAATATTGACGTTATTAGAGGCCATTAATGACCCCGTGGCAGTAGCCACCATGCACTGCCCTGGATATCAGAAAGGGGACACTTTGGAAGCCAGAGGTAATCAAATGGCTGATCAGGGGCCAGCCCGGGGCCATAGCGGGGGCATGCGCATGCTCCGCTGCTGGCAGCCCAGGTTCGGATCCCGGGCGGTCACCGGGCGGTCACCGATGTACCACTTGTCAGGCCATGCTGTGGCAGCGTCCCATATAAAGTAGAGGAAGGTAGGCACAGATGTTAGCCCAGGGCCAGTCTTCCTCAGCAAAAAGAGGAGGATTGGCATGGATGTTAGCTCAGGGCTGATCTTCCTCACAAAACAAACAAACAAAAAAGGCCGATCAGACAGCAAAGACTGCTGCTAGGACTATGAGTTTGAGACACTCCCGGCTCCCTTAGTTCCCCAGATTGACTTTGCTAAATTCCAGCCTAGCTCCACCCTGAAAGATTTAGAGAGAGCCAGAGGATGGGGATTCGACTCCCGCTCTCTGGAGCATCCTGGCTAGAAACATAACTGGGAAGGACTCATCCTGGTACCTGAAGCCCTTCTGGGAGAAACTGTTAATCACTATGGGAGGGATGCCACCTTGCAGTGGATCCAAAAGGTATTTAATTGGTCCAAATTTGCAAGTGACCATTCAGAAAGTTACCCAACAATGTGTTTCATCTGCGCCAAAAACAATCGCAGGACAGGGCCGCCTTCCTTGGACAAGGGCATTCAACATGGAGGAGTCACCCCTGTGAGGACTGGCAAGTGGACTCTACTATGATGCCTTGAGCCTCTGGGAATGTCAAGATTCGTAGATGCCTTCACAGGGTGGATTGAAGCTTCCCCCTCCAGAACTGAGAAGGCCACCGAAGTGACCAAAGTTTCGCTAAAGGAGATCATTCTCAGGTATGGACTCCCACTGTCGATCTAGAGTGACAACAGAGCCGCATTTATCTCCTAAATAACCCAGGAAGTATCGAGAGCCTTGGGGATCACTTAGAAACTCCACACTTCATGGCAGCCCCAGTTGGCAGGAAAGACTGAAAAGATGAACCACACATTAAAGAAAATGATTGCCAAAATCTGTCAGGAAACTAATATAACCTGGGATAAGGTGTTGCCCTCTGCCCTGTGGAGGATCCATGTAGCAGAAGGAAATAGCAGTCAGGTAGCACTTAAAATTTTTAAATGAGATTCTAGCTTTTGTTCATGAGTTCAGCTCACAGGTCCCCGTTCCCATCAGATGTTCCACTCCACCACATCAAGGCAGGTGACTAGGTTCTCCTTAAGTCTTGGAAGGAGCGTGGACTAGAGGATCAACTAACTCCCAAGTGGACCAGGCCTTATGAAGTCCTCCTGACCACCCCTTCATTAGTCAAATTGGCCGGAGTCAAGCCGTGGATTCATCACACCCGAGTGAGGCTTGCCAGAGCACTCAGAAACTGAAAAGAAAACACTGGTCTTGTGAGCCCCTGAAAGACCTTAAGCTGCTGTTCCAGGTTCAGACAGCCGACACTAAACAGTCAGATAAGCAAGCCCAATTGGGTTCTTGCATTTTGGGTTCTGGAAATTTGGGTTAGTCAAATATGGAATCTCAAGTAATGATAATGCAAAAAGCAAAATATAGCCCAGTACTCGAAAGTATTTTCAATCCCAGGTTGAAAACTTGCCTTCCTCAGTTTCCCCATCTTCGCCCCCTTTCAGCAGGAAGTAGCCAGAAGGATCGACACCCTGCTCCCTACAAGAATAAGGAAGGGAAAAAAGACAGTGGGGGTTGAAGCTGGGTATCTGAGGGGTACTGTAGATATTAAACCAATTTGCTGTTTTTTCCTGTTTAACTTGAGGGGTAACTAAGGGGTCTCGAGGATTTGTGAGCTTGTTTTGCAGGAGAAAGAGAAAAATGCCTTTGGGGAGGTTGAGATCACCAGATGGCCAATCACCAGATGGATGGATGGATGGCCGGCCCTCAGCCGCTGTTGAAGCCGAGAAGTCAGATTGCCCAGAGGCTTATCGGGAGTGACCCCTTTGTTTCCCTGAAGCCCCTCCTGCCAAGTCCCTTAGCTCATAAAACCCCCCTGCTTTCTGTTCCAGAGGAGGTGGATTTGAGAGAACCTGGGCTCCCACCTTAACTCATTTTGGCCAATTCGAATAAATCTTTCTCATCTCCAAGCACCGATGTCTGAGTGTTTGGCTTGCTGGTCATCAGGCACACGAACTTGAGATTAAGAGGTTTGGTATCAAGATCACCTTGAGCCATAGGGCTCTATGTCTGCCCAGAAACAAAGTCATTTTAGATCTGGAAGCCAGGGAAGTAATTTTGCTGATGCTGAGGCCAAACGAGTGGCAAAACGAGACTACCTTCTCGCCCTTCTTCCCAGTCCCCTGGGTCTAGGTAATATTGTTCCTAGATACACTGAAAAAGAAAGAAATTTAGCACAGGAAAAAAGGATTTTTGCAGGACACTTCAGAGCCAACTGTCTCGGTTTAACAACCCGTTAGGAAAGCTCTTTGTGCCCAAGGAATGACAATGGGAGCTGGTTAATGGGATTCATCGGGCTACTCATTGGGGCAAACATTCCCTGACACAATTAATAGGCAAATTTTTTGGTGGCTTGGGACCAACTTCTATCAAAAAACAGGTTTGTGGAGCCTGTGCTGTTTGTGCACTAAAGAAGCCTTGAGGCAGGCTTCAAGCCGCTTCCCCTTTCTTGGCCCACACAAAGGCATGGCACCCACCCTGGAGAGGACTGGCAACTTGATGTTACTCGAATCCTCCTTGCCGTGGATGTAAATGATACTGGCTCAAGACAAGGTTGACATGAGGGAAGGCATGTTGTAGAAAAGAAACCCTACTGTAACTTTGAATGACCTCTGACAAACTAACCCAGCTGGGTATGCACCCTCCAGGGGACCTAACTGCTCCGTAGATTTTAGGACCCCCTACTTGTGCACGTACCTCTCAGCTGTGATAAGATGATCGCTTTGTTCTTTTGAGTTCCTTAGGAATATGATGACCCCCAAACAGAGAGTCTATGCTGAGAGCCATCATCAATGAAAACTGGAAGATCTGGTGTGGCACTCCCAGTCTGTAACACGAGAAGGTCAACATTCCTAACCCCCTCCCCAATAACCCACCAGCCTCTATAACTGCTGTAAGGTTTTGTGCCCCTTAAGATGGTTTTTTTCAGACATGAGTTGGCCATCTTCCCTCTTGCTAGCAAGCTGTAATAAAAAAGTCCTTCTTCTCCTACCACCTTGCCTCTTGACTATTGGCATGTCTTGCGGCGAGCAGAAGGCCCCACGTTTGGGCGGTATCATAAATATATGTTTTGGTCTTCATAGATAGCTTTGCAGGATGGCTCTAGACGTTTTAACTTCTGCTCAGGGTGGCACTTGCGCCATCACTAAAACTGAGTGCTGTGTATATATTCCTGATTACCATAATAAGGTCCCTACTTTACTTCAAGACATGGGGAAACAAATCAAGTCCATGTGGGACCCCGCCTGCTCTTTTAATGATTGGCTAAATTCATGGTCGGGTCCTGGGTTCTGGATGACTATCAAAGCTCTCCTTATTGGATTAGCAGGCCTCTTGATTCTGTTAATTGCGATATGCTGTCTTTTCCATTGTTTATCTGTCAGTTGCCAACAAGGACTCACTTCCTTAACTTCGCCCTCTGGACAGATGATTCTCTCTCATCTTGAAACGGTCACTTGACTCTGCAGAGGCCACATTTCGGTCATCTGAAGCCCCCGGTTCCAGTCACATGATCCCCGTTTAGGGACAGCTCTACGCCCATACTCGGCAGGAAGTAGATATAGAAGATGGACCTTCACCCATTTCCCAAAGATTTTTGGGATCAAGGGTTCAGAGGGAAATATGACGTGGTTGAAACCTTGTCTATGACTCGTTTTACAATTTCCAATTCTTTCCATGAGACTTCATTCAGTCTTGCATTACTCATTCACCTCTGGCTAGGAGCGAAGGAATTTACCTCAGGAGGTAATCAATGACTTTACTCTCCTGCCTATGTGTCCCTTGAGGCACACTGTACCTTGGAATGCAAGGACACATCTCATTCATCCGCCCCATGCCCTAATCTTTGAGGCTAACCAGACCACCTAATACTTTCTCATTTGACATTTCTACAGAATACTGAAAATAGCTAAACTGGTATGTAATGGCCCCGCACAGGCACTTCCATGGAGCAGCTCTCTACTGCCCATGGGTCCTGCCCCCAGGCAGCTCCTTACTGCCCATGGGTCCTGTTCCCATGCTGAACACAAAGTAAAGGTACACGAACGAACCATTGGCTCACGTCTGAAAATTCTTTTTCGACTTGTGACTCAGTAGCCCCACATCACTGTAAGCAGTATTTCTTTTGCTATTGCCAACCTACCTGGTCCTGAAAGGCTCTCCCAGTGAGGCAGGATCATCATCTAGGGAGGATCCTACTGTCTACAGAGGAAATAATTCCTGGAAGTGAGGGTAGCTGGTTACAAGGAGCTTGAGCATCTCATTTTTGTAAGAGCTGTGAGATCTGATCGCCACTCTCTGTTCTTTTGTTTGCTTATTGCCCTACCTCTCACGGCACACATACTCCTCCCACCCCCTACTCCTGCTCCCAAGATACATACATGCTAGAATATAAACTCTACAAAGGCAAGGACACTTAACTGTCTTGTCCACTGTTCTGTATCCTCCAGGCCTAGAACAGGACCTGGCAGGTGTTCAATAAATATTGGCTGCATATTGTGAACTGGTTAAAGGTCTTATTTATGTAACTTGTGTTACATAATATGTAACATAATTATGTAACATATTACATAATACGTAAATTGGCTCAGGATTGCTCTTATTTCAAGATTGGGCAGGGCTAGATGCCTCATTGACATTCCTTCAGCACCCAGATTCTGTGAATCTGAATGTTGAGAATCCTGCAGACTCCTGTCAGTCTGAGCCAGGAGCTGCTTTGTGGAGGGGAGAAAATGAAGTTACCAGGCAGATGGGTGGGAGAGGGGTGGGAAGACGCATCTCAGAAGATGAAGGGAGTCAGTGCTAATGGGGTGTGACAGAGTGGGAGTGTGGAAGGATCATGGCCATGGCGAGGCCTTTCTCTCCAGGACAAAGGGGGCAGTGATGCAGAGCGCAGGGTAGCATTTGATTCAGCCAAAGGAGCCGTCAACTCAGCATGGCGTGGTTGCCCTGAGACGAGATGGCTCAACCAGGAGCCGGAGTTAAAATCTGGAAACAAAGAGCCTCCAAGTGGCAAAACTATTGCTGTGCCTCCAGTCCTTTTGGGGTTAGCAGACTTTCAAACCCTGACTGAGGTCTGAGGCAAAGAGGACATGCCTCTTGATTTTTAGTAAAAGACCTCTGGGAAAGACTCCACATCTCTCTCAATCACAAGCTCTCTCTGGACTGTGATAAAAGGCTTTCTGACTGCTCTTCCTTGCAGCTGAGGAATGGCTCCTTCTCATCCTCAGCCAGCAAAACAGGGTGGCAGCAGTCCAGTCATCTTTTCGCTGGAGGATTGCAGAATCCCTCTCTCAGTCCACTCAGCCACCACACAGAGTCTGCAGGACAGCCAGGCCCTTACTGACCAGCCCTGGGAGAGCTCCGTGAATCCACAGGTCCAGCCCAGGCCACAAACCACATTAAATTATCTCTCTGATAAAATTATCTTTAAAAGAAATTTCAAGTGTTCCTTTCTTCCAAGAAAGCAAGCCTGGAATTTTCTGGAATAAGAAAACCCTCAGAACTGAGTCAATATTTCTCTTTCTGTTAAAAAACTACTTTGTCATTGGGATCAAAGCATTAGGAATTATGTTTTCCCACAATGATACTTTGAACTTTCCTATTTAAATTTACTTCTTTTTTAAGGAGGTGATGGTGTAATTTTAAAAAATTTGGTCCTAACTACAGAACTGACTTCAGCGGTAGAAGTAAGTGGTTCCTCGATAAACCATCTAGCAAATGGGAGGTGGAAGAGATTTCTTCCCTTCTTTAATGTGTAGATTGGAATCTGTCAGCAACAAAGATAGAAGGGCAAGTGTTTCTTAAAGAAGGTCAGAGAAGGGCAGGTGGATGGAGGAACAGGAAGTTATGTCTGATTCCACTCTCAACCACCATTCCCAGCTTGCTTTGTGAATTACTAGGTGGTAGGCTCAACAAAAGAATGTGTCAACGTAAATAATCCATAATCAATCTATAAATCAAAATTGGGGTGAGTTTACTATGAGCCAACTTTTGAGGACCATGGCCCAGGGCCTTCCTTCCCTAAGGAAGGAAGGGCACCAAAGAAGTGGGGTGTACAGAGTGGTTATATACCATCGAAGAGCATGTATCACATATGATTGCAATGTCCCTTTTACAATAGCCAAAAGATCACTCTGCCAGAATAGCTATTGATGGACACAGTGGGGAGCAGGTCTGCTGTCTTGATGGGCGTGGCTGGTGTCAGGTCTGTTGTCTCAAGCTGGGTGGTCACAGGATGAGTGCAGCAGTCAAATCCTAGCCTAGGGAGAAATGCTTATCCTTAAGGAAATGTCAGTGTGGGGGAAGTTGCATCCTTACCTTAAGGGCATTTACTCTTCTCTTTGGGACATGGTAAAGCAAATACACAATGCAGGCAACAGGCCCTTTTGGAAAAACAAACTCAGGCTGAATTAGTTTTACCCCAAATGGCTTCCTCATATGCTCCAATATATCCTATTGCTTGCCATTTATTTATCAAATGATGGCATTTGTTTGCTTTTACATTATTTTAATACCCAGCATGGGAAAATACAGCTGTGGGAGATCAAGATTTGGCTATCCTGAAATATATCTCTTTACCTTGATTGTTTTCTCTGAGGGACATTTGACCTCCCCCACTAACTGCCTAAAGA
The DNA here is from genome assembly GCF_020826845.1 of Diceros bicornis minor. NCBI lineage: Eukaryota > Metazoa > Chordata > Mammalia > Perissodactyla > Rhinocerotidae > Diceros > Diceros bicornis. Next base: position 6,794,043 of record NC_080776.1, on the reverse strand, counting down.
ATTTGACATGGTGGCTCCTTCCTGGAACAGATCTTCTGTCATGATGGCTGTAATGATAATGTAAAATAGATGTTACAATGGGAGGGGCACCAAGCCCCTTTTATCAAAAAAACTCTCTCTCTCCCTGACCACATTGTCTATAGATGACCCTGAAAAGAATTGTCTTCTTGCCTTCTGAAGTCCCAGACCACTACCCACCCCCAACACCTTCCTCGCCTTTAGCTACAATACTTAAGCAAGCAGCTTAGACAGAGGGACGAGTTGCTCATTTCTGAGTTTCTCCCAGGTATACATGTTATTAAACTTGGTATTATTTTCTCCTGCTAACCTGTCTTGTTGATTATTTGGCCAGCCATAAGAATCTTAAGGGAAAAGGGTAGAGGGGCATTCTCCCTCTCTCCCCACAGTTTTGGCGCTGTGAGCAGGATCCCCACTGGCTGGCAAGTTGCCTTCTCTGGCTAGAACTGCCTTCTCCCTGGACTACTGCAGATGATGAGATACGGGAACGCCCGACAAAAGCCGGCAAAAGGTAAGACTTCTTACCATGTCAGCCTCCCGGAATCTCTATCTGCGGAGTCCGGTGGAAGAAAGTGGTGAAAATTTTTTTCTCTTTCTAAATTTAGATTGGCAGGAGAAAATATTTGGGAAACTAGTTTCTTGTGCTTTTAGTGACTCTGGTAAATTTGGTAGAGTACTCTTGGTTTTGATCTTGATCCCTTTTCCTCCCAGAGATAGCCTCTGTTTTTCTCTTTTGTCTCTGTCTTTTGTGTCGTGTGTCATAAGAAGGAAATACCATAGGGTAGGACACATAGGCCCTATAAGCCTGCTGTCCAGGCCGGCCCCATAGACTGGTGAGTTTGCAGGTCTCACCAGACCGGCGTCTATTTAGACAAACTTTGCTGTGGGTTAATATGCACATGAAGTGAAGGCCATTGCCAAGGGCATCTTGGAAGCCAAAAAGGCCGCAAATTTGGTGGGCACGGGTCGAGAAGTTAAGAGCCATTAGGGCGCTCGCCACTTTCAGAAGACTCCCGTGACAGGATAAGTTGGGTCACGGAACGGGGTAGATGACACAAGTCCCCCGCCAAATGCAAGAAAATGTCCATGCAATGACGAGGTACTCTGTAAAGCACACAGCCCCCAACCCCGAAGCACCCCCCCCCCAGGTATTATTCTGGCTCCAAGAGACCTAAGGCGTGGCTAAAGCTGTCATTGTACACATAAAAAAAACTGGATGAGGTTTTTTTCTTCTGTCTTGTTCTGTGTCCTGAGAACTTGGCTTTGTGACCAGTAAGAATATTCTCCTTGGTCTCTATCATATGGAAGGTGCATTTACTGGGGTGCCCCTTGGTGGCCAGTCGAGTAGACTGGGGTTCCGAACTGTCTCTTTGTCCGGCTGTGCCAAGCTCTCAGGGGAGTTTGTCATAAAGGGCCCAGTCCATAAGGGCTTTTGTCGTCTTAACCTTCGTTGCTTGTTAGTGCTGGAAAAATCCCATTCCAGTATCGCCTGCCCGGTGTCACAGATTAGCGGGTCGGTGACTGGAGGCGTCCCACACTATTGTGGGAGACCGGAGACACCCTTTTCACTACACCATCCTTACTGCCTGTGCAACGAAGGTCTTTACTTTCTCTGCATATCTTTGGGAGTGAATTCTGTGGATCATGGGGGCTACATCATCTGCGCCCTCACCAGGGACGCCTTTTGCGTCCACAGTAAAGATTTATTCTAAGCGTGGAAAGTTACCTCCAGGTCTTTCCTTAAAAAGGCTTATTGGATTGAGTCATTATTGGAATAAATATACAAATGAAGATCCTACTCGTCAATGGCCAGACAACGGATCCTTTCAATTGAAAAAACTTCTAAATTGGGGGGAAAAAAATGTTTTGAGAGCTCTCACACAATTGTTTAATTGGTACCTAAAAAAAGGCCAGAAAAAGGAAGAGAAAAATTTGAATAGCCTTAAGATCTTGACTCAGGTCACAATTGAATTGAGAACATGTAAAAGTGTAAGTGTTGGTAAGATTATAAAGGTTGGAATGTTTGAGTTAATTTTATATAGAAGTTACATCAACTTTGCCTAAGTATGTTTTAAAATGTCTGACTGGGAATGCTTCCCTTGTCCAAAATTAGAAGACCAAGACCTATTGATAAAAATCTTAACGATAACTATGTTTAAAGGTATAAGAGGTGATGAAATTTACATGAAATTTTGTAGGAAAAAACTGATGTTATTTCCATTACAGAACTGGTTAACAAAAATAGTAATTTAAATGATGGCTAATTTTATCTGAAGTCTTATGAAGTCTTGTAGGAAATCTAAATAATTACTGGGAATAAGTAACTAAATAGTTGTGAAAAAGATGAATGTTGGGTGAACTTTAAACAATAATTATGTGTTATGGTGTTTACAGCTTCCAAACTTTTTGGTGACTTAAAACTTTAGAGTTTTGCTAAATTTTGTCATAAAAATTCACTGAGTATCATCCTTTCCAAATAAGATAAGATATTAGACATTGCTAAACGTACGTTTGTCTACTTTTGGCTTTTCATTACAGGAAAACTAAAAGGTGTTTTGGGTCTATTGGTAAACATGTGTTTTATTAAAAGATTGTACTATAAAGTAACATATTTCTAGAAGCTATGAAGTGTTTATAAATTTTCCAAGCCACAAGATACTAATGTAAAAGAAAGTTTATAATTGTTTACTTACAAATTAAGGTTTCTAAGAGTTAAAATTTCCAATTAGTATATGTGATTGAAGCTACTAAATATTAAGAAAAATATGTCTGTGTACAAGGAAAGTAAGATGTATAAAGAAGGAACAAAGAATGGAAATATTTTGTTTGGCTGATTAAGAAAGATAAATTTGTCCTCAAGTACTAGGAGGGAAAAGAAAGACATGGGACAAATTCTGAATGTACTAAGAAAGTTATAGGTTTGTGGAAGAGGAATTCTGGAAAAGGAGTTTTTGCATGGTCAAGTTGGCTAAGATTGAAATGAATTTAATTAAGTAAATGAGTTTTAATATCAGAAGTAAGCTGGTAAAAAATTATAATTTGGTCTTATTTCTCTTAAAAAGGATAATTTTCTTGAACTTGATAAAGAGGTTATAAAAGATTTTTCTTTACCTTTGGGTAAGTCTACCTAAAAGACAGAAAAAAAAAAAACCTGCTAAAATAATTTCCTGTGTTCAAAAGACTGAGGTCTCTCTAATAAGGCTTTTTGGACTGTTAACACTCTGTTTGCTTTGACTTTTTATAATTTTGACAAGCTCCCCAAAATTCATATCTTAAATAAAGTCTTTTTTTTTACTTTTTTTTCTTTGAAAATTTTCAAAGGGCCCTGAAACTTCTCAAAAAAATTTGCTCTCTTCCTATAAGGAGAAAGACACTAAACTTATTAGGCTTATTCAGTACGTTAAATTACATGGAAAGCATTGTCAGACAAGTGATGATAAGCCTGCTTACATGGAAATTGGATAACATTACTGAAATTCTGATCTGTCCTGGTTATCAGTCATAATTCTGGTTATTATTATTTTAAAGTGTTGTATGTCACAAAATTAATCAAATTTCTCTGTCAATTGCCATTTTGAGGTCTTGTTGTTTACAGACTTATTTCTCCTTTGCAGAATGTTTGAACTTCAGAAAAATTCATGGAAAGGACTCTGACATTTACACTGGAGTACAGGTTTCTGACAAACTTTCTGATCATAAAACTGAACTTGGTAAGAAATTACAGAAATCTGACGGAGAGACTGATAACTTCATGAAGCTGCTAACAGAAAGACTGGGATCAAGAATGGATTACACAGGACTGAATGAACTGATAAAGATGATTATAATTTTTATGATTTTGCATTTGAAGTATTGATGAATTTTTAATGTTTTGTTTTTTCAGATTTAAGGAAAACTTTTTCTCTTTTCTCCTGAGCTAGCTATGACTTATAACAATTTGGTAAATGATACTTTTGTAAGTAAAATTGAAATATTTATCTTTTTCTCTCTATCTGATCCCTGGAATTTGGAAACTCTTAGTAAGTGAGTATTGTTGTTTTCATGGCAATATAGTTATTTGCATAAGTTCAATAAGAATCTGTTCTCCTTATAACAGGACACAATTGGAAACACTGGTTATATTACCAAGGCTGTGACTGGAACATCATATTTGCGATATAACCATATAGCTTTTGAGGAATGGAGATTGGACTTTATAGAATAAAGCCACGTGGAAATATGGGCCTGGTACCTTATGTTCCAAGCAGCACTTACCAGGATAAGTAAAGAATGTCACTTATCTGGCAGGCACAAGGAACCTCGAAATATTTTGGGGGAACCTCGGAAGAGAGGAATTCACCCAAATCTGTAGGTATTACAGGCGAAGTCTGATGACAAAATCCTTGGCTTGGCTTTCCTGGCCTCGAGAGGCCTTTAAAGTTCAATCTGAGATTCCTTATAAAAAGTTCCAGCAAAGCAGATTTAAAAGAGCCTATGTGATCAATTGCTATTCTTGCTGTACTTATATAAATAATCGGGCCAACTCTATTAGAACTAGACTTATTTTGCAAACTAGTTAGTTTTAATTTGGCTATCTTTGATAAAAATGAGGGTGATTTTAAAAAGAAAAATTATATTTCAGTAAAAACTATAGTATACATTTGCAAATATTAGATCCTAGTTTTGTTGTCTTTTTGAGGTCTTTGTTTTATATCTGTTAACTGGACTGGATCCTGATTTCTTCTAGTCTCCTGAAATATCTGACTACAGATATCCAAACTAACGTTTTTGATTTTTTCCATCATTTTAATTTGGAATCACTGAGAACTAAACCTGCCCTTTTTCCTGAAGCCTTACAAACTGAAGCTGATGGACTTGATATAAACTTAAGAGATTACCCGATGACATCATCAGAGACATTTTAAACTGTAAAAGATGCTTTGACGCTGACATCTAAAAATCTTCTTAACTGGCTGTCCTCTAACTCAGAAACTGCTTTACAACTTGCTCCAACCATTAACCTTGTTTTTCTTTTGTTTACATAGAAATGCTTCTATTAAATACTTGATTGCTTGCTTCCACAATATAGGTGTAACCTTGAGAGCCCACCTGCATCACCACCTTCTAAAATGAACTTAATTAAACTGATCTATTATCAAGACTAAGAAATGTGTTCAGTGAGATAAAAATCTACCAACTCAGCTTCTGGACTATGAAACTTCATTAAGTTTCAAAAGGACTGTGAAACTTTTAGTTTCAAAGGCGGGACTGTGGGAGATCAAGATTTGGCCATCCTGAAATATATCTCTTTACCTAGATTGTTTTCTCTGAGGGACATTTGACCTCCCCCACTAACTGCCTAAAGAATTTGACATGGTGGCTCCTTCCTGGAACAGATCTTCTATCATGATGGCTGTAATGATAATGTAAAATAGATGTTACAATGGGAGGGGCACCAAGCCCCTTTTATCAAAAAAACTCTCTCTCTCCCTGACCACATTATCTATAGATGACCCTGAAAAGAATTGTCTTCTTGCCTTCTGAAGTCCCAGACCACTACCCACCCCAACACCTTCCTCGCTTTTAGCTACAATACTTAAGCAAGCAGCTTAGACAGAGGGACGAGTTGCTCATTTCTGAGTTTCTCCCATGTATACATGTTATTAAACTTGGTATTATTTTCTCCTGCTAACCTGTCTTGTTGACTATTTGGCCAGCCATAAGAACCTTAAGGGAAAAGGGCAGAGGGGCATTCTCCCTCTCTCCCCACACAGTATTCTGACAACAGGCTTAGAAACAGCGTCTTGCCCGGATTGTTAAGACCACAGCATCTGACACATCCCCCAGATCTGCCAAGTTCTTAGGCAAAGTCTCACTGGGCCAGTCCAGGTGTAATCTCTCTCCAGCGGGTTGACAGCATGAAGGAAGATGAACAATAAGGAGGAGAATCTGAATAATAAATCACTGTTACAGTGCACCAAAACACAGAGGAGAAATTTCCACCCATCCTCAGGAGGCGAGCCCCCCTGTATAAGGAATGAGGATAGGATCTAGAGGATGGAATCTCAGACACACACCTACAGATGCGTTCTTGCAGGAAGCATGCACCCTTCAAGGAAAGATCCTCTTTTGAACCCATCAATTAACGCAGCCCGGCTGAAATGGATCAGATCTCAAATCTGGTAAAGGTTGCCTCTTCCCTTCATTCCTGGGTGGGGAGAGGAAGATGAGGTGGAGGTGGGCTTGCGTTTATTTTTAAAATCATTTATTATCTTGGTTTTGTGGATAACTGCAACTGTACTCCCCTCCCCCCTGACTCTCATCCCGAGGGTCCCTTCCGGGGGATGAAAGGATCTGGAAGCCGGATTTCTCCCCCCTCAGCTAAGCCTACCCCTTCCCTCCCCAGCCAGCCGCACGCAGCAGCTGGGGCCAGAGCATCGCCCGACGTCCGAGGCGGGCGGGCGCGGCAAGGCTCCCGAGCTGCAGCGTCTCTTTTCTCTGACGCGCTGGAGATTTAATTGTAATTAACCGTGAAAGCTATAGCACCGAGGGTTGAATTTTTCAAAATAGAGCACGCTCCTGCTTTTTTGTCTGCGTCCCTTCTGCCTCTCCCCGCCCCCCCGCTACTCCCTTAGCATCGAAATAAAAAAAAAAAAAAAAAAAAACGAACCAGGCGTCTCACCTACACGTGCCGGGGGCAGAGGCTGGCAGAGGGTGCTGACCGTCAGGACGCCGCCGCCTGGAGCCGTCCTTCCCTTGGAGGACGGGGAGCTGCTGCGCCGGGCGGGGCGGGGCCAGCGGTCACGCGGGCGAGGGCTCCCCGCCCAGGCCAGCTCCATGGCCGCGGGGACCCGGTGACCCGGGCTGGCCTGCGCTGCGGCCACTCAGACGCTCCGCGGCCATGGACGCGTGGGTCAAGCGCAAGAGATTCCTAGCGGCCGGCTTGCTGCAGGATCAAGTGGCCATCGTCACCGGCGGGGGCACGGGCATCGGAAGGGCCATCGTGGCCGACCTCCTGCAGCTGGGTACGTGAGCGGGACCTTGGGCCGGGGTACCCAGATCGAGGGGTTGGTAGAGACACAGGCTGGCGTAACCGGGGGTCGGGGGTCAGGGGGCAGCTAGGCGGGCTTGGCAGAGCGTCGAGTTGCAAAACAAAGGAGCTGTAGATGGGGCCGAAATGGAAACCGCAAGGGAGAGAGAACAGGGTTCTAAGAAATGGTAGACGAGTGTGGGATGATGAACCACTGTTGGTAAACTAAAGGGGACATTTAGAGCCAAAGATACGTACAGTGTGCTGTGCCCAGGTAGGGAATAAGGAGACCTGTGCAGCAGGCTATGGAATTAGTTCTGGATGTGTATTTAAACTCAGTCCCTTCTATATATTGCCTAATGAGGGATTAGGAAACATGGGAAGACTTCATTTCACTGGAAAAGGTTGTAACATATGGAGAGGCTCCCTTTATGTAATCTTCCCCCATCTCTTATAATATTTAAATTAACTTGAGTGAAGGGAGGAGTTTGTAAGCACATAAACAAGGAAAAAAACCACAAAAGGGAAAATAGGTACATTTACCTATATGAAAATGTAAATCCTCATTGAATTAAAAAAATATAAATAAAGTTTAAATGCACATAAAGAAAAACAAATTCGTTATATAAAGAGCTCTCACAAATAAATAAGGAAAAGATCTTACACACTGTTAGAAAAATGGGCTAATGGTATGGACCAAGTGTTCCAAATGAAGATCTAAAAATAAGCAATAAGTATATGAGAAAATAATCAACTTTACTGGCAATAAAATGCAAAATAATGCAATAGTAAGATGAGATTGTTTTTCTAGCAAAATTTTAAAGCATTGCGGGAAATGAAAGTGTTAATAGGGGAGTGAGAAGGCAGGCAAGAATGTAAATTATTACAAGCTTGTTGAGGGCAATTTGGAAAAAGAAAATTCCAGAGCCTTAACAATATTCATGCTGTATGACCGAGTAATTCCTCTGTCAGGAATGTACCCTAAGGAAATAATCAGAGATAAGCACAGATTTGTATACAAGGAGGTAATGTAGAGGAGTGAAACGTTGGAAATAAATATCCATTATGGGGGAAATTGTTAAATCAATGACAATGAAATATGCTGTTATTTAAACATCTTGCTATTGAAGACTTATGTGGAGAAATGCATCCCATATTATTGAAAAAAGCAGAATTCTAAACAAAATATAGCATTCCAATTTGATTGTTAATGAAAAATATATATGCAGAAAAAGATTAGAAGGAAGTTCATAACATTGTTAACAGCAAGTACTTTTTCTGCAAATGATTTGAATTATGGATGGTTATTTTTATTTTTTTTCACTTATTTATTTTTTTGTGAGGAAGATCAGCCCTGAGCTAACATCTATTGCCGATCCTCCTCCTTTTTTTTTCCCTTTTTCTCCTCAAAGCCCCAGTAGATAGTTGTATGTCACAGTTGCACATCCTTCTAGTTGCTGTATGTGGGACGCCGCCTCAGCATGGCCAGACAAGCAGTGCGTCCGTGCATGCCCGGGATCCGAACCCGGGCCGCCAGTAGCGGAGCACATGCACTTAACCCCTAAGCCATGGGACCGGCCCAAAAATAATTTTTAAAGTGCCCTATTTTAATATGCAGAAGCTGGCTCATCCTACACAACTAAAATACTTCTGGCCAAACAGAGAGCCATTTTACTCTTTGCCTTTATAAACTTTGTTAATTCCGCACGTGTATGTTGACTGTGGATTGTGTGCTAGGGTAAAAATTACAGCAGTGACAGGGTTCCTATGCTCCGGGGGGTGACAGAGAGTGGAGGAGACTGTTAAGTAAACAGATAATTACTATACAATATGGGCTTAAATGATGTTTTAGAGTGAGGACAGGGATATAGGAGCATGCAGAAGGGGCTGCCAGCCTTGGCTTGGTGAAGGAGAGGGAGGAGAGTTATCGATATAGTTGTGATTATCAATATAGTTAAATTTAAATCTACCCTGTCCCTCTGGGCTTCCCAGAGGTGGTGAGGTTCCTTCCTCTTTCTACTTTGAGGCTGCCCTGCCAAGTGTTTCTGTTTTCTATATTTATACATGAAAAGGAGGAAGCATTCTCTTTAGGATGAGCTAAAAAGTAAGGCAACAATGAACAGTGAGGTTCAGGATTACTTAATAAGGCACACGGGTAGTCCAGCATATTTTGGCTTAGTACGTTTACTTAAGCAAAACACTGCTGGCAGTGTTAGCATTCCCATGGGCAGCTCTTCCTCTTATAACTCTATTTACATTGAATTCTAATTTCACTTCCAGTGTTACCAGTTTTTATTTCTTTGTCACGCTTTTATCTTTGTTGGCTGGTCCCTCTTTCAATCAGCCATTTTTGTAAAATGTCACATGGGTTTATTGTTGGGAGACAAGGAGGCAACACAGCTGCATTCTTTGCTGTCTGCGTGAATTGAAGAACAGATGCACAGTGCCCATCACTGCAGACATTGAAAGAAGTGGCGTGATAAGTCGTTGATCATGATCTGGATCTGTTATTCACATGGTGATTTGTGGATTGGGGAGCTAACAGTGAAGTTTGTATTTTATGCAGTTGCTCGCAGTTAATGTACTATGATAACAGAAGTTTGAACCATGTTGTTGGGGGTTTGGTGTTATTTAACTAAGCTAAGGTAATGGAAATCAGTGCATATCAGAGCTGAGCAAAACAAAGGCGGCCTGTACTTCTGTTTTACCTTTCTTGGCCATTGCACTGTTCTTTTTATACATTTCATTTCTACATATGTTATACATCCTAAAATACATTGTTATCATTTTTACTTTAAACAATCAGTACCTTTTATTTATTTTTATTTTATTTTATTTTTTTTGTGAGGAGATCAGCCCTGTGCTAACATCTGCCAATCCTCCTGTTTTTTTGCTGAGGAAGACTGGCCCTGGGCTAACATCCGTGCCCATCTTCCTCCACTTTATACTGGATGCCGCCACAGCATGGCTTGACAAGCAGTGCATTGGTGCGCGCCCAGGATCCGAACCGGCGAACCCCGGGCCGCTGCAGTGGAGCGCACACACTTAACTGCTTGTGCCACCGGGCTGGCCCCAAATCAGTACCTTTTAAAGAGATTTGAGTAGAAAGAAGAAAAGCCTTTGTATTTACTCACATAATTACCATTTCTGGTTCTCTTTCTTCCTTTCTGTAGATTTAGATTTCCATCTGGTATCATTGTCCTGCTTGGAGGACTTCCTTTAATCTTTTTTGTAGTGCAGATCTGTTTTAATGAATTCTTCTAGCTATTATATGTATGAACAAGTCTTTATTTTGCCATCTTTTTTTTTTTGGTGAGGAAGATTGGCCCTGAGCTAACATCTGTTGCCAATCTTCCTCTCTTTGCTTGAGGAAGATTGTCACTGAGCTAACATCCGTGCCCGTCTTCCTCTATTTTGTATGTGGAACGCTGCCACAGCATGGCTTGATGAGCAGTGTGTAGGTCCACATCCAGCATCCCAGCCTGTGAACTGTGGGCCGCCCCAAAGCAAAGCATGTGAGCTTAACTACTATGCCACCAGGCTAGCCCCTGCCGTCATTTTTGAAAGCTGTTTTCACTGGGTCAAGATTTCTAGATTCCCAAACCTTCACTCCACCCCACCACCCCCATCTCCAGTACTTTCAAGACGTTCCACTGTCTTCTGGCTTGCATTGTTTCTGAAAAGAAGTCTTCTGTCTTCCTTGTCTTTTTTGTTTTGTGCTGAATGTGTTTTTTTCTCTGGCTGCTTTTAATATTTTTCTCTTTATCACTGGTTTATGTAATTATATCATCAGTGCCATTTCTTAGTCTGTTTTTATTAACTGACTTTTCTCCTCATTATGGGTTCTTTTTCCTGCTCCTTTGCATGCCTTGTAGTTTTTTGTTGGATGCCAGACATTTTTAGATTTTACCTTGTTGGATGCTCGTTATTTTTACATTCTTATAGATATTCTTGAGCTTTGTTCTGTGATGCAGTTAAGTTACTTGGAAACAGTTTGATTCTTTAAAAGAGGCTTGCTTTATGTTAAGTGTTGACCTGATCAACCTTTAGTTTAGGGCTCATTTTGCTACTGAGGCCATACCCTTCTGAGTCCTTTACCCAATGCCCCATGAAAGGTTTTTCCTGGTGGGAACACTAACTATTCCCAGTGCTGTGTGAGTGCCAGGGTTTGTTCCCTCTGTTCATTTTGGGTGGGTCTTTCCCCAGCCTCACATAGTTTCCTTACTCACATGCATTAATCAGGGCTCAGCTGAAGACGTGAGGGAACTCTCTGCAAATCTCTGGAGTTGCCTCTCTGTGTACCTCTCTTCTCTCTGTGTCTTGTGTAATCTAGCTGTCTTGGCCTCCCTGGACTCCCAACCTCATCTTTTCCACCCAGGAGATTCCTGGGCTCTGAATGGGTTTTTCCTCCCTGTGCTGCAGCCTGGAGACTCTGTCCAGGCAGCAAGTTAGAATAATCACAGGGCTCACATTGTCTGTTTCTACTCTCTGAGATCACTGTCCTGTGCTCTCTGATGTCCAATGCCTGAAAATCACTGTGGCACATACTTTGTCCGTTTTTTGAGTTGTTTTGGTCTGGAGGGTCACTTCAATTGTCGTTACTCCATCTTGACCAGAAGCAGAAGTCTTAATTCATCTTTTTACAGCAACATATGAAATAATTTTCTAAACACTGTTATTTTTGGAGTTTATACAACCAATGGAAGCTTGTTGACTTGTTCTTTGCTGTTTTCTCTTCAGGGTGTAATGTGGTCATCGCATCTCGTAACTTTGATAGATTAAAATCTGCTGCAACTGAACTGAAGGCCGTCCTGCCTCCCACCAGCAACGCTCAGGTCACTCCCATAAAATGCAACATCCGTAAAGAAGAGGAGGTAATGCACTTTTAAATGCAATGAATCATTTATTCATTCATTTTAACTTATAGTAGTGGTTCCTAAACCTGACTGTCGGTCCTAAAACCGACAGTTTTCTTGTGGTAGCTGTCTTGGATGGGGTTCATTAGAAGCAGCCCCTGTGAAGGAGATTCTTCTGCTAATGACTTATTGAGTGAGTGACCTCAGGAGAAGGAGAGGGAGGGAGCAAGCTAGGGAAACTAAGCAAGATGGGGAAGTCTCAGTGACACCACCTTTTGTGTCTTCTGCACTTGAAATCATTTCTTAATGTTAATTTTAACCTGATTTCATCACTATCCATTATTCTGGGTTGGTAGCTCACAAATTAATACCATGGAGGCCTGCCCTACTTAGGAATGTTCCAGGGCCTTGGATAAATCTTGTTGTCAAGATTACAAATTTAGCTTTATTATCTGTGGGTATTCTGGTAGTTGGAGTTACCATTCACTGTGAGAGACTGCAAGTTCTCTTACACTCCTAGAGCAAGCCATCAGTCCAAGTAGCAAGTTAGGTTATTAACCAGTTTACTTTTAATGTTTTTCTTTAGGTGAATAATTTGGTCAAATCCACCTTAGATATTTATGGTAAGATCAATTTCTTGGTAAACAACGGAGGAGGCCAGTTCATAGCTCCTGCTGAACACATCAGTGCTAAGGGATGGCACGCTGTGATCGAAACCAACCTGACGGGCACCTTCTACATGTGCAAAGCAGGCAAGTGTGATCAGTAACCCCAAAAGTTAAGATGTCTTTAAGGATCATAGAGAATCCTGAAAGAGAAATTGTTAGGGGCTCAGAAGCTCCATGTCATCAACATTTACTGCCCTGATTTGCTCATATACAACATAGGAATGTAAATTGCTACAATTGTGGAGAATAAGTTGGCAATATTTACAAAATGTGGGTATCCTTTGATTTTATAATTTTATTTCTAGGCATTTATCATGAGAAAATTATTAAGGATCTGTACAAAGGATAGCTACAAAGATGTTCATAAAATTAAAAAAAACTCTCACACTTTGTTTTTGGGAAATGAATCTGTTAAATCTCTTATAAGGGCCTGTTGATTAAGTCAGTCAGATCTTCAGAGAGAATACCAGAGAGAGCCCACATTCCTTCTGACTAACAACTAATTAGCATGCATGCATCTTCTTTGAATTAAAGGTTATGTTTCATAGGTGGTAATATTAAACTTCTGAAGTTGGGTAACTCAAAGGTTTCCTTACAAACTATCCAAGACATTTCGATGATGAAAAGCATAGAATGAATATAATTCTGACCCAAAGGGTCTTCACCTCAAAGTGGATTGGGCTTTATATTCTCAGTATCTGTAAGTCAAACATCTTGCAGACAGTCCCAGCCTTCATCTTTATCTACCAGTATAAAGCTCTGTATTAGTTGTGATACAGGAATGGCTGCTCCAGTGTAGAGACCCCAGAAAAAACAGGAGCTTAAATAAGATAGTTTATTTCTCCCTCACATAAAAAAGTCCAGGTAGGTAGTCTACAAATAGTATGGTAGTTCTATAATCATTAGGGACTATGATATTGTGATTTATAATCAATACTATATATTTTGGTCTTTCATCCATGGTCCCAGGGTCACAGCTACCAAAACCCTTGGAATTTCCTGAGCTATGAGAGCCGTGGGAGCATCTTTTGTTATATTTGGTCTCTTGTCTTCAGTTCCTGAAATGGCTTCAGAACCATAATGGTGAAATGGGTGTCTTATTCATAACAAACCCCTTTCAACCACAACTGAGTTTATGTAAATGAGGTGACTTTTGGAAAGTCCCTAAAGATGGGGAGGGCTGGTTGCTAGGGACCAACCGTGATTAGAGGGTTGGAACTTTCTGTTTCTCCTCCTGATTTCCAGGGAGGAGACAGGTGCTGGAAATTGAATTAGTCAGCAGTGGCCAATGATTTAATCTATCATGCCTGTGTAATGAAGCCTCCTCAAAAACACCAAAGGACAAAGTTCAGAGAGGTTCCAGGTTGGTGAATCAGAATGCTTCCACATGGCACTGTGCTAGGCCCAGACTCCACGAGGACAGAAGCCCCTTTGTTCAGGACTTTGCCGTATGTATCTCTTCATCTGGCTGTTGATTGATATCCTTTAATATCCTTCGTAATAAACTGGTAATCTAGTAAGTAAACTAGTTTCCTGAGTTCTTTGAGCTGCTCTAGCAAATTAATTGATTTCAAGGAGGGGATCATGGGAACGTCTGATTTATAGCCAATCAAGAAGCATAGGTAACAGCCTGGACTTATGATTGGCATCTGATGACTGTCTCAAATATCTTGAAGAATAGCCCTGGAGAAGTGTCAGGGGAAGCTTCAGAGTTGTAAAATATATGGTAGTATTTAACCAGAAGCAGAAAGTCTGTGAAGGTAATTTATATAAACTTATTCTCCTTTCTTGTACTAGTATCAAATAGTTTTATAAATTTTTAAAATATTCGATATGGTACATACAGCTTTATTTATTTTTATTTCCAAACTTTTCTTGGCTATACATGACCGTTTATTCTTTCAGATGACTTTTATATTCAAGTTTGTTCCTCAAAAATCTTATTGGGGAATTTGATTAGAATTGTGCTAAACTTATTAATGATTTGAAAATAATTAACATGTTTAAATATTGTCTCCCCATCATGACATGTCTTTTCATTAATGGACTCTTAATCTTTTGGCAAAAGTTTGTGGTTTTTGTCATGTAGATCTCATATTTTTTTATTAATACCTAGATATTTTTGACGGCTGTTGCTATTTTGAATGGGCTCTTTTTCCAATTATTTTTCAACTGGATTACTGTTGGTTTATAGAAGAATTATTTTTTCAAATTGACCTTTTAGTTTTATCTAATGATTTGTAGCTTTATCTAACGGTTTGTCACATTAGTCTTTTGGGTCTTCTGAATATACAATTGTACAGTCTAAAAATAACTCCTGTATTTAATTGAGTCAAAGATACAGCCAGTTGTGAAATGCACCATCATTCTGTATACTTTTAACAAAGTAAAAACGTTGCTATTTGTAATTATAAGATGCCTCCAATTGTAAGACATACCCAATTTCAGCGATGTGAAAAAGTTGTCATAGATTTAAAACATATTGCATTCTATGTCTTTTTCTAGTGGTTTTACCTTCTTTTTTCTGTTATATGTTATGAATTGGTAAGAACTCACAGGAAAGCATTAAGTATTAATGGGAAGGCATCCTTTTGCTTGAGCTTTTAATAAGGATGGGTATTGACTTGTTCTCTGGTTTTTACATTCTAAAAATTAGATTTCTGTTGAAGCGAGTCCTAAAGTACATCTCCAGCATTGTCTTGATTTGTATGAATAGAATGGATGCCTAGCTGTCAAATGGGGCTTCAAAAAGGATAAAATATTTAAGAACAAAGTTAACAAAAGAAGTGTAAGACTTTTATGCTTTTAAAAACTACAAAACATTGTTGACGGACGTGAATGAAGATCTAAATAAATGGAAAGAGAATCTATGTTTGTGAATTGGAAGACTCAATATTGTTAAGATGGTAGTTCTTCCCAAATTGATCTGTAGGTTCAATGCAATCCCTATCAATTTTTGCAGAAATTGACAATAAATTAAAATATATGTGGAAATGCAAAAGACCTGGAATAGCCAAAACAATTTTGTAAAAGAAGAAAGTTGGGGGACTTATACTTCTTGATTTTAACAGAGTGTGGTACTGACATAAGGATAGATTTATAGGTCGATGGTATAGAATTGAGAGTCCAGAAGTAAACCCTTATATTCGTGGTCGATTGATTTTCATCAGAGGTGCTAAGGCAATTCTATGAGGAAACAATAGTCTTTTCAACCAATGGTGCTTGCAAAATTGGATATCCACGTGCAGAAAGACCCTTACCGCACACTCTAAGTAAATGTTAACTCAAAATGGCTCCTGGACCTAAATGCTAAAATTAAAATTATAAAACTTTTAGAAGCAAACAAAGGAGAAAATCTTTATGATCTTAGGTTAGGCAGAATCCTAAGATACACCACGAAAAATAGCATCTATAAAATTAAAAAAGTGATAAACTGGACTTAATCAAAATTAAACACATTTGTGCTTCAAAACACACCATTAAGAAAATGAAAAGTTAAGCCACAGACTGGGAGAAAAGATTTTCAAATCACATATCTGATAAAGGACTTGTATCTAGAATATACAAAGAACTCTTATAGTTCAATAATAAGAAAACAGCCCCGTTAAAAATTGGGCAAAAGATTTGAATAGATATTTCACCAAAGAAGATATATGAATGGCTAATAAGCACTTGAGAAGATGCTCAACACCATTAGTGATTAGGGAAATGCAAATCAAAACCTCATTGAGATACCACTTCACACCCACTAGAATGGCTGTAGTCAAAAAGTCAGACAATAATGTGGAGAAACTGGAACGCTCTTGTGTTTCTGTAGGAATGTAAAATGGTAGAGACATTTTGGGGAACAGTCTGGCAGTTTCCTAAAAAATTAAACAGAGAGTACCATATGACCCAGCAATTCCACTCCTAGGTATCTTCCCAAGAGAAATAAAAACATATGTCCACACAAAGATTTATAATCACTCAAAAGTGGAAACAATCCAAACGTTCATCAGATGGTGAATGGATAAACAAAATATGGCATATCTATACAATGGAATACCATTCAGCAATAAAAAGTAACTATTGATATGTGTTAAAAGATGGGTGAGGGGGCTGGCCCAGTGGTGCAAGTGGTTAACTGCGCATGCTCCGCTGCGGTGGCCCAGGGTTTGCCAGTTTGGATCCCAGGTGCGCACTTACACACTGCTTGGCAAGCCATGCTGTGGCGATGTCCCATATAAAGTGGAGGAAGATGGGCACGGATGTTAGCCCAGGGCCAGTCTTCCTCAGCAAAAAAAGAGGAGGATTGGCAGATGTTAGCACAGGGCTGATCTCCTCACAAAAAAAAAAAAAAAGATGGATGTACCTCACAAACATCATTCTAAGTGAAAGAAGCCAGACACAAAAGACCAACATTTATATGAAATGTTCAGAAAAGTCAAATCCATAGAAACAGAAAGTAGATGAGTGTTCGCCTGGAAATGGGTTGAGCTGCAAATGGGCACAAATGTACTAAATGGAAATGTACTAAAACTGGATTGTGGTGATGGTTACCCAACTAGGTATATTTATTAAAAATCATTAAATTGTACATGAAAAGTGGATGAATTTTGTGATATGTAAATTGTACCTCAGTCAGGCTTTTTATAAAAAAGAAATGTAAATTAAAATTTTAAAAGTATCGAATAAGCGGCATGCTGAAACAGGGGATCAGAGAAGGGTCAGGACACTAGTTGATATGATTGTCATTTTTGTCTCCTGCAGTTTACAAATCCTGGATGAAAGAGCATGGAGGATCTATTGTCAATATCATTATCCTTACTAAAAATGGATATCCAGGATTTTCGTAAGCATTTTTATATATTTTTTTCCTATGTCTTTGGGTTTTGTCCTCTGAATGGGGAGAGTAGGGTAGGGAAAATTCCTTAAATCAAGATCATTAAGGGGCCGGTGCAGTGGAATAGTGGTTAGGTGTGCGCACTCCGCTTCAGCAGCCCGGGGTTTGCGGGTTCGGATCCCAGGCACGGACCTATTCGGTTTTAGACAGGACTGCTGAATTGTTACTCCACATTGGAATTTGACATATTTGACTTTTATTCTGATTTTGATAAATTTTTATGTTGGAAACTGATTTTTTTTTAAAGGAAGTCAATGAACTAATTTAGCTTACTGTCTCTTTCTTTCGTAATAGTAGATTCTTCATAATAGTAGGTTTTTTCACAATAGTCTAAAAGGCCATTCACATAGAAAAGTTGAAAAACAGTATGCCAGGAAGCTACTTGTAAACCACAAGTTTAGCAGTTAAAAAGTCTGATTTTTTAAAAATTAGTTTTGCTGATTTGTTTAGTGTTTTTTATAAGTTCTGATTCCTTCTATTTTTTAAATTAAAATTGAAAAAAAAATTTTCCAGACCAGCCCAGTGGCGTAGCAGTTAAGTTCATGCACTTCACTTCGGTGGCCTGGGGTTTGTGGGTTCAGATCTTGGGCATGGACCTACACACCGCTCATCAAGCCATGCTGTGGCAGCGTCCCACATACACAATAGAGGAAGATTGGCATGGATGTTAGCTCAGGGGCCATCTTCCTCAGCAAAAAGAGGAAGATTGGCAACAGGTGTTAGCTCAGGGACACTCTTCCTCGCTGGAAAAAAAAAATTTTCCAACATAGAATCTCTATTTTTATGAAATGGCTCTGTCTTAGTATTATAAAAACAATGCATGCTAGTTTACAAATATATATATTTGTAAATATATAGGTTTACAAATATAAATATATTATACACATGTATATATTATACACATATATGTAAAACTCTATAAGGTAGAAAGTCAAGTCCTCTATACCCTCTTACCCCAGAAATAACCTGTTAACTAAGTTAAGATAGTGATCCTAATTTCTTTATAATTAATAAGTAATGTGTAGGGTGATATTTTGGCAATGTGTTAATATTCTTTTTGCCGTCAGGATTTTAGCAACCATTGTTAATTCCTACTTGAAACACTTCTTACATTAGGAATATGAAAATCTTGATTTTTTTGGTTGTATAATTGCTTCTATATTTATTAGCTGATATTCTTCCATAAAAAGACTTTTCTGCCACAACCGTCCCTTCTCTCTATATATACTTATTATTATTATCATTATTAATATTTGGTATACCGCTATGGAATCATAGATTTATTTTAAAATTCATTGTTTCAAATGCACACATTGTCTCAAATTTAATAGAAATTTGTGTTGTTTCTATGTTTTGCTGTTACAAATATTGTCTGCAAAGCATAACATTGTACATACTTGTTACCTTTGTGGAGGTATGTCTTCAGGGTATATCCTGGAAGTTGGATTTCCAGATGAAGGGTAAATGCATACTGTTAGGTATTTCCAAATGTCTTTCCATTTTGCACTCCCACCAGCAATGTATGAGAATGTCTGTTCCCCACAGCTGTGCCCAAAATGTGTCTTGTCAGCTTCTGGACAACTCTGATGGGCAAGAAATGGTCTTCTCAGTAGAGCATCTTTTCATCTGTTGAAAGGCTGTCAGAGTGTCTTTTGCATAGGTATTTGAACTATATTGCTGTCTTAGCACATTCTTTTCTGGGGGTTCTGACCATTTTCTTTTCAATGTGGTCTAATTCTAGTCTATTTCCCGTTACAGTCTATGCAGAGGAGTTTAGACTGACCTGCTGATCTTTTGGATCATTGTCAATAATTACAAGGGTGAGAGATGTGAGCCAAAAAGCAACTCATATCTCCCATGGAGAGACAATTGTGCCCATCAATGGGTGAATGAGTAAACAAATTGTGGTATATCTAAATAATGGACTACTACTCAGAACCAAAAAGGGGTGAATTATTGACTCATGCAACAACATGGATGAATTTCAAAATAATTATTCTGAGTGAAAGAAGCCAGACGGAAAAGAGCATATACTGTATGATCTCATTTATGTGCTTAATTCGTAGAAACATTTAAAGAATTTGTTAATACTAGATTCACTGCGAGTTATACATCATTCTGCCTCCTATTCACAGATTACAGGAAGAAAGTGAAGCCATGTGACAGCCTTCAAGGCAGTTTATCCCTCATAATTTGTTATTGCACAGATTGTAAGAGGTTTTAAATCACATCCGATAAGAAATAAGGTAGTAGGACTTCAGAAAATTTGTCAGCGAAAGAATGGATGTGAGACTTGTCATTCAAAGGGTAAAATGAAATCTCACCCAATTTGTAGTCCAGATAAACGCCAGTCTCTCTGGGCTTTTCCTTAGAAGAGTGAGTGGAACGGCACCTCGTGAGACACAGTCACCATTCCACATTGTCCACCGTGTGTTCTGTCCTGACCAGGGTCACTTTCTCTTCCTGGAAACGGAGTCTTTACAAACCCCTGTGGTCCATTAAGGCTTGTTGTCCGCCTGGACCTCCTGGTAATGCCGGCTGGAATCAAATCCTTCAGAACCCACGACTACTGGATAAGCCGTAATTTCTATGGATTTGGATGAACTCTTTGCTTTTTCTTTACAAATGTCGCAGATTTTTTTATCCTCTGAAACAAGCAGATTAGGATGTGCTGTTTCGGGATCCAGAGTACTTTCAATTTCTGCATGATTTTCTGCAGAGCCAAATACCGCAGAGGAAGACCACATTCTTCTGTCCTTAACTGGAACGAGGAGAGAGGCTTTCACACCTCGCTAATACTCTTGACATCCATCAGCAGTTTCAATTCTGTCATTACACTCTTCTCTGCCACCTCCTTTAGTAGATCTTTGAGTGTGAAAGTGTAGTCTGAAAATGCTGTTATGTTTGCGTTGAGTTTCCATTGAAGGTCCTTCTCTTCATCAGCTAATCTTGAGAGAACTGTGTAGGAAAGGAAAAATAATTTTCCTTCTACCCTTGGAGTTCTTGACTGAGACCCCTATAATAAAAGACAGATGAACAAGAGAAAAACAGAAGTTTATTCACATGTATATGTCCTGTGTGCATGGGAGATACCCAGGGGAAAATGAGAACTCCCTGAGGTGGCTTGGAATTGAGACTTCTTAAATACCATCTTACTAGGGAAAGGAAGGGAATATGTAGGCCACTTAGGGGCAAGTAAATTATTTTTAGGAAAGATGAGTGGGTCCTTGGAAGAAGAGATGGGAGGGATGATGGTTTGTGACAAAGTGTGTCTGGGTGTGGTATTGACTTCTAGTCTCCTGTTCTTTGACAGGAGTCCATCTTCCCTGGTTGATGAAATTCTCGGGAGGGGACTGATGACAATTGAGTTCCTTTTGGAGGATCTGTCTTTAGGCAGAGAAGGGGAGTTCTGAGAAAGCCTCTCCCTGCATTTGCTGTTTTTCAAGTGCCTACAGCTCAAAATAATCAATATGCCAAGGCAGTATGTTTTGGGGTGACATGTCCTGAACTCCTACAGTCATATTTTGGGGTGACATATTCTGCTGCCCTTCAGTAACCTCTTGCTCACGTTCTACAAGCTGATTCAGGTGCTCAGTTCAGAGAGTAATCTCTCTCTCTGGTTTCTTCCTCTCTCTCTCAGTTCTAGTGGCTTTGTCTCTTGGGTGGCTCCTGGTTCCTGAACGTCTGCTACTTGCTTCTTCAGGGCTCCATGTAACTGTTGAGTCTTTTCCTGTGATGAAAGGCAGGACCTCATGTGGTGTCCTGGTGGTCAGGGGGCCGAGTGCAAGGGGACACAACTCCTCTAGGTCCTCCTCAGAGAAAAGGGTCAAGACTTGATTGTGCTTCTCGCACAAGCACGTCTGCTCCTGCCCTGCCTCTTGCTCCCGCTGGTGTGGAGGAGCTTGGCCATTTCAGTCATCCCTCTCAGCTGAGCGTTACTCCAGAAAGGCTCCTTTTACCATTGGTGGCCAGGTGGACAGGGCAAGGGAACCTGTCCTGCAGAGCCACCCAGGGCTGTTGGATGCAGAAGCAGCAGAAGTTTTGGCTGCATTTGATGGTGATGAGGTCACTCAGGTCATTCTGACAAATGGAGCAGTTGGCTTCTGCCTGGAGTCCCACCAGCGCTGCTGCAATTGACAGTGGGACTGAGGTGGGTTTTCTTGAGGAAGATTGGACTCCGTAGGTACTCTCTAGTGAGAAGTGGATACACCCCCAGATCACACATACTTGGTTCTGAGGACCTTGTAATTAGAAATTCTAAGCCATAGTATATCTGTACCTTTTTCACAAGACCCCATATGCATGCAGTCCTAAATATTTTGAACCTCCTATCTGGAAATATATTAAAATTTATTTAAATTTTGGTGTGTCTAGAAAGTCTATTGATACTGTTTCTAGCCTGATATATGAATTTCATATCACTGATTATCTAACATTGATTTCAAAAATAACCACACCTGTAACCCTCAAAATTACTAATTTGTTTTCCTCCATAATAAAAAGTTCTTCAAAGTATTCCTTTCCTGTTCATGGTGATTTGGGGGATCGTATGTGGGCCTACACTCTGTGAGATTTGCTTGACTTGGCTTTAATATTGAAGGGTCCAGTTCTTTCTCATTGTTTAGACAGAGACTCAGAAAGACACAGACTCATCATAAGGATGCTCTTGTGGGGCTCTGATAGGTCATTGGCACACTTGTCAGTTTAGTTAATGAGAAGAATATTGGACAGAAGCTGACTGTAATGTTTATATTTTGTCTTTGAAAGGCATAGTGGAGCTGCCAGAGAAGGTGTTTACAACCTCTCCAAAACCTTAGCTTTGGAATGGGCCACAAGTGGAGTAAGAATCAACTGTGTTGCTCCTGTAGGTAAACCTTCTACATGAAAGCTGTTGACAAACTGTGTTCTTCTAACTCCATTTGTGTTGTTGACAGAGCTATTTGTTAATATGACTGTATTCTAGAAAAGATTGGCTTCTAAAAATATATAAAATCAGAAAGAAATATTCTTTGATTTACAAATTGTCAAGAAGGTTAAATTAAGCCAGTGATTCTCAATGCTGGCTTAATTCTAATATATGAGAATTATCTGTGAAATGTTTGGAAAATCATGATGTATAAGTTTGACTCCAAACTGTGGAATCCAGGCATCGGTATTTTTAAAAGCCTGCTAGGAAATTCAAATGCCCAGTGAAGGTTGAGAACCCACTGTGTCAAAGAATGAATTTTTCCAGATTTTTGTGTTATTTCTTGGTATGTCATCAATGCTTTATTAGGCTAGGGAGAAACTTGAAGTCAAAGTTCTAGGGAGGCGCTCCCAGTTAAAGATCAACTGGAAGTCAAGAGAAAATTTCTGGGCCGGCCCTGTGGCTTGGTGGTTAAGTGCACGCGCCGCAATGCTGGTGGCCCGGGTTCGGATCCCGGGTGCGCATCGAGGCACCACTTCTCCGTCCATCCTGAGGCCGAGTACCACATACAGCAACTAGAAGGATGTGCGGCTATGACATACAACTATCTACTGGGGCTTTGGGGGGAAAAAATAAAATAAATAAAATCTTTAAAAAAAAAAAAAGAAAATTTCTCTGAAACGTAATGTAAATGATAGAGGAAAAAAACACAATATGTTCAACTTAAAAAACTACCATTTTTTGTGAAATAAGATGGAGCTTAAGCTTCCTTGGGTATTACGTATTGGTCATGTGTTCCAAGAGAGACGTTAAAAGAAACATCTCACTCATCCAACAAAACCCAGCTCAAATGCCCTTTTCTGGGATGTTTTCTGGACATTGAAATGTAATCCCATTTCTGGATTACTATCCTAAGATAGTAATCACGCCTCTATCTGAAACTCTATAATATCTGGGAATATTATCTATAGATCTATCTATATAATATCTATAGATGTTATCCATACTACTTAATGGGAACTACGTGTCAACTGACTTCTTGACGTTAGTAGAGAAATCTCATCTCTAACAAATTGCAGGCTCCTAGCCAGATACTTCATATCCCTTCATTCCTTCACAGCTGACATTACCTTACCCATATTACACTGAAATATTCGTAGGGTAAATTAGATATAGTTCCATTCTTTTTTTTTTTTTTTTAATGAGGAAGATCAGCCCTGTGCTAACATCTGCCAATCCTCCTCTTTTTTTGCTGAGGAAGACTGGCCCTGGGCTAACATCCATGCTCATCTTCCTCCACTTTATATGGGATGCCGCCACAGCATGGCTTGCCAAGCAGTGCATTAGTGCGCGCCCAGGATCCAAACCGTCGAACCCTGGGCCGCCGCAGTGGAGCACACGCACTTAACCACTTGCACCACTGGGCCGGCCCCTAGTTCCATTCTTAATGTTGCTACCTTGGAATAACCCTCCAGAAGTGCATTTCTTGAAAACTTTCAAGGTTTGTTAGTGTTATAGCACAATACTAAAGTTGTGTTTGTCCTCCAGATACATTTTTAGGTTTAATGTCTAAACCTTAATACTTCTAGAAGATTCCATCCTCTTTAAATATAAGGTTATAAATTGTTTAATTGGAAACCAGTGTATTGCCCCAGTAATTATTAGCACCGCCCACCCACTTTCCTCATTTTACCTTCACTCCTGTTTCCTACCCCCCTCTATAACTTCTGTTGTAGTTATCAGCTAATAACAAATAGCTTTATCCTGTGTTGTACAGTTTTTGAGTAATTTCTGTGGCTTTATAAACCCTTAAAAGCTAATGAGAGCTGAATAAAAGAATTCTTAAACAATTAAAATTTTAGTCTATTTGTATTGGATTCAAATGTTTCGCTTGTGATTTCATTCTAGGTGAAAAGCCATGAAAAGATTGCATTTTCTAAATCTCCCATAACCATAGCCCAGTCTTCTCTTGTAAAGTGGGAAGCCTGGTGGAACATAAAATAGACTCCCCTGCCCCATTCCTCCCGGTGAAGTGCCTCTCTGATCTACTAATATAATTATGCTTTCAGAAACCAAGTCTTTTATGAAAAAATCCAAGACTTTGCTGGTTATCAAGGGAAGGAAGGTCAGAAAATGAGCATTCAGATAGTCCATTTGTAATAGTGGTTGACTGTACTTCTCTGACAATATTGAGAAAAGTTAATATTAGAAATGTTAACTTTTTTATTAAACTTAAACCACTTAACTTTTGGTATTGGTCGATAGACCGCCTTGATGTCTTTACAATGAAAATTTAATTTTATGTACTTTGTTTTGTTCCTGTTTTATTTTTAAACATAGGGAGTCATTTATTCCCAGACTGCTTTTGACAACTATGGCCCTTCGTCAAAGGAGATGTTTGGAGGATTCTTTCAGAAAATCCCAGCTAAAAGACTTGGGGTTCCCGAGGAGGTAATGTATATTTCTAACGTGATTAGAGTTACTTTGTTTTATACCTTGGAAATTTGTAACATTTGGTGTCCTTTTTACATCGTCTGGTTGGCTGGGAGAGATGATTGCCCCTACTGCCACCAAACCATTTCCCTGGCACTTTCTGGCTCTTGGGAATATCCTGGTTGTGGTTTAAATACTGACAGCAGTCTTTATTCAGGGGAGAGTGTGGTGTGAATTAAGAACAGCATGTTTTTATTATTTTATTGTACTTTTCAGCTAGTTATTTTATCACATGGCATTTGTCAGTACACAAGGACCCTGAGCGAGTCAGACAGTTATGACTATATGAAGTTCCATACGCGATTTCTGTAAGGTGGCCAGATCTAAGTATGTAAAAATCAATAGCTTTCTTAAATGCCAGGAATATCAGTCTTCAAATGCAATGAAAAAAACAGATATCTTTTCTACAATAATAATAAAAAGTAAAATATCCAGAGTAAACTTAGCTCTAAACGAAAAAGATTTGTTACTGAAGAACAGAAAAAAAGACCAGAACAAATAGAGACATGTCATATTCCTCAATGGAGAGAATCATTTTTATTAAAATCAAGTTTCCCTAAATTAATTTTTTTTTTCCTTTGGTGAGGAAGATTAGCCCTGAGCTAACATCTGTTGCCAATCCTTCTCTTTTTGCTGAGGAAGATTGGCCCTGGGCTAACATCCATGCCCATCTTCCTCTACTTTATACGTGGGACACCTGCCACAGCATGGCTTGGTGCGTAGGTCCATACCCGGGATCCAAACCTGTGAACCCCGGGCTGCTGAAGTAGAGTGTGCAAACTTAACCGCTACGCCACTGGGCCAGCCCCAGTTAATGTATAAATTTAATATATTTTTGGAACTTAACACACTGATTCTAAAATTTATCTAGAAAAATATTTATGCAAAAACAGCCAAAAATGTTCTGAAAAAGAATAATGGGAGGGATTTGGCCTTCCTGACAGCAAAACCTACTGTAAAGCTATGCTTATTTACAACATCTGGTGCTGGTTAAAATTAGTGGAACAGAATAGACTCTTGTATCAGTACCATGTATATAAGGGGATTTTATAGGATAAAAGTAGCATTTCAAATGTGTGAGGAAAGGATAGACATTAGCAAAAGTCTTGCAGCAACTGGCTGTTCATTTAGAAATAGATTAGACCCCCCATCTTGTTTCACGTACAGAATAATTTTCAGATATTAAAGTGCTAAGTATAAAAGCAAAATCATAAAACTCTCAGAATAAAATGTGTTCTAATTCCTAGAACTAGCATTCATTATCAGTTTTATGTATATCTTTCCAGAAATTTATTATGCATACACAAAAATATCTATATTTATTGACTTTTTTGCAAAAATGGGATTCTATTATATGTTCTTTTCTGCAACTTGCTATGGATATGCCATAATATATTTAATTAGATCCTATTGTTGCGCATTTAGATTCTATTTGTATTTTTTATGTTGCAGTAATTCTGTAGTGAACATCCTTGAACATAGTCATGCACTCTTTTGTGAGGAGGTAATTTTCTAGAAGTAGAATTCCTGAACTAAATAAATATGCATATTAAATTTTAGAAGATACTGTTAAATCAAACATTTGGTGAGCTATTTTAAACAAGGTGTTTGCATTTTTATACTGAAAACTAAGAAGGGTTTTAAAGGATTTTAATCAAAGGAATGATATGATTAATTTTTTATTTTAGACAGAACATTCCTTTTGTTTATGTGAACTATATCATCTATATTTATGTATTAGATATTGAAATTGAGAAATTTAAGAAATATTTATCAATTTATTTAAAATAATAGTAACAAAGGCATTAAATGTTAACATGAATAATATTTTTAATCAAAAAGAGCTACATTTGAAAAAACAGAAGAAAATAAATTTTTTTACATTTGTTTTACATTTTTACAAATCTCTTTTTTATTAACATATGGCTTAATAGAATACAGGTGGACTCACATCTGCTTCTGCATTCCGTCTGTTCTACTATGTTGTTTTGGTTAAAGCAGATAAAAAAATCTGGCTTCATGCAGATGTACAGTTGGAAAAGGGAGGAGGATTTTAATAGTCTTTTCAGATAATTCTGGATAGTCTCCTTTGATATTTGACAAATGGCAGCTTCTTAAAGATTAGTTGCAATGTGGAATCTGAAGCCATGTCAGTGAACTTTCTGTACGCTGTTCCCTTAAAATCCATTGATCTACCTGGCACTTGAACTGGATCTTTCACCCATAGATGATTTTGTAACATCAGGGGTTGGTCTTTTGGAAAATATTGGTTCACTGAGTTATGGAGATCTTCTAAATGTTGACAATGTTGACACACAATCCATTATACAATATCACAAGATCACATTTGTTAATATCACCACCAATCTCTTCAGAAAAATCTTTGAATATTAGGAAACTGTCAAGTTTATGGTGACAAATGCAAGTTTTCCAAAATTCTCCTTTTTACTTGAAAGCTCAGATTTTATCATTGACAACAAATCCTGTCTGTCATTTTCCTTTGAAGTGGCAGTCTCATTTTGTTCATTTTGGAAAAAGTGTCTGCCAGATACTCGAGTGTGAATAACCATAGTTTGTTAGTCATTCTTTCAAGTAAAAAATGGTGTTTCATCTCATGAAATTTCTCAATTTCTCAAAGTGACTAGTTCAGTTCATAGCTCAACCACATGTTCTCTTCCTTAGACAACCATCATACTTCTATATGCAGCAGAAGAGCTTAGTGTGTAATTCCTGTTTCATCACACAGGATAATAAAATGACATGTACTCAATGGTTGAGATTAATACAATTCAGAATTTTCACTGCTTCATCAAGGACGTTCTAAAGTGAAACAGGCTTTTCCTCGTCATGAGTACTTGCCACTGAAGAATGTAATGATTACCAGTAGAATGACCGCTAGTTCAGTTCCTGCCACGACTGGTTCGAAGGCTTCAGTCATCTTTCCCACCATGGCTTTGGCACCTTTAGTACAAATGTCAACATTGTGAAAAAGACAAATAAGGACTTAGTATTATTATTAGAATGGTCTTGACCTTACAAATCCCCTGAAAAGGTCTTAGGTATGCCCTGGTGTTGCTGACCGAGCTTTGGCTAATGTAGGCAATAGCTTTAAAAAGTGTGGCTGTGAAGGGAAGGAGAGATGCTGAAGGCTGCCGTGAGATGCAGAAGGAGAGTTTTGGCCTCTGCCTGATTGTGTTCTCGCATCACTCGGCCATGTTTCCAAGATATTCTTATTGCCCCGGTTAACCGCCAGTGTCTCTTTTGGGGCAGAACTTTCACACCACGCCATTGACCTAAGTGCTTACCAGTGACTTGCCTTATTTTAAGTGACAGTCCCTGGTATAGAGTCAGGAGGGTCAGAATGTACTGTAGTTTTAAAAGGAACTGCCTAGAGCTGCCATGGTGTCCCTTGAATCTCTTGGAAAGGGAACACAGCACTTGGAAGACCCTTCAAATGGCTTGTGAGATACACTCATTTTACAAAGTAAGAAACTAAGGGCCAATGAGGTTTGATAATTTGCCTGGGCCGTACTTGGGTCATGGTACCGGGATTCAAACCCAATCCCAATTATTTAAAATCCTCGTGACCTTTAATAAACAAAGCTGAACATAAACATATAACTGAGCCAACAGAGGAGTTACCCACATAGATAAAGCAGATACAAGTTGCTAGTCTCTGATAGTGTTTATTCATTGATGAAAGTCTTGTGATTAACTTGATACTTCAAGTCCATCATCAAATGGATTCCATTAGGATGAAAGTTAAGAAGAATCGATCTGAAGATATTATAATAGTGCCTAGTTAATTTGGTAATTATAAAAATTTTAGAAACAATCAACAACTACAGCAAAGTTGCAGGGTACAAAATCAATCTACAAAAATCAGTTGCATTTCTATATGCTAATAATGAACTAACAGAAAGAGAGTTCAAAAAGATAATACCATTTACAATTGCATCAAAAAGAATAAAATACCTAGGAATAAATCTTACCAAGGAGGTGAAGGACCTATACAATGAGAACTACAAGACGTTATTGAGGGAAATCCACGATGACATAAAGAAATGGAAAGATATCCCATGCACGTGGATTGGAAGAATAAACATAGTTAAAATGTCTATATTACCTAAAGCAATCTACAGATTCAATGCAATCCCAATCAGAATCCCAATGACATTCTTCACAGAAATAGAAAAAAGAATACTAAAATTTATATGGGGCAACAAAAGACCCCGAATAGCTAAAGAAATCCTAAAAAAAAAGAACAAAGCAGGAGGCATCACAATTCCTGACTTCAAAACATACTACAAAGCAATAGTAATCAAAACAGCATGGTACTGGTACAAAAACAGACACACAGATCAATGGAACAGAATTGAAAGCCCAGAAATAAAACCACACATATACGGACAGCTAATTTTCGACAAAGGTGCTAAGAACATGCAATGGAGAAAGGAAAGTCTCTTCAATAAATGGTGTTGGGAAAACTGGACAACCACATGCAAAAGAATGAAAGTGGACCATGTGCTATCGCCATTCACAAAAATTAACTCAAAATGGATCAAAGACCTGAAGGTGAGACCTGAAACTATAAAACTCATAGAAGAAAATATAGGCAACACACTATTTGACATTGGTTTTAAAGGAATATTTTCAGATGACATGCCTACCCAGACTAGGGAAACTAAAGAAAAAATAAACAAGTGGGACTTTATCAGATTAAAGAGCTTTTATAAGACAAATGAAACCAGAATCAAGATGAACAGACAACCAACCAGCTGGGAGAGAATATTTGCAAAACATACATCTGACAAGGGGTTGATCTCCATAATATATAAAGAACTCACACAATTGAACAACAAAAAAACAAACAACCCGATCAAAAAATGGGCAGAGGAAATGAACAGACACTTCTCCAAGGAAGATATACAGATGGCCAATAGGCACATGAAAAGATGCTCAACATCACTAATTATCAGGGAAATGCAAATCAAAACAACACTAAGATACCACCTCACGCCCGTTAGAATGGCTATAATCACCAAGACAAAAAACAACAAATGTTGGAGAGGATGTGGAGAAACAGGAACCCTCATACACAGCTTGGTGGGAATGCAAATTGGTGCAGCCTCTATGGAAAACGGTATGGAGATTCCTCAAAGAATTAAAAATAGAGATGCCCTATGATCCAGCCATCCCACTACTGGGAATCTATCCAACGCACCTGAAATCAACAATCCAAAGAAGCTTATGCACCCCTATGTTCATTGCAGCATTATTCACCATAGCCAAGAAGTGGAAGCAACCTAAGTATCCCTCGACTGACGATTGGATTAAGAAAATATGGTATATATATACAATGGAATACTACTCAGCCATAAAAAAAGACAAAATCGTCCCATTTGCAACAACATGGATGGGCCTGGAGCGTATTATGTTAAGTGAAATAAGCCAGAAAGAGAAAGACAAACACTGTATGATCTCACTCATATGTGGAATATAAACCAACACATGGACAGAGAAAACTGGACTGTGGTTACCAGGGCAGTGGGGGTGGGGGGTGGGCACAAGGGGTGAAGGGAGTCATATATGGGGTGATGGACAAACAAAAATGTACAACCCAAAATTTCACAATGTTAGAAACCATTAAAACATCAATAAAAAAAAAATTTTTATTTCAGTTTAGCTCCCTGTTGAGTTCCAAAAGTAAACCAGGCATCCTGAATATTTATGTCTTTTACCTAGAAGATAGTTTCCATTCAATTCAGTCTTATTTAATGATGCCTTGTCTGTGGGCAAAACCCAGTATTAGGAGCTGGGTGATGCAACATCCCCTCATTTTGTGGGAAGAGATTCATAGAGATTCCTTCCTTCTGTAAACATTTATCAAGTGCTTATTTTATGCTAAACCCTGTCAAAGGATGAGGCCACCACTCAATATTTGCAACAAAATTCAACACAAAGCCACACTTGTTGCATCTTTAAGTCAGGGAGAGCTCTGCTGGTCAGTCCCTCTGAGCAGAGCAGACTGCTCATCTTTTGCTTTTTCTGGGGGGGAGTGTGGTTTTAGGGATTTGCAGACTTCTGGAGCTCATGGTCCTTGGGAGAGAGGACTGTTGCTTGGCTGGCACTCAGAAAGGATCTTACTGGAGTGATTCTTCCCGACCAGCTGACTTGCAGAGTGGAGGAGCTCTCACTGATTGATTGGCTAACAAAACCTGTTCAAAGGGCTAGTTGTCATTGGCTGATCAAACAGGGCAAAGTATTCTGATGGTTACTCATTACCGTGGCTCAGAACTCTGCCTTTTCCCAGGAGTGTGGGAACTTTTAAATGATTAATTCTATACCAGCTCTGTCCAATAGAAATATAATAATAATAGTCACATACATAATTTTAAACTTTCTAGGAGTCATGTTAAGACTAAGAAGAGGTGAAATTAGTTTTAATAATATATTTTTTTAACCCAGTGTATCCCAAACATTATCATTTCAGCACATAATCAATATAAAATTATTAATGAGATATTACATTCTTCTTGCCATTATAAGTCTTCAAAATCTAGTGTGTGTATTATGCCTATGGAACATCTCAATTTGGAGTAGCCATATGGAACGTGTTTTGGTAGTGCCATGTGACTAGTGGCCTCTGTTTTAGTGCAGTTCTATTCTGGCTGCTGGGGATATAAGGAGGGAGAGAAGCTATGTCTGCCTGCCAGGGTCTCAGAGTCTCAAAGAGGCAGCCATGTAACCAGACATGGCTACAGTGCCGTGTACAGGATCAGGACTAGGGTGAGGGAGCCAGGAATGGACACAATAGTTAAGGACACACTCTCAGGGCTGCGCAAGCGCAGGGTCTCCTTAAATGCCATACCCTAAGTGTCTCACCCTAGTCCTGGCCATGCTTGGGAGCTTGATAAAATAGCAGATTCTGTGGGCTCAGCCCCAGAGCTTACAATTCAGAAGATCCAAAGTAGGGCTAGGAATCTGGGGTTTCAATAAGCATGCATAGGGATTCTAACGCAGGTGTGTGGGATCACCCTTGGAGAAACTGCCTGTGCCAACAGCCTCATGGGAGAGTTCCCTTACATCCAGTCAAATAATTTCTCTCTTTCTCTTTGATTTTGGGAGTAGATGTTGCTGACCTCATCAATTCACTATCAGAATTTTTAGGGGATGCGGTAGGATTCTGAAGTCCCTCTTGTAGAAACTCCTGTGGTCTGATTTGCTGGGCTTTTGGCCTGCGGGACCATGGGCTGAACAAAGTAGAATGCCAGTTGATTGCTATACAGACACATTGACTATTTTGGGGACGAAAACATACAAGGCATGTGGTGGCATTGAAAAGCAAGGCTGCAGTGGGCAACGAAAGGTGTGGAAGGAACTGAATTGTTTGAAATGGGAAAGAGCAAAGATTAAGCATGGTGTTCACTGTTGGCTTCTTCACATTGTATAGCTTACTCGACACTGTCTAAGGCTCCTTCATATCTTGCCACCCTAGTCACTTACCTGCTTTTAATGATGATCAAATCGAAAAAGGCAGTTGTCTCTGCTGTCAGATTATTGTGCACACACACTGTAGAATTCACGTGACAGTCGTGTGTTCTGAGGTGTGCTTACTGAGGAATGGGAAGCAGCCCCAAATGGGGAGTGTCTGCTTTTCTGTACGTGTGTGTGCTTCTGTTGCCAGGTCTCCGCCTTGGTGTGCTTCCTGCTGTCTCCTGCAGCTTCCTTTATCACCGGACAGTTGGTGGAGGTGGATGGGGGCCAGTCTCTGTACACTCACGTAGGGGAGATACCAGGTGAGCAGTCCAGAAATGAGCAGTCCCTAGCTTTATGCCTTTTCCTCTTCACGTTTTCAAAATTCCTTAAACAGTTACTTCAGAGATAAAGGTTTTCTCTTACATCACATCAAAATGTGCACAATGTTTGTATTCGTGATTTTTAAAGGAAATGTTCGTAGTCACATAAAATATCTAAATATCTTTATTATAGAACTTAGCTTTATATATTAAAAAAGTTTTTTGTTTGTGCATAGGTTGGTGGAATTGGAACCTTGAAAAATATTCTCAGTATGAATATATATGTAAAAGGAAGAGATAGAAAAGAGGCAAGGACTTCCCATATTTTTTTAGAATTGATTCCTCTTTGTTCCTCCGATTAGTGGCTTGTATATCTGAGCAGAAGAGTCAGATCTGTTAGGTGGGAAGGGATGGTATGGTGCTATTTTTCACTATCTTTGGGATATATATTGAGGGAAATCATATGATTTGCTTTATTCATTCATTTTTCATGCACAAAAACAATAGTTTTTTAAGGCTCAACCAGATGTAGATACTGCACACAAATGTCTGTGTGTATCTCATGGTGTGTGTGTGTGTGTGTGTGTGTGTGTGTGTGTCTCATGGCTAGATCATAGAACTATGGGATTGGAATGGTCCTAAAAAATCAGTCCAGTATCATAATTTTACAAATGATAAAACAAATCCATGGAAATTAAAAGGCACATCCAAGCTAATCACTCCCAAAATGTAGAAAAGGATATAAAATTCAAATGTATTTGAACTGTTGCTAAAGATAGTTGATTAAGTGACTACTACCAAATTAAAATGTGGTTGGTGTAATGCATGTGTATTTGAATTTCATGTCAGGGACCTGGGTTCAATCTAGTCTGTCACATGCCAACAGTCTAATCAAGGCCTAAGACCTTCTTTGCATTAATAAATGATTAGTATGGAACTTTAATATTACTTATTATTTTCCCCTCCCATATGTATTTCTTTACTAATAACATCAATGTGGTGATGTGTATCAGATACTGTGGTTTTAAGGACCTGGGTTGGAAACACAGAAATGCCTACATGGTTATGCGATATTGTTTTCCGTTGGTATTAAAGTAGGGAGGGTGGGAGAGAATCTTTCCACTTCCTTCAGTAGAATTGAGTCAGTAGAGTTGAGTCAGTATTTGTTAAGGTGAGTTGAATTGTTTTTCCTTTATAAAGGGAAAGAAATTCCAGGTGCCTGTTTCTCTAGGCCTCCAGTGAAATGATTTTCTTTTGTAATTCTAACACTTTTTTTATCAGCACAAAAATATTTTTTGATTTTTTGAGGAAAGCAGCCATATCCATCTTTTAAGACTATACTCCCCCCAGATTATGAGTGGGAATATTCATCCTTTCAGTACAGTAGTCCCCACTTATCTGTGGTGGATCCGTTCCAAGACCCTCGGGGGATGCCTGCTGGTAGTACCAAACCCTATATATACTGTGTTTTTTCCTAGACATACGCACCTATGATAAAGTTTAATTTATAAATTAGGCATAGTGAGAGATTAACCACAATAACTTCTCTTTGACATATCTGAATTGCCAGCATCACTACTCTTGGGCTTTCGGGCCATGATTAAGTAAAATAAGGGTGACTTGAACACCAGCACTGTGATACCGAGACAGTCGATCTGATAACCGAGCCGGCTACTGAGTGACTAACGGGCAGGTAGTGTACAGCGTGGATCTGCTGTACAAAGAGATGATTCACGTTCCAGGCAGAACAGTGCAAGATTTCATCACACAGAACAGCGGGCAATTTAAAACTTACGAATTGTTTATTTCTGGAATTTTCCATTTAATATATTTGGACCACAGTTGACCAAGGGTAACTGAAACCAAGGAAAGTGAAACCACAGATAAGGGGGGACTGCTGTGTAGTATTTTCTTTAAGATTGCCAGCCCTGGAGTGAGAATGACTGGGGTGAAACTTGGCTATACCCTTACTAGCTGTATGATCTTTGGAAAATTAATTTCTGTGAGCTTCCATTTTCTTTTCTATAATGTGGGGTCACTTATAGTATTTATTTTGTAGGCTGTTGGGAAGACTAAATTAGATAATGCACATTTAAAGCCCTGTGTCAGATATGATGCTTTTAGCTGCAACTCTAACTGGCTTAAGCCACAAAGGAGTTTGTTGCCGCGCGTAACTGAAAAGCTGGGGAGACTGGACTCAGCAGCTCAGTGATCTCATCAGGGACATTTTTTTTTTTCTTTTCCCTCTGCTTTTGCTTCTATGATGATTATCTTAAGACTGACTCTCCTGGTTGCAGGATGGCTGCCTGCCACTCCTATAGCTGCATCCAGCTGGACAGAGAGAGAGGGGAGGGGAATGACTTTGTTCTAGCATTTCTAAGAAAATTCTGAGATCCTCGCTGCTTTGGACCAGCTTATGCAAATGTCCGTCCTCGACCAGTGACCACAGCCAGGGGAATGGGGTGCACTGACTGACAGATCGGTCAGTGATCTAAGTGGGGTCACTTCCCCTGAACTTCATGGATTCCGCAATGGAAACTGAGTCTATTGGAAAGAGGAGATGGGAGACTAGATGCTGGGGAAGCAACTATAAATGCCTGGGACAAAGTAAGCTTATTTAAAAACGTTATTATTATTAAGGAAGTAATATTTGTTGAATGTCTAGGTTATGTGAAGCGCTGTAGAGAGAGTGTCACATTTAACTCTCACCACTTTAAAAGATAAAGGTTGTTATCCCTTTTAATAGATGAGAAAACTGAGGATCAGGAAGAGTAACTTCTCCAAATTTGGAAAAGCTAGTAAGTGACAGAGCTGGGATTCAAATCCAGGATTTTCTCAAAACCTTTGCCATTTGTCCTAATAATTTCTCTTCTCGTGCTAAGGAAAGGGGTGAACTAGGGAAAATAACAAGAGGGTTTGGTAGAAACCGAGAGGACTAATGAAGTTCATAGATTTGTGAGTGACATGAGGTTTTCCACTTACTTAACAGATCATGACAATTGGCCTGAAGGAGTAGGGGACCTGTCTGCTGTCAAAAAGATTAAGGAGACTTTTAAGCAGAAAGCCAAGCTCTAAGCCAAGGAAACACGGAGGTGTCTTTTGTGCCCAAATGCCTTAAGATTTCAAAAATGCACTTCTGTACTTTATAGGAGCTTATAGTTTGCATGGAAAAATCACTTTCCGCTTTTTTAATGTTATCAAATTATGTCTATGCAAAAATGATTCCTGAAAGAAATGAATTTTTAAGGCACAACCCATGTCCTTTGGCCTGTGATTTAAAAAAATTTTTAGGAATGAAAATTAACATACTTTATGATTATACCTTTTATTCCTAAGAAAGGTATTTGAAAAGTGAAATAATTTCAAATTAATCATAGAGGTCTCATAATCTGCTAAAAGGTTTTTATATTTAATTGTAAAGGTAGGCAATAAATCCAAACTGTGGCATCATTATGATTCTTACAACTAGAGTTATACAATGATTGCCATTGGTGGCAAATACTTTTGGATCAATAAAACTTTATGGTAATTATCGATGTGTGCTTTGTTTTGTTCACAAAGTCAAATTTGTGTAAATCCTCTTAATTCAAAAGAAAAATAAAGTTATGTGTAGTATTTCTTTGCAGTGCTTAATATGTGTCGATTTCTTATCCAAAGTATTCCCTTTTCTCCGTGTTTCTCCTTTCCTAGGCAAAAAAAGTTTTTTTACTTACACTTTATGACGGGCCGGCCCCGTGGCTTAGCGGCTAAGTGTGTGCGCTCCGCTGCTGGCGGCCTGGGTTTGGATCCCGGGCGCGCACCGACGCGCCGCTTCTCTGGCCATGCTGAGGCCGCGTCTCACATACAACAATTAGAAGGATGTGCAGCTATGACATACAACTATCTACTGGGGCTTTGGGGGGAAAAATAAATAAAAAAAATAAAATAAAAAATAATTACACGTTATGCAAGTGTATTAGGGTTCAGTATTCTGCCTTCAACTGATCCTTTCTGGCAGTTATCCTGATTTCTGAAATGCTGTTTGCAAATTATGTATGTTTATTTTTTGTGTTAATCAATTAAATCTTTCAGTTGACTTCTTCCCTCTTGAAGGGAAGTAGATATTTCCCTTTCTTTGTCAGTAACTCTCAGTTCAAAGTGTATGATTTACCAAGTTCTGGGGTGGGGCCCCTGAATCTGCGTTTGATCAGGCTCCCAAGTGGGCGGGGGCTAGGAGGAGCCTCATGAGATTCCTGGGGTGCGGGCTTTAAGGAGGCATTCACTCTCGGGGCTGCACAAGTGTAGAGTCATCTCTGAGAGTGAGCACGGTCTTAAATTTTGTGTCCATGCTGTGAATGTGGAAAGATCAGAAATCTTCTTTCCTCCTAGACAATATTTTACCAGTGGCCTTCTGGAGATGATAATGTCACAGTTACTAAGAATTACAAGCCGTGTCAGAGGGCAGGGTGGCCTTAACAGGTTGGTGGGGAACAGGAAAGAGGCAGGGCTTTCTTTTCAAATGACCTCATGTTGATGACTGCTGACAACCCCTTAAATCTCCATGGTTTAACTTTGTTTATTTCCGCTCAAGGCCTGGAGCCTGCCCTACTAGCACTACACTTAGCTACAACTCCTTATTAGATCTTCTTGTGAGACCATCACCAGACAACTGATCGTTATCTGTATTCTAGAATCATAGGTCTACTCTCCAGGACTT
This sequence comes from Diceros bicornis minor, assembly GCF_020826845.1. Lineage (NCBI taxonomy): Eukaryota > Metazoa > Chordata > Mammalia > Perissodactyla > Rhinocerotidae > Diceros > Diceros bicornis. The sequence goes on along the minus strand of NC_080776.1, from coordinate 6,756,716 downwards.
CTGTATGTATCATAATAGTGTCCTGTGAATTATGTTCTTTTGCTCTACACTTAGTAAATTTTGCTGTAGACTGAATATTCCTAAACAGGCTTAATCATTCATTCAGTTAATAATCTTGAGCCTCTAATATGTGCTCAGCATTATGGTAGGAGTCGGGCGTGCAGCGGTGAAAAAAAAATACACGTGGACCTTGCCCTCAAGTAGTTTATGAAAGAGAGAGAGAGAGAGCGAGCCATTAATCAAACTACACACAGAAGTTTAAAATTCCCAAATGTGCTAAGCGCAATAGAGGATAAGGTCACGGTGCTAAAGGCATATAAGAAAAAAAAGACATCTAGAGGAAAGCAAAACAATTCTACAGTTATTCATGTTAAAGGAGTTTGTTGGGGGCTGGCCCTGTGGTGTAGTGGTTAAGTGCACGAGCTCCGCTGCTGGCGGCCCGGGTTCGGATCCCGGGTGCGCACCGACGCACCGCTTGTCAAGCCGTGCTGTGGCGGCGTCCCATATAAAGTAGAGGAAGACTGGCCCAGGGCCAGTCTTCCTCAGCAAAAAGAGGAGGATTGGCATGGATGTTAGCTCAGGGCTGATCTTCCTCACAAAAAAAAAATAAAAAGGGTTTGTTGATAAAGATGAGCCCTGTGGATGTTGTCCCTCCCACACACACTGCTCTTTTGGTTCATGGCCTGTGTGTCAGCTTGGGTCCTCAGGGAAGCAGATGCCAAGATGGAATAACGTGTGCATGAGCCTTACTGGGTAACGTGTCTGTGGAGGGACAGGGCAGGGAGCCCGAGAAGGCAACCATAGCCTTCAGACTGTGACGCGACTCTGACTCGTGTAAGAGGGAGAAAGAGAGCAATGGGCAGGAAGCATCTCGGATTGCAGCAGAGTGATGCCCTTTTTAGGCCAGGGTTGCTGGCAAGTCACAGTCGCAGTGGGGCAGTCACAGTCCCAGTGGGGCAAGTCACAGGCACTCACAGTAGCAGTGGAGCAAGTCACAGTCACAGTGGAGCAAGTCACAGTCACAGTGAGGCAAGTCACAGGGGCACTCATAGTCACAGTGGAGCAAGTCACTCACAGTGGGGCAAGACACAGTCACAGTGGGACAAGTCACAGTCACAGTCCGGCAAGTCACAGGGGCACTCACAGTCACAGTGGGGCAAGTCACAGTCACAGTGGGGCATCACAGGGGCACTCACAGTCACAGTGGGGCAAGACACAGTCACAGTGGGACAAGTCACAGTCACAGTGGGGCAAGTCACAGTCACAGTGGGACAAGTCACCGTCACAGTGGGGCAAGTCACAGGGGCACTCACAGTCACAGTGGGACGAGTCACAGTGTGGTGTCACAGGGGCACTCACAGTCACAGTGGGACACGGGGGTACCAGGAGACCCATGCCTGTGCATATAGATCAAGCTTTGTATAAGCCCCCAGATAGCAGTGGCGTCTGAGTCCCTGCGAGCAGGGAAGGCCCACTCTTACGTGAAATGGATCTCTATCACTGTGAGGAGTGACACAGCTACCACATGGTCACTGGAACAGGGAGAGTTTAATGTAGAGAATTATTAACTGTAACAGGATTGCAGTAACGAAGGATTGGCTAGTAGGAAGTGAAGAGAACTTTAAAGAATACGGGAATAGCACACAGAAGGAGCAGCCACTAATCTACTAATAGGGCTGAGATGAAGAGCCCCCCTCGTCCCATCCCCTGCCCTGGGGCTGACACCCAGACCTTGTTGGGAGGGCATGGCTGTGGCTCACTTAACGGCAGAACAGTTACTGTGGTGCCCTGCTGGTGGAACTTGCTAGAAATCAGCCCTCTGGAACTTGCCTGGAATCCACCCTCTAGGGTGCTGGGGGAAACTGTGCACGAGAGGAGGTGTCTCACCAAAAGGCCTCCTACAAAACCTGAGAAGGAGCCAGGGGAAGCTGCTGCCCGGCCGCCTGCCCCACAGACTCTAGAAGCAAACGCCTCTCCCCCTGCAGTATCTCCATCGCCCTCTACCGACAGAGCGTCAGTGCCGGCTGGCAAAGGAAAAGCTACTTAAAGCGCCCAGATCCATTTTCACGGAGCTGAGAAGCAAGAACCCATAACCGGCCTCCTTGTTGACTTGCCATCGAGCGGTGGCCCATTGGGCTCCTCAAGGAGACAGTGCCATCTCTGGGCTCCCCGTTGGTCTCCGTTGCGGACGGGTTGGACATTCAGAGGCAGCACTAACCACATCCTTGGTTAAGTGGGAGTCCACGCTCTTGGGCCCGTCTGTAGCTTTCCTCCATTCAGGAGCCCATTATGCCGGTTCTGGGGTGGCCCATCCGGCAGGCCAGGTAACACCAACTGGCTGAGTCATCTTGTCCACTTGGTGTTCTGTGTGTCTTCCACGATGAGTGCTTTCAGGGGAGGGGAGCCTTAATGTGTGAGACACAAAGAACACTTTGTGTCCACTCCCCTGTGTTTATCCACGTGCCTCTATCCCAGTCCTGGTTTCCAACCTTTCGGTCCTTTTCCTTCCAAGTTCCTGGCCAAACAACCAGGCCGTGGGCCATCGTTCAGGAATCTGTATATATTCTCACTTCGGGCTACTTTTCTTTCCAGTGTGGAAGCCAGCTGCACCGCCTGCAGATTGCCTATTAGAAAGATTTTCCCTCTCGGCTATCTTACAGGGCCACCCCTGAATGCAGCTATAATAAAGCTCTGACAACTGTGAAGGAGAAGGGGAAGGAAGGAGGATTGGGTAGGAAGAGTCTGAGGCTGCAGCACAGCCCAAGAAAGGGTCGACCAGGCTGATGGGAAGTCCTTGGGCCAAAGTCACCCACTGGCGCAGCCTCATGGCTCACAGGACTAGGCCTGAGTGAACAGCGTGGCTGTGCTAGGTCGTTGGCTGGGAGCAGCCTGTGGGCCAATGCAGTGATGGATCCAGAGAGGCAGCCGCTGAGGCTGTCAGTCAATCAATTGTGTTCCCCATCGCAGGAGAGCTAAGCCATGTGTCTTCATGGCTGTCACACGACTATGTCCTGTAACTCTAAAACAGTTACCATTGGCCCATTTATTTTTAACACCACCCAGGGCTCAAAAAAGTGTCACCTTGTGGTTAATCATGGAACGCCAGCCTGTCAGGGCAGCGCCTTCTTGGGATTCCAAGACCTGGCTGCAAAGCTTCAACATGAGTTGGTTTCTTCTCTTAGCATTTCCTCTGCACTTTCTGTTTATAACAGTTTCACTTCACTGAAGTAGCTGCCTGTTGAAATACGACCAACTAGCAGGAAGGTTCAAAATCATAGTCACAGAAGGTGAATGGTTATCCTGCCCTTGTTTGAAGAGTTATCTAAATGGTTATTTACATCTCCAGTTACATAAAAGGATATTTTGGATCTTGTCTTGTGGACGGTGCTATTTATGATGTGCGTGGTGACCGAGGCCCTCTGTAGGTCAGCGTCACCTTTCGCCCAGCTGGTCCATGTCGAGTGAGAGGCACGTCTGCACCCTGCACTCGTGGGAGTCAGGTCGTGGGGACCTGCCATGTCCTGATGCTGTCGGCTTCAGCACTGCCTCCCTAGGGGGCTCCTCACCCCTCTTGTGCCTGTTTCCATCTGCAGCCTCCAAACTTGCTCTCCTTAACGTTGTCAGTTTCACAAAAGGAAACACCTTGAAAACCACTTCTGATTGAGGCTGCTCTGCTGAGGTTACTAACAATCTTACTGCATCCTTGTGTCCTCTCCCTCTGCTTATTTTGCCCTTTTCTGTCCGTTCCAGCAGAGCTCTTGGTAGACTCTCTCTTTCCGTTAGTTATGGATTTTAGAGTCTGCTGGAGTCCAACTGCCTGGGTTCAAATCCCAGCTTCTCCCACTTTGTCGCTCTCGTGACAGCTCTCAGACAATTGAGGAATTTGAATGTGGATTGGGTATTAGTAGATAATATTAAAGAATTATTGGTCATTTTGTTAGACAGGATGTTGGCATGGCAGTTACTTTTTAAAAAAATGTCCTAACCCATTAGGGAAGAAATGTTGGTATTTGAGATTTTCTTTAAAATACTCCAGTTAAAAACAAATGGCAGAGGGGGAGCAGGTGAAACGAGATTGGAAACATGGTAATAATTATTTAAGCAGGGTGACAGATACATTATATGTTATATGGTTAATTCTACTATTCTCTCTACCTTGGGGTAAGTTTGGAAAAAGTAAAAAATTGTAAAATAAAAATGGCCTCATTAATTACTTGGATAGAGGGTAACATGGGGAAGGGTTATTTGATTATAAATAAAGGTTGGGAGAACCAGGAGGGTGTTCGCCCTGGACATCCAATGGTTTATGGTGGTACATGGGTGTGGCAAAGGGGGTGGAAGATCAGGGTCCAAATGGAATATGTATTTGGTGGTACAAAGCTGTCGCCTCTTGACCTGAATTCTGCCCGGCAGGCCCTGGGCATAACCCATGTGCTCCTGGGCAGCCTCGAACACTGGGTTAGTCAGCATTACCAGTTAGCTCCAGCACAAGCCAGTTGGGTAAACATGTAGGGTTGCAAGAAAAGGACAGCAGTCCAACTGTTCTGGTAGCATTGATGTACCTGAGTTCATATGTTTGAATGGGGAAATGATATCCAATTGGTAAATTCGGAAAAAACTCAAACAAATCAGCAAAGTGAAAACAATATTCCTTATTTCTCTTGAATATTTTGGACCACTAAGCTTTTGCTCTCATCTGTCTAGACTGAGTCACAAATTCAGTTAGAATTTGTCGTTCTAAGTATGACTCAAAAGAATCACCTTTTTCAAATGCTAATAGTTATCATGGACTCAAATAGCAGATTAAAAAAAAAAAAGAGTCATTTCTATGGGTGATTCAAGTCGATGTAAGTCAGAATTTCTTACCCAGTCCTTTTAACCTTCTGAAATAAAAGCTGTATACCAAAGCTTATTTTGTTAGATTTCTTTGGCTTCTTGTTTTCAGATGAACCAAGAAGAGAGGAAGGGTCTATTTCTTCCTGGGGGAAAATTCACCTGTGAGGCATTGAGTCTGGATTTGAGGTTAGTGGGACTGATGGGGAGGGGAAGGAGAAAGGGCTGAGCAACCAGCTCTCTTCTATATTGTTGGGATGGAGATTAGGGGAATTGGGGAGGGTCGATGCCTTTATCTGATTCTTTCTAATTAGTTCTTACTCTTTTACTTGGAAATTTCAGTGAGATACGAGGAGAACATTATGATGAGCAAGGGAAGTGTACGTGTGTGTGTGTATGTGTGTGTGTAGGAATGGGCCTCGTAATTGGCTTGTGAGTTCAAACTGGAGAGCAGAAATAAATTGCCGATAGAGCTAATCTATAGAATCCGTATATGATGAGTAACTATAGCTAGCATTTATTGAGTGATTACCATAGGCCAGACACCGCCAAGCACTTTCCCTGCATGACCTCATTTTAACCTAACAAAAACCCCGTGAGGTAGGTCTCTTTAGTACCAACATTTTATAGTTGAAGGAACAGGAGCAAACAGGCCAAGTAACTTGTTCAAGAACTTGGTTAGCAAATGACAGGAGTGGGATTCAAATTAAAGGAGTTTAACTTCAGAGCCTGTGACCACTGCAATATACTGAGAGACAGTCCAGCATGAAGATATCCAGATAATTAAAAAATTTTTCTAATAGAGTTGTGCAAACACATGCCAAAGTAAAGAGAATAGTGTAACAATACCCATTACCCAGCTTTAACAATTATCTATATTTCTTCCAAATTTGTTTGTCTCTCTCCTCTATTTGATTTGAAGGCATTTTAGAGCAAATTCCAAATATCCTGTCATTTTGCAGCAAGAATTAATTTTAATCTGATTGAAAACATTAATGTGAACAGAAGAACATGTGACTCTCAAAAGTAGGAGAGGGGCCCACATGGTAGCCTAAGAAGAACCCATGTGAGATTCCTCAAAAAATTAAGAAGAGAACTACCATATGATCCAGCTATCCCCTTGCAGGGCATTTATCCAAAAAACATGAAAAAAAAATGCTTAAGGATATATGCACCCCTATGTTCCTTTCAACATTATGCACAATAGCCAAGACTTGGAAACACCCTAAGTGCCCATCAAGGGACAAATGGATGACGAAGATGTGGTATATATACACAACGGAATACTACTCAGACATAAGAAACAATGAAACCCAGCCATTTGTGACAACATGGATGGACCTTGACAGTATTATGCTAAGCGAAACAAGTCAGAGGGAGAATGTCAAATACTGTATGATCTCATTCATAAGTAGAAGATAAAAACAACAACAAACAAACACGTAGAGACAGAGATTGGATTGGGGGTTACCAGAGGGGAAGGAGGAGACAGGAGGGTGAAAGGGGTGACTGGGCACATGTGTGTGGTGATGGATGGTAATTAGTCTTTGGGTGGTGAACGTGATGTAGTCTACACAGAAATTGAAATATAATGATGTACACCTGAAATTTATATAATGTTATAAACCAATGTTACCTCAATAAAAAAAATTTTTTTTTAAATAAATAAAAAATAAAAACAAACAGGGCCCGGCCCGGTGGCGCAAGCAGTTAAGTGTGCGTGCTCTGCTGCGGCGGCCCGGGGTTCGCTGGTTCGGATCCCGGGCGCGCACCGATGTGCTGCCTGGCAAGCCATGCTGTGGCGGCGTCCCATATAAAGTGGAGGAAGATGGGCACGGATGTTAGCCCAGGGCCAGTCTTCCTTGGCAAAATAAGAGGAGGATTGGCAGATGTTAGCACAGGGCTGATCTCCTCACAAATAAATAAATAAATAAATAAAAACAAAAAAAGAGCCCATGTGGTACCCATCTACCACAGGCTGTAAGACAAGCACCATCCATGCACTACAAACGTTTGGTTTGCTTGGTGTGTACATTCCTCTTTTGGAGAAGGATGCTTCAGACTCTCAGAGCTAAATTCATTAAACCATCTCCCTTTCCTCTGAATCCATGTCCAGAATAAATTCTTAAAATCTGATTTTCTGTGCAGCTTTGCCTAAAGGGAAGTACTAGGCTGGTTTGGCCCATAGGAGTTTTCAGCCAGTCTGAGCATTTTGTGTAAGTCTAGACCATGTACTTCAATTTCTGGTGAGTGTATGAGCATGACTCATCTTTGAATGTCGAGAACTCTGGAAAGAGGGATAACAAGTTTGAGTTTCTAGACCTGTAAGCCCAAGTGGCAGCCTTGAGGCCGTGGAAGTGCCTATTACACTTTCTGTCTGATCTTCATCACTTGCCTCTGCTGCTTGAACTCAGGAGCCTCGATCTTTCTTTACATCCCCTTCCATCAAGTTATCTTCATCCTTTTATTTTAAAAGTATTAAGAATATAACATGTCTGTTTTGGTTGTGCTAGTATTTTAATTGGAATTGCTATTTGTAAATGCTCACAGAGTTGCGTATGTTGAGGTCTACGCTTAGTTCTGCATTTTGATGGGGAAAATGATCAGAAATACCTGTCTTTGTCTCTCGTAGATAGATAGATAGACAGGTAGGTAGGTAGATCCTTATTTTCTTCTTTTTTTAAGTGGCAAAATATATATAACATAAAATTTGCCATTTTAACCATTTTTAGGTGTATGATCCTTATTTTACTTACAGACAACTGTAAGGTAAAATTCCAATTTCTCCAATAACTGACGATAAATTCAAATATGCATGACCTTAAGACTATACAAATTCAAATTTCCAAAATCCAAGTATGCTTGAGAAAATATCCAGAGTGTATTTATCAAGATAAAATACAATTAAATTAATACACACTGGGAAAATATCAGCTATTACACATTTAAGTCCTGTCTAGAAAGATCAAGTGGAAACTTTTCTGTTGATTTGTATAAATTTTTGGATTTTCTAGGTTTTTGGGAACCAATTTATAAAAGACATCTTTGGTTTACAAATGTAATATGCTTCTACTGTAGTTTATTTCAATTTAAACCCCATGTTTTATATCATATTTACATAAAACTTTAGCAATTTAGTTTTAGTGCAGAAATCCAAACTCTTGTATGGAATTCAAAATGCCATGCCTCAAATTTTAAATTTTTCATTCTAAAGTAACTGAAGAGAAGAAAAAGAAAATTGCATTCTTGAAAATTAAGGTAAACATTAAAATTTAATATTGCGTTATATAATAGGTTTTAAACATGTTTTGAAATTTAGAAAGAATTTTATACAAAATCCTTAAATTTGGAATGCTTTAGAAAAACAATGAAACTTATAAATGACCCTTTTATCAGAGAGGTTGGGGGGGTGGGCAGGTGTTTGACTCTCACTTGTCTAGAAAAGGGATTTTTGCTATTTTAGGCAAATTTTAAACTGTCACTTTCTTTTTCTTTTGTTTCTTTGAAAGTTCTAGTATCTTAACTATTTTGTGGTTTTTGGACTATTCTTTTTACCTCAAAGTTAAATTTCTCTTTTGGAGCTAAAGACCGCTGGGTAATCATGGTGGAGTGGTCATGGGGGTGAAGGTGCTATTTGTTTAAATATAGTTTAATTCACATAAATTTTAGCTTCAAACAAATACATTCACAGTGTTATTCTGTCTTTCTGTCACCAAACACATTAAAGCAAAATATTCAGATGGAATTCTTCACATTTTATCAATAAAAGATGGATGATTTTCATCAAATATTTTTTAAATTTTTTATTTGGAGTGTGCCTTTCCAAATAGACAATCATTTTGGAGACCCTGGACTCTCTGAACATCATTGTGTGTTTCAGCTAACTTTTAAGGCTATATGAATCATGACACTTCAAACTCCTTTTGAAAGAAAATATTCTTTACGTGTAAACATAAATTACTTCCCATGTTTAAATAAGTTGCTTATAGTTATACATAATTTTGTATCTATTCAGGGTCTACTATTAGAATAGCATGCTTGATTTAAATAGTTTTACCGGCTTGTACAATCCAAATTTACTCTGAGGACAGAGTAAGAACTTTTTGATAATTTCCACTTACTCAAAAGTGAAGGCTCCTATGGTAGAGGGTTAATTTTAATATAACAGACTGTTTCCAAAGAAGTGGGGTTTTTTTTTACCCATTTAAAAAATTTACATGAAATTGACATGACATAAAATTAACCATTTTTTCAATGAATGATTCAGTGGCATTTAGTACATTCACAGTGTTGTGCACCACTGCTTCTGTCCAGTTCCAAAATATTCCCAGAAGGAAACCCTATATCCATTACACAGTTGCTCCCCATTCCCCTTGCCCAGCCCTGGCAACAACCAATCTTCGTCCTGTCTCTGTGGATTTACTTGTTCTTGACATTTTACATAAATTGATTCATACACTATGTGACCTCTTGTGTCTGGCTTTTTTCACTTACCATAATGTTTTTGCGGTTCATCGACATTGTAGCACGTATTTTTAATCCATGTAACACGGCTGGGATTGTTTCCGTGGTTGACAGAATTTCCTGATCCTTATTTCTAGAATGTTCCCTTCTAAGAGCAGAAGGTTTCAGTGATAATGCTTGGAGGGCTTAATATATTTTTTGTCGTTGTTAGTGCCGTTGAGTTGATTCCAACTCCTAGCGGCCCTGTGTCCAACAGAGTGGAACCCTGCCTGGTCTTTTTTGCCCCATCCTCTCACCTTCTGGCGCTGTATCAGACGATGCTCTGCTGCTATTCACATGGTTTTCAGGGCCAATTTTTTTGGAAGTGGGTGGCCACATCCTTCTTCCTAGTCTGTCTAGTCTGGAAGCTCCGCTGAAACCTGTCCACCATGGGCGACCCTGCTGGTATTTGAAATATATTTGAATATATTTTACCACAATAGAAAAAGGGAAGAGAAAACCCAAGGCTCTACCTGTCTTATGTTGAAGTAATCTGATAAAAGAATTCCTGGCCTTTCCAGAGGAAGGAAATTCTGAGCCTGTGGAATGACCCACGGGATGGATTCAGGTCTAGGGGTTGCCAGGCAGTGGCTGCTGTGATGTGCCACACAGATCCTGCCTCAGGAAGGAAGAAGTTATTAGGCCAGCTGCTAGAAGCACTGCCAGCAGACAGCCCTCTGCTGTCACCCCCTCCTGGACACGCTCAGCTAAAGAGAGTGCCTCACTCAAGGTCGTAGTCCCTTCTCAGGTGGCCCTCAGCCTGAGGTTGATTATCATGGGGTAGAAAGGCCCAGTGCTCTCACACCAACCCAGAACAGCTTAGAAGCGTCATTCTGTCTTTAGAACTTTCCATAGGGCTGGCTGAGGCCCAGCTTGCTCCCTTCTCTTCCCTTCTCTTCTGCAGGTGCTGATTCCGTGAGCACTCTCTGCTAAACCTCCTGTAAGCTAACTGCATCTCGAGTCCACTTCCCTGGGAACCCACTGTATGGGGCAAGATTTCCTGCAGGTTACATGAGGTCTTCCAGTGGAGGAGGGAAGGCCTACGCCTCCTCCAAGCTGAGAAACTTTGCTCTTTTGCTACTGGAGGCTTGTGATGGGTACTAGAAGTCTTCTCTCAAAGTTTTAAACTTTTTCCTCTCAAGGTCTTTAAAGCAGCCTCTTCTGGGTATCTGTGGGGAGGGGAGCAATGAAGGATTTTGCCTTTATTTGTAAGTCTTACTTTCCTTCAGAAATCATTCTGCCATCTGGCCAAGATGTGCATTTTCAAGGGTTCTTTTACTTTTTCAAGGACATCAGTGGTGGCAGGAATCATGAAGAGGATAGACTCAAATTTTGGGTCAAACTGTGATACCGGTTCTTCATCTTTATACCACATTTTCTGTGGGCACCATCATTGGGAACCATCATTGGGAACCATCATTGGGGAACCATCACTGTTGAACAGAAACCGGGCAGGGATGGCTCTCCCTCAGACTGAGGAGTCCTCACCATCAGTCAAACTAGCCCATGAACGGCAAACAGGACAGCTTTTCTTCTTACGGGGTGTACAGGAAGGATGTGAGAGATGAGGAGGATGGCTCAGTGTGAAATCCCAACCCTAGGTGACAAGGGCTTTCTAAACTGAAAACGGCTGAGGCAGAGTTAATGGAGAGAAGACCCTGTGGGAGAGCGGAGCCTATAGACTTAAGTTAGCGAACTTCGCAGTCATTGGGAGGGGCACACATGGCCTGTACTTAAAGGGGCCTCAGCTTTGGCCAAGTAGAACAGGAAGCATCTATCAACTTGTTGAGAGTTTGACTCTCTCCCCGTCTAGGTGCTGGCATGTGGTGCTGTCCTGTTTTGGAGGCGCTGACTACCCCCTTCCTTCAGACACAGCTCACTCCAGATGCTCCTCTGGTACCAGCCTCCTTCCTCCTCCATCTTCTCTGTTCCAGCTTCTCCCCATCCCCTGCTCCTCACACGGACTCCTACTTTGCCTCCGTTACTATGCAGAACAAGATACTTCTAGCCCGTTTATCTGAGAGAATTTTTACACAGCCAGAATGGCCCACCCACGCATTTCTCCAAAGACAGTTCTTTCTGTGGGGAATTGCGTTCCCACCTTTTAGTTTATGTAACCGAGCTGCTTCCAAGATAGATTTATTTAAGTAGCTAAGAAGCAAAATAAATAATAAAATTGAAAAACAAAAACTCTTCAATTTTCATCACATACTTAAGTTACTTCCTTTATATAAGTTAAGAAATATATGGGGGCCGGCCCGGTGGTGTAGCAGTTAAGTTCGTGCACTCTGCTTCGGCGGCCCAGGGTTCGCAGGTTTGGATCCTGGGTGCGGACCTACACATCGCTCATCAAGCCATGCTGAGGTGGCATCCCACATAGAGTAACTGGAAGGATGTGCAACTATGACATACAACTATCTACTGGGGCTCTGGGGAGAAAAAAGGAAAAAATGAGGAAAATTGGCAACAGATGTTAGCTCAGGGCCAATCTTCCTCAAAAAAAACAAAAAGAAGAAATATATATAATGGCCTATGCACTTTTTTTTTTGTGAGGAAGATTAGCCCTGAGCTAACATCTGTTGCCAATCCTCCTCTTTTTCTGAGGAAGATTGCCCCTGGGCTAACATCTGTGCCCATCTTCCTCTACTTTATTTGTGGGCCGCCTGCCATAGCATGGCTTGATAACCAGTGTGTAGGTCCACGCCTGGGATCCGAACCTGTGAACCCTGGGCAGATGAAGCAGAGCCCGAACGCAACCACTACACCACCGGGCCGGCACCCCTATGTACTTTTTGATGGTCTTCAGGCTAATAAATCAAGTAGCAATGCTTAATAAGATCAAATGGAATCGTAAGACAATAATCAGGGCGTTTGACACCTCTAGCCAAGAGCAGTGAGGACTGACTACTCAATAGCATCACCCCAACAGTTTTAGAGGTTAGCCTGGAGCCGGTTTAAACCTCCCATTTGAATGCTGTGATGGCCCTTTAGACCTAAGTCTGCACAGGCATTGTAACTGCAGCCACGTTCCCTCTGTTGAGTGAAAGCAAGTTTTCTAACCCATTTCAGATCCTCAGCTCCATCTCGAAGAAACCGCAGTGCATTTACAATGGAAGACCACGAGGTGGCAGCATGGAGAATCGCAGGAGGGATTGTACATAACCTCTATGGGGAGATTTACCTGATACTTTTACTTGTATAGAACTTGTGTGGAAAAGTTGCAGGGTTCTGGCCTGTTTATGAACCTATGTGAGTGTTATGGAGGAAGAAGTCATATAAGTGAACGGAAAACTAAAATCCCACAGGCATAAACTAAAACCCCACAAACATAACACTCATATTGGTAGGATCTGGGATTAAAGTTGGGGCAAACCTTTGGGGGTATTCACAGCAAATGAATGGTGCTCATGATTTCTCCAATATTATGGCTTTTGATGCATGTCTTCTCCTACTTTGTAACTTTGTGTCGCCTTGCATACAGCAGATGCTTAATAAATGGTTATTAAGTAGAGCTTAATTAAATTAGGAACAAGCGTGGCATGATTGACAGGTCCAGGTTTATGTTTAATTTTAGTTAGGTATAAGATGGAGAGACTTTGGAGAGTGCAGAATTCCTGGGATTATAGAGGGGTGGTCTTCCAGAAGTGGGAAAGGCCGGATTCCAGGGCACATCCGAGTGGCTGAGAGTGAGACTATTCTGGGCATCTGGAAAGTGTTACAGCAGGAGAGTTAGCAATGACTGTAGACTGAGATATAGGACTAGAGTTAGGTATGGGAATATAGTTAGAGCAGAATAGTTAGCCAGTGGAGTACAGTTAGATATAGCAGGATAGTTAAACATGGGAAGAACAGAGTGAGGTAAGGAAGGACACATTGTAGGAATCAAAAGGATGGGTGTCTCGGGGCACAGATGAATCCAGAACATTTCAGTTTTGTAATTTTCCAGGTTTTGCTCTGGGATGAGTACTGCTTATTTTTTATTTTATTTTTTTGAGGAAGATTGGCCCTGTGCTAACATCTGTTGGCAATCTTCTTCTTTTTCTCTTTTCTCCTCAAAGCCCCAATACACAGTTGTATATCCTAGTTGTAAGTCCTTCTAGTTCTTCTATGTGGGATGCCGCCTCAGCATGGCTTGGTGAGCAGTGAGCAGGTCTGCACCCAGGATCCAAAATAGTGAACCCCGGGCCACTGAAGCAGAACGTGCGAACTTAACCGCTACGCCATTGGGCTGGCCCAGAGTACTGTGTATTTTTCATCTTTGTACTCCACAGGAGGTTGAGCACAGGGCCATGCTTATAGAGTGGACACCCAATAAATATTTGTTAAATTGAGTAAGTTTAGCTGGTCACAATGGCTATGGAAGGTGATGGGCTAGGATCTGACAGAATTATGTATACTTTTTTAATAACATAGTGACAGCTAACCTTTACAGCACTTCCTCTTTTCCATGAAACTGTACTAAGTGGTTGAAGTGTATTGTTTCAACTAATCCTGACTGCAGCCCCAAGGAGGCTCCGTGACAGGAGCCCATGCTCCTAACAGCCTTGCCAGTGGGTCTCAAATTTGGTGTGTGTATTAGTTTGCTGGGGCCGCCATAACAAACACCACACGCTTGGTGGCATAAGCAACAGAAATTTATTTTCTCACAGTTCTGGAGGCTAGAGGTCTGAGATCAAGGCATCGGCAGGGTTGATCTCATTCTGAGGCCTCTCTCCTTGGCTTGCAGACGGCCGTCTTCTCCTTTTGTCTTCACATGGTCCTCCCTCTGTGTCTGCATCCTAATCTCCTCTTCTTATGGGAAGACCAGTCATGTTGGATTAATGACCTCATTTAACCTTAACTGCCCCTTTAAAGGCCCTATCTTCAGACAGAGTTACAGTCTGAGGTACTAGGGGTTAGGACTTCAATACACAAAATTTGGAGGGGACACAGTTCAGTCCATAACAGCGTGCCTCAGAATTCCCAAGAACTCCTTGGGAGCGGAGCTGGGACTGAGGTTAGGGAAGTGAGGGGTCTGGGGTGCAACAGTTAAGGAGGCACTCATTCTCAGGGCTGTGCAAGTGTAGGGTCTGCCCTGAGAGTGAGCACCTCCTTAAATGCTGCACCCTACGTGTGTCACCCTAGTCCTAGCCCTCCTTGGGAGCCTGATAAAATAGCAGATTCTGGGGGCTCAACTCCAGAACTTAGGATTCAGAAGATCTCAAGTCAGGCTAGGAATCTGGGGTTTCAATCAAGATCCCTAGGGATTCTAATGCAGGCATGTGGGGTCACCCTTTGAGAAATTGCCTGTGCCAACAGCCTCATAGTGAGAGTTCCTTTACCTCCAGTGAAATAATTTCTCTCTTTTTTTTGGTTTTGGGAGTAAATGTTGCTGACCTCATCAATTCGCTATCTGAATTTTTAGGGGATGCGGTGAGATTCTGAAGTCCCTCTTGTAGAAACTCCTGTAGTCTGAGTTGCTGGGCTTTTGGCCTGCAGGATCATGGACCAACTCCTCTTTGTGGAGTCCTTTCTGTCCATCCCAGATGGCAGAAGCTCCTTGGACACACACAACCGTGTTGAACCAGCGCACCGGCAGCCGTTACTCAGCCGTTACTGAGTGGAGTGGACGTGTGTTGTTTCTGCCCTGCCAGCATCCATGCGCCTTTTTGTGGCTCCAGTGATGTTCCTTAGGAAATTCTCACCCTCTTACTTAGTCCAACTGGCTTACTTTTCCTGTCTCCCCCATTCCTCCTCACTGGAGCCCTGCAAGGGTGCGCACGAGACTCAAGCCTGCTCAGGAGGTGTAGTCCTTCCCTCTGAATGAGCAATTGGTTCCATTTCAGACCAGTGAAAGCCGGGCCCAGGCCTGTTGATTGACTGAGTGGGAAGGAGCTCTTCTCTTTCTGCTGAGATTATCAGCGGAAAAGCTGGTGAAATCCAGAGCTACTGGGAGCCTGAGAGTGTCACCAACTCAGACCCCGGGGAGGAAAAGAGACTGTCTCAGTCCATTCGGGCTGCTATAACAGAAATACCACAGACTGGGTGGCTTATAAACAACAGAAATTTGTTTCTCACAATTCTAGAGGCTGAGAAGTCCAAGATCAAGACACCAGCAGATTCTGTCTGGTAAGGACCTGCTTCCCGGTTCATAGATGGCCATCTTCTTGCTGTGTCCTCACATGGTGGAAAGGGCAAGGGAGCTCTCTGGGGTCTCTTTTATAAGGGCACTAATCTCCTTCATGAAGGCTCCATCCTCATGACATAATCAACTCCCAAAGGCCTCACCTTCAAATACCATCACATCAGGGATTAGACTTCCATGTATGCATTGGGTGGGGGACACAAACATTCAGTCTGTAGCAGAGACCGACCCTTATTTTATCTTTTGAGTGCCTGGATACAGTTATGTCTAAAGCTAGCATTACTTCTGAATTTTCCAGGTACTTGAGCCAATAAATTTTCTTTTATACTTAAACGAGTTTGAGTGATATTGTTGTTACTCACAATTAGGAGCTGATTAATACCCAGAAGATAAAGTTCACAAAAATCTAGACAAAAAGGTGTTAGATAGACTGGACACACAACAGGGTTAGAGTCTCTTCATGATGGCACTACAAGAACCAAGTTTTCTTGAGGATGAACCTTTTGCTATGTTCTATATCTCTTGTAGACTCCCTCATGTATTTTTATTCCCTCCAAGGGCATCCTTTTAAAAGAGCAGAATATTCCTAAGTACGAAGTAGTTTAGAAAAGAATCTCTACTAAATTTTGAGGAGAGCCAGGATGTTTGTCACTTGAAATTGAAGAATGAGCAAAGTCGATGGTTATTAAGGTTTTCTCAGAGTACACATTTGGGAGGAAAGAAGGAAGTGAAATTGACCAGCGGACTGCACCAAATAAAAACAGTTTGAAAATTTAGAAGGTATTTTGCATTATGGGAAACCACAGGGAGAGATGACTGAGGATTCTCAGATGGCAAATATTACCTGTTTCTCTTCTGGGAGGAGCAACCAAGCAGAGAAACAGAAATAAAAATCTCACCTGACTAAATCAAACTTTGGACTGTTGTGTCTGGCCTAAAGGAGAACTATTCTTTAATAATTAGCACTCTCATCACAGTTACCCTTTACTTGCCTCTTAACCCCCCTCAGCGGGACTGTATGGTTTGAGTTCTGAAAGTTCAGAATCTGGTTAACTTAAGTAAAAAAAAGAAAAAAAAGTCTTGATTGGCAAGTTATGGAGTAGCCCCCAGAGTGATGGGAAAACTAAACAGCTGGAACAACTAGATTTTGGAAAATACTGGAACAGGAAAGCTCCAGGCATCTAAATAGTAATTGCTAATGGACCTCCTCTTGAAGATGCTGTCTGGAAAATAATTCATGTCTCAACTCCAACCATTTTCCATCTTTGGGTTCTTGTCTTTAAGATGCAGTGCTCAGGAAGAGTGTCTGATTGGCCCGTCTGGGTCACATGCCCACCCCTCGTTGGGGTGGGGGCAGGGGGGAGTACATTCATTGTCATGCTGAACGCATGGGATTGGAGGGGAGTGTTCCTCAAAGGAAAACAAAGTGCTGGTACTGAAAGGAGTGTGCGGCATATGGCAGAGGCAGAAGCAGGAGATCTGACAGGGACCCTTGGCTGGCTTTTACCTTGGTGACATCCCGTCATTCCACTCCCTGATGTGACTTCTCCAGGGACAGGAGGCATGCTGGCTGCCCATCTTGGGTTGCCTGGGGTGAGGGTTGATGCTGGCTCGGGGTACTGGCTTGTTTCAGAAGATGCCTGTTTTCTCTAAGGAAGACAATGCTCTTTAGCTTTTCTCTACTGGATTTGGGCAGCTCATAAATAGATTCTTCAGAAATTAAACATAACTTTTAGTGCAAACTCTGGGTTCACTCAATAGCTCTTTTTCTGCTTTTACACATTTATTCAACACATTATGAAGTGTCTACCATGTGCCCGCACTGTTCTAGATGTTGTAATACAGCAAATCCTTCTGTTATTGACTCCCTATTATGGGTCTGCACTATTGTAGGTGCTGGGATACTGCAAAAACAAAACAAATTCCATTCCTCATGAATGGAATCTACATCCTAGTTCAACCTTGTATCCTCAATACCTGGCTCATATTTATCATTGATAAATGATAAATAAAATATCATTCATAAATATTTTTTGAATAAATAATGGAAGGACACCAGCTTGTGCTGTTGCTGCAAGTGTAGCTTTTCTCTGCAATGCACTAATGACGTGCTGTTGGAGCTTAGGTATTCGGATTTTCTGATTTTTTCCCACCTGCATATGCCTTTTCCTCCAACTCTCAGAAGTCAGCAATAAATTCTTAAAGAAGGAGGACTTCAAACTATACTAGTTGTTTTTCTAGAATCTTCCCTGCCGTGGAGAAATCTGAAAGTGTGGGCCAGCAGTCCTGCCTCGAAAACAAACAGCTGATGGCTCTGAGTCACCAATTGCCTCTGGGGACTGCCTACTCCCCCGACATCAGGTGCCCAGGGGGCGCTTGGTAAATGTCAGATGTTGCTGCCTGTGGTGGGTGGTGGTGGGGTTGACTCTCGGGCAGGAGGAACAATCTAGCAGCACTCTAAAAGAAGGAAAGCTTGCTGCTCTCCTGCGACTGATGTCTGAAACAGGAAGAGGGGTTGCCAAAATGTGGTCTCAGCTGCCGGGAAGCCGAAGCTAGAGGGTTTGGTAGCGTTGTTATCAAAGGTCCAATTTACCAAAAAACAGGGAAATCATGAAGTATTCAACTTCCGGGAGGATGAGCACTATGAAAACACAGATACAATAGTCCTTAGAAAACTAATAAATAGAATACTCACATCAGTTAAAAAGAAAGAGGTACTGCTGGGGCCGGCCTGGTGGCGTAGTAGTTAACTTTGCACACTCCGCTTCGGTGGCCTGGGGCTCGCAGGTTCTAATCTCAGGCGAGGACCAATGCACTGCTCATCAAGCCATGCTGTGGCAGCGTCCCACATACAAAATAAAATGGAGGAAGATGGGCACAGATGTTAGCTCAGGGCCAATCTTCCTCAGCAAAAAAGGGGAGGATTGGCAAGTGATGATAGCTCAGGGCCAGTAGTCTTCTTTACCAAAAAAAGAAAAAAGAAAACAACAAAAAAGAATGAGGTACTATTATGTGTCCTAATAAGGATAGACTGCCAAGACATACTATTAAGTGGAAAAAGCTTGCAGATAGATGAATGTGTACCTTTTATATTAAAACAAAACTTACTACCAAAAATAACAGCACACACAATGGTGCTATATATAGATCACAGGGACACATATGTGTATGTGTGTCTGGAAAAAGGTTTGTACCAGACTTGATAACAGTGGTTACCCTGGGGAGGGTAGAAAAGGGACAGAATTGTGGACATGGTCAGAAGGAACTTTATCTGTAATATTTCAATTTTTTAGAAGAATGTTTCATTTATAAGTTTTAAAACAAAGTTAATATTAAAAGAAAAATATTAATAATTGTTAGAGCAGGCAAACCCTACACATGATCCTTAGTAAGGCAGGCATTAACCTCCTGATCATGTTTGTTAAATTGACACAGTTCTATGGTTTTCTGGAAATATCCTGTCTGAAACAGACCGGATAAAAGATGCCCACACATTGCAGAGGTACAAACGTGAAAAGAAATATTGTCGTATGGGAGCCGAGTAGTACTGGAACTGACATTTGCCCAAGGGGCCTATGTTATTTGGATTTAATCAACACTGTTGAATTCTGATATTTCTTTCATGTTTACAGTCTTCAAACTATCTCATTTGAGTCTTACAACTGTGTCTAGTAGGTAGAGCCAGACTCATCATCTCCATTTCTCAGATTAGAAAATTGAGGTTCACGGCCATCCCGGGTGGCCTAGTGGTTAAGTTTGGTGTGCTAGGGTTCCACGACCTGGGTTTGGTTGCCAGGCGTGGACCTACACCACTCATCTGTCAGTGGCCATGCTGTGGTGGCAGCTCACATACAAAAAGAGGGGGATTGGCAACAGATGTTAGCTCAGGGCGAATGTTCCCCAGCAAAAAAAAAAAAAAAAAAAGAAAGAAAGAAAGAAAATGGAGGTTCAGAAAAATTAAGTGATTTGTCTAAGATAGAAGTGAGTAAAGGGGCAGACAGAACACCTATACATTCCAGGAGCTGAATGCTTTCTCTGAGTTTGTCTTTCTTAACCAATCTTAACTCTAATAGTTAACATTAGCTGTCACATCCTAAATTTCATCTTCTCACTGGCAGAGTTTACATTTTGGCAGCGCCCTCTACCCACTTTCTCCCTGAACCTAGGTGGATTGCTCAAACGCAAAATCCAATTTCAGAACATAGTGCATTCTAGCAAGGGGATTTTCCAGGCAGTAGGAAGTTTGCTGTCAAGAAACAACACTCAGCCTCCACCCTGGCACAGTTGCAAGTGATAAATGACATGGTGCCTGGCTTGATCCCACAGCCCTCTGCTGCCTGGTGACAGCTGGAACACCATCATGACCAGTTAACTTTTTATAATGCGTCCATATCCCGTCTCCCCAGCTAAGTCAGAGTCCTCAGGGACCTTCTCTTACTCTTCCTTAGTCCTCAGCAGCCAGTCTTTCAATGCCCTTGATAAGTTCCTTCAGCCTCGTAATGTAGCCAGAACGAGACAAACTTACATGTAGTAGCACACTTTTAAAATTAATACACCGCCCATGAGAATTGACACTTCTGAAAATAAACTCTCGCTCCTCCTCCTCACCCCTCCAAACCTGCTCCACCCACACTCTTCTGTCTCAATCAGTGGCAACTCAACCTGCACACTTTGTACACCCAACACCTTGGAGTCACTCCTTTCTTTCTTTTACACCCTACTTCCAATCCTTTAGCAAATCTTGTTGGCTCTACCTTCAAATTCCACCCAGAGTCCAACCATTTCTTACCACCTCTACTGCTACCTCCCTGGTCCAGACCATTGTCATCTGTCGCATGGACCGTCAGGATGGCCTCCACTTGCATTTCCCTAAAACAGCCCTTGGCACCCAGTTTCTTCTCAAGACAGCGGCCAGTGGATCCTATGGCCATTTAGGTAGACCACATCACTCCCTCTCCTCAAAAACCTCCAAAGTTTGCTCGGCTCACATGGAGCAAAATCCAGTCCTCGCAAAGTCCTACAAGGTCCCGTATTTAGTCATCTCCTATTAATTTTCCTCCTGGACCACAGTTCTCTAGGGCCCCGGGAGTCCATACTCTTTCTCAGGCACCCTATAGTTCATTCTCTCTCCTCTGGAGTTTGCATACAGTCTTCACTCTCCCTGCAAGGCTCTTCCCGTGATAATCATGGCTAGCTTGCCATCTCCTTCAAGTCTTTGCTTAAACGTTAGCATATCAGGGAGCCTTCCCTGACCATCCCACTTAAAACTGCAGAGATAAACCCTCCCTGCAACACACATACACACATACACAGACACACACAGAGATAGACACACACACAGACACACACACACACCTGGAACTTCTTATCCCTTTCCCTGCCTTATTTTTCCCTGTAGTACACATTACCTTCTAACACACTAAATAATATACTTGTTTCATTTGTCTACCTCCCCTACTGGAATGTTCACTTCATAGGGGTTTTTGTTTCTTTGTTCACAGCTGTACCCCCAGAGCCTAGCACATGTCTGGCCCGTAACAGATGCTTAATAAATATTTGTTGAGTAAATCAGATTGGCAAAGTTGAGAAATCAGATGGTACCTTGTATTGGTGGGGTATAGGGAAATAGATGCTTTCATATGTGGCTGGTCAGAGCGTAAACCGGAATTGCCTCTTTGGAGGGCAATTTCTCAAGATCCATGAAAATTAAAAAAGGCATCTTGCCTATGACCCAGAAATTCAACAGCCAAACATTTATTCAATAGATGTACATGTCCAAACACATAGCTCCAGGATGTTTATGCAGCATTATTTTATAATTTTATTTATTTATTTTTCCCCCAAAGCCCCAGTAGATAGTTGTATGTCATAGTTGCACATCCTTCTAGTTGCTGTATGTGGGACGCGGCCTCAGCATGGCCGGAGAAGGGGTGCGTTGGTGCACGCCTGGGGTCCAAACCTGGTCCGCCAGCAGCGGAGCGCGTGCACTTAACCGCTAAGCCACAGGCCGGCCCTATGCAGCATTATTTTAATACGGCCGGAAGCAACTTACATGGCCACCTGTAGGGGTCTGGTTAAATAACACGTGGGCAGCCATCTAACACATAATATGCGACCGTTAATATGAGAGAGGAAGATACTGATATGGAACAGTCTCCAAGACACACTGACTGAAACAAAGCCAGGGGCACAAACGTGTGGAATCTGCCACTGTTTGGATAAAAAAAGGATATGTGTACATATACTTACAAGTTTGTACAAGCATAAATAAATACACAGATACATAAATAGCCCTGGAGAATCACAAGAAACTAATGATAGAGGTTGTCTTTTTTGAGGGGGTTATTCAAGGACTGGGAAACTTGAAAACAATTAAAAAAAAAATCGTTGTGAATATAGTACTTTAAAAAACCCATCTCTACAAGGGCATCAATCCACACTCTTTTGCTAACTTTTACTCTGTGCATGGCTGACGATAAAAATATGCTCTAAATTCTGCTTTGAAGGGATGGGGGTGGGAAGGAGGACTTTTTATTTCCTCCAGGAGCGAAGCCAATCAAATGTATGAATAGATCCAGCCCAACCTCGTGCTCTGGGACTCCTCCAGCCCGCGGCGCCCGGCGGTGCCCTGGGATTCGCCGTCTGGCTGGAGTCCCTGCTTCCTCCTTAGAGGGCAGCAGCGGAGCGTCTCGGGGACGCATGCGCCCCCATTTGCGCCCGGGGAATTAAAGGAAAGAGAGAGGAAAAAAAAAGCTCCAACAAAACACGCGCCCCAAACAAAACCCAAGCGGAGGAAAGCGCGCGGCTCTGCAGACCCCGGGCCGGGGAGGCGCCTCCGGCCTCGCCCGCGTCCCCGGCCGCGGCGTGATGCGCACGGACCGCCCGCGACGCCCGCACTGTCGCCGCACCTGGCCGCGCCCCCGCCGCGCTGTCTCGGAGTCTCCATGGGGCTGAGGGGCTGGCTGAGGGCCGCGTGCTGCTGCTGCTGCCCGGGGCAGCCCGCCGTGCCCGAGAAGGAGCCCCTGGTCAGGTGGGTGCGCGCCTGGCCGCGATCTGGGGTCCCCGGGCGCAGCCGCGCGTCGCGGAGTGGGACACCTGTGTGCCTGTCTGAGCCGGGGAGGTGGGCTGCCTTAAGGTCACCCTGAGGCGCAAACTGAGCCTCTCAGCCCCTTGCAGGATATCCTGCTCCTTGGGTTTGTTCTTCGGGTAAAATTTTTGCCCGACAGCGCAAAACCCCAGAGGGACCTGAGACCCAGGTGGATGCCTGTGAAAAGTGCCCAGAATTCGGCCGCCGTGCCGGGCAGGGAGGTACGCAGAGAAGTTCGCCTGCCAGTCCGATTAAATACTTCTGTGACTGACTGTGTATTTGATGGGTGTATTTCAGGGAACTAGGCAACGTGAGTTTCTCTTTCGCTCAGGAAAAAAGCCGGCTACTTTGTCATTCAATTTTATTATTAAAAGAAGACGGTTTCAGTGACTGAGCACAAGGAAATATTTTTCACATTAAAAAATGCATGTTTTATCAAGGGGCAGCCTAATTCAGTAGGATGTTGATTCAGTATAGGTGAGTGTGAGGAAATTTAATGCCCATTAGCAGTGTGCTAAGTGGCTTTGTGAAGGGACCATACAACACCGTTTTGTTCAGAGCTCTGATTTTAAGCAATTATATCTTAATTCTGCTGAAATGAAGGTTCCACTAGCTCATGCCTTAGGGGTAGATATGACAGAAGCAGAATATTCCAAATGAAATTAGGAAACAGTATAGAAGGTGGAATTCCAGTGTTGGGCAAGCAAATGCTGAAGCCAGTGTTTCTTCCTTATGAAGTAAGCAACTAAAATGATAAAGCTTTCACGACTTGTTTTAAAACATGATTTACCTTTTCTTACTTTGTCAAGTCCAAACACTCTCCTTGACTTTTGAGATCTTACGTAACCCCTTCCTGCCTGTCCACTCTTATTTTCCAGCACATTAAATGCTGCACACTCCTTGATTTAATCAGACAGACATCCTTGCAGCACTAGGAACAATCCAACCTTCTTCCCTCCAAGCTTGCCTCAAGCAGTGACCTTTAGCCTTCCTGCCCCTTCCTAAATGCTAGTTCCCAAGGCCCCCTCCAGCAGTCTTCTTTAATTACTAATTATCTTTAATTACTTATTCATCTCTCTCTCCTGTGACTTAGGACTTAGAACTCACCATCTGCCCTTCACTGCTTTGTGAACACACGTCTGTAAATATATATGTCATGTTGTTTTATATATATAAACAGTCATGCACACAATACACAATGGTTTTGCTTGCTCTTGTGATGGTGCTTCCATTTAGATGATCAAATTACGGTGGGCAAGGAGAAACCCAGTAATCTACCCCAGTCTTAAAAGCAGCGGGTAACAATTGAGAATTTCATATTTGGGTTGTACACCCCACTTGTCAGCGTTCACAGTAACATGAAATACAGCCCTCAGCGTGGTCTCATCCTCAGAGCCTGGGGTCTTTCCAGTTTTCTGTCTGGGACTGCTGTTTGAGTTAATAGGTTTGATCGTTTTAAAATCTCAACGCTCTCCTGCCTTGGTTTACACTGTAAGTCAGTGCCTTTTGCAAGTGACTTTAAGAAGAGTCAATTGGGGCAGAATAGCATAGTGCTCCTGAGTCGGATTGCCTGAGTTTAAATCCCAACTGGGTGACCTGGCGCAAGTTACGAAACTTACTTGTGCCTTGATTTCCTCATCTGTAAAATGGGGACGATCATAGTATGTACCTCAAAGTGTTGCTGTGAGAAATGAAATGAGCTAGTCCACGTAAAGTGCTTAGTATAGAGTCCAACACGTAGTAAATACTCAATAAATTTTAGTTCTTATTAATTATCGTTGTTATTCTTCTAAGCATGTGAATATGAATGGACTGGTCTTTTGCGGTTTAGTGTCATTCTGGCATTATTTCATTATAACGTATTTGGCAAGAGCAACTTTTTTTTTTTTTTTTGAAGATTGGCACTGCACTAACATCTGTTGCCAATCTTCCTCTTTTTTCGTTTTTCTCGCCAAAGCCCCAGCACATAGTTGTGTATCATATAGTTGTCAAGTTGTAGCTCTTCTATATGGAACAGTGCCTCAGCATGGCTGGATGAGCGGTGAGTAGGTCTGCGCCCAGGATCTAAACCGGGAACCCCGGGCCGCTGAATCCGAATGTGCGAACCTAACCGCTAGGCCACCAGGCTGCCCCGGCAGCGGCAGCTTCCTAATGGACGTGTGGATCAGCGATTGTATGAGTGGGTACCTGCATGTTCTTTCCTCTTTTGCCTACTTTGACATCTTTTTGTTTGTTTGTTTTGTTAAGTGTGAAGTTCAGTGGTTTTTAGGATATTTACAAAGTGTGCAGTCATCACCACTATCTAATTCAGGACATTTTTGCCCATCCACCTCATTCATTCATCCGCTCCAAAAAGAAACACCATACCCATTAGCAGTCACTTTCCCACCCTCCCCTCCCCGCCCCTCAACTCCCCAGGCAACCACTAATGTACTTTCTGTCTTTATAGATTTGCCTGTTCTGGACATTCTATATAAATGGAATCATACGATACATGGCCTTTTGCATCTGGCTTCTTTCACTTAGCATAATATTTTCAAGTTTCAGCATATTGTAGTGTATATCAGCACTTCATCCCTTTTTGCAGTTGAATAATATTACGTTGTATGGATATATTACATTTTATTTATTCGTTCATCAATTGATGGGCATTTGGGTGGTTTTTACTTTTTGGCTCTTATAAATAATGCTGCTTTGAGCATTTGTGTACAAGTTTTTGGGTGGGCGTATGTTTTCGATTCTCTTGGGTATATACCTAAAAGTGGCAGTGCTGGATTATACAGTAATTCTGCATCCAACTTTTTGAGGAACTGCCAGACTGTTTTCCAGAGTGGCTGGTGTGAAATCTTGATGTGGTGCAATTGTGTGGCCAGGTGGTCTTAATTTTTATTTTATCTCGTCGTCTTATTTTTTTTCATTTATAAAACATGGTTTTGTACAGACATCTCCCTCTCCTCCCCCCAGCTAAATCCTTTGCTCTATCATAAAACAATGGTTTTCAGGTTTTATTTCATGCCTGCAAGAGGTGTGGTCGGGGGGACGACATCTGTCGTTTGTGTGCACGGTCACCTCCGGTCCTTTTCCAAAACGCACCAGGATTCTTGTTAGTTCAGGAAAAACAAGTCTTGGTCTCATCTGGTTTGCCATCCGACAATGCCGCTCATGTGTTTGACCTTGCTTCTTTTGCTTTTCCTGGAACCTTGTACCTGGAGGGGAATGCCTGTCCCTTGTCTGGTTTGCATCTGTATTTCTCTCCGTCTCGCTAGTTCTTTCTGTCTCCTTTCTCTGGAAATCTGCGGAGGCCTCCCCTGACTGAAAGTTCATCCTGATGTTGCCGTGCCCTTTAGCTACATCCTTTGCTTCCTTTGTATCAGGTGCAAAAGTCTTTAAAGAGTAGTCACTTATAGCCCCACCTCCCTCTTTACCACTCACTCACCCTGAAATCTGGGTTCTGCCTCCTGTGTGATAGCATGAAGATTGCTTTCTTGAAAGTTACAAGAGAAAGCAATCTGATGTTCTTTTCTCGGGGTGCGTGGAATACCTCTGGGCCGCCCATCCATGCCTTCTTTCGCATGCCCTCTCTCCCTGGCTTCTCTGATTCTGCATTGTCTATCTCTGATTCTGCCTGTGATCAGTCTATGGTGCTGCTTTCCCTCCTGGGGTCTTTGCCATAATTTTTCGCTAGACATCTTTTTGTTTTCTCCACGTCTTAAGATTCTGCTCAGTTTTTAAAGCCCATTTCAGTTGACACCTTTGTGAGGAAGCCTTAGAAATCTCCCCAAGCAGTTATGGAGTCTGTTTTCTTTCTTTTTTCCACTCTGGTCCCTTACTGCCTTCTGCCTGGTATTACAGTGATAAGGTGGGTGCTGTACTCCTGCCCGATTGGAGGTTCTAATTTAGGTGGGAGGCACCAAATCTTATTCGCCTTAATATCCCCATGGTGCCCAGCACAGTGCTTGACATGGAGTAAGAAGTGAATAAATACTTTTTGATTAATAAAAATTGTATTAATAGCTATTCATTTATTAAGTTCTATGTGAAATTTTTAAAAAAGTATTTAAAACAAGATGTTGTGAGAAATAATAGGGCAAACACCCATAACCGCAGCACCCACCTTAAGAAAATATTAACAATAGAGAAAACATTAATAATAACATTAATAATTAACCTCATGTGTCCTCCATGACTGTATCCACCTCCCATCTCCAAAGGTGACTTCTCAATTCAATCCGGTTAGCATTATTAACTTTATATGAATGGTGCAAACTGCACGTAGGCTACTGCATGAGATTTCTTTATATACATGCTGTTATATAATTGTCACTGTGACCAAATGAAATGGGTGTTATCCAACTTACTAGATGAGGACATTAGGAATTAGAGAGTTTAAGTGCTTAATTCCAAGTCACAGTTGATAAATCACAGAGCCAGAAATTGAATCTATGTCTGTCTGACTTCAAAATCCATGCCTTGGGGCCGGCCCGGTGGCTAGCGGTTAAGTTCTCACGCTCCACTTCCGCGGCCCCGAGGTTCGCAGGTTCGGATCCTGGGCGCAGAGCTACACACCGCTTGTCAGGCCGTGCTGTAAAGTGGAGGAAGATGGGCACAGATGTTAGCCCAGGGCCAGTCTTCCTCAGCAAACAGAGGAGGATTGGCATTGGATGTTAGCTCAGGGCTGATCTTCCTCACACACACACACAAAAACAAAAAACCATGCCTTCCGTAGTAGAACATTCAGAAAACTACCAAGTATTTTCAAAAAGTAACTTATAATATTTATATGCTAGAAACTGGTGGATATCACTGGCCTTCGCTCTGCCCATTTTGGCCTCTTTCTTCTTCCCTCTTCCATGTCCTTCGTTAGCATAGTTCTTCTGCCTAGATGTGTAAGCAGCTGTGAACCAAGCCCAGTGGGAACCAGGAGACCTGAGTTCTAGTACCAGCTATTGACCAACGGTGGGATTTTGGAGAAGTCTCTTAACTTCCTTGAACCTTAGTTTCTTCTTCTGTAAAATGGAAGATCAGACTTTAATATGCCCTCTTGAAGGGCTGTTCCAGGCTTGACCCAGGTTGTCCTCTTTCTGTGGGCTTGTGTCAGCTGGAATTCTGTTTGACGTGGCATACAGGGGCAGTGAGGTGTCTGCGGTGCTGGGACGGAGCCTGAGGGCCAGAAAATGTGAATCATGACCACTTGTCAAACTCTTCAGCTGCCCAGGGCAGGTGAGTAGTCATTTCTTACGCCAGGAAGCTTAGAGCAAGTCCGGGCCTGGAGAAGTGACGCGTGGCCTGACCTTAACAGCAAGCTCCAGCCCCAAAGAAAGCCAAAGTTTTTGTTCAATCTCACTGTTTTCTCATCTTCACTCCGGTTTTAGGGCTGAGTCATGTCACGTTCATCTTATCAATCATCTGTGTAAGGTTTGAGGTTCTGCCAGCCATTTCTTCCCTGCACTGACGATATTTTTAAAGTAGAGCCAATAGTGATCAGAACAAACATGTGCATTGGGGACCAGATAATAATGCAAATGGATTGTTTTGGAATGACTAGATCATTGATCATTTGTCTGTAAAATAGTGTATGACTTTTTGGTTCAAGATTTCGTGTTACTAATTAAAAGCAACATTTGGAGTATGGATTATTAGTTTCCTAGGGCTGCCCCAACAAATTATGACAAGTTTGGTAGCAGAAATTTATTCTTTCACAGTTTGGGAAGCCAGAAGTCTGAAATCAACGGGTTCGCAGGGCTATGTTCCCTCCCTAGATGCTAGGGAGAATCATTCCTGCTGATTCCAGCTTCTGGTGGCTCCTGGTGCTCCTTGGCTTATGGAAGCACAATTCTAATCTTTGCCTGTCTTCTTCCGTGTATCTCTCCTCCTCTGTGTCTCAAATCTTCTTCTCTTTTCTCTTATAAGAATACTAGTCATTGGATTTAGGGTCCACCTTAAATCTAGGATGATGTCACCTCAAGATTCTAAATTTAATTACATTTGTAAAGCCCCTGTTTTCCAATCAAGTCACATTCACAGGAACCGGGGATTAGGAGTTGGACATGTTTTTTGGGAGGACATATTCAACTCTTTACAGGGTGCTTTTGGGAAAATGTTTAGGCTCAAAGCATTGGTTTTTATTTTGCTTTTATAGCGTGGCTTTCTTCCACCAGTGATAAAAGCATGTTCTTGCCATACAAAAATCCACCTGAGCATGAGTCGTGGCCCTTGAGATTCTATGACTCTGGAGGCACAGCTGCAGTCACCTTTAAGCAGAGGGATGCCCAAGTCCTCTGGCACCATAGAGTCAACTGCCATATGACAACCAGTTCGGACGTCAGAGGCCTGGAAGAGTCTAAAAGGGAGCGTGAAAGAAATGCAGTGTGAATGTCACACACTAAAGCATCTTCATGGGGTTACTTTGAACTTTTTCAGGGAAGTGTAATTCTCACTATCTAATTTTTGTTGGCTCTTAGTAAATGATAAGCACCACAACTATCTAGTTGGTTGAAAGCAAAAGAAGAGAGAGAGAATTAATGACCGTGGTGGAGTTTTTATTCGTGGCTCTTTCTTAAGCCACCTAAGTGAACCTTATAATGAGCATCCAAATCTGTTTTGCCCCCTGCTCGTCTCCAGGCCCCCTTGCACTTCCATTCGTGTTAACAGGATTTATGCACATATCTGTGGGCAGTGAACAGAGAACAGAAGTCAGTGTTTTATTTTTCTGTGTTGCCTGGAATTCCCAGTCGGGAAAAATAAAAGAAAACCTTAGTTTGCTCATAATGGTTTTATGCCCACAATGAGGGGCCGTTCTGAGAGGGAATTGATCAGGGCCGATGAGTGTAGGCAACAGAATTGAATTTCCCTGACCATAAAGAAAGGGTTCAGTTTGAATCATACTGCCCCAGCATGCAGAAGAGAGTGAGAGGCTGAAGTTGTGACATGCGCCTTCCCTGTCCCTGCTCTCCTGATCCTTTATAGGTCTTCTTAGTGCATACAGGAGCCAGCCCTGGTGGTTTAGTGGTTAAGATTCAGCACCCTCACCAACACGCCTGGTTTCGTTTCTCGGTCAGGGAACCACATCACCTGTCTGTCGGTTGTCATACTGTGGCAGCTGCATGTTGCTGTGCTGCTGAAAGTTATGCCACTGGGATTTCAAATACCAGCATAGTGCACAGGTTTCAGCAGAGCTTCCAGGCTAAGACTGGGAAGAAGGACCTGGCCACTTCTGAAAAGATTGGCCATGACAACCCTGTGAGTAGCAGCGGAGCGTTGTCTGATATAGATTGACAGCACTAACAGCAAAGTACTAGGCACTGTCATAAGTGTATGTATTCATTAAATCCTTGCCATAACCTTACGAGGTACAGTCGATTCTTTTTATTCATAGTACTTAGTTATCTGCTATAGTCACCACAAATACTGAATTAGATAAGACTGAATCATTGCTCCGAGGGGAAAATCCAGAGTTAGAATTCTGCCAGTGATTCGTCACCTGATCAGACATAACCTTGTTTTATGTGTGTTTCTGCTTAAAGACACCTTGTTTAATGTATGTTGTTGATTCATTAACACTGGACTCATGGCCGTCAGCACTGTAACTCCTGCCTGAAGGAAGCCTATCTAACACACTTATTTTAGCCCTTCAGCTCTATGCTTGGGGGCCATTCTAAACAGCAAAGTCACCACCAAAAAGCACAAAAAGGCAGAAACGTGGTACTAGGTGGGTCATGAAAAGAACACTTGTTTACAGTGTGAGAGCTGAAACAAGAAGGCAGAGCATCGCCTCGTTGGATCTCAGCGGGGAACTCAAGCCTCAGGCACTGCGAAATCACCACGAGTACTGATTTTGGGATTACACATAAATTTTAGCAAGTGGGCGAATTTGCGAATACAGAATCTAGGACTAATGCGGCTCGACTGTAATTACGTCTGTAATCCTCACTTGACAGTTGAAGAAACTGAGCCACAGAGCTTCAGTAGTTTGCTCAGAGGCACGTATGGTCGAGTTGGGATTCGAATCCTGTTATATTCCAGTGCCATAGAAAGAGCAGAGGCCTCCTAGTAGGCAGGGAGGCGTGTAACTAGGGTTATGCAGTGTGTGCTAGAAATTGTGTTTGAAGTATGAGACTTGCCCTGAATTGTTACAGCCTGGGGTCCAGAGACATTGGGTCCTTTCTTTTGTATTAAGGTGGGTGAAACCAGGTACCAGTGGGAAAGAAGGGTGGTGGGTTTAAGACATTTGAGAGGGCATCACCGTCAACTCTAGAAGGATGCTAGTCTTTTCCGTGGGTAGAGTTTTTCATTTCACAACGTGGACTCACATGACCTCTGAGCTGATCAGATTATCTTCTACCCTCGGAAGGGCTTTACAAGAACGTTGGCTAATGTGTTAGTGTCAGTGAGATCTCTCAGACTGGAGCCCAGATGGCTTGACTCTTTTCCCATCCTACGCTGCTGGGTCTCCGAGCTGACACAGCTCACCCGTGGCTTCTTGCAGAACCTGCAGGTTACACAGCCTGAGGCCCTGGGCCAGACAGTGATTCATAGGAAGTGCCTGCCGAGGTGCAAAGGATTCCTACTGCAGGAAGGTGCTTCTGCCTCCAAGAATCCATTCCAAGGCTGGTACTTGAACCTTCTTGAAAGACAGAGGAGAGAGGGAGGGGAGGGTCCTGGGTCTGGGTACAGTTCAGAACAGTGCCTCAGGTCCAATAAGTATGAGATAAACCCTTTACTAAGAAGTCAGCCACTCAAAATTCATGTAAGAATGACTTTTACAGATCTCTTTCCAGGCAGCCCACCGCATCCCTCTTCCTCTTTTGGGACTTGCATTTGTCACTCTTGGTGACACTGGAAGTTCCCAAGAAGATGAAATTTCTCTCTTACACTTTCATGTGATCTAGGTTTCTGGAAATTTTTGTTTTCTAATATATCTTGAAGTGACCTTATCACTACACTTTTGTTTGAAAAGTAAATTCTGCTTCAGTGTTGGGTCCAATAGTTTATTCTGTTAGCGGTTCAAGTCCTTTTTAGTTTGGTTAGTAAATATTTGTTTTGTGCCAGTTAGATACTGTACACTCTATTCTCTTGTGCTTTCTTTTAGGAAATTATTTTGGTGAGCCAGTATGCATCTCAAGGACCCTTGTACTGCCCGAAAGGCGCTAAGAGTTTACTGAATTGCCTGTCACTTTTTTCTTAACTTTTAAACATTTGTGTTTGTGTATGTGATATCAGAAACTAAAAACATACAAAAATATTTACAGTACAAAGTGAATTATTACAGTACAAAGTACAACTATAAAGTGAATACTCCTGTAACCACTGCCCTGGCCAGGAGATAGCTGTTCCAGCCCCACGTCCCCCACCCCAATGGTGTTTAGACTTTTGTGATAGTCATTATCTTGCTTTTTTAAATTGCTTTACCAGCTATGTATGCACCTTAAAAAATGCACTTTATTTTTACCTGCTTTTAAACTTTATGTAAATGGGATCGAACTGTGTGTTCTCACTTTGTGAGGTCCATCCAAGTTGTGTGTAGCTTAGTTCGAGGTTCTCATTGCTTTATAACATAGTCCCCTTTTTTCACCCATTCTATTGTTGGTGGACTTTTGGGTGGTTTCCAGTTTGGGGCTATTATGCATGGTTTAGATTTTAAGGTCAGCACATAAGGTGAAATTGTTCATCCTTCAGCCACACTGGCCTCCTCCTGGGTCCTCATATACATCCAGCATACCCTTGTCTCAGGGCCTTTGCACGTCCTGCCCTCCCTGCCTAGAATGTTCTTCCTCCACCTACCTGGATGGGTAACCCCCTCACTTTATTCAGGTCTCTGCTCAAAGTCATTTTATCAGAAAGTTCTTCCCTGACCACTCTGTTTAAACAGTACCCCCAGCCCCCACTCTGTTCCTTATTCACCTGTATCCTTCAGAGCCTGATCACCACCTGACATAAACACATGCTTATCGTCTGCTTCCGTCCGCAAGACTTTGAGCCCCACCTTCATAAACAACAGCTCAAAAATGTTAAGAATTCATCTGAGTCTGGAGATAGGAATTCCAGCCCTGCGAACTGGGGAAACAACAGTTCATTCATGCAGCAAATATTTATTGAGCATCTGCTAAGTGCCAGGTCCTGTTCTAAGCACTTGAGATCCGTCACTGAGCACAATAGATGCAGATCCTGTCCTCAGGGGGCTTTTATTCTAGTGGGGGGACCACAATAAACAGTAAACATAATGAGTAAATTGGAAGATAAATAAGTGTGCAGGAAAAGGAAAAGGCAGAGCACAGGCAGGGGAGCATGCTTGCAATTTTAAATAGATTGGTCAGGCTGCTCTCTGAGGAGGTGATGTTGAAACAAAGATTCCAAGGAGGGGAGGGAGTGAGGCATGTGGCTATCCGGGGGAAACATGACAGGTAGAAGAATCAGCCACTTCAAGGGCCCTGAGATGAGGGTGTGACTGGGGGGGTTCAGGGAAGAGCAGAGAGGCCAGAGTGGCTGGGGTGTCATAAGGCGCCTTATAGACCACCCTACGACATTGGCTTATAGTCTAAGTCAAATGGGAGCCACTGGAGGGTTTTGGGGGGGAGTGACATGATCTGATTTACGTCTTAAAAGGATCACTTGGCTGTTGTGTTAAGGATAGAATTGGGGGAGGCAGTGGTGCAAGAGGGAGATCAGTGAGAAAAAACGATTGCAGGAACTCATGCAAAACCTAAGCCGCCCTGGCTCTGGTGCTAGTGGTGGGGTGATATTTTTGAAGGTAGAGCCGATAGGATTTTCTGATGGATTGGATGGGGGGATGAGAGAGCCAAGGATGACTTGAAGGGTTTTGGCCTGAGCAGTGGGAGGGACGGAGTTTCCATCACCTGAGTGGGGAGACTGCTGGCGGGGAGGTTTGGTGGGAAGACCAGGTGCTTGGTTTCGACCACGTTGAGCTTGAGTCGTCTGTTAGCCATCCACGGGGAGATGGGAAGCAGGCAGGTGGTACAGGGGTCTGGGATTTCGGAGAGAGGTCTGAGCGAGGTACAGGTATGGATTTAAGGCTCTTCCTCAGGTAGGTGGTATTGAAAGCGTGAGACCACACGAAGTGACCAGTAGCGAGTATAAGCAGAGAAGAGACCCAGCACTGAGTCTACTCTTCAGAAGCCCCAGCATTTCCTCAGCTGGAAGAAACAAAATAGTGCTTCCCCTGCGTACTTCACAGGGTTCTTGTCAGGACCGTCTTCAAGCTTTTAAAGCATTTAAAGCGATGGATGAAACACAGGCTCTGTTTCAGCCGTGGGAATAGAAGGCCTGAATGGTAGGAGCCCATCGGAGAGGGGTGCCCGAAAAGAGGGGCCCGGTGTTTTCCTTCCTGCATACTGAGCCATACCTCTGCTGTTGAAGGAAGTCGTGAGCCTAGGTGGTTAGTTGCTGAGAAAAGCTCCAGAATGTATGGCCCTGTGTTTAAACTTGGGGTTAAATAATGTTTAAACATTGGGTCAACTAGGTAAGAGAAAGCAGCCAAAGTGTTTGTCTGGGAAGGAAGGAAACGAGGGAGGGAAGGAGAGAGGGAGAGAGAGAGAGACATGGAGGAGGGAGAGAGGGAGGAAAAGGAGGGGCTGGGGATCTTAGATTCACCTGCTCCTTCACAGGGAGGTGTCCACAGAGGGAGGAAGGGACAGTCTGGAAGCCCGGGGGCCAACAGGCAGGCTGGTTCCTAGACAGGATCAGACAGGAGGCCTTAGGTAGTTAGGAGGTGGCAACAAACAGCCTTTTGAGGTCTGTTTTCTGAGACCTTTGGTTGCTGTTTCCTGCAGATTTGATCTCTTCACTGTCTTCAGAGCTTCGGTCTTAAACCAGAGGTTGCTGACAGCAGCCTGCGTGTGGGGAGGGCAGGGAGGCGCTGGAACTGCTGGCGTCAGCAGCCAGCCTGTGTGCAGGGTGTTTTGTGGGGCTTTCTGGAATCTTTCCCACCCGGTCCTTGTTGGTAGTGAGGACTCGCGGGAAGCTCTCGTAAACAGCTTTAAGGCTGACCGGCACTTTGCACGGCAGCCCCCAGGCAGGGAGGCCAGTGTCTCTAAGCCTCGGTCTCCTTCTAGCTCTGGATCATGTCGACAGAGAAGACTCCCCAGCCGTTGGGTCTTGCGCCCCCCCCAAGTGGGGCAGAGGGTGGAATCTCAGACTTTCCTCATCCTACCTTTTGGGAGTAAAAGCAGCCTCTGCTTTGGATGTAACTTCAGAGCCACCTCTCAAATGCCTGCAGTTAATAAAATATTTATCATCAGCAGATGGTGGCCAGGGGTGAAACAGCTGCTATCACTTTTTTGGAACCTTCTAGAAATCATTACACGGGGAGGGAGAGAAAGTGAGGCTCCTGATTCAGTGCCCCGTTCCTGCTGCCTTCTGCCCTCTCTGGGCTTCTTGGCCCACCGCTCAGGGCCTTGCACTGAATTCTCTTTACACGGCCCAGAGTCCCCCATGGTCTCCGCTGCACGGAGGATCCCAAGCTGCTTTGTTAGTTGTTCGCTCTAGGCTTTTGTTTGTTCTGGTCTCTCCACCCTAAGTGTTCAAAGTTTTACACCAAAGTGGGTTGAAGTCTTGACGGGGAGGTGGTGCAGGATGAAAGGAGCAGGGGCTAGGATGCCAGAGCACAGAACTAGGGTCCTGTGAGCCAGGCTGGGTCTGACAGATCCTTCTGAACGAGCTCACACCCTTGTTCACTTTACCGGGACCAGCATTTTGGTAAAATTATTAATTTAATGATTTCTTAAGAACGCCACCTTTCCTATGCCCCAAAGAAACCTGACTTGTAACGCTAGTGAGTGAGAAGACCGTGGCAGGAATGAGGTCCAGGTCGAGGGAGGCAGTGGAGGCCAGTGGAGGCGGCTGCTCTGCAGAGATGAGCAGGTCAGATCTGAGCTGGGGAGGGCGCAGAGCTCGCAAGCAAACAGCCCTGGCGAGAGTCCTCGCTCACCCAGAGGCGGACGGCCTTGGTTCTCTTCCCTGTCTCGTATCGTCCCCTGGGTGTCAGTGACTAGGCAGAGTGTGAGGCTCATGGGACACCAGGGAACGTGGCTCCTCATTAGGACAGGGCCACACGTGGGGAGGCTCCACCTGTCTGGAGACGTGAGCACCTCTAAACAAGCCCCGTGTCGACCTTCCCGTGGAGCATCATTCGAGTCTGTAGATGAAAGATGAGTGGCTAGCGTTTTACATTGGCTGGAGTCATGCATGTTCCTGTGTGTGTGTGTGTGTGTGTGTGTGTGTGAGTGTGTGTGTTAGGGAGAGAGGAGAGAGACAGAGAGAAGACAGAGGGCAAGGGAGAGAGAGAGAGAGGTTGTGAGAGGGTGGGAGGGACTGGTGGCCAGGGAGGCAGCTATCACCATCATCTCAAAACATGCAAAGAAATTGTGGGCTATTAAGCACCAAGTGGCTAGATTATTCATATCAAATGTTATTACTGGTGATTCAGGTAGATATGGGCTAATTTCTAAACCTCCTGCTTTAGGGAAGGTTTTAAAAAGTACTAACAATGAGTTATGTCTGGGACTTCCTTTAGCAGCCTGGGGTCTCGGCTCAGCTTGCTCCATTCAGCAAGGACTTTGGCAGCAACTGCCCCGTGCCCGACCCTGCTGGGCCGTGTGGGATGTAAAGAAAGCCTGGCCCCCATCCCTGCCCTGGAGGAACTTACCTACTTGTTGAAGAGACAATACTTTTACAAAAGGAACAAATTGGGGGGAAAATAAAGGACCAGTTGCAGGAAAGTACTAGGGTTTCGTTGCTTGGGAGGTACATGTGCTGTGGCTTCAGTGGCCGTGGTCACAGCTCCTGGGGAAAGCTGTGCCTCTGGGTCTGGATGCCTTGAGAAGCCCCGGGGGAATCTGCCAGTTTGTACAGGGAACACGTCACACATGTGGTGTCATCTGAGCTGCTCCATTTGTGGGTGCATCCCCGTCCCAGCGTTTGGATATCGAGTCTTACGACAGGTGGCTCCTTGGAGATGCCCCATTGGGAATGTCATACTGAGAGGACCTCATGCTGCCTGACCTGGGAGAAGTCAAGCAACCCATCGTCTCTTCCCTGTCTGCAAAGTGGGATAGTGTCACCCACCCTTCCAACCTCAGGGGGTTGCATAACCGGAGGGATGGACCGTGGAAGCCCTTGGGTCAAGCACTGTATCACGCAGTGGTGGTTTATCCTTGGCTGCAAAATCTATTTAGGCAAAAAGAAATTGGCGTCAATACCCTTCCCGTTATGGACACCTCTCCTGAGTCTGCCTGCTCTTTGGAATTCCTCTTCGGCCCCGCGTCCTCTCTTCCTTGCTCTCACCCGCTCTCTCCAGGCTCCGTCCACCCCTGCTTCTTGGGTCTGGCTGTTCCCTGAGGTCTTCCCTCCCTCCCTGCTCCCAGACCGTTCCTCTGATCCCGTGGCTTCCACGGTGATGGAGGCGCATGTGCGTTTCTCCCAAGTCTAGACCTCCAGCTCTGTCCTTGCTCCCAAGCCCAGATCGGGACCTCTCTCTGCACGTCCTGCAGGCTCGCAGGTCAACCTCGGCTTCCTCCGAGCTGTCGCAGTTAAAGGCATCCCCTCACACGGTCAGCTTTGACTCTGCTCCTCGCACCTCTGTGCTGCCTGTCACCCATCACCAGGGCTGCCATGTCCCCTCTGGGGTGCTGCTGGAATCCGTCCTCTCACTTCCATGCCCACTGCTGCTTTCCTAGCCCACGCCCTCGTTCACCCCAACCAGGATTTCAAAATGTTTAGAATTAATTTGTGTTTATTTAGCAATGGAACTCCCCCTTTCCTGTGCCCCAAAGACGTCTTCCTTGTAACTCTAACAAATAAGATAAATGGGGCAGCTGTTCTGGTTGTGGTTTATTTGTGGGCGTCTTTCTGTCTCTGCCAGGGCAGCCCTGCCCATCTCCCACTCCACTGCTCGCCCAGGGTGGCCCCCAGACCCCCTGACGCTAGGACTTCAAAGAGCTTGGCAGGAAAACCATACCCACCATCTTGTGACAGCCCCCTAAGCCATCTCCTTGTTCCTTCTTCATCCAAAGTTATTTCTCTAAAACCCAGACTGGCAAGGCTCAGAATACCTTGTCACAGTTCACAGAATAAAGCCTGAACTCCAGCACTATCCTCAGTCTGACCCCAGATCACTTTTCCTTCTTCACGTCCCTCCGCTTGCCTCCCTCTGTGCACCGGGTGGTGTAGCCGTACAGCAAGACTTGGAATTCCACCCCCCTGCGGGCTCTTGAAACCTCCATGTGCAGCTCGCTCTCCTGCTGTTCCCTCTGGCAGGAAGGCCTTTCCTCTGCCTTCTCTTCCTGGTGGAAGGCTCTACATCCCTCAGGTCAAGGTTAGATATTGTCGCCTCCACGAAACTTTTCTTGAACTTCTTCTCATCACACACAATTTGTCATTCCTCCTCTACTCCTACAGCATTCTGTTTGTACTTTAAAAAAAAAATCACTTATGTCATTGCATTATAGTAGTCCCCCCTTATCTGTGGGGGATCTGTTCCAAGACCCCCAGTGGATGCCCGAAACCGCGGATAGTGCCCATCCCTATATATACTATGTTTTTTCCTGTACCTACGTACCTGTGATGAAGTTTAATTGGTAAATTAGGCACAGTAAGAGATTAAGAAAATATCTAATAATCAAATAGAACAGTTATAACAATATACTGTAATAAAGGGTATGTGAATGTGCTCTCTCTCAAAATATCTTGTTGTACTGTACTCCCCCTTCTTCCTGTGATGGTGTCAGATGATACAGTGCTCCTGTGATGAGATGAGTGAGGGGAATGATGTAGGCACTGTGACGTGGCATTAGGCTGTTGACCTTCTGATGGTACGTCGGAAATAGGATCATCTGCTTCTGAACCTCGGGTAACTGAAACCGCGGATAAGGGGGACTACTCTATAGTCACGCTAAGGGCGGGGACAATGTCCTGTTTATTTTCAAGTCCCCAACGCACCCAGCCCAGTGCCAGTATACAGCAGTTATCCATTCCACGTTTGTTGAATAAACAAACAACTGAATGAATGAATGAATGAATGAATCTGACATGCTGGTTAAAGCCCGTGTGGGCAGGGGACCGAGGCGTCGTTTGCCTCCCCTTTCATCGGCGCATCGTTCTTAAGAAGAGCCAGACCGCGGGCTCTCTGTGGTGTCAGGCAGCCTAAGTGGAAATGAGGCTGTTCTGAGAACAGCGCGGGGCTGCCTCTGGTTCTGTAGTTGCTCCTTTCCCCACAGCTCTGATCACTCTGTCCAGTCCCCGACCCCACACTTCTACTAGAGGGACTTAGGAGCCCTGTTCAGCATCCAGTCGCTCAGCCCTCTGCCTGGGTCAGGTAGCTGGCCTTCTGCTCTGCCGGCCTTGCTTCCAGGTCCCATCCCCCTTTGCCCGGTGTCACAAGTGTTGGCTCTCCCAAGTCTGAGTCCCTGATTGCTAGCCCGACCTGTGCCCCATCGCTCGAGCGCCAGAGCCCCTCCCTTGCTGCGAGGGTTCCTGCTGCTGAACCCCAGGTTGGTGACTGGGACTTGCTTCCTGTTGCAATTTTGTTAGGGCCACCTCTGAGTATCTCGTGTTGTTTGTTTAAATCTTAACATTTTCCTTCAGCCCGCCTGTCAGTTACCCTCATCCCTCCTTCCCAGGTGCCGTCTGCGCATCTGAGCGTCTTCTGCCTCTCCTCATTTGCCATTCCCTCATGTCACACCTACAGGGGTGTTTGCCACCCCATGGCCATGGGGCATTCTAACTCTGCCTCCGAGAACGGCATCATGCACCGTCCAGGTGAAACGCCA
The DNA here is from genome assembly GCF_020826845.1 of Diceros bicornis minor. Taxonomy (NCBI): domain Eukaryota; kingdom Metazoa; phylum Chordata; class Mammalia; order Perissodactyla; family Rhinocerotidae; genus Diceros; species Diceros bicornis. Next base: position 6,717,388 of record NC_080776.1, on the reverse strand, counting down.
GAGAGCGTCTGCCTTCTACAGACTCCTGGACAGTGCTCTTTTCTTCAGCTGCACACCATCATTCTAATCCCGGTACCTTCAGGTCTCACCTGAGTTACCTCGATTGCATCTTAATGAATCTCCCAAATCCACTCTTGACTCCTTTAAAGCATTCTCCACACTGTAGCCGGAGAGATCTTTACAGATGTGAGACTGTTCATGTCTCATCACAGTCCTGCTTAAAACCTTTCCACATTTCACCTGGCTCTTAGGAACAAAGCCCACATTTCTAAAGAATGTTAGAAGACACAGCCTACAAAGCCGTGTGTATCTGGCCCCAGCTACCTCCGCAGGAAATGTCTGCTTTCTTCTAATGCATACACTCTTCTTCCTCCCACCCCAGGACCTTTGAATGTGTTGTTTCCTTTGCCTGGAGGTCTGTCCTTGTCTTTCAACTTAAAGCTCAAACATCCTTTCTTCACAAGGCCTACCTGACGCCTACCCCCGTTAGCTCTCGGCTCCCTGAACCCCCCTTTATAGCCCGTGTCATGGTTTTTAATTATATAGTCACGTGATCATTCATTAATGTGTTTCCTTCCATGTCTGTGTTGCTCACAGTCTTATTGAGCCCCGTGATTAACGTGGAGTCAGTGCTTCATACGTATTTTAGATGAAGGAAATAACCCCGGCATGACCCTGCCTGTCCAGTCCCGCAGAAGTTACCCGGGGCTGTGTACGAGCCTGTCCTAGGGGTGAGGCTCTGCCACTCATCTCCTCCAGAAGCCCAAGCACAGATAACGCCTTATAGAGACTAAATCATAAAACAGACGTACAAAATGGGGCTACTGAGATTCTTACTCACATCCCACATTGTTCATTGAAAGTATTTGAATATGTGTATTAGTACTGAATTTTCTTGTTGTAAGGAATTAGGTACATATTACATACCATTGTAGTCTAAATTTACTGTGCTTCCTTGAATTCAGAGCCAGTAAAAGTTCATCTCTTCATATGACTTGTTCTCTTCTTTTAATCACATGAGAATTCTCTTCCCCATTGGATTTCCTTTTTTTTGTTTTAGTTGCTGGGGTGCTCAGTGCTGAATTTCATGTTTAACATAGTAAAATTACTTCTGCCCAGGTGTCTGGTTACATCTGTTCTCTGCTGTTTTTAAAGTGATTTTTTTATTTTTCTATTGTGTTATGCTTAATTATTAAAGACGATTCAGACCTTTTTGTTATAAATATATATTTTATATATTACATTATGTATTACATAATATATGATATATAAAAATTTCATATTATATGTTACATACATATGATATATATATAGTATAATATAATATATCTATATTAAAAAACCCTTATTCCTCTTTTTTTTTATACCGTAGTGATAACAGTCCATATTCTTCATTTGGAGCGACTTTGGCGAGGGATGATGAGAAGAATCTGTGGAGTATGCCTCACGATGTGTCCCACACAGAGGCGGACGACGACAGAGTCCTGTACAATTTGATAGTCGTTCGTAATCAGCAGGCCAAAGATTCAGAGGTGAGCGCCTTTTGAGATCTCGCTGTGTGTAGATGATAATGTCCAGTAGAAAATAGCATTGACCGGGAAGACCAGCTCGAAACAGAGAAAAGAATGAAGGATGAGATGTTTGAAATGATGAGCGGGTATTTTAACAGCATGTAGCTGCTGATTATAGCTGATCCTAGTAGACCTGCTTGATAAACAGATAAGACTGATTTCTAATTATTACCTTAACCATATTACAATAGTATAGAAACAGCAAGGCAGTGCTGTTGAAGGTCGTCAAGATAGTTTATCCACTTAAATGGCTTAACCAGTTCATCTCTAATCTCTCCTGTTGTTTAGCAAGCCACAGAAGACTCAGACTGAAGGTTCAAGGGTACGGTGCGTTATCACCAATTCTGAGTTCATGGGGCCTGAATTAGTTTTATTTTTATTTTTTCTGTTTATGGCATCTTAAATTGTCCTGTTGATCAGACAGCAGCGTATCTGCCATCTTTGAGATGATTTTTGTAATAATACTGGAAACCACTCTTAATGGACTCAACCCAAAGTCATTGGTATGGGAAAGCTAGAATATTGCAAAGGGGAGGACTTAGTAAGTTAAGAGAAAACAGCAAAAGGGATCATGTTTTATTTTCTCCTTTATTTCAAAAGTAGTATTATGGTACTATATTTTGGTACAATATAATGTAGTATTATGGGTATCATTTTCCAAATCATACAACCTAGTTTTTCTAACTTCTTTGTTCATCAGTTGGTTCTGAGTAGATACCTGTGTTAAGTATAGACTGTATATTTTACCTTGTATCTTATAGGAATTGAGAAGAGTAGGGATGTTTAAAACCCCAGGCTCTGGCTCTGAAGAAAAGCACCAGAGTGTGTATGTGTTGGAGGGACCATGGAGGGTCGTCTTTTCCTTTTCTAGGTTTCTTTATTTTTGGTAATTAATTGCTAACTATGTTTTCCCCCAAAACACGCTTTAGTAGGAGGTGATGACTTTTAGAAGGACTGTGTGTCCTGGTCCTTTTATTCGTGTGGATAAATGAATGGATGCCTTTGGGGGTTAGAGGTGGGCTGTGAGGTGGGGACCACAGGGTCGAGGCGGGGCTGACAGTTGGCTCTGGTTCTTGAGGCCTGGGCGAAGGGTGCCCTGGAGAGTCCCGCAGTGGCTTCGACGAGCGTCGTTTCTTGGGTGTGGAGTGCTGATGGGGACGGCTTCTGCTAATATCCATCACAGGGCTTAACTCAGAGGCCTAGCATCCCACTAGTGGCCATGCTCCACATCATCCTGCCTTCCTGAGACCCCAGCATCGTCCCCTCCTCCACTGGGAACACTTAGAGCGTGTCATAAAGCCTGCTCCAGCCAAGAACAGCCGTCCTGGCTGCCCTCGCTGAGCACGTGGACAGGAATGCGTGACCTTGCTTTCTCTTTAATGGAAGAGCCAATCTTTACCCCGCCGTGTTGGGCTGACCAGTTAGGGTTTCTGCTGGTGAGAATGGAGCTAGTTCATCTCCTTTATTCTTCTTCTTGCCTTACTCTGCCCAAAGCTATAACAGCAATAGGGAAGTAATATATGGCATACCCCCCGCATGTGGAAGGACGTGAAGGGGTGTTTGGGCTGAGCCTGGCCTCTCTGCCCTGTTTGTCTTTACTTTTGAGAAGACAGGAGAAGAGGCCACATGAGCTGCAAAACTCTCTGGATAAGCACAGCTCCAGAGTGCCCCGTTGTGTCATTTCCGTGTGCTCACGAAGCCGTGTGAAGGGCCGTCCAGAAGGCCTTCTCTCCTCCCTGCCTAAGAAATGAAGCCAAGCTTAACTCTAGAGGAACTCTGTAACCAAGACAGGCAATCAAATAAATAATCTGAAGATGTGGTGATGATAATTGTACATGAAATTATTTGAAATATCTCTGTTCATGGTGCTTCCTTTTTGTTTAAGTGTAAAAAAATACACGCACACACACACACGGTAAATATAAAATATATATAATATATTTTAAGGTACATATATAGTATATATAATACATATGTAATATATATGGGGTTAAAAAAAGTTTTATATTTTCTTCCAAAAATTGAAATGCATGTAAAAGCATATATTAATATATCTATTCATTTTCCCCACGGGTTGGATCATACATTATGTACTGTTCTGCACTTTGGTTTTTTCCCACTTAACAATATATTTTGGACATATTTCCCTTTTAGTGTGCTTAGATTTACCTTATGCTTTTGGGGGCTCTCTAGCATTCTCTTGCATGGATTTACCATCATTTATTCAACCAGTCCCTATTGATATTTAGGTTGATTCAGGTTTTTTGCTATTAGAAGCAATGCTGCAGTGGATAGCCATATATACTTGCATGACCTTCCGTGGTTTTTTCAGGAGTAGAATTGCTGGATGAGAGAGGATGTGCATTTAAAATGTTGGAATTTTCGCAGTGCCTCCTTCTTGGAGGAACCTAGGAAAAGCACTTCAGGGTGTAGAACTGAATGGTGCTGGAAGCTCAGACTGTGTTTAAGGGGAGCAGCTGCTAAGCTCCAGAGAGCTGCTTGCCATTTGCTGTGCTGAGAATGTGGATGCAGATGTGCCAGAACTTTTGATTTTTAGGAGAAGCTGAGCATCCGAATTTACATATAAAATATCTAGATTTTTTTTTTTTTTTGGTAAGGAAGATTATCTCTGAGCTAACATCTGTGCCAGCCTTCCTTGATGAGCGGTGTGTGTGTCTGCTCCTGGGATCTGAACCTATGAACCCCAGGCTGCCAAAGCAGAGCACGCGGACCTAACGGCTACACCACCGGGCTGGCCCTAAAATGTCTAGATTTTTAAATGATAACTCACATTAAAAATGTGTCAGCTGAGGGCCTGGTGGTGTAGTTGTTAAGTTCGTGCACTCTGCTTCGGCAGCGCAGGGTTCGCGGGTTCAGATTCCAGGTGCAGACCCACACACCGCTCATCCAGCCATGCTATGGCAGCGTCCCACGTACAAAATGGAGGAAGATTGGCACAGATGTTAGCTCAGAGACAATCTTCCTCACCAAAAAAAAAAAAAAGTCTCAGCTGAACAAAATATGTTTATACTGATATATAAGGAATATTTATAATAAAGACTACTACTACTTATTATTATTGTTATTTTGTCCAGTGGGGTTGAAAAATGAACTCACCATTGATTTAGAAGGTGAAAGTGGGAACCTGGTGGGGAGTGTTTTAAGTTTGAACAAGTTCCATATCTATTAATATTGCTTATTTTCTTTTTCACACAGGATAAAATTGGTACAAATTTTAATAAAACAGAGGATTTTAGTTTTGAAAGAAAAATGAGTTCTACCTACTAAGGAACCCCAGATATTTTTGCATGATACGATTTAGAAGCTCAAGCAAAGTATTAAGGAGAACTGAACATTATGTTTTTCCTTGAGTAACGATAGCGTGAGAGACCCAGGAATGTCCATATTTGGAATTCTCTGAAAAATGAAAAATAATTTCAAAACAGTGTTTGTACTACGTATATCCCCCTATTGAGTCTGAAGCTGGTGGAGGAAGGCCTATAAATAGTTAAGGCTAAATTTGTAGTGTTTTCCCAAATTGAAAAAAAAATCAGGAAGGAAGATATATAGGAGAGTAAATAGTGAAGCAAAGACGTGAACTTAAAAGTAACTTGCAGTGTCAGAAAATGTAAAGAGAAACATTTAAGTCTAATAGAATCCACGTTCATTTACACAAGCCTTCAAAAGCTGATGGAAAACAGACTTGCAGCAGAAGAAACGATACATTTCCAGACCTCCAAGCACTAGAAAAATTATTGCTCATGTCTTTGAATGATGCCATAAAATGCTTTATGTTTGACTAGGAAATAGTCAACAACCTCAATATCGTGTCACTAAGTCATTATCCTCATGTTCATTCTCGTTAAACTATTTATGCTTCACATAACACACTGTGTTCTAGGAGCTTAATAATGCTTGATGGAATATCAGTGCATCTTAGTTATTTAGTATCTGTGTAAATAATTTAATCATATAGAACGATCTTGTCCTCCACGATAATAATAATGAAAACAATATCAGGCACTGTTCAACCACTTTACACATATTGACTATGTCCTCTTCCCAACAACTCAGCGAGGTAGGTAACGTTGTTATTTCTTTGTAAAGCAACATGTCCAAGACCACACAGCCCAAAGTGTGGAGCCAGGATTTGAATCTGGGCTCTGTGAATCCAGAGACACATTTGTAGTGAGCACCATGATTGAAATCGTGAGAGAGGAACAGATATTGGCTGTGATTCACTGTAGATTTCCAAATGCTTGAGCAAGGTCTGTGCCAAGCCCCTTTCTGTGACTTGTTGATGCCAGTGATGTGAAAGGCATCGTCCCATCAGTGGGATGAGAGCTGGATTTGGTTTGAGGATTGTGACCCCAGTTCGGGAAGTGTTCCCCGTCATCCCGAGTGAGGCTTTTCCACGGTGAGTGCAGCCGGTTAAGATTCCTACCCTGGGCTTCTGTTTTATCAGTTCCAAGATGTTTCATCTTGGTCCTTTCTACCCCTTCTTCACAGTGTTCTGTGACTTATGTTCTTTGGTGTCCCTTCTGATGGTCCAGTAACAGTTCTTTCAGGAGTTGGTACACAGCTTCAACATTCTTTTTTTTTTTTTTTTGAAGATTAGCCCTGAGCTAACATCTGTTGCCAATCCTCCTCTTTTTTGCTGAGGAAGACTGGCCCTGGGCTAACATCCATGCCCACCTTCCTCTACTTTATATGATACGCCACCACAGCATGGCTTGATAAGCGGTGTGTAGGTCTGCACCCGGGATCTGAACCTGCGAACCCTCGGGCCGCAGAAGCGGAGCGTGTGAACTTAACCACTACGCCACTGGGCCGGCCCCACGGCTTCAACATTTTTACTCTGCTAAAAAACCCTTTTACGTTTTTGATTAAGAAAATAAGTGCTAAAAATCAAAGTGTTCTCCTAAAGACTTAAGTGCTATTTTGGTTCAAAATAGGTGTTGTTTATTGCGCATAATTGGTGGTAGAAATTCTCTGCTTGTTTTTAAAGCTATTAAGTAATTACATGCCTGGAAATGTATGTAGCTCTGATGATGGGTGCCTGCCTTTCTGTCAGCGAGCTAGGCGCTATTTATATACCAGCAGGGTCCACATGAACACCAGATGCTCGTGTGGCTCAAATGATCCCGTGAAAACCATGCTCTGCGGAACCCCGGGGAACATCTAAATGTTATTATTTTCTAAGACTATAGAGGCAAACATGTAAAATGTGCCTGGTTTACAATTTACTTGCTCTTCCTACGTGTCAGGACTCCCTGCTGGTGGAGTGTTGCCGGGCATTGTAAACAGTTCCTGTAAAATGTTTAAAATAGCAACGGCCCTTCTCAGGGGTTGTTGGCAGTGTGTGGATTATACACTTAGCCTGTCATATCCCTAGTACTGAAAGAAAGGACAGAACAGAGGGGACTGGCATGTTTCGTTGGAGGATGTGAGGAAGTGGGAGAGAGGGTTGAATTAATCATGGACCAGCCACATAACTTGGAAACGCTTGGAGTCGAGATGCTCCAGTTCGGCTCTGCATTGCTGTCCTAGCTCATCTCCAAGCTGAGGCCTGGGCAAGGCCTGCTCTGGTAGGGCCATCTGGTTTCTCCACAAGTGGGTGAACATTGGCTGCTGTTGGAGATGGGGACTGCAGGTTTTACACAAAGAATGAATGAGCAAAATAACAGTGGAAAATTGGAGCAATTCTCTAGATACTTCTGGGTTCCTCCAAAGGCCTCTTTGTTCGGGGACCAGATGATCTGGATTGTTGAATGCGACCATTCTTTATTTTGCTTTGCTAGTGACTGGGTTGGCGGGGAGAGAATAAAAATGCTTATTGGGATCTGAGAATCAAGTGATCTCACCCTCTGTTTTCTAGGTAATAATATTTATTGAGTATTATGCTGTGTGCTAAGCGGTGTGCTGCATGCTCTCCAGACAGATACTGCATCCTCACAGTAACCCATCAAGGAGGCATTTTGACACTTAGGATTAGAGACTTTCAGTCATCTGTCCAAGGTGTTGGAGGAAATGATTGGGAGGATTGGAGCTGTGGTTCAATCTGTATGACCTGGAAGCCTGTATGACTGGAAACACCCCCCATCTCTCTAGTGAGCTTAGCAAGGGCCTCCGTGGGATCTTTTTGGTCAAAGACAGAGTTACCAAATGGGTGTTGACTTTCGGCCTCGAGTAGATGCTCTGGTCTGTGTGTTGCTGACTGTTACTCACCTGGTACCAGTTGAATCACAGAGTGACCGGCTTTGGTGTTTGTTTAGTGTCCACCTGTGTTGGGCACTGCACATAACATTCTCCGGAGGCTGTTGCTTTGGGAATTTTTAACCCATCTTGCACCTGGGTACATAAATCCATTGGACTACACCAGAAGACATTCTGTTTGTCTGCCTGTGATGTTCCTTTCTGTTCTTTGCCCACCTCATCCCTTTTAAAAAAATATCTAAGCATTTCTGGAGATTAGCATTAAGGTAATCAATGTTTCTCACTAAATAGGTAGCACGTCAAGCTCTATGTAAGCTAATGGAGTTGAAACAATAAATGTTAGAAAACTTGATGTAGGTGGGGGGAAATCATTAGATATTCAGTAGGAGGTGAGGTGGTGAAAAACACAGGCTTTGGAATTAGATTTGGGGATGAGAGCCGTACCTCTGCCATGTTCTGGCTAGATGACACTGAATAGTTATTTAACCTTGGGGTGATCATACTATTTATTGCCCAGTTTGGGACACAGCCACAGGTCTTAACTAAAAGGAGAAGGGGGTGGTAATATCAAGTATGCCAGGCCAAAGATATAATTGGGACTGCCCTAGACAAGCTGGGACATATGATCACCTTTCTTTTTTTTGATTGTGGTAAAATATAAATAACATAAAATTTACCATTTTAACCATTTTTAAGTGTTAGTTCAGTGGCATTAAGTATATTCACATTGTTGGGCAGCCATTACCACCATCCATCTCTAAGACTTTTCCATTTTCCCAAACTAAAATTCTGTGCCCATTAAATAATAACTCCCTATTACCCCCTCTTCCCAACCCCTGACAACCACCTTCCTGCTTTCTGTCTCTATGAATTTGGCTATCCTATGTACCTCATGTTAGTGGAATCATACGATATTTGTTTTTTTGTGACTGGCTCAATTCACTTAGCATATGTTCTCAAGGTTCATCCATGTTGTAGCTTGTGTTAAAATTTCCTTCCTTTTTAAAGCTGAATAATATTCCCTTGTGTGTCTAAACCACATTTGCGTTTATCCATTCATCCATCAATGGGCACTTGGGTTGCTTCCAACTTTTGGCTAATAATACTGCTATGAAGATGGGTGTACACATTTAAATTCTTTTGGGTGTATACCCAGAAGTGGAATTGCTGGATCATATGGTAATTCTATGTTTAATTTTTGGAGGAACCACATACTGTTTTCCGCAGCGGCTGCACGATTTTACATTCCCAGCGTCAGTGCACAAGGGTTCTAATTTATCCACATCCTCACTCCAACACTTGTTATTAAGATTGCCTTTCTTAACCTCCAAATTGATCGATAAAACAGCTGATGGTTCCAAATTGATCGATTTTCACATCTATGTAGAGTAGATACAGTTGAAACTGTGGGCCAGTCACCGCCAGTGAATATCAGCAATTAGGGCCGTAAACCCAGGGGAGGCTGGTGTCAGGCAGAGCCTCCCTCTGAGCTGCTCGGCCGTGGAAGGGAGATGGAGAGGACAGAAATCTGGGGGAAGCTCTTAGTACCTGAATTCTACTCTTTTTTTCTGAGCATCCATATCCTAGAGTGTAGTGGCCAGGCCTCTTTCATTTGCTGTTCTTTAGACTCTGTGCTCCTTGGCCTCCTTCCCCTGGAGCCCAAAAGGTAGTAGATAATATACCTTGGGAGTACTGACGGGTCAGTGAGATAGAGAGGATGAACAATAAGTTGAGGACCTCCAGGAAAATGCAGTGCCTGTAGGAGAAGGGCAGGAAGCTTGCCAACTTGCTCCATATCCAGAGCTTCACTGTCACAGTAACTCTGCATTTCCTGAGTTATTCTGCTTGTAATGGTAGAACTTTCCAGAAGGAAGGCCACTTATTTATTGGCAAGCACGTGCAGGATAATTTGCTGATAGGAATTGTATCTTTCCATTAATTTCTTTACAACTTGCGTCAACCAGTTGGGCCTAAGGAGAAACTGAAACCATAAAGCTGCCTCAAAAGTTGTATTTTTTTTAAAATTACAGTTGAATACTTATAATGTTGAAACACCAGGGATTAATACCAAGCTAAGCCTGCAGTAACCTACCTCAGTGTTGGCTTTGGTTTTCCCCAGAACAAACGAGATCATCGGAAATGCCGGCCTGTCATACAGTCAAGGTGCCTCCTGCGTGCGTTCCCCGGCTTCTCACAGCAATCTTTTGATATGGATGAACTATTTATTAAAAAGAGAGTGAGAGAGAGACCCAGAGAGGTTTTCTCTTCTTGATAGTGTCCAAGTAGAGATGGGCTTCTGACTCAGAGTTTAGTGCTCTTGACCATGGAGTGGAAAAGGAAAGCTACAAGGTTCTGAGGACTTAGGGCACGTACCTGAATAATTTTCTTAGTGCCTTATTTTAAATGTGAACAGGAACAATCGAGTGGTAAAATAAGCTTATAGGCGTAGAACTTGGTAGAAAAAATGTAAGACACCGTCTAACTTATTTCTCTCTTAAGAAAACTCTAATGTGTGATTGTTTCTTCAGCAGTATCTAGGCTGTTCTCTTATATGGGATTTATTTCAACTCAACTTCTGCCTGGTGTGTCTATTTATTGATTAATTTTATTAAAAATGATGTATCTAATATTAAATCAAGCAGGTTGGATTTGGAGTTAGAGTGTTGCCAGTTCTTCATATACCTGAAACGCTAATATTTTTTAGTCTTGATGTTAACTTAGTGTTAACAAAGTAGGAAATTCTTTTCTGTTCTTCCCAGATCCCCCACTTCTCAACTCAATATGAGAACTAACTGGTGGATGTTGACATTAAGTTAGAGTTTCTACTTTCATCATAGTAAGGACCCACTTCCAGTTTCACAACTATTTTTAGGTCAATGTGATGGATGTGTTGGTCAGGGAGGTTGGTTGGTTGTTCATGCAAAGGTGACAGGCTTGCAATACCATGGGTGTGTCACTTCTGCCCAAGATCTGGTGATTAGCTTTGTAGGTCTCTGAATTTGATTTTTTCGGGGCACCTAGAGCTATTTGAACTTAGAGAGTGTATTAGTCAGAGTTCTCCAGAGAAGCAGAACCAATAGGACCTATCTGTCTGTCTGTCTGCCTATCTGTCTACCTACCTACCTATCTATCTATCTATCTATCTATCTATCTATCTATCTGTCTGTCTGTCTGTCTGTCTGTCTCTGTCTGTCTATCTATCTATCTATCTATCTATCTATCTATTTATCTATCAAGATATTTCTTTTAAGAAATTGGCTCACACGATTGTGGAGGCTTGGTGAAACCCATGTCTGATGGAGGAGGCCAGCAGGCTGGAGAATCAGGGAAGGGCTGCAGTTTAAGTTCAGAGGCAGTCTGCAGGCAGAATTCCTTCTTGCTCACGGGAGGTCAGCCTTTGTTCTATTAAAGCCTGCAAGTGATTGGGTAAGGTCCACCCACATTGTGGAGGGCACTCTGCTTTACTCACACTGCACCAATTTAAATATTAATCTCATCCACAAAACACCTTCACAGAAACATCCAGAATAATGTTGGACCAAATATCTGGGCACTGTGGTCAGTCAAGTTGACACATAAAATTAATGATCACAAGGGGTTTTAGTAACACTAACCAAATTCACATGAGACCACCGTATACACCCAAGTGCACATATCCATCTGGTGGGCCGTAAACTGGAGAGGTCAGGGCAATCTCTTCCCTATAATAAAATCTGTAAGGGAGGCCGGTGATCATACTAGAAGTTGGCTTGGTGAAAAGGAATCAGACAAAGAGAGCAATGACCGCTGATGTATGTGGAGCACTTAACTGTGTACCACGTGCTGTTCCAAGTACCTTACATATACTACGTTAACCGCCATCGTCCTCAAGATATGATAACCTGTGCTTTCGTCTCCAATATAAAGTTATTCCTGTCATTTAGTTAGGACACCCTGCCCCTTGATGTGGCAGATAGTGATTTCTGAATGTCACCCCCAGGACCATTAGTCTCAGGCACTGGACACAGGCAGGGGTTTGGGAGGGCAGGCAGCAGAATGTGGACTCAAGGGCAATCCAGAATCGTGTAATATTGGATGAATATGGGGCTGAGAGCAAGGGAAGTATTTCAAATAAAGACTCAATTTTATGAAGTGGCTAGGCAGATACCCAGACAGAGCCAGCAGATGAGGAATGGAAGGTAGAGATCTCTAGACATTGCAGGCTGAGCGAAACACACAGATTATTGCAAGTAGAACTTAATGCACTGCCAAGGCTCAGCAAGTCATACTGTCCCCTTTTTCTCCCACGAGACCTCTTGACTATTTTCCCCATCAGATAACCATGTCATCTCTGTTGCCCATAGATAGCTACACTTCTCCAATTGAAGGCTTACTCATTTTCTTGATTTATTATTTGATATATAAAGCTGGACTGAGGGCACAGAAACCGATGTGGATATTGAGCTTGGAGGAATCTCTGCTCGAACGGACTGTGGCAACATCCAGTCAAGATCTACGTTTTTCTCTTGGCTGAGATACAGGAGAGCCCACGGGAAGTGGTTGCCCCAGAGTGTTGTCCCTTGTGATCAGAATAGCTCCTCCACTTCCTCATCAGTCATCTTGGTTCCGTTCACTAGTTGGGAGTTCTTTTTGAGGTGGAATAGCCTAAATATTGAATCTAAATGAAAGCAACTCATCCAGTGGTTTTGCTGTTGGCAGTCCATCCTGTGGTTGTTCTCACACTGCTAAACAAAGATTTGTGTGCTCTGTAGCATTGTTTTGAAACATGAGCATCTGGAAATAAAAATATCCAATGAAAGTACCACTTAAATATATTGTAAACAGCTATACTAACGATGCTATACAGCTTAAAAAATAATGAGGTAGGATTTATAAGTACTGACTTGCAAAGATGGTTCTGATCTGTTGCTAAGTGGGCATGTATAATGTTATCCCATTTGTGTACAAGATACCCCATTGGTATAAAAGCATATATATGCTAATATATAGCAGTAAAATTTCTAGAAGGTTACCTCTGAACTTGTTAGCCTTGGTGACCTCTGGGGAGTGGACATGGGTGGAGGGAGGGAGACTTAACTTTCCTCTAACTTTATGGTCTTCTGTACTGTTTGAAAACAATTTTAGACCATATGGATGTATTACTTCCTATGCATATACTTTTTATAAAAAATTATTTCACAGCACACTTTTTGGTGGCTGTTTCCCTGGGTCTTTCTAAGCTATTTCGCTTTGTTTTACTGAGGGCATGCTGGAAAAAGGGCAAGGGAAGGGAGAAAGAGAGAGAATGAGTTAGTTTAGGAGGAGCTGGAGCAAGCTTTGAGGAATCCTGCCAAAATGGACCGAGGCAGAATGTGTCTGGAGTCAGTCCGTATTTATCTTTTCAACATTATAAGATTCATCCGGTAAATCAGGCTCTTTTTCTGGAGCTGGCTTCCCCCCAGCTGCCTGTGAATTCGTATGGTAATTAACAGAGCTGGTTGTTGGCTTCTTCACAGCCTCACCCGCTCAGCCACCCCGCCCTGCCCCTTCCTTTGGGTGGTCTTGCTCCTCTTAGAACAACCGAAAATGGCTCTTAATTGCACAGAGCCTGTGAGAGCCCTGGGTACTGGCGCCCTGGGACTTCAGGATGTGAATGTGCTCAGCTGGGGAATCTGGAAGGTTGATGAGGAGTATTCCGGAAGAACAACTTGGCTTGCCTTCTGGTTTTGATTGAACATGCAGGGGAAATGGCTGTACCCGCCCAGTTCTGACGGGGGCCCAGATCTGCTGCTTCTCAGACTTAAAATCCCCAAAGTGTTCTGGAAGGAGACTATATTTTTCTTAATATGAAACCTCTCTTCCACTTGGCTGCCTGTCCCTGGCTACCTGTTGGCACATAATTGTGACGCATGATCAAGCTATTTACAGCACAGGGGTGAGCTGTGCCATTTGATGGTTTTGCAATGTAAGACGCAGGCTGTGTGCCTCGTGAATACAAACTGGGTACACCCTCTTGAAATAATTGTCATGTTTAATTACAAATTACATGAGGTAAAGTCGCCCCCAAGCTCTTCTACCACATGGCTGTTGTCATTATTATTAACTTGGAGCTAATTTCAATGGACCTGAGTTAAAATTAACCTTGTTCCTTCTTCCGTAAATAATATGTTTTGCAGTAGGAGGCCACAAGCTTGTGGGAAGCATGTGTTTGGGCCACAGGTTGCCACTCCTGGCTATGGAATCGCATTTTTCAACCAAGAACTGGAAGATCCAGGTCTCTTGCTGATTAACCGGCCCAGATATTGGGCAGGTCTGAAGGAGGAGCTAGCCTTTCGCAGCACCAACATATTTTTTGTTCGTGCTGTTCGAGTTTACTTTTTATTTTTGCTTTTTTGCCAGCCTTGGTGAGTTTACCAGAAAGTTTTGAAAGCAGGTACTAGTGGTGGAGACCAAAATCTGCTGCACTTGAGTTTGTTATTAAACACAGCACATGTTCTGGGGACGTGACGTTTTATCCATCTGTCCTGGTCTCTTTCCCAGCAATCACTTAAAGTTTGGGGGACCCCGAGGAAAGCTAGGAGTGGAAGTGGCCACAGCTGGTAAGAAGAGAGAGACCTTCAGACCAAGGACTGGTCAAGATATCTACTCTTTCAGCCTAACCTTGGCAATCTGCAAAAATAAGTTTAAAAATACCCTCTGTCGTCTAATACTGCATGTAATATAATCTGTGTAAAGTCAGCTCTCCATTGACTCTCCAGGCAGAAGTCTGGAGGGAATGGGTAATGTGTCAGGATGAAGTGGACTGTTTGGAGTAGGACCGAACTACCTGAGGATGTATCTGTGATCATGCCTCACATGCAGAACCTTCTCTCTGCCTTTATGGGCACCCCCTTAACTTTTGGAGGCCCCTGCTGTGTCCTCATGTTACCCTCTGGCTGCACCCCTTTCCGTTGGCTCCTCCCCAAGCCTGGCTCTCCCCACCAAGTATCACATCCCTAACATTTTTTCTCCCATCTTTCCACCCAATTAAACGTCTATTTACTCTGTGTAGGCTCAGCTCAACTGGAAGTTAGAAAGAAGCAGACATTAGGACAAAACCAGAGGAATTCAGTGAAGAGTGTGAATGATTTGAAGGAGGAACTTGCAAACCCAAATTCATCATAATTGGTGAAATGTGAGGAAGAGGAGCGGTTTTCTGAGCAGGGAGGCCAGCCCAGCTCAGTACTTTTTGCTGGGCTTCCCGATGTGTCTGTGTATGTTGTCACTGTGGTTTTTGGTCTCTCCTGAATTGGGGTTGGAGCAGACTCTTCACCTGGGAAATGCTGCTGGAAGCTTGGGATCCAGGATTCCTGGGATGGGGACAGGGTCCTGCATGAAGACCCCAAGGACAGAGGCCAAGGCACTGGATGAGCCAGACCGCTCTCGTCCCAAAGGATCTCGTGAGGCCCGAGGGCTGAAGTGTTTAAAGGGGTGAACCCTGGCATGAGCTGGCAGATGGCATCGAGCACATCTCTGAGTTGCAGAGGAATGTGGACAACTAGCTGGGGTGTCTGGACATTTTTCCCACCTGACTGGGGTTACATAAGGCAAGTGGGTTCGAGAAATGATCTCCCTTCTAGGCGGCAGATCCTCGGCCGATTTCAAGACACTGACTGCCGTTCATATCACTTGCTCTACCTGTTCCTCTGCCCTCGTTTCGAAAGGTCTTTACTTCTTCTCGTATTTCTCCGGCTTCCAGTCCCTTTTAGCTCTTCTTCCAGCCACGGAAGGTCGAGAGC
Organism: Diceros bicornis minor; assembly: GCF_020826845.1. Taxonomy (NCBI): domain Eukaryota; kingdom Metazoa; phylum Chordata; class Mammalia; order Perissodactyla; family Rhinocerotidae; genus Diceros; species Diceros bicornis. The sequence continues at coordinate 6,701,844 of NC_080776.1, read as the reverse complement.
AGGGCTGTGTAAAACAACCAGCAAGGGAAGTAAGCAGACCTCTGCTGGTTCCCTCCATCCTTTTCTTCCTTTTGCTTGCTCGGAATATTCTCACCTGTCTGTGCTTGTCTTCAGGTGAACGTCTCAGCTGACGCAGGGTGAGATCTGATCATCGAGAGGAACTGGCTCGGGCCCAGAGGTATCTAGGCTTTTTGACGGCTGAGTGTTCATGAAACACGGCGTTTCATTGACACCTCAGTCCTCGCCTTAACATTTTAATCCGTGACACAGTAGTTGTCTTTTGCCCGTTTTAAAGTGACGTTTGGGGACTAGAAATCACCCCTGGGTACATAGAAACTAGAGGGAGCACGTACTGATATGTCTCAGAGTGATGGTTTTCTGTTGAACTCCTGCCTCCAAGCGTGCAGAACAGTTGACACCATTGTCTTTTCACCAATCGTGGCAGCTGATGCCGTGCTTATCATGGCAAAGGTCCCCTTCTCATAAGGACACCAGTCACACTGGATTAGGGCCCACCCTAATGACCTCACTTTGACTGGATTACTTCTCTAAAGACACTATCTCCAAATAAGATCACATTCTGAGGTACTGGGGGTTAGGACTTCAACATATGAATTTGAGGGGAACACAATTCAACCTTAATGGTAGGCATGCCTTTGATAGGATTAAAAATAGTTGTTTGAGGGGCCAGCCCAGTGGCGTAGTGATTGAATCCGCACGCTCCACTTTGGCAGCCCGGGGTTCACAGGTTTGGATCCTGGGCACGGACCTACACACTGCTCATCATCAGGCCATCCTGTGGCGGCATCTCACATATAAAAAAGTAGAGGAAGATGGGCATGGATTTTAGCCCAGGGCCCATTTTCCTCAGTAAAAAGAGGAGGATTGGCAATGGATGTTAGCTCAGGACTAATCTTCCTCACCAAAAAAAAAAAAAAAAAGTTATTTGGTGGTTAGATGTAGGCCCTGTGGGCATAGCAGTAAAAAAAGAGTCTGCCCTGAGGGAGCTTCCATTCTATAGATGGAAGACTGACAACAAATAAACATAATGCAGTTGTGATAAGCACTTTGAAGAAAAATAAGACAACATGAGGGGACAGAAAGTGACGGTGGGCTGGGGAGTGGAGACCTGAATGAGGCAAGGCAGTGAGCCTTGTGAAGGACCTTCCAGGCAGAGGAAACAGCAGATGCAAAGGCTCTGAGGCAGGAATGAGCGTGGTATGTGCCAGGAAGAGCGAGAAAGCCAGCATGGCTGCAGAGGGCGCAAGGGAGAGAGCTGTGCTGTGTGACACTGGGACGACCAGCAAGGACCAGATCGTGAAGGCCTGGTAGGCCAGGGTGAGCATTTTGAATTTTGATCTAAGAGAGATGGAGAGTGCTTTCAAACTAAACAAGGAGAAGCTGCCTATTTGTCCCTTTGTAAGATTTGTTCTTTCCCTCTGGCTCTTGTTCCTCCCAGTCTGGGAAGCCCACCTTCCTTGGGAGGCCTGAGCAGGCCTGGCCTGAAACCACGCCCTCCCTCCCTGCTGAGAGATCATTCTCGTGAGTCTCTTGATCTCTGCACATGTTGTGAGCAGAGGCACTGTCTGCCCTTCATTCTGGACTCTTTTCAAGGGTGTTTGTATGGTGAACAGCCCTGGGAGGTGTAGATGGTTCTCTCTTTGGAGCAAAGGGCAGGAAGCCTGTTGCCCATTATGAAAGATTCAGGTTCCCTAAGTTCAGGGTTCCCCTCCTGTAATGCACCCTACTGCACGTGCAGGTATCAGGTGACCCTCTTCCCATTGCTGTGTTGGAATTGGGGCTCAGGGAACTGGCATAAAAAGAGCTGATCTGCCATTGCTGGGTCCTTTGTCTCTGACCCAGGAATCTCGTGTCTTGCCAGCACCCATGGAACCGCGGCAGGAGAACTTATTAGCTTGTAAGGGAGTCAAATCGCAGACAATTCACAATTCTTGACACCCTTAAAATAGCTTCTGTGTTGGCATTGTGACAGAGCCTGACCATGGGCCAATGCTTTGGTGTATGTCTGCAGTTTTTAAACTTTTTTCTCTTATCTTTGGAACTCTTTTTCTCCCCCTCAATGAAATCCTCTAGATTTCCCCATCTCAGGCAGCGCCCCACGCATCTTTGGAAAAGCCACCCAACATAATTTCAGAAACATTGTGTTGAGCTACTAAAAGGCCCCTTTAAAACTCAAATTATATCTGGGAGCAGTAATGCATTAATCCTTATCAGAGACTGATTAGTTGTATGTTAGCAAAAAGTTAATTTACCCATCATTAATAGGACAGCACAATGTAGTTTTTCAAAGGAATGGGATCTGGGACTAACAAGTGTTGATTGCAGGGTATGGAGGGGAGGTTGGAAGAAGGGGACACTACAGTGGCTGGCCCTGGGCGTTCGGACAGGACCAAAAAGTAGCGATGAGAGAGTGCTGGAAATGAGAGGTGCTGAGACAATAGTAGATGACAAATAAAACCACATTTGAATTACTTGGTTTCTTTGATCCTTAGATCCTCTTGAGTTGCCCCACAAGCTTTGAGTGGGACCAGGCAGAGGGAGAGAGCACCCTTACTTATATGTATATATCGTGTTGGGGTTCTGTGTGAGATATCATTTGGAAAACTGACTCACCTTGCTGAAACAAATTTGAAAGCTCACCTACCTTACTCTGTTACCTGGGGCTTTGGCAGTGCATGTTGAAAAGTAAAGCAGCTACTTATTTCAGGACACGAGGAGGAGTGTGGCACCGCAGAAAGGATTCCTGGGCTTCAGGCCCAACTCTGCTACTGTCTCCTGACTCTACTGCTAGTTTGCTGTGTGACCTTTGGCAGGCCACTCAACCTCTCTGAGCCTGTTTTCTCATTTGATGGTGGGGAGGTACGGAGGACACGATCTCAAAAGTTCCCGTATTTAAAGGCCTGTGAACTGTGCAGCAATGATATGGCTTTTAACCCAAGAAACATTAAGTGTTGTAGTGCTAGGTGTCCGTATCTTCAGGAGCCAGGTCTCACTCAGGCCCTTTGAGCGAGATGCATGCACTATGCCTGGAATGGGGGTTGGAAGCATTTCTGAGAGTAAACCAGGTGGATTTGGTTCCTCCATGCCACATGTCCCCACATTCTAGACAAACTATGGCCCCTGGGCCAAATCCCATTTTATTGGGACACAGACACAGCCGTTCATTTACATATTGTCTCTGGCTGCCTTGGTGTTGCTGTGACGAAGTAGAGACTTATGTCTTATAAACCCTAAAATATTTACTGTCTGGCTTGAGGCCATCCAAGCTTTGCCTCTGGTTTGCTGCTCAGTAGACTTGGGTCGAATGATTGTGTGGATTTAGTTTTTCATACAAAAAGGACATTACACCCTCTTGCAGGACGGCTTCCTATGTCCACTGCGTTATGATACTCTGGAAGAAGAGATCCTCTTTAGAAACTGGGAGAGTCTCCCAGCCTTTTTGTTTATGGGTGCAAAACAGTTTTCATTTACTGGTGATTTTTTCTTTTGAAAAGTGACTGTACAATTATCTATCATGTGAGATTAGTCAAAATTTTAAAAAATACACTGTAATTTCCAAACATGTTAAATGTGCCACGGCTTAGTGCCAAACCACTGTTTTCCCTTCGCGATCTGGGATTTTAAATGCACAGAAATTGTGTTGGGGCTTTGTTTGAATTAATGAAAGCCTGCCACGTTGATAAGGAACCAGGCACATGACTGACGAGGCAAAGGTCTTGAAACTGGAAATGGCTGCAGAGTTCAGGATTCGCCAGGCAGCTTCCTAATTGGCTTGGCAAAGGGTCATCTGTGGGTCTTTAATAGCCAGCAAAGACGGGGGTAATTGTAAACAAATGTGTTTTTGTAAAACCGGTGAGCGTCCGGGCAATTACAGGACTGCTTCCGCTTCAGCGATAATTTTACCTTGAGGCTGTGGCATTACAGCATGCTCGAGGAGTGACCCACAAACACGGGAGTCGGGGAGGCAGCGTCTGGAGGCTCAGTTTTGAAGACTCTGGGGGAGTAAAAAGTGGATGGTGAGTGAGATGCTGGAATGGTAAGGAAAAAGTTTTATAAGGCTTGAATTTAAATAACTCCCAACTGTTGGAGGAACCCTATTGTCATCGACAGGTGACAGAGAGGAAGTCCCTGTACCTCTTGTGAAAGGGTCCGGAGGACTTCGGGTTGTGTTCATAGAGGTGTAATGTGCCTGGTGTGATTAGGGAAGTGGTTTAGTTTGCAGCTCCGTGTCTTAAAAAGGATGCAGATGATTCAGAGATGGTCTAGAGTAGACAATGAAAGTATGGAAAAATTAGAAAGTAGGAATCAAGCGATGGGGTAGAGATGAGGTGAGCAAAACGCAGGTTGTCAAATCCCTTTCCCTTGGATCCTAGATCTCACCATAGAGATCTCATCATAGACCTCATAGTATCTAGCTTTACTAACACTTTCAAGACACCGGCAAGCGAGAGGCTCAGATGAAGCAGAGACATCTGGGACATTGGGGATGTCTCCCTAGGACCGCCTGCCCCATGAGACCACACCTCTGACTCAGAGTACTGGATGAGTCTAAGTGAGGTTCACTGGGTTACCTCACCCAGTGGAAAGTGTTTAAATTATGAAAGAGCTCCATTGTACACCCCCTCATTATTTTATAGCATACATGACATTCTCCAGGGAGCCATATCCCAAAGATGTTGGTGTCTTGATGTTGGTAATCTTTTGGCCAGAGACATCCTGCTAAGGGCATTCTGTAGATAAGGTTTCTTCCTCCTAGCAAATGCTGTTAGTCTAGTTACCTGGAGGTTTTCTTGATAAGGAAATTAGGTAGGCTCACCTGTCAGGGTCACCTGTCTTCTTTCCTTTTTCCTGGGGGCTTACCCCCCCAACACACACACGCACACACACGCACACACACACACACACACACACACAGCCAGTGAATGGATCACAGGCTAGCTGCTTTAACTCCTTCCAGAGGGTGAAGATGAAAAGGACTGGGATTATTCGGTGTTAGGCAGAAATAAACAACTTGACAGCTTTCAAATAAAGGCAGAGCAATTGTAAGTAGGGTCCCCGATGATAAGCCGTGCAGGAAAAGTAATTACAAAAAGGGTTACCACTACAATAAGAAGTATTGTGTTAAAAAAATGGAAAACTTTCAGATTTGGGGGTTGTTAGTTTATAAAAGCAAATTATAACTTCCTAATTTCTCTCTTTCCTTCCTTTCCCTTGTATCTCTGCCTGGCTCTGCTGAATATCCCTCCCCTCCGGCCCCGCAATGATCTAGACTCTACTAGGACTCCTTCCAGGTCATCACCATGTCCTTGCATTGTCCTCCTCCTCCTCCTCCTCTTTAAAGCTGGCAGAGATGCTGGAATACAGAGTAAATGGCCCACAGAAGCAACAGTGTTTTCAGCCAAATACTGCAGCACGCACAGGAACTTGCAGATTTATCTACATGATTTTCAATTAACAGAATTCATTGAAATCAGATGGCTAAGGTCTGTGTGTATCCATCCAGAATATAGTAAATACTTTTCTAAATAAATTCAGATTACAGTGGTACCCATAACTAGACTTTTCTATTTTCGAGGTAGTTAGACACTAGGGTAGGTTAACAAAGGAAACTGTAAAAGTAATCCTTCTTAGGGATTTTAAGGTTTCTGTTCTGATTATAAAAGTAGTGCAGGACCATTGTGGAAAATTTGGAAAGTATAGGAGGAAAAAATCACCTATACATAATCCTACCCTGAGATAAACACTATTCTACTATTTTATTGCATTTTTCTTCTGGTATTTTTTTGAGGCAATTATATATATATAACACACACACACACACACGTATGTCCGATATACATATATTATGTATATAACTATTATATATATTATGTGTATATACAATTGTGACTATATATACCATTGTTTCAAAAAATATACATAATGTATTATAATAAATATACATATTCTGCTTTAATCATTAATGTGTCATTTAGGTCTTTTTTCTTCACCTTTTTGCATTTATAATTAATGCTCTAATGCACATCATTTGCATTGACTTCTTTTGTATTTGAGATTATTTCCTTAGGATAGATTCTTGGAAATGTAATTCTTAGATTAGAGATTTTACCCATTTTTATATATTTTGATACATACTGCCAAATAGTTTTCACTATTTGTGAAAAAATAAAGTGATGCCAATTTTATAACTCTCAATCTTAATACTAAAGAGCATGGGGCCGGCCCCGTGGCTTAGCGGTTAAGTGCGCGTGCTCCACTACTGGCAGCCCGGGTTCGGATCCTGAACGGGCACTGACGCACCGCTTCTCTGGCCATGCTGAGGCCGCATCCCACATACGGCAACTAGAAGGATGTGCAACTATGACATACAACTATCTGCTGGGGCTTTGGGGAAAAAAGGAGGAGGATTGGCAATAGATGTTAGCTCAGAGCTGGTCTTCCTCAGCAAAAAGAGGAGGATTAGCACAGATGTTAGCTCAGGGCTGATCTTCCTCACAAAAATAAAAAAATAAAAAAATAAAAAATAAATAAAACACAAATAAACAAACAAAATACTAAAGAGCCTCTTTTGCTGCACCCTTCCCAGCATGGGACATTGTCATTTTCTTTTTTCAATAGATAATTTGGCTAGACAACAACAGCAACACAAAATTCATTGTTTTACTGAGAATTGTTAAAGGGTGGATATTATTTCCTAGTTGATCCTTTTGTGAATTATCTCTTGAGGTCTTTTGTCCATGAGTATGATTTTTCTTTCTATACTGGTATCAAACACTTTTTCGCGTATGTTGCTTGCCTTTTTATTATTATTTTCTTTCCTGCATGCATAAAAGTTTCAGGTTTTTATTTAGTCAAATTATATACTGTTCTGTTGTCTTGGAGGTCTTTTGAAAGTAATAAGACATTTGTCTAGATGTAGCTCTCAGTTAAATGAGATTATAAGTATGAAAGCCTTTTTTATAAAGTGAAAGACACACCACCAAAAAAAAAGGGGTGTTACTGAACCAGGTTTGTTTTGCCCACCTCATGGTTATGCCAGTCACCAAGATGATGAGTTTGTAGCAGAGAAAGTGTTTATTCACAAGGCAGCGAAGCAAGGACACAGGAGAACAAATCTCAAATCCACTTCCCTGAAAAATGGAGGTTAGGGGGGCTGGGCCGGTGGTGTAGTGGTTAAGTTCACGCACTCCACCTTGGTGGCCTAGGGTTCACGGGTTCGGATCCCGGGCATGGACCTACACACCACTTATCAAGCCATGCTGTGGCAGGCATCCCACACATAAAGTAGAGGAAGATGGGCATGGATGTTAGCCCAGGGCCAGTCTTCCTCAGCAAAAAGAGGAGGATTGGCAACAGATGTTAGCTCAGGGCTCATCTTCCTCATCAAAAAAAAAAAAAAAAAAACCCAGAGATTAGGGATATTTAATGGGATAAAAGGCTGGGTGGTCTGAACTGGTTTAGGGTGCTAGATGATTGGAGGTGAGGAGAAGTGAGGTAACTGATGATCCGCACAAACGTGGTGAAGCCTCATGGCTCTTCATAGGATGCATGTTCACAAAATGGTGGCATCACCATTATCTGAGGGTGAAATTTTTAGGTCCTGGATGTCAAAGTGTCACCTATCCGCCATCCTCACAGGCCCAGTGGATGAGTCGGTGGTCTCAACCAGTCTGAACTGGACAAGGAGTCAAATCTCAGTTCCTGAAAATCTTAAGCACCCCACCCGTTACCATGGTGACCCAAGCATCAGTCAGAGATGCTCTCTATAGGGTGGGCTTTAGTAAAGCATTATCTAGCTACTTTTGCAAACAGACAACTAACTGAGTTTAGTTAAAGCAGTTGGCCCCCCGTTTCAGGAGCGGTGACTCCTCACCCCACGATCACCTGGAAAGAACCTGCAATCCTTAAGGACCCACACGAGAGTGTTTCCTGGTGGGGTTTGTCTAGAGAGGCATCTTTTCTGCAAATTTTGCCACACTTGGAAATGAAACCATTAGGTGTAGTATTATCTAGATCAGCACTGTCCAATAAAAATATAATGCAAGCTGCATAACTAATTTTAAATGTTCCAGGAGCCACATTAACAAAGTAAAAATAAACAGGTGAAGTTAAATTTACTATAGTTTACTTAACCAAATATATCCAAAATATTGTCATTTCAACATGTAATCAATATAAATGCTCTTAATGAGATATTTTACGTTTTTTTTTGGTACTGAGTCTTCAAAATCTAGCACTTCTCAATTCAGACTAGCCACGTGTAGCCAGTGGCTGCCCTGTTGGACGGCACAGGGCTAGATACTGAGGGATGGCCAGATCTTGGAGATGTCTTCTAGACTCTGGATTCAGACAACCCATCGTTACGTCTCAACTTGCCTCGGTACTTTGAAGAAGCAGCCTTCCTCGACGGTGCATACATAAAGTAATTGAATTAACTGACTATTTCTACCTTGCCAGAAATTTGTCTCCCTTTCCTCTCCGTGGACAGGAATTGAGTCTCCTTATCCTTTTCCTTTAGTGACAGCAACTAATTGTCCTTCTTCCCTGCGGTGAGCGGAGCAGCAGAGCTGTGAATTGGTTCCAACTGATTGGTTAGGAATAACGGGGTCGCATACAAATGCCAAGCCCCAGTGCTTCCCACTGGCAGCATTAGCTGAATCACCTCCTGAATTTGGCCTTTCTCCTAGTTCTAAAGCCATGTGTGGGCTCGAACCCCCCAAATTAGACAAAACTGACTTGAAATCTCGTTGCTCAGAAGCCCTGTTCCGTGGCTTTGCCGGCTCGCTCCGGCGGGCAGCAGGATGGCTTAATCTGGTTAAAACCAGATAAAGAATTAGGTCAGGGGCCTCTGGCTGCAGAGCAGTCTGTTTCCAGAACTCCAGCAGAGCTGTGGAATAAAAGTACACGGGGAGAGTTGGAAGAGCGTTGCTTTTGCATTTGACTTGTTCTAGGTCAAAATTCTAGCTCTAGTTCTAGGTCAAAGCACATGAGCATTGCCAAGGGCGATAGGACTGCGTTAGCCACCCGGTGAGGATGTGCCTTTCCGAGGTTCTCCCAGCACCAACTCCAGCACGGTGTTCGGGGTTTGAGGCTCTGCGTGGTATGTAGAGTCCAGCTGCCCGAAATGCCAGACCTTAGAAAAGTGAGTGGGGTGGATGTGCGATGCCTGCCTGTCAGGAGGGACAGCTGTAAGGCCTCAGCTGGGGAGACGAGGGGCAGAAAGGGGCCCCGCCTCCCCGGTGCAGTCCAACCTGAGTGCAGTAACCTCTGCTCCAGTTCCAGACTTAAAGCAAGTAAGACCTTTCTCTGAAGTTTGGATTGTACTTAACAGGCTTTTTATATACCCAAAGTATTTTTTGACTAGACCATTTGAAACTACCAGAATGACACTGGAAATGTTTTTTTCTCTCATTAAAATTCAGGCCCTTAGACTTTATTAAAAAAAAAACAGACAGAAAACTTTTAAGTATCAAAGCACCTGGGGTGGGGCCTCAGGGCCTAGTGGTCAGCGCAGCACACTGGTCCTAGACCTGAGGGTCATGAACCCCATGAAGGCCCAGCTCCCCCTGGGATTCAGAGAAAGGGCAGGTAGAGAGCTCTGGAAGGTCAGTAGGGAGGAGACCCAGATGCACATCTGTAACCTGGAGACTTGTTCTTTTTTTTTGGTGAGGAAGATTTGCCCTGAGCTAACATTCATGCCAATCTTCTTCTTTTTGCTTTGGAATATTCGCCCTGAGCTAACATCTGTGCCAGTCTTCCTCTATTTTGTATGTAGGTTGCCACCACAACATGGCTGACGAGTGGTGTAGGTCCCCGCCAGGGATCCGAACCCGTGAACCGGGGCCACCGAAGCGGAGTGCGCGAACTTCACCACCACACCACCTGGCTGGCCCTGGAGACTTGTTCTTATCTCACTCAATAGGCGGGTCTGATGAGACTTGGAGAGAGAACTGCATCAGAGTTTCACTGACCCAACTAACAAGGCTCATTTCCGTAGGGCCTGGTTACAACAGATGGACCTTTCTTAGAGTGGGTGCTCCGGGGTGATGTGATATCCGGGCTGAAGCAATCAAGCCAACCCTTGTTGGGAGCTTTTGGAGGGCTCTCCAAGTCCTGGAGCCCCCAGAGACCTACGTGCCAGATCCCTGGATGCTGGCTCCTCCTTGGCCTCCACTCCCCAGGGTTCATCTAGTCTGTTGTTTATCCTCTAATGCACTGGGTTCCGCTGCTGTCATTTGATCCTGTGCCATTTGGGCCGAGGTGGAGGCAGAGGGCTAAGGAGTGGATCGGCTGTCTAGGAACAGTGAAATACAATCCTGTCTTTCCCACTTGCACACTGTGTCTGGTGGTTGGAGAGAACAGGCTTCTGTAGTCTTGACAGAGGATGCCCCTCCTGGGTGGGTGGCTTTGACACTGTCCAGAACCAGCTGTGCTGAAAGGAAGCTCTGAGCTTCCTCTGCATAATCAACTCTCGCCTCCCTTCCCACTGCGAGTCTCCCTAGCCTGCCCCTTGCACTGAGCTCTGGTTGCATTGTCCTTCCTCCGCTGTTGGGCGGTGAGGAGTGTGTCGGGAGGGGCAGCTGGAGAACAGAGGAGGGGGCCTGTCTGTCTTCTGGACCTGAGAGGCCGTGCCAGAAGCTGCTTTTGGAATGAAAGTCCCTGCACGTTATGTTCAATTTCTCTCTTTGTGTCCCAGTTTCCACACTGGTGACAGGGAAGGACAATAGAGTGGGCTAAATTTGGGCCTAATTGAGTGCAGCTTTGGGTACTGGGAGGAGAAAGGGTTGTGGACTTGAGTTTAAATTGTAGGTTCCCCACTTAAGAGCTGTGAGGTCTCAGCTGAGTTGTTGAACCTCCTGGGGCTTCATTTAACATGTTTCTAGAAAGGGATCCATAACCCATCTCGTCGGGTTTTCTGATGGATGGAGTGACACATATAGAGTGCCTGGGACAGTCCTGCCACACGATGCAGCCTCAATATCTATTATTATTTAAAGAGACATATGGGGAAAGTACTTTTCAAATATCAAATGCTTGATCAGGCACAGAGTAGAAGAGATGAACGGATTATTTTGTTTTATTTCATCTTTCTTGTATTTATTCTGTTTCCCAAAAATATGAGAATTGAAATATCTTGATTATATAAACCTGCCTTGTTCAGAATACACATGGATGCGGGCCCAAGTGGCTTTTCTGATAAGATTTAGTGCTGCTTTCTAGATCCAAAATAGACACTCAATCACTGGCATAATGTGGCCTTCATGTGAATTGTCATGCTCATTTGAGTTCAGCAAACCCATTGGAGGACGTGCTGTGTACAGAGGACTGTGTAAGACATGGATGAATCCAGATTATCCAAGGAGCCTATAATCTAGCGAAGGAGACATTAAAAATACCCATATAACAATATCTATACAGTAAATAACTCTACTGCCAGCCCTGGTGGTCTAGTGGTTAAGATTTGGTGCTCCCACCGCTGCGGCCCGGATTTGTTTCCCGCTCGGGGAACCACACCACCCGTCTGGCGGTTGTCACACAGTGGTGACTGCGTGTTGCTATGATGCTGTAAGCTATGTCACCGGGATTTCAAATATCAGCAGGGTCACCCATGGTGGACAGGTTTCAGCGGAGCTTCCAGACTATGACAGACTAGGAAGAAGGACCTGGCCACTGACTTCTGAAAAAATTGGCCATGACAACCCTGTGAATAGCAGCAGAGCATTGTCTGATAGAGCGCTGGAAGGTGAGAGGATGGTGCAAAAAGACCAGGCAGGGTTCCCCTCTGCTGTACACAGGGTCACTAGGAGTCAGAATCCACTTGATGGCACTAGCAAAAACAGCAAAAATAACACTACAACAGTTTTTATAAAGGGGCTGAGGAATTGCAAAAGCAGTAGCAATCGCTTTCAACTGGCAAGAAAGGCGAAGGCTTCTCAAGGTGGTGGCGTTTGATCTGAGCCTGAAGAGTGACTAGGATCAGATGGCAGTGGAATGAGGACATGAGTGAGCGTGGTCAAAGGCACACAGGTTCAAGGCGCCCTCGGGAGCAGACCGGTGGTCCTGTGTGACAGGGGCACAGTGTGAGTGGAGGGCTGTGGTCGGAACAAGACTGGAAAGTCAGATCATGGAGCACCTGCTCGGGATTGAAACTTCATTCAGTAAGGGGTGGGGAACCACTGGAGTTTTCAGGGAGGGAAATGACCCAGTCTCCCCTTTAGGAAGACAGCTGGCTGGGAGGAGATTGGAGACACTGGCTTCTGGAAGCAGAGGGACCAATTACTGCAGCTATTCTGGCCCACTAAAGCCCAGGCATTGCGAATAGAAGAGAGACAATCTTGTGACAGAGGGACAATCAACAGATTTAGGTGACTGATTTGGATTCTGAAGGTGGGATTGAAGGGGAGGGAGCAGCCTATAACCAAGTTGGGAGCGTAAGAGGGAAGGCGCTGGCGTGATCGAGGCCTGTCCGGGAGTCTCACTGGGTTCTGTTGAGTGGCCCGGGGAGCAGCCCGTCCACGTGGAGACATCCAGTGGAAAGAGGGAAATCATGACCTGGAGCTGAGACTTGGAGGCAGGGCAAAAGAAGAAGACTTGGGAGTCCCCGACAGAGAGGTAGTGACAACAGAAGTGGAGGCGTGAGGGGGAATTATCCAGGGAGATGGAGGTGAGAAGATGGCCCAAGACAGAGCCTTGGGAAAGGACTGCATGAAAGGAAGAGGCAAAGGAAGAAGAATCAGCCAAGTGAGGGAGCTCGGCTGGAGGATGCACTCAGGGGCAGCAGATCCCGAATCTCAGACCCGCTGCTGACGGACTCTAGGCCACATCCTGGACCTTCCTCTACGGTTTAGGGATTCTAATACCCACCTCACAGGGCGGTCCTGATGGGCACTGAATAGATGCTTGGTCCTTTTTCCCTTTCCCATGGAAACCTGGAGAGGCATGCTAAGAAGGGGGTGGCCATTAGGATTGAATGCTTTAGAAAAGGTGAGGGCCCCCGGAAAGGAGTAGGGGACACCCCATTGAGTCACTAGTGAGATGAGAAGATGTGGAAAGTACCTTAGCACTTCCCGTGGGCAGGGGTCTGAAGAAGGCCGATTGCCAGGGCTGGTGAGTAAGGGGAAGAGGAGGAAGTGAGCAGAGGAGTGGAAGCTCGCTCTTGAGCCACATGGCAGTGAAGTGCGGGAGGGAGGCGGAGGGGAGCTTGAGGAAGGAGCAGGCTTAAGGGAAGGGCGTATGGCTGCCGGCCTCAGTGAAACCAGCTGTCCTTTTAAGAAGAGTGAGCTAGTTCCTGTGAAATACTTTTTCTCTTGGATTTGGCAGATGAGGTTCCAGCTGCTGGGCGTTTATTGCACGGTGCCAGCTGATCAGCTGTGGGAGGAGGAAGCTGGTCTTGTGAGCCATTGAAACTGCAGTTTGTCACATGAGCCCCGTGGAGGCCTTGGCTGGGCTTCTGAAGGAGGCGTTCTTGCAACCCTGTAATCTTGCAAGCCCCGGAGGTGAGGGCTGCAAGCTTTGCAGGGACTTTTCCAAGGAAAGGAAGACTATGTAGCTGGTTTCCTTTAGACGTGAGAGGCGGGGCAGCAGGGGGAGGAGCAGAGGAAGTACCTTGGGCAAGTCTAAGAAAACCAGGGGCATCTAAGAAAACCAGGGGCGTCTCGGTCCTGAAGCCTGAAGCACAATCTCAGAAAAGTAGGGGAGTTTTACGGCTCTCTCTCTGTTGCAGACAAGCACAGCTCAGTCCAAAATACTGACCTTTGCCCCTCGGTCCTCAGAATCTCAGACCCTGGCGGCTTCTGCCACCCCTCACCACCCACCACCCCTGCCTCCTGAAGGGAATGGGTTTGCCTTTGTCCCACTCCTCAGAGGTGAAGTGGGGACCAGGTGGACAGGGGGGAGTGTGGGGGAAGAAAGGGACAGGAAAAGTGGGAGGGGGCTGAGGTCCTTCCACCTGCTCTGGGGGCGGGGGAGACAGAATGAGTCCCCAAAGGCAGGACTGGAGCACAACGTCCCAGCGAGTGGACCCTGGAGAAGGACGTTCTTGGGTTCAGCAGCATTCTTGGCTAGAGCCTAGGAATACTTTGCCTCTAAAAAAGTTCTGTTTTCTCCCAAGGTTTCAGTTGTGTTTCTTGGTTCCTCCTCAGGCACAGCTGCTGTGGCTTCAGATTGGTCTGTCCCTCATCAAGGGCTCTTTCGTCCTCTTTTCCTCCACTTCCTTTCCTCTCTCTCACCTTGCTCACCCACCTCCTCCCCTCCTGTTTTAAGAGGCAGTATGGACAGTGACTCAGTGCACTGACCTTACAACCAGGCGCCTGGCTGTGAAGTCCCAGCTCCTCGCTTCTGGTGTGCACTTAAGCAAGATACTTCACATCTGAGCCTCGGTTTCCTCACTCTTAAGATGTTATAATAATATCCATCTCATAGAGTAACACATCATGTTATGAGAATTAACTGAGTAAATACATGTAGAGTTTAGAGCAGTGCCTGGGAAGTAGTAAGTGCTCTATTAATATTATCTTTCTATCTCTCCATTTCCATCTTTCTCTCTCTGTCTCAATCTATCTTCTTTTTTGCCAATACCTTTAAATCCTTTTTGGATTTTGTCTAGTGATACAGGAAAAATATATTATGTTGAAAGAGTGTATAGAAATTATATTTCTGGAAATTACAGTATATTTCTGTATAAAGTATGGAAATTATCCCTTAGAGTTCCAGTGCTGGAGGGCTCCTTGTCTTCCAAAGCCTTTGTTCTGGATAGAAAGTTCTTCCTTATATTGATCTTTCTTGTGGCTTCCATCTGTTAGTCCTGGTTCTGCATTTTGAGGCTATGTAAAAAAAAGAAAAGGAATTCTTCTTCCATATAGCAACTGTTTAAGCTTGGAGGATGTTATCAGGTACCTTTGGAGTCCTCTGATCTGCAGATCTGTGAGCCAGGCCACCATGACCTGGTTTCCGAGCACTTCATCATATTCGTTCTCTCCTCCTGGCTGCACTGCTGTTTGATCAAATCCCTCTTCAGGCATTTCCCCAGTTGTTCTGTGCAGACTGTGTTGATTACCCCTTCCTTTTGAGCAATGCTTCTATTAATGTAGGATAATATTAGTTTAGTTTCTTGTCTACATGTTCATTTCCCTAGAGCCGGAGGTCCTTGTGCTATTTATTTCTGTAAGCCCAGCGTTGTGCTTGGCACAAAGCGGATGCCCAGTAAATGCAGACCAAATGCCACATTTTGGGTAGACTCGGAGCTTCCAGTTTAATCAACCCCTAGGCCTGTCTTTCACGTGAACTGCTGTGTAGGCAGGCCCTACATCTGGTGCTTTGGCTGTGGTGACTTTTTCAACCTGAGAGTAGGGCGTATTTTTATTTATTCCTAATAAATTTTGACCTGTAGATTAGGCCTTACTTGTTATATGTTTTTAAATCTTGATTCTCTCATTCTGTGTATTAGCTATCCCTCCTACTTTTGTGATCTCTGACTTCACAAAGTCACTGATAAAAATGATGCCTAGCTCTGAAACTGAGCCCTATCATGCAGTACTAAAAACCTCCTCCAGACTGACATCGAGAGTTTTGGGTACTCTTCAGTAGCTGCTCAGCTATCCTAGTCTGCATTATCCATCTCACATTTCTCTGTGAAAAGCAAGCATGAGAGCATCTGTTTCAGGCTCGTTAAAATCCAGACACCGCCATGTATGACATGTCTTTCTCTTGCTTACCTGATATTTCCTACTACATACCAAATGAAAGAAAACTAAATTGGAGAAGCAGTCCATATGATTTTTCTATCTTTTAGAGAATCTCTCTTCATTTTAAGTAGAAAGTAGCCTAAGATGATGTGAATTGGTGAAAATTGAAAGGAAAGAGATAACAGTTAGAATGTTCAAAGAATTCATTTGGGCCGGCCCGTGGCTTAGCGGTTGGGTGCGCATGCTCCACTGCTGGCTGCCTGGGTTCGGATCCCGGGCACGCACCGACGCCCCGCTTCTCCGACCATGCTGGGGCCGTGTCCCAGATACAGCAACTAGAAGGATGTACAGCTATGACATACAACTATCTACTGGGGCTTTGGGGGGAAAATAAATAAATAAATAAAAATTATAAAAAAAAAAAAAGAATTCATTTGTCCAAGAAGCTATCACTTTCTTTTTTTTTAAATTATTTGTTTATTTATTTTCCCCCAAAGCCCCAGTAGATAGTTGAATGTCATAGCTGCACATCCTTCCAGTTGCTGTATGTGGGACACGGCCCCAGCATGGCCAGAGAAGCGGTGTGTTGGTGCACGCCCTGGATCCGAACCCCGGGCCGCCAGCAGCAGAGCGCACGCGCTTAACCGCTAAGCCACGGGGCCGGCCCAAAGCTATCATTTTCAAGTAAAAGTGTTTGGCTACTCTTCACTTTGTAGTTTCCTGGTTTAGATGTTTAACTTTTCTACTGCACTGTTGTTATAGCCACAGTTGTATGGTGTCTTCTTTTAGTGTCGATGTTGACTTGAAGTGGAAATTCCCAAAAGGGTGTCCATAGTGCATGACATGACACATGTGGGTACTTAATTCTTTTTGGTGGTGATGTTAGAAAGAATGACTTCGAAGCAGAAAGTCTTAAGGCATTTTCTAGTTTTAAGGCACATTTGGGAACATATTGTAATTTTTTAGGGAACCGTTTTCTATAAAACAAATATATATGTTTATTATAATTCTGTTTCTGTCTACACCAGATGGTCAAAAAGTCAGTTAGGGACTGGCCCGGTGGCACAAGGGGTTAAGTGCGCGAGCTCCGCTTCGGCTGCCCGGGGTTCGGAGGTTCAGAACCCTGGGCGCACACTGACGCACCGCTTGGTAAGCCATGCTGTGTCAGTGTCCCATATAAAGTAGAGGAAGATGGGCACGGATGTTAGCTCAGGGCCACTCTTCTTCAAGAAAAAAGGGGAGGATTGGCACTGGATCTTAGCTCAGGGCTAGACCTCACACACACACAAAAAAATTAAAGAAGGATCTAGAACCTTATATTCTGATACACAGTGATTGCTAAAATATATTATTAAGTGAAAAGTGCAGGATATAGTATGCTACCATTTATGGGAAAGAAATGGAAGGGTACAGGAGAAATTGATAACATTTATTACTTGTAGAGAGGACACTGGTGGCTTGGGGACAGAGCCTTTAGTACTTTTTGAGTTGTGAATCATATGAATGTATTACCTAACTTAAAGAAACAAACAATAAATACACAAGGAGAAAGAAACTGTGTTGGGGAAGCAACAATAAGTAGTCATTCTTTTCTGTTTCCTTTCTGTTTTTGTTTTTATAAGGGTATGTGGCTTGGAATTAGATGCATTTAAATTTGAACTCTGGCTTGACTGCTGCTGACAGTTGAGCATGGAGAAAGTTACATTTTTATGTAAAATATGGGAAGGATCTTCTGGCTGGGTTTTATGCTGATCAAATATAATAAGGACCATTTCTTAAAGTTCAGTTTGTGATATCTGATCTTGGGGTACGGAATGAAGAAGATGACGCAGATTTTATCCTGTGTATGAGCATCTTCCTCTGAAGATGGTTTTTCACCATCCAAGACAGAAAAGAGACAAGGTCATCCTAATGCTTGGGTTTCCAGTGGCGAATAGGTTTTGGCTCAAAGTTATTATGAATCAAAAGTTAACTTTGAACTGATCGTTAGATCCAAGCAGAAGGATTTTACGTGTCTTTGTAAGTAAGGGAATTGAGAGGTTAAGCCAGTGATACTTGGACCCTCTCCCCCGGATCATTGGAAGAAATTAGCCAATGAGATATAAACCACCTCCTCCCCTGGGTTTAACAACAGTCTTGAGAGAGTGAGAAGCTCTGCTCTGATGGACAGAATTCAGGGAAGGCATCATAAAGTAATCACTGGATACAGAAAGGGCTGCTGTTGTATCTGTGTCATTGCCTAAGGCACTCCTGGGACAGAAGACTGGGATCCAGGCAGAGCCATTAACACTGCATTCCTGTAAGGCTTATCCATCCCCAGCTAAGTAGGTCTATATGCTGAACATTTTCCCCCAGGGGCTAGAGGTAGGAAAATATGAGACTAATTTTTGTGCAGTACTTATAGTTTCCTTTTTGTTTATATATTCAGTGAATGGTCTTTGTAACATGAATCTTTCAGATGCAAGGGCCAGAAAAACAACTCGTTGTCTAAACCTAAGTGGAATTGGCTGAGATAACAGAGAGTTCCAAAAGTAGCACTGACTTGAGATGAGATTTGATCCGGAGGCCCAGGATGTCCTTAGGCTCTGTCTCTCCGATTCTTTCATCTTCATCCTCCTGAATGTTGACTTCTTCCTTCGGCTGGCTCTTCCCCGGGAGTAAAAGTGATGGGAGCAGTTCTAGATTTTGTACCTCACACCGTGTCATCCAGGGAAAGAGAGAACAGGGCCTGGGAGGTGGATCCCATGCATTGGTATTTTAAAAAGCTCCCAGATTGATTATAATATACAGCCAAAGTTGAGTTTGTTGGTGTAAGCCAATTGGTGTCCACTCTTAGGGCTGAGAATGTGAGTAACTGTTCTGCAAAGGAAAGTCTGGATGAACTTGACAGATTGATGAGAGAAGGGGAAGATAGATGTTGGAGAAGCAAACAGCAAATATTTGCTTGTGGCAAACATATTAGTTGCTGACATACTGGCCACCCAGGTGTCCGTATCCTTCCTTTCTTTCTTGCTACCAGAACCCAGCTTTGGTTTGGGCATCAAGGTGCCAGCCCCAGGGGATGGATCGTGATTGGTTCAAATACTACTGATAATATTTCTCCACTTTTCGAGCCTCCCTTTGCAATCAGAGAGAGAGAGAGAGAGAGAGCACAGAGGAAAAACTAAATGACACGTTAGGAGGAGGAGGAGGAGGAAGGAGAAATGTTCAAAAGTAATTACCCCTGAAGAATAAGGCTAGAAAAAGAGGATGGGAAAGCAAGCTTTTAGTTTTCATTTTGTACCCTTCTGTTCTCTTTGAAGTTTCACTTCTATATGATAGTATGTTTATAATTAAAAATAAATTGATCTCTTTTGAAATTGTTCCTGTGACTTTAAGATGATTTAAAATATGTGTAACCTACTGTTAGAGTACCTTTCTTTAAATGTCTAATTCACCTTTTTAATAAGAAATAAAAAGTACTTTTGAACTGTCCCATTTATCCACAACCTCACAACAACATAGTGTAGGTGAGAATAAAATGCTTTAATTTCGTGCATGAGAAAATGATCCTAGTTGCTGGAATCAAAGGTCAAGGTCAAGGTCAAGGTCATCTCTTGGGGTCGAAAGCTGGAGGAGAACTAGCTACTGCAGGAGACCGAACTTTGTTCTGCCTCGCACACTGTTGCCTCCACCTTCTTGTCTGGCACCCTAATCTGAGACAGCTCGAGAGGAGAAAAGCCTCAAGATTTCAGCTCTGCGCACTCAGTTCTTCATTTTCAATCACATGTTTTTCAGTTTGACTTGGTTCCTATAATCTTATGACATTAATTCTGCATTATTTCTTTTATTATACCTTTGCACATTTCCTCATTGTTAACGTTTCCAGCCACAGCATCGCAACGATTATTTCAGAAATCATGAGAAAAGAAGCAAAAGATTATTTTAGAAAATAAGACTTCAACATTTGATGTCTAGTAGATTTGTTTCCACTTACCTGTGAAGAATATTTAACTGATCTTTAATTGTTATTTTCAAATTATTTGTCTAAAAACAAATTGTTACAATTTAAATATTGTAGAAGGGTACCCCAAGACTTGTTTTTCTCTAATACCAGGGAATAGGTGAGTTAGTTTCTTTAGTTGTGGGTAAGATTTTGTACATCACCATTTGTCATTTGCTGTATTTAGATTCTATTCTTTGGGATCATGTGTTAAACAGGAATTCAAATTCCCCTCTTACTGTTTATTTTCTCAAAAGCCAATTCTTAGTTAAAACCCTACCCAAGCTGCTACTGGTCTTAGAGCTTTCAACTTTGCACAAAACTCCCAGATACTTTTATACTTTCATAACTATTCTGTCAAAAGAAGACAGTAATAATATGGATATATGAAAATAGTTTCCTTCCACTAATCTTAACAAGCACACATGCACCGTGTGTGGATCCATCCTCACCAGATTTTTATATCTCATATTGTTGCTTCTCCATCCAACCCTTTATCAGAGTAACAGACACTGAGACGGAATGAATTTGTGTAACTTTTAGTGTTGGTATTTAGGAATTGCAAAATAAATGACAGATGGACAGCAGGAAGAGAAAGATTTAAAAAAAGTCTGAAGCCAGGATCACCCAGTGATGGATGGGTATCTGAAAAATTGAGATTTGGCTACACTTAGTTGAAGGAACAAAGTCTGAGACATCAGCCTTAGGAGCTAAAAGAAAAATTAGCAGAGACCTTTAATCGCAAGTTAATGAAGCCACCTAGTGGTTTGTTACAGAATTTAAGGTTGTGTGAGTATGTGAAGCAACTCACTTCAGATTGATTGTGTGGGTCTCTAATCAAGTGTAACTAAGACTTGTATTACTTTTCATTTAGTCCGGCAAGGAGGGTCAGTTTCATTGAGAATAAGCACAGCTCTGCTCTGGGTAATGTTTTATTTAGTTATATTCTTTTTGTCATAAAGGTCTTAAGGCAACTTCCATGAAAATACAGTGAGATACCACAAACTAGAAGGTGAGAAAGAGAAAAAACATGAATAAAGACATAAAAAGTAGTAAAGAATTTTGGTAATTCCAAAACACTTTCAAAATCCTACAAATCTTCCATGAAAGGACTCTACATTTTCAGGTCAGCGTGGAAACTGATCAGTTATAATATTCACAATGTCCAGAAAAAGGGAACAATTTTCAGGAAAAGTGAAATTGTACCTGATGTCAAGAGCAGAGAAATTTGTCTTCTGGAGGTCCTCACAAGTGAGATACTGCATAATGTCATGTGTAGTGTCCTCAATCCTCATAATAGAAATCATCCTGAGTTTTGGGAGATTGTTTCTTAGTTGTGCCTACACTGAATTGGAGGAGAATGTGCACCAAACACAGTTTTCAAGGCTTGCATTAATGCATTTGATCCTTGAAGTAAGTGAATGCGGTAGGTTGTACTACTATCCCCGTATTGCAGATGAGGCCACAGAGACACAGTGAGGTTATGAACTTGCTCGAAATCAGGCTGTTAATAACTAATGGAGCTGGGAACCAAACCTGGAAGTCTCGCTCTAGCATCCATGCTCCTTCCAAGATGCTACATATTGAAGGGCCAATTCAGGCCCCATCCAATGAAAACCTCAGTACTTGAGTTTTTCCCCCCACATCTTATACATTCTGTGGGGGATTAGATGGGTGTGGTTTAACATGATGCTAAAGATGAGGTCAGGGTTGCATATTTCTGAGATGACTCAGTTCACTTTGCTCTCTTCCAGGGTCACAGACTTTATCCCTGACCCCGATCACCACACGTGTGTGCACACACATGTGCTCACACATCTTTGGTCAGAAAAAGAGAACCAGGAAAGAATCCTCAAGTTGACCACTTTCTGACTTCTAGAAAATAACTGAAATCCATAGCCTTTTGATGACATATCCTTAGATACAAGACCTGAAATGCAGTCATAACAAAACACACTTTATTTTGTTAACTTTTCTTTTTCTAAGTGATATCTATAAATATTTGTGAATGGCAGCTGAATTGATTTCTCTTAACCAGTTGTGAGAGTTGGTTAGCAATGAGCAAGCCTTGAAAGGAGCTGAGTAGGGAAATAATGGCATCATTGAAACATTTTCAGTTAGAGGAGTCAAAATATCATATAACTTCAGTCTTAAATTGAGCATTTAGAATGATCTTCTTTAAAGCTGTGTGTTAGGATAGTTGTGTGGTTAATGTTTTTGCTAAGAGGAAAAAGTATACTCTATAAAATGACTGTTTTATATAGTTAAAGCTCTTTAAAAACAAATTTCCGTGACATTTGAAAGGAATGCTTAGCTTCGTAAAGATTCTAATTCTCCTGAAAGATTCAAGTTCTGTTTAGGGACCAATAGGATGGCCTACTCCTAAAAAGATTGAAATTTTCAGAATGATAACCTTTTGATAGTTCTGCTGAGTGCTTGAAAGATTCATCCTATTGTGGGAATATAAATGATAGAGAGTGATGCTGAGATAAGGTGAAAGAAACATGGGCTGGAAATCAAGAAATTTGGGATTCCCAGGTCTACTTTCTTCTGATAACAAAGGAAGACATAAATTCGTTGTATGTCATTTTTCTCATGAACTTTGGAGTGAGACCTGAATTCAAATACCAGTTCTGATACCTATTAGCTGAATGATGATGGATTAGCCATTTAACCTCTTTGAGCCTTGGTTTCTTCATCTATAAAATGACTTTAATAATACATGGATTGTATTAGGTGTTCCCTGTGAGCAGGTATTGTGCTTTTTTATATCTTTACTCTTTATAACAATCTTGAATGGAATATGAACTAGTGTCATCCCCACTTGGCAGGTGAGATCACTAAAGTTAAGAGAATATGTAATGTGAAGAGTTAGACTAAGATAATTTATGTAACATGTCATACCACCTGGTACATCGCAGATTCTCCAGAAATGGTAGCTGATGTGTTCCCGTCAACCCCATCTCACCCATCTCCTTCTCTTCTTTTAGATATACTTCAAAGATTAGTGAAGAGGAGAACCACATATTTAAACAGCTTAAGTTTGGGAATTACATAGGGGTTTAAGCCCAAGGATAAAAATAAAACTGAATTTTAATTTTCCTACAGGAGTGGCAAAAACTCAACTATGATATCTACGCCCTGCGACAGATTCGAAGGGAAGTGAGAGACAGATGGAAACGCATTTTAGAAGATCTAGGTGAGTCTGAAATTGAGTAGGAAATGGTAAAAATAACTGGTTGTGATCATTCCTCTTCACTTACTTCACCATGGTTTTTATGAAAGGGATGTCAGTAATTGACTAATTAAGGCTCCTGTGTACTAGTTATTTTCCAGATCCTGTTCTCCTTATATCCTCAAGCATAAACATCTGATATTTATGTTATCGCCAGCCCGCGTCCTAAGGACATGCTTAGCCACGTGTTACTCCATCTGTCCACATATTGAGCAGCACAGAGCAGGGAAGTCACACGGGCGCTACCTTGAACTTTCTGGCATTGACATAGATTGAATTAAATGAGAGTGATTGGCCAGTTAGTAGAAGTTTTATAAGATAAGGTAGGTTGGGAGAATATTGTGTGTAAGAAAGACAGCAAAATTCAGTGTAGACTCTCAAAAGGATTAAAAGATAGAAAAGCTTCAAAGCTGGGAAAAACACCAGTGGCATGAGAGAAGCTGTTGGGTATTGGTTTTTCTTAATTCTTCCAGGGTTGTGATACAATAAACAAGGCCCTCACATTATAAAATAAGCTTGTTTTAATGTTTAAAAAGTGAATTTATCAATTTTGAAGTCCTCAATCCTTCTGCTTTGGAAGGGAACATGACACCTTGGCATCATAACCATTCAAAAGTGAGGTACTGTGTTGCTAGCCCCTGTTGCTTTAGTTGGGATACAGTGGGATGGGGTGGACCTCTACTCTCTTTACTCATCCAGTATCGTTGTGACTTACTAGTCTCCTTTTTATAATGTAAGTTATTCCAGGCAGGTGTAAATCTATGAGTCTTTTATACCTTTGGGTAAGTAATTTTAACCAGCCAACCATATTGCCTCTGGGCAGAGAATCTGGGCTTGGAGAAGTAGGGGCCTGGAGGTGACCACTTTGCAGTTCTCAAGCTGCAAAGGTGGGTGGGATTCAGGGGACAGAGGAGGAGGTGAAAAGTAGCGTGTGGGAGGGGGGTTTCAGTCCAAAAAAAAGAGCAGCAAGCCATCAGTGGGTGAGTATCTGAGGCTTAACTTGGAGGGAAAAGTTAACAAAGAAAATTAAACAAGGAGAAACATCACACGAATTTTGATTAAAGACCCTGCCAGTTACCCTGAGCTGGGAAGCAGCACGTGGAGCGGTGCCTTTGGCTTCAGTTTCCTGATGTTTGTTCAGAATCCGCATTCGGGTCCCTTCTTAATCTCCTGCAGGTCATTCACCTCCTTGTGACTACTTTTCAGGAGGGGTAAATTTGTTACCTTAGGTTTTCAAAAGGAAGCAGACTCTTTGTTGTCGGTGACAAAACTCAGCACCATGAGTGACTCTAAAAACACAAAGAAAGCTCGAGAGATGTTGTTAAAACTGGCTGAAGAGACCAACATTTTCCCAACGAGTTGGGAGCTCTCGGAGAGATATCTCTTTGTTGTGGTAAGTGGATGCATTTTTTCATCTGCTCTGCTTTTGCTTGAAATTTGTGTGTTTCTGTTGTTCCGTACACTTACCATGCCAACACCACCAGCTCCACCACAGTATGAGGTGGCCGATGATGCCAGTGTCTTGTGCACGGTTTCCGGTGCCAACAACATCAGAATCACCTCATGGGCTTTAAAAAGTCACATTTCTGGATTGCACTCAGACCTGTTGAGGCTTGGGTTGAATCTGTATTTTTCAGCCCGTTGTGCTGTGTAGTCAGCTTTCTGAACCATCTGTAAGTCAAAGAGATGTGAGAAGTACTGTTAATATAACGTAAGACTGCAAAAGAATTTGAAAGGACTCGAAGAGAGGTGGAATGTTTCTTGGCTAATGTAAGTAAAGGATTAAGGAGTGTCTCTAAATTTGTTGAGAAAAATTTAATAAATGTTTCACTTGCTCATTATTTTTTTAGGGTAAGTTTTGTTGTTTGGTTTTCCCATCTACATGGCTTGGTTTCCATCTTGACAATCTTTTTATTTTTAATTTTTTGGCAGGACCGTCTCATTGCTCTCGATGCTGCAGAAGAGTTCTTTAAAATTGCCAGTCAAGCTTACCCCAAGAAGCCTGGGGTCCCATACCTGGCAGATGGCCAGAAAGAACTGCACTACCTTCCATGTCCAAGTCCCTAAAGGAGAGGCTGGGAGGCAGAATTGGAATTCTTTGACTGGAACTCAACAAGCAACCAAAGTTGGACAAATGCATATAGAAGAGAGTGAGCTAGCTAGCTCACTGGGGCTGGCTAAGTGAAAAATGATTCTGAATCCTACAAAAATCTAAGGGTTTGGAGATCTGGTCTTCATGAGGACTTTATGAAATGTTCAAGTTGCGTGGAAACATCTGGTGATCTCGCATCAGAGAGTTGGTCAGGGGGCTGTTTCATCATGGGCGATTAGATTCCAAGAACCCATGGCCCCTATTTCGGTTTTGGTTATGCAGTAAGCTCTAATCATTAATCCTGTTGGGAGAGTGGGATATTCTACTTAATGGAACAATAAGATTAGTAGAGAGAGCTATCATTGAGCCTAAATACAGATTACCAATTTTTAAATAATTGTTATATAATATAGGCTGACACCAAAATAATAGCAGGCACTATGGGACCTTTCTTTGATTTGGAAGAACCTACAGAAACTTGCAGGGTGTCAGAGGCATCATTTTGAGTATCAGTTATGATTATTCAGAAGTTTAGATGTACCAGATAATAGAAATGTCTAGAAGTGCTGCTCAGAAGTGAGTTCCAAGTAGAATGATCTCAAGCAGAACTTCCTGCAGTTACGTGTAAAAAGTCCTGCCTTCGGTTGCGGTACAAGCGTCTTAAATTCTCAATACTATTGATATCTGGTTACCTCATTTTTGCATATTGTCCATTTCTCATCCATAAGCCCTTGATATTTTATGTTTTATCCAAGATACGATCTGTAAACTGAAACATTTGACTTCCATTTCCTTCTCTGCTCTTTAATCTGTTTCCGGCTCATCGGATGAGAGTTGCACCTGCCCAGGGACCTCTCTTGCAGACTTGCAGCTCTGCAGGCAGTGTTGCGTGGAAGAAGGTCATTGCTGGACTTTCTTTCATTCTGAAGATGATTTTCAAAATGCAGCAATGCTGCCGATGCACCTTGCTTCTATCCACAGATGGAGAAATCCAGTTTCAGAAGTTACTTACCTCTTAAGCAAGGAGCTGGCCGGGAAATCATGGTTCATTTTATTTAAAGACTTTCAGAACTTGTAGGATTTATCAGTTAATTGCTGAGAACAATGGCAATATTTTCACTTTTACAGACTTTTCTATTCTGACTTTAGGTTAAAAAGTAACGTGTGTTCAGTCTGTCCAGGAGACTTGAAAATTTCCACACACTGACTAGCTCTTCTGGTGGTGTACACAATTTTTAAAATATTTGTTAAAGGAGATCCATGTTCTCCATTTTTTAATGCATGGCAGGCCAATTTAACTGACATGTTTCCAGAAAATTCTTTCTAGGTTAATAAGTAAGCTAAAAGTTTTATTTTTTATATTTAGAGCTTAATCCCTTTCATGTTGCTTAAAACTAGCCTGCAGATATTTTCCGTCACTTCTGTAGGCTCTTACAACATACAAACAGTGACACAAACAAAAGCAAAAATGAACAATAAAATAAACCAAAAAACTTTGAAAATTGTATTGTTTTCATCTCTGTCCATAGAACTTGTGTTTTGTCTTTCTGCCTTTTTTCATGTCAAAATAGATAAGATTGTTTGCACTTTGGAGGATAAAGTGTAACCATAGTCTTTATTTTTGGTAATGAATGAGTGAGGATAAGATTGTCTCTATGATTATAAAAACACGTGGGATCATCCAGGAAATTTTCCTTCTAAAGAATTAAAAGGTTTCTCTGTTTACTGTTCAATTGGATGTGTGTTATATTTCCGAGAAATAAGAAGGGACAGATATTCTTTCCCTAATCCCTTTAAACTAAAGGGTAAAGACGCTGAGAGGCAGAGAGATTAAGGCCCCCCACCTCATTCTAAAGCCAGTCAAGGGGCAGATCTGGGCTCAAGTCCAGTGGACACTGCAGCACATGAGAGAGGCTCGAGGGTGACCGAAGTGACCACTTCAGGAGTCACAAGATGCTCAGCAGGACCAGGATCCACAGACGTGCAGGAGGCTGGAGGGTTTTCTGGCTTTTTAAATGTCTCCCTGTTGACTACTGTAGTGTTCTCAAAGGTTCGTCTGTGTATGCGGAGAGATTTCAAGTGGTCGACGGATGCACATTTTTATGTTAATATTTATTTATTTTAATGTGCACCAGGGGAAAAAAAACCCTATAACTAGCAGACCAAACACCTGATTTCCTATTTCATGAATATTATTGCAAAGAGCAATAAACTGTTCATGTTTTCTTATGTTTTCCCAGGAAGGCACAGAGGACACATTCACTGAAGAGGTAAGGAATGCATTGGTGAGGGGCACAGCATCACTGAGAACCTCAGTGTGGCCCTGCAGGCCAGATGCTGTTCCAGAAATGGGCTCACCAATGGCAATGGAGATGGAAGAATGGAGCCCCAGAGGCAGTGCTTCACCATCAGAAGCAAAGTGGGCACAATTATCATAATGAGTGGCCGGGTCTGAGGGGTACCTGCAGAGAGATTTGGAGGTGGTTAATAGAATATGGCATTCCTAGGGAAAAATAGATGGGTAGCCAATAAGAGTATTGCTCAAGCTATACCATCAAAAGATCTCAAGGATGAAGATCAGGAGATGGGTAGGGCACAGCCACCCTAATAAAAAGTTGTGATCTCTTGCCAAGTTTCCAGACCTTGACTATTTTCCAGACCCAGAAACTACTGACTGAAGGAAGGGCTGGATCCCCGAGAAGGAGGACTTTGCAACACCACTGCAAGTGTATATGGCAATGGTTCCTCTAGTCCTTCCTCAAAAGGACCTATGGTTATATAGTTGGATAACTGTGCACTAGAGAAAGGAGTGTACACAAACACTCTGAGGACATGGGACACAAGGTCCAAGTTGACATTGATGCTCAGGAACAAGAGTATCACTGTAGTGTGCTTTTTAGAATGGGGGCATATGGGATTCGGATAATAAATGGAGTCCTATCCCAAGTCTAACTCCAGTAGATCCATTGAGTCCATGGATCTACCCAATGGTCATCTCCCCATTTCCAGAATAAAGTATCGGGCTGAACATATTTGGGACTTGGCAGAACCACCATTTGTTTCTTGGCCTTTGGGTTAAAAACTGTCTTAATGGGGAAGCTAAGTGGAAGCCTCTGAAATTACTCCACTCCTTGGTCAAGATAGTACACCAAAATCAATATGGCATCCCACGGAGATGGCAGAGATTAGTGCTACCCTTAAAAGACCTAAAGGATGCAGGAGTATTGGTCCTGATCATAATTCCATTTAATTCACCACTCTGGCCCCAATGAGAACTAGATAGATTCTGGAGAATGAAAGTAGATTATTGAAAATTCGACCAAGTGGTAGCCCTAACTGCAGATGCTGAGCTAGATCTGTAGTCTTTGCAAGAATCAATTACCACAGACTCAGCTACATGGTATGTGGCCATTGCTATCTTCTTTCCATACCCACCAGAAAGGCAGATCAGAAAGTGCTTGCATTCACTTGAGATGGACAACAGTATACATTTATGGAATTTCTCCAGAGCTATCTAAACTCTCCCACCATCTGTTATAATATAGTCTGAAGGGACCTGGACTATATGGACATTCTGCAGAATATCGCATTGGTGATCTATGTCAATGACATTAGATCTGATGAGTGCAAAGTGGCAAATGCATTGTAGGCCTTGGCAAAGACGTGCACTTCAGAGGATGGGAGATAAATCCTACAGTCTCAGGGACCTATCACTGCAGTGAAGTTTTTAGGGGTCCAGTTGTCTGGGGAATTCTGGACTATCCTCTCCAAAGGAAGGGTTGAGTTATTTCATGTTACACCTCCCACCTCCAAGAATCCAGCAGAATGCTTGGGAGGCCTCTTCATGTTCTCACTTGGAAATACTGCTCCGTTCCATATAAGTGGGTGATGTGAAAAACTGCCAGCTCTGAGTGGGGTCCAGGCAGGAGAGGGCTCCAAAGCAGGTCTAGGCTATGGCCAAGTGGCCTGGCACTTGAATCATAGGACCTTACAGACCATTTAGTGTTAAAAGTCTTGATGATAAGGAAAGATGCCACACGGAATATATGGAAAACCTAGTAGGAAAACGACAACACAGACCCCTAGGGTTCTGGAGCAAGGCCGTGACATTTGCAGAAGAGAATTACACATCATTTGAAACACTGCTCATCATGAGCTGAGTTTTTCTCAGATCTGCCAAGGCATAAGCCAAAGTCTAGCAGCAATCCAATTTTTTCCTGTTTTCTTTAAAAAATAAACTTCTAATTTTAGAATAGTTTTTTTTTTTTTTTGTGAGGAAGATCGGCCCTGAGCTAACATCTGCCAATCCTCCTCTTTATGCTGAGGAAGACTGGCCCTGGGCTAACATCCCTGCCCATCTTTCTCCACTTTACATGGGACGCCACCACAGCATGGCTTGACAAGGGGTGCGTCGGTGCGCGCCCGGGATCCTCACCGGGATCCGCACCGGCGAACCCCGGGCCGCCGCCGGGGAGTGTGCGCACTTAACCGCTTGCGCCACCGGGCGGGCCCCTAGAATAGTTTTAAATTTACAGAAAAGTTGCCAAGATAGTGCAGAGAGTTCCTACACACCTCACACCAAGTTTCCCCTATTATTACCATTTTACCTTAGTACGGTACATTTGTCCCATTGAATGGACAAATATTGATACATTATAATTATTAACTAAAGTCCACAGTGTATTCAGATATCTTAGTTTTTACCCGATGTCTTTCTGTGTTCCAGGATCTCTTCTAGGGCACCGTATTGCATTTAGTCATCATTTTCCTTAGGCTCCTCTTGGCTCTGATAGTTTCTCAGACTTCCTTTGCTTTTGATGACCTTGGCAGTTTTGAGGAGTGCTGTTCAGGAATCTGGAAGAGAGAGATGATAAGCATTAGTGTGGCCTTGAGACCAGCCGCAGCAGTAGGGCGGTGAGTTGTCCAGGTAGCCTTCATGTAATTTTCCTCGGGAAAAGAAATGCACCAGGCTTCCGGAGGAGCTGTCCCAGAACTTGCCATAAAAAGCAAGTGGATCCGAGCAGCACAGAGGTGACTGTAGTGGATGATGTGGGGTACTACCCAGGTCTGCCCCTTTGGGGCTGAAATATCCATTCCATCAGCTGCTGGTGGTATTGGTGTCTGAGCTCTCAGCTGAGTCTCTCTCTGGGAGTTGCCATCACCCAAGGTTAGTCCCCTGTCTGGGGGCATCTTGTGTCTACTAACTAGCTAATTGGTGCAGGGCTATGAAGGGTTATCCCAGCTTCAGAGCTCCCCGTTCGATTGGCTGGGCCTTTGTTGTGACTACATCTCAGTCAAATTTCCCCCAATCCTGCCTTCCCTCTCTCCTCCATACGTATTTGTTAATAAAATTCTTGCTCACCAATCTCCATTTCAGAATCCTTTCCCTAGGGAACTCAGTTGTGACAGTTTCTGAGTCAACAATGCAGTACTCGAGTCTGACACGTACATGGTGATTCTGTTAGTTTTATTATAACCAAGCCAGAGCATTTATCTATTGACATATGTATTATTTTATTACAAATCATTATAAAAATGTATTTATCTTTGAAATTAGTGAAGACATTATTTTTAAAAATTTAATCTTAGGTAGGTATAATTATCAGTGAATTCATTTAACATAAGTGGTTAAATGTTTTTCAAGACCGTCATAAAAGTTCCTTGTATTTAGCTAAGACATTAGATCTCAGTTTCCCTCAGAGTTGCCTGTTTAAGTCAGTACCTTCTGGAAGAGGACTGCATTGACAGCTGCAGAAACCAGTTTGATTATTCTCCAATGATCAGAGAGGGATAATGGCACAAACCTGGCTTCTTTTCCATTGTATTAATGCATTTATTCATTTCCTCAGGTCTCTTCCTATTACTAATATCACAAGAAATATGTTTAAATTCAATTAAGTTGCATTGAAAGGAGTATACTCGTAATTTCCCCATCATACCATGTACAGAATGAAAATGGCCAGTCACTGTGGACTTTCTATTTACAATGTCTCAACAAGGGTTATTATTAGCTTCTGGAGTATTATTCCATATTCTGTTTTGACACATTACAAATGGACACATGGCATCCCAATTTTCAAATCCCTTAACATGTGGGTTTAGAACACCAGGCTGTGGAGAACTGAGTCAGGAAACCAGGTTGTAGCTTGAGTCTCATCCTTTGATAATTTAGTAACTAAATGAGGTTTCTCTGATTTTTCTACTCATCTATGTTCTAAGTATTTAGTGAGATTAAGTTTAGAAAGAACAATATTACAAATACAAAAATAAAATTATGACATTTATAATAGCTGGGTAAACCATAGACCTATACTAGATCATTACGTTTTTCAAAAACCAACAGCTATAGTTTTTAGGTAGCAATTTACTTTAAAAATTCTCTATTAGTAATGTGAAATGTATAAGTGAACTTTATCATATATCCTATAATCATGTTGTTAGTCTTTGCAGTATCCGAAGCAGGAACCCACTTTCCAAAGATAGTTGTTTAATCATTCCAATTATCCTTATCAAAATGTACACCAGAAGGTTCAATAAATTGCATAAAGGGTGTTAGGAATGATTTTCTCATTATGGAATAAGAAGTCGTCAAGATAAGCTAGAAAGGCTGGCCTCCATCATCTTTGCGGGAAGAAGGTGTTAAGAATCTGTTAAACTCAGCAGTGCTGGAGGCCTAGAGCCCCATTTGTCCCGTGTCTGCCTACTTCACAGACCTGACACTGTGTTATCTGATTCTGTTAATGGAATATTGTTGTGTCTACCTAAAAATGAAACTTCCACTCATGTTTCTTTCCAACTTTCATTTCAATATTGTGGGTCCTGAGAAAAGAAAGGGAGACTTCTCTGGGATTACAGGAAGCAAGTGTGTAATTCCTGGCTAATAAGTTTTGAACGTTTAGAAGAATTTGGGCTAAGGTGCGCTTTCCTTGAAACATAGCACCTGGTTGTAAGATTGTGGGGGAGGAGACATATGGCCTTCACCTTTCTCTTCTAGTTGCTGGAGATCACTGATATTTACTAGAAGACTGACATTTGATGAAAGGTCACATTGACTTAAAGTCAATTTCTACTCCATTTTTAAAATATGAAAGTCAAGCAGAAAATTTTAAAATAGAAAAAAACAAACCATAATACTAGGATTCTAATACAACCATGCATATCATTTTGGAAGACTTCATTGTTTTCATGTGCATATTTGAGATTTATACGTACAATTTTGTATCATGATTATTAAATTAAGTCAGGGGTCATGAACTCAAATGTCTCCAAGTGTCGCTGGGTAGGGACTGTGAATGAAAGGGGGTTATGTGTTCCTTACTCTAAAGGGAGCAGTTACTGCTCAGCTCCAAATGATTGTTGTTATGTAAAAGGGCTCAGTTTTGCCAGTTATGATTTTTTTTGACGAGTCAGAGAGACGTGATTTTTATGTAAATTTTAAAATATTGGTTACTAAATTAAAAATTTAAAAACATTGCATAAGCCAAAGATATATACATGAACTGACAGTTTACCATATTTGACAGGTCATAAACATTTTGTTACCAAGTAGCCCCTGAGAGCATCATTTTTACAAAGCTGCATGACATTAAATTGAGTAGATGTAACAAATTTTACAGTCTTTCATCTGTTTTTGGACATTTAGAGGTTGTTTCCAATTTTTCTCTGCAATGAACATCTTCATGCATTGTTTTGTCCTGTGTTCTTAGTAGCATTGCAAAATCAGAGATCATGAATATTTAAATCATTCTTTATGTATGTCATCAAATATTTTCCAGAAGTTTCCACTTTATGCTCTTTCCAGCATTGATGTATAAGAATATAGTTTCAGGGGCGGAGTCAAGACGGCGGCGTAGGCAGACTCTGAACTCACCTCCTCCTGTGGACACAGCCAATTTACAACTACTCGTGGGAAAATTACCCCTGAGACAGAACTGAAAACTGGATAAGAGGAACTCCTGCAACAACGGACAATCCTAGCTGGGGTAGAAGAGGCAGAGACTCCCTTCTGGAGAGAAAAACGCCGCCTTCACAAGCCGCCAGCTTCACGGCCGCCGGGAGCGGCTCACAGGTACGCAGCCTCCCTGGAGGCGCGGGGTCCTGAGCCAGGGAACGCCCCCGCTGTGGGCATTTTGTGGACCCAGCACAATCGACACCAGCGGCATAATATCTGACTTTGCCTGCTACTAAAGCATTGGGGAGCACCCCCAGAAAACCCGGTTCACAAAGAAACTAAAACCGGCTCTTAAAGGGCCCACGCACAAACTCACCCATTCCAGAAAGCATCCTAAAATCACCAGAAAGAAAGGTGCACAGTGCTGTGGTGACAAGAGACTCACCTAATAGGCCCTGAGTGCATCTCGGTGAGGGGTGAGACCTCTCCAGGGACTGGGACATTGGCGGCGGCCATTGTTGTGGCCTGGTGTGGGCGTGCTGACACAGATGCCATTGGAGTTCTCCCTGAGGCCTGCTAGCCCAGGGTCTGCTCCACTCGCTAGAGCACCGATTTAATCCAGCTCAGCCAGGGCAGGCAGCCCACCCTAGAGACTGGCCCTACCCAACAACAAGCCCTCAGGCAACTTGTGGGCCTGCATAGATTGGTGACTGGATTCTCTGCAGCCTGGCAACTGAGCCGACTTGAGCGGGGCAGGGTGTGCACAAGGAGCTGGTGGAGAGTGTGGGGCGGTGGCGGAGTGTGTGGGGCTCCCGCCGTGGAGAGACTGGGTCTGCTTGGGGAGGTCGGGGCGCTCACACCGGGCAGGACTGTGTTGACTGTGTGTGTGGACCTGTGGGCAACAGGGCTTGTCAGCTGCAGAAGACTTGTGCTTCTCAAAGACCCACATAGGAGGTTTGCCCCACCTTCCAAAGCCTGAAACGATTGGGTGCTCCTGTGCCTGAGGCCAGCCCCACCCAGCTGCAATCCTCAGAGAGCTGACAAGAGACCTAATAGGCTAGAGGCTTACAGCAATTG
This sequence comes from Diceros bicornis minor, assembly GCF_020826845.1. Classification (NCBI taxonomy): domain Eukaryota; kingdom Metazoa; phylum Chordata; class Mammalia; order Perissodactyla; family Rhinocerotidae; genus Diceros; species Diceros bicornis. The sequence goes on along the minus strand of NC_080776.1, from coordinate 6,667,863 downwards.
TAAGGCCCTGAGCCTAACAACCTGCCACGCTGGGGGCCTACTCAGTTAAAAGAAATACTGCAACATAAATGTGGTATTAGAGCTTACAGCCAACTGTACTGGGGCTCCCCACACCTGATAAAGAGACTGAAGGGCCCACAACAACTACAAGCAGCTGAGCATTACAACAGCTGGCCAGGAGCGTAACTCAGCCTCCCTGGGTGCCTACAGGGAGAGCAAACAGGCCACAATAGAAGGACACACGTAGCCCACATAGAGGCCATCCCTGGAACATTGAGAACTGAGGGAAGCACACTGGAAGCCTCCTAAGGCATCACTTACATAAGGTCACCTATCCAAGAGCAGGAGACATAGCTGACCTACCTAATACGTAGACACAAGCACAGGGAAAGAGGCAAAATGAGGAGGCAAAAGAATACATTCCAAGTAAGGGAACAGGACAAAACCCCAGAAAAGGAACTAAGTGAAACAGAAATGAGCAACCTACACGACAGAGAGTTCAAACTAAGAGTGTTAAGGATGCTCACTGATCTGGGGAGAAGAATAGATGAACTCAGTGAGAATGTCAACAAAGAAATGGAAGATATAAAAAAGAACCAATCAGAAATGATGAATACAATACTGGAAATGAAAAATTCATTAGAGGGACTCAAAAGCAGAGTAGAGGATACAGAAGAACGGATCTGTGAGCTGGAAGAAAGACTAGAAGAAATTACCCAAGGTGAACAGGCAAAAGAGAAAAGAATTAAAAAGAGTGAGGACAGTCTGAGGGACCTCTGGGACAACATCAAGTGCACTAACATCCGTGTTATAGGTGTCCCGGAAGGAGAAGAGCGAGACAAGGGGGCAGAGAATCTATTTCAAGAAATAATAGATGAAAACTTCCCTAACCTAAGGAAGGAAACAGACATCCAGGTACAGGAAGCACAGAGAGCCCCAAACAAGATAAACCCAAAGAGGCCCACACCAAGACACATCATAATCAAAATGTCCAGAATTAAAGATAAAGAGAGAATCCTAAAAGCCGCAAGAGAATGTCAAGTTACATACAAAGGAAACCTCATAAGGCTATCAGCTGACTTCTCAGCAGAAACCTTACAGGCTAGAAGAGAATGGCATGATATATTTAAAGTGCTAAAAGGAAAAAATTTACAGCCAAGAATACTCTACCCAGCAAGGTTATCATTCAAAATGGAAGGAGAGATCAAAATTTTCCCAGATAAGCAAAAATTAAAGGAGTTTGTCACCAAGAAACCAGTGCTACAAGAAATGTTAAAGGGACTGATTTAAGGGGAAAAGAGAAGACCACAAATAGGAAAAATTATCTATTTCCATGATAAGAGGGAAATGGATACAAATGCACAAAAAAGAGGTTAGATATGATATCAAAAACATAAAAGGAGGGAGGAGGGGAGTTAAAGAGTACAGCTTTCAGACAGAGGTCAAACTAAAGTGACCATCGATTCTGTATAGAAGAAGTAAGGAACAGAGAAGGACTACTAAAACACTGAGAAAAAAAAAAAGTTAAAAAATGGCAGTAAGTACATACATATCAATAGTTACTTTAAATGTCAATGGACTAAATGCTCCAATTAAAAGGCATAGGGTGGCTGACTGGATAAAAAAACAAGACCCATATATATGCTGCATACAAGAGACACACTTCAGACCTAAAGACACTCACAAACTGAAAGTGAAGGGATGGAAAAAGATACTCCATGCAAATGGCAATGAAAAGAAAGCTGGGGTAGCAGTACTCATATCAGACAAAATAGACTTTAAAACAAAAACTGTAAAAAGAGACAAAGAAGGGCATTACATAATGATCAAGGGAACAATCCAACAAGAGGATATAACGCTTGTAAATATCTATGCACCCAATGTAGGTGCACCTAAATATATAAAGCAATTATTAACAGACATAAAAAGAGAAATAGGCAGTAACACAATAATAGTAGGGGACTTTAACACTCCACTTACACCAACGGATAGATCATCCAAACAGAAGATCAATAAGGAAACATTGGCCTTAAACGACACACTAGAACAGATGGACCTAGTAGATATATACAGAGCATTCCATCCAAAAACCGAAGAGTACACGTTCTTTTCAAATGCACATGGAACATTCTCCAGGATTGATCACATATTAGGCCACAAAACAAGTCTCCATAAATTTAAGAAGATTGAAATAATACCAAGCATCTTTTCTGACCACAATGGTATGAAACTAGAAATCAACTATAGGAAGAAAATCAGAAAAGCCACAAATACATGGAGATTAAACAAAATGCTACTGAACAACAACTGGGTTAATGAAGAAATCAAAGAAGAAATCAAAAAATACCTGGAGACAAATGAAAATGAAAATACGACATGCCAGAATTTATGGGATACAGCAAAAGCGGTTCTAAGAGGGAAGTTTATAGCAATACAGGCCTATCTCAACAAACAAGAAAAATCTCAAATAAACAATCTAATAATGCACCTAAAGGAACTAGAAAAAGAAAAACAAACAAAGCCCAAAATCAGTAGAAGAAGGGAAATAATAAAAATCAGAGCAGAAATAAATGAAATAGAGACCAAAAAAACAATAGAAAAAATTAATAAAACCAAGAGCTTGTTCTTTGAAAAGATCAACAAAATAGACAAACCTTTAGCTAGACTCACCAAGAAAAAAAGAGAGAAGGCACAAATAAGTAAAATCAGAAATGAAAGAGGAGAGGTTACAACAGACACCTCAGAAACACAAAAGATTATAAGAGAATACTATGAAAAACTATATGCCAACCAATTCGACAATCTGGAAGAAATGGATAAATTCTTAGAATCATACAACCTTCCAAAACTGGATCAAGAAGAAGTAGAGAATTTGAATAGACCAATCACCAGTAAGGAGATCGAAACAGTAATCAAAAACCTCCCCAAAAATAAAAGTCCAGGACCAGACGGCTTCCCTGGTGAATTCTACCAAACATTCAAAGAAGACTTAATACCTATCCTTCTCAAACTCTTCCAAAAAATTGAGGAGGGGGGGAAGCTCCCTAACTCATTCTACGAAGCTGACATTCTACGAAGCCCCTGATACCAAAACCAGACAAGGACAACACAAAAAAAACAAAATTACAGGCCAATATCACTGATGAACATCGATGCGAAAATCCTCGACAAAATACTAGCAAATCGCATACAACAATACGTTAAAAAGATTATACACCATGGTCAAGTGGGATTTATTCCAGGTATGCAGGGATGGTTTAACATTCGCAAATCAATCAATGTAATACACCACATTAATAAAATGAAGAACAAAAATCACATGATCATCTCAATAGATGCAGAGAAAGCATTTGACAAGATACAGCATCCATTTATGATAAAAACTCTGAATAAAATGGGTATAGAAGGAAAGTACCTCAACATAATAAAGACCCTATATGAGAAACCCACAGCTAATATCATCCTCAATGGTGAAAAACTGAAAGCTATCCCTCTAAGAACAGGAACCAGACAAGGATGCCCACTGTCACCACTCCTATTTAACATAGTATTGGAAGTCCTAGCCAGAGCAATCAGGCAAGAGAAAGAAATAAAAGGGATCCAAATTGGAAAGGAAGAAGTGAAACTGTCACTATTTGCAGATGACATGATTTTATATATAGAAAACCCTAAAGAATCCACTAGAAAACTTTTAGAAGTAATAAACGAATATGGTAAAGTTGCAGGATACAAAATCAACATAGAAAAATCAGTTGCATTTCTGTACACTAACAACGAAGTAGCAGAAAGAGAAATTAAGAATACCATCCCATTTACAATTGCAAAAAAAAGAATAAAATACCTAGGAATAAACTTAACCAAAGAGGTGAAAGATCTGTACACCGAAAACTATAAAACATTTCTGAAAGAAATTGAAGAAGACACAAAGAAATGGAAAGATATTCCGTGCTCTTGGATTGGAAGAATTAACATAGTTAAGATGTCCATACTTCCTAAAGCCATCTATAGATTCAATGCAATCCCTATCAAAGTTCCAACAACATTTTTCACAGAAATAGAACAAAGAATCCTAAAATTTATATGGAACAACAAAAGACCCCGAATAGCTAAAGGAATCCTGAGAAAAAAGAACAAAGCTGGAGGTATCACACTCCCTGATTTCAAAATATACTACAAAGCTATAGTAACCAAAACAGCATGGTACTGGCACAAAAACAGACACACAGATCAATGGAATAGAATCGAAAGCCCAGAAATAAACCCACACATCTATGGACAGCTAATCTTTGACAAAGGAGCCAAGAACATACAATGGGGAAAAGAAAGTCTCTTCAACAAATGGTGTTGGGAAAACTGGATAGCCACATGCAAAAAAATGAAAGTAGACCCTTACCTTACACCATGCACAAAAATTAACTCCAAATGGATTAAAGACTTGAATGTAAGACCTGAAACTATGAAACTTCTAGAAGAAAACATAGGCAGTTCGCTCTTCCACATCGGTCTTAGCAACATCTTTTCAAACACCACATCTGACCGGGCAAGAGAAACAATAGAAAAAAATAAACAAATGGGACTACATCAAACTAAAAAGCTTCTGCACAGCAAAGGAAACCATCAACAAAACGAAAAGACAACCTAACAATTGGGAGAAGATATTTGCAAACCATACATCTGATAAGGGCTTAATCTCCAAAATATATAAAGAACTCATGCATCTCAACAACAAAAAAACTACCAACCCAATTAAAAAATGGGCAAAAGACCTGAACAGACATTTCTCCAAAGAAGATATACAGATGGCCAACAGACACATGAAAAGATGTTCAAAATCACTAACTATCAGGGAAATGCAAATCAAAACTACAATGAGATATCACCTCACGCCCGTCAGAATGGCTATAATTAACAAGACAGGAAACAATATGTGTTGGAGAGGATGTGGAGAGAAGGGAACTCTCATACACTGCTGGTGGGAGTGCAAACTGGTGCAGCCACTATGGAAAACAGTATGGAGATTCCTCAAAAAATCAAGGATAGAACTACCATATGATCCAGCTATTCCACTGCTGGGTATTTATCCAAAGAACTTGAAAACACCAATTTGCAAGGGTACATGCACCCCTGTGTTCATTGCAGCGTTATTCACAATAGCCAAGACTTGGAAGCAACCTAAGTGCCCATCAAGGGACGAATGGATAAAGAAGCTGTGGTATATATACACAATGGAATACTACTCAGCCATAAGAAACGATAAAATCCAGCCATTTGTGACAACATGGATGGACATTGAGGGTATAATGCAAAGTGAAATAAGTCAGAGGGAGAAGGTCAAATACCATATGATTTCCTTCATTAAGTAGTAGATAATAACAACAATAAACAAACACATAGGGACAGAGAGTGGATTGGTGGTTACCAGAGGGGAAGGGTGGAGGGAGGAGGGTGAAAGGGATAATTTGGCACATGTGTGTGGTGATGGGTTGTAATTAGTATTTTGGTGGTGAACATGATGTAGTCCATGCAGAAATAGAAGTACAATGATGTACACCTGAAATTTTTACAATGTTATAAACCAATGTTACTGCAATAAACAAAAAATTAAAAAAATAATAATAATAATATAGTTTCACCATCTCTTTGTTGTCAATGGGATATGTACCAGGAAAAAAACTGCCAAAAAAATTGTTGATTTAATTTGTGTCTGTTTATTAGTGAGGGGAACATTATTCCATATGCTCTTTACCACTTTTGTTTCTTTGATGACTTGTCTATTTATTTCCTTTGTCTTTTGTCTATGGGGAGAACTCCTGCTTTGAAATTTTAACAATGTCAATCTATGCAGGGGCCAAGTAGAAATAAACGTCGACACCTGCTTCATGTTTAAAACATCTGTTTTACGGGGCTTTTCTTTTCTTTCCTACTTGTCACCTTTCATCCCTGGATCTCTTACTGTCTCACGTGGCAGCATCCGTGACAGAGGCAAAATGAATTGGAAGGCGTCTTTAAATAGCCTTTGACACTGGCCGTGTCTCCTTAATTCATTTTGTGGAATCTAGTTCTCAAGGACTGAGACTGCTCAAGTTTTACACCTATATTTTATGATTAGTTACTGAGTTATTAGTTATGAATTATTTTGAGGTTATAAATACAAGTCTTAATACTGTGATATGAGGTACAAGACTAACTCCTGGCTTTGAGATTCTAGACTCAAAATTCCAGAGCTTAGAGAGATCTTACAAGCCATTTATTCCAAATTGCTTATTTTGCTAATGTGGAAATTGAGTTCAGGTTACTTCTCCAAAGTCACGGCTAACACAGAACTGCAACACAGCCTACTACCTGGGCCTCTGATCTCTAGTTTAATATTCTTTCCATTTCACCATGCTGCCTTCCTCTGCTGCTGCATGCATTGCTAAAATTTGCAATATAATTTGATCCTGATGTATCTGGAATCAGCTAATGAATGGCTGCATTGCTATATATTCACGCCAGAAATCCATTACAGAAAATAATTATTTTGCTCTTTCAAGCCTGATGAAAAATTTCCATCGGGCCATGGAAAAACTTTATGAATGTCAGTTTTGCTATTCTTTTACTCCAAGAGATATGGTGGTAACAGTGGGAGCCAAGAAGTAAGAGAAATCAAATCACCAAATGTTTCACTTTATTAATAACCAAAGTACAAAAAGGCACTCCAGATATTTTGTTAGAAGTAACTGCATTAGCATCGTTACTGCAGAGGTTCAAATCCAATTTGGGGCAACCCATTGAACTGGTGATTTCTATCCAAAGGCGTTTCGTGTCAATAAAATACACACAACAAAGGAATTGCCTGCTTTGTTCTAGAAGCTGCACATTCACACATAGATATCCTGAACCTCCCTCTCTGTTGAAGGGTCTTCATCTTTCTTTGTGTCAGCTGAGCAGGTGGCCTGAAGGGTCTTGTCTTTCAAGTGAAGCAGGGGTCCTAGTAGTTTGAAAGTTTGAAACTAGTAGTTTTCTTTTTATTCATTTATTTATTTGGTGAGGAAGATTGGCCATGAGCTAACATCCATTACCAATCTTCCTCTTTTTGCTGAGGAAGATTAGCTGCTGAGCTAACATCTGTGCCCATCTTCCTCTATTTTCTATGTGGGATGCCCCGCAGCATGGCTTGATGAGTGGTGTAGGTCCACACCTGGGATCCAAATCTGTGAACCCTGGGCTGCTGAAGCAGAGCATGCCAAACTTAACCACTGTGCCACCGGGCCAGCCTCTGAAACTAGTAGTTTTCAATCTTGGGGGTCTTGTTAGATATGCAGGTGCCTGAGTCCTACTAAAGATAGTATGACTCCGTAGGACTAGCATGGAGACTGGGAATATTCATTTTAATAGACTTTTAATTTTTGAATAGTTTTAGATTTACGGAAAAATTGCAAAGATAATACAGAAAGTTTCCACATACTCCACTCCCAGTTTCCCGTATTATTAACATCTTACATGACTACGGTACATTTATCACATCCAGTGAACCAATATTGATACATTATTACTAACTAGAGTCCATACTTATTCATATTTCTTTAGTTTTTACCTAATGTTCCTTTTCTGTCCCAGGAGCCCATCCAGGATACCACACTCCATTTAGTTGTCAAGTCTCCTTAGGCTCCTTGGGCATGACAGTTTCTCAGACTTTCCTTGTTTTTGAGGAACACTGGTCAAATATTTTGTAAAATGTGTCTCAATTGGGATTCGTCTGATATTTTTCTTGTGGTTAGATTGGGAGGGAGACCACAGACGCCAAGTGCCGTTTTTATCCCATCATATCAAGGGCAGGCACAGTCCACGTGTCTTACTGTGACGATGTGAATCCTCATCACCTGGCTGACAGACTCTGCAGCTTTAATTCCTCACGCTCCAGGAGACTTCCATGCAGGTGGTCTTTGGAGCATGTCTGGAGGAAGGCCAGATGTTGTGTTCACTCTAGAATTTAGGCATGTCGGAGGATGTCCGAGGGATTAGTGGGTAAAGTGAGGATTGGATTCAGTTGTGAGCAATAGAGAACCCTACACATAAGGGGCTTATTTGTCTTATGCAGCAAGAAGTCTGGGAATGCACAGTCTGTGCATCAAGTGTGTAGCCCCTCATCCTCAACTTGTGACTTTAATCCTCATGGCTCCAAAAGGGCTGCTACCTCCAGACTTAGCATCTACATCCAGGAAGGAGAAGGTTAAGGGCATAGGAATGAAGGGCATGTTAGCTGTGACTGTCACTTTTAAAAAGAGGTCTACTTAGGGGCCTGCCTGGTGGTGTAGTGGTTAAGTTCACACGCTCAGCTTTGGTGGCCTGGGGTTCGCAGGTTCGGATCCCGGGCATGGACCTACACCCAGCTTATCAAGCCATACTGTGGCAGGCGTCCCACATATAAAGTAGAGAAAGATGGGCACAGATGTTAGCCCAGGGCCAACCTTCCTCAGCAAAAAGAAGAGAATTGGCAACAGGTGTTAGCTCAGGGCTAATCCTTCTCACCAAAAAAAAAAAAAAAAAGAGGTCAACATATAAACTATGCTTGTCCAGAGCTGGGCCACTAGGCCAGCCATGACTAAATGGGACTCTAAGAAGGTGAATAATTTTAACTGGGCACATAACCACCTTGAACAAAAACGGAGTCCTGTGAGTAAGCAAGAAGTGGGGTATTGCTATTGGGTAGGCAATCAGCAGTGTCTGCTTCTCAGGGGCTGCCACCAACGATGTATTTATATTCTGCAAATAGTTCATGCCCTTTCTTCATCCTTCCTGTCTATTCTTTCATAGCAAAGTGGTCTTCTAAAAATGCAAATACACTCATGTCCCCTCCTGCATAAAACAATATTCTTAGAAAAAGGTCCCAAATGCTAAACATGCCCATGAGGTTCTGCAATTTTGGACTTTGCTCGTCTCTTCAGACTCACTCTGCAGGCCAACTACAGCGGCCCCCTTTTAGTGTTGTAGACATATTTGCTCCCTCTTCCCGCTTCACAGCCCGTGCCCGTGTTGTTCTTCGTTTGGAACCCTCTCCAGCTCCAGGCGCTCCATCTCCCTCTTAGCTGGTTACTGGTCCTATTTCCCCTTCGTTTGTCACGTCTTTATGTTTCAGTTCAATATAAGTTGTTAACAAAGCCTTCCCCAACTCTGCAGACCAGCTTAGGCCCCTCTATAATGCACACAGTCTTGTAGCATCATGCACTTTTCCTCCGTACTTCTTAACACAGCCATCTTCTTGAATCTACTTATATGATTATTAGATTAATGGTTGTCTCCTCTACACACTGCAAGCTCCGTGAAGCAGGCAGGCACCACATCTATCTTTGCTCATGATTCTGTTCCCAGCGCCTAGTGGAGAGGCTGGCATATGGAAGACATTAAGTAAATATTGGCTGAGAGAATGAATGAGGAAAGCCTGTATCCTGAGGGAAGAGAGAGGCAAGAGGCAGAGTTGGATTCAAGAACAAAGGATCAATGATGGAGGGGAGGCATTCTGAGTCTAGCGCTGTTTGTCACTGATGTTTTCCTTCTCCTTTGCTCCTATGGGCTCACATCTGACTTTTAAAGGGAAGAGACACAAAAAGAAGAGAAGAAGACTACACAAGCTATTTCCTGAATCCCCCGTGGGATACTGGGAGATGCTTGCAGTCTTGACATCAGCGGCGTTGACAGTGACATAGGAATCAGCCATCTGTGGCAAGTGGGTGCCTGCTACAGCAACAGCTATAGTCTTAGCCTGTTGGTTGCTGCTTCAGGTGTGGGGAGCTCCAACTCACCACAAAGATTGGTGACACCATAGGTGGTCAAAGGGACAGTTTCTCTTAGTGGTTAAAAGTACAGGCTTTGACATTCAGATCTCGGCTTTGTCACTCACAAAGTGGACGACCTTGGGCAAGTTACTGAACTGCTTTAATCCTCAGTTTCCTCTAAAGCAAAATGGGTAAAATCCTTGCTATGAAGTTTCAATGAGCTGGAAAGCCATCAACACAGACAGTGCCCACGAAGACGCCACTTGTAGTGGCTCCAGCTGTGGTCCTAGCTTGACTCAGGAACCTGCAGATTTTGGCAGGAATTTCAGGGTGGAGGGTGGAATTCCACAGCGAGTTGAGATGAAGGTAGAGAAATTATGTTTTGTGACTGCTTTGGAAACTTGATGGTAACCTGTAAGCTGACATGGCCTGAGAAATACAATTTCACACACAAGGGCACATCTGAAAGGGATCTCATTTAACTTTTATGAGGCAGCAGGTCCTCAGAAGATTGTGGCGGTACCAGGGAAATTACTGGCTCTCCTGAGAGTTTTGTTGATCCTGGGAAGCAAGGAGCCCAGGAATGTAGAGGAGGATGTAGCAGAGGGGTTGAGAGCATGCACTGTGGAGTTGACTCCGGGGCTCTAAACTGAGTTCAGCTGTGTAAAATTGGGAACTTTACCCAACCTTCTGTGCTTTAGTTTCTTCACCTATAAAATAGCAGTAAGACTAATTTATAGGAATTTCTGCAAAAATTATATAATTAATTCACATAAGGCAGTGGTTCTCAATGGGGAGGGGGCAATTTTGTCCCCCAGGGGACAGGCGGCCATGTCTGGAGACACGTTTTGATTGTCCTAAATGGGGGATATGCGATTGGCATCTAGTGGATAGAGGCCAGGGATGCTGCTAACATCCTACGATGCACAGGACAGGCCCCCCACAGCAAAGAATTGTCCAAAATGTCACTAGTGTTGAGGCTGAGAAATCCTAAGATGAGGAGTTGAGAAGAAACCCTGTCTCGTAGAAATTACTTGGTGTCAACTATCATTAATAAACTTTGAGCAGGAATGACAATGAATTTGTCACATAGAGCTATCAAGTGCTCGTCTCTGTTTTGACAAAGTTTTGATCGAGAGAAGGGGATGGAGAAGAGCTTTTCTCGTTTTATTCTGATAAATGTCAGAGTTATCATATCATAAAACCATACACGTGGCATTTCAGCTGTAAGCTAGATGCTTTTAAGTTCATAATCAAGAAAAATAAGTGGCTTCCAGCCATAAAAATGCTGATCTTTTGGTCTGGATCATTTGGAAGATGCTCATTTATGCTCTCTTAGTGAATGAAGAAATGAATGAATGAATAACTATAGAGAAAGCTCCAAGGTACAAAGTGTTAAGACTATTTCACAGGCAGGCTTGAAGCATGGAACTCTGAGGGGGATGTTGTCCCTGGAAAATTGACCTCGGGACAGTGACCATTGATTCTCCTTCCAAACCTTCAGAATTTTGTTTGCGTTGCCACTAGTTACTTGCACCTATGGGAAGACAGGCTGGTGTCCCTGGGGAAGGACCAGGAGGGTATAAAATCTCCCAGAAGAATGGCAAAGAGAGTTTCTCAATGGACCTGATGGTATCTTCATCCAAAGATGTGGTGCCATCAGCAAGGGGATGAGGACGAGTGTGGAGCATCTTCGTGGATATAGAAAGAGAGGGAAGCTTGTCTTTCCAGCTGGGAAAATGCAGCCCGGCTTCCTGCTCTCTGTAGCTTTTTGTGTTGAGTAAATTACATCTTTACTTATACTGAAGTACCTGTACCCTTTCCTCTGGTCTGCAGGTGCCTTTCTGTCAATTATCACCTAAAGGACACAGATCCAAGTTAAAGGGCCTATATCGGGAGGACCGGGATTCTCTGCAGAAAAGCCTCAGGAGTTGGGGGTGCAGTGGGGTAACGGGCTGTGGGGGCGCAGCAGACAGGAAGTGAGGCGGGGAGAGGTGAGTATGGTGGGGTCCGGGAAGGCTGAGAGACTGGGGATCCAGTTCTTTCACCCGGCCTGCTTTAAATAGAGCAGCTGTCTCATCGATTTGTATCCAAATTTATCTATTCCTTGTAATATTGTCATTCCAAATAATATTTCCTTTTTTCTCTCAAGAGTTCCACTGCTGTAAAAAAATATCGAAAATCACTGGCATATATAGATTTAAAAATAGTCCCTTATTTATAGAATGTAATAGGTTAAATAGTTTCCCCCAGTATTCGAGTCACTGAGTTCCAGATGTTAGGAAAAAGTTAATGCAAAACCATATTATCTCCAAAAGTTAACAAAGTCTATTCAGTTTACTCCAAGAGAAGGCTGGTAAACAATCCCTCCGAGCCCTTGACCTCCAGGGACCCTCAGGCTTATCATCCTGTCTTTGAACGTGGGATAGAGGGGAGGCTGAGGCAGAGGGGATGGAGACAAATCCGTACCTCCGAGGTGTGCGCCAAGGCTGCGAGTTATTGGGTCTTTCTGGAATCAGGACAACCCACATCCTTTCCCTGTGATCGTCGGTAGAAGCAGCGCCATAAATGCTCAGATGCGGGCTCAACGACCTCAGTTGGTCGGATAAATGTAACCGATTTGCATCTTAACACATGGATTCTCCCATCTCGGCTCAGGGCCTTTGCGAAAAGGATCTGGTTGAACACTAGATGCCGCTGTTGACTCACTCAGCTGTCTGCTAGCGGCAGGATTCCCCCTGGTCTCTGAGAGGAGATGCAATGGAAAAAAAAAAAAAAAAAAAGTCTGAGTAAGTACACCAAGTTGTGTTAATTTTTCTCTCCTTTAATGATTAGAGATTTGTTTTCTTGGATAAATTTCAGAGGTTGTCTTTTTCTAGAGAACATTTGACAATTGGCAGAATATGGACAGATGAAGAGGCATAAATATTTAAAGGAGAAATGTCAACTAGCTCCCACTAGAGGTTTAAAATAAGATGATTTTTTGGACTTCTGAGTTTCTGCCCAGGAAAAGACTCAAGTTACCCTTAAGCCTGCTTGTTTCTCTAATTCTGTGGCATACCAGATTGTTTTCATCTTCAGTATTTATTTGAACATTATAATCGGATATATGCCTAATGGTTGCCTTTACTGTTCAATAGGCCAGGTTGTTGGTGTCATCACTGTTTCTTTCTTTCTTTTTTTTTTTTAATAGACTTTATTAAGCAATTTTAAGTTCACAGCAGAATTGAGCAGAAGATACAGAGACTTCCCATATACCCCCTGCTCTCATATACATAGTCTCCCCCATTATCAACAGCCCCCGTCAGACTGGTACATTTGTTATAATTGATGAACCTGCATTGACAATCCTCGTCACCCAAAGTCCATAGTTTGCATTAGGGTTCACTCGGGTGTTGTACGTTCCATGGGTTTGGACAAATGTATAATGGCGTGTATCCACCATTGTAGTGTCGTACAGAGTATTTTCACTGCCCTAAAATCCTCTGTCCTCCACCTACTCAGCCCTTCCTCATCCCTGACCCCTGGCAACCACTGACCGTTTTACTGTCTCCATGGTTTTGTCTCTATTACTGGTTTTTCACTTTAAAAAAAACCAGCTTTTCATTTTAAAAAAGTTTTAACACAGGGGCCGGCCCGGTGGCGCAAGCGGTTGGGTGCGCGCGCTCCGCTGCGGCGGCCCGGGGTTCGCTGGTTCGGATCCCGGGCGCGCACCGACGCACTGCTTGGTAGGCCATGCTGTGGCGGCGTCCCATATAAAGTGGAGGAAGATGGGCACCGATGTTAGCCCAGGGCTGTCTTCCTCAGCAAAAAAAAAAAAAAAAAAAGAGGAGGATTGGCGAATGTTAGCTCAGGGCTGATCTCCTCACAAAAAAAAAAAAAAAAAAAAGTTTTAACACAAAAGTAGAAAGACTAGTACAGCGAATGCTGTGAACTTATCCCATCATTTTAAAAACTACTAAATTTTACATAATCATCTATTTAATCCTCCTCTTAGGCAGGTTTTACCATCCCCATTTTAGAAATAGTGAAATTGACGATCAGAAAGAAGAAGCAACTGCCCAAATTGATACAGCTAATTGATGGCACAGTCTGATTCAAACCCAATTCTCTTTATTTCCAAAAAGTGTTTCTATGACACTGCTCTTCAGCTTGATTCCTGCCAGATCTGTGTGCATATCTGAATAGCTATATTCTCTTTTGAAGACCAGCCTTATATATATATATTTTTTTTTTTCAAAAGCTTTTAAAATACATTTGCAGGAATCTTCTAAAGGAAACAATTTATTGTTAGATTTAGTTATAGCTAGATTTATAATAGCTGCGTATATTGTAAATGTGTGTGTAGTTAGGCATTTTATTCTACAAAGGAATCCTGAACTACCTGTATTTGTGATCCCTAGGTAGCTATAAACTGGCACAAAATTGGTTGTTGCCAAAGCCAAAGATAGGGCAAGGTCCTCTCCAGCTTGCATTTCCAACCTGGAAATACCCCTGTAAGAATTTCCTTGGGCATCTCACTGTGTTCACAGAACCCGAATATTTTTAAACAAAAGCTATGCTTTCTCCATAGTCTGTCATCTTCCGTCTTCAACATGATCTACCACCCCTTACTTTTACTGAAGTTTCTGATCTCTCCTGTAGCAACCCCAGGCAACCCCACACGCCAACCATGGCAAATTGGTTTCCCTCCACATAGAGTGTAGCCTGGGGTGCCATTTTACACAACTTTTCAGGTCCTTTTAGCTTCCTTTCATTATTATTATTATTATTGTTGTTGTTATTATTTTAGCTAACTGAGCTAGCTCTAAAGGAACATGGCCCAGTTAAGACCAGTCTCAGGGGGGCTGGCCCGGTGGCATAGCGGGTAAGTGTGTGCGCTCTGCTGCAGCTGCCCAGGGTTTGGATCCCGGGTGAGCACCGATGCACCGCTTGTCAAGCCATGCTGTGGCGGCGTCCCACATAAAGTGGAGGAAGATGGGCACAGATGTTAGCTCAGGGCCAGTCTTCATCAGCAAAAAGAGGAGGATTGGCAACAGATGTTAGCTCAGGGCCAGTCTTCCTCAGCAAAAAGAAGAGGATTGGCAGATGTTAGCTCAGGGCTGATCTTCCTCACAAAGAAAAAAAAAAGACCAGTCTCATACTTTCTATGATCCGTGGATGGGTGCTAAAGAGGATACTTCTCTCAAAAGGCAGATCACTAAAAGTTATTGGAAACATAGAAAATTGCAAATAGCATTGGAGAGCCCTTGCTCCATTTTAGTCCTCAAAATTCCCTCATCCTTCCAGAACAAATATGATTCAGACTTAGTAGCTCTCACTCTACTCCTATAGCAATGTGCTCAGAGCAGTTATCACATTGCACTGAAATACACGTCTACATAACTGTCACTCCAAGACAAGACTTCTCTAGAATAGCACCAAATCCTGGTCATCTTTGTACCCCTGTGACCCACTCTTTTCACAGTGCCTGGCCTATAACAGTGTTCTCTGACCTTGACTTCACGTCTGAATGCCTTTGGAGTTGCAAACGTATAGATCTCTAGACCCCCCTGCAGCCCTTCTGAGTCAGAAGACTGAGACAGCATGGTTCAGCATGGTGGAGGGCTGAAAAACAGGGACCTGGGCAGTGGTAGCTCTGAATCCTCGAGGACCTCTGCCCAACCACCTCATTTCCCCCATCGTTTATTCCTTGCCCTTCATTTAATTGAAGTATGGGCAGCCTTTCTCATTGAATCCCCAAACAACTGATCTACAATGCTCTGTATTCTTGTTCTGCGACACTAAGAATTTTGGAAGAATATACATGAATTGCTAGCCTCTTGGAGTCAGGACTTGTGAAAAGCGACTCAACAAGTCTGAAACATTAAATTTTAAAATACCACACCTAGAAAAAAAAAATGCCTCTTTAATTATCTGCACACAAAGTGGAACAAATTTATAAGCATCTCTTTAGAATTATGTGTGAGGGAAATCCCAAAATGTTGTATTCAAACTAAGATAGTAAGTGGGTAAATTAATTATACCATACCCAATATAATGAATTTAAGTTCTATGAAATGTTACCTATATTCTCTTTGTTTTGTTTGCTATTGTTATTGTTTTAGTTCAGTAAATATGAAAATTGTAATAAGATCTTTCACAGTGCACTGGGATCCTATAGTCTTTTTTTCCCCATAATCATAAATTTTTTTTTACTGAGGAAGTTTTCAGGAACATAGCTCCCTTTCAGTCTCCTTTGCTGGATCCTTCTCTAGCCAATCTTAAAATGTAGGGATTTCTATGGTCTTTTATTTACTCTTCTATTCAAAACAAATGTTTATATTAATTATAAATATATATTATAAGGAAAACATTAAACCTCATTTCTAATGCGTAGGACAGGAATAGACAAACAAGGTAGCTACAAATTACAATAATGGCTATAAAAATGAACACTGGGATGAGGTAAAGTGGACCTCAGCATGTCCCCTCTACATGGGGCAGCCAGGGACGTCTTTCCTGAAAGGGATATTTGAGTTGAGACCAAAAGGATGAGTGCCATCCAGTCACGCAAAGATCTGGAAGAAGACTGGTCCAGTCAGAGAGAACAGCAAGTGCAAAGGTCTGGAGGTGATAAACGGTTTGGCATAACTGAGGGACAAGAGAGAGAGCATGTGCCTAGAGCATCATAAGGTCTGCTGAGGCCTTGGTGAAAGGACCATGTTGTGTCCCTGTGTCAGGCAACCACTGAAGGGGTCTGTACCAGGGGAGCCTCGATCTGATTTCCATTTTAAGACAATCACTCTTGCAATTTATAGGGAATAGATTGGAGGATGGCAAAAATGGAAGTGATGGGGAGGAAGAAATTTTCCTTTACCCTCTAGATTCTTCTGGCTGGTCCAAGAATTAAATTGACGTGAGACAGAGTAACAGGAGAAAATCAAACAAAGTTTAATAACATGTATACCTGGGAGAACCCAGGAAAACTGAGTAACTGCCCAGAATGGCCCAAGCGCCCACCTTAAATACCATCTTCAGCTAAAGACAAAGGAGGATGTTGGGGGTAGTGGTTTGGGACTTCAAAGTGGAGAAAGGCAGTTCACGTGGAGATGGGAAAGCAAATGTTTGGTAAACAAATGTTTGCCACGCCTTGCAGAGACAATGGGACATGGAGAGGACTTTGATCAAATGGGCCTTGCTAGATTCCTCCCTGTCTACACACCTAGTTCATGTTATACTATAGTTGTCTATGGTGATGGCTCCTTCCTGGAACTGTCCTTCTCTCTTAAATTCTTTTAGGCAGTTACGGGAAAGGTCAAAGTTTCTTCCTGAGTCTTTTGTTCTTAAAAGCAATCAGGCCAAAGAGACACATTTTCGGGTAGCAAATTCTACTCCCCTTCAACAGCAAGATCAGTTAGGAATGAGGGAGTGTGGTGATTTGGACCAGGGTGGATGCAGTGAGGATGAGACTAAATGGGAAAAGTTAGATGTATTTTGGAGATGTCATGGACGGTAGCTGCCGATAGATTTGGATCTTGGAGGTGGTACAGGAAAAGGAGAAATCAAGGATCACTTACAGCTTTCTAGCTGTGCCAGAGTGTGGTGCCATTTGCTGAGATAAGGAAGACTAGGTGAAGAGCTGGATGAGTTTTGATGGGGTGCTAAGAGTTTTCCCCCCAATAATTAAAGAATTCACTGTGTTTCTAAGCATGTATAGAATATTGTTTTTTTTTGTAACAGCTTATTGAGGTATAATTCATATACCATACAATTTACCTACTTAAAGTGTATAATTCAATGGTTTTTAGTATATCTACAGAATTCTGTAACTATCGCCACAATCAATTTTAGAATATTTTTGTTACTCCAAAAAAAATCCTGTACCATTTAGCAGTCACTCCCTCCTCACTCTTCACATCTGCTCCCCCTGCCCCAACTCTAGGCAACCACTAATGTAGTTTCTGTCGCTATAGATTTATATATTCTGATATTTTGTGTAGAATCATACAATATGTAGCTTTTTGTGTCTCACTTCTTTCCCTTAGCATAAGTTTTTCAAGGTTCACTCACATTGTAGCATATATCAGTATTTCACTCCTTTTTGTTACTGAATAATATTCCATTATGGATACACACATTTTATTCATCCAGTCATCATCTGATGGGCATTTGGGTTGTTTCCACTTTTTAGCTATTATGAATAATGCAGCTGTGAACATTTGTGTACAAGTTTTTGTGTGGATAATTAAGAGTTTTGTTTAAGTATGTGAAATTTACAGTGTTTACAGGACAGTCAAGTGGAGGAGTCCGGTTGCTGTCTCAGTTCCTCACTTTCTTTTTCCAGCTGACCTTTTGACCTATAGGGGAGCAGAATTTGCTACCCCAAAATGTGTCTTTTTGGCTCGATTATTTTTAAGAACAAAAGATTCAGGAAGAAACTTTGACCTTCCTCCTAACTGCCTAAAAGAATTAAGATAGAAGGCCAGTTCCAGGAAGGAGGCATCCCCATAGATAACTGTAGTATAATATGAACTAGGTGTATAGACAGGGAGGAACCTAGCAAGGCCCATTTGATCCAAGTCCTCTCCATGTCCCATTGTCCCTGCAAGGCATGGTAAACATTTGTTCACCAAACACTTGCTTTCCCATCTCCATGTGAATTGCCTTCCTCCTCTTTGAAGTCCCAAACCACTACCCCTAACATCCTCCTTTGTCTTTAGCTGCAAATGGTATTTAAGGTGGGGGTTTGGGCCATTCTGGCGAGTTACTCAGTTTCCTGGGTTTCTCCCACATATGTTATTAAACTTTGATTTTCCGCTGTTATTCTGTGTCATGCCAATCAAATTCTCAGGCCTCCAGAAGAACCTAGAAGGGTAGAGGAAAATTCTTGCTTCCCTACAGACCTTTGTCATTTTATTGAGGAGACTCTGTTCTACTGTAAACCCACTAACCTGAATCTTCAGATCACCACCTCAGGTGACGATCTTTCTCTTCTGTGTCCAGGCTGCTAAATAATACAGGAGGAAGTATCTCGCAGTTAGCGGTGGGCGCTCCACACAGGAGCTGGCTCACTCTGTTGTTACTCTCATGGGTGACTTCCTGGAGGAGGGCATGCATCCTGACACTTATCATGAGAGGCTGGATGTGTTGAGGGAGAAGGTGCATCAGTGAGGGAATCCTGGGTCAGAATCCCAGCAGATTGCCTAAACTTTCTGACCCTTGTCTGTGAAATGACAATAGCCAGTAATATTTATCTTACCAGTTGTTATTTTAGCCAGTAATATTGAGCTGTTGTTAGGAGTAAATAAAATAATGCTGAGCACCATCCTGGCACATAGTAATTTCTCAGTAACTGTTGTCTATTATTATGCAGCCACCTTTCCGTCGGCTACAGATAATATAGCATGAATCTTCTCTCTGGCCAGTCTGGCCATTACCAAGTCTGCTTGATATCACTTTCTCTACCAATAACACATGGATAATAAAACATCCCTCATAGATTATTATAGAGATGAAATGAGATAAGAACCATAAAGGACTTGGCATCAAATATATCATCAATAAATGATAGCCATCACTGTTTCTTTGGTGAGCATTTATCTTTTGAGCACCTACTATGAACCACTGTTCTAGCCCTGGGAATACAGCAGTGAACAGAATGAAGTCCGTGCTCTTGTGGAATCTACATAGTTACCATCATCATTCTAATTATTATGTTTTCTTGTGAGGAAGATCAGCCCTGAGCTAACATCTGTTGCCAATCCTCCTCTTTTTGCTGAGGAAGATTGGCCCTGAGCTAACATTTGTGTCCATCTTCCTCTGTTTTATATGTGGGATGCTGTGACGTATGGCTTGGTAAGTGGTGTGTAGGTCTGCGCCTGGGATCTGAACCTGCAAACCCTGGGCGCCTGAAGCAGAGTGCGTGAACTTCACCACTACGCCACCGGGCCAGCCCCACCATCGTCATTATTATTGCAAATCTGGCCTGGGTTGCTAGACACAAAGAGGAAAGGAGAATTAGGCATATTTCAGGTGATGCCTGAGAAGAGAAATTGCCCATATTTCTACTTTACGTGGAAAAACAGGCTCCTTTTCTCCTTCATAGGAGCAGACAAACAAAAACCTTCAAAGAACTCCAGCTGTTACGATCAGAGCCTGTTGACTGTCTCCCCTGGCCTTTCCCGCAGCCCTTGTACAGCTCCCTGAAGAGTCCCACTGCTCCGACAAGCCTGCTTGCTCACAGGCTACAGTGTTGAATTCTGCTCCGTGTGTATGGTTTTCAGTCAAATCGCCTGCAAACTTGGAAATTATTGTTGATGTTCCCAACTGTTTACTGATGTGGCAGCAACTGTGATTTGTGCATTAATATATTTTTTTCAAAGCCCATTTACTCGTAAGTGTAGTTCTAAAGTGCTTAGGGGGATTTCCAAGTGGCAGGTGCTAAGGGACGTGTGTGCTGGATGGCTCATCAGAAGATGGCAGCAGAGACACATTATCCAGGTCTCCACCAAGGGGACCCGAACCTTTAAGACAGACTTTCTCATACTTGTCTGGTATTCAAAAACTGAATTTGTTGTTGCTCTTGTGGTTTTTTTTTTCATGTAAGCATGGCAGATAATCCCACAAAAAGGACTTTTTAAGGGGTCCATTTGGAAAAGTTAGCAAGATTGCTTGTGGGTAGGGTCTTACATCCCTTTACCAATTGCGCAATAAATTGTTGCTCATGGACCTGGGGTAGTAAATTAAAAGGGATTACCAAGAAGCAAAGGGATGGTTCCTAGCTCGCTGGGGTTTTACTAGAACATTTTAAGCATATTCATAAGTTTGTTAACAATGGAGAACATTATATGAAAAAAGACTTACTAGAAGAGGATAGATGTGAACATCGATTTTATTTGATTACAGGGATTAAGATGTTTGCCCTGGATCGTTTTTGTCATCTCTGCAAAGATCGTTGGAGCAAGCTCTCCTGCCCTTGCAGGAAAGAACACCCTCCACGTCCCTACAGCTTCTTTCCCGGGTCCTTGAGAAAATGTCTATGCGTGTCCCACAGTTCACTGCCTGCCCCTTGCTGCCTTGTGTAGATTTCCTACAGTTGGGTGGGGAAGAAGGGAATCTACAGGCACTTTGAAATCCATGACATCGGTGTGTTTTCCAGCTTCAGCTCTGCCATAACCCAAAATGGAGCTCTAAAACAGAACAAGAAGATGCACTCCTATGGTGAAGTGGATGTTGGGGGTGAAAAGCGAGTACAGCGGAACACAGTGTTCTGTTCCAGTAATCGGCTGAGTTTCCTTTGGGCACGTGCATTTGCACGCAGTTCTAGCTACACAGTGCAGGCCCAGGGCAAAATGAAAAGTGTGGGGCCTCTTGTTCAAAATTATTAAGTTTCAAGATAGTGACCGTAGGGGATTAGAGCAATCCAAGACTCTGCTGAGTGTGGGGCCCTGTGTGTCTACACAGGTTTCACACTCATGAAGCCAGCCGTGTGTGTGTGTGTGTGTGTGTGTGTGTGTGTGTGTGTTTGTGTGAGAGAGAGAGACAGAGAGAGAGAGGGAGAAGCTTTTTAAAAATACTGTTTTCCCTGCTTAGTCTCTTTAAGGCAGGGTTTCTCAACCCAGCCCTATTGGCGTGTGGGCCAGATCATTCTTTGTTGCGGGGGCTGTCCTGTGCATTACAGCCTGTTTAGCAGTCTCCTCTTTATTGTCTGCCCACGAGGTGCCAGTAGCACCTCCAACCCCCAGCTGTGAAAATCAAAAATATCTTCAGACATTGCCAAATGTTTCCTTGTGGGGCAGTCACCCCGGTCGAGAATAACTGTTTTAAGGTAAGGTTTTGCAACACTCCCAAAGATAGCTTAATGGCTTTTCTTTCTTGTTTTTCCTTTCTTTTCCTCTCTGAGCATGAAGGAAAATATGAAATGCACTTTTAGACCTGTGCCCAGTGGGTACAGAACACCAAACGTTCACGCCAGTCTGGTCTGGCTGTGGACTCCTGCGGGTTTAAGGCACACCCCGGCTCTGCATATGCGGAAATTGTCCTGGTTGCCTTGGGTGGATATACATTTCACAGAGTGTCTGTTTTCTGAGCCCTGAAAATGTATCCTTTAATCTTCGACTCGGAAAACCCTTTGACTCTGGGAGGAGACGGCAAAGGCCTTCCCAAGACAGGCAAGGAGAGGGCTGTTTGTGTTGCTAATTTGTTTTCGCTCCTTGGTCTGTTTTTCCTTCATGCTGATGTTCTCTTTAGACCTTGAGTATGAATAATTCCGCATGGCCTGAGGGGAGAAGCGGGAGGCCTGCTTGTGGAGTTGTTTGTACTGTAGTGAAATAGAAAGTTTAAAAGCCTGGTGAAGTCTGAGTAGTTGGAAAGGGAGGGAGGTCTAGATTGTACTTTAAAAATTACTCATAAACCATGACAAACTCTGGAAGCCTCTTGGAGGTCAGGGAAATAAATTGCTCACTCACTTTAGAATGGCATCCCCAAGCAGAACTGCTCCCCCAAATGTCGGGTCTCAATGCAGAGTGTCCCAATCACTTAAATGCTCTTCAAGAAAGCTTTCTAAACCCTGTGACAAGAGATTCTCATGTATTGAGCTATATGGGGTAACTATTTAGGTATAAAACTGATTCAGCTTGCACTAAAAAGCCTGACTTATGGCCTATCAAGCATACATTGTACATCTGCCTAACCATTAAAGTAAAGAATACACTCTCTTAAGACAAGACTGCATACTTCCCCTCCTACACCCTATTGGTAACGCCCTATTGGTAATGCCCAGGTTAGTCCCTTTCCTGACGTCACGGTTATGTTGATCTGCTAATTTGCAAATGAATACTTCTTTGAAATTTTTGATGAAAATGTATCCTGGGTGTGTTTAATGTGTGTTCTTTGTTCCAAAAAGATATAAGACTGTATTAAAAACCATGCTTCTCCAGAACGCTTTCTAAGGCCTTCCTGGGTTATAATCCTCCCTCTGGCTCAAGTAAACTCACCTTATTTCTCCTATCTATAGAATCTTGAAGGCCAAACTAGGCATTGACATTTTCTAGATTGTAAGTGGTATCTTGATAACTAGCCATCTGAAATATCTGATCTCTACTATTTTGTGTTCAGCTAGGTTCTGGTCTGGAGATGGTTGGGTTTATTCGAATTTAATGCCAAAGAAGTCATGGACCCTTGGCTTGCATAGTCTGTTGAGCCTTTAGTTGCGTTAATTAGCCACAGGCTGGACATCTTCATGACAGTCATCCTGAAAATGTACAGATTTATTAAGTATTGCTTGGTCACATTGTATTATAACTATTTGTTTATGTGGAGATGATTCCCTCAAAACTGTCAGCTCTTTGAGGTCTGTGAATCTCCAGCAAGTAGAACAATGCCTACCATACAGCAAATGCTCAAGTAATGTTGCATGGAACTGGCTGAAAGCCGTGAAAGAAATAGGACGAAAGAGTGGAGTGGATCCACAGAAACCATCCTCATTAATGGAAAGACTAATTAGCAGCATGCCTTTTTAATAGGAGAAGGAAGGCAATACAGGTGTCAGAATGGAGTTCTAGGCTCTTCTCTCCTACCTTCTTTCTTGGAGGGGATCTTGGACAGTTGGAATTAGTATAACATGCTGGAGTTTTGGTCTGATGTGTCATCGATACTAGCAACAGAAAGATTTATTTTTTCTGTTGCTGTTATCTGCTGAAGAAACTGAAGAATCAGAATGTTCTCTCCCCTCTTTAGATGGAACTGGCTGGCTAAGAGCCTGTCATGAGGGTGAATGACTAAAAAGACAGAAAAGACTTTAGGAATGAGGTAGACTCCACGAATTCCTCAATGAGGAAAGTAAGGAACAACTTTGTACTGTCCTCTGTATTCCTTGGGTTAAAGGATAATTTTCAAAATAGAATATAATCATAAATCTCAGACATAAAATGAATGGATGTTAGAGGTGTTATTTAAATCGTTAGTTAATGAGGGAACCAGTAAGAAGTTACAAAAACCCAGAAGGATGGTTCAAATGAGAATTAAGAGAACCAGCAATAATGCTGCCATAAACTTATAGATAGATGCAAAACTGGGCTCAGTCCGCAGCAGGGGAGGGGAATCAATTGTATTTTCAGGGAACAAAATTCATTTCCATGTCTATGGATAAGAAACATTTGCATTACTGTCAGTTATCTACATTTACAGAGTTGTGAAAGAGTCCAAAGTCAACAAAAGGCACAGAGGCCTCACAGAGTCAAGTAACCTGGAAGATTATACTTAGACAATGCCCAATGCCTAGTTTTTCATCCAAGACAACTTGTAGTATCTTTTTGGTCTATTTCAAAGTCTTTTACAATTTTCTCCTATACCTATATATGTTCGGTTGTAATAGCAACATTTTCTTTCTGGAAACAGACTGTGCTTTCAGGAAAAGAAACTGATCTGTACCTTCCTCTTCAAACAACTTCAACAAGCCAGGATGAAACATCTGTGGGTAGCATTTAGGATGTGTGGGGAAGGGCAAGAGGGAGGCAGTGTTTAACCATAGGGGTGCATAGGCATACCTCCTCAGAGATGATAGTGACAGCTGAGCTGTAGAGCAAGTGCCATTAACCTAAGTTTCATCTCATTTATCCTCTGCCCTACCTTGAGCTACAGTCTGAGGGGACATGAAAGTCTTGAAAAGTTATGGCTTAGAGTTCCTTCAAGAGCAGAAAAGCATAGCATCACCCTTCCACAATTCTTTGAGCGCTCCTGTGAGGTTGGCTGTTTGGTAGGTATTGGGGACAGAAGTGTCATTAGAACAGTCCTTCATGTGATTTGGAGGGTGGGAAGGACTTGGATATGTGGAGGGGGTGAGGAGGACCTTCTAAATGAAAGGAACACCATGAAGGGAGGGTGCTAAAAAAATTCCACAGTAATGGTTTTTGGAGAACTTTCTTTCCATTCATCAGAGTGTTATCATAAAGAAGGAAAAAAGTACAATATCTGAAAAGTCAGTTCTGACTGTTTTTTGTTAACCTCATAGCTCAGACCAGAAGAGGCCATTTGAAGTTGAGTAGTAAAAATAGGAAAGAAATGTATGCTTTTTAAAGATGGAGACATAGATATTGGCGGGGAAAAGCCAATCTGTGCCTGAAGTGGCCTGGTATTTCTGAGTCATGGAACTCCAGACTTGGGGTTGAGAGGTGACCCTTGAGAATTTACCTCTTTATGAGGAGTTTGGCACAAGCCATTGCTTTGAATCATAAAGCTTTATCTGCTTACTCGTTTTTTCCCTCTTCCTCCAATAGGTAAACATTGGTGGAGAGCTTTTAATTCTCTCCTTTCACTTGAACTTTTGAAAATCCATTCTGAATAATAGTAGGTAACTTAACTCCAGGTCTTAGCACCATAGAATTTGAACAAGTTAGTCTGAAGAAAAGGAAGGAAGGACAAACCTTTTAAAATGATTACAACTCTTTTAACACAAAATGTAGCTGGATTATATCTGCGTATTAGAGATAGTTTAAAAGCCAGATATAATCTGTGGTTATAACTAATTTTCATAATGTTAGCTTTAATTCAAAATAGCTGGGATTTGTATTGGTTTAGGATCTTTCTCTCGCTGTTAATTTAAAATATGAAAATGAAACTATAGACTTGATCTTCTTTTTGAGTAAACATAGAGACAAAAATATGTCTGTGAAACTTGAGAGCATATGAAGATTTCTTTTTCTTATGTGAATAATTAGGACAATAACAAAGTTAAGCCAGAATGGAGAATTACTTCTTACTGCATTGTATTTATATCAAGTCCAACATCTCAAAAAGAAGTTGGCTCTGAATCATTGATTTAAAAATAGGTCATTGGTGAATTAATAGAACATTACACCCCAAATTCTCAGCTTAATTAAATAAATAACTCAGTCAGGGCCCAAGGTAGACACAAATGTCTAGTTTAGATCTCCCAAGTTGCTAAGAGAGTGATTACCAAATCAGGGGAAAAGGGCAGAGTTTGACACATAGAGTGATTTATAAGTCTCTGTTCCATGGAAAAATCAGGCTAAAATCAATTCTGGTTTTGCTTGCATTACCTTCTTTTTCAAACTGAATGAGGATTCAGGAATAGTCAGTATATTAGATGTGTAAAGACATAAGTTCACATGGTGTGCTTGGAAGTATTTCCCCTCCTATAGGTACATCTTGATAACACATGAACAAGATTGAGGAGGGCAAATGAGGTGGTCCCCTTTTCTTGACCAATGCCAGAAGCTGCAGTTGAGAAGGGAGAGTGGGTTATTGAGAGCATCTTAGCATTCTAAGATTGTTTGGTGCCCAGAGAAAGTGTGAATTATGGTTTCTGAGATTTACCACACCTACAGAAGAGTCAGAAAGAAAGACTAATGAGACAAACAGAGGCATCGAGAAGAGCCTCAATTCCTCGGTGGTCACTCATTCACAGGCTCCTTGGCAATGGCCAGGTCCTCAGCTGTCATTGGTTCTCAAGTCCACTGCTGCTTGTAAGAGATTCAGGGCTAAGGCGTTCCCCAGTGGAGTGGCAACATCAACTTTGCTTGAACTGATAGAACTTTAAGGCTGGACTGTCCCTGGATGGCTGTTTCAGAAGAGCCAAAGTATCCATCTCTGCTGTTATTCTTATTATTAAAAATTTATTTCCACTTGACAATAGTGGCTGCTGTAGAATCACCTCTGCAATAACAGTTATTCTGAGAACCAGAACTGCCTATAGTCCCAGAATGTCTGCTAATGGCTGTTGTCCGGGTATTTTCTAGATGGCTGAGGGATCGTGGTCTCTGGAATTTCCCCTTCTCTGCTGGGGTGTGTGGTTGACTGTTGAGAAGATGGTAGGTTAGGGGGGGCTCCTGAGGGAAGATAGTAAAGTTATTCTGAGCCAGAAATGGAAGGTCTGGACTTGTTGTGGGGCCATAAACTTGCAATTGAGTGTGGAGTATGGAGAGCTTGTGGGGACGGCTGATGTGGTGGAGTAATATTGATTGAGTGTTACCAACATGAAGTGCTTCCTTCTACTTGCCTGTAGGAACAGACTGGACTGTGGCTGGGGAATGTTATTGCTTACATTCTGAGACCCAGAACCTGTAGGACAAAACAGTATTTCACGGGGCAGCGAGATTGTCCCACCAAACTTCTCCCAGGTATAGCTGGTGACCATTGTATGACCTAAGAGGTGTGGATGTGAACTGAGGCTGGCTTTTGTGTATGGATTAAGTAATTGGTGGCTTCTTTATAGTAACACTTCATTTAAAGTTCTGAAAACAATGAAACTCAAAACCAGTGGGAGGCAACAGAAAAACCTCTTTCATCCTAGATCTGTGGCTGAAACATCTCCATTCAGAACTGGGTGGCTCCATGCCTCTCAAATCTTACTCCAACCCTTCACACTTAACTGGGAAAAAATGTTTATACTATAGCAATTCTTTACGCTTAATTGGGAAAAAGATGTTCAAGTTAACCCAAGCTTTTAAAAATTTCTTTTTGTTTAAAAATTCCAAAAAAATTTTTTTAAATACTTGCACAAGGCAAAATTTTAAGTTAGCACATAAAAATGTAGAAGAAAAGTAAATTTCCTTTCCACCCCAGGCTCCCAGCCCCCAATTCCTCTCCCTAGACAACAGCTAAGAGAATTTCCTGGTATTAGCTGCCAGAAACAAGAATCTTTTCAAATTCGAATGTGTATGCACGTGTTTATGGGTCTATAGTCTTTTCAAATGCAAGTATGTGTGTGTGTTGGGGGGGTACCCCTTCTATAAATATTAGCACACTACGCTATTGCTTTGCATTTTGCTTTTTGCATGTCTTATCTTGGAGATCATTTCATATGATACTGAGCTGCCTCATTTTTTAAAGGCTGCAATGAATATCACAACACACATTTCTTTGTGCGTAGATTCAAGTAAAGCTGTGGGATTAGTTCTAAAAGAGTGGAATTGCTGAGTCAAAGAGTACATGCATTTTTTGATTTTGATAAATATTGATAAATCTTCCTCCAAAAAAGTGTTACCGATTTACACTCACACCAGCCATGCATCAGAGTGGTTTTTCCCTTACCCTCCTGCTAACACAGTCAGCTCAGCTTTCTGACAGAGCTAACAATTTGTCTTTCCATCTCTCCTCCACCTACGGAAAGTGGGGCTTCTACGTAATATTAGCCAACTTTCAAAAAAGAAATTGTTGTCACCTAAACAACGCGGCTCTTCTTACCTCTTCTGTTCTCTGAAGTTGTGGGAGCTTCGGTATTTAGAGAATGAGTGTGGCTGATTCTGTTTGGTAGAAATGGTTTGAATTCTATTTCTTATTTGATTCTAATTTGGTTGTACGCATGTCCTGAGGCTCACTGCTGAAAACAAGAGGATATAGTTGTTACTTTTAGGTCGCTTGAATCGTTTAACAATTAAAAGGAAAACAAAGACCTGGAAAATATTTAGTAAGGTGCTTTGGAAAATTCGTGGATAAAAATGTGTATCTGGATATAAATCTCCTCTTGGCATATGTTTGTTTGCTTGAGTTCCAAATGGAATCGGAACATGGTAAAAATAAGGGAGTAGACCAGCAGTGAATTGAAGCTGTCCTTTTGGTGGGCAATTTCATGCGAGTGAGCAGCAGATCGGAATTGAGCAATGGGAATAGTGAAGTTGGCTTTTCAGGAATTTCGCTGTAAGAGGAAAAGAGAAGGAGGGAGTCAGTGGAAAGGAGAAAATATAAGATGCAGGTAAGACAGGTCCTGGAGGATTCTGGAGGGGCTGGGCTTCCAAACATGGATGGAAAGGAGAGAGGACACTTATTGTAAAGAGAGGAGTGGATGATTAGTGATGCAATTGAGATAGCTCAGAGCAGAGGGGAGAGAAGTTGGAGTTCATGTATTATAGAGAGCACAGGACTTGCAGAAGACCCAGGTGTAGACCCTGGATCAACCACTACAAAGTTTGTGACCTCTACCTCTCTGGGTTTTCCTGCTGGTGAAATGGGAGTATTCCGCTTATCTTAAAGTTTTGGGGATTAAATGAGGTAGTGCATGTGAAAGTGTCTAAAACAGTGCCTGGAACAGTCATCTCTAGTGGATAATTGTGGATCTGCATGGAAAGGCTGAAGGTTTGAGACATAGGAAGATGTCTGGGCCCCTGGCCTGGAATACAAAACACAGTAGTGAAAAGGGGGTTGGGGGTTAGGGAAAGTGAGTGGTGTTGGGAGATGTGAGGGGGGTCAAGTAACATTTTGAAGGCAATTTTTAAAAATACACTTTTAACTACATTCCTGTGATAAAGGGATGAAAGAAGGGAAAATGGCAAGCCGTTAAATGAATACAATTACTTATAGTCAACCAGGACCATGTTATAAAAAGTGATCTGTTTTTGTCAGACAGACAATGGAGGTGGCTTAGAAGAACTCCTGGCAGGACTTGGCTATAAGCAGGGAGCCATGTCAGACAGACAGTAGCCTGTGTATAAATCCCCTTTCAGGAAAGAAAGTAAGCTTGTGCTCGTGGTCCTTTTTCCATTTGTACTACCTTCCATTGAGGTGTTACTAAACCATGAAGGACTGCATGTTATTAAATACAAAAGCCGTGAAGGGCAGTGCCTGAGATATCACTGTGTTGGTGCAGCTCACCATGTTTTAAATCATTTCTTTAATAAACTCTGGTCTTCAAAATACGATCCGTATTGTTTCAGGAAGATAGTTGCTTTATTTCCACGTTAGCAGGTTCTGGTTTGGGCAACAGAGGCGCAGAGACAAGCCATATGGTATTTAGGAGATGTTTCTGCTGTATTTATCTTGCCTCTCCTTTCACAATGATCAGTTATCAGATGAAGTTCTCTCTTTCTCCAAGGTGAAAATGAACACAGTGCTCAAAAGAAATCCTTTGATACTGAAGGGTGTTGGAATCAGGTAGGAGACCCCCAGAAGGCTTCTGTGATATCAGGGTTTCGTGAATTCATTACAGATTACTCTTCCTGCAGGGATATCAAAACACCCCATGAACATTACATTCCTTATTCTCATTTCATATTGATAATAAAGAGGAGCAGGAAAGAACAGAAATCAGATCCTTGTCCACACCCACAGGCTCAGTCTAGAAAACACGTTACTCCGAGGGTGGGGACTTAAGGAATTTTAAGTTGTAGGAGCTCCAAAGAAGGAAAAACCAAAGTTCCCTCCTCAAAGTTCATATTCATCTTCATCCTTCCAGATGGCCACAGTGCCAATCTGGCTGAAAATGTGAGAATGCAACCTTCGGTCCTGCCTGCTACCTTAAAAAAAGTCATGGCTGTTGATTGAGGGTAGTGAAGCCCAGCTGCGGTCTTTCCCCACCAGCAACCCTCCTGGGGGCATGGGGCCATAAACCCAGACCCCTCTTGAGGCAATGAGGGAGGAAAATGTCTGGGTCGTCACTTGACACCTGGACCTCCCTGTGGTGCAAAGTGAAATTCATCAACTCAGGTGGCCAAGAAAAGCAGATGTTTAGCACGGCGAAGTGTAAAGTGTGGGGGAAATGGCTTTATGGGTCTTTGGCTGAGATGCTCTCATTTGAGTGCTATACACAGGAAGTCATCAGGTAGTGGGGTAATATAAACAGGCCTTACTTCATGGAGTAATTTATTTTGGGTCCGCGGCAGCAACAACAGCCTCTACAGCACAAAGGAACATAAGGATCTACTTTTTATTTGAAGGAATTTCCAACCAGCAAGGGCTGCTTGTCGTGAAAAAGTAGGGGCACCATTTCCTTAATTTTCAACATTTATTCATCATCAGAGGGGATGATGTCGACTTGCGGTACTAATATTTCCCAAAGCACATTCAGTGGTGTGATTTCCTTTAGTCTCTACATGCCCCTGTGAGAGAAGTAGGGATTATGGTCTAGAGTCACCATGTGGGGAAACTGAGGCTGACACTGGGCAGAAAATTTGCTCAAGGCCACACAGCCAGTAAGTAGTGGAAAAAGAATTAAAATTAAGTCTTCTCTGAGTCCAACATTCTTTCTACTCACCTGGTGTTTCTCAAAGTGTGGTGTGTACCACTGGTGGTGCCTGAGATGGTTTTAGCAGTATATGAATTAAAAGGGAAATATTTTAATATTTAGGTTGTTATTTTAGTCTATGTTAAAAAGGCAGAATACCATAGTAATAACAGGATGGAGTAATAATAGGATGGAGCCATCCTACCTGGATTCCAATCCCAATACTACTAGTTACTGTGTGAGTCTCTTCTCATCAAGCTAAGCCTCAATTTTCTAATCTGTAAAATGCGGATAACAGCAGCCCCCAACTCATAGGGTGGTTGTGAGCTAATTCAGTAAGCTAATACTTGTAAAGCACTTAGTGTAGGGCCTGACACACTCTGAGAGCTTTGTTAAGTGTTTGTTAAGGAAATAGTAAAAATAGCACACTAAACTTATGACTGCATGGATATTTGGAATTTGGAGAGGGTAAATAGGAATTCATGTTAAAAAAAGGATGGGAATAATTTTGAAATAAAATAGGTGACTAATAGTACAGGTAGTGGTCACATACGAAGAAAATGACTGGTGTTGGAAAGCATTAGTCTATACCAGCAAGGACAGTGGCACAAAGAAGTTTGAGGCCAATGGGCAGCACAGCTGGTGGAAAGGAAAGATGGCAATGGGTCTCGCCTGTCTCAAGACACTTGCTAGTTTCTGTCTTCATTTATCCTTCACCTTTTCTAAATAAGTGACCTTCTCAGGCAATGTTCCTTAGACCCAGAGAGCAGGCATGAAAACTTACTTTAGCAAGAAATAACGGTCACCATCACCCAACCACCCAGGACAGGAAAGCCACCTTGGTTTCTTGCTGCACTTGTTTTAGTCAGAGAGTCAGAAGCAGGAAGGTGGGAGCCAGACCTGACACAGGATGTTGGAGGTAAGGGACTTGGGGAGGCTGGGACAAAGGGAGGAATTATCAATTGAAAAATCCAGACACCATGACCACAGAAAGGAGACAGGAGGAGAAATGCCTTCAAGTGAGTCATCCTGCTTCAGCACCAGACGGTTACCTCAGTGAAATGGAGGGGCACAGATCTGCTGCTATCATCATTCCTATTCACTGAATGGCAGGAGAGAGAAATGAACATGCCATTTATGGTGTGTCTCCTTTAGGGACAGATTTATTGTAACTGACTCCTCCCCAGACTGAGGTATGTGCTGTGGCCAAGGGTCATCCAGGGGAAGCACCCTGGTCTTGTTTGCCTGAGTTTCCACTCCCTGCTCCCTAATGAGAAGCTTTAACGTCTTACCCTCTCTGAGACAACTCTCTACTTAGACCTGTGTTCCCTGACAACACTGTGTCCTCAAGTCACTAATAAACACAGCGACAAAACTCTCAGAGTGAGGTAAGTGGAGGAACATGGCTTCTTCCTTTTTCGTCCTTGACCACAAAGGCACCTTAGGCTCTGGGCTGGAAGCTACATCAGCTTCAGGTTCCATGTCACTCTGGCCAAGTGGGACTTTGGATGTTTTAGGCTCTCAAAGGTAATTTTAGAAACTCAGGAGACTGCCTGAGAGTCCGGTAGGGTTAGACTACCTGGTTCAGACAGGCTCCTTCTCCTCTGCTACTCTGGAGTAATCAGAGTTGATAAGTTACAGTAGAAAGGTGCTCTGACCAACTTAAGCAAAAGTTCAATTTACTGGAAGGATTAGTGGTAGCTAAGAGAACTGAAGAAAGAACTGAATGATCAGATCTTGTAAAGGAGAGAAAACACAGGCCGCTCCAGAAATCTCCAACAGCAGCTGGCATTTATTGAGCCATTGCTATGTCCCAGCCCTTGTGCTAAGCCTTGGACACATACTAATTCATCTGACCCTCACAACAATGCTATGACTTGGGTACCAAGTTAGCAAAAGGGCTAACAAAGCTAATTCCCCTGTGCATGACAATCTGGCCTTTGGTGAACTGCCTGTTACTTTGGAAACCAGAAATGAAGATATGTGTCAATCATAATGCTAGGCAACACTGCTTATGGCAAAAGAGACCCCTGATTGGTATACGGCTTCTAGACTGGGAGAACCATAAATACTTGTTAGGAAGCTATTGTTTTGGGCTTCTCTAGCTCTTGTAACTGGCATGTCCTTATGCTGGGACCTGCAAGCTGTGCCTATGAAACTGTTACAAGAACTACTAGCTCTTAGAGGGGTGGTCGTAAGGTTTTTAAGCCAGAGCAGTTCCTACTTGATGTGGATCTTGGCTTCTTGTACTTGAAAGCTACTGTGTGGATTATTGTAAGGGCTCCTGTGCTGAAGAAGAACATCTGATGTGTTTCTGAGTAAACTGATGACAAACGTAGAGCCTATTGCTGTTTTGTGTGTCTGAATCTTTATTTGAACCTAAGAAGACCCTGGATCGGCATTGCATATCACTTTTATACAGAAAAGGAAACTGAGGCAGCAAGAAGGTAAGTAACCTTAAGTAATCCAAAGACACGTGGATAATAAACGGTAGATCTGTGCTCAGTACTGGACAAGTTGGCTCTAGCACCCATGTGGTGCCGTGCTGCCTCTTGGCCAATCTTGATAAGGAACAGCCTTCTGGAGGAATTTGCTCCAATTTTTTCCATTCTTGGGTCACTCAACTCAAGATGCAAATCCTTGGAGGATGGGAACCTGGATGGCCTAACTGGCCCATCAGCCTACCTCTTGGTCATCGTGTCTTGATTGACAATCCCAAGGAAAATCAGAAGAAAGGGAAGGGATGCTGATTGGACAAAGACAATGAATGTCCATAGTAACTCGAGTCAGATAGGGCTCCAAGAACAGATACATAAGAGGCATTAACCTCATAAGATATTTGCTGTTGTAATTGTTGAACACTTATGTCACTCAAGGGAACCTCTCTTTGGTAGTTTTCAAAACATCCCTTGCCAGATTTTATAAAGTGTTCAATTATTCATTTATTTATTTATTCATTCACTTAACAACATTTAGAGAGCCTCGAGGACTGGAACAGAGTGCATGATGGGAAACAAGATGAAACAAGATGGATAGATATGGTGCCTTAAAAATTAGAGTGAAGATTGGGGCTGGCCTGCTGGCACAAGCGGTTAAGTGCGCGCGCTCCGCTGTGGCGGCCCGGGGTTCGCTGGTTCAGATGCCGGGCACGCACTGATGCACCACTTGTCAAGCCATGCTGTGGCGGCATCCCATATAAAGTGGAGGAAGATGGGCATGGATGTTAGCCCAGGGCCAGTCTTCCTCAGCAAAAAGAGGAGGATTGGCAGATGTTAGCTCAGGGCTGATCTTCCTCACCAAAAAAAACAAAAAAATTAGAGTGAAGGTTGATGTCAAGATGGTGATGTAAATGGACTCTAGAGAGCCCCGAGAAGGAGAAGATTCAGAGTGTGGTTTTGTGATGTCAGGCAGGAATGGCATCCCTGGGTAAAACCGTTAAGTAACTAAAGTTCGCCAGAGGCATGGGAAATAAGGTCTGGCTGATGAGGAGCAATTACAGACAAGTGGGAGAAGGCAAGAGCTAGTTGAGGGGAGAGTCTGGGTAGAGCCAGAGCCTACTGGGTCGTGGGCACAGACTGGGCTCAGTCAGAACACAGGCCCCAGTGCCCCCCAGGAGATGAGAGGTGCCGCAGTCAGGCAGGCTGGGAGAGGATGAAGTTGGGAACAGAGGATGGAGCAGGGATAATAGGATGGGGGTGGTGTTTGGACCCAGATGATGAGCCCCCAGGTGGGGTTGTTAGAGAAGAGAGAAGAGTTAGTGAGTGAGCCAAGTCGAGAGCATTTGCAGAGCGCATACCCTCAGGAAGAACTCCACTCCGAAAGTACATCCAACTGCAGTGTTGACCAATGATGACAGCTCAGGGCTTCTTGGGTGGTAGTGTCTGGTGGTCAAGGCTGGGTACTCTGGGCTGGGGGCTCGGGCAGTGGGTCTCTAACTCCACCTGTCTTTGGATGTCCCTTCCTACTGCTCCAGTGCCTCCTCCGCTCTGCTGTGGGTCCTCTCTGGCTCATGTCTCCCGGGCACCTCATACTTTGGAATTTTTTCCTTTTTACTCCTAACCCCACATCTCCAGGTATCACTGGTTGCCTGGCTAGCTAATTTGAGAAATGAATTCAAAGAATGAGGTTGGTGTTAGTGACTGAAGGGTTTAGCTGTTTTAGAGAAGGTATTTATAGTTAACTAGTCCTTGAGAAGTCGATGTGGGAACTTCAGACATTGAGACATTTCTGCTGGTTGATGGAGAGAAATACTTTTAAGAAGAAGGACCTTTGGCCAGATTTCAAACCCTGTCAAAATTCTGGCTAAGGAAGAACTTTCAGAAACGAAACCTGGCCAAAAATGATGCATATTGCTTTGTGAAGTAATGAACTCCTTGTCACTGAATGTATAGAAGTAGAATGATTACTAGTTAGAATTTTCTCAGACACTTCCTTTAGAATGGACAGGATCTGTGGCATCCTTTTAAAAATGAACTTTTCTGCGGGACCTCAATACAACAAGGAAAGAAATGTCACTGTATTGGAATTCACGGTCTTTCTCCATTTTCCCTACCTTGTGAGGGAGAAGGATTCATGCTTGCTACACCAGTGTCTCGGCTTTCCTGTAAGGAGCAAGAGGGAAGAAAAACCAAATCCCAACTAATGAAGCCAGAGCAGCTAAGCTGAGCTACATAATGGAGAACAGAGCCAGAGAAGGGAGGGGAGGGGGATGGTGAGCCATACAGACTGCATGTCGTGGAAAGTTTTTGGCTTGGCTTCCAGAGTAGGAAGGAGAGCAAGATTTCAGGAAGCAGCTGCCGTCTGTGTAGAGGATATTGAGAATGGCAGAGATTGGGGTAACGGATCTTAACGATACCTTGGTGCACATTAAGAACGCACTCCATCCCTTTGGCTTTCTGTTTAGAGGCTGAGTATAGATTTGAATTGCTTTGGGTTGTATTTATTTTGGTGGACAGCTGTTTCTGTGAACATGACTCTGCGCTGTGGTTGGACCACAAGACTATCTGGCATTCGCCGCAGGGAAGAAGCCAGATATAAAATAAAGAAATCGACAACCACTCTTGATGAAGCCAGAATGGGTGCCCGAGAGGCCCCCTCGGCCTCCCCCTTGTCCCCTGGGATGCCCGCTCTGAGTCCTGGGGCTCTCTAAAGCCCAATTTGAAATCACCCTCTGAATAAGCCCCAAAGTCCTTTCCAACTCTGAAAGCCATTGTGCAATGCCAGCCTGGCCTCACTCTCAGTCACAGACACTGACCACAAGGAAATGTAGACGCTTTCTGGTTACACATCTGAGTCGCCACATTTTGGAAAAGGTGTCCTCAGCATGGAGCCTCTCCCAGCTCTGGGCCGTGGGGTGTGGTTTTGTGAAAGGGGCCCACTGTGGTTCTGCGGGGCCCAGGTAGCATGACCTAGCTCCCTGCCTCGCCTGGGGCAACGTCTAGTTACATACCAAAGCCAGCCTCGGGATGAGGTGCTCTCATTACTCAATATTTTCCTCTTGCCTCCAGACACGACTTCTCATAAATCCCTTTGCTGTATCCCATTGGAACAGGGCTTGAGGGTTTAAACCAGTTTGTTTAGTGGGACTCTGAGTGTCCAACAAAAAAGGAATCATTTGAGATAGATTGGGATAGCCCTGGTCTTGGGCAGGCAGACTTGCAGAGGACACAGCAGACTGCCTTCCAGAGCAGAACTGCTCGAGGGGTGGACTTTTGCGTGTGGCTCTGTAGAATCTAAAGACACATAAGATAATTCCAGGTGTGGAGCTCCATTCCAGAAGCAAAACCCTGGTTCCTGGGATGACATGGTACTGGTAACCACCAGCAGATGAGATAATGTGTTGTTTCATGCTTCCCACTGAGGCACACTGAAATGACATTTCGCTGAGCATTTCCACATAGTCACGACATGTCTGTCTGAGAAGCCTACTTTTGTCCTCCAGTATGGAACTCTTTTAAAAAGAGACTCATGGGGCCAGCCCTGTGGCCGAGTGGTTAAAATTCCGCGTGCTCCACTTGGGTGGCCCGGGTATGTGGGCCTGGATCCCGGGCACTGACCTGCTCCACTCATCAGCCATGCTGTGGAGGTGTCCCGCATACAAAATAGAGGAAGATTGACACAGATGTTAGCTCAGAGCTAATCTTCCTCACCAGAAAAAAAAAAAAAAAGACTCATGACTGATTTTTTTAAACCATAAAAGTAATACATGCTTGTTTTGACAAATTTCTAGAATTCAGGAGTGCATGAATTTCTTCCCCTATAAGATCTTCTCCAATGATCTCTTCTTCTGGAGATAACTTGTTAACAATTTAGCGCATGTCCTTCCTGAGTTTTTTCTGTGAAAAGCTTGCCTTCCATCTCAGAAGACAAGAGGATACAAAGTGCTGAGGCCACTGTTTTAGATTTAAGGAGACAAGTAGGATTTGAGCAGTTGGGGCTGGTGAAGACCTGGAGAGATGCAGGGGCAAAACCCAGTCTCTCGTTCTGAGCCAATGATTTTTCCAGCAACCCTGCTTGTGTCTCGTGGCTCCATTTGCTCTTCTATGTTGTTTTTAATGCAGTTTTAATAGCCCAGACCCACGTTTGATTTATCTACGTCTACGACAGGTGGCGTAGACTCAAGAGCTGCCTCTGGGCCTGCTGCAAGGTCCTAGGTGAGCAGTCGGCAGCTACCAGGGGCTTCCTGATAAAGAGCTACTTTGAGTTTCTGGAAACCTTTAAGGTTTTCCTAATAACCTGGGGACAGAGGGGAGGACATAGGGTGTACGTCCATGATTGGGGCAAGATTTCTTTTTCCCTGTAGGAATTCCCAGGAGTCTTGGGGAGAAGATGTGTTCTAGCTCTCCTGTTGGCTGCCACTTAGGCCTTAGGACTGACTGTTAGGTTGAGACTTGTCAGCTAAAGGTCTTTAGAAACTAAAGGTTCTAGAAACTATGGGGGAAGGGGGAGCACTGTATTAATAAACAGGAATGCCTGTGCAGTGCCCAGTACAGACTAGGTCCTCATTCCCCTTTCTCTCTCTTCTTCAGTTAACAACTGTGCTTTTCCAATACACTTACTAGCCATCAATAACATGCAACCACTGTTAGTATTATTATCAACTATTGTATCATTAATGAAATTATTAATAATTTAATTGTTTTATTTAACCTGTTATATTATTATTAATAACTATTTATGAAGTACCTACTATGTATCAGGCACACTTCTGGGCACTGGGCATACATTGATGAAGAAAATAAATATTCCTGCCCTCATGAAGCTTACAACCAGTGGGAGAAAAAAGACATGAACAATAGACAAAAGAAGCAAGTAGATTTCATAGCATCTTGAATGTTGATAAATGTTATGGTGGAAAGAATAGGGAAATTGAGGGTGTAGGCAAAGGGTGAGGAGCAGATGGGTTTTGAATAGGGTTGCTTATGGTAGACCCCATGAGAAGGTGAGGTTTGAGCAAAGCCTTGAAAAAGGTGCGGGAATTAGAGAAATTTGCAGGGGGAAGGAGACTTTGGCCATTGTCTTAGGATAAGGACTTAACAATCTCAGTGCTTCCCTTCTCCATGCCAGGCCCAATCCATTATGACATTCTTAATAATTTTAGGAAACCAGAAGTAGTTCTTCATCAGGAAATGATGAATGATCAGGAAATGATGGCGGAGGTGAGGACCCCAGGGAAGATGGTATGGCTCTTCTGGAAGAAAGAAATGACCAGATGTCAACAATGACAGAGCCGTGCATGGCTGCCTAGCACCTCGGGTGACTAGTGCCAGGCATGGCCAGGGAGTGAGACTGGCAGCAGTGTGCTCTTGGTTCTGGGATTGCAGCATAGTCGCTCACTGATGTGATTGGAGGACCCAAAACATTGCTCCCCTTCCCCCAGGAAATCCCCTCCTGAAATTCCGTCATTAGGAATACACTGTTTTGGTTTCCTTTTTTAAATTGCACACTATGAGTAGTAACATATTAATCTAAATCAAAATCATATTAGTGATTGATCAGTTTTCTCTCTCTGCTAGGAGAGATTCAGGATGTAGGGGTTTGAGGAGGGGAGACATAGCCGGGAAGGATCTGGAAGGAGAGATCCTGGCACTGCAGCAAACGGCATGGGTGTCTCTGAGTCCACCAGCTCAGTTATATCCACGTACCCACGGAGAGCAAGGGGAAAGTCCCATCACTGACACTGATCGATTCCCCATAAATCGAAGTGCATCGAAGTTCTGGAAAAGTCAAGACAAGTCTGCCAATTGAGAACTGATAGGGAGAGAGTTGCCTTAAAAAAAGTTGCCTTTTTTTAAATCCCTCAGTCAGGGAGAGAAATCTACTCCACGGTCTCTTCTAGTCACTTGCTGATTTAAAAGCTGGATCCCTACAAGTCTCTATAAGTAGAGATCTTGACCAAGGTTTTCCATAGAGTTCTCAGTGTCCCGAGGGTAAGTGATTTCGGGGAACTTATTGTCCTGTATTGACTGTACCCACTATGGGATGCACAGAACAAACACAACATTCAGTTTATCCCTCTCTTTGCTCAATACTTTTCTCCAATCTCCTTTTCAAACACCCCTTTTGGAGGGAGGACTCTCCCTGCCTGTCACAGTCATGAAAGTATTACGTCTGATCTATTTGAATGGCAAAAACCCAGAGGCTACCAACACAATTTCTGTATGTAGCAGATGCTGGGTATTGGTTACATGACTGAATGCTGTTGAAGGAATGGGTATTTATAACAATTTATGCTCAATTGGTGTTCAGCAGATATCAACAAGCTTTTGCATATAGCACTTCGTTTAATCCTCACAACATCCTGGTAGATATTTTCGTTGTTTTCAATTTAAACATGAAGAACGTGCTCAGAAAGTTTAGGGGAACCATCTAAAGTCACACAGCCAACAAATAGAACTTCAGCCCAGTTCTAGGTTCTTGCTAGTACCCACCAATCTGAGTGAGGGGTAGTCTTTCCATAATAGGCAACGTGAATGCACCCTTGTCATAGATATTTGAATACACTCTATACCACAGATAACCAATAAAAATGATGGGTCAGTATATGTCCTCATGACCTAGCTTTTTTTTTTTTTTTTATCATGAATATTTAACCTGGATGATCCAAAGATTAGAAAAATGAGAAGTCTAGCCAGAGGACAGTTTGTTAGAGAGAATCTCTGACCTTGAATAACCTCCAACCCTTACCCCCACCCTCCCACCAAGTTTTGTAGATATGCGACATCTGATTACAAAATGATGTCATGCATACTTTACACAAAGGAAAAATAATAAGCATTTGCTTCTGTCGTTGGGCATTTTGTGATCTGTGATAACGTTCCATGTTTAGGCTTGGCCTAGTACAGCATTCTCAAATGTTAGTGGACATGAGAAGCAGCCCAGGGGGCTTGTTAAAAATGCAGTTTCTGGGGCCGGCCCGGTGGCATAGTGGTTAAGTTTGCACACTCTACTTTGGTGGCCTGGGGTTCGCAGGTTTGGATCCCGGGTGCGGACCTATGCACCGCTTATCAAGTCATGCTGTGGCAGGCATCCCGCATATAAAAGTACTCTATACATATAAAGTAGAGGAAGATGGTCACGGATGTTAGCTCAGGGCCGATCTTCCTGACAAAAAAAAAAACAAACCCAAAAACTGCAGTTTCCCTGGTCACACTTGCCATTCTGTTTGGAAGTCTGTATTTAGCAACATCTCAAGGTGGTTCTGAGGCAGGTGGCCCAGTAGACACATTGGCAGGAACATTGGCTTAGAGTCACTCAGAAAATTGTGCTCTTATGTGACTTGAGGCTTTCAGGACACCAACTGGGAGCTCAAAAAGTCCACACCTTGTTGATTCTCACCTGAAGTCTGGCTTTCAAGGTTTGCCAGCATTACTTACCTTGGCTGATGGCCGCAGTTTCTCACCGCAGACCTGCCATGGTGTGTGGGTTTTTTTATTTGGTTGGAACTATGGGACCGGGGCCAGGGATGGATCTCTTCTTAAAATGCCTCCTACTTTTTATAATGATCAAAAGCACTATCTGTGTCTGAAGGTCACCGCGTAAATGTCCCACCAATGACTCAAAATGGTGCAAGGAGTCGTTACTGGTTGCCCAAATTCTGCACCTGTTTCTTTTCTTTCCTTGTTAAATATTTGCTGTCTGTCTGAATTGGGAAAGGCTATTTCACACCAAAAGCAAACGGGGATGGTTTTGGCTGATGCCTCTTTGTACTTTTTTGAGGTTTCATTTTCTTGAGAAATGCACAGTGGGTAGAACGGCTGTCTATGCCTCCTCCTAATGGGCTATTCATAAAAGTGCCCCTCGGGTCAACCAGCTTGTTTTGTCTGTTCCGTGGGTTTCTGGAGGCTCTGTTTGCTCACCTGTACTTGGATTCCAGATGTTTTTAAGAATCTTTCTGTGTGGCCCTATATAATGTTATACAGCAGCAATAACTCTTTCAAAGGCGCGTGACTTTGTAAGAAATTCTGACTGCTTATTGTCTCGAAAGTGTCTGTGGTTTATAATTAAGCATTTCATTAATAGCTGCCAAGGTCTTTTGGTCAATGAATTGACTTTATTGAGTTGGTTTTTTCCCCAACAAATTCAATATGGTTTTATGTCTATACTTTGGTGATTTGTGAATTTTGTTAAATTGAGACCCACGCATGAGGCACTTAGTAAATGATTTTTAGTAGATGATCACAGTCAAAACGCATCCACAGAAATTTATCTCAATCAAAATTATGCCTATATATATTTTTGTTGAGGTATAATTGACATAACATTATATTAGTTTCAGGACTACAACGTAATGATTTGATACCTGTGTATATTGCAAAATGATCACAGGTCCAGTTAACATCCATCACCATATATTGTCACAGAATTTTTTTTCTTATATGAGAACTTTCAAGATCCAATCTCCTAGCTACTTTCAAATATGTAATACAGTATTATTAACTACAGCCACCATAAAAACATGCTTATATTTTAAAAGAAACTTGGAGAAAGCAAAATCTAGCAAGCGTAGGGGTGTAGGAATCTTAATCTTTAAAGAACATTCTAAGAAAAATTTCCATCTAATACAGAGTAGACAAATAATACACTGACCTCCCGTGTATCCATCACTAAGCTTCAACAGTTATCAATTTATGATCAATTTTATTTTTCTATAGTTTCTCTCATTACTCCTACCCCTGATTATTTTGAAGCAACTCCTAGGCAAATCAGTCATATAATTTCCTATGTAAATATTTCAGAATGTATTTGTAAAAGACAAAGACTATGCTATTAAAACATAATCACAGTATATATAATAATACACAGTAATCACACAAAATCAATAGAAAATCCTTAATAACATCAGATATTCAGTCAGTATTCATGTTTCCTTAATTGTTCCAGGAATGCTTTCTTGCTCACGTGCTCTCTCTCTTTCCTTTTTTTTTTCATATGAATCAGGATCCAAAAAACTCCATACAATGAGATTGGTTAAATATCTTGACATCTCTTTTAATCAATGGATACCTTCCTCCATTTCTTCTTGTTTTTCTCGTGATTTTTTGTTGTTGTTTTTGTTGAAGAAATCGTGTAGTATGCCCTAGAGTTCCCATAGTTTGGATTTTGCTGATTCCATCCCCCTGATTATGTTAGATAAAATAAAATCCATCAGTATCAGTTCACACTGATACTTCCAATTGAAATTCAATACTAAGAATTTTTACTTACTCTCTTCTCACATTTGTGTCTTTTTTCTCTCACTCTCCCAAATCCCAGTTCTTAACAACGGCAACATAATTACTCACTTGTTTATCCTGTTCTGCTCACAAGACAATCTCAGAATAACAATGCCAACACCAGTAGCAACACCATGATTACTGAAGCTAATTTGTGGTAATTTTGTTTTGTAATTATTTTTGTCTCTAGGTATGTACAGTTTAACTCCGTGGTGTGCTGGTAAATGTTTAATAACCAGTATTCCGGAAATGAAGAAACAATAACAACAAACCAAAATAAGCAGAAGCCTGATCTGTTCGGTGGTGTACGTACCCTGAGTGGCCGCTTTCAAGCTACGGACCAGACGTCACTGAACGCACAGTTGGGAAGAGATGTACACGGCTTGCGAAAGCCAGTGCTGGCTGCTTGGGGAATTCCTCTACTTTGGAGTCACTCAAAAGGGTTCCTCACTGTGTGGATGTGCCAAGAACTGGACACACAGGTTCATTTGTTTCATTTCACTTTAAAGTTTTAGGGGTAACTTTGTAAACTTAAATTTTGTCTTATAATGACGCAAAATATTTACAGTGTTTCAGAGTCAAATCTACAAATATTCAAAGAAGTCTAGCTTCCACCCCACCACCTTCACCCATGTCCTCCCTCCCCCACAGATAAGGATTTATTTCAAAATATTATGGTTTCTGTCCATTGCTTTTGAATTTTATTGTATTTTAGATATATATTCCCCTTCTTAGATAAACAGTGACACTTTTATCTAAGCACACACTTTTCTACACTTTGCTTTTTCCACTTAATAATATATCCTGGAGGTCATTTCAGAGTAGCGTAAAAGATACACCCCATCCTTTTTCAGCTGAATAGTGCTCCATTTTCTGAATGGACCGTAGTTTATTTAACCAGTCTTCTACTGAGGAACAGTTGAGTTGCTTCCAATAATTTTAACTAAACTTTTTCTTTGACGTTGACCAGATAGTACATACCATAGTTTAAAATTCAGATGGTCCAAAAGAGTATACAGTGAAAATACCCTTCTCACTTCTTTCCCCCAGATGGCTAGTTCCCATCCCCAGAGGCAACCTATGTGTTTAGCATACAGACACTCCTATTTGTGCTTGCAAGGTGAGGACTGTTATTATTAATTTTACTTAGTAAGGGAGATAAATAAGAAGGAGAGAGCTGAAATATTTCAATCAATTTCAGTCCATGACATGTCATTGGATATGGGACTACCCATGAGGCTTCCAGATTGCAATTGGCTTTTCTATTATATGCGTATGCACCTGCTTTTCAACTTCCACGTCAGAATAGCAGAGTTACAAAGGGATTATTTGTTAAATTACCCTTGTCTGGATTGAAGTCAGGGAGTAATGATCTGAGAGGAGTCATCACTGCCATCATCATCAGATGATGAATTTTCTCTAATTATTATGTTCTGATATGAACAAAGACAGTGGCATGCTGAGAGTTAGATAAAGCAAATTAAACGAGAAACCATTTTCTAAAGTAAAAGAAGTTGATTCAGACATATCTTTGAAAATATACAAAAGACACACATTTTGTTCTACTGGAGGCAGTGTAACAAGAGCCTAGTACTAAAAAGAAAAAAACTCCAGACATATCACTATTAGCAACTGTCAATATTACACATTACACATAGTGGTGGGAGCTTATGAGTATCATGTAGAGAGAAAAGTGAAAGTTGTGAGAGTTCCTTTTCGGAGGTAGTCAGCCTCTCAAATGTTCCAAATTGTCCAGGCCTCCCAGTACTTAGGCCCCCATGTGTTCTTCTCTCATACTGAA
Organism: Diceros bicornis minor; assembly: GCF_020826845.1. Taxonomy (NCBI): domain Eukaryota; kingdom Metazoa; phylum Chordata; class Mammalia; order Perissodactyla; family Rhinocerotidae; genus Diceros; species Diceros bicornis. The sequence goes on along the minus strand of NC_080776.1, from coordinate 6,623,655 downwards.
TCAGGGCTGACTCCATGTAACCAGTCAAATATGATGGGAGTGACAATGTGTGATTTACGAGGCTGGGTCATAAAAGGCATTGCAACTTCTGTTTTGGTCTCTTAGATTCTTTGCCCTGGGGGAAGCCAGCCACCAGCCTGGGAGAACACTCAAGTAGCTCTGTGGAAAGATCCACAAGACGAGGAGCTGACCAGTAGCCAGCGTCAACTTGCCAGCCATATGTGTGAGCCACATAGAAGTAGATCCTCCAGTCCTGCAGATGGCTACAGCCCTGGCTGTGTCTCACTACAACCTCATGTGTGACCAAGGCCAGGACTGCTCAGACGTGCCACTCCTGAATTCCAGAGCCACAGAGAAACAATCCATATTGTTGTTATTTTACATCACAAGTTTTGGGGGGTAGTTTGTTACTCAGCACTAGATAATTAATATACTATCTCAATTGCAAGTTAGTAGGTAACAATTTTCACAATAACTTTACAAGATGGGCATTTTCTAAAATAATACTTGTTGTTCTTTTCTGGTTATAACAGTAGAAAAATTGGAAAGTACAGTAAAGTTGTAAGAAAAAACCAGAAAGGACCTTCAACATACTTTGAGTTAGGTCATATTATCCCCATTATACAGCTTAAAAACCCAAGATGCAGAGAGGGAAGAAACATGTTACAGAGTTACTGGAGTTACAAGCTCCATGTTACAGAGCTACTAAGTGGTATAAGCAGTATTTGAACACAAGCTTGTTTAACTCAACTATATTGTCTCTATATTCTGCTAATCTTAACAAAAACGGAATTAAATACTAGTGCTGTTTAAATGAAAACTCTGTGTAGCAAAAATATCCCTAATCCTTGGTCTCTGCTCATCTATTCATCCACACATTCAACAACTAACTATTGATCACCTACTGTGTATTAGGCTCTGTGCTAGGTGCTGGGGACACACACGTGAACCAGACAGACACATCTGGTTCCTGCTCTCATGGAGATTACAGTATAGTGGAAGACATTGACATTAAAAAGATAAACACACAACAAATATAGGAGATTCAAATTGCTGTGAGTGCCAAGAAGTACATGCATTGAGAAAGAATGCCATCATTTAGAATAAAATTTAGATTGATGGGTCAGGAAAAGCTGGATATTTTAGTTGAGACCTGTAAGAGGTCGGAGTCAGCCAGGTGAAGACCAGGGACCAGAGAATTCCAAGCAAAGGGAACATCATGTGCTAAGACCTTGAGTGGGAAATTGATTGGCATATTTATGGAATCAAAGGTAGCGTTGCTGGAGAGTCATTCATCGGTGAAGAAAGGTGTGAGGTCAAGCCGGAGAAGTGGCTGGGGCCAGATCACATGTGTGGGTTAGCATGGAACATGTTACAAGGTGCGGGTTTCATCTTAGGAGCAAAGGGGAATCTCAGAGGGACTTTTAATTTCTGATTTGCATTTAAAGATCATTCTAGCTGCTGTGTGGAGAAAGCTTGAGAAGAAAGATAAAGAAGGTAAGAAGTGGGGGGATCAGCAGGGATGCTTTCTTAGCTCTGCAGTTGATAAGGTGATGTGGTGTTCTGAACTAGGGTGACACGAGTGGATTGAGATTACTAGATGGATTCGAGACTTGGTAAAAGATTGACTATGCAGATGAAGGAATGCTTACAGAAATAAGCACCCGGGTGCTCAAAGTGACATTTATGAAGGTGGGCAAGACTAGAGGAAGAACAGATTTGTCTGGGGTATTAAGAATTCGGTTTTATATATTGTGATTGTCAATTCCATAGTGTTTGGGCAAGATAAAAGAATGTGGCAGTCCTTGGGAAAGGATTTGTCTTACATCCAGTTCTCGTTTTGACAGCCACCAGCTGCTTACAGATAACCATCTATCGAGGTACCTTCTCATGCATTTCTTCCGCTAATGATCTTATGTTTGAGGATCTCACACTGCAGATAAGGAAATGTGTTACTTGTTAACATAGCTCTGGCCAGACAACCCTTTAGGATGAAATGAGTCGCTGCTAACCACATTAGAGCAGTCACCTGGAGGGGTCTCCTTTGAAGAAAACATTCCTACACTTTTCCTTTTTGGTCACTGCCAAGGGAGTAGGGGATTTTGTTCTTCAAAGATCATGTATTTGTGATAAAAATCTTTACTGTTTACTCCTCTTTGGCATACTGTCTCTGGATGTTTTCTGAATAAAATACAGTTAACTGGCAGAGCACAGAACTGTTTCATTATAGTGCATGCACATTTTAAGTAGATAAATCACTTAATTAATTTCTTTAGCTATTTTAATATTGCTTGTTTCAAAGAGACATAGGTATGTAAATTTCCTCTTTCAGAATATAAGAGGCTAATTCACTTTTCATGTATCTACCAGATGTTCTTGGGGGCAGTAAGATATAAATAGAATTCACTAAATTATATCTTTGGGTAAAAATAGGCCTTAGCTGTTGAAATACAGAAAAGAAAATATAAAATAAAATAATGTTTTTAAAATTTAAAACAATCCCTCAAAATAAAACTAGATCTTGCATGAAATTCTTTGGTTATTTAACTGTTCTAAAAATGGGTTTTGGGGTGGTATTATTTTCTGAACAGCAGAAAGAACTATTTTTTCCTTGAGAATTTCTCCTCCTTACTTGATCTCTTTGCCAGTGGGATTTCTCTCAAATCACACTCATTTTCTCTGAGTATGGATAGCAGCAGCTTCGAGAATGTAAGCTTGTTATTTGCAGGTGTCTCAACACAGTGGAAAGAGCACCAGCCTGGGCATGTGGCGGCTCCCTGGGAGGGAACTTCTACCTCCGAGTCAACCACCTGGCGCCATTTCTTTATGGAGAAGTAAGACGCTGTTGGCAATACTTGCCCTGGTGGGTTTGTGTGAGGATTAATGAGCTGGGTATGAGCTCAGAAACCAGCAAGTATGACTCTACCAAGGTAAGATGTTCTGCTTTCTCCTGTGTGGGGGAGGTTTTCCTTCAGTTGCCCCTCTTCTCATCCCCACTGTCTCTGACTTGGCAAAGACCACCTTCCTCTCTGCCCTAGATGTTTGAACAGACTCCTTGACTCCAGCCTTGTCCTTCTCCAGCCTTTCCTCCTCCATACTACCCATGCCACTTTCCCAAATGCAGATCTCATGAGGCTGCCGCCCTACTTAAACTGAATGGTGCCTCTCTGTGTCTTACAGAAAAGTCTGAGGTCTGTGAAATGGCTTTTGGGGCTCCCCCCAGATGCCCCCTCTCTATTCTGCCACCACTGCTCCTGTGACACTGACTCACCTTCCACCTTCGGAACTCCCCCTCTGGTTGTGTTCCTCTGGGTCTTGGCTGCTCTCTCTTCCTGGAAGCCCCTTTTCCCTAGCCAGCCTGATGAGTTACCCCTACTTACTTTCTTGCCCTAGCTTAAACCTCACCAACTCTTCCCCAACTCCCAACCCCCTGTTTTCCTCACCTCATTTATCTCTTCTGCTTTCTGGTTGTTTGGGACCTATCCCAATTTTAGCCCTTGTCACACTGTTTTGTAATTACTTGTGAAACTCTAAATGTTCCAGGCTTTGGTAGTCTGAGGAAAAATGAAACAACTTTCAGCACGGTGCGTCATCCAAAGGGCTCTTCTGCCTCCTCTGTTCACATAGGAACCTCCTTGTAAAGCTTCCCTTTTCAAAGAATTTCTGGAAGTTCCAAGAGGGGTTATAGGTGGGTCCACGAGTCCTTGCTCCCCTGCGCTATGGTGGCTGGTGAGGCGGCTGGTGACTGACTGATTCCCTCTCCCTCTGAAGCTTCAGTTTGAACCATCATGGAGGTGGGCCACCATCATGCCCAGTGAAGAGGGATGTGAGAGGCTTGAGGTGAGTCGTATTGCATCCACTGTACCCTCTAGCTGAGGGGCAAATCCCTGTCTGGTCTCCCTTGGTGCCTTTTTGAGTCAGAAGAATGTTCCTTCCCTTTGTGGAGTATTCACCGGGGGCTGGAAGCCTCCGAGAGTTACAGAGGCAATGATGACCCTGCTGTCAGTTCACGCTGTGCTCTGCTGATCTCCCAGGACTCATAATGTCATGGATCTGGGTTGGGGTATAGTCTAGTGAAAAGCCTTATTGATGGTCCCAACAAGAGGGTTGATATGGAATGGTTAATATAAATACAGAAATCCTGGCTTGTCTGAAATATATAATTCCAAAAGCCGGGGAGGTGTGGAACTTTTGAGCATCATTTTTATGTTTATGATTTTTTTTCAATCCCAGAGACTATGAGAGCCAGCATCCTAGAATTTCCAGAAGTCACAGTCTAGACTAGAGATAAGACGCTCCAGTCTCTCCAGTCAATCTTCTTCCCTTCTCTCCTCACCAGGGGAGGAACTTGTTTTATAGCTCTGGCATCTCTGGGGATATTATTTAGGCTGATAGAAAAGAAGAATTCCTTAGATGAAAAAAAAAAAAAGATGAATATTTCAGATGAAAAATTAGAGATGTGTCTGATAATTTCTGGCATAGATGGGGAAGAAGTCCCAATATGTTTTTGTGGTTATACAGCCAAAGATTATGTTAACTACATGAATGATGTGACTTGACTGGGAAAAGGCAACCTGAGAGTAGTTTAAGACTCCTTGGTTATGTAATTATATATCCAGAAGGTACCAGATCCAGCAGAGTGATAGATTAAAAATTATAATCAGTGTTTTTAAGCATTTAATTAGCATATTGAACATTGACGATTCAGACCCTAATTAAGTACGTAGGCTGCTAACAGAGGAAGTTCTGATTTTTATAGTTACATAGGAGCCTTACTCCCCAGTGAAGGAAAATTTTAACTAATCATATAACGTTTCTCTTCCACATCTCTTGGAGCAAGAAATCAAAACTATCCTTTGTTGCTCTTAGATTTGGGTAGGGGAGAGAACTCAGGGAGGTGTAGGAGGGAATTAGGTTGCTCTATCGAAAAGATAAACTAAGTATGTTCATCATCACAATTTCTTCCTGTATCTGAAATAATTTCACATGTGACTCTTCAGAGCATTGCGGATAACCTTTAAAATACTATGCCCTTTCTTATAGCACTGAAACCAGAAATCTTTTTTCTTTCAATGCCATGAATCTATTTAGAAGTAATTTTGCCTTATAGCCAAGGGTAATCTCATCACTGAGCAATGCTTCTATTTATATGTCTGTCTCTCAGAGCCTGTCTGTATCTTGAAGAAATCCCAAATGCAGGAGGCAGGATATAAAATTGAATACCATCATGTAATATCCCCAAAGGGAGTTGTTTAGTGTTTTCTTATCCAGTTACCCATGGCTACAGGGAAAGATTTTTCAAAATTCAATACAAATTGTGTTAGCTTGTTTTTCTTCTTGACACCCTTATGTCTTCTTTGATCACAGATTTTAGAGGAAAGGAAAAATATTCCTTTAGATCTCTCAGTGTCAAGAGGCACCCAAATAGCTACTCCATTGCCCTTGCAGGGAACTGTTAATTGTGTGGAAGGGCAAAGATATCTCAGAGTAAGCATTCTGGGACCTCAATAAAAGATGTTTGCTCTGTTCAGTGTCAGAAGGGTCTTGGGCGCTAGCCGAGGGGAATTAATTATTGAAGGAATTTATTAGGAGGTAGTTGTCTCTAAAAGACAGTTCCATTTGTCATATCACCGATCAAGCATCAATTAATCAACAGGTATTTAATTATTGAGAAACTCTTATGTTTTGTGTACTTTTATCTATTCTGTAAAACAGCATTAGTTGAAAGCTTGGCCTTCATTGGGTTCATAAACTGTAGTCACTCCACAAAGAGCCAGAGACTCCAGAATTTGAAAGTGGAAATGTGTACCTTCAAGTGTAGAAAATGGTACCCTCGTGGTTCATCAGGCTATGGAATTCTCCATATCTCACTGAGGACATTAAATTGCAGTTAATACAGGAGAACATGTGCTCTTATTCGTTTTAATTTCCTTGAAGTGATCTTTTAACAGAAGAGGTTAGTCTCCATGCAGTTTAGAAAGAGAAGGCCGAAAAAGTGAGGCGTGTTTGTACTTATCCTGCTGGGGGAAGAGCCTCATCGTCTCCAGCAGACCTAGCAAGGTAAGCTGCTTCCTGAAGCACACACGGTCAGCCTCACTGCCACTGTCTGAGGGAAATTCGTCATGGAACCATCTAATTACCTTGTTTGTGATTCTGTGTTCACCACACAACCTTGTGCGTACATGGTTTGTTTCATCAGGGGCAGGAGGACCATGATGTATCAGGATCCGCCAATATTAGGGACCCCTTTCCTCCCTGTCCTAGAGCATAGTTTGAGTCTTTAAATTACCATCAGGTGAAAATTTCAGGACATAAGGAGACAGAAATCTATTGAAGGGATGCATAAGCTTTGTAAATCCCTTTCAAATGCAATGCCCAAACTATAATACCCACAGTGCTTTCAACCCTTGATCCAAAGGTAGTCCCAGTGTCCTAAGTGTCTGAAGCCCTGAATTAGCGTGGATCCACTTGTGTTTTCATGTAAACAACAGAGGGGATACCGAGAGTCAACAGCCAAACCTTCTTAGGGAATTTCTGAGCTAGAGTTCTAGAAAATGGATGAGGGGTCTTGACTCTTTTTCAGACCTGTCTTTAAAGAAGTGATTATATCCTGTCCATTTCCTACTCCCACTAGGCCCCACCTATTGCAAGGCTACAATCAACCTCACCCAGACAGAGTCCATTAGAATTTGAACCAAATGGTAAGTCTTCTTCAAAATATTTTAGGGATCAGGATATTTAAGCAAAGGCAATTCAGGCAGGAATTTATATGTTATTCATCTTCCTTCTGGCCAATCACGTAGACATCTTATAGGAAAGGACAGTGTAAGAGTAGATCTACTTGGTTTAAGAATGATAGTTATAGTATTGATATTACTTGGTCCCAGAAGAAGGAGCAATCTTTATTGGCTGGTGTGAAGGAAGACTCTTTATAGGTCTTCATTTGGAAGATCATCCAAATATTTAGAGAAAACACAAAGAGTCTTAGCCACTAGGAGAGTACATTCCTTTTTGATGTTGAATATATCGTCAATAGGGTTTATAAAAAATCTCCCATGGTTTAGTTAGTGTGATTCAGCCCTCTAGGATCTGTTCTACCATCAATGAACTGGGGAGGGGATCAAAATCCAGATCTTCAAAGAGCCAAGTAGAGGACCAAGCAAACCAAGGACCTATCGGAAACTTCACCGAGGTAGAGACGTCCCATGAAGCTCAGCCTGGGCAGCCAGCCTACAGCACACATGTCTATCTCCATTTTTTTCTTGTCATTGTCTCTCTCACTCTTCATTCCCTTCCCATGTTATTAACTACAATAAAGTTTGGGAGAGATATAAAGTATAAAAGTAAAACACATAAAATATGAACAGTACAAAACTAAGTATAATTGCTGATTAGCTTACTCTCCTGCTTAAAACTTCTCATTGCCTGTATTAGTAGTTTCATCCAGGTTTCTCTCATGGCAGAGAATGTGGCAAGAACAGCCTGAATCAGTCAGGAAATTTATTTTAGACCTCTATTTTTTATGTTAAAAAAGCATGCAAGTTTTGTATTTTACTGCCAAACACTGTCTTGTTTGTTTTAGTCTATAAAGAATGTCTTTCCCTTAATATCTATATGAAAAATTTATGTTCCAGAAAAATGATCCCCATTCATTTGTGTTTTTCTATAAGCTCTAGCCAACCACATGTGCTCCCGTGGGTAGACATACATTAGTTTGAGAAGTAGGAGCTTCCACAGTGAAATCCACGCTCTGCAGCCTGGCATACAGAGTCTTTACACATGTTGTTCCCTTACAGCCAGACCTGAGTTTATGCTAATGAAGTGACTTGGTGGGCCCCTCAATAGCTTCAGGATGGGGCTGGTTGCCAGAGGACCCAACCATGTGATTAGAGGGTTGGAACTTTCAGCCCATCCTCTGACTCCAGGGAGGAGAGAGGGGCTGAATATTGAGTTAATCACCAATGACCAATGATTTAACCATCATGCTTACGTCAGAGAACCTCCATAAAAATCTGAAACAACAGGGTGCCTGGAATGCATTTTTATCCCGTCTACTCCCCCTCTGTCCGTCCCTCTAAGGAGCTCCTATTCATCCTTCAATACCCAGCCCATTTGTCTTTCTCCTCTATGAAGCCTTCCTTGACTTTCTAAAGCAAAGTTTATCACATTTTCTTTTGGGAAAATATAAGCTGGATATTTCAAAGGACTCCAGTTTTCTGAGGATAACCTTTTCCTTTGATAACAAAATGCATTGGATTGATCCCCAATCCACATACAGTACAAGGTCCAGTCTCCCTTCCAACATTTCCAAGGGTTCTCAGGGAGGCTGACAACTTTTTGCTTTTTGAGTTCTCAACTATCCAACTTGCTTCCCTGCTTCTCCCCAGGCATGGACTAGCTCCTTCTAGATTCCCCCAAAGCACCACTAGCAAAAAAAAATGTGTAAAAAAGATGTTTATTGAAGTGTTCAGAATAACAGAGGGGAGTCACAAACAGTACATAACAGGGGACAACCTGAAATTCAATGTTTGGTGCTTTAAGTTCTTGGTGACCCCATGTGGGAGCCTCTCACAGCCAATCCCTATCCCTAGACGTCACCTGCTGCCATGCTGCTGGCGCCTGTTCTCCTTTCTCCTTGCCCTTTCCTCTGAGTCTTCAGGGCCCCCCAACCTCCTTCCTACCAAGCTGCCAGGGGACAGTCCCAGAATCCTGCTACTATATATTGCAGAGCAATTTAGTGCCTTCTTTGTCTTATTTCTTCTTCATTTACATTAGTCAAAGGGTCCTCTCCTTTCACAATCAAAGAGGCTATTCTCAATAAAAGAGAACAATTTCCTTCCTAAGAGCAATCTTTAACCCTTTAGAGGAAAAGGCTCAAACTATAGTCAGCTCTAAGGGTAGATGCCGCGACATGCCGCCCAGATCGAGCTATAGGAATGGAGGATCTGCTCCCTCAGCTGCTGCGAGTGGCAGAAAGCTCTCAGCTGTCAGTTCCCTTCAGGGATGGCTTCAGCTGCAGAGAGCCACCTTGCTCAAGGTCATATCCTCTTCCTGGAGTAGCCCACATCCAATGACCAGGTTGAAGCACCCCCTTGCCCCAAGTGCGACAATTCTGAAGGGCCATCCCAGCCTCAGAGCTCTTCATGGGGTTAGCAGAGGTGTTTGCTGAGGTTGCACCCTGCTCAACTTCTTCAGCCCCATCCTGCTCCCTTTACCTCTCTTCCTCAAGAGTTGATCCAAAACACTCTACTCCCTAAAGACCAGCTGCATGCTAATCTCCTTCTCAGAATCTGCTTCCTGGGAAACCAAACCTGTGACACTCTGCTTCACAAGTTATTTATCCTGTCTTAAGTTTGAGGCTTTGTCTGTTTGTTTGTCAAATGGGAATCCTATTAGCATCCACCGTATAGAGTTGGGATGTGTATTAAGGTACATGAAGTACATAAAGTGCTCAGCAGAATGCAGGGCACGTTCCAAATAGTAAGTCTTCACTAAATCTTATGCATCTTTATTATTGTGGTGGTGTTATTACTACTTCTGTACTGAGTGCCAAAACATGCCATAGCACTTAGTGCATTGTATTAAAATTGCTTATTTATATTCTGGGTGTCCAGTGAGGAGAAACTTACACTATTACTACAATTATGACTCTTCCTCCTTCTTTTTCTTCTTTAAAAGAAGCTGTTGCTGAGGCAGTGGTGGACACATTTGTTGAGCCTGAGGTCCTTCCAGGGGGAAAGGGATCAAGACTCCACACCTTCCTCCCAAGATTCGAAGTTAGTCACACCTGCCAGTGTTGATTGAGGGATCCTGACAAAGTCTGGTGCCCGAGATAAAGATCACCGTAGCCCAGTCATTATCACAAACGAACATTTCCTCCCACATTTCCAAACTCATCCTGGACTGGTAGGGGTGGTGGTAATGTCCCGGATGAGAACTTCTCCAGCAAAATGGAGCCCAATCTCATTTTTCATCCTTCAAGACAACTGGTTACACTTTTCATTTATGGAGCCTAAGAGAATTGTTTCATAAGCCCGATTCCATAATGTCTGTCAAACCAATTCAGTTGTATATGGGAGGCTGTGGTATGTTTTTACCTGGCGATGCCTCTGACACCAAATTTGGGTTGTTTTTTCCCAACACCAACCTATTCTCCAACTCTCCAGACACCAACTGGGTGTCCTATAACTCAATTCAGTTCTGACACTACTCAGTATTAGTACAGACTGCACGGGTTAAGAGCTCACTCCCACCTGACGACTGCTACTTCGGATGCCAATCACAAGTCCCCGGCCTCCCATAGTTCTGACAGACCAGCTATAAGTCAGGCGTTTCCACACCCCACCCCTAAGTTTTGATAATTTGCTAGACTGGCTCACAGAACTCGGGAAAAAAGTTTACTTACTCTTACCAGTACAACTGAGGAACAAGCAAATGGAAGAGATGCAGAAAGCAAGGTGCAGGAGGGGGTGTGCAGAGATTCCATGACCCCTCTGGGTGAACCCCCTCCCAGCACCTCGATGAGTTCACCAACCCAGAAGCTCTCTGAACCTCAGTGTTTTGGGTTTTTATGGAGGGTCCATTATGTAGGCCATCGTCCATTGCTAACTAACTCAATCTCCAGCCGCTCTCTCCTCCCTGGAGTCAGAGGATGGGCTGAAAGTTCCAACCCTCTAATCACATGGTTGGTTCCTCTGGCAACCAGCTCCATCCCAAAGCTATCTAGGGGCCCACCAAGTCACTTCATTAGCATAAACGCAGGTAGGGTTGAAAGGGACTTAATACGAATAACAAAAGATGCTCCTCTCACCCCTATCACTCAGGAAATTTCAAGGGTTTTAGAAGCTCTTGTGCCTAGGACCTGGGACAAGACCAAATATATATTTTTTATTATATCACAGAGATACAGTAAAAAGATATGGCAAAGAGGTACAAAAAGGGGAGACATAGGTTTTTAAATCTCTCCTGAGTGCCAATTTTCTTGGTGTTGAGCCAGGTAGGGCTAGCACTTGATAAAATTTTGAAATTGTTTTCTGATTTTTGAAGCTTGCAGCTTTCCTACCCCTTCAGGACCCAGTCCCTCTCCCCTCTAAAAGAGGAGTCTGAAACCAAACAACTAACTCACATCCTTAAATAAAGGTGTAAGATCATAGCATTGCACTTGAGTTATTTCCCTGAGATACTTTCATTTTTAATGGAGACAAGGCCCTAGTAGTTTAAGCCAAATGTAGTTGTAATTATAAATTCCCAGACATTTAAACAAGATGGCAGAGGTATTGGATAGGCGAGATTGAGTAAGAGGCCTTTCTTAAAATAACTTAATTATTCCCAACAGTATTCCAAACTATGAATACCTTTGTCTACACTCTAAATCAGAATTCCCAGCCTCTGATTCTTCTGGTCATTATTAGTTCTACTGAGTCTTACTGTAGCTAAAACAAAAATGTAAAAATGGTGTGTTAGGGAGAACTTTGGTCAGTCATTTCACAAGTATACAGTAACGTATGTCTATAGAAAATTGTCGATATTATAGACATGTCCAAAGTGGGAAATAAATACATGTATGAGTTATCTATTGCTGCACGACAAATTACCCTAACACTTAATGGCTTACAGTAAAGTGTATTTATTACTCATCATTTATTTGGATCAGGAATATGGCCATAGGTTAGCTGTGTCCTTTGCTTCATGGTCTTTCACATGGCTGTAATCAAGGGGTCTTCCCAGTGCTAGGTCTCATCTGAAGGTTCAACTGGGGAAGGATCTACTTCCAAATTCACTTATGTGGTGTGGGCAGTGTTCAGTTCCTCAAGGGCTGTTGAACTTGAGTGCCTCAGTTCCTAGCTGGCTGTTGGCCAGAGGCCACCCTCAATTCCTTGCAATGTGGGCAAGTACACTATACTCCCCACAATGTGGCATGTTGCTTTATCCAAATCAGCAAAAGAGATAGTCTACAGGTAAGAGGCAGGTCACAATCTTCTGTAACCTGGTCACAGGAGTGACATTCCCACAACATAGCCATATTCTATTGGTTAGAAGCAAATTACTCAGTGGAGGAGACTACTTGTGAAATGCTAAGAAACATGGATCACTGGGACCATCTTAGAGGCTGCCTGCCTCAGTGCTGCCCCAGAAAGAGGAAAGTATGTTCAAAGATATCATGAAATAGAGAAAAGGTTCCACTGAAATACACAGCTACTTTTGGAACTGCAATTGCAGAGACATGTTCAATGGAGAAGTCTCTCCTAAATCAGATCAAATTTCCTTAATTAATGCTCTGCTTTATTCTTCAAACATTCTGCAAACTTCTGAATCTAATCTTCAGAATCCTTGAAGCTATTATCATTATCAAATTCTTTCAAGCTTTTGCCAAACACTTTCCTCTCTTCTGTACCCCTACGTGAAATTTCTCCTCTGGATCATTAAAGAGAAAGCTTTACAGAAAGACCACTCTGAGTGTGCGTACTTTTCTTTGAATTGTGGGCAAGGGATGGTGTTTATGAAGGTAAATGAAGCAGTGTCTGAAATCTTATGAACGAGATCCAGCCTTCAGTCAAGCTAAGCAGATTGTATTCCATCTGCAATTCCCAGCAGGGTGTATCTGTTGATGACTAAGAAAGAGTTCTTTATTTTGAAAACATATGGAGAAAAACTCTCATGTGGAAAAAGAAGAAGAAAGAAAAGATGGCGTGAGTCGAGTTGAGACAGTTTATTTGTGGAAATTTATAAGAATGTGTCACAAAGCTCATTTTAAGCTTCCTAACTGCCAGCTGTGGGCTTGATAAATGTGGGATGGGTCCTAATTTCCATGTTGTGAGATTTTCTTTACAGCTGTCTGGATTGCCTGGTTGCAATATGAATGCTTTTTTTTTTTTTTAAATTGAGTCCTCTGATTTTTTTCTCTTTTGCTCTTGAATTCTTAATAAAATCAGAGCACTCTCCTTTCTATCTGTCTGTGGTGATAGAAGCAAATGGAAGACAAAAGGAAGGAGAGACTTTACAAATAGATTAGGTGATGAGATTTGAAGTATAACAAATCTCTCCTACTACACAATGTCTGATAGTCCCTGTATCACAAGACAGGTGCCTTTGGAGAATTTTATTTTCATTTTTGATTTTCTAAATTAAGTCACAACTAGTAGGTAGAGAAAACCTGGTGGTAGCAGAATAAGGAAGGGTCTGAGTTATGCCTGGCTTAATGATTTAGTGGGTAGTTAAGAACCAGAAAGAAGACATGCTCTTGGAAGAATGGTCCAGTGCTGGAAGACAGAGGAGACCCAATGGGGAAGCAAGTGTGCCCAAGGGTAAACCTTAACCACGTGCCAAGTTTGTCTAAGATTGGTCCTGGTAGAGGATGATTAATTTTTCAAAATGATTATGCTCATGGAGATACTCTTTGTCCTTTGAACCCAAATAGACGAAAGGATTATTTTGAATGACAGTCATTAATTTGTTCTAAATATGGAAGTAATATATGCATGCACAGTATGGAAAATTTAAATGTATGTGAAGCTGAGTGTTTGATGAAGATAAGACTTGAAATTCTCTTTTACTGAGATAACCATCCTTTGGAGAGTCTTCCATTTTTGCTTCCTGGAGGTGGTAGGTTTACAGTTCACATTTGGAGCAACTGTGATTTGACTGCATCACCAGGATGAGTGTAAGGCAAGTACTTACTTAGAGTTCTTGACAAAACCTTGAAGTCACTATAGATCTGACTGCAGATGCCGCAATTGGAGATATTAACCGTTCAATTTAGTACCGTGAACTGGATGTATTTTGAGGTGGACAGCAGTGTGCTTGAAGAGTTAAAGAAAAATTTTATTTTTCCTAAATATAGATTTAGATGGACTATTAGTAACTCTTAAATGATGCTATCCAACAGAGTTTGAGAAATATACTATTGACTATTGTGATTTTATCTACCGAAAGAATGAATCATCCCACTGTCAGTCATGCTGGGGCGTGAAATGAGTCTGCCTTGGACCGGAGTATGAGAGGATTTCTGTCTGTGGTTGAAGCACAGCTTTTAGGGGGCTCAGGATGGGAGAGACCTAGAGATTTTGTGTTGTGACGGGTAAACTGGCCTTGCCTCATGGAAGACAACTAAGATTAAGGTAGGGAATTTACATGTAGGGTCCACTTGTGAACGGACACTTTGTAGCAGTGAAAGTCCCTCTCCAAACTCTACTTTTGTTATTCCTCAATCACTCAGAGAATTTTATTTGACACCACATTCTGGTCTTGGCTCCTCTTTGGATTGGAAAGGGAAGGAACTGAATCCACGCTCTTAGTGGAAGGGTGAGGGGCGGAGAAACCAACCCAGAGGAACCACTAATGTGAGGGATCAAAGTGACTCAAGAGATTGGGAGTAGGTGGTGCATCTTTCCTCACCCTTCACAACACTGGATATTATCCAGCTTTCTCATTTTTGCTCATTGGACTGGGGCAAAATAACATTTCACTATTGTTTTCACATACATTCCTTTAATTATTAATTAAGTTGAACATCTGAGCATTTTTTCAAATAATTTATTGGCTGTTTGTATTTATAGTTTCTGTTAACTTTTATATCTATCTCCATTTTTTTATTGCACTGCTGATCTTTTCCCTTTTAAAATTTGTATTTTTTTTTGGTATGAGTTCTTTTTAAACAAAAGAAATTAGCCCTTGGGCCTCAAATGTGGTGCACATATGCTTTCCAATACTCGTTTGTCTTTCAACTTAGTTTATTACTATATATTTTTTCTATCAAAAAGCTTTAAATTTTAATACAGTCATTATTATCACTCTTTTCTTTTTTGGCTCTTAGCTCTTCTGTCCTGTGCTTTAAGGCTTTCCTCAAACATGTTTCAACACCATTACAAAAAAAAAAAAAAATCCCTCTTTTCCTTACTGAATTAAAATATCACTTTTATTAAAATCCCTATACGTATTTAGGTCTGTTTCTCAATTGTTTGCTTCCATTGTTTCAGTTTTTCTCCAGTACCAAACTGTTTTAATTATTGTAGCTTTATTATATGTTTTAATATCTTGTGAGGCAGTTACTCCCTCTTCTTTTGGGGATTTTCCTGGCTATTCTCACATTTTCATTTTACAAGTAAACTTTATTAATGTATTTACGGACAACCCTCCTCCAATGAAATCCTGTGGTATTGAACCTATAAATTAGTTTAGGTGAAATTGACATCTTCACAAGGGGTCTGTTTATTCACGAGCACAACGTGCCTTTCTGTAGAGGTTTTACACATCAACCTGGCCATATTTTCCAGAATCTTCTTCCCTGTGTAGTTCCAGGTTGGGGTTTACCAAATGGGAAATTTGCGTGTGATTTGCGAGGCAGATGTGAAGCAGTGGCCATTGTCTCTAAAAGTCGCCATGGATAGAGGTGATGGGAGGCAGATGCAGAGCTGCAAGTGGGTTCCATGAGTTCTTATTCTTCCTCACTCCATGTCCTGCTCATATTCCTGTCTCTGACTCTAGTGATCAAGAGCAAACCTGATGGATACACTGTCCACTTACTTAGCTCTTCTTTTTTTTCTTACTACTGTGTTAATGTGTTCTTCACATAGATCCTACACAATTCTTTTAGCATTGATTCTAGGTATTTTATCTTTTTGCTTACTTGTTGTGAATGGAATGTTCCTTCCATAATATTTCCTAATTGGATCCAACTTTGGGGCCTTTGCACTTGCTCTCCCTTCTGCCTGGTACCCTCATCCACCAGATACACCCGTGGCTTGCTCCATCACTCCCTTGAGATCTTTACATAGCATCATCTTTTCAAAGAGGCCTTCCCTGGCCACTTTATGTGAATCGCTATCCCTCCTACACCCTATACCTTCCTTCCCTGCTTTATTTTTATCCTTGACACTAATCATCAGTTACTATACAATACATTTTATTTATTTATCTTATATATTGTCCAATTTTCTTCACTAGAATATAAGCTCCAGGAGGACAAGGATTTTTTATCTGGTTTGTTTACTGCTGTCTCTCCAATGCCTAAAATACCGCATGACAAATGGGAGGTACTTGGGAAATATTTTCTGAATGAATGAATTTATAGAAAAGCTATCGATTTTAAAAGCAACTTTGTAACTCATTCTTTACTTATTTTATTATTGTTTCCAGTAGTTCTTATGTTAATTCTCTTGTGTTTTCTAGTTTATGAACTCATATCATCTACAAATAATGATAATATTGACTCTTCCTTTCGAATATTTATACCTCATTTATTTCTATTGTCTAATTGCATTAATTAGTTCCTCCATAATGGTGTTAAATAATGTTGGCAATCATGAACATCATATTTCCCCCGCATATTTTAAGGTTTTACTGTTAAAATCTTTTGTATCAAGGTCACTAATCCTAGACTTTTTCTGTTTGGATATACCTTCTTTAAAGGGTAATTATTTTTATACTTAGAGTTAACTTATAAGAGTGTCACCAATTTAATTAATAGATTATAGTCCAAAAATGTTATTGTTAAATCAGCTTTTTGGATTCCAGAATTTATTTTTCCATGCAAGCAATAGTGTAAATAATGACTAGGCTTCCTAGCCAGTTCATACCATAATGTTTCAAGTGTGGTGGTGTTCTTCAAAGTGAAGCGTCAAAGTCCGGTTCCTGCACGAAATTTCTCATAGACAGAAATAAATGTTCCATTCACTTAATTGCCATTGTTCTTATTGTTTTAATCACTTCTTGGCACCAACACGATATGATGTATAACAGTGATTTGTGTTCAAGATTACTTCTTTCTTGCCACAGATTTAGCCTGAGTTCACAAACTCAAATGAGCATAAAGGGACAAGCAGACCATATAAATGTTTGAAAGTTGACTAAGAGGGTCACATAATAGGCAGTGGTGGGGACGGGTGGGTAACTTGAGACTCATGGCCTGTCAAAAGGGGCACAGATGGCAGCTGCTTGGGAATATGGGCCCAGTATTGCCAGATCTTTAGAATTTTAAGATAAGGGTGGAAATCTTGATCTTTGTAGAAAAGCTCCCATTTTTTAAAGGTGAGTATATTGTTCAGCCCTGGCGGGGAATACATGGCACATTCAAACCGGGTAATTGACAAATAAGGGAATTGTTTAAAAGGTGCGGGCCGGGTTTCCCTCACCCATCAAGGAATGGGGAAGCACCAGGGGCTAGCAACAGCAGGGAGCATTACTGCTTCTTGGTCTACAGGGCCCAGCTGTGGCTACAGGAGAGGGCTGAGAGGGCTACCTGACAAGAGCATGGTCTTGGGTGGAGAGGAGTAGACAATCCATGGTAGAGAAGGAGCCAAGGACATAAGTACTTTCATCTCCTCCTTCTATCCTCTAGTCCCTGCATGTTCCTCTCTTGGCTGAAACCAAGAGAAAGCCAGAGGGTAGAGAGGCCACTGATTCAGTCCCCAAAGGCCAGCCCTCTGGAATACAAAGCAGGGTGGAACAGAGGGAGAGTGGATCTCGAAGGGCAAATGGAAAATATCCAGCATAGATAGCTATTAATTCAGATTCCATAGAATGCAAACAAATACTGTGGAGGAAAACAAAACCTGCTGCGGGGTGTCAGTGTGGGACCTTTAATTTAAGCATTTTAAAGACATTGGCATGTCTTTATATTTCTATCATTTTATCCTGGTACTGTGTGTCTACACGATGCTTGATAACTAGGTAAATAAACATGATTTCAAAACTGAATTTAACATGGCTGGAAAATTCATTTTATATCCTCCCAATGAAATGAAGTAGTTTCTCTTCAGGATATTTCTTTTCTCAGAAGAGTAAATATAACATTATCATCAGGGAATTTATGGTCTAAATTTCTCAAATGTTGTATTCTAATTTAATATGTTAGTTATCTATTGCTACATAACAAATACCCCCAAAATTTAGTGGCTTAAAACAACAAATATTTATTCTCTCACAGGTTCTGAGGGTCAGGAATCCAGGAGTGGCTTAGCTGGGTGGTTCTGCTCAGGGTCTGGGATGCGTGATCTGAAGCCTTGACTGGTGTGAGAGGAACCAATTTCAAGGAGGCTCACTCACAAGGCTGTTGGCTGGAAGTCTCAGTTTCTTGCCACATGGCTTCTCCATGGGGTTTCCTGAATCTTCTCAAAATATGGCAGCTGGTTTCTCCCAGAGCGAGTGTTCCAAGGAAGACAGAGAATAAGATGGCAACCAAGATGGAAGCTGCAACGTCATTTAGAATCTAATCTTGGAAGGGACACATCATCACTTCTGCCATATTCCATTGGTCCACACAGACCAACTTGGTACATGTGGAAGTTTACTAAACAAGGATGTGAATTCTAGGAGACAGGAATCCCAAGGGGCCATCTGGGAGGCTGCCTACCACACTTGTTCTGCCTTACTTTCACAGAATGTCCAATTTTCATATGTTCTTTTGTTCCTGAGTATCCTCTTCTTTCCCAACACTCAAAAGTGTACTGCAGAGTGAGAGTTGCCATTTAAATAATGCCTACAGCACTCTCAATGAGTTTCAACAAAGGAGTGTTGATCCTCTACTGGATGGTGACTCTTGTATCCCAAGTGTCAGCTTCACCTTCTATGCAGAGCCTTGGCATATGGCCAACTAACTAAAAAGAGAGGAAATGGTATTGGGTGGGAAAGATCCAGAAAGGGAAGTCAGATCTTCCCATTGTTGGCCTGACTCTGCCAACTCCAAGAGAAATCCCTTTACCTACTTCTACCCTGTGATGTGGACTAGACTAGATGATCACGGACTCACTGTGGTTCCGTATGTCCTTTCCTACCCAACACCCACACACATCCTGAGGATGTGAGTGAGGAGATGGGGCTCCTAAGAATCAGGATTCTCTCCCATCATCTGTAAAAAATTAGGGCTGCATTTGGCTGTAAGACACCAGGGATTCTCAGTGATAAACGGATGATAAAACTCTACAGTTCTAGATCTTCTTAAACATTCTCAATCTCTCATTCCCGACTGGATCTCCTCTAGACACGGGCTCTATCATAGATGGACAAACTGTTCCCTGTCTCTCCAGATCTTAATTTCATACTTTTTCCCTGATCATCACATCAGTTCCATCCAAAATGAAAGCAGCTTTTCATCTTTGTTAAATTCTTCTGGTTAGAAAAGTGGAATGATTCAGCCTTCTCACATGTTTTCTCCTACTTTTGTCCATGTTTTGAGGATACTGAATAAGCTCCAAAGAATTTAAGGATTTCCAGAACCAAGTAATAGGTGTTCCAAATGAGATATGAGCATTTACAAAGAATGTTGCTAAGCAGTTATTTACAAATAAAGGCATTTTTCCAACTGAAAAGAATTAAAAAGCAAATGTTATCATTAAATGGCAAATAGTCAGGGAGACTACCTTCCCCACATAAAAATTTATTACTTGATCTCATTTTCTATAGTGCAGATAACAGTTGCTTGAAGAAGGAAAGTGTGTCAAGGGAATTTTATGAGGAAAAAAAAGTAAGACTGTATGTTGGTTTGAAATGATGAGCGAACAATGATTTCATTTCACTCCAGTCCAGCCATAAATCTGTAACTCTTCTCTCACCAGTGACACTGGGAACTGTAGGGAATCCAGGCCAGCTAGTTCCAGGCACTGATCTTTCACACTGGGAAACGCATCTGCTGGGCGTTTTGGACCCAGAAGGTCTGGCAAGACCAGTTTTTGTATGAATTGGCTATTAATCTTGACCAGTCTTGCTTACAGCTCATCACTTTGGGGGCTACAGTCCAGTAGTGCTGAGTTCAGGGACACTTCTATGAATAGTTATCTTACCATGTCACAGAGCATGAGGAAGCAGCTACTCAAATTCTCATTCTTTTTAGGCAAAAATGAAAAAAACAATTGCAGGAAATAAAGAGATGTAGCTGGTGTCATAACTTGGACTCATCTCCTGGCTTCGTCACCCAATAACTGGCACTTTATCTCACTGAACCTCAGAGTCTGCATCTATAAAATGAGGCGATTGAGTTAGAACAATGGTTACCAACTTTTCCATCACCAAAAACCCATTTTATTATTTTTCCTCTATAGACCTCAAGTTTTGAGAGATTTTTATCTAGGCTATGGCATTTATATTGTAGTAATTCATTTGTTCCACTTTTTATTGTGTTTTCATTTCAAAGTTATCCATATTTTCAATCAACAATGTATTTATGCAATGATTTATAAAAACATGATGAAATCATATAATCAAAACCATGGCTGAGATGCTGCAAAGCATCTCACAGTACAATTTACTGCTGCTGTTTGCTTTATTTTGTGTGCTAGGTGTCACTTTCACCTTCTATACAGAGCCTTGGCACATAGACGACTAAAAAGTAAGCAGGAAGTGGTACTGAGTGGGTAGTATCCAAAAGAGGGATGTCAGATCCAAGTCCAAGGCCGTATGTCCAAGGTCATGCCTACGGCCTTTTCTTTGCTGTGACTATTTCATATGCGGATTTAGTAACAGCATCTGATCTGCCTCTCATAAACCCAGCATTCCTCTGAGGACATGGGAGCCAATGAGAACAGTTGGCAAGTAGAAGATGGCTGATATTACCATATTGATCTATTTATAGTCAAAACCAAAGACATTTGCATGTGTGGTTTTACCAGAAGTATTTGTATGCTTCCTTAGGTTATTAATTTTGGATGGAAATATTGCAAAACCTCTAAGTATATAGAAAAGTTTCATAATTCTAGAATTCTTGTGCAGTAGTGGTTATACTGCCTTCTCATTCACTCTATTGTGTTGTGGATAAATGGAATTTGGGGTTGGCTGGCCTGGCTGGTTGCAGCAGAATGCTAACCATATCAAAGGTTTTGTTCTGTGTATAACCATAAGTTTCCCCGTGAATCTCTGCTAGTCTTCTGACCAATGCCTGCTACTTGTCACAAGAGAGTCATTCAGAGTCCCTTGGTCTACCTTGATTGCCAACTCTGGCATAAATTTTAAAGAGGAATTTCCTCTTAGTGTCTTTAAAAGCATTAGCTCTTTGCCTCTACTGCTTCAAACAAACACCTTCTCTTTGTTCCCTCTCTGTTGTCATCTGGTACACCAGGTAGGAGTTCAGTAGAGTGAGTACATGCATCAGAGAATAATTAGGTTTTTCAGTCAAGGTAGTAGTTAGAAGAGGCAGATTAGCTTTGCAGACAGATTGTCTGTGGTAGGCAGAATAATGGGCCCCCAAGATGTCCAGGTCCTAATTCCCTGAACCCGTGAATATGTTTTGTTACATGGTAAGGGGAAATTAAGGTTGCAGATGGAATTAAGGTTGCTAATCAGCTGACCTTAAAACAAAGAGGTTATCCTGGATCAGCTGGGTAGGCCCAATGTAATCACCAGGGTCCTTGTAAGTGGAAGGCAAGAGTTGGAGAAGCAGAAGATATGACGGTGGAAGAAGAGGTCAGAGTGGTGCAATCTCTGGTTTAAAAGATGGAAGGAGGCTATGAGCCAAGGAATATGGGCAGCCTCTAGAAAAGGCTAGAAAGCTGATTCTTTCCTAGAGCCTCCAGAAAGGATCCCAGCCCTGCCGACACATTGGTTTTAGTCCCCTGAGATCCATTTCAGACCTCTGAACTTCAGAACTCTAAGATGATAAACTTGTGTTGTTTTAAGCCACTAAGTTTGTGTTAATTTATTACAGCACCAACGGGAAACTAATACGGCATCCAATAAAATTGACAAGTGAAATGTCCCAAGTATAAACTTCACTGCTCTGCCCTCCTTTCCTGTTATCCCTTTGAGGGTCTCTTCCCATTTGGAGGACCTCAGAGGAGTGAGAGGTTTGGGATCCATGCTGAAATCAGGAGCCTTCTTTGATCCATCCAGGCGGAAGCAATCACTTCTTTAACGTGTATTTTAATCAATTGTTCATGTGTAAATGTATGAATTGTTTCATGGTAATTTGGGTACAAGAAAAAGCGGTATTCTTTAGTTTTCTATATCAAATTAAGTCCAGCTTGGTTCTTTACTCCTGGCAGCTTTGCAAGAGGTCAATAATCGTTTTTCAGGGGGGCTCTTCAGGGGGTGGGGGTGAAGGGAACTACAGTAGTTCTTCCTTATCCACTGGGGATAGATTTCAAGACCCCAGTGGACATATGTACATATAGTTTAATTTATAAATTAAGTAAAGATTAACAACAATTAAGTAGAGATTAACAACAATAACTAACAATAAAGTAGAACAATTATAACAATATACTGTAATAAAAGGTACTGTAGATCTTAGCAACCTCAGCGTACGATTTTTTTCTTTTCTTGCTAAGTTGGTAACTGTCACCTTTTCACTTAAAGGAAACACATGTCGAAATTGCCAGCATCACTACTCTTGCCCTTTGGGGTCATTGTTAAGTAAAATAAGGGTTACTTGAATACAAGCACTGTGATACCTTGACAGTAGATCTGATAACCGAGACAGCTACCAAGTGAGTAACGGGCGGGTAGCAGACACAGCGTGGATCTGCTGGACAAAGGGATGGTTTACGACCCAGGTGGGACGGAGTGGAGCTGGCTCGAGATTTCATCATTGCTCAGAACAGGATGCAATTTAAAACTCATGAATTGTTTATTTCTGGAATTTTCCACTTAATACTTTCGGACCTCAGTTGATCCAGGGTAATTGAAACCACAGAAGGTGAAACTGCGGATAAGGGGGAACTACTATAGCTCTCTGCTTCTTAGATTCTCTGAGGAACTTGGGGATTATATGGTCCAGGAAAATGGGGAGTAGCCTTGCTCATTCTTCAGGGGTGGCCTTCAAAGGCAGGTGGCTCTGCCAGCAACTCCATTCCTTCCATGCCATGCTCAGCCACAGAGACCTGAGGCTCCTGAGACACAGCACCCGGTGCTGCTTTGTTAGTCACTGATACACCTGGCTTCATCCAAGAGCCGGTACCCCAGGTGCACTGCCCTGAGAGGCTCCGTCTCACTGCTTCCCTAAATTACATCCTTCCATTCTCCTTCCCTGTCTCAGGGGACCCAAGCATGCTCAGGGCATTTGGCACCATCTCCATGCTCCCTCTCTTGGACGGGCAGTTAGTTCCCTCAATGCACCTAGACCAGGGGTGGAAAATGAGCCTTGTGGGTCATATTCAGCCTCATGGTCTCTTGTTGTTTTTCCTTGGTATGCACAGTGGCAACCTGTAGAGAGTTTAAAATCTGAATTAATTACTTTCATTTACCAGTGAGGATTTTATTTTTATGTTCGGGTTTTATTGAGAAGTCAGCAGATGTGGAGAGGTGGGTTCTTTATTCCCTCATGGCCACAGCCAGGTTGCACTGAGTAAGTTATTTGCTTCTTATGTCCCTGCCCTCCCCGCCGCCTCTACATGTATCCTCATCACTGAGGCCAAGGTCAGCTGCCATTTGTCAGGCTGCCACAAGTCAGCCTTAGGCCAGGCTCACTTTACTCATTTGCATATCTTTCTGGCCTTCGTAGGTCCAAGAGTTTGTAAGCCCAGGTCTAGACTTTGCAGATACCTGGTAACTTGTGTGTGTGTGTGTGTGTGTGTGTGTGTGTGTGTGTGTGTGTGCTTAAAGCTCAGAAATACAAAAATACCTCTGTCTTGTCTGCAGCGTATGCAGAGAGCATAGATCTCGTAAACTCTGAGACCTGGCTACCCACCCGGTGAGGAACAGTCAATGGGAACAGAGGAGGCTGGATGGCTTTCCATAGGAGTCTCTAGCAGCAAAAGCAGCACAGGATACTTTCTCAGTGGGTCACCGCACTACGTGGAGTTATCAATAAGTCATCTCACCAGAATGTGACTCCCCTGATGGCAGTGATAATGTCTAGCCCAAAGCATGGCTTATCGAGACACTGTTGGTGTGTTTGTTGGGTAAGTGAACGACAGAATAAATGATGGTGGCTTTTTGTCACTACGTGGTGGAGGAATAAGGTGTGGGCTTCTTGACCCTGGATGTTGTTGAAAATGATCCGTCTAGTGAGGTAAAACTAGGGCCAGTCATGCCAAATAGATTTTAAATTCCATGAAACAGATCTCAGGGATTTGTATTACAGCCTTTACCCAAAACAACGAGGTGCAGCCTGATTTAAGTTGATTTACCTAATTGAGAAACTAAGCCAAGTTTTTTTTTTTTTTTTTTTGTGAGGAAGGTCAGCCCTGAGCTAACATCCATGCTAACCCTCCTCTTTTTTCTGAGGAAGACCAGATCTGAGCTAACATCTATTGCCAATCCTCCTCCTTTTTTTTCCCCCCTTTTTCTCCCCAAAGCCCCAGTAGATAGTCGTATGTCATAGTTGCACATGCTTCTAGTTGCTGTATGTGGGACGCCACCTCAGCATGGCCGGACAAGCAGTGCTTTGGTGGGCGCCTGGGATCCGAATCCGGGCTGCCAGTAGTGGAGCACGCACACAACTGCTAAGCCACGGGGCCGGCCCTAGGCAATGTTTTATATATTGATGCCAACTCCCCCTGGTGTGGTCCATGGTATTTTTTGGGGGTGTTTCAGAGGAGCTGAAAACAATGGCATTCTGTCCCAGCACAGATCCTCCATACATCACCTTTGTCTCGAACTCCTCCTTATGACTGACCCATGTTGCCTTTTACACAACAGAATTATCATGGGTAAATCCATTTGAAAATGTATCTCCTTTCCATGGTTTTGTGTCAAGGAAAGAAGGTGGAAACAGTATGTTCTTTGAAATTGTTTGTAGTAATATAAAAAAGACAGTGTTTATCTTCACCTTCAATTCCAGTTGATCAAATCTTACTTTGTTTGAGACTCCTTCCTAGATGCTTCCCTCCCTGGTCCCCAAAGCTATAAATCAGGCTGGCAAAGGCACGTGGAGAGCTTCCACAATCAGCTGGATAATAGGCGAAGGCCTTAGTGGGGGAGTTGGGCCAATGCTACAGGAGAGGAGTGTCTGATCTTTGATAGCGTGAACCCTAAAACATGGAATGATGGAATTGGGACGGACCTCGGTGACTGTCGAGCCCAACACCTACAGCTTGAAGATGAACACCATGAAGCCTGGAGAAGGTCAGTGCCTCCATGAAGGTCATTCATCAAACCAATGGAAGCTCTGGTTTTAGAACCAGAACTCCTGGATCCCCTGATTTCCTATCAGGAGCTTTTATCACTATCTCAGTTTTTTTAGGGGGATTATTTTTGTAACTCAGTTTTTTTTTCTGAATTTCCAAATTAATTTTCTTAGAATTAAACAAATTATTCTTCTACAATTCTTTTCCCTAAGATGAGGCTAAGTGATTTATTTCAAGCTATTTTCAAAGAAATAACTCCTTATTCACAAAATTCCCATATCTTAGGTGTTTAGTGTGATGGATTTTGACAATTGTATACAGATATGTAACCACCATCTTAAACAAGACATAGAACATTTTCATCATTCCAAAAAGTTCCCTGTTCCCCTTTCCGATCAATTCTCCCTTCCCATCAATCATTATAGATTAGTTTTGTCTGTTCTTGTATTTCATGTAAATGGAATCATATACAGTATGGATTCTTTAGTGCTTGGCTTATTTCACTTAATGGAGGGATTGGCAAACTTTTCCTATAAATGACCAGGTAATAAATATTTTTGGCTTTGCATTCCATTTGGTCTCTGTCTCAACTATTCAGCTCCGCCATCCTAGCACCTAAGCAGTCACTGACTGCACAGAAATGAATGGGTGTGGCTGTGTTCCAATAACAGTTTCGTTACGAAAACAGATGGTGGACTAGATTTGGCTTGTGGAATGTAGTTTGCCAACATTTGGATTAACATAATATTTTTGATATTTATCAATGTTGTTACATATATTACTAGTTGATTCTTTTTATTACTTAGGATTATGTGATAGTATGAATATACCACAATTAGTTTATCCATTCTCTTGTTGATAGACATTTGGGTTGTTTCCAGTTTGGGACTATTATGAATAAGGCTGCTATAAACATTCTTATACAAGCCTTTTGGAGAACATAAGTTTTCATTTCTCTAGGGTAAATATCTAGGAGGGGAATTGCTGAGTCATAGGGTAGATGAATGTTTAACCTTAAAGAAACTGCCAAATAGCTCTTCACTGGTTGTGCCATTTGATACTCCCACCAGCAATGTATGAGAGTTACGTTTGCTCCCTATCCTTGCCAACATTTGGTGTAGTTAGTCTTTTGATTTTAGACACCATGATGGATGTAACTCAATTACTCTTGGATCATGCTCTTTGTCCTTTGTGATCATCCTTCCATCTGTCATTTCTTAGGTCATTTTTAATTCCATCTCCTTCTCTGTGCTCAGTTTATATCTATATCTGTTGATTTGGTACTCTTTTTATCTCAGTATCTTCCAGTTTATTCCCAATTGTCTGTCTCCTTTGTTACCAAGCATATAATGTTGTTTTGGCTCCCTTGCCCGTGTGTGTTTCCTCCAAGCCTATTTTCACCAGGATATGGAATCGGGACAATCCTACCAAACTACCAGCCTGCCACACCATCCTCCTTTATTGACTTCTTTTTTCACTGAGGCCTTTATTCGTAAATGCAGTGAATGTGTATCCCAGAAAAACCTGGTGTGGACATAGCCATAACCTTCTCTAGCTCCAGAAAGAGCTTCTCCCGCATGTTCACTGCTCCTGGAAATTCCTTTAAAACAGCATTCTCCCCATCCCCCGTAATTAGACCTCAGAAGCAATTTCTCTGGAACAAATAGACATGTTCGTTTAACCTTATTAGTATGCAAATAACCAAGAGCTGTTTTCCTAAGAGACGGTTTTGGTAGATAACAGAAGGAAGAGAAGGATATTTCTAGAAACAGAAAGTGGTGTTTGTGGGCAGACATGCAGTGAAGGTGGCGTGGATGGTGTGGTGCAGGGGAGGTGGAGGGGGTTGGAAGATGGAATACAGTACGGTGAGGGCCAAATTCAATTCCCTCCCCCTTTGCACCAAAACTGACTCTTTGTTTGGATCTGGATTCTATCAGTCTGGAAGAGCCCTTCCTCATTCTTCTTTCTTACTCTTTTTCACTTTTTTTTTTTTCTGCTCAGGATTAAATAGCTGCTCCTTTGACTTAGCTGTGAAGGAAGATTTCAGCCCTTCCAAGTCTCCTCTCTTCCCACTCTTTCAATTATTAACCTTCAGTTGCCCAGTGACTCAATATTGCCTGCTTGCTGCCTCCAGATACCCAGTGGATTGTCTCTCTGTCTCTCTTATACTATGTCCAGGCAATGATTGTCCCTGACCCCTAAGCTTAAGACTTAGCTATTCTGTGCTTTGCCTTGTAGGGAAGCATTCATAGACAGACTTATAACACACTGCTATGTTAATGGCTCAGGAATATTATTTGCAATTCAACCAGGACAATCTACTCAACCGAAATAACGAATCTGATAGTGGAGGACTGAATGAAATCTTTTCTAGAGTAAGATGGGAACAAAAAAATAAAACGAATGAATAAAGATGCATATGATTGAATTTTCAGATACTTGGCAAGGTGGCACAGTGTTTCTAAATTCTGTATCTTCTATTTTATAGAAGAGGGCATTCCTAGATCGCTTCAAATAAAAACAAATTATCCAATTCTAGAATCACCCAAGTCAGTGCATTAAAACAGGCCATCAGTAGACAGACTAACATAATATCATAAGTTTGCAATTATTTGCCATGTTTAAACATGAACAGAGAGAACATTATGGGTTTGGGGTCCTGAGACAGAGTTTGAATCCTAGCTTCGCTACTTATTAGCTGTACGGTCATGTGATCTCAAGAAAGTCACTTCATATCTTTGTTTCTGTTACCTCTTGCTGTGTAACAGACTACCACAAAGCTTAGCGGCTTTATGGGTCAGCAATTTGAGTTGAACTTAGCTGAGTGGCTCCTCTGCTGGGCTTGCTTGGGCTCATTCAGATAATGGCTGTCAGCCGGCTGCTTGCTGGAGTCTGGGTAATCCTAGATGGCCCTACATACATGTCTGGTGGTTGTTGCTGGCTATAGGCTGGGCTTCTCTCCTTGCGGACTCTCAGTGTCTGGGAGGCTAACCCGCGTCTCCTCCCATGACAGTCTCAGGACAACAAGGGAGGCAAAGTGAAAGTAAGGCCTTTTGAAGCCAAAGCTTGGAACTTCTGCAATGTCATTTCTGCCACATTTTATTGGTCAAAGTCAGCCACCAAGACCACCCAGAACCAAGGCCGTAAAGAAGCATACACTACCTCTTGATGGGAGAACCAGCAACATCCCATTGCAAAGGGATATGCACATAGGAAATGGAGGAATTTGTGACTATATGCTGCAATCTGCCACACTCTCTGAACCTATGTTTCTAAATCTGTAAAATGGGCCTAAAAACTGTCAAACAGATTAGGATTCTCAGTTCTTCTGCTGACTTATTTTTCTCTCTTCTATCATTCTTTTCTCTATCAAGTTGTGTCCTAGGTCCTCTGTCCCCTCTCTCTATTTTTTTCTGAAAGCTATCTCATCCATGCGGTCATTGCAAATGTTTTCTGTAAAGGGTCAGATGGTAAGTATTTAAGTCTTTGTGGGACATATGGTTTTTGTCACAATTACTCAACTCGGCATTGGAGCATAAAAACAGCCATAGCAGAGCATCTATAAATGAGTGAGCATGGCTGTACTCCAATAAAACTTGTTTATACAGGACTATGCCAATGACGTTGATTACCATCTATTTGCTGATGACTTTAATTTAGTCCACTCTCAGCTGTTCCCTTCATTGCAACAGGATTAATTTCTAGAACTGCATTTGATCGTGTCTCTCACTTGTTTAAAACCATCCAGTGCATACCATTAGTCTCAGGGTAAAGAGGAAATCCTGAATACGGTTGGCAAGGCCCCGCAAGATCTCACTGTACCCACTCCTCCAGCTTCACGCTCCTCAACCTTCCTCCTCACTCTCTGAGCAACACTCTCAGGACCCCCATTGAGTTCCTTGATATTGGCATACTCCACACTGTTTCCCTCCTGCATGGTTCCTCCCACTTTTTTTTGACCCATCTTTCAGCCTTTAGCTTGTCTCATCTTCCCTTGTCTTCATGGATGTCTTCCTAACCCCTAGATGGGATCCAGCTCTCCTGTAAGATTCTGGCCAAGCACACAGAACCTTTTGTCATTGTACTCCAGAGTTTTTAATTATTCAATTACTTGTGATTAATTATTGTGATAATTTGGATTATTGTTCAGCAAATGTTTATTCCCCTCGCTGTCCTACTGGGGGCAAGGTATCTTGTGACTTGGTTTAGTCAAGGGTATCTCAGTGGATATGACATGAGCAAAGGCTTGAAGTGTGCCTGGTGGTGGGTTGTTCTCTTGTTCCTCTGCCACTGGCTTGAGAAGAACAATTGCTTTGGTCATTTGCTGGTCCCAGAAGAATGAGACATATATGGAGCTGCGCTGCCCCAGCCTACTTGCACACCCACAAGTTGATAATAAATGCTTATTGTTGTCTGCCCCAGGACTTTGGGGTAGTTTATTCTGCAGCAATAGCTGACTGATGGAATTATCTTCTACCAGCCTCTCCCACCAGATAGAAAGATCCACAAAGAAAGTAGATACACTTGTTTTGCTCACTGTTGTATTCCTATTGCTTATACAGAAGGTGCTTAATAAATATGTGTTGAATGAATAAATGATTAAGTGGGACAGTACGTATGGAAGCATGCAGCATATGACAGGCACATGGTTGGCATTCAACAGACAGTATTCTAAAATGAGTTAGGTAATGCTTGATAGAATCTGTATCCAGTTCTCTTCTGAACTTGAAAATACTCAAAGCTTTCTAATTCAGGTTTACATGCAAGAAAAATGTCCCCTAGATCTATAATCAGCTGCGTAGTGACTCTGCAATCAGATTCTTTTACCCGAGGGAATTTAAGATTATTAAGGAAAATAAAAAATAAATGCAAGTTCGGGAAGTTCTTTGCTTGTGTTACTTTGTTTTCTAATTTTAAATCTTATTAGTTTAAAGTGATAATCAAGAAAGCCATTTGGAGACAGGATAATATTATCACATCTGGAGAAACTTAATAAGATTAGGACAAAGGCTCTATTCTCTTCTTGAAGCACATGTGCAGTTCTCATTAACTTTCATATTATCTTGAGGAAAATATTAGAAAATGTCATGCACCATAAACATTCCACGCAAGGGGGGTTAATTAATAGGTACATGTAGCATTAGTGCAGATGTTAACCATTAACTATGATAAGTGTTCTCTAATAGCTGGTGTCCATGGATAATTAATGCTCATCAATTCCCACAGTTCTTAGAAGAAAACAAAGATGAGATACCAATAAAAATGATTATAGAATTTTGAATAATTTCAAATAATTTTGAAAACATTCTTAATATTTTATATCCAATACTTTGTTGATTAAGTGAATCTTTAAAAATAAATATGTTATTTCTGTCAAACTATTCAAGATAAACTGGACTCCCCCAAAATCACTTCCCAAACTTCCTGTATTTGTGAAATAATAGGCGTTGGGCATTTAGTCTTTCCAATACCAACGTGTCATTTTATATCTTTATGTTGACATAGAATCAAACTTTCCTTTGCAAATAAAACAGATTCATGTATAGGGCCGGCCCTGTGGCTTAGCGGTTAAGTGCGCGTGCTCCGCTGCTGGCGGCCCGGGTTCGGATCCCGGGCGCGCACCGACGCACCGCTTGTCTGGCCATGCTGAGGCCTTGTCCCACACACAACTAGAAGAATGTGCAGCTATGACATACAACTATCTACTGGGGCTTTGGGGGGAAAAAAATTAAAAAACAGATTCATGTATAAAGAACTGTGTTTTGCTTCTTCACCTTATTTAGGGTCACTCCATGCCTTATTCATTGGGTTTCTAGCATTGTGTATTTTTGTTTTTTTTGTGTGTGTGTGAGGAAGACTGGCTCTAAGCTAACGTCCATTGCCAATCCTTCTCTTTTCGCTGAGGAGGATTGGCCTTGAGCTAACATCTGTGCCCATCTTCCTCTGTTTTGTATGTGGGTCACCGCTACAGCGTGAGCGGTGCGTAGGTCTGCACCTGGGATCCGAACCTGCGAACTCCGGGCTGCCGAAGCGGAGTACACAAACTTAACTACTACGCCACTGGGCCAGCCCCTAGCGTTGTGTATTTTTAAATGTTTACGTGAAGAAAATATGATTACAAATATTAACAAGCCAGATGTATGTGTGTGTAACTTTGTGTATGGTGTTAGAAAACTAAATAATGATATTGCAGTGTACATATTTATGTATTCCGATCAATGGTTAACTCTATTAGTCTTAAAATTTCCCTTTGCTTTTCAAAATATTGCCTTTGATCACTTGTCAGTTGCTTAAGGTGAGTGAGAATATTATCTGTGGCAGACACAGAAAGGCACCACTCAGATTCTCCTTCGAGAAAGGAGTCGCTGCCCAGCTGCAAGAGTGTGGTTGGTGGACCCCTCCAGCCGTAGATCCTCGGGCATTCACCAGACTGAGGTCCTGCTCTTCTTGGGGAAGCCTATAGCCAATGATGGAGCAAGATGGTGATCCAAGGGCTTAGCCATTTCCAACCAAAGTAAGACTCCTCTAACAGGCAATCTTTGCTCCCTGTTAGGCAGAGACATACTTTATCTGGTCTACGTCACTGTCTGACAGCTTCCCTGCCCCATCCTGCCTCCTTCTCTTTCCTTTCACAGAGGAAATTACTCCTCAATAAACCCTTTGTTCCACTAACTTCTCCTCAGTGTCTGCCTCCCAGAGAATCCGAATGGTATGCTATATTCCCCAGGACCTAAGGGGCAAACCCAAATAAACTTGGGATCCAATTTGAGATGACAAAGGTGGAAAAATTCATTACATAAACAAACAATGATAGCCATAATCTGAGCTAGTTATGATGAGGTAAATGATAAATGAGAAAGGGGAATTAGTTAATTTTCTAAGATCTAAAGAAACAATGGTGATAAATCAACAGAGTAAAAAGGAAAACAGTCTATTTACTAAGACTCAACAGAACATATAGATAAATGCTATTCCAAACACTTTTTAAAAAGTGTCAAACCCTTTATCATATTTGAAATCTGTAATATGCACATTCTGCATTAAAAGGACAGTTTTTTGTTGTTCAACAAATAAATCTATAAATGGATATGCCCTGTAAATGAATCTATTTAACATATATTTAACACTAAAATATAATTTATAGTATCCACATGAGCAAAACTATGTGAGTCTGTGCTAACATAGAGGCTAGGGAAATAGCTTCATTATTCTAAATCACGTTTTTGAAGGTATTCATTAAAATGGCATTTTGCCTGAAAAAATGTTAAGCTTACCAAAGACCATTCCATAGACCACATTTTGAGAATCACTGCTATACTCAATGCACACTCCTGAATACAATTTTGTTAGTGTTTTTTTTTTTTTTTTTGCTGAGAAAGATTTGCCCTGAGCTAACATCCTTGCCAATCTTCCTCTATTTTTTAGTATGTGGGTTGCCAGCACAGCATGGCCGCTAACAGAGCAGTATAGGACCACACCTGGGAACTGAACCCAGGGCACGGAAGCAGAGTGCGCTGAACTTAACCACTAGGCCACCGGGGCTGGCCCACAATTTTGTTAGTTTTAAGATGAGGAAGAGATCAAAATGCTATAAAAGTTCTTCTCTAATGCTTAACTGAATGGGGAAAACAATGGAGAAAGAAAAGACAGACATGGCTCTTGGTAACAACTGGAGAAAATGTAATAAAACAAGTATACATATGTTTGCAGTTACTTTAAATAGTTTCAAATATTTTCATACCAACCCTCTTTATCGTGATGCATTTGCAATAGCTGGCACAGTGTGGAGTAAGTTGAAACGTGTGAAAGACCATCAGTTCATGTGGTAGAAGCAGGAGAGACAGTTGACTGACTAAATGTGTTGTTTTGAGGGCAGCCTTTGATGGTAATGTTAACCCCTTGGCTGCCAGTGTTGAGTTCCAATTGCCAGCTTTCCATGGCCGCACTGCAGAAAAAGTGTGTGTGGTTGTCCACCTAAAGTACATTCATAGGTGATAGAAATGCTTTCCTGTACTGTTGAGCTTTGGTATAACCTTTTTATCTCTTCCTCATCTTGTTTCAAAATCAAATAATACCTTCTGCTTTATCATAAAACAAAGAACAAACCTTTCCAAGTTTTTTTTTTTTTTTTTTTTTATGAGGAGGACTAGCACTGAGCTAACGTCTGATGCCAATCCTCCCCTTTTTTCTTGAGGAAGATTGGCCCTGAGCTAACATCCGTGGCCATCTTCCTCTACTTTATACGGGACGCCACCACAGCATGGCTTAACAAGCGGTGTGTCGGTGTGTGCCCGGGATCCCAACCTGCAAACCCCTGGCTGCCGCAGCGGAGCCCGCACACTTAACCGCTTGCGCCACCAGGCGGGCCCCTAAAGCTTTCCAAGTTTTGAACAGAAGAGTTTCAGAAAGAAACTCTCTGGGTGGGAAGGTGTGGTTATTGACAAAGACTCTCTTCTTAACCAAACTTTAGTCAGGCTCTGGTCCTTGAGCCTCCTCCTCAAGAGCAAGAATCCCCCCCTTGATATCGGACCCCCCTGATCAGATCCTTATCCTCCACCATCCCCCAGAGATGTCTAATCACCTGGCCTGCCTTCAGCAAGAATCTTGTCAATGCGGTTCAGCCTGAATCCCCCTACTCTTGATGTTTCCTCTTAGTAATTTTCCATCCACTGACCCCCCCCTACTCTGCTCTTTGGCTATAAATCCCCACTTTTTCGTGTTGTATTCAGATTTGAGCCCAATCTCTCTCCCTTCCTGCAAAATCCCATTGCAGTAGTCCCTTCTTGAATAAAGTCTTCCTTACTGTCTTAAGAAGTGTGAGAATAATTTTTCTTTATCACTATATAGACAGGATTCCTTTTTCCTTCTCACTGGGGTTTCTTAAGTGAGGTTCTACTATCTTTATGCACCCTTCCCCGCGGCTTTGATCCTTCCTATGTGGCCACAATTGCCAATATTTATTTAAAGTCACCACTATTTACAATGGATATGTGTTTGCTTATTTTGGTTCACTACCCTTTAATATGGTTTATTTGTGCTTGTCCTAGTCTGCTGGTGGTCCTCACCACCATGTCTCCTGAGTCAGTAGGAAAGAAAGAGTTGGTGGTAGAGAGAGTTAGCAGATAACTGCACAAAACTCATGGCTGTATCCTAAATGGTCTAAGCAGCGGGAAGTAGACAGCTGTCACTAGTGAGGATGTGACAGATGTGTGGACATTTTCTGTCAGGCATGTCATGGTGGAAAAAAAAGGCTGAGATCTACCAGCTGACAAAATTCTCAGAGATGAATGTGCTGTTCTTTACACTCGATTCTTCAGCTCTCCTAACACACTACAGCCAAGGTGAGGACTTGGGAGGGAGCTACTCCACCTATAGTGGGAGGTCAGGTTGGTGCAAAAGCACTTGACTCAGAGAAGACCCACTGAGAGTGTGGTGGAAGGGGCTGGAAGGAGAGAGAACACAGAAGTGTGGGCGTGTGGGGAAGGGACCCAATATGCTTAGAGAATGAGTGATGTTTTGTCATTGAACTCAATGGGTCCATCTCTTGCTGAGTGTGGAGTCAAAAAGCACAACCAAGGATGAAGTGGGTGAAGAAAAAAGATTTATTGCTTGCACAAGCAATGGAGAACACCGGGGATGGCTCCCAAAGCAGTGCCCGCCCTGCCAATCCCCCCTCCCCCAGCTTAGTGCTGTTGGAGATTTTATACACCAGAGTGCAGAGGATATGTATGTTACAACTGTGTAACAACTGGGCCTAATCAGGGCTCATGTGGAGGCCATTACATACAGAGCACAATGCAACATGCCATTACATAACAGGTCCAAGGTAACTTCTGGACGCTTAGAGCTAGAGCAATTTGCAGGGGTCCTGCTGCAATGTGTAAGTTTCACTATAGGATGGCAACATCTGCAAAAAATGGGGACATCAACTCCTGAAAAACAGCACACTTAGTTTTTTCTTGTCTGGAAAACATTTGACAGACTCTGTTTAGTTGTGGATCAGATTTTCATTAACCCTTTCTTTGCCTGGTTTCTGGTCATGGTTTTAGGAGTGATCTCATTCTGATAGTGGCCCAGCCCCAGAGAGCATCCAGGCTCCTGTGGTTGGGAGGGGAGGTCTCCACTCACTGCATTTTCTTTCTCCAGTGGCCGTGAAGAAGATGCGCTGCTGGTTGAGACTGCATCTTTTGTTAGGCATACCTTTTATAACTCATTTACAAATGCAGAGTTTGTGTTGTTTCTGTTGTAAATTAAACTTCTTTCTACAAATTAAGCCTATTTGAAAGATCAGTGGGGTTGCATGTGTATAGTTTCCAGCCAATACAAATGATATTTCTAGGAATATTGTAATGGGATATTTGTTCCTAAAAACAGCAGCTGGGCCCTTTGAAGCTTTAGAAGGTGATATCAGAACTGCAAATGGATCATTTAATTTCTTTGAGGAATATTCTGACTCTTCCTTCTTGTCTGAAGAGTGTTGCTGCGTTGGGCACATATTTCAAGGACAAATTCAAGCATATTGCTACAGCATTAGCACTAGTAGGTTAGAAAGTCAAATAACAGGCCATAATTTATTTGCAAAGGACAGCATTAAGGGGAAAAAAATCGATGGACAGTTTTTCCCTTCCTCTGCTCTTGGGTCCTTTACATGCCAATTTCCTATTTAAAGGTACCAGACAACTCATTTGGAGTTATAGACGCAAACTTGAGCTTGTTCTTTGCATAAATATATGGTGCTATGTGATAGAGACCTGCAAGAAGAAATTAGATTGTTGCTTCTAGCGCAGACACCTGAATGGGTAGCTTTTCTTTTAAAAACAAAAAGTAGGGGCCGGCCCTGTGGTGTAGCGGTTAAGTGTGCACTCTCCGCTGCAGCGGCCTGGCGTTCAGGTCTCGGGCGCGCACCCATGCACCGCTTGTCAGGCCATGTTGTGGTGGCGTCCCGTATAAAAGTGGAGGAAGATGGGCACAGATGTTAGCCCAGGGCCAGTCTTCCTCAGCAAATAGTGGAGGATTGGCATGGATGTTAGCTCAGGGCTGATCTTCCTCACACACACACACACACACAAAATAAATAAAAACAAAAAGTAATTACAAGTGTTACGTGTTCCCATTAGTTGTCCAGTATTAGCTATAGGGTGAGAGGGATTTAGGAGGAAAAGTATGATCCTATGTATTAATATTCATGAACTATGTAGGCACACTCACATTTCGCCCCTAGAAACAAAAAAATTGAATGAACACATTTGCAAGATTGAAATGGTCTGTGTCCGTGACTAGGTAAGGTCAGAACAATTAGATCATGAATGAAAAATGCAATTGATCAAGATGTTGGCTGGTCTATCTAATGCTAATATTAACTTTGAATATTGTTTTCCCACCAAAGCAGATTCTGAACTCTTAGTCAATCAATTAGTATTTTTTCAGTTTCATTGCAGTGTGGGAGGGGCTGGAGGTGGCAAAAGCCAGTTCACAGCTGTGCATACAAGGCACCTAAAAATGCTAGGTGATTGGCTGAGAGCTCAGAGTCATTTTGGGTCTCAGCTCTGGTTTTGTTTAGATCACACTTAAATTTAATTCCGTATTTTTAAGGGTGTTCTAAGTAGAGGAAAACATAAAGAAAGTGACTGCTTTGTTTTATCTTTCAGTATCTGATCTGATCTAATTGATATCTAGATATTTTATACTTTTGTACATTTATCCTTATATCTGGTCTTTCTTCAAGTCTTGCTGATTTTCTTTTATTAAAAGGTTCTCACCTTTCCCTTTTCTCTTATAATGGACACATTGGTTTGGCTGACCTGCCTTTTTCCTCTGAGAAATGTCTGGTTTTCTCATAGAAATGGACTCCTAGCTGGCGCTAGATGATTGATCCCGAGTTGGATAATTCAGGTTGATGCTTATCAAGATCCAAACTTGAAATGAGAGACGTAGAAAGCAGCAGTAGTTGATAATGGGGTCACACCAGCAGCAGCCTCAAGTCTGCAAGAGAAGGTCCAGGGTCCATTACTGGTGAGGCCCTAGGCTCTCCTCACTCCACATCTCTCAGGACTGGTTTACCCACTCTCCCTTAAATTCCATGAGACAGCCCAATATGTTCGCAATGAGTTCTTTTTTGTTTTTTTGTTTAAATTATTTAGAGTTGTTTTCTTAATACAATAGCCACATTATTCAATAACAGAAACAAAGAAATTTGAACAAAGGACACTTTTACTGACTGAAAATACTTTTATCTTATAGACATGCAGGAGTGCTAATACTTTTTCCCTTTTTTTCTAGTTCAACCAAAAAATGAAAAAGAACCTACAGAATACCTACACTCATGTAGGAAAAGAAAATGGAGGGAAGGGATCTAATATTGCTTGAGAATAGGAAGCAATGAACAATAGATGGTACATATATGGGCTTGGAGATAAGGAGACTTGAGCTAAAATTCTGATCTTTCACTTACTATATGACCTTGGGCAAACTCTGTCACCTCTCAGGGCCTTGTTTGCTTATTTGTGAAGGGGATGATAATACCAATCTCATGGGACTGTTTTGAAGATGGCCAAAAGTCACTGTGGATAAAGCCTTGGAGAGATCCCAAAATACTTCTGAATGGTTCCAAAGCTTCAAACCCAGCCTGTGTCCCCAACTGAGGGATTCCAAAGGAAATTGGTGCCCGTTATTGAGTGCCCTTGTGCCAGGCACCACACTTGACCTTTTACACGCACAGCGTCATCCATGATTGTTTGCACCTCCAGATAGAGGTGTTGACTAAGGAAAGAGCAACAACAGGTGAGATTGCTATGCACTCTGAAAATTTAGTGGAATAAGATGCAATTGTTTAAAGTGGTTCTTTGAAGGAATAGTGATTCTCAGATTCAATATTGAACTCAGGGATAATCACAGGACTCAGGAAAGACTTAGACCTTGGTTCCAGCTACGGATGTGCCATTGTGTAGCTGTGTGACATCACTTAACTATTCCAAGAGTCATTTTTCTTAATTTTAAACGAAAGGATTAGAATAGTGTCTTAAGTGTCTGTGTACTGAGGAAATAAAGACTTCAATTCTTCTTAAGCACAGATGAGTTTGATAGAGAACTGAGCAGAGACCAGCACAGCGTCTTCAATGGGA
Organism: Diceros bicornis minor; assembly: GCF_020826845.1. NCBI lineage: Eukaryota > Metazoa > Chordata > Mammalia > Perissodactyla > Rhinocerotidae > Diceros > Diceros bicornis. The sequence goes on along the minus strand of NC_080776.1, from coordinate 6,585,542 downwards.
GGTGGGAGAACTGAGCCCTGGATGGCATTTTGGAATTTTGTGTGTGTCACGAGAGAGATTAGGTGTCACAAAGATTGGCAGAGAACAATGATGCTACATGTTCTGTTTCATCGTGTGAAACAAAGAGTTGTCCTTTGTCCTGCTCAACTTTGAACCTCTCGACAAACTCAAGTAGGTGAAAAACCTGTTTATAATGATCTGAGTCTAAAACCTAATTCTATTTTACATACAAGGGTAAAGTGTTTACTCTATAGTTTTAATTTACACTGAATTTTCTGTGAATACAATGACTGTGTAAGCAATGAATATTGCCCTTTGCTCTATTTGGACTTTGATGAAGAGAAGTGCACCATTTCAGACGGCGTTCCCAGCGCTCATGGGACCTGAGGCATCAGTAGCCCTCACAGTGATTCTGTGGATGGAGGCAGCATCTGATGACAGCAGAGTCTTCTCGTGCTGTCGAACTCATGTACTTCAAATGCTGTACCCTGTACTTCTCCTTGATATCTCAGTTTAGGCATTGCATTTATTTACTTAAAGTTTTTGCTGGTAGATAGGGTAACTACCAATCAACTTTGCCTCAAGACAATAAAAGGGACATATTTGTTAAAAGGGAGACATCTATTTGATGGAGTTGAGATTTACAGGGCCAGCATCAATTGAAGGGAGCTACAACCTCAAGGGGCCTCAAAACTGCAATGATGAAGGATATTGAAAGTGTCTGTTCAGGATCTGGGAAGAAAGCACAGGGGATGCATTTTTGGCTTAATTTCGCAGCAATAAACTAGTTACATCAGGTGAGAAAGGGCTCATTGCCTTTAAAAGTTGTCTAATTACATCTCTGCATTCACCTCATTTCTAGTCTCATAGTGTCAGATGGATTCACTCTAAACTATAAATACTCTCAGTCCCAGGTCGAGGAAAAGCCAGGCAGGTAGCCTTATACCGTCTGAGCCCAGGGCATCACATTTCCCAGGAAGGGCTACTTCATGTTAGGCAGCCACCCTTCCAAGAGGATGTCACTGGCAGCCACGGCACGGCCTTAGAGCGCCACACCTGCAGGGGCCTACAAACATCCCAGGCCTTGAACCAGACTCCCCTCAACCCTTCTCCCTTCCACTTTATCTCATGCTTAGCAAGAAACTGAGAACATCATTTAGTCCGTGTTCACAGCTATAACCATTGTAATAGTTGTTATGAGAAGAAAGGAGCCAATTCTAATGGAAAGCTGAGGGGTAGATCAGGGCCTTTATTCTTGGCACTAATGCTAGAAATGAGCAGTTGACAACTCAATGACATCCGTGATGGAATAATCACTTTTCAGCCTTTCTTGAGGATAGGTTCCAACATCAATTTTGCTTGTGATAGTGGTAGAGAATTGTGCATATGAATTTGTTTGTGGTCTGCTTTTTAAAAAATATGGATAAAAGGAATAAACAATGAAATCCTAGTCACCACTGATATTCTGATCTATTGTCTTTCCATCCTCTTTTTGGAAGACATTTTCCAAAAATATTTTTAGAGTTCTTGATATTTTCTTTCTTTTCCTTTCTTTCTTTTGTATAGCAAAGCCAAAAGCTAAGGATGACAACCTTAATAAAGCAAGGGTGAATTTGGCAACAGATTCTAACCTTTAAAGTAACACAGTGGACATTTCCACTTCCAATATTTCTCTTATGGTTGTTGGTATGTGTTGAGCAATTTTAAGGTAATAAAATTGTAATGAACTTTCTAAATGAAGCTGCCTTTGCTGACTGCTCCATGAGAAAAGATGGAAGTAATTTGAGAGAATTGAGACTGGCTGCTTCTCTCTCTCTCCTTCCTATACACTGGCTTGCTCTCACTCTCGTAGCTGGCCTGCCAATACCCCTTTGTTCCTGAAAACCTCTTATCAACTTCAAATCCTAGACCTATGAAATGATGCTTTTGTCATGCTGTATATGACCTGCTCCCCGCATTGTGAAATGACAGATTCTCTTTTATCTTCACCTTACAAAGAAATGAAAGAGAACTGGGTTTCTTCAAGGAAAGTGTAAGGGGCGGAAAAGCTGAATTACTAGAGAAATGGTCAAGAGAGAGGTGTTAAGTGAATTTCCTCCCAGGAAACTCTAGAGGAGGATTACAGTGATCATGCACATTTCCAGGTAAGGGATGGTCCCCAGGACTTGGGGTCAAAGGTCCTGCAGAGCCCTGGATGGAAACTTCAGGATAAGGCAATGAATTCTGTGCCTTCTAATTTCCTGAAAGGAATCACTTTAAAGTGGTTCCTTCTGCAAATGCCAGCTAGATCCAGCTAACCTGACCATCAGATGTAAAACCAAAGGCCTGTCTCCCCTCTGTCTGAAAGCATCACTTCTGCAGTTTGGAAAACTGTCATTTCCAGACAGCAAAGGATGGAGCTGTAGATCCTGGCTGTGGGAGGGGAGAGATTTTTGCTAAAAAGCTGTGACACGGCATTGTTCTCCTAGAAGGTGACTTTGGTCTGATTAACAACATAATAATCTGGGACAATGACATCTCAAATTACTCCCCAGACATTTCTGACACGGCTACGGGAGCTGGCAGAATTTGAGGTGGGTGACCTCCTCCTCTTTACTTCCTGTCGCCCACGTTGACCTCGCCTTGCTCTGCACTCCCCGGTATGTGACACCCGTTTAGCACTTAATTGTACATCTCCTGGAACTGCTGTCTGTGTTAGGCAGAACTCTTTCAAAAAGAGATAGAAACTCAACCCAACCTACCTTAAAAACAGGGAACTCATTGACTCACAGAACAGAAAGTCCAGGCGTCAGCCGACATAAGGCACGTCTGGATGCGTGGACTCAACTGTTGGGTCCGGGGTCCACCCCTCCTCATCCCTCAGCTCTGCTCGCCTCTGGTTTTACTTAATTCAGGCAGGCTCTTGCCGTGTGTTAGCAGGAGGGCCCCAGCAGAGAGATTCTCTTTCCAAAAACTTCCCAAAACAGAACTGGTTAGCATTTTTTGAATTTTTAGCATGTACCAGGGGTGATTTTGAGCACTTCACACTTATCTTATTTAAGCTCCTGCACAGTCCTGTGGCTAGAAGTTATTTTCCCTATTTTCTACACAAAGAACCAGGGCCATCAGAAAAGACCTGCCACATTCTTATAATCCATACCTGGCAATTGGTGTAGCTGGGTCCGGTGTAGCAGACCAGGCAGTCTGCTCCAGAGCCTGTTAGCCTAACTACTACACTATATTGGAATGTAGTGTCCTATAGGCTTGATTTGGATTATGTGCCCATTTCTGAACCAATTACTATAGCCATGGCTGGACTGCTCTGTCTGGCCAGGCTTGGATCACTGTCTGCTCCTGGACTGAGATAGTTCAATTCCACCCAAAACAAATGGACTGAGAGTTGATGAGTGGACTTTCCCAAATGAAAGACAGAAGGGAAAATGGATTCTGGGCAGAACAAAGCATCTGATTTCCACTACACTGTCCATTGTTTCACAAGATTTTGTCTCTTACTCCATAACACACAGTCAAATATTGGGCACATATTAGACGTTGATTGATGAATTACACTTTTAGGGAGATGAGTTTTAAGGTTAATTGGTTGCTCTTGAACTTGGGATATGTTATGTTTCTGGAAAAGGAACTGGAGGTAAAAGTGTTAACATTTGACTTTACAATGGATCATGTTAGAGATCAAGAGCTTGGTGCCTAATATTTTGTAGAAAGACTACAAGTGCCATATTTATACATATCTAAGTGACTATCCTAGTATGTGCAATAGAATTTCCTAAAATGTATATAAGTAAGCCAGTACAGTAAATAATAATATAACTATGTTTTATTCAAGATATCCATGGGAAAAGTGGTATGGAAGGTGGAGGGAGGAACTGGGGGGATGTGAGGGGAAAAAGTAAAGGACTGTGGAAAGATCCATCCTGCTAGGGCTGGGAGGTGTGCTGGTATGGATTGAGGGAAAGATGCAACAGTAGCCTAGAACTGGAGTAGAACTTCATGTTCTGAAAGCAAATTGGTTATATGACTTGGCTTGTTCCTTGGCTGCTGGAAGAACCAGATTAGTAACATAGGTGTAAATATGAAACGGTAGTAGATGGTGGTCTACTGGTATACCGCCATTCCATTCATTTTCACTCATTTATTTAGTTAGCAAGTGTAGTATGTATACCATATAAAGCTTTTAGAAGAGGTGACATTTAAGCTAAGACTAAAGATGAGTAGGATGTTACCAATTCCAGGGGCTGGAAGGAGAGGCAGGGAAAACATTTCTTTATTCAAAATAGTTAATTAATTACTTAAAAAGTATTTATTGAGCATGCTACATGCTAGACACTGTTCTAGGTGGAGAAGATACCTCAATGAGGAAAATAGACAAAGTTTCTGATCTCCTGACACTTATATTCAAGTGGGAGAGAGAGACAATAGACAGATAACACAAATAAGTGTGTCAGCAAGAAGTACAATGTTGAAAAATAAAGCAGACTTAAGTGATGACGGTAGGGAATAGTTGGGGAGGATGGTGTTATCTGGTATAAGGTGATTGGAGAAGGTCTCTCAGGAGGTGATGTTTGAGCAGAGATCTAAAGGAGGTGAGAGAGTAAACCACGAGGCTATGTTGGGGAAGAGTGTTTCAGGCAGAGAGCAGCCAGTGCAAAGTTGTGAGGTGGGATGTGATAGGATGGTGGAGAAACACAACTGTGGGAGCAGAGGAAGCAAGAGGGAGAATGGTAGGAGATACAGTGCGAGAAGTAGTGGAGGGCAGAAGATGCGTGGTCCTAGAGGTCATTCTAATGTCTTCGGCTTTCATATTGAATGAGATGGGAAGTCAATGGAAGATTTTGAGCAGATGGACTAAGGACATGACCTAACATATTAAAATATAAAGGATTGCTTGGCCTGCTGTATTGAGAATTTACTGTAGAGGGGCAAGGGATGGAAGCAGGCAGATAATTAGGAGGCTAGAGCAATAATCCTGGCAAGAGAGGATGGTGGCTTGGGTCACAGTGGTCGCACTGGAGTTGGTGAGAAGTGATTGGATCCTGGATGTATGTTGAAGGCAGAGCCAGCTGGACTTGCTGATATGGGATGCAAGAGAAAGACAGAGAAGTCAAGGATGGCTCCAAGGCTTTTGACCTGAAGAACTGGTCCGAAAACCATTGTTATTCACTGAAGTGGGGAAGGCTGTGGGAAGAATGGATTTGAGAGGGAAGATCAAATCAATTTTGAATAGGTAATTTTGAGATGCCTGTTAGACATCCAAGTGATTGGTCTGCCTGCTCTCTAGTTGTGAATTTTGGGTAGATGGAAACTGTCAGCACTTTTTACTGTCTCTGACACCAGCACTTGAGAGAATCTGACATATAATAGGAACTTAGCAAATTTTATCCAGTGCTTGAATGATAAGAAAGGAACGGAAAGCAAAGTTGGTACCAGAACATGAAGGGTCTTTATGAGATGGGAGGTGAGGAGCCATTGAAGGTTTTCCAGCAGGGAAGTAACATGGTCAATGCTTTCATTTAGGAAGATTGACCAGGTACGTGTCCATCCTGCCTCCAGCACATTCGAGAAGCTGCTACACCGACCCACCAACAAGCTGCTCTCCCAGGACCTTCTCATTCCCGACTTTTCTATTGTCCCCACAGACAGGAGTCTGACCACAAACTTGTGGCTCTGCAACCCTCTGGACCTGGCGTTTGGACTGTGATTTCCCTGAATTTGAATGTTGACTTCCTTTATCGGATAAATATATTTCTCCCACACTCAAGTTCCAACACTGTGGAATCAACCCTTGTTTCTGGCCACCTCACCAGGCCCCTGTTGATCTGAGGGAGCATCCAGAAAGCAGCCTGTGTAGATAGACAGGACAGGAAGGAGAATGGAGGAAGGGAGAGTGTCGACACAGAGGTCACGAGGCCGTGGGCGATGTAGGGGCAGTGGGAATAACAATAACAAGATACAGACTCCATTACAAAAGGAAGGAGAGCAGGTATACTCATGTTGATTTTTTTCCATTTATTTTGAGTATTCCATGTGGTCAGAAACTTTTATTACCTCACGATACATTTTACACTGAACATTATTTTAGCTGACTCTTCATGGACTCTAAACCCTTTACAATTTTTCTTCACACCAACTTTTTTTCCTAGTGGGATTCTCACAGATAATTTTTCACAATCAGCTCTTTTTCATTGGTTCTGTATGATGTTATCTTGAATAATAAATAGCCACCTGAACTCAAAGAAAGTACATTTTGAAGATAACATTTCATTCTTTTTAGCTTGGTAGAAATAAAAACCCACATCTACAATTTTGTTCAGTTTTAAAAGTAATTTAAAGGCAGTAATTAAAATGACCTAGTAGATACATTGCTTTACACTTCTCTCAAGACTATTCATTCATTTTGTAACCAAGGGCCCTCCAGCACCAGTTCAACTGACCCCATCTTATCAACAGAGTAATTAAGAGTGATTTTTCAGGAACCGAGACCCCTTATCCAGTTCAGGCCAGTTGAGACCACCAACCCATTAACTGGGCCTGTGCAAATGCTCGACAAGTGAACTTTTTTTTTTCTTGGTGAGGAAGATTGGCCCTGAGCTAACATCTGTTGCCAATCTTCCTCTATTTTGCATGCGCGATGCTGCCACAGCATGGCTTGATGAGTGGTGTGTAGGTTTGTGCCCCAGAACCATGAACCCTGGAACCCTGGACCACTGAAGCAGAGCACAGAAACTTAACCACTACACCACAGGGCCGGCCCCATGATAAGTGACCTTTTTGACATCAAGGAGCTAAAAACTCCACCCTCAGATCATGCCTATGCCACCGTTTTGTGAACAGGCTTCCTACGGAGGGGCACAAAGCTTGACTATGCTTGCTCAGGTCGTCAACTACCTCACTTCTCTTTACCTCCAATCATCTATTCCCACACTTCAGACCACCTTGCCCCCTACCCCATGAATATCCCTGAGTCTCCATTTTTGGAGAGGCAGATTTGAGACTCATTCTCCTGCTTCCTCATTTCGTTTCCTTATGATTAAATCCCCTCTGCTGCAATCTCGTCATCTGGGTGATTGGCTTTCCGGGTGATTGGCTTTCCGGGCGATTGGCAAAGACAAACCTGGTTTGGTAACAATTTGTCAACTATTTCAATTTTTGTCTTTGTAGTTACGTTTACACTCCTCCTTCCCAGTTTCCTCTCAACTTTTGGCAGCTGTAGCAATCAGCAAAAAAATCTAGTGAAGGTGGGATCAGTGGGCAGCAGGTCTCAAGAAATCCACAGGGTTGACATTGCTTTAGAAATAGGCTAGATCAGAGTCCCCAAACTCTGCTGAGCATAAGGAATCCATGAAGATCCCTAAAGCCATAGCTGTGGGGCTCCACCCTCAGGGTGCCTGATGCAGACAATCTGGGGTAGGCCTGGGAATGTGTATTTTAATACCCTCCCCCATGTAATTATTCTGCATACTTATGTTTGAGGACCACAAAGCTAAACCCTTTTTTTGATCAGACTTTGCTTGGATTCAACTATTTCATTTCTTCCATCCCCATAGCTGATATTATTGCCCTCATCTGGCCCGTCACTTTTAATTGCAAGTTTAGCCGTGTGTGTGTGTGTGTGTGTGTGTGTGTGTGTGTGTGTGTGAGTGTGTGTGTGTGTGTGTGTGTGTGTGTGTGTCTAGGACCACTCCTGGCCTACATGAAAGAGATTTAAGTAGGGGCAATATTAAATATATTTAACAACTGGTAGGTGGCAGTGGCCTGCAGTGGAGGCTGTAGTTCCAGCACACGGCTACTCAGGGACAAGTCCAGGGAAAGGTTGATGGGCAGCCACAATTTGGGGGAGGGGATACAGATAGAGACGAGCATTTGCCCACTTGGAGGCCAATGCCACTGACGGGGCTCCCAGCAGAGAGGGGGGAGCACCGGAGAAGGGGCTGGTTGTCTATTGGACCACGGGCTGTGGGGTGGGGTCTAGGTGTTGTAGCTGGTTGGAAGATGGGAAGGGGGCATTGGTGAGGAGGGTGGGCTGCAAGAAGTGGCTAATTACCAAGCAGCATGGTATTATTTCAATGTATTACTTAGAGTATTCCAGCAGAATATCAGTCCAGGATTTAAAGAACTTCATCCAAGCTCCCTAGGGTTTGGTAATAAATCTCCCTTGTTGACTATTCTGCCTCCAACCTTATGCCCTGATTCTGAAACCCTGGTGTTTCTGCTTAAGTCCTTGCTTGATAAGCTGCCCGTATTTCAGTTCCCCAGGGGTTAAGGCTTGCCTTGTTTTTTTCTAGTTCTAATTGTTGATGCTGGAGCCAGCCGCCCAGCTACTGAACTGCATGAAGCAAACTGCTAACAGACTTCCCTGAGCCTGATTTCCAGCCAGGTCTCTGCCAGCCCCTCCCCTGTGTCCGAATCCCGGCAGGCCCTGCCCCTCCAGCTCTGGCCTCACCCCTCTGCAGATAAGGGGGCCTCGCCCGGCCACATCCCAGGCTTGAGACTAGAGCAAAGGAGAAAGGAGCATTCCTCCCTTCTCTTAGAAAAACCTGAGTTACATTTTTCCGAACAGAATGCAGTCTTGAGGCCAATAGTCCAAAGAAGATGTGTTATTCTGTCCTCAGCCAGCATAGCATAGAAAGAATAAACATGGTAACATTTGGTTTCTTTCTCTTCTCTTCTTCCTATCACCAAAAGTAGAACTCCCTGGATTCAATATAGAAAATTAACCAAAGGAGGATACAATTATAGATGACGGTCATAGTTCATCTTAATGCTTTAGGAAAAAAGAAAACTTGTTTCCAAATAATAATGTAAATGAATCCTCCATGCAGATCATATGCACATAAAGATTAGAATGCAAGTACCAGTGTCTGAGCTGGCCTTAAAAGTTAGGGTGCTGGTGTGGAATGTTAAGATTAGTGTTAAGATGGGACCCCTCCCACCTCTGTACCTGGATAACATTGGGCGACCTGTTTGCCTATTTTTCTATTTGGTAGTTGGTTTCTTTTACTCATTGATGTGTAGGAGTGCTTTTATATTAGGGAGGTTAACCCCTTGTGATATGAATGGCAAATATTTTCCTAGTTCTCGTCCCTCGAATTGTGCCTGTGCTGATTTCTGCCAACACAAATTTTGATTTTAATATTCTCTCTCTCTATCAATATATTTTTATGACATTTCTTTCGTCATACATAAATAATGGCTCTAAAGTTAGTTTTACAATTCTTCTCTTATTTCTTTAGCATGTTTATTGTCTTACGTTTTGCAGTTACATATTTGAACCATCCGAAATTTATTTAAGTATAAGGTATGAAGAATCAAGTCCAAATAATTTTTGGGGGGCAGATGGCGACTCACTTTTTCTAATTCCATCTATTTAATTTTATTTATTTATTTTTTTCCCCCAAAGCCCCAGTAGATAGTTGTATGTCATAGCTGCACATCCTTCTAGTTGCTGTATGAGGGACGTGGCCTTAGCATGGCAGGAGAAGCTGTGCGTTGGCACGAGCCGGGGATCTGAACCCGGACTGCCAGCAGTGGAGTGCGTGCATTTAACCGCTAAGCCATGGGGCTGGCCCTAATTCCATCTATTTAATAATCTATCTTTCTTCTCCACGGAATTGAAAAAAAATCAACTAACACTCATATGGCAACAGTGTGCCAATATTGTTTAAAGCTTTTTATATGTATTAACTTATTTAATACTCATAAAATCCTGTGGGGCACATACTATCATTACTCCCACTTTACAGATGAGAAATCAAGGCAGAGAGAAGATAATGAATTTGTTCAAGGGCGCACAGATGTGGCTCCAGAGTCTATGCTATTAATGCTATTAATCAGTACACCATTCAGCCACCTGTAACATATTGAGTGATCCTCTTTAAAATCCATGTCATTTTATTGTTAAAATCTCCAGAAGCTTCCCATTATTCTTAGTATAGAAGGTAAGTACCTTCACTGTGGTCTACAAAGCTTCCCAAGATCTGGCCTACATCTCCAACCTTAATTTGAATCACTTGCCTCCTCACACATTATGTTCCAGTCATATAGATTTTCCCTTGGTTCTTCCTGCCCCATGGCCTTTGCACATGCTCCTCCTAATCTCAGAATACTTTTCCCTCCACTTTTTGTAGGCTGGCTTCTCCTCAGAGAGACCCTCCTTGATCAATCTGACTACCAACCTGAGTTTGTTCCCCTCTTTTTTCTATTTCAACTTCCTATGTGTATTTTTCAAAGCACTTATCATAATTTATAATTCTTTTGTTTGCTTATTTGTATTTTGTCTAAACTCCTAAAAATGTATGCTTCATGAGTGCAGAGACCATGTCTTGTTCCTTCTGTTATCCCCAACATTAAACACAGTGGGTGACACATTTTAGACACTCAGTAAAAACTTGTGGAACAAATGAATAAAAATGGCTGCAAATGACTGTCTTATATCATAATGGGGGAAATGTAGGTGTCAAAATAAAGCAGAAATACATCATATGGTATTAAAGTAAATTATTGATTTATATCAACAAATATTTACAGACAACCTGCTAGAGAACTGGCCCCTTTCATCTCTGTGCCATTCCCTGTACATCTCCCTCAGAGAGTCTTTGACATATTATTTTACTTAGTTGTTTTTCTATTTACTTAGTTGTATTTTGTATTTGTGTTTTTGTTCCTCTATCAAAATGTAAGCTCATGAAGCCAAAGGTTGAATTAATGTGTCTTTATGTCCCCTTCATCCAGCACACTGACTGGCATGTAATAATAAAAATATTTTTTTGAATGAAAAGATTCTATGAGGGGAGATACAAAAAATTCTAACTCCTGGTCCCTGAATTAAAGTAGTCTGTTTATAAGCTAGGCGAGGGGATGCAGTAAAAATACATTAGAAGTAAAATGACATTCAAGATATAAAAAGAACTCAAGACAACAATATGGTCATATTCCTAGACTGTTTGTGACTAATTACAAATATTGAGTTGCTTGAAAGTTCAGGAGCATGAGAGTTCTTTTCAGACTGGGAAGTCGGGAAGAATTTCCATGGAAAAGCCAGGATTTAAGTTTATTCTTGGGGGACGACAGGATTTGGAAAATGTCAATGGAATCTACCTTTGACTGTTTACCACTAATGAGGTCTGTTTCTGTAACGTATTGACTTTTTTTTTCCAAAATGGAAACCACTTAAAAATCCATAGATTTCTAGACTGAGTAGGTAGCATTTTAATTGGTAGTGTTATCAAATTAAGAAGTAAATTGAATAAAAGGAAAGCAATTTAAGAAGTGAATGCTTGAAATAACTTTATGATTTATTACCCTCTGCATATAGAAGGATTGATCCATGGAATTTTACAAGATAAAAACATACAGTTACTGTCTTTCACTTTCAAGGGGATAATGAAAGGAATTGCTTTGAGTTTTGATTATTCCAACTCTTTAAACTTACTTCTGAAAAGTTCAATTTTTAAGTCCATTTGGGCTGCAAGAATAGAGTTATCTTGAAGAATGGAATCATCTGGATACACTAGGGCTCATTCCTTAGGGTGCCAAGGACAAGTGAATATCTGTGCTTATACAACCCAGCACGTGCAATCTGGGGACATCGTGCCTCTGCAAATGGAGAGAATTGAGTGAAGCAATTTGTCTGCCAGGTCTCAGCCAGATTTTCAAGAACTAAATCAGGTCACTAGAGTCGTTCAAGTTGAAAAAGAAAAAAGACATTACAATTCAACTCTTCAATTTAGAAATTATTTCTGGAATTAGCTAACTACCTTCTAAGAAAAAAAAATGGGTGGGCTCAAGGCAAGGATCTATTTTTCTAGGTTAATATATGTTTGCAGGATGTATGTCGAGGGAATGCTCAGGATAAAAATAGTTGCCTGGACCTGAATTAGGAGAGTGACCCTATGTTACTATAGGTTTGGGTTGAGGTACGCAGAACCAAGTTGAATGGGCTGTGCAGTGGAGGGTAGATGGTTTTACCCTCTAATGCCTTTGTTTTGAAATTATCTGGGGGCTTTTGTGACTGCTCTGGGCTTCTCTGTGCAGAGCCCACGGTTTTCCCTAATACAGTTCCCTAAGCATTATTTAATGGTCAAATGATGTTCCAGTAAGGGCTCATTTATCAGTTGCTAAGCCACCACAAATTGCAAGGAGAAAGGAAAACACAGCTCAGTAGAAAGAGTTCGGGAACAGGTAAGGGGCTTATTTGCTAAGTCTAGATGAATAACTTGCTGAATTAAAAACATATATTCATGAAGAACGTGTCAGAAATGTGCCACACCAAGACCCCATTTGTTCCGTGCCATGTTTTGATTTAGGGAGCAGCCAATTTGACATGTCTGTGAAAAGAAAGAGTGTTGATTCTTTCACTCATGAAACCTCCATGAATTTCCAGAGCTCTCAAATCCCCAGGTAAACAAAAGAGTGTCTTGTGTTATTTTCTCAGTTGGAGTCTGTTTAGAATAAAATTGAGCTATTTTCCCAATCACTCAAAAACAGTCATTGAACATTATTCAAACAAGGAAGAACACGTAGTCTCCTCAACTCGAATCTACTAACATCTACATTTTCTTAAGAAGTTAGCTTATGTTTAGACCTATTCATCATTTGAAAAAACAAAACAAAACAAAACAAAAACTTCTTAGGTAAATAAGACCAGTGAAGATTACCTGCCCAATAACAATGTCTTTGTAGAATTTTTCAGATGATTCATATAAATGTGTGAGCTTCATGCATTAAATGTTAACAACATAAATAGATCTGATTTTAAGTAAGCATTTCTTATTGTTTTGGGCAAGTATCCTAGTTCCTGTTTCCTTTGGTTCTCTAAAGTTTTTTTTTTTAATGTTGAAAATTTATTTTTAAAAACATGGTGTATTGTTTTGTCTCAGCGTGTATATGCCTGGTTAGATGAGTTCTCATCAAAGGATGTTGGGAGCTGTTGTCTGAAGTGATGTCAAGTTAGGTTCAAAAACATCAGCTTAACTGGTTGTTTGGTATCTTACAGGCAAAAAAGTCATTAGGTGTTCTAATTTCTTTCTCTTTAACTTTTTTGGTTACTTGTGTAGATAGAGTCTGATCTAGTCCAGAAAAAAATAAAGTAACCAGTTAGGTTGGAAATTATGGTCTTGTGCTTTGTCTCTGATTTTAAAGGATATTGAGTCTTTCCAGTTAAACATCTTGACCATTGAATTTATGTTAAATGTATGAAAACCAAGGGCTGATAGTTACTAATGATGCTAACTTCCATTTATTAAACTCAGATGCTTTATATTGTTTTTCATTAATCTTCACAAGGGGTTTAATGAAGAAAGAAGCTATCACCTCTATTTTATATCTGAGAGCCCTGCGGCTTCGACAGGTTAAGCAACTTGTCCAAGGTGGTGTAGCCAGTGGCAGAGCTGAGATTAAAATCCCATTCTCCCTACCTCCAAGTCACAAGCTCTTATCATTACTCAATGATTCCTGAACATTAGATTTCATGAACCAGTAACACTTCAAAAAGCAAAACCAAGAAAATCCACAGGACCAAAATAAAGTTGACAGGGGCTGGCCCGGTGGCGCAAGTGGTTAAGTGCATGCGCTCCGCTGTCGCGGAGCGTCAGCAGCACTGACGCACTGCTTGGCAAGCCATGCTGTGGTGGCGTCCCATATAAAGTGGAGGAAGATGGGCATGGATGTTAGCCCAGGGCTAGTCTTCCTCAGCAAAAAGAGGAGGATTGGCAGACGTTAGCTCAGGGCCGATCTTCCTCACACACACAAAAATAAATAAATAAAAATAAAATAAAATAAGGTTGACAAATTTTTATGTCCAAACAAATAGAAGATAAAAAGAAACGATCATTGTCTACTCTGAGCCCAATTTTGTAAAAGAAAGGGTGTTTAGATATTTTTCTTATACTTAAAAATGTTAGCATGCAACATGATTTCATATTACTTTGTGTTTCTGGAAGGCCGGAAGTTGTAAATATGTCTGATTCCTTATCTGGAGGGAAAGCTTGCTTTGTGTGTAGGTAATGTATCCCGGGACATTTCAGCCACAAAAAAGCAAGAAGGTCATATCTTAGAACAAAGAACAGTTCTTTCTGGGAAAGGACAGTCGGTAACCTTACACCAACATGCTTGTATAAACACTAGTAAACCTTATCTTTCTTGTTTTATCAAAGACTGGCGAAAACTGCCATGGCCCAATGTAGGTCTGAGGACAAGCATCGAGGAACCATGTAGAACAAAACCCTGCTTCCCTCACCTGTGTTTTCGAGATAGGGAGAGAAAAGGATCTCCAGGCATAGATTTCAATCTCAACTTCCAGATCTATAATGTAAAAAATGGCTCCTCCCCGTGCCTATTGGGATTGCAGCCTCCTTAGTATCTTCCACAAGTTTCCCTGTGTTATCAGAAAACACAGCCTTTTCCCCAGGGCCTAAGGCAATACACTGAGCTGGGTTTTCCTTTCCGCTTTATTGTTTTCAGATGTTTGCCAACTCTCAACTGACCATTTTCTTTCACTGATAAATTTGAAGGAAATTACAGTCCCTGGGCACAGAAGGCCTGAGTGTCCCCTCAAGCCTCTAGATAACAGAAAGGGACTGTTTCTTTCAACTCTGGGATCAAACAATTGAAAAAGGGATAGCTCCGTCAGCAGGAGCTGGAACGCTAACTCCACTGCTAGGAACAGCCACAGTTAATATAATAAATCAGCTTCCAAAGCGTATATGAGCCCAAGGAAGTTTTCCTCAGTATTGTTAATTTAAACTAATTTAATGACACTCTTACTTACAGATGTGTAAATATAAAAGTTAAGTATACATTCTTATGCTTATAGCTCTTTTAATTTTAAAACTAAAACAACTTCACAAACTAAGAATAAAATGCTAAAACTAATAAAACTCAAATTAACAACATTTATGCGACAGATGAAATTTTGTTGAAATTAAATTGCTACTCACAGTATGAATATGTCCCTTATCGCTGCAGTGCAGGTTTTGGAATTTGGCATGCCTACGTAGTTGCATGCAGTGGGGTGGTCTGAATTCTTCCATCTCTCCATTTGAACCATGTACAGAGAAACTTTTCCCTTGACCTTATTTGCTTTCATGTGGTATAAATGCATCTTTTATTTCATGTGTCTACGTCTACCTCTGTTCCTTTCTCATTAGTCTATGTCAATTAAACTGCTACTTGACGGCAAAGTGATCTTGAACACAAACACAAAGACAATGAAATAAAGTTGCAATTTCAAAAACACCCAGTACAAGGGCCATTTCTTTTCTTCGGATTTTCTTGCTGCCTGGCCCTGGGAATTGGAAGAGGCTGTTTCTGCTTCATCATTGTACTTCCACCACTCAAAACTACTCCAGCACACAGCAGGACCTCAATAATATATGTTGGATAAATGAACAAATGATTATCAGCTCTGATAGAAGAAAGTGATGGTCTAATGCCAACCAGCATGGGACAGAACTGAGTGTGAATCATGAGGGTAGGGGAAGAAAAAGAATTTTCCCTCTAACCTTCTGAGTTCTTGGCTGAGATCCCTGAAATAAAAGACAGATTAGGGGCCGGCCCTGTGGTGTAGTGGTTAAGTTTGCCTGCTCCGCTTTGGTGACCCGGGGTTCGCAGGTTCAGATCCCAGGTGCGGAGCTACATACCACACATCAAGCCATAGTGTGGCGGTATCCCACATACAAAATGGAGGAAGATTGACACAGATGTTAGCTCAGGGCTAATCTTTCTCACCAAATAAATAAATAAATAAATAAATAAATAAAAAAGACAGATTTGCAAGAGAAAAACAAACAGAAGTTTATTAACATGTATACGTCATGTGCACATGGGAGACACCCAGGGGAAAATGAGTAACTCCCTGAGGTGGCTTAGAACTCCAGCTGAAATACCATCTTCAGCCAAAGACGAAAGAAGAAATGTCATTAAGTGACCCTACTTTGTGTTACAACAAATTTCTGTAGCAACACATTTTTCTGTATAATTTTGTCAATGTGTGATTGCGGTATAAGACAGTGAATCATAGAATGTTTAAGCTGGGACATTAGAGTGTGTTTCCTCAGAAACTTCATTTCATGGATGTCTTTCAATAGAGAATATGCTCAACGATTTCTTTTTGTGTACAAAGAAACGTGACTTAGTGGCACACCAGTGTAAATAATAAATGTTATTTACAAATAGCAGAAAATCCGTATGTTTCAGATGGATATAGAAGAACTTTTCTGTTAAACCATAGTGATGAATCAAAATAACACAGAGCAGATGATTTTTGTGAAACATTCCAGAGATGTTAAGTAATTTCTTTATCCTATATTGTAAAACAATTCAGTTAAATTCAGTTAAGTCTACTAAAGCCAACTTAAAATTATTAAGTGCTTTAGCAGATCTGTCAGTACCTTTGTCCTTTGGACACATCAGCCCAGGACGTGCATTATCGATGGGGTTATATCACCCTCAAGGGGATGAGAATTGGTTCTTTGGGGGGGGAGCAAAAATATCTTAGATATTAAAATGGTTTGTAGTCCTTCAAAACTCAACCACACTTGATAAAATCTTATTCTTTAGTATTAAATTTCTCTCACTAGAGAGAAGTTAAATTTAATTTTTTTCCTTAGGGCAGCGCTAATGAAAAAAAGGTTGAGAAACACCCTCCTATGGGTAGAGCAATAAATACAATAAACACAATAAATGGAAAGTACCAGAGGAAGCGATGGGGCGCTTCCTTGTGCCCTGGGCTGATTGCTTCTCCACATGTACCCAGGAGGCCACTGTGCTCTGAACTGCCTCCACTCTGACCCTTCCCTCTGGTATTCTGGTTCGAACTATGACTTTATCCCCTGTGCGGGGAAACAACTCTTTCAGGTCCTTTCCTTGTCCCCATACAGGGTGAGCAGAGGGGTTCCATGCTCTAGCTCTGGGAGGGGTGCCTGCCTCCCTCCTGCTGGAGAGGACCTGTCCACACAGAGCACTCCCTCCCGTTCAGCTCCTGCCAGAGCTGGGACTGTCACAGGCCTCCCCCTGGTGCCACCCTGGATTGTCCCTCTCTTTCCTGGGGTGGCTTCCGCTTTCCAGCTTGTTCTCCTGAGACTTCATTAGCACCCGAATAGGTCTTCACATCATTTACTGATTCTATTGGCTGCTTTGGTTCTGCTCTGAATCCTTTTTGAATATTTGAAAAAGGCAGCTTTTACCACTTATTGATCTAGCTTTTTTATCCATTAATAACTGACTTCACCTTCCCTTTGTATTTGTATGTGTCAGTTTTTTCATCCCCTTCAGTTTGGATGGTGTGTCTTTGTCTGCAGTTAGTATCTGAGTCTTTGTTCTCACGCTGATGGTAAGCTCTGGACTTGTTCATTTATGATTCTGTTCCCTCAGCAAGTACTGGTGATAAGAAATTTTAAAAATCACTAAAAAAATCTAATGACATGTTCAGCCTTACTTCACTTCCAAAGAAAAGGGGTGGGGAGAAGCTTTTGGATTGGTGCATTAGGTGACCTCACATGCCCCATAAGCAGGCAAGAATCGCTGTCCACTGCACGTGTGGCTGTGTTGTCCCCATTGCCCTGTGAGCCGCCAGACTATTCAGATGGTCAGCCTGGACGTGGGCAAAGCAGTGATCTGAAGTTGGGGACGTCAAACTGCTGCAGCCCAGCTGGGCCCCTTCTGCTGTCATCCAGTTAGGCAACTGGGCAGCCATCTCATCGGGGGAAGCCTGAAGGTTGTTTCCAGTTCCTGAAATGCTGTCAGGTTTCCCTCTGCCTCCAAAGCCAATTATTTGAAGTGATCGCCAGCTCCCACTTATAGACAGGCTGGGTTCCAACAGTTTAGCTCAAAGTCAGTTGTTTTGAACTTGAAAATAATTTTTCTAGCAAAAAATAATAAAAGGAGAGGAACAAAAGACCAGCCCATAGAAATCTATTTAAATTCAAACCTTGACGAAATAGTGTACATTTGCAATGAAAAGCAGGGGAAGAATCAAATACTGTAGTTTAGAAACGAAGATGGTGTTTGCAAATCCATTAATTATAACAGAAAATCACCAAATTAATAAAAATAGTTTCTCATTTGTATGACATGGCTTTGACAATGGCACTTTTAATTAGATGAGGATGAGAAGAAAGTTGGAGACTTGTGGAGATGATCGAGGGGAAATCCTCAGGACATTAAGAGGCTTTAGAAGTTAAAGAATATTCTACTTTAAAATTTTGCTTTGAGGGCCGGTCCGGTGGCAGAGTGCTTAAGTTCACAGTCTCTGCTTTAGCAGCCCAGGATTCGCAGGTTCAGACCCCAGTCACGGACCTACACACAGCTCATCAAGCCATGCTGTGGTGACATCCCATATACAATGTAGGGAAAGATCAGCACAGATGTCAGCTCAGGGACAATCTTCCTCACCAAAAAAAAAAACACAAAAAACCAGAAACAAAACCTTTACTTTGACACCCATGCTTTACTAGCACCAATCAGCCACCATAAGGTTCATTTTTAATCACAAAGAGGGAAAGCAGAAAAAAAACAGGGGGAGTGTCTTAGGTCAGGTTTCCGGGAATTCAGAGCTGGAGAGAGAGATTCCCGTAGGAGAAGTTAATTGGGGAGCACAGTGTGGATGGAGCCCGTGGCGGGGTGAGGAGGCAGGACTGGGGAAGGGGGAAGTCGGGCTGAGATGCAGCTACCACAGAAGACTCAGCAGAGGCTGTGGGGGGCCAAGGCTGCAGGCACAGCGCTTCAGAGTTTTCCCATGTTGAGGCGAGGGGCCACGATTTATACCTAGTCATTGACCGACTGCTGGATAAGAGCCGCTCCCAGAGAGGAGGCGTGATCTTGAGCCAGGTGACTCTCCAGCTGAGAGAAATCCCTGGAAAGAAACAACCTTGAGAGCCATGGGCCACCAGCAGTCCCAGCCATGGTAGGTTGGTCCTCAGTCCTGAAATCGCAATATCCACCACAGAGCCAAGTTTCTTTTTCTGAGATGACTAGGCAAGAATTTAGGAAAAGTGTCTAGGTAGATGTGCATGCATATAGGGGACAGAAAGTTGATCTGTGGGGGGATGGCTGGAACTGTGGAAGATGGAGACAGCCAGGGGGCAGCCCTGCACAGGCCTTCCGAGGGGAAAGGAAGGACGTGTGAGGGAAAACACTGCTCAGGTTGCAGGCTGTTCTTGCCAGAACAGCTTAGCTGCTGGTGAGAGCATGCTGGATAGGGGGTGCCAGCCTGTGCCCCAATAATGAATGTAGAGGAGCTTGGATAAGGTTATATATTCTACTGTGGGGGATCCTTCACAGATAAGCAATCAGAGGACACTGTGGAGGCTCCCAATGTTTTTCAGAAGAAGAGAAATCAGTTTTTTTGGCAAACCAACTTTACCAACCAGTTTTTGAATTTTTGTGACATTTTGCATCTTTCTACACAATAGTGCTGTACGGCAGGCAATTATTTTTGACATCTGTATGGAACTAATTACATTTATTAACTTTTAATTTGACTGTGTTTTAAGGATTTTGTGACACCTTCTGAGCCACCTGGACATGGTGTGTATTGTTGCAAAACCTGTTGGGAATTTTTGGATTCTTTTGAACAGACCATTGACGGGAGGAGACACAAAAGAAGTAAATAGAATGAACTTTGCTTTCAAGGAGATTATGAGTCAATTGTGAAAAGACAGAATGCAAAGTAAGCTGTGGTTCCTAATGTCAGGGAGTATTTTATTCTTCTAGAAAAACCTCTTAAATATGGAGAACACTCAGGAAAGACAGAAGAGAGAGGGCAGGCAACAGATATATCTTTCCATCTATATCTAGAAGGATAAACAGCCTGAGCCTTCCAGAGGGAGTCAGCATTTTATACAAATCCTGGGACATCGCAGGTTTTTAAGTATTGCTTTCTTGTTTATTTAGTCTTTGTGGTCCTTTGGAATGTGCATATCTCAGATATTCGAGAGGCATTCTGTAACCTATATTCCAGGCATTGTCTCTTACTCATCTTGTGGGCGAGTCCATCTGTAATTGACTGGTGCGCTTTTCTGGAATCCAGGTTTATCTTTGTTTAGGAAACAATAGCTTGACATAGGTGACCATACTTTGTATTTCTCGGTTCTATTTTGTAAGAAAGTCACCACTTTACAGTTTGTTTTCTTTAACTTTTCGTTACTTAGCTCTTATTACCTGACAAATAACATATTTGCTGCCTGGGAAATGACCTCCTCTGCAAACCAGTGTTTGGTGGGACAGAGAAGAAATATGGTGACTGTGGCTGAGAAGAAGTCTGTTTCTCTTTATCTCTTGTTCCCTTCTTCACGGGCTCCAGAGAACCATCAGAAGGCACCTACACCAGCCGCTTTTCAATTCATTGCACTGAGTATGCTTTAAGCAGATGTTTATATTTTCATTCCTGGTGATACGTTTGGGATGCTCTCGATGAAAGTAAGATGTGGGAAAAGTTTATCTCTGAGTCCTCCATCCCTCTTGTAGAAATCGTCCTCTTCTTCTGGCTGTCCCTTCAAACTCAGGCTTCCTACCTCTTACTGTCACAACTTCCTCCTTTGTCCTTCCGTCTAGTCCACCCCCACAGGCAGTGGTCCAGCCTTCTTACCTGGTTTCCCTTTGCCTCTGCTGTATAAACTTGCTCTCTTTGGGTTTCATCACCTCAGCGCCTTGTTAGAAAACTGGCCCATTCTTTTCATAAATCAGTTCATACCAAGCTGTTAATAGGAGATAAAAATCCACCCCAAATATGCAACCCCTTGCAAAGAACCCATTTCCTTTTTATCTGACTAGGGTCTTTAATTCCTCACCTCCTCCAGACCTCCTAATCTGGCCTGTGCTTAGGGAAAAATTCACAGGATACACACAATACATTTTCCTGGAACTTCAAATTTACTTGAAGGATTTTTTGAGGGGAGGAAACCCACATTATTTTTATATTAAAGCAAATAGAGACGTATATTACAGTAGAAATCAAAATTCCCCAAATCTTAAAATTAAAGTGTGAGAAAACAGGACATTTTTACTTTTGATAAACTACTCTGGGCTAGGTCTCTGGATGCCCTGGGATTTGTTTTCACTTCTTCTCCCATCAGGGATTCTTGGATGAGAAACTGAGAAGCAGTGGCTTAAGCCAAAGTAGCTTTCAATGGTCAGAATTTGGTATTTTTAGGAGGTTGGTGGGGAAGATTTTTTTCTTTTCCCCATGTCTCTGATCACTTGCCCAGATATGGGATGTATCTGGGGAGCCAGTCATGTGGGCAGGAATACATTTTTCAGACACAACACTTTTTGATGTCTCTACAAATTCTTCCTTGGTTCTAAGTGTGTTTTTGCTCACGTGGTCTAGGTGGTAAGTTAGAGACACAAGTGATGACATTTAGCAAATAGATGACACAGAGCTGCTTTTTAGTTTGCATTTTGGGAAAAGATAAGATCCTTTAGATGCTTCTTTATAAAGGATATTTTAAAATTGTTGAATTATTTACTTGATGGTGGATAAGTCAATGTCAAACAAGAGAATGAATCTTCAGGGAGCTTTGAAGATAGGTTTAAACTTTTAAATAGGCACCTTTGTTTTATTGATAATAAATTGCATTCTTTAAAGAGCAACTGCAATGAGGAACTGCAAAATTAATGGGATTATTTATTCATTTATTTTTTATTATTTTTTTTTGTGAGGAAGATCGGCCCTGAGCTAACATCTGCCAATTCTCCTCTTTTTGCTGAGGAAGACTGGCCCTGGGCTAACATCCATGCCCATCTTCCTCCACTTTATATGGGACGCTGCCACAGCATGGCTTGCCAAGCGGTGTGTCAGTGTGCGCCCAGGATCCGAACCAGCGAACCCTGGGCCGCTGCAGCAGAGCGCGCACTTAACCGCTTGTGCCACTGGGCCGGCCCCTCACTTATTTTTTAGTGAGAGGATTTCCTAGAGAGGAATTATTGTAGATTTGGACAATAGTTCAAACTGTTCATACTCTGTAGCTTTAATATGTGCTGTATCCAGCTGTGACTTCATAGCTCATGTACTTTCTTTATAAGATGGATCAAATTAATAGTGAACTCAAAAAATTATAGTCATTTCCTTTGAAGAAAAATTTCCATTTTCATATTGTTTTCAACACATAACTTACTGTAACTACTGATTGAAGTATGTACAATCTTTTGCCAGAAGTGATGGGAAAAAAGCATATTTTATCTTCCTGCAAAACTGGAAAGTAAGCATTTCGCTAGAGATTACAAGGGGTTTTTGGGAAAAGCCTTCCCCCAAAGCGGTTTTCCTATGTTCATGCTTCTTCATGAAATGTACTGGGAGAAATCTATTCTTCCAACTTAAGCAACATTTTGGGAGGAACAACCCCTAAAATCATGTATGATCATTTAAACCTCAGTGCTAATTTGCTTATTGGCAGCTTTGCCATTTTCAGCTAAGACCTATTGTTAAGAATGTCTATTGTCAAGTCAAAGAACATTTTAATCACAACACTAAAGGAAATTAAAAAAAGAAAACTAAATAACTTATAATTGTACCACTTTAATGGAACAAGTTCACCTCCGTGTTTTCCTTCCTGTCTTTGTCCATTTTCATGCACGTTTCTAATACTCATGCAGTCACAGTGTTCACCCCCCGTGCACCCAGCTGGGGATTGGATTGGGGGTGGTGCCTGGGGGGCGTGTGGATCACAGGGGAGGACAAAATAACAAAGATGACAGCCCCAATTTTCTACCAGGGCCACTGGCCATTGTTTCCGGTTGCTCAGCTCTCCACCTCCCTTCCCTTCATCCTCCTCCCTACCTACCTTCTGTTTTTAGATGAAAGTGTTTTTAGGTCAAGTTATTATTATTTTTCACTTTCAAGTTACTATTTTTAAATGTAACGATGTTTACAGTTATTGGAGTTTTCAAATAGGAATTGCACATCAAACCACCAAATCTAACTGCTGGCTAACACGTCCTACCCCCTTTTCTACCTGACTCCCCCACCCAACCCAACTACCTCCCACTTGCCAAGCAACTTACAGGACTGGGGAATACAGAGATGAGTAACTCTTGGTCTCTACCTTAAAGTGACAGAGTCACGGTAAAGAGATAATTACAATGCTACATAGTGAGGGCTCTATTCGAGGAGAGCCAAAAAAGGGGGAACAGCTCAATTTGCAACTACAATAAGGTATGATAAACACTGTGATAGTGTAATACAGGGTCCATGAGAGCACACTGTAGGAGCTTTAATCTAGCTCTGAGGGAGTGGTCCAGGGAAGCTAACAATTAAACTGGCTTTGGAAGGTTGGGAAGGCTGGGTGGGGAAGGGGAAAGGACACTTTTAGGCACACACAAAGACCTTGAGGTGTGGGAGTGGGATGGTTGGCTCTAGCTCAGGCCTCAGGTGCAGAGGAGTGTGTGAGGAGACTGAGCTGCATGAGTCAAGGGTCTGGTATTCTATACTAGGTAGTTGGGGTGTGGTTCTACAGGCAACAGGGTACCAAATGGAGATATTAGAGCACAGAAATGACATAATCAGTTTTTTGCTTGTTTTGTTTTAAGGGGAATTAGTTCTGGTGGCTAAGTTATTGTCAGGGTGAGGGTGGTGTGGGAGCCCAGTGGTCCTGTAGCCCTTTCCTTTGTAATGAATTTCTCACTACCTACCATGCTGTGGGGCACATGGAGGGTTCCTAGTAAATCCTTGTTGAAGGGATGAATGGATTGGCATTGCATCCGAGCTTAAGGATGACTGTGTGTCTGCTTTAAACTCTACTCCTGAGTGTTGCCCTTTGCAGCCCACCAGCCCCATGACATAGGTCAAGACTATGTGCATCGGCATCACTAGATCAATCCACTCAGTCCATCCCTCTTCCTTACATCATGGGACGGGCGGCCAGTAAAGGCAAGTTGGACATTTAAATTCAATTTGAGGCGATCACTAAGGACTTTTTTCAGTTCTGCGCTAAACCTCTTTGGCTTCAGCTTGTATGTTGAGTCCTGGTTCTGTCCTAGAGACCTGAAGACCGAAGTTGGTTCTCCTGGCAGGACTTCAGGTTCTCTCTGAAAACTTTGGCTAACAACGGCTCTTGAGTCTCTTCTATTACTCAGCTCTCAGATAAGCCTGCTGCCTCCCTCCTGCTCTAGGCTTCAGGCCCAGTTCCTCACTCCACGTGCTGCAGAGTGCAAAGGTCAGATCTGCCCCAGCCTCCTCACCATGGAACATGTAGACTGTGTCTGTCCTGAGTCCATTTCTTCTTGTGAAGATTTGTTTTACATTGTTCAGAATTAAACACTATCTGAAAACTTCCTTTCAACCAATCTCTCTCTTTCAGCATACGTTTCTGACTCACCCTCTCATTAACCTATTTTCTCCTCTCATAATCAGCCTATGCCAACCTCTTTGAACCTTTTTTCTGCTGGAAAATTGAATGTATACTTAAAACATTTAAAATAATTCTGAACCACAGAAAGGAAAATAAAAATATCTATTAACTGGAGTACAGTACCCAGTCTTGGGCACTCTAAACCTCTGTGTATTCTTTTTGAAGAAGCCTTTTTAATGGAAAATTTCAAGTATATGCAAATCAGAGAAAATTGTATAGGGTCTCTGTGTACTCATTATCCAGTTTCAACGGTTATCAACAAATGTCCCAGTTTGTTTCATCTATAACCCCAACCACTATTTCCTCAGCCCCAATGGTTTTCAGTTAAATCCTAGATAGCCCATGACTTTATCTGTAAATATCTAAAGTTAAGGACTCCTTTCTCAAATCTACACACAACCCCAGGATCACATCAAAGATATCAATAATTTCTCAATATAATCAAACATCTTGTCTATTTTCAAATTTCTCCAATTGTCTCAGATTTTTAAAAATAAATTTTTTTTCAAATTAAGGTCTAACTAAGACCATAGATTGTAGTTGGTTGATATAGATCTAGTCTCTTTCGATCTACAAATTCCCCCTTCATCATCATTTTATTTTTTCTTATAATGTATTTGTTGGAAAAACTGGGTAACTCATTCTATAGGATTCCCCACAGTCTGGATTTGGCTGATACATCACTGAAGGAGTGTTTAGCAAGTTCCTCTATTCCTGTATGTCTTATAAATTAGTCGTTAGGTATTGAGGCTGAATCAGATCCAAGTTTCTTTATTTCTGACAAGAACACAGTGTAAGTGGTGTGTGCACTTCTACCAGGAGATAGATAATGTCAAATTGTCTTCTTTTTGTAAAATTGGCAGCCACTGATAATCATTGCCAAGATCTATTTAGTTTATTAAAGGTTGCAAAATGATATTTAAATTCTATCGTTCCACTTTCATTTAGTAGCTTTATCAGCTGTTTGGTTACCCTAGTACAGTTTAAATTGGCAAGGCCTGATAAGGATTTAATTCTTCCCCTTAATCAGTTTCCAAAAACATTAGTTGGTTAGTTAGCATCCTTCAAAGGTGACTCACTAACTTTAAAAATTATTTTTACAGAATAAGTATATTTGATGTATTTTAATTCATTGCAGTCATTATCCTTATTGATGCTCAAATTTGTCCATCTTTGGCCAGTAAGAACCAATTCAAATTGTCTTCTGAGTCTTTTGAGCAGTCTCCTAATCTTTGAGAGCATCTTTGCTATATGGTAGGACAAGATGCTTCAGTCTCATCGTCTCCATCTCCTTCCTCGGACTGGGAATCAGCCATTTTCCCAAGGGAACATGATTCCTTTGAGTTAGAAATGATTTATAGAAAGAGCAGTATGGGACCCAGGACTGCTCATTGCTCTTAGGTATGGTCACTATTTCTAGACCTTTTCAGAGGACAGAGCTAGGAAATATGTATTTTTTTTTTTTTTCAATAAAGTACATGAGTTCATGCTGATACTTCTGATTCAGATTTAGGACAGTGTTAACTCATGGATCTTTTATTTGTACCTCCTTTCTCTCATGTCAAAAATCCTGGTTTTTGATAACACTAACACAATTTGTTTAATCTCACAATACACGTATAATAGACTCTGAATAACAACCTACCATGCACATCAAGCATTTGATAATAGAAAGCAATTTAAGATTTGCTAGTAGTTTTATTCCCCCCTCCTCAGGGTTTGTGTTAATAGGGATGTATAGTCAGTTTGCAGTGTTTCAACGTCATTTGGAATACCTCCTCTCTGTGGTTTTGCCCCTACCTGATACAGAGTTTCCTTCACTTGATTAATTTTACTCTCAATTTTTAAGGATTATACTTTGTTAATTTGTTTTATAATTATGTAAAATATTTATACTGTGCCAAACTGAAATCTACAAATCAAGGAATATTCAAAGAAATCTTGTTTTATTCCCTGTCCTCTCTAGGTAATTTCTTCTTTCCTCATAGGAAACCATTAAAAAAATTATGTTAATCCTTCCATTGCATTTTTTTTTGTGAGGAGGATCAGCCCTGAGCTAACATCCAATGCCAATCCTCCTCTTTTTTGCTGTGGAAGATTGGCCCTGGGCTAACGTCCATGCCCATCTTCCTCCACTTTATATCGGACGCCGCCACAGCATGGCTTGACAAGCGGTGCGTTGGTGTGCGCAGGGATCCCAACCTGCAGACCCAGGGACACTGAAGTGGAGCACATGCATTTAACCACTGTGACACGCGGCCGGCCCCCATTGCTTTTTTTTTAATGAGCAAGTACTTATAGGTATTGATAGCCTCCTCCTCCTTCCTAATAATACACATCTTTTTACAATTACATTTTTATTTAATGATTTATCTGAAAATCACTCCATAATAGTATTGAGATCATCGGAAAATACAATACACACTGGGTTATGGCATGAGATAGTCTACGCATAGTTGTAAGTGTGGCAGAGGTACAAAGGAGTATCTGATGAGATTGACAAGCACTAGTAATTAGCACAAATAAACATGTGCCTGTAAGGAGCTAAAGGCATTAGGGTTGGGATTATAGCCAAATGCACTGTCCTCATTCCTTTTTACAGCTGCATTGTGCTCCCTTGGACATTTGGGTTGCTTCCAAGTCCTTCATGATTACAAATTGTGTGGCAATGAATAGCCTCATGCATCTTTTTATATTTTTGCGAGTGAATCCTCGGGTTAGATTACTAGAAATGGGATTGCTGAGTCAACACCTAGCAAATTCCCTCCAGAAAAGATCAGCAAATTTCCCTCCAAGACAGATGTGTAATTTTGCATTCCCATCAGCAGAGCAAAAGGGCCTATTTTCCCACAGCCTTGCCAAAAGTGTATGTTGTCAAGCTTTTGGGTTTTTCTCAATCTGGTGAATGAGAACTGGTATCTCAGTGAGGTTTGGAGTTACACTGCTCTTACTAGTGATGACGAGCGTTTTGTAGGTCATGTACGTTTGCCCGGGAACTGCTCCTTAGTCTCTTTTGACAATATAAGGTTGCTGGTCTTTTCTTCTCAAATTTTAAAAACTGTTCATATATTAAGGATATTTATCCTTTGTGTTATAAGTTCCATATGTTTTTTTCCCGGTTTATTTATCTTCTTTTTACGTTCTTTTTGATGGTTTTTTTCATGTAAAGTGTTTTTTCTTTATTTTTTTACATCAATTTTATCAGGGCTTTCTTTTTTTGCTTCTGGATTTGGAGTCATGGTTACGAAAATGTTTCCCACTCTCGTGTAGTAGAGCAATTCACTCATGTTTTCATCTCCTAGTTGCATGGTTTCCTTTGATTAAACTTCTGATACATTTGGAATTTATCCTATTTTATGATGTGAGAAATGAATCCATTTTTCCTTTTTTTTTTTTTTTGTGAAGAGATCAGCCCTGTGCTAACACCTGCCAATCCTCTTCTTTTTTTTTGCTGAGGAAGACTGGCCCTGGGCTAACATCTGTGCCCATCTTCCTCCACTTTATATGGGACGCCGCCACAGCATGGCTTGCCGAACAGTGCGTAGGTGTGCGCTCAGGATCCGAACCAGCAAACCCCAGGCCGCCGCAGTGGAGCGCACACACTTAACTGCTTGTGCCACCGGCCGGCCCCCCATTTTTCCTTTTTAAAATAGAGTTATCTGGTTATGCCAATACCACTCACTTAGAAGTCTGTCTTTTCCCTACTAATTTGAACTTTCATATGCAATTGTATTCATTGCAGGGTTTTGTACTCTGTTAGAGATACTATTTGACTGAAGTTTGAGTTTTAGTTAAATGAATCAGCAGATCTTGTGTTGCTCAGAGCACAAGAGGGAGGTATAAAGTGGTATTAGCCTTTGACTGTGCTGAATAAGAGTCCTGAAACATTGTAAATGTTTAGTAAGTATTTAGTTGCATGAGTGACTCATTAAAAAAATAAATTAAGGCCCAGCCCGGTGGCGTAGTGGTTAAGTTCGCACGCTCTGCTTTGGTGGCCCCGGGTTCGCAGGTTCGGATGTCCAGTGCGGACCTATGAACCACTTATCAAGCTATGCTGTGGCAGCGTCCCACATATAAAGTAGAGGAAGATGGGCTCTGGGACAATCTTCCCCAGCAAAAAGAGGATGATTGGCAACAGATGTTCTCTCAGGGCTGATCTTTCTCACACGCACAAAAATAATAAATAAATAAATAAATAAATAATTAAAAATATGTTTGAGATTTGTATTTTGAACAGGACAAGATTTCTATGAAACATCAATTAGTAATAATGCAGTAGTGAACAGTATAATGGGAATAAAACTAATAGTGAGATTTATAATCTATTTACTTAGAAAAAGAATATGTTTGTTGTATATTTTAAGATGTGAAACTGAGAACTTGCACGTAGATCTTAAAATATAATCAAATAATCTCAATTATATTGAAAAACCTTACTACTGTATCTAAAAGAAATCAATGGTGAAGGGATTAATCCTTTTGGATTGTGAATAATTGTGGTTTAAATGAGACTTTTTTTGGTTCAGATTTTGATGTATCAGATTTTTTTATAGTGAGGCACATTAACACATCTTCAAAACAGAATATAACAAAAACAGTGACCATTTCTCCTTTTGAGATTAAAAGTAATGAAATGAAAATGAATTAATCTAAGTTTTCTTTATACGGGGAAGACAGTTCCATAGACATCATTGTCCAGAGGTCTTCAACACATAGCCTAATTAGCATTTCCAATCTAGTTTAGAAGAGCCAGAGCTCTGAAGGTGTCCTCCTAACTCTTCAAGGATTTTCACATGTAGTTCAACATCAGCTCTCCCCACACACTCCTGCCTTTCTTTTATAGTTCAACATACAGCACTGCAAAGGAAGTGAGTTAATAATTTTGTAAATAAATTTCTTTAGGAGTGCACAGGGAAATTAAAGAACAGGAAAGGAAGAAAAGCATTGAGTGAGATGCAAAAATGACAAGGCTGAGAGAAGACTTCTCCAGCTGGCTAAGAATTCAGAGCTCAAAACTCTTTTTCCAGCCGTGGCTGGAGTATAAGGAAGGAAATGACAAAGCCACTTCTAAGCACTTAGGGAGGAGAACAGCTCTTCATACAGCCCAGCTTTGCATTAGGTCACGGATTTGTCTTGCTCAGAAGGTTTAATCAAGAAGAATTGGAAGTATAGTTTCTCTTTTTACAATCTTGCAGTCCTGAGAACCAGGAGTAAGAAATGCAGAAAGTAATAAGATGACAAACAGCCTGAGAAGACTAGTCTATTTTATTTTCTCCCAAAGCTTAAAAATATTTTTGTTTTAATGATGGGTCAAGGTTTGAATTGGCTCCATTAGTATTCCTGTGGTTTTACCACCCTGACTAAGTATATTCAACTTCTTCATTGGACATTTTCCATCTGTTTCGTTTCTTTCCCTTGAACCAGCCTTTGGATTCAGAACATTGGTTGTGCACCCTAAGGGCATGAAAGTAACTTGAATTAAGTTTAACTTTAGAACATCCAGTAAACCTTTTAGATTTGGCCACATTTGCCTCTGGGGCTCTGTTAATATGACTAAATGAATGCCAAAAATATTTTTTGAAGAGTATATTTTCCTGACTCTTTTCATCGTCTTATATCAAATAGATGAGTGAATTTGCGCAGAGTATTATTCCCCAAATTTGTCCTTGTTCTTCTCGCAGTTTGAAACGTAATTCCAGCTCTTGAAAATGGAAAACTTCCGGGGCTGGCCCCGTGGCTTAGTGGTTGAGTGTGCGCATTCCACTGCTGGCGGCCCGGATTTGGATCCCGGGCCCGCTCCAACGTACCGCTTGTCGGGCCATGCTGAGCGGCGTCCCACATACAGCAACTAGAAGGATGTGCGACTATGACATATAACTATCTACTGGGGCTTTGGGGAGACAAAGGGAAAAAAAAGAGGAGGACTGGCAATAGATGTTAGCTCAGGGCCAGTCATCCTCACAAAAAAAAAAAAAAAGAAAAAGAAAATGGAAAACTTCTTCCAACTTCTTTGTAAATTGTGTCTCATAGCTATGAAAAAAATATCATAGCAAAATATGGGGGAATTAGATTGCTTACAGATCTGATAAAACTTTATGTGCTGAATCTAAGCTGAGCTACTTGGCAGAGAGGTCAAATGAAGGCCAACACAGCCGGTAGAGGACATAGACGGTCTTGTTAGTACTCTCTTGCACAACTTCAACTTGCTGCAAAAGCTGTGTAAGACTCCATAGCTTTCTTTTCCAAAGGAAAGATATTCTGGTAGGGCTTTTTCTGCATCTGGGAATTTTACCTCGAGTTTCAGGTTTCAACTGGAAAAAATCTTTACTTAACTTGGTGTCCTGAGCTTCGCAGGTGTGGCGTCTGCTTGAAGGCAAGAGAATAAGCTATTTCCATTCACTGGCTCCCAGAGGAGCAAACATCGCTAATTGGATGGGGTGTAAGTTACAGAACTACCCCACTATGTGCTTGCCTTTCCGATATATTTTAATTCATTGTGAAATTAGCTTAAGAACTAAACACTAGGAACAATTTTAAGGGATGATGATTTTGAAAGAGGAAAACCTAGGTGTCACGATAATTTTAATAAATTATTTTATTCATTTACTTATTCGCGTGTTATGCATATAGTTTTTAAATATCTATTTCATGCCAGGCGTTGTGCTAGCTTCTGAGAATTAAACAGTGACTGACTTTTATACGGTTTAGTGTCTAACAAGGAAGTCAGACAATTAAACAAATAACAACATACAGTACATAAATTTTGTGATAGATAAGATGATTACCTACCTGGGACTCTTTTGAGAGTGGAAGGGGGAATTCTTAATGATTATGTTGGGCCAACAGGTTAAACTGAGATTGCCCTGGGAAAACTGGGATGTATCTAACCTTAGGGAATCCAGAGGTTGTTATGGCATTGTGTAGCAGGAACATTTAATCTGATGAGATGGTGGGGAAAAGGTTTCCAGGAGGAATTTATGTTTAAACTGCTATCTGTGTGTCTGTCTCTTCCAGTGGGTTCTCCCCTGTGGTTTCCTAATAACTGCCTGGACTTTTGGGGGCTACATCCTTCCCTGCTTTATTATCAGTTGAAAGGGGGGAATCTGATACCCAACATCTCAACCAGGGTCTAAGAATGGAGTCTCATTGGTCCTGATTGGCCTGATTAACTCCTGCGCATGTCTCTGAACCGATCACTGCGGACAAGGGGATGGAATATGATGATCAGCCTATCCTCATGATGGCAAAATTCAGGGTTGTATTAGGAAAAATAGGTCAATAATAAAGCAATACTTATATAGCACTTACGACTTAGGCACTGTTCTAATAGCTTTATATGTATTATATTTTAAAATACTCTAAAAAACTTTTGAGCTAGAAATTATTATTATCCTCATTTTACTGCTAAGGGGACTGAGGCATAAAGCAGTTAAGGAACTTTCCCGAGATCCCATACATCTGGTAAGTGATTAAGCCAGGATTCCAACACAGGCAACCGGATCTTAGCCATTACCTATACTGCCTGGACATCCTGCGCAGCAGAAATCCGGTGGAGTGAAGAGTGTGAAGGTGAATGGTGAGAAATGCTGCTGCTCTATAGTAATGGTTGGTTTGCTTTCCTAAGTTATAAAAAACAAGTGTAATCACTTAAAAAAAAACCCAGCTTTACTGAGAGATAATTCACATACCATACAATTCACTCATTTAAAGTGTACAGTTCAATGGTTTTTTAGTATATTCATAGAGTTGGGAACCATCACCACAATCAATTTTACAACATTCTTCTTCCCCCAAAAGGAAACTCCATATCCATTAGCAATCACTCCGCATTTTCCCTAACTCTCTCCAGCTGTAGGCAACCACTGATCTACATTCTGTCTCTAAAGATTTACCTATTCTAGACAGTTCATCTAAGTGGAATCACACAGTATGTCGTCTTTTGTGACTGGTTTCTTTCACTTAGTAGAACGTTTTCAAGGTTTACTCATGTTGTAGCATGCATCAGTACTTCATTCCTTTTTTTTTTTTTGTGAGGAAAATCAGCCCTGAGCTAACATCCATTCCAACCCTCCTCTTTTTGCTGAGGAAGACTGGCCCTGAGCTAACATCCTACCAATCTTCCTCCACTTTATGTGGGACGCTGCCACAGCATGGCCTGACAAGCGGTGCGTCGGTGCGCACCCAGGATCCGAACCCGGGCTGCGAGCAGCGGAGCGTGCACACTTAACAGCTACGCCACGGGGCCGGCCCCCGTACTTCATTCCTTTTTATAGTCTAATAATATGCCATTGTATGGATACACCATATTTTATTTATCCACTCATTAATTGATAGATATTTGGGTTGTTTCTACTTTATGGATTTTATGAATAATGCTGATATGAGCATTCCTATGTAAGTTGTTTGGATGAAAGTACGTCTTCATTTCTCTTGGGTATATACCTAGGAATGGAATTGCTGAATCATATGGTAACTAAGAGGAACTGACAAATTGTTTTCCATAGTAGCTGTACCATTTTACATTCCCAATAGCAACGCATAAGGGTTCCAATTTCTCCACATCCTCACTAATACTTATTATCTTTTTTAAAAATAATTTTTATTGTAGCCATCCCAGTAGGTGTGAAAGGATATATCATTGTGGTTTTGATTTGAGTTTTCCTGATGGCTAATGATGTTGAACATCATTTTATGTGCTTATTGGCCATTTGTATATCTACTTTGGAGAACTGTCTATTCAAATCCTTTGCTCATTTTTAATTGAGTTATTTGTCTTTTTGCTATTGAGTTGAAATAGTTCTCTGTCTATTGTAGATACAAGTACCTCTTCAGATATATAATTTGCAAATATTTTCTCTCATTCTGTGGGTTGTGTTTCTAACTTTGTAAATGGTGTCCTTGCCAATACAAAAGTTGTTAATTTTGATGATATCCAACTTTTCTATTTTTTTCCCCTGTGCTTTTGGTATCATAACTAAACAACCATTGCTAATTGAGGTCACAAACACTTATGCCTATGTTTCCTTCAAGAGTTTTATAGTTTTAGCTCTTATATTTAGATTTTAGATAAATTTTAAGCTAATTTTTGTATGTGGCATGAGGTAGTGGTCCAACTTTATTCTTTTTGCATGTGGATATTCAGTTGTCCCAACACCACTTGTTGAAAAGATTATTTTTTCCCCACTGAATTGTCTTGGCACCTGCAATATTGTGATTTATAAGAAATATTTATATTTGGTCATTCAGATGACCAAAATATATTTATCAGATGTATTTGGTCTTCATCCACAGTTCCTGGATCACAGCTTCCGGCTCACAGCTTCCAAAAACCTTGGAATTTCCTGAGGGATAAGAGCAATGGCAGCATCTTTTGTTATAATATTTGGTCCCTTGTCCTCAGTTCCTGAAAACCTTTCATAGCCATAAAGGTGAAACGAGTGTCTTGTTATTCATAAGCCCCTTCCACCACAATTGGGTTTATGTTAATGAGGTGACTATTGGAAAGCACCTAAGGATGGGAGCTAGTTACCAGGGGAACCAACCAGAAATAGAGGTTTGGAATTTTTCAGTCCCACCTCCTGATTTCGGGAAGGAGAGAGAGGCTAGAGGTTGAATCAACTAGTTGATTCAATGGCAATGAATTAATCAATCATGCCTATGTAATGAAGCCTCCATAAAAAGCCAGAAGGAGGAGACTCAGAGAGCTTCCACATTGGGGAACCAGGACCCTGCCATGTGCCACCATGCCAGGCCCCAGCTCCATAAGGACAAAAGCTTCTTTGTTTGGGAGCTCGTCCTATGTATCTGTTCATCTGGCTGTTGGTTCATATCCTTTAATAAGCCTTGTAATAGATGGGTAATCTAGTGAGTGAATGGATTTTCTGATTCTGTGAGCCATTCTAGCACATTAATCAAACCCAAGGAGGGGGTCGTGGGAACCTCTGATTTATAGCCAGTTGGTCAGATGTAAAGGTAACAACCTGAACTTGTGATTGGCATTCTGAGTTGGAAGGGGTTGTTGGAACCTCCAATTTGTAACCAGTTGTCACCGACTAGTGCCCCGAGGAACTCAAGGGTGGGTTTGGAAACATTTAGCTGTTTTTCCAAGTTGTTTGTTTTTGTGAGGAAGATTAGCCCTGAGCTATCATCCGTTGCCAATCCTCCTCATTTTTGCTGAGGAAGACTGGCCCTGGGCTAACATCCCTGCCCATCTTCTTTTACTTTATATGGGACGCCACCACAGGATGGCTTGATAAGAGGTGCGTAGGTCCACCACTCTTGGGATCTGAACCTGTGAACTCCAGGCTGCTGAATGGAGTGTGGGAACTTAACCACTATGCCACTGGGCTGGCTCCTCCAAGTTGTTTTTTATGTTGAGGAGACACAACCAGAAACCACCCTGAAGCTAACCAAGCCACCCTACAAGAGCTATGCCCATGACCTTGCCTTATTTTTTTTTTTTTTTTTTTTTTTGTGAGGAGATCAGCCCTGAGCTAACATCCGCCAATCCTCCTCTTTTTTCGCTGAGGAAGACGGCCCTGGGCTAACATCTGTGCCCATCTTCCTCCATTTTATATGGGACGCCGCCACAGCATGGCTTACCAAGCAGTGCGTCGGTGCGCGCCCGGGATCCGAACCAGCGAACCCCGGGCCGCCGCAGCGGAGCGCGCGCACTTAACCACTTGCGCCACCGGGCCGGCCCCGACCTTGCCTTATTTTTAATGTGAAGATCTCTTCAGGAGGAGATTAAACCTCCTACCATAATCTGCATTGTACCCACCTCCCCTTTTTAAATATTCATTCCTCAACTGAAATAAAAGTTGCTGCTTCCCTTTGTTTGAGGATGTCATGACTTTGGAAATGATTCCTCACAGCCTCCTATTTGCTGCAAATACATTTTACTTTGTGAGACAACTTCCACTGGTGTGGAGTCTTATTTAACTCACCAGGAAGCGAGGCCACTTGGTTTGGTATCACAGTGAGTCAGAAGTACAGGTAACAACCTGGACTTGTGGCTGGCACCTGAAGTAGAGGGCAGTCTTGTGGGACTGAGCCCTTTACCTGTGGAATCTGATTCTATCTCTGGGTAGATAGCATCAGAGTTGAGTTGAATTCTTGGACACCCTGCTGGTGTCTGAGAACTACTTATTAGTGTGGGGATACTCCCCCAACACACACAACATTGGATTTGGGTCATGGAGTCTTTTTCAGTTGATGTCAGTGAAGTGGGATTTTCTAGGTTGGCCCTGACTCACGGAAACATGTCAATTTTTTTTTTTTTTTTTTTTTTTGTGAGGAGATCAGCCCTGTGCTAACATCCGCCAATCCTCCTCTTTTTTTGCTGAGGAAGACGGCCCTGGGCTAACATCTGTGCCCATCTTCCTCCATTTTATATGGGACGCCGCCACAGCATGGCTTGCCAAGCAGTGCGTCGGTGCGCGCCCGGGATCCGAACCAGCGAACCCCGGGCCGCCGCAGCGGAGCGCGCGCACTTAACCGCTTGCGCCACCGGGCCGGCCCCGGAAACATGTCATTTTTGAAGAGAAAGTTTAGAAAGGCAGGTGGTGAGGAATGTTTGGTCCCTGGATGGCTATCTAGTCACCCATGGTATGAAACTGCAGCTGCACTGGGATTAGATAGGATGGACTGCAGGGCAGGCTGCCTGAAGATGTGCCACTCTGGTATGAATATTGTTTTGAGCTGAAGACAAAAAAGGCTCAGAAGACTCTGAAAGAAACTTTGAGCAACCCCCCACCCATTAACTGCCTAAAAAGATTTAAGATAGAAGGCCTGTCCCCAGGACAGGCTATCACAATAGATAACTCTTGGTATGGATAGACTGGGAGGGTCCTTGCGAAGCCCATTCTTATCAAAGTTCTGTTTACCAAACATTTATATTTTTAAGAGAAATCTCCATTTGCAAAGGTATCTCCCTTTCTGTACAGGGAAGAAGGGGGGATGACCTCATCTCTAGAAACTTATCAATGCGGAAGCCCAGGCCTTAAATCTGCATAATAACCTTGTTCTTTTTACTGTGTTCTTCTGGTAATCTCCCATAACTGAGTCCCCCCACCCCCAACATCCTCCTTTGTCTTTAGCTGAAGATAGTGTTTAAGAGAAGAACCTCTACCATTTTGTTGACTTACCCAGTCTTTCCTGGGTCTCTCACATGTATACATGTTACAAAGCTTTGTTTTATTTTCTCCTGCTATTCGGCCTCATGTCAATTAAGTTCATACCCCAGCCCGAAGGACCCAGAGTGGGTTGAGGATAGTCTTCCTCCCCTTCAGTTACTAAAGGTGAAAGTTACCAATGGAATTTAGGAATGGTAGTAGACCCAACTCCTGAGGAGTTGGCTCACTGGATACATAAGAAAATGCAGGGCCAGCCCCGTGGCTTAGCGGTTAAGTGCGCGCGCTCCGCTACTGGCGGCCCGGGTTCGGATCCCGGGCGCGCATCGATGCACCGCTTCTCCAGCCATGCTGAGGCCGTGTCCCACATACAGCAGCTAGAAGGATGTGCAACTATGACATACAACTATCTACTGGGGCTTTAGGGGAAAAAAAAATGGAGGAGGATTGGCAATAGATGTTAGCTCAGAGCCGGTCTTCCTCAGCAAAAAGAGGAGGATTGGCACGGATGTTAGCTCAGGGCTGATCTTCCTCACACACACAAAAAAACAAAAACGAAAATACAAAGTAAGAAGCATGCTAAATATACAATCCCCTGGTTATTGTTATCTGTAATAGACAAAGTGAAAGTGAAAGAAAGTGCTGGGTCAGGCCTTGATGCTGAACTAAGCTTAGCTTTGGGTGGATCTGAGCTTCAGCCATTAGCCTCAAAACGGCTTAGAAAGGGAAAAATTATGCAGGGATAACAGAAAATACCTCTAAGACCTCTGGTCACCAAGAAGGTAGTCAATGTAAGAGGAGGGCAAAACCAAGAAATGGCTGAAACCAGGGGATACAGTGTGAAGGAACTGGCTTATTTTGTGGATCAGTATCATCAGCATCCTGAAGAACCTTTACTAAAATGGGTTGTGAAAGTAACCAGTTTGGGGCTGTCTCTTTGGTTTTGAAGGCTGCAGTGTAGAAGAGCATGTTTGGGTGATGCAAGATCCACAGCTCACTATGGAACAATCACAGAAAGCTCTACGTGATCCAGACACAGAGGAGGTTTTTCCTGAGGAAACAGCCAGCCTGATAGACTGATAAAAGCCACTCTAAAGTGTGTTTATCCTGAGAAGGGAACTGCCCCACTCCCCCATAAATGCCGAATGGAACACCCCAGATGCAGCTGATATGCTTCGTACACAAGCCCTGTGGGATTGGCTTTATGATGACCATGATATTCACCCTCTGAATGTGCCCATTACCCAGCTTATGGTAAATGCTGTGATTAAGGGGGCCCCTGTTGCATGTGATGGGGTTCAGGGCAGGCCGCCCCAAGATGTGCCACTCTGGTATGCAGATTATTTCGAGCTGAAGACAGTAAAGGCTCAGAAGACTCTGAAAGAAACTTTAAGTCCTGTCCATAGATAACTCTGAGTATCGATAGACTGGGAGGACCCTTTCTAAGCCCATTCTTATCAAAGTTCTGTTTACCAAACATTTATATTTGTAAGGGAAATCTCCACTTGTAAAGGTGTCTCCCTCTTTGTACTGGGAAGAGGCAGGATGACCTCATCTCTAGAAACTCGTCAATGTGGAAGGCAAGGCCTTAAATCAGCACAATAACTTTACTCTTGTTTACTGTGCTTTCTGGTAATCTCCCATAGCTGACTTCCCCACCCCCCACATCCTCCTTTGTCTTTACCTGAATATGCTATTTAAGATGAGAACCTCGGCCATTTTGTTGAGATACTCAGTTTCCCCGGGTCTCTCCTGGGTATACACGTTATAAAGCTTTGTTTGATTTTCTCCTGCTATTCAGTCTCATGTCAATTTAATTTTGTAGCTCAGCCAGAAAGGGCCCAGAATGGGTAGAGGATAGTCTTCCCCCTTTCACATGGGCACCCCATATAACTTCATTGCTACAAAATTGAACAATAGTTCGAGAAGCCTTATCAGATTTGCTATCTCAGCTTCCCTATATGGGTCTTGCTGATGTCAAGAACATTAAAGTACTTAAGAAAGTGAGGAGAGACAAAGAGGAGAGTCAAGGGACTTGACCCAGCAGAATGGAAGTCTTCAGATGGTTGTCGAGAAAGCGGATGAATAAAGCCGACATTGATGGAGCCGAAACAAAAGTGTTGATGTAGCACTACCAGAAGTTGGGTGGAGTAGTGAGACCCCCTGTCAGTTCTCCAACATTAAGGGGCTCCAAATAAGCTCACTCTATTTACTCTAGTTTGGAGGAATTTAAAATGTTGGAAGGCAAAGATTACTGTGAGAAACCTGACCGGGAATCTCCTGGGGCAATGGTTAAGCAGATTAATCAAGGTAAAGACTGACATAGAGGCGAGGGTCTTCTGGCCCCACCCCCAGCTGGGGACCCAAGTCCATATGCACATTTGTGGGTAAAATGGCCAGGGAGGACAAGAGAGTATTCTGGGACCCACTGATACAGGAGCCCAGTGCACTGTGATTTGACAACCTGTTGGTGAAGTCTTAACAAGGACCAAATTTAGG
Source organism: Diceros bicornis minor (assembly GCF_020826845.1). Taxonomy (NCBI): domain Eukaryota; kingdom Metazoa; phylum Chordata; class Mammalia; order Perissodactyla; family Rhinocerotidae; genus Diceros; species Diceros bicornis. The sequence continues at coordinate 6,546,571 of NC_080776.1, read as the reverse complement.
TTGGGAAGATATGGAGATGCAATGGTTGATGGGATTAAGGTGAAAGTTTGGATGAAAATTAGGGGTTTTGCACAGATTTTGTGTGAGGTGATTGTAGCTACTTTACCTGAATGTATCATGGGGATGGATATTATGTGTGACTGGGGATTACTTCTCCTACCTAATATTGTAAAACAGAAGCATATAAGTCCACTTTGAGGCCAGTTTCAATTGGGCTTGCGAAATGGGAATGACTGGAACTGCCCGAGCCCACACAAGTGGTTAACTTAAAACAATATAGAACTGGTGAACAAGAAGAGATAACCACTTTAATTAATGACACGCTAGAAGCTGGAGTGCTGGTACCAATGAATTCGCTGCACAATTGCCCTCTGTGGCCTGTGAAACAGGCAGACGGCTCATGGAGACTCAACAGTGGACTATGGAGGCTTGAATAAAGTCATACCACCCACAGCCTGAGCAGTTCCGGACATGGTTTCAACCATACAGAAAATATAGCAGGCAAAAGCAGACTGGTATTCAGTGATTGACCTTGCAGCTGCTTTCTTCTCTATCTCCATCTTGGAAAACAGCCAACTGCAGTTTGCTTTCACGTAGGAAGGATTCCAATTTACTTTTACTGTGCTGCCACAGGGTTATCTGAACTAACCGGCTTATCATAATTTGCTCAGAAGGGATTTGGACTTGATGCAGGTGTCAAGTATAATAATACACTATATTGATGACATTATGATAATATCAGAAACTGAAGAGCAGGTGAAGACTGATTTGAATGCGGTGGTGATGCACATGACCAACCCGGGCTGGTTAATAAATCCGGCAAAGGTCCAAGGGCCTACCCAAACAGTGAAATTCTTAGGAATAACCTGGGCAGGAGCCACCCAGGATATTCTACAAAAATAAACTGCTGTCTATACCCAGCCCTAGGACCAAACAAGAAGCCCAGGGTTTGGTTGGTTTATTTGGATTTTGGAGTACGCGTATTTCACGTCTGAGAATATTGCTATCTCCCATCTATAAGACTACCTGAAAGAAAGCTATATTTGAATGGGATCCAGAAGAAAAGCAGGCCATGTCTGAATGGCAAAAGGCGGTAGCTCTCTCAACGCCTTTGGGGTCTTATGACCCCACTCAGATATGATTTTGGAAGTGTCTGCCACCCATACTCATGCAGACTGGAGCTTATGACAAAAGCCCGTGAGCACCTCTCAGCAGCGACTGTTGGTATTTTGGATCAGAAGATTCCCAGATGCTGCTGCCCAGTGCACACCATTTGAGAGACTGTTATTAGCCTGCTGTTGCACATCAGTTGAGACTGCCTCAATGACTGAAGGACATAAAATAATCATGATACCTGAGATACCTTTAATATCTTGAGTGATGTCGGAGAAACACTCTAACAAGAAAGGCAGGACCCAGAAGAGTTCCATAATAAAATGGAAATGGTTACATAGGAGCATGCTGCTGGGGGAACGCAAGGAGGCACCCACCGTATCCGTGAGCAGGTAGCCACCTGAGGAGCTGCTGGAACCGATTGTCCTATGGACAGTGCTCTGTGAACTGCTCTCAACCACAAAGAGTTGTTTCGTTTACGGATGGCAGTTCCAAGATGAATGGACAATATCCTGTTTGCAAAGCTGCTGCACTAAAACCAGCAGATGGCAAGATGTTAAGTGAAGAAGGCAAGAATAAATCAGCTCAGTGGGCTGAATTGCATTCTGTTTTCCTAGCGATGATGGAAACATTGAACAGCCGTAAAAGCCCCTATGTCTGGGTTTTACTGACTCATGGGCAGTGGCCAATGGCCTGGTTGTATGGTTAGGTAGATGGACAATGGAAAACGAGACCGTTAAAGAGATGACCATATGGGATGCGACCTTGTGGAAATCACTCTGGGAATTTAAGGGGAGCATTAAAGTAGGACATGTCGGTGTCCATCAGAAGGTGAATGGAACCACTAAGTGGAGCCTTTTGTGTGCTCCCTTGAGGTGGCCACCTGGGTCCATGAAATGAGTGGACATGGGGGGCTGTAGCAAGGCACAGATGGGCTGGATCTAGACACATTCCTCTTGCACCCTACGAGGCACAAAATGCCAACAAGAACTGTTCTGTCAACAAGAGAGAAGAGGACTGCAGATGGCTATGGAGAAAATTCCCCGGGGGAGAGGCCCTACACATAACTGGCAAGTAGATTACATTGGACCAATGCCAGTAGCCCCAGGGGGGTATAAATGGGTCCTAACAGGAATAGACACTTACTCCAGACTGTCTCATACTGTCTGCATACTTGGTGGTAGATGCAAATGCTCAAAATACTATTAAAGGAATGGAATAGAAAATACTGTACTAATTTGGGCCACCAAGTTATATTTCTTTGGGCCAAGGGATGCACTTTACAGCCCGTAAAGTGTCCAACAGTGGGCCAACACATCACATTAGATGGACATATCGTGTTGCATATCATCCTCAAAGTAATGCTTTAGTAAAGAATTGGAATGGGCAGTGGAAAGGTTTGCTGTCTAAAAGGTTGGGAGATAAAGGCATGAGGGGCTGGCTTGCATGGCTTCATGAGTGTGCTCACCCTCAACATGAGGGAGGCTAAAGGAGGGAATCTACCCTGCTGGATAGGTTCCTCCAATTTTCTGGGGGAGCTGGGGAAGAGGGGATGGGGAGAATGCTGGTGGGACTATACAATTCTTCCCACGTCACCCTAACTTTCTTTTTTCCTACCTGATGCAGTGGTCCCAGGACCAGGGGTCCAACTACAGGTGCTGGAAGCAGGGATGATGCCTAAGCAAGAAACTAACTATACCTTTAAATCTTTATGTCAGAATTCCTAAGGGCCTGATGGGGTGGAATGTGTCTTCACCCCATCTGGAAAAGTTGGAGCTGACAGTGAATGCTGCTGTTGCCTAGTGGTGGGAACAGCCCCCTAGTTCTGTACCTGTGTAACCCTACCTTATATGGATGGGAGTGAACTGAGAGGGAGGCTTTTGCTAGACTAGTATTGTGCCAGGAATCTGGACCAGCACAGTGGCTGAACCTAACGTTCCTTCCAAGGGTAGAAAAGTCTGAGTAAAAATACATGACAAATGGAAAGAAGGAGAAATAATAGCTGAGGGTAAAGGGATGAAAAATTGGATTATGCAGTGAGGGAAATCCAACATTTTATTAATACCTTGAGAGATGCTCAGAGCAAGGGAGTAATATTATGTCTTAGCATAAGCATACCAGATGCCCAGAATGGTGAAGCTATACGTTTGCTGAGACCACCCCTGCTTTAGGAAGCTGACAAGGTTGAATGGCAGCCTGCAAACCTGAATGACATCACCCTGGGAGACATTCTTGTCATAAGACATGTTGATGAACTGGACCAGCTGTTAATGACTAAATGGAACTCTAGTAATGTGCCAGTATCTTCTGACTCCTATTTTTCAGGCTACATCTACTACAAAAGATACCATTTGGGAAGGCATTTCCAAGAACTGCTTCCTACTGGCATTTCAAACCATGTGGTGTATGGCTGGCTCCATGCAGACTTGTCACTGTGTAACTATAAATCTTGATGATCAAATCCTTAGAAAGGTCCCTGGTTATAACGGGCAAAATATAATTGCAGCAGGCCCAACATGCCAAAGTATGCTATGCACAAACACATATTACCCTTGTTTTTGTGGGTGGAAAGCTATTAAGCAAAACAGGGAAAAACAGTGGGTCCCTGTTGGGATTAAAGCAGTGAGCATCATGTGGTAGATTTGAGTTCCCTTTGGAACAGCCCCACCCTGAGAAGTGGAAAGCTGGGGGAGGCCTTGTGGCATACTCAAACTAAATTACATCTAAGCGTGACTACCACTCATCTAACCCTATTATGGGGGACCCAACATTATTGGGTGCATAATGTGTATCCTAACTGCACCCAGGCCATTAGTACACAATGGTAACAGCACGCATGGTGGATTAAACAACACTGGCCCACGAGACAGAAAAGGGCCTTAGGGGAGATAGGTGCTGGTCTAGGCATCCTGGGACAAGCTGAATTTGTTTTTAATGAGGAACGGCATTCAGAGGAAAAATATTTCTTAACTAGAATAGGCAGATTAGAGGGAGTTCTCTTCTAGGAGGAAGGCACAGGATGGGAGTCAGTCTGGAAAGATAATGAGGTTTTAGCCAAATGAGTCAGGCAGACTCAACAGATAATGCTGGATCATCCTCGAACCCAGTGTTGGGAAAATACCTGCACCCTGACCAACAAGGTTGCTTGACTTTTTTTTTTTTTTTTTGGTGAGGAAGATTGGCCCTGAGATAACACCTGTTGCCGATCTTCTTCTTTTTGCTTGAGGAAGAGTGGCTCTGAGCTAAAATCTGTGCCCATCTTCCTCTATTTTGTACGTGGGATGCCTCCACAGCGTGGCTTGATGAATGGTGTAGGTCCGCAACTAGGATCTGGACCTGCGAACCCAGGCTGCTGAAGTGGAGCATGCTGAACTTTAACCACTACACCATCAAGCCAGCCCCAACCTCTGGACTATTTTAATACAAATAGAGGTTGAAGTGGTCATGGGGCAGTGGCCCTCAATCCTAGCCACCGAGGCTCAAGAGGCACATCTATGGGAATCTTATGGCCCTCCAAGTTTATGGAAGTTCTCTGGGAGGACTCGTAATTTACATAGACGTACCATAGCCTCTCTCACCCCCAGAATAGCTAGAAATAAAACATATCCTGTGGTATAGTTAGAAGGATAGGAACTATTCTAAATACCACTCATGTCCTCCCCATAGGAGGGAGGTGGCCCTGCTATAACAATACTTGATGGAAACCAGTCTCAGTACAAGCCTGTGAGATGAGGTGGGGTGATTGGCTTTGTCCCCAGTTAACTTGGAATCCAGAACTAACTGAATCACAGCCAACTGTAACAACGCCTGTCCTTAATAATATCTGGTATTTGGGCAAGGGCAGATTCTGCTGGCAAGGCAAAGCAAACACCTCTAATTCTTATTGATTCATTCTGTAATGAAACGGAATTATACCATGACCATACTGTGATACTGGCGCTGTTGGTAAGATTCTACTACTTACTGTAAATAAGTCTTATGACAATACTGATGTTGATGATCAAATGTATTAGGAGATTGAGTTAAAGCCTCTTCAGGACGGCTTACCTGTGGATAATGACTGGCCTGAGGAGGAATTGGATTTAGCTAATCACCAGCTGATTTCGGCACTAAATAGTCCTGCATAAGTTTATTATAAGGTACAAGTAGCAATAGATGAAGAGGAAAAAAGAATAATCAGACTAGCAGAGGAATATAAAAATGTTTGCAATGTCTTTATAGAACAAATGAGTTATTTCTTTATATCTATCCATACCCTACACTGGCTTCTCCAAATGTTAGGCATATTTGTGTTGGTGCTATTGCTATCTCTGTTCTATAAATGCTACACCAATTGTAAGTGCTGTGATAGGTATAATTGTTTTGCTATAAGGAATCTAACTTCAAAGATCAGGGGGTGGACTGTGATATTATAATTAAAAAAATATATATATATGGTCATTCTGATAACCAAAGTATATTTCTCAGATATATTTGGTTCATCCACAGTTCCTGGCTTACGGCTCCCCAAACCCTTGGAATTTCCTGAGCAGTAAGAGGGACGGGATCATCTTTTGTTATAGTATTTGGTCTCTTGTCCTCAGTCCTAAAAATGCTTCAGAGTCATAAAATTGAATGGATGTCTTGTTATTCATAACAAGCCCTTTCCACCACAACTGGATTTGTGTTAATGAAAGCGACTTTTGCAAAGCACCTAAGGATGGCGGCTGGTTGCTGGGGGAACCAACGATGAATAGAGGGTTGGAACTTTCATCCCATCCTCTGATTTGCTGGAAACAGAGTGGGGCTAGAGGTTGAATCACCAATGACCAATGAGTTAATCAATCATGCCTATGTAATGAAGCCTCCATAAAAAACCAGAAGGAGGGGCTTTGGAGAGCTTTAACGTTGGGGAACCAGAATACCTCAATGGGCCACCATGCCAGGCCCCGAGCTCCATAAGGACAGAGATTCTTTTGTGTGGGACTTTGCCCTGTGCATCTCTTCATCTGGCTGTTGATTTGTATCCTTTAATACCTTTTGTAATAAATTGGAAAATCAACTTTGGGGAAAATCAATTAACCATAAATATGAGAGTTTATTTCTGGCATCTCAATTCTATTCCATTGATCTATATATCCATCCTTATGCCAGTACCACACTTTCCTGATTACTGTAGTTTTGTAGTAAGTTTTGAAATCAGGTGTGTGATCCCTCTTGCTTTGTTCTTTTTCAAACATTTTTTTTTGGCTGTTCTTGGTCCCTTGAATTTCCATTGGAATGTTAGGATCAATTTGTCAATTTTTGCAAAGAATTTAGCTGCCATTTTGACAGGGATGGTGGTGAATCTGTAGATCAATTTGGGAAGCATTGCCATCTTAACAATATTAAGTCTTCCAATCCATGAACATGGGATGTCCTTCTTTTTATTTAGGTATTTAATTTCTTTCAGCAATGTTTGTACTTTTCAGAGTTTAATTTCTTTTGTTAAATGTATTTTCTTTTGTTAAAATTTTGCCTTTCTTTTGTTAAATGTGTTTCTAAGTATTTTATTCTTTTTGAAGGTGTTGTAAATGGAATTGTTTTCTTAATTTTATTTTCAGATTGTTCATTATATGTGTATAGAAATACAATTGACTTTTATATAATAATCTTATATTCTGCAACCTTGCCAAACTCATTTATCAGTTCTAGTAGTTTTTTTAGTGGATTCCTTAGGATTTTCTATATACAAGATGTTGTCATCTGCAAACAGATAGCTTTACTTTTTCTTTTTTAATCTAGATGACTTTTATTTAGTTTTCTTGCCTAATTGCCTTGACTAGAACTTAGTATAGTGTTGAATAGAGGTAGCAACAGTGGACATTCTTGTCTTGTTCCTGATGTTAGGATGAAAACATTCAGTCTTTCACCATTAAGTATAATGTTAGCTACTGGTTTTATATAGGTGCTCTTTATTAGATTTAGGAAATTTCCTTTTATTGTTAGTTTGTTGAGTGTTTTTATCATCAAGGGATACTGGATTTTGTCAAATACTTTTTCTGTATTTATTGGGATAATCACATGGTTTTAGTCCTCTTTTTCTATTGATATGGTGTTTTACATTAATTGTTTTTCAAGTGTTAGACGAACTTTACGTTCCTAAGATAAATTTCAGTTGGTCATGATATACAATACGTTTGTATGTTGCTGGATTTTGTTCACTAGTATTTTGTATCCATATTCACAAGAGATAATGGTCTGTAATTTTCTTTCCTGTGACGTCTTTTTGGTTTTGGTATCAGGATAATTCTGGCCTTGTAGAATGAGTTAGGAAGTGTTCTTCTCTCTTTTACATTTTGGAAAAGTTTGTAAAGAATATTATTAATCCTTATTTAAATTTTTGGTAGAGTTCACCAGTGAAGTCATCTGGGCCTAGTAATTCAATCTCTTTACTTGTTATAGGTTTGTTGAGATTTCTATTTCTTCTTGGGTTAGTTTTGATAGTCTTTGTAGGAATCTCCACTTCATTTAAATTGCTTAATTTGTTCACATGTAGTTGTTCACAATATTCCCTTATAATCTTATTTATTTCTGTAAGATCAGTAGAAATGTTTCCTGTTTCACTTTTAATTTTGGTAATTTGAGTTTTCTCTCTTTTTTGCTTGGTCAGTCTAGTTTAAGGTTTGCTGATTTTCTTGTTCTATTCAAAGAATGAACTTTGGATTTTGTTGATTTTCTTTATTATTTTTCTACTCTCTATTTCACTAGTTTCTGCTCTAATCCTCTAATCCTATTGTTTTCTTCCTTCTGCTTGTTTTTGGTTTAGTTTGCTCTTCTTTTTCCAAGGTCATAAGGCAGAATAGTTGTTCTATTTATTATTGAAAGTGGAGTAGTCAAATCTCCAACTATTATTGTAGAACTATTTGTCCCTTCTGTTCTGTCAGTTTTTGCTTTATATATTTTTGGAGTTTTTGTTGTTAGGTGTATATATGTTTATAATTGTTATACTTTCTTGAGAGATTGATCTTTCAATTATTATAAGATGTCCTTCATTATCTCTAGTAACACTTTTTGTGTGTTTAAGTTCCATTTTGCCTGAAATTGGTATGGCCACTCCAACCTTCTTATGGTTGCTGTTTGCATGATATAACTATTTAAATCTTTTTACTTTCAGCCTATTTGTATCTTTGAATCTGAAATATGTCTCCTGTAGACAGCATATAGTTGGATCTTGTTCTTTTAGTCCAGTCTGACAATCTCTGTCTTTTGATTTTGTCACTAAACTCATTCACGTTGAATGTTATTATTATTATAATTGTATTTATGTCTGCCCTTTTCCTCTTGACTTCCTCTTTCCCTGAGTTCTCTGTTAAGCTGTCTTCCTCATCTGATATCATGCTTAGTCGTTAGGCTTCAGCAATTGCTGGCTGATTTCTGTATTATTTTTGACAATGCCTAATGTGTAACTTATTCCACAGTCTGATCCAATTAAATTCAGGTAGGAGTAGTTTTCTGAGGCCAGTCTTTGAGGTTTGTTCTGACCCCAGGAGTGGTCTTCTTGGCTGTCTGTTTCCCTGGATATCTGTGGTTAACTATCTTGCCTGTGGTTTAGATTTTTACCCTTATAGAGTCTCCTTTTAATTTTTTAATGCCCATTGTTTTTGAGAGCACCCTTAGGCTTCAACTTCCCCACACTCTGCTTACAATAAAGTCAGTTCTTTGGGAGAGAGCATTGGAGCCCTCTGTTCTTATAGATTGCCTCTCCTCTTGAAACAAAGTCTCTGAGCCACTGCTTTGGGTGCTGGCCAGCGGGTGGGAGCCTCTGATCTTCTTGGCTTGCTTCTCCTGATATGGAGCCTCTGCCCTATGAGTGAGCTAGAAGGGATGGTAATTGGGTCCCTCGTATTGTTGGCCTGCCACATCTGGTGTAGAGGCTCTGTCTTATGAGGAGGGCTGAATGGAGGATGGGAAAGGCTAACTTCTCAGCCATATCCACCAGGAATTTAGTCTTTCCAACTTGAAGTTGGAAGGGATGAAAAATGCTGGTGCCCCGTCCCTCCCAGTGAGTTGCCAGAGCCCTTGACTGGGTGGTAGGGGGAGAAGGAGTTTGCCTTTTTGGCAGACTCATTCAGAGTGGAGCTTCCCTCAAGCCGAGCTGGAGGGGAGAGGGAGCCAGCAGGTCACGGCTCAAGTGCCATAGACTTGCTGTTCTTAGCAAGATTTAGCAGATTTTCTTGAATAAATGTTTTTTCATTTTCTGTATGCCCTTAGGACAATTTCTAGAGACTTTAAATGTGTTTTTTAAAAATAATTTTCCTCCGTTATAATTTATTCACTGGGATTGGGTCGTTGGGGCTCTTCATGTGGCCATTCTGGAAGTGGAACCTATAACCACTTCTTTTTATTGTAGTCTAAAAATGCTCTTGAATGTGAAAGAAACATTTCAGATTGGAGCTGTGCTTTGGAAAACTGAGATAGGTATGAAATCTCGACAGTGAATGAGTTGGTGTGTGTAGTGGTCAAGGTCCCAATAGGAAACAGATGGCTCGCACAAAATATCATCTAAGGAGGATACTTGAAAAAATGTGTAGTCAAGGTTAAGTCAATAATCAAGGGGTGATGACAGGGACTGGCGCCGGAGGAAGTGGTGCCATTCTCTTCATGATCTGAAGGAGGGCAGGGAAAGATTACCACAAACTGGTGTGAGCTGGAGCTCTCTAGCGCGAGGTCCCACCAGGCAGGAACAGCGGCCTCGTGTTGAGGATTGCAGACGCTGTGCAACTGAGCCTGGGAGGGAGGGAGGAAGCAGGCTGGAGTGGGAGGAAATTCACTTCCAGAAGTGCTCACTCCTCTCACCCTCTGATCTCCTGCCAATGCCTGTCGCTGGCCAAACCTAATGGAAGCCAGAGGGCAAGTGAGGTGGAGTGATGTAACGCACAGAGTGCATCCTCCCAGGAACAGAATGGTGCAGGGTGGAGAGTGGATCTACAGACGCTGATGAGGAACGCCCAGCCCAGTGGGCTTCTCTTCCAGTGCTGTGGCCTTCAGTGCTCTGATGACTAGATCCTTCCAGAGAACAGTGGGCAGACGGCACTGAATGACACTGTTCTGCTTATATTCTCACATCCCCCAACCCATGTCTTCTCCAGAGTCCACAATGCTCACCCTCATCTTCTTCAGAAATCACGTGTTCAGTGCATTAAGAAAGACAAGGGCAACTTTCAACGACATTTTAAGCCAAGGAAGTGGATGCAAAGATGTCAGCAGGGTTTGTAGAGCTCTGGGAGACTGTCATGGATGAAGCTTTCTGTTTAAGGGGTAGAATGAACAGAGGAAAGCTGCCTTTGTTTGTGGATCATATTAGCTGTCAAATGTGTGGTCTAACAACTTCATGCACTTAAAAGGCAGAGAAATGAGAAAATTTGTGAATGATCTTGTTACATTTGGTGACAGTGGGATAATATTCTGCAATAAGTCACCCAATACCACACCACAGGTGATACTCAAATGCCTGAGTAACAGCCCATAAAATAAGCTGCAATAACAAACTCACGCTGATTTGTATGTGTATAAACTGATGAATAGGCCAATCACTGCCTTCAGGTTGCCTCTTTCATAAGCTTGGAGAGCAACTCCTTGGCTTCATGAAAGGATGGGGAATGACAGCATCGTCAGACAAGTGTGATCTTGTGCAGGTGTTTGCTAGAGTTCTCCCAGAAATGACCCTGAGGTTCAAAACTTCCACTTCCCCTCCTTACTCTTCTAGCTTTTTTTTCTTAACTATTTTATTTTCTCTTTACTCTTTCTTAGGCTTTCGTCTACTCTCTGCTTCTAATGCTTCAACAAGGATGCCGTTGGCTCCTTTCTCTTGCCAATGACCCATAAAACCTCATCTTGGTGTCTGGTGATCCTTCCCTGCGCCCACCCGTTCACCAGCTCTACCTTCCACCTGGTGCAGGAGGGTCGCCTTTTGGCAAATAAACCTCCACTTGCCTTTTTATGCTCCAAAGTGGAGTTGCTGCCCCTCTCCTGCTGCATCCAGCCCCACTCCTATGCAACGTTTTGATGCTAACAGCAGTTTTAAGTAGGGCACAGCTTTTCTCTCTCCAGAAAATGGGGAGTAAGGTGGGCAGAGGGAGAAAGGATTAAGTGCAACTGCAGTGAGGGCTTTGGAGCCTTTGGACCCAAGCAGCAGATCATATTTTAATACCTGTGGCTGAAACCAAACTATAAAACTTGGAGAAGATTGTAAATGCTTTGTTTTACAACACACAGATAACACAGCCTGACTATTGTCAAGGAAACCATTACTCTAACACTCGTTAAAATGGTAAGGAAGATTTTATTCAAGACTATTGCCATAGATGTCAAGACTAATGCAATAGAGGAGTGAGATTGGGCTCAACTCTGAATACAGCAAAGACAGGTGGGGATTTGTAATCAATGAGTACAATTTGGTGTGTGGCGGGGGAGTGCCAGTGGATGGAAAATTGCTAAGAGGAGACATCGAGGGCAGGGAGAGTCTTGCTGAAAGCAGGCCAGGGTGATCAGGCGTCAAGGGAAGGGCATGAGGAATTTGATCAGATAAATTGACTTAGCCAGATTCTTGCTGACACTGAGCTAGGCAGGCTAAAGAAAAGACTCAAGGACAAGGCCTGGTTGAAAAGAGGGCTCCGAGGAGTCTGTCTCAAGTTTGGACAAGGGGAGAGTCTGTCACTTTCCACTCTAGTGTTAACTTGCTAAGCTTAACCCAGGCTTGCAGCCCTGTCCCTGTGTCAGTGACTTATTACACTGACCCAACACACAAGTACACACAGTCTTCATTAAAACAAAGCAAATACTGGGAGAAAAAACCATCTCCTATTGATTAAGCCAAGCTAACCTGTAGGGACTTCTAGTTTCAACCAGCTAAATCCACCTCCCTTTCCTCCTTGCTTAGCCGGAAGTAAGTGCATTCTTGCATTATAAGCTGTGGGATTCTGATGTGTGTACTGTGTGACGTCAAAATAATATTTGAAATAGGGTTCTAAGGGATGGGTTAAAATCTTTGAGGATGCATGCTAGGTGACGCAGAAAGCAGACTGAAGATCTTCTCGTAGAGGCAAACTCAGTGGTATGGTGTGACTTAGGCTGCTGTGCATGGTTTGAAGTTAAGCTACACCACAGCTGACAAAAATGGGAGAGCTCCCATTCTGAACTCGTTTGCTGCTCCATCAAAACCTAAGTCACAGTCTCCACTAATCAGAGACGTCTTGGCTTCAGCAGGAAGAAATGAGAATGTCTATGTATGTTTGTAAGCTGGTATTCCCTCAGTGGCCTTTCTGAGGTCATAATGCATATAAAGAAAGTAATTTCAATGGCAAAGCTTGCATTGATAAAACAATTTTCATTTGAGTATTTGACTTTTTAGGCAAGTAGATATATCTATAGAAAAAGAAAGGAAGAAAGAAAAGGAGAGAAATTATGCATTCATTTCAACAAACCTGGCTTAATGTTTTAGCAAAAAGAAAAAATAATTGTGTTGGTATGGTGAAAATATTCATTCTAAATTATTAAAATATTAATTTTAAGAGACCATATTTAGAGATTTTGGAGAAGTGCTCTACATATTTACAGATTTATGTCATCAGAATCAGATGGAACTTTAGATATCATCTAGTCCACCTCCCTCATTTTCAAACAAACAAATTGAAAGTCAAGAAAAAGATTCTAAATGATCTTTTGATGAGAAGTACCAGGGCCGACCCCGTGGCTTAGCGGTTAAGTGCGCGCGCTCCGCTACTGGCTGCCTGGGTTCGGATCCTGGGCGCGCACCGACACACCGCTTCTCCGGCCATGCTGAGGCCGCGTCCCACATACAGCAACTAGAAGGATGTGCAACTATGACATACAACTATCTGCTGGGGCTTTGGGGAAGAAAAAAGGAGGAGGATTGGCAATAGATGTTAGCTCAGAGCCGGTCTTCCTCAGCAAAAAGAGGAGGATTAGCACGGATGTTAGCTCAGGGCTGATCTTCCTCACAAAAAAAAAAAAAAAAAACAAAAGAAATTGATTATAGTTAAAAATTAAAAAAGAAAAAAGTACCAGCTATATAGGCATTTTTTTCTTACTCAATAAATTCTGATGTTAATATTGATATTCAGTATAGCTTTGTGTTTTACTACAGTGATTCCTACTAACATAACTGAGAAGAGTTTTAATCTAGGAAAAATGCCTATTTTGGCACAAAAAGACCAGAAGTAGTATAGCAAAGGGTGGATTCCAAGCGATTTGAGATTAGGGTTCCCATAAGAAATTTCTCCAAGAACCATCTCACATCTCTTAATTATAATTTTTTAATCTCTCGTTTATAATTAAATGTTTGAATTTAATTATAAAAATAGCTCTTAAAAGCATAAGAGAAAGACGTACTGAACCACCCCATTTCACCTCTGATAGGTCTCAGGAACATTAACAAGTGAATCATTTCTCTTTGGGGATGAACAGAGCATGGGGTATGGTGCAAAGTACTGGGGTTAGTGATTGCTTGTGGGAATGGGACATTTTGATTTTGATTTTTTATTTTGAGGAATGGTTGATGATATTCTCTTGGGATTTCTGTACTCCATGGATAAGCATAAGCCCCCAGTGCAAAGGGAGAGTCTATTCAGCATTGATCCCTGCAAACAGGCTGTGGAACAGACTTATCTAGGAGTTGCTTTAGATTGTGAGAAAAAAGAACACTATTGTGGCCCCACCCCTAATTCTCCAGCTTTGTTCTTCAGTGAATATAAACTTAACCCAAGGCAGGGGGGCAGCAGATGTGAAAAGCACCAGAGAAAACAGGAAGTCTTGAGAGGCTGGGAGCTGATTAGCACATATTTGTCTTTCAGGAGAGTTTGGGGTAAATCAGAAAGCCTTTGGCTTCACACATGTCACCACCTCCTCTGGTCTGCTTACTGCTGCTGGGGAATCGTGTAAGCCAGTACAACTGAGAGTCTTCTTGCTCAGAAATGACCCCAGAGGCAGCTCTGGGGTTATCGCACTTTTCTCTGAGAACCTCTTGCTGGTCTGCGATGCAGTTAATTTGACAGTCAGACAAAAAGCAAAATCCCATTCCTGATGAGTTCAGGGACTCACTGCCTGGGATGGAAACAAGTGATGGGCAGAATAGGAATGGCTGCACGGATTGGATGCCACTTCTTGCTAGCTGTGAGAATGGGGACAAGTTGCTTAAGCCCACTTAGCATCAGCTTTCTCATTTGTGATAAGAATTCTAATAGCTTGTAGGATTGTGATGAAGATGAACTGAGCTCGTGTGTATAAAGTGGTCAGGCCAATGTCTTCCAAATAACATCTCTGAGTTCTCAACTTGACAATGGCCAGACAGCCTGACTTGCATTCATTTATTCATTCAATACACTCGTGGAACACATCTTCCTCCATTCAAAGCCCTCCGCTGCTATGAAAAATTTTGAATTGCTTAGAAGAAAATCAGAAGAAAACAAGTCATTTGTGGCTCCTGTTGGCATGTGGGCCAGTCTTAAGTGTAGATATATCTCCATAAGAAGTTAAATGACTCCCTCTCTGACACTGAAGACACACGATTGCAGTGCAAATGTTTCAAATCTCTGGCAATAACGTTATTTGAAAGACAACTAAACGTCTCACTGTGGTTTTGTATCCCTCAGAATCGAAAAAACAACTGACAAAAGATTAAAAACAAAACAACAAAACCAGGCTGAACCATCTTGAAGAGGTGGCTCTCTTCCCAGCTCCCAGGCCCTGCAAGACAAATTCTTTAAATCCATTTGCTATAGGAAGTCAAGCAAAGCCATAGCTGTGGAAATTCAAAACAGCAGGTTTTAACCAAGCAACTTTCTTCCTGGAAATGTGGGTATTGAAGCTGCCTGGCAGAGCTGCCTCTAGCCCCAGGGCAGCCCGGGAAAGCTCTCTGGAGTCAGGGAAATGCACTTTGCCTTCCTCTCATTCCTGGGGGTCCTCATGGGTATGAGGTTTAGCTTGTATTTTCAAACACCAAGGTAGGACAGTCATTCCAGAGCAGAGGACAGCCGCCCAACTCTCTTGCTGTTTTTGGGAGGTTGGATACTTAGTGGAAAGAACAGATCCTTTGAAGTTGGACAGACGTGAGTTGAAATCCTGGCACTCCTGCTTTCTAACTGAGTGATTTGGGGGAGTTTCTTCAACTGCAAAGGATGGTGACACCTACCTCATGAGATCCATGTGAGGATGAGATGAGACAACACATACAGAGCATCATATGCAAAATAGATACTCAGTACGTACTTTTAGGGGAGGTGGTTTGGGAAACATACAAAAGCCCAGGCGTTGCATTAGGTAAAGGAGGCCATGCAGTGTGAATACAGCCCACGTATCATTTGTGGTAGTGTGGGCATCAAGTGCCCAGGCACAACGCAGTCAAGACTCCCTGGTTGCCTTTAGATAGACCGCACCTTTCCAGTTGTTACAGACTTCAGAACTGTATTTTTGGTACAGAGTTCAGTCTTGGGAACACAGAGAGTTAAGCACAACCAGGAAGACTGTCTTGACCGTTGCAGTCTTGCATTCTAATAATGTCTTGAGCTTTGAGAACTTCCAAGGGTCTTAGATTAAGGCTCTAGTACTCTCCTGTTGCAAAGCAAAATATGACCCAGGGGTCCCAGAAGGTGCCTCAAAAGGACCAAACTGCTATCTGGCTTGTTAAGTTAATTAAACGAGGGGGCCATCAGACTGAGGCGGCTCTAAGGCCGTGGAAGCCTACTTAAGCAAACTGAATCTAAGCCTGTATGTGTCTCAAGGTCACAAAATCAAAGTGCTAAGGACTACCAATCACAAACAGCCAGCTAGGCCCTACGCTAGAGCCGATCCAATAATTTCCTTTCTTTGCTTCCACACCTTCTCTATACAAGTCTTTCCCCTGGCTCCTGTTGGCAGAGTGCACCTAACCACTTCTGGTTTGGTGCTGCCTCGAATTGATTTTTCTTCAAATGTTTAAAATTTTTAATTTGCCTCAGTTTATCTTTTAATAGGCTGAATTTCAATTCCTTACGGCTTTTGGACTCAGGATCTGTGACCTCTGGTAAAGTATCTGAAGAACCCTTAGGGTTCTTGGAAGATTCACGTGAAGGAGTGCCCATTTCTTATTCTCAGATACCACCTCTGGACCGTACCAGAAGCCTGAGCTGAGAAGCCAGGGCCAGGTTAGAGCAGTGGGGCGTAGCTGCTGAGTGGGGTCTTATGTTACTAGATGGATTCATTTCGTTAACAGGCTTCTGGGATCGTCTAGAGTGAGATTCTGTAGAAGCAAAGCACAATAAAACTATGCTCTTGCTCTCAAAAAGATTCCGTTCTCTATCTCCCTCCAGATGCCACCACCTTCAAGACAGACACACATTTCTCCTAATTGCAGCCCTGGGCGAACCTCTTTTGAAACAAGAGAGAGCTCTGGTTCCAAGCCTTGGCTTTCTCCTAGATCACATCTCTCTGACTAAATTTCCTTCATGGACAAACCGAGTTGTTAGGGGTTCTAAACTCGACTGCCTTCGGTATCACCTGGAGGTGCTTTTTAGACAGCTGGGTTTGGATTCCCGGGATCCACTCCAGACTGTATTTAATCTAACTCTGAGGGTAGAGCTAACCTCCTCCCAGGGAAACCAATGCACATTCAGGCAGAGAACCACGGCTGTGTGAGTTCCAACCCCAGGATCCTTTAGAGTTCCCGACACTGGAGTAGGAGAAAGAAAAAGCTTCTGTACAGCACAAAAAGTCTCATTGTAGTGTGGGAGAGTGGGTTTGAGGAAATTTACTTTGCTCCTCTCCAGAGGCCTTCAGATAGCTGAGAAGAAAGCAATGTTGTCAGAGATGAGAGCAGAGAGTCTCTACATGTTGAAGGTCAGCAAGACCCTCTAAGGCCTGGAGGAGAGGCCTGTGTCTGAGTGGGCAATCCCAACCTTGCCTTTATCCCACTGACGACTCCCGTTCTCTTCCGCCCCAATCCTAAAGGAGGGCACAGACACACAAACAGAAGAGTGTGCCCGAAGTACTCCAGCACATTGGAAGGAGATGCACCAGTAACCTCAGGCAGCCCCCCGTCCCACTGGCCTGTGGGTGTCAGACATGCTACGGGGTCGCAGGAGCCACCACCTTCTCTGTGGCCAGCTGGTGGGCAGTCCCTACCTTTGTTCTGCTCCCCACGTCTAGCCAAGCTTTCAGTTACCCTCCAGCCCAAGAAACCTTTCAGATCTTGGCTCAGGATTGACAACTGGGACTGATAATCAAGATCTCAGCTTTATTCATTTATTTAACACATATTTGTTAAATGAAAGACTTTGCCGTTGACAGAGCAGTTACCATTGAGGGGACCCTACCAGAGCAATGACTGATGAAGTCTGAGAGAGTGCAGAGGCAACACAACCGTATAAAAATAAATCGATACCCCAAAAATAGCAAATGTATTTAAATCCTAAATGGGCACCAAAGGATTCTAATGGATGCATAATTTATGCAAATCTATTCAAATGTAGGCACCAATTATGCAGAAGAGGATTGGGTGGCATTTGCAAAGACCAGCCATGCTTTAAGCTGTCACCTGCCAGCCTGCTTCACCCTGGAGTCAGATTCAAACCAGATGGCAGGAATTAGAAACGAAGAAGCCTTCCTTGAACTTTCGCCTTCAAGTCTAATTTAAGTGTCTGTGAGCTTTGAAGTGGGGGGACTGCTTTGATTAGCATTTAAGAGAGCTTTTAGGGGTTGCAGCGGGACACTGATTCTGGGAACAATAATACCTCCCCATGCAAACTTTCCTAGGCTTTTGCAAGGCTGCTGGAGTAACATCTGTAAGATGCTTTGACTTTCTTTGAATAAGACAGGTTTACATATCGCTAGAAAAGCAGCAAAACAGAATGCCCCACAAAATAAGAGATTCCGTTTCTTCTAAGGGGACAAATGACAAGTGTGCACCTGGATGCATACACATACACATACACACACACGCTCTTACCATCCCCTGAAAATGGAGCTGGTACAACTTCTCCAGTGAACCCCAGTTCTGCCCCGTTCAGGGCCAGCAGCTGATCACATGCACAGTGTGGCTGCAGCTCCTTCCTCAGAAGAGTGTTCCCTCTGGACTACTGAGTCAGCGTCATTACCCAAATAAACATCTGCTATAGTTTGTTGTTAGCAATGTTAATGACTAGCTGGGGTCACTAAGGATGGGCTTAATGCATACCATCCAAATGGAAAATTTGAGAAAATTGGAAGCTTTAGAAAAGCTGCAATTGTGTTTCCCTATTTGCTTTCAAAAGCAAGACTCTGCCATATATTAAGTGCATGCTGTTTTGTTAGAATGCTCAGGACATCAGCCCTAGGATTTACGGAGTCCAGGGTATTACAAAGCATTGCTGGGTAGAGGAGGGGGTTTAGGAGCCTGCACCACGGACTTCTGAATGTCTTTCAAGGGCTGCAAAGAGTTCACGGAATTCAAGATCTCAGCTGACAGCCTTTGGGTTAATAAGGGACGCTAGGACGGAGCTGTTTCACCCAGAGATCTGGGAAAGAGGGCTTCTCGAGGGAATCCGTGCTGGAGGTCTCCCACAGGCAGCATGCTTGTTGTGCTGCATGCTGGGAGGGAGGGCTGCAGGGATAAAGTCCACACGCTCAGGGCTGCGCCTTCCTGTGGATCTGGCACATCCTGAAAGCTGGCCTTCACTAAATCAATAAGGGAAACTCCCCTACAGGAGGATCCTGTGGTGTGCGGTCCCAGTACATGCTGACACGTCCAGGGGGATAATGAATCGCAGTATCTGATGGGAAGCAGAAGCTTCTCTAAGAACAATTGCCGCATTTTCTCTCGTGACCACCAAGCTCAAAGCATTCCATATGTCTCAGAGGCAAATGGCATACACTGGAATTTTATTAAACTTTAGAGCAACTTCTAAAGTGAGCCCTCTCAGGCTCAGAACCCGGTGCTGGGAGACCGACCCTGGGTTAACCGTTCTCTGAAAGATGAGCAATTTACTTTCCTGAACTTCATTTCCACATAAAATCAGCGTGTGTTGCAAGAGGCAATGTGCTTAGCCCAAAAGTTAAATAGATGCTACGGCAAACTCAGATTGGTGAGCTCAAGAAACAATTCTTAGAGCGGACTGGGTGTGTGAGGGGCTCTATTCCTCTTTCCTTACCTAGACAACAGGGCAGAAATGGTTCCCACTGTAGGGGAAAATAGGTACCCATTGCCTTTGAGCTTTTTCTCAAGTTTCCATTTGGAGGAGTAATTCACTTTTCTTCATTCCTCACGAACCCTGAACGCCTCTTCCGGGCTTTGCTTTTTATGGGTATAATTTCTGGAAGAGACAAATCTCCTCAGTTCCTACACTGTTGGGGCTTTGACCCCAAATGGGAATAAGATTATAAATCACCTATTTCAATTGTGGGGCTGAGGGCTATAAAGCGTTTGGCAACAGTTAAGTTCTCTACCAATTTTTAATGATAATGCATTTTTCATGTCAGTTTTATACACAAAATTTATGCCAACTAGTTACAAATATGCTTCATTCTGAAATTCTCTGAGGCTTAGCCAGAGCTGATGAAAACTCAAAAATAATAATGACAGACCAAAACACATAGCTTTCTTAATTCTATATCTATGCTCACTCCAAATCTAGACCTATTAATACCATTCTGAGTCTCTCTCTGGGAGAAGTAGTATATTCATTAGAAATGCTTTTGCCTGCAAGTAACGTAAGAATCTAAAAATGGCTTAAACAAATAGGAGTTAATTTTCCTCACATCATCAAAAGTCTAGAGGTAACAGTTTTCTGATTGGTTTGTTAGCTCAATATTTCCAGGGCTTGTGTCTCTGCGATTCTCTTGGCTTTTCCCTCATGGTTGCAAGATGGCTACTGCAGCTCCAGGCATCAGGTCCTCCATTCAAAAAAGAAAGTTGATAAGTTTGATGGCTTTAAAATATAGCCCGAAATTCCTTGACACACCTCTCATTGAGAAATGGGGTCTATGTCCCCTCCCCTTGACTCTGAGTGGGTTCGTGACTGTTTCAACCAATAGAGTATAGTAGAAGTGACATTATGTGACTTCTGAGGCTAGGATCATAAAATGGCAAGCAGCTTCTGCCTAGTTCTCTTGAAACACTTACTCTCTGGATGCTCCTCTTGGGACTCCTCTTGCTCTTGGGCCTCTCTCTTTCAAATTCCAAGTGCCAGGCTGTGAGAAGCCCAAGCTATTTGGAAAGCCCAGTGTAGGTGCTCTGGTCGACAGTCCTAGCTGAGCCCGGTCTTTGAGCCATCCTAGCTCAGGAGGCAGAGATGGACGTGAAGAAGCCTCCAGGTGATTCTAGCCCCTAGCCTTTTGAAACATCCCCAGATAACGCCCCAGACTTCATGGAGGAAAGATAAGACATCTTTACCATGCCCTGTACAAATTCTCAGCCCACAGAGTTATTTTGTAAGCAAAATAAACTAGCAATTATTTTCCACCACTGGGTTTGGGGTAGTTTGTTAGGCAGCCATGGATGTCCAGAACAAGGGGAAAAGGCAGTGCCAAGAACATATGCCCCTGACTTCTTAAGAAAATAAAAACTTTCCCAGAAGGCCCCCAGCAGACTTCCCTGTATATCTTACTGGTCATGACATGGCCACCCCTATCTGCAAGGGAAGCTGGAAAAATAAGAAACACTTTTGATTAAAGGTGATCTGTTTCTGGGGGAGGTATGCCAAACAAAACAAACTATGATGAATCTGTGTTGCTCTATGTATTCCCATGTTGAAGCCAACCGTGGTGAGGCAATTCCCAGAATAATTGATCTCAGCAGTTTGGGTCTAAGATCCAGCACTAGGTAGGCTTCAGGAAAGTCAGCCTCTGTGCCTGGGCAAGGATTAGGCTGCCCTTATTTGGAATAAGAGAGAACTAGGGGGTTCCCTGAGCCTGGTTCTCCTCAGCTACCACGTCATAACCAAGTTTGGAAGCCACAGTGAACAGAGAATTATACTTTTCCCTGCAGTCCTAACTCTGAGGATGCAGTATGCTCCTCTTTATTCCAGAGAATGGATATCATAGAAAAGGAAAAATTATTCCTTTCTCATATTCCTCTTCTGATTCTATCTGACCTCTAGTCCCATCGCCACAACCAGCCTCAGCTATCTGTCTCCCTAGTTCATGCACCCAAGACCAGCTGAAATCAAAATTGTAAAGTAGATGAAGTTGGTCATTGGCTCATGGTAACTCCTTCCACTCCCACATGGTCACTTATGGCTGCCAGATGTATTTAGCTCTGTGTGGCAGAGACAATGTGATGAGTGCACTATATTGTCTCCTCTTCTCAGCCACACAGGAATACTACATTTCCCAGCCTACCTTGCAGTTTTGTTGGGGACACGTGACTGTGTTTGGCCAATGAAACTTGGGCAGAAGTGATACAACCCACCTCAAGACCCAGCTCTTCAGAACATCTCATGTGGTCCTCCAGCTGTTTCCCTTCCACAACATTGGAAGCATCGTATTTCAGATGATGTAGCAAAAAGAAGCATCCTGGGTCCCTGAGTCATCCTCGGAGGACAGCTGCATAGGAGACTTACTCACCCTGCATCAAACTGTGACTTGAGTCTGAGTTAACCTCTTTGGGTTGAGCTACTGAGATCAGGGGATTTGTTTGTTACCACAGCATAGTCTAATTTATGCTGACTGATACACTCCTCAATGGGTGCTGCAACAGAAATTTAATATGGAGGAAAATAAAGTGAAAGAGAGGAATGGTAGGGACAGCACTACCCCTTCAAATTAGAGTTAGTTTGGTTTTTGAAGTAGCATCAGCCTCAATGCCCTTGGTGACCCAAGCACACTTTGCCTGACGCTGAGCACCATCTCCCCTTAACTTACCCACTCCTCTCACTTCATATTCCTTACACTTCTTTTGTTTTATTTGAAATCTATTGAGCTAGGTTTGGCTGCCTCCAGTTCATACCAGTCAAAGAATCATATAATATAAAGCATTAGTTCCTTCCCGCTCCCTATATACTCAGTTTTATTTCAGGAATATTAACTATTATAACATAGTAGTCAAACAAAATATGCCCCCCACCCCCAAAAATAAAAAGAAGGGAAATCTTCAGGCAAATATGGTAATGAACTTGAACCAATGTGTTTTGGGTAGATTTAGGCTGAGTTACTAAGTTGCTAGCCAGGCTTTGCTTCACTGATGCCTTTTTGTATACCCTCTAAATATTGGCCTGTTACTCCACTACATTTGTGGGTGACTGGTAAGCATTTGCATGTCTCCTCCTGCCAAGTCATACACGTTATGTTTAAAATACCCCAAAGAATTTTAAAATATCAATATTGGAGTGGAGTTTAGTGCAATAGACTAGGAGATTTAAATTCAAATAACTATGGAGACCTGGAAGGTCACATAAAGGAGAAAAGTGTGGCAGGTAGAGACAATAGGGAGCGATGGGAACTATGGCCAATTTGTGAATGTGTGTACTTTACTAATTAGTGCCAT
The DNA here is from genome assembly GCF_020826845.1 of Diceros bicornis minor. Taxonomy (NCBI): domain Eukaryota; kingdom Metazoa; phylum Chordata; class Mammalia; order Perissodactyla; family Rhinocerotidae; genus Diceros; species Diceros bicornis. The sequence goes on along the minus strand of NC_080776.1, from coordinate 6,523,986 downwards.
GTGGGAATGTTGGGTCTAGGGTTTTTGATTTTTAAGTCTAGTCAAAAATCTAGATTTTAGGTTAAATTTCTCAATTTTTAAGTCTTTGAATGTCCTCCAAATGTGTCTAGTCTAACCTTCCAGGAGAGATTTTGTGACCTACCCCAAATCATGTAGCTGTTAAGCAAGCACAAAAATTCAACTCATCAGCCCCTCGTTATAGACACATAGTAGGTCTTATTATCAGCAATTTTTCACTTTGGTCTTGATTGATCCAGAGAGTAATTAAACCATTTAAGAGTCAAGGTAGCCTCTATGTTTGTTTCTTTTCTCTGGGAGGAGTTTTCAGGGACCTCTTTTATGGGCAAGTGGCTTAGTTAAGACTTAAGATCAAAATCCACACCATGCCAGCATTACACCTAGACACCAGAAGAACATTCTGAAATACCTCAGACGTTCAGTCTTTCATGCCATTCTCTATTGTTTATTCTACCAACTCCGAATCGTACTATGAGAATTTTGGTACAAAAAATTCTCTGATAATTAGGGTCATTCATTCCTTTTAGAATAAGTGTTAAGCTAAGAGGATGTGAGGGAATAATTTTGCTTGAAACTTGGAAGGTCGGTTTGGGTGAACGGGAGTTTACAGTAAATGCACGGATCAACCAGAGCTCATCAAAAAGAGTGGAATGCTATAAGAGCAATAGTTGTTCAGGTCTCTGTGTTCTACAAAGAATCTCTGAATATCTTTGAACATTCCATCAGGGAATTCAGATCAGGTGTCCACAGGAAGGATAGATAGGCTGTTAGAAGAGCATGACAAAATGGACGACATTGGTGGACTTTAGGAACATGAGTCAGCAACTGCAGACGATAGCTTGGTATTAAAGAGCAGTGGTGCTCCCTGACCACAAAGTACACAGCAAAACATTCTTGAGCTTTGTGTTTATTCTCCAACTGTACATGTTTTATTAATCAGTCTGCAAGGCTCAGCTCTGCTCCTGGGACAGGCACTCTGCTGTCCAGAGTACAGCTGGGCTTTCTCAGAGAATGTGCAGACGAGTCAGGCACCCTTTTTCTTTGCCTTCAGCAATATAGGAATGAGTTGGCGGGCTTGCTGTTTCTCACTGCTGAGGGACTATTTGATAACGCTCTGCCTTCTAGAATGTCTTTCCTCGGGCTTTTTGTGTGTGTGTTGACAGTACCCTTCTTTTTTAATCACCTTTGAAAGACATTTCTTTCTCCCTTGAGCATCTTTCTGGTCCTCCCTCTGGCAGCTACTGTTCATTATTTAGCTTCTTCCTGTATTTTGTTCTTCTTTTCTCTTTCAATTTGGTGAAAAATATGGGAGGAAAGCTTACTATTGTATCCTCAGCGTGTCATGCTGTTGCTTGCCCTTCCTACTGTCTAGCACATTGCCTTGCATATGGTAGGCACTCAAAGAATTCATTCAATGTGAATGGATGAATGAATGAATGAATGAATGATTAAATGTTCACATGGAAGGCATGGACTCCAACTGAAGTGCAGCATAGCAACAAAAGGGACCACTCAATGCAGCAGGTCAGAAGTTTAAGTGAGATTGTGCTGCTCTTTCATTGTGATGGCATGTGAATTTGCACATTCATTCATTTGCTCCACAACATTCACTGAGTGTCTGCTTTGCTCCAGTCCCTGTGCAGTCTAATGGGGAGACAAGTCCACATAATGCGGTGTCATAAGTGCTGTGATGGAGGCAGCCAGGTGGGTGATGAGAGCACAGAGATGCCTGCAGACTTTGGGTGGATGGGGTTTTGCTTATAACAGTTCAATGTCAGGGTATCTGACATTAAAGGTAGTATAGCCAATGGCTATGCTCTTAATATAAATCCTTATTGCTTTCTCTTCTTCCCTCCTAGCACTCACCCCTCTCCACCCCCCGTAACACTTTCCTCAGGAACAAAAGCTTTCTGCCTTCCCATCGAGGGAGGAGAAAGAGGGTGCTGTGTTTATCTAAACACTAAGAGCTCCCTATATTCGAGGTTAGGGATATGCAGGGTTGCTAGTGGTTTGGCTCTGGGCTAGTGGGATCCTAAACTCCTCCTATTGAAGCATCTCATCAGAGGTTCATTCTAAATGGATAAAGAACATACGGGAGGAACCCCCAGGATCAGCAGGGAGGGCACTGGAGCAGAGGGGCTGTTGCTTAAATAAAGCCTGAGTTCTGATTCTAGAGACTTGTCCAAAAGTGGGCCTGCTGCCAGTTTAGTGCCCCTGGACTGGGAAGCCCTGCTGTGAGGGGCACAGTCTGAGTGCCTGAGAGATGTGCTAACTCCAAGACCTCCTCGGCTGACCTTCCAGTCTTCATATACAAGAGAAATTTGCATGTCTGCACCAAGGCTCTTTCGTGTTGAGCATGCAGCTAATGGCTGAGTGGTTACAGTACCAGCCCTGCCTCAAACCACATCATCAGGTGCCCTCAGAGGACGACTCCCTGCAATGCACAGAGCACTTGCAAACCTAAGAGGACCCCTGATCACCCTTGGAGAGGAGCTTCCATACATACAAAAGGGACAGTCCAAGTGACCCCTATCTGGGACACTGGGAAGGGGCACCCTCATTACGATTAAAGTATATTCTGAAATCCCAAAGCTTGAGTTTGAATCCTGCCTGCCTTCACCACTTAGTAGCTGTATAAACTTAATCTTGGGCAAGTTACTTAACCTCTCTGAATCTTAATTCTCTCATCTACGAAATGAGGTTCTAGTATCTATTATACTTAGTGATCAGGAGGATTCAATAAGCATTTACATGGGAAGCAGGTGTTACCCGTGCCTGGCGCATAGTATATGCTCGATGTATGTGCTGTTATTGTTGTATTGTTGTTGTTGTTGCGTTTATTATTATGAGCAAGAAGGACGCAAAGGATATTTTAAGGATACCTAGCTCTCCGGAGTCTGAAGAAAAAATTTGGACCCTGAGGGGCCAGCCCTCTGGCTTAGCGGTTAAGTGCCCACGCTCTGCTACCGGCGGCCTGTGTTCAGATCCCAGGTGCGCACTGATGCACAGCTTGTCTGGTCATGCTGAGGCAGCATCCCACATACAGCAACTAGAAGGATGTGCACCTATGACATACAACTATCTAGTGGGGCTTTGGGGAGAAAAAGTGGGAAAAAAACAGGAGGATTGGCAATAGATGTTAGCTCAGGGCCGGTCTTCCTCAGCAAAAAGAGGAGGATTGGCATGGATGTTAGCTCAGGGCTGATCTTCCTCACCAAAAAAAAAAAAAAAAAAAAAAAAAAAAAAGATTTGGACCCTGAGTTTCCACTCATCTCTCCATTCCCAGCCCTTACGTATTCTTCTCTAGGTCCCACTTAAGAGTTGATCTGGGATCAAAAAATGATTGAAAAAGCAGAATTTCTGTTTATTTTATTTTTTATATGAGAACCAGGTATCTTTATCCAACTGGACCGTGATTCTAGAGTATGTTTTAAATGGAAACAAAGGCCTTTGTCTTCCCCTAAGTTCTTCCATGCCCTATTTTGGCCCAGTCTCCCATCACTAACTACATTATTGCATCTCGCTGGCCATTCTGCTTCTCTCTGCCTTGCATCCAGCTCCCGTAGCTGGCCAGAACAGACTGCAGACTGGCCTGAGGGCGAGGGGTTCAGGCATCGTTAGTATAGGATGAGGACCCTACTTCTGGTTAAAGATTTTTGAAGCCAGAATAACAGGAAGGGAGCATTCTCTTATGCTTAGTTAGGTTCTCATTCAGAAGTGATCATTTCTTCATTTTTCAACTCAATTTCTCATATTACTCTTTTTGACCTTCTTGTCATTACGCTAGATTCAGTAAACACTATTGATGGTTTACTCTGGGCCAAATGCTCCGCTTTTGTGTTTAGTTACACCCCTCCACTTCCCCAGGCTGTAGTTCCGTTATGTTTATTACTTGAGAAAATGCCCCAGATCTCCAGTTATTCAATTAACAGCACAAAAGAAGAAGATATTTTACAGAATGTCACTGACAGACCAAAGAAGGAAATTACTAAGAAGTGATTTTATATTTTTAATGTTACCCTAGAAAATTTTCATGCCCAGATTCCAAAAGTCACTTATTTTAACCTAACGTGCCTCAAGCTTCGATTTTTGAAAAAAGTAGATATTGCTCTACAATGTAGATAATGATTAAAAGTCAAAAAGAATTTCAATATTACTGAATTGGTTGGCAATATGCGTTCAATCAAGTGACAATGGGCATCTTATTTCCACAATAGCGATGGTGTATACTGGGTGCCTTTGGCATATCAGGAACATTTCTACTTAATTTTCAGCTCTAATTTATCTTACGCAAAGAGTTGGATATCTGAAAAGCTGCAATAACTTTAACATGGAATCATCCTGGTAGATTACCAAAATGCATTGTTCTTCCAAAAATAGTTGGATAGCTTTCTTTCTAAAGAAACTGTGAACCCAGTACCAAGGCCAGAAAAGGAAAGATTTGGACAGGAGTAAACTTTATGTTGAGCATGAAACAGCTTCAGAGCCACCAACTACTTCATTTGGATAAAATGAAAACTTTCAAAGCAAAGAGAGAGGAAAACTAGACATGTTTGGATAATATGAAGCTTAATGGAAATAAATTTTGATTTGTGACTTAGAAGCTCTCTCAAATCTGTTGCAGTTTTGGTCTGTAAAAACAGCTGGGAAATAAACAGCATTTTCTAACTGAAGAGGGAAAATAATTATATATCTTCGGGAAGGAACTTTGACCTAGAGATTTGCTTGTGTGTAGGGAAGAGAGCATGTTCACTAATAGCGAAACAAAGGGCGAAGGGTTTGGGATCCCAAGAGCCTGGATTTTAGCAGAGTAAGATCTTCAGTCCCTGAAGCATGGAAAGGTGAAGAAAAACACAACAGTGAGGGCCAGCCAGGGCAGGAACTGGGAGGTGTCTTAGTCCATTTGGGTGACTATAGCAGAATACCACAGACTGGGTTGCTTATAAACAACAGCAATTTGTTTCTCACAGTTCTGGAGGCTGGAAGTCCAAGATCAAGGCGCCAGCAGATTCAGCGTCTGGTGAGGACTCGCTTCCTGGTTCATAGATGGCTGTCTTCTTGCTGTGTCCTCACATGGTGGAAGGGGTAAGGGAGCTCTCTGGGGTCTCTTTTAGAAGGACACCTAATCACCTCCCAAAGGCCCCATCTCCAAATATCATCACGTTGGGTGTTAGGATTTAACATACGAATTTTGCAGGGGACACACACATTCAGTCTACAGCAGGAGACATTGATTAGTAATGTAGATTTCTCTGAAGATTTTGCCAGCTTGCATACTGCTGAGCAAATTCCTTACAGATTTTTATCCTTCTTACCTGTTTTCCAAAGTCTACTTTTTCCCGCCATGCTCTTCAAAGAGGTCTTTCTTCTCCCATTCTCCATTGATGGCATCTTTTTCTTTCTTCCTGGAGTCCCGTAGCTGCTTCCACTCTCACCCCAGCCCTCAAATGCCTTCCTCCTTTTCTTCCAGAGCCACTTAGCACTGTCTCAGTTGCACCCTCCAAATGGGCATGTACTGTGTACAGAAGACAGAAGGCCCTCCAGTTACTGGAAAACAGTCCCCAAACTCTTTCCTTCTCTACACCTCATGTCGTGGGTCTTCTGGGCCACTTCTCTGAGTCTCTGGAGAAGTTACATTTTTCCTGCATAGACCAGGGATCTTCCTGGTTTCAATTATCTCCTTTCCTGGACTAACCCTCTCTTTGCAGTATATGCTCTCTAAAGTTAGCTTTTGACAACTTGAAGATACCAAGAGGGTCCTTGCTGCCCTATAATTCCCTGGTTTAGCTGCAGATTGCTGGGGTTGGCACTGCTGCCCTTAGTAAGACAACTTCTGTACTACAGAAGCCGCTCTCCAGCTCCCAAGCATACCCCACAAGAGCTTGTCAAAGAGAGAGATTCTCAGGTTCTGCCTATCACATCCACTTGAGGTATGTGACATAGGGAACACAAATAGTGGGCTTCACCCTGTTGTCCAGATCCAGTGCACTTGATGTGAAATAGAGAAAGGTTGTAGGATTCAGTGATGGTGGTGGTGATGGGTGGTAGCCAAATTCATTCCAGACTAAGGGGAAATTTCTTGGAGCAAGTGAGACTTGAGCTGGGCAGCATTTGAAGCAGCAGCAGCAGCAGCAAGGAGGAAAGCATTTGTCAGAGGAGGAGCCTGAAAATTTTGGGAAGAAATGTTGCTCATTTGAGGGCAGGTAGGAGAAGCTTGGCTGAAGCGGAAGGTGCAGACTAGAAACTGGGACCATATTCATTATTATTATTTTGCGTTTCATTTTAACTGTTTGTCTATCTATCTCACACAATTTGAAGAAAAAAATAATGCGTGCACATGATACAAATTCAAATAATATACAATGGTAAACAGTGAAAAGTCTCCTTCTCACCCTATTTTCCTTTTTCCTTCCCCAGAGGCAATCACTGTATCTTACAGAGATATTCTGTCTAGACATATCTATTTGTGTGTCCCTTTATGTTTCTACATATCTGCCTGCCTATCTGTCTCTCTGTCTGTCCATCCATCTCTCCATCTGTAGTCCTTTTTTTTTTTTATCATTTATTTATTTTCCCTCCCAAAGCCCCAGTAGATAGTTGTATGTCATAGCTGCACATCCTTCTTAGTTGCTGTACATGGGACGCGGCCTCAGCATGGCCAGAGAAGCAGTGCGTCGGTGCGCGCCCGGGATCCAAACCCTGGCCACCAGCAGCGGAGCACGCGCTCTTAACCGCTAAGCCACAGGGCCGGCCCTCTAGTCCTCTTCTTTTGACACAAACAGCAGCGTACCTTACACACTGGTCTATACCTTGGTTTTTTATTGTTGTTTGTTTGTGTTTTGTATGTTTTCTAACTTAACAATATATTCTGGTTGTTGTTACATATTGTGATCACAATTTGTTACATCCAAATTAGGATGCAGGTTATGATAAAGGATTCTTTCTGATTTGTAGATTTATTTTTACAAAAAGTCTTATAAAAGTACAAGGGTCGTATTGTATTTAATGAAGCGTTTAACTGAATGTGTTTGTGGTCTTTATTAACAGAATGGTCGCATGATTGGCCTTGCGCGTGTGTGTGTAGGAGAGGTAGGAGGCAGGCAGGCCTGGAAGCAGGGAAATACTTTAAAGGGTTACTGCAGTAATTCAAGTGTGGTGGTGGTGCGGATGGAACATAACAACCGCACCCACTAAAAGCTGGCTTCAGCCCTGTCCCCAACCATCAGATCGTTTCAAGACTGCCAGTCCACTAGATGATATCAACTGGGGCTGGATGACATTTGAAGGAATTACAAACTTCCCCTTAGTATTATATTTTTTTTAGATTTTATTGTTGTAGAGAAGTTTTAGGTTTACAGCACAGTTGGAGGAAGGTACGCAGATATCCCATATATCCCCTTCCCCACGCATGCACAGCTTCCTCCATTATCAACATCCCCCACCGAGTGGTACATTTGTTACGATTGATGAACCTACGTGGACACATCATTACCCAAAGTCCATAATTTACATTAGGTTCACCCTTGGTGTTGTACATTCTATGTGTTTGGACAAATGGATAATGTCATGTATCCACCATTATAGTGTCATACAGAGTATTTCAATGACTAAACATCCTCTGTGCTAGCCTCTTCAACCTTCTCCTGTTGGTTTTTAATTATATCCACAAATTCTTCAGCCGACTTTAGCAGATGTTGTTGAATGTCTCCACCCATATTTCCTTGGCACTTGCCTTTCCAGTGCATGTGGATGGCTGCGTTCCACTGCAAGCACTGTGACCCTGCCTGAGAGCTTGCTCATGGCCTGAATGTGGATAGGTAGGAATTGCCAGGGATTTAAGGCACCTAGAGTAGCCTTCATCAGTGATGAGAGGGAGTTGGAGGATAAGAGCTCCATTTCCTCAACCTTCAGTGGGACAACTCTGAGATGTGATCTACCCTGTATCCTAGATGTCCGCAGGGGGATTAAGTCTCAGACACCCATAGCATCTGTACATTGTACTGTGTACCATGTACTGTTTTCTTCCCCCCGACTTACTTTCCCATTTTCATTCTTGTGCTTCCAAGGATCTCCTTTCACTTAACTACTTGCATTCAAATCATTGTCTTGGGATCTGCTTCAGGGTGAAATCAATTTTAGATACCAGGATTCTTCCAGCTCCATCCTTACCCCACTCCAAGAAAAGTGCATGTCATCATTTAGTGCTAGTGACGAATTCCATTTTGACAGATGGACTTCAGTCTTATTGACTGTTTCAGAATCAGTTGGCTCTCTGTCATCTCCACCTCCTACTCCCATCCTGGCCAGAGTCCCATTCTCATTTCCAGAGAGAGAACAATGTGAAGTGGTGCTCACCGTGGCCGTGCACTATCTGTTTTCCATTTGGGCAGACTCCTGTGGGAGTTGACTCATGCAGTTGACATAAAGCAGCACCTTGCTGGGCTCATGTGAGGAAACGGCAAGAGTGATATGTCCAGCTCGATAATTCTGGCAAGTCTCACTCCATGCATATCCTGTGGGTTCCCAGCCAAGCTCTCTGACCTTTTGCAGTCATTTTATAGTCTTGATCTCAGATGTTTTTGCCTTTTATTTGAAGGACCTTGTGAAGGCATAAATGGGTAAAGAAATTTGGAAATGCTGGCAGGATTTTGGATATAGACATTAACTCCATATTGGGGCTCTCAAAGAGTTCTGTTTGTAGTCAACTAAAAAGCACGGCTTTGTACTCCTATAAGGAGGGAAAAGGTAAACTCAGAAAAACAAATCAATGTGACTTGACCAGAGCTTTTCAATGCCTGGTTGACCATTCCGTGTAAAATTTATATTTCTTTAGTGCAATCATTACACACTGATGGACAGATTTTTTACTAATAATCAAAACGGATGGAGACATTATAATTGAGATTTAGGCATATACTGTCTGTTGGGTCTCAGTTGACTCACATATCTGTATGAAAGCAAAATGCTATGACTTCCCGGTAAAGGCTGGTTCCTCCAGTAAAAGTCTGGAGTACTTTGCAGAGCTCCATTTGAAAAAGGCAAAATTGTGCCATTTGCAACAACATTGCTGGATTTTGAGGGTATTATGCTGAGCGAAATGTCAGACAAAGACAAATATTGTATGATTTCACTCATATGTGGAAGATAAACACACAGATAAGGAGAAAAGATTAGTGGTTACCAGAGGAGAAGGGGGTGAGGGGGTGGGGGGGGGCAAAAGGCATACAGAGGCACATAGATATGGTGACGGATAAAAACTGGACTGTTGGTGGTGAACACGATGCGGTCAACACAGAAACTGAAACATAATGAGGTATACCTGAAATTTACACAATGTTATAAGCCAATATGACCTCAATGAAATAATTTTAAAAAGAAAAAAGAAGAGCTCCTTTTGTTTTAGAAGGAAATGTAGCTGTTTGTCACAACCTAATTGTCACAGGTCACTTCATGTGGCCTGGCTGTTGAGATCAGGATTAGAGGCTTGAGACCTGGAATAAAGACCGGATTTGTGTCTCAAGATGATGAGGGTTTTCACTGATGCATAAGTCTGCTTGAGGAGAGATGTGAGAACAGCCAGAAAACAGCTTATTCCCAAGACATTTAACTCTACCCAAAGATCTGTCATTTGGTGCTGATTATGAAAATTATAGAATTTACTGCCTCCTCGAATGAACTTCTTAAGTCATCTTTTCCATTTTGAAGATGACAGACGAGAGCTTAAAAAGTTGAAGGAACTTGTTCAAGGTCATTGAGTTTGAGACTAGAACCCTAGACACCCCTTGGCTTTTAAACAAGTGGTTCTCAACTGAGTTGGAGAATAAAGACCACCCCGCCCTCCAAAAGAAAAGTTTGGAATCTCTGAATGACAGCAGTCGTGGTTTTGAATAGTCGTTGCTGGAGGAAACACATACTGGCACCTGTATTTGTGGATCCTTCCTGATGACCCAGCCCCGCTGTGCATCCGGGAACCCTCTCAACTGCCGGGATTAGCTAGCTCTGTTCAGTGGTCCTTTCAGTAGGCCATTGTTCGCAACTTCACTTGGGGGTGAAGAGAGTCTAAGAGGAGTGGAAAAACCATTTTGGACTGTCCTCTCCTTTAACACCAAGTGCCTCTACCTCCATTTGCACACAACCGGGTCCCCCTACTTCCCTTCCGCTGCCTCCATGCTCTTCAGCCTCTCTTCTCCTCCTGTCGAATCATTGAAACAACCTCCAAACGGCATCCAGATTCTGTTTCCTTCCTCCTTTAATCCATCCTGAGCACCACTGTTAAGCTTATCTTCCTAAAACACCAGTTTCATGTCAATCTCCTGAGAAATCTCTGGTGCTGGGAAACCTCGATTCTCTGTAAGATAAAAATAAACCCACCCATTTTGGCTTTTAAAGTCCTACCCAATTGATTTCCACTCTTTTTGTAATCAGGCAAACTTGGGTTCAAATCCCAGCTTTGCTACTTCCTGGTTAAGAGAAATACATTCCTTGGGTACGTGTGGTAACCTCTCCAAGTCTCAGTTTTCTTATCTGTAAAATATTGCAGCAATGCCTGTCTTTCAGAGTTGTTGGGAGAATTAGAAAAACTACCTACATCTGATTAATACTTTCAGCCTTTATGTTTTTATGCCGCATTCCCCAACCCGAGCCTTTCTCTCTAGTGAGATGTCCTCTTTACAGACCTACAAATGTTCTGTGCTCATTCTTGGCTCTACACTTGGGTGGATTCATGTCTTCTCTCGTAGGAAATCTCCGTCTTTTCTTTTCCCTCTGCCTATCCAAATTCTACTCTTCTCTCAGAGTCCAGCTCAGGGTTCACTTTGAATTCAATCTCCCCTGGAAGCCCTTCTCCAGCATTCCACCTGGTCTCTGTCCTCTAAACTTCCCAAATGAACAGAACAGACAATAAGCTCTTAATCACTTAATCCAATGTTCCTCCAAGCGTGATTGGTGGAAGACGACGCACATAAAAATGGTTTCCTGGTCAAGTAGTACAGGGGGTACTGCATCTGGCATCCCTGTCTGAAGAGCTTCACAATTCACATTCACCCAGTCAAATTTCTGAGAGCTTCTACAAAAAAGAGAGTTATTTAACTGTGCTCAACCTTGCAGTTCTCAAATCCATTTGTCTGTGGACCTGATTTTTCATATAAAAAATATCAAATCAAGGAGTGTGTATTCCTAGGAGCACACTGTGGGAAACTGTCTTAATGGTTTCATGATTTTTCTCTCTATGGGAGGTTAGTTTCCTGGAAGTGATGATTACCTTTTATATTTTTATGTTTCCATTAGCATTTAGCCCTGTGCTATGCATCTTCTAGGTGCTCAGCAAATGCTTGTTAAGTGAAATGAAGTTTGGAGTGTGGAGAGGTGGAGGAGTTTTAACATTAACATAGTTCTTATCATTAGGGAGTCTAGCCAAAGTATAGAAAAAATGGACATGTAAACCAGTGCCTGAAATGAGTTTTAGGAGCCTGAGTGTTTCAATCAAGTAAGTATGCTATCCTTTTGTTCTATTTATTTAGAGGTGAGAGATTTGGTTAGATTATATCAATATATTCCCATTTGTTTTCCTTTTTAAATGGACTTAGAATAAGCTATTTTAATGGTTTCAAAAATTTGTGAGGATGGAAACACAGCTATGGAAACAAGTTTCTGTGTATATTTTCCAGATATGCACGTACGTTGTCTACATAGCTCACACCCATCTTTTAAGCTGAATTTCTTTTAAAAGGAACTCGAATATTATTTTGATTTAAAAACCATATTTGGGGACAAAAGTCTAGAAATAATGAGACCAAAATGATGTAATGTCATAAAGTTACAACCTTCTAGTGGTGCTCTCTCTGGATGTGCTAAATAAAGTTTGATTTATGGGAACGACTTTTTAACCATATTCTTAACTCACTGCCGATATCTGGGCCTTAAGTTTTGCTTGATTCTTATACTTGAGATAAAGCCCAGATACCATATATGTATGCTTGTATGTATATGTTATTTTATAGGAGAGCCTCTTTCATTTTAAACCCTGAGGAGTATAAAGGAAAAATGATCTTTGAAGAAAAATATTGAGAGAGATAACATTGCCCACCAAATGCCGGAATTTCTAAAAGCAGTTAGATCTGCTGGATGGAGTGAGTCTGTCCTTCTCCCTTAGATGGGTTGGCTGGGGCAATGAAGTCTTTGGTTTTGTATTGGTTGGTCATGCTTTTTGAAGAGGAAACACAGCTACCGGTGAAGCTAAGGCCAGACATTGGTAGGGTCAAGTTTCACAACTTGTTTAGCCTGTGGACCCCTGGATGACCTCACATTAGTCATGTCTCTCTGAGCCAGTCCCTCCTCCCATAGCCTGTGGGAGGGTAGTGTCCCCTCTGAGGCTCATGTTTGGATGAGTTATCAACCGCAATGAAGCAGCCTCTTGAATCAGCCCTTTGGATCGTGGAGCAAAATAAGAAAAGTGTCCTTCATTCACATGTTTTTCCATCAATCTCCATTGCCTGGGTGTGGTGCTTTCATTTCCTCAGAAGAGGAGGAGAGGATCTGTCACTCTTGTTCGGTATATACAAATAGAAGGCATTGAGGGGTCAACCCTCAAGCATATAAACTCTTAAAGAGCATATCCATACATGTGGTGTTTTATGTGTAATTAGCAGTGCTTCGATCTTTGAAGACACCTTTTATTTTCATATTCATTGTGCACTGCGGACTTCGTGACTCACTTTGTTGAACTGTGAGTGCATTGTTTCATGTATTGGGCTGAACCATATAAAACTGTTGATGTTTGACCACTTTTGACTTACAAAAACAGCAATTTTCTATGGTTCAACCTAGGGGAAGCGAAGAGTAAAATCTGTCCTGGTCTTCTTTCCCTTTAATGCATCTTTCTTTTTCTGCTGGTACAGATTGCCCAAACCTCCATAAATCAAGGTGGAGGAGAACTCAGTCTCGGAATTGTTGACCGGGTCGTCATAGCCAGCTTGGGCTCTGGAGTGAAGATGGCCAGCGTTGGGCACAGTTAATTCATCCATAGAAGGAAGAAGACATTGAGCAAAATATCTCAACGAAGTAATGGATTTAGATGGTGTCAGGAACATCTAAACAGCACAGCAATTGCTTCTACATCAAACATGACATTTGGCATTGAGGGTAAGTTTACGGAGCCAAAGCTAAACTCAGGTCAGGATCTGACACGGTGTTAAACCACTTTGACATGTGGCTTATGGTTTTTTTCTAAGGCTGGCTGCACTTGCCTGTTAAACATTAGGAGAATGAAAATATAAGAGAAACACAGATCTTTATGGAAAAAAGATGCAAGAAGAAATATTTTGCTGCATGGGAAGATGGAGATGGAAGTTGGTGACTGGGGATAGGAAAGAAAGTAAAAAGATTGAAGTAAGAGAGGAGTGGGGATAGTTGCCAAGGAACTTAGCACAGCTAAAGGTCAGTATGTTCTTGGATAACGCTATGGCTATGGCGGGAGGGAAGAATGATTAGAGGAGCTTGTACTCGTTCCACAGCACACCTCTAAGTTCAGAGAAGACTAATAAACACCTGGCTTTACCAGAAGCAAGAAATTGGGTCACACTGGGCAGAAAAATATTTTGTGGGTGTGTGACCCACCTCTAAATCCCATTTCTAAATTACCCACCTCTAAATCCAATTCATAGCCAATACAGAGTCTTACACAAAAATCAACCTAACAAAGCATCTGTCTACATATATCTACATTTCCTTTAATCAGGACTCAGTTTCTTTTAATTTTCAATCGGTTTTCAGGACTGATTGTAAACAAGACGGTTTACTAAATGGCTAGAGTGGTTTCTAAGGAAAAAATGATGGAGCCCCATTTCTAGTCTGTACTTTTCTGCAGTTTATATTATTTTATAAACCTAGTATTATCTGTTTTGATGATTTTATTTCTGTCCAATGTTCTTCGTGGAGGAGTATCGTTACTGGAAAGCACCTGACACATACTGCTTGTGGAATGAAGAAGGGGATATTGTGAAAGAATAGTTAACTTATGACGGTGAACTTGCCCTGCTGTTTTCCATCTAGAAGTCAAGATAAGATATGCTCAGAGAGTTTGTGAATGCTGAATGCTGGGGAGCCCTAGATTCCTGCAGGGTCATAGAGAGGTTTGCCTTCACTGGCCTCTGTCTCCGGTGCAGGGACAATTGTATGAAACTCCTCTCCCCTCCTCCACCCACTTCCTTCTTTACTTATCCTTCGGCTGTTTCCTGCCTGCCCCACCAGGGACTGCTGGTCAGACTTTCTTAGAGCAGAACTTCCAGAGCTTCGTCTACCTCTTCTCCCAGGCTGACCATCAGAACTTTCCTTTTGGATATGTCTTATTTGTGCAGCAAGTCTCCCTGGGCCTGAAACACGAGATCTGATAGACAACACTGCATAATGAAGCAGCCAAGATTGTCCCAGGGTATTGGTCTTTTAAAATCCTAGGCACAAAAACCTCAGTCTAAAGAGGGAAGAAAAAATCTAAAGGTGGAGAGACTATTTTTGGCATGAGGAGAATCAGATTCCTCAAGTCTCACTATACAAGCAAGTCTCCACTTTTGCTTAGGGCTATAGAATCAACCTTACTGCACCCAATATGGAAAACAGATAAGAGTGTGGAAGGAAAGTGATGTGTCTTGAAGTCTCACTCACTCTGCTCCTTTGATTTCTCCTGCTTTCCTGGGAAACTTTGGAAGATTCCACAGAGCATGGGGTAAAAAACATTGGTATTGGTAGACCAAGATTCTCAAATATAGTATCTCTGATAACGTTTTAAGATATAAGATCTACATGATAAATGTAGATTTGCAAAGAGATAACATAATAAGATAAGATTAAAAAAACATAAAAATCATAGGGTAATTGACCTGGGCCAATACACTCCTTGGTGGACTAGGAAGCTTTCCGATTCCCTAAACGCATTCAACATATTGTGCAAGTGGTTTGTGAATGTAGGCTTGTTGGGAGAGATAAGTAAAAAAAAAAAAGAAAAGAAACAATAATAGGCTGGGGTCATTTTATCTCTGGAGGAAGAGGGTGTTTGCTCTGAAGAAAGAGCTGATGAGCTGTAATCTTCAGCCCAAACCCTCTTGAAGATGGTTGGTGACTTTGTACCAGACACAGAGTTCTCTCTCCTCCCAAAACTCATAACTGATTTGGAAGATGAGACACAAACAGATGAAACAGCTGACTATCAAGAGAAGGCAGTCCAGGGCTAACATATGTGGGAGTGGCAGAGAAACTCACTGTGGGAGGGTTAGGAGGGTATTGAGATTGTGAAGATTTTCTGATTAAAAATTCCTATGACACAAAAAACAACAAATGTTGGAGAGTATGTGGAGAAACAGGAACCCTCATACACAGCTGGTGGGAATGCAAACTGGTGCAGCCTCTATGGAAAACGGTATGGAGATTCCTCAAAGAATTAAAAATAGAGATGCCCTATGATCCAGCCATCCCACTACTGGGAATCTATCCAACGAACCTGAAATCAACAATCCAAAGAGACTTATGCACCCCTATGTTCATTGCAGCATTATTCACTATAGCTAAGAAGTGGAAGCAACCTAAGTGTCCCTGGACTGACGATTGGATCAAGAAGATGTGGTATATATATACAGAATGGAATACTACTCAATCATAAAAAGAGACAAAATTGTCCCATTTGCAACAACATGGATGGGCCTGGAGGGTATTATGTTAAGTGAAGTAAGCCAGAAAGAGAAAGACAAACACTGTATGATATCACTCATATGTGGAATATAAACCAACACATGGACAGAGGAAATTGTATTGTGGTTACCAGGGGCAATGGGGGTGGGGGGTGGGCACAAGGGGTGAAGGGAGACATGGTGATGGACAAACAAAAATGCACAACCCAAGATTTCACAATGTTATAAACTATTAAAACATCAATAATAAAAAAAGATTCTTATGAGAAGAAAAGAAGGAGACTCTTAGAGAGGGTCCTTGTACTAACTACGTTCTTCTCTTTGCGAGGAACAGGCCTAACATACGAAAATAAGAAATCTTAGCCATATGATGAGGCCTCTTGCATGCAGGAGAAATGGAATAACTAGGCTTCATGGGACAACCAGAAACCATGGAACACCAAGTCTTATAGAGATCAGGAAGCCCAAAGGACCATCATCCTACTGCCCTACCAGGGGCAGTGGTTCATGGAGGATGATTCTAGGGTTTGTCATTAACATGCCTCATTCTTGTTGTGCTTACATTTCTGGTTCCTCTGCTGAATGTCTGTTTCTGTCTTCGTCTCACAGTCAGAGGCTACTAGCCATTTTAGGGATTGGCCGATCTTCGTGAAGGGTCTACCCTAGCCCAGTCACTTGTGGTCCAGTGGGCAGATTCACAGAGTACAGACATGAAAATTTGTACATCAGCAACTGTTAAGGCCACTTGCGTCCTTTGGGGGCTATGGCAGGGACCCCTTTAGCAGGTCCTGAGGTCGTGACACTGGATCCCCAGCTAAGGCAGTATTGATGGACCTTCTCTGGCAAGTCCACTCATGGGCCTCTGCCTTTACTTTGAAAACTCAGACACCATTTAATTTAATTTCAGGTGTGAGGTGTGTTGTACCCTAAATATCCACCTTATGCACATATGGATCAGGGAGCATCAACCAATTAATTCTGTTTTATTTTTCATATTTGTCTTTTATGTTTTTTCCCCCAGAAATACATAAATGATCACAATGCAAATACACAGATATACATATACCTGTGTATATGTATATATATACATATGTATAACATATATCAATGCCGTCTTTTAGAAGATTATGATTTATTATAAAAAGAGGATTGGTTTTATTCGTGTACTAATACACTAAATCTATCTATCTTGCATTCTTGAAACATCTCCTAGAAGTAGCACAAAAGAAGCCTACTGTTGGGCCGGCCCCGTGGCTTAGCGGTTAAGTGCCCGTGCTCCGCTACTGGCGGCCCGGGTTTGGATCCCGGGTGCGCACCAACGCACTGCTTCTCTGGCCATGTTGAGGCCCATCCCACATACAGTAACTAGAAGGACGTGCAACTATGACATACAACTATCTACTGGGGCTTTGGGGAGAAAAAAAAGGAGGAAGATTGGCAATAGATGTTAGCTCAGAGCCAGTCTTCCTCAGCAAAAAGAGGAGGATTAGCATGGATGTTAGCTCAGGGCTGATCTTCCTCACACACACAAAAAAAATGGTCGTTATTATCATTAAAGATAAGAACTTTCTAAAAAAAAAAAAAAGAAGCCTACTGTCTCTTTCCAAAATGGATTATTATTAAATTAATGTGAAACATGTCTGAAGGTGCCAGAAAGGCCTTGGAGAGAGATAAATATTATAACACTACTAGGAGAATTGCAGTTCTTAAAAATGGTCATGACCCCTCCAAGCCATCTTGCTCCACCTGGAGAGAGTCTATGAAAGTCATCCACTGCCACTTTGAAGCTTAACAAGGAGGCAGACACGGCTGAGTCCCTTGTACAGAAATTAATAAGACAGATCTGAGCTTTTGTCGGGAGGAGAGAGAGAAGAGCTTTTCACTGAAGAGCATTCCAGGGTGGAAGACACCCAAGTTACTTTGTCTATCTGACGGTGACCAGGAGCGTAAGAGGAGGTGGTGGGTGTAGTTCCATGTTTGGGACCCTTCAGCATCAGCTGCTCTATAAATCTCCTTCCCCTCGGGATTTAGTTTCTTGTCAATGTTTTCTTCTCTGCACCTCTCAAACTGCTCCCCTCTTTGGTATCTTGTGTTTTTAACTTCTCGGTTATTGTCTCTGCCTCCTGCTAACTTTCCTAATATGAGCGTTTTAATAACTTGGAAACAATTCTAAGACTAAGGCATTTTAGGAACCAAAGTAAGTTTTTTGTCTCCTCAGATTTTTCCTCCTCGCTCTTGTCAGTGCAATTGCTTCCGCATTGTATGATTTTATTTGAAGTGGCCTATATTCATGATATTATGGACTTAGGATAACACAAATAATTCCTAAGTTAGTATCATGGAGTAATGACTTTTACTCTCAATTGGTTCGGCTCCTATTTCTCACCCATTCTCTCTGCCAAATTTTTTTCAAAGTATTTGTTCATTCTATCATCATATAATTTATCTTGTTTTATTTTCACATTTATCGTTTAGAGAGGTAGTGAGGTGCAGTGGAGAATTCAAGTTGTATGCTGTGTGCTTTACATTTGGTTTTTCATTTAGTCTTTACAATAACCATATGAGGTAGGTAATTTTTTTTTTTTTGAGGAAGATGAGCACTGAGCTAACATCTGGTGCCAATCCTCCTCTTTTTTTGCTGAGGAAGACCGGCCCTGGGCTAACATCTGTGCCCATCTTCCTCCACTTTATATGGGACGCCGCCACAGCATGGCTTGACAAGCAGTGCGTCCGTGTGTGCCTGGGATCCGAACCTGCGAACCCGTGGCAGCCGCAGTGGACCTTGGGTACTTAACCACTACGCCACCAGGCCGTCCCCTGAGGTAGGTATTCTTATTCCTGTTTCACAGGTGAGGAAACCAAGCCTGAGAAGGTTTAGAAACTTTCCCAGTCTCACATAGTTGATCAGTGATGGAGCCTGGACACAAAACTCAAAGCCTGTGGTTTAATTACTGTACTCTATTACCTCCCTGTGTAACTACTATTTATGGGGTCCTTACCGTATGCCAAGCAACGTTAGATACATCCTCTTGTAAGTTGTCTAACAATTCTATATATAAGGATTTAAATAGCAACATAACTTACTAGCTGTGCGACTGCCAGTTAATGTGTCTGAGCCATCCTGACTTCATCTGTAATATAACAATAATAATACTTGTTCCACCTCTGTCCCACAATTACTGTGAAGATTTCATGAGAGAATGAATGTGAAAATAATCTTTGAACCAAGAAGCATGATATAATGGTATACATTGAAAGCGTGGAAGTGTTATTTACTCCATTAATTAGATAATTTTCCAGATGAGAAATCTTAGGAACAGAGAGGTAGATGGAAACTTAGCTACAAGGGTCCACTGTGTGTCCTATACTGTCCTCAGCACCTGGTGGAGTGATCTGCTCAAGGTTTCTTCGTTCATTGGGGGCAGATCCGGAATTAGAGTTGGGTGTGTTGCCTCCAGATGAATAGAATGCTTTCTAAGACGTTCCCTGTCCCAGAGGAGAGGACTAAACTGAAGACTGGTTATACCCAGAGTTGCTGCTGAATTTAAGAACGGAATTTATTTCATGCTAACTTTCCCTCCTGGAGTTTTATACTAGCCTGGTTACCTTTTGCTTGGCATTGCCCTAGTCCTGCATTATCATATGATTTTTCCAGCATAATAGATGATATCCAGATTAGCTCTTTTAGAAATGTCTCGCTGTAAAGCGCTGGACCTGGAGCCTTTTATTATTCAGTCATTGATTTACTTTTTAAACAAATGGAAATGGAAACAAGATGTTTGTGTTGAAAGCATTCATGGTTTGACGGTGCTGGTTCTGCAGGCGCCCAAGTGCCACATATGTTTTCTTGGGGACACAGCCTCACAGCAAGCAAAGCTCAGGCTGCCAGTTGAGTGTTTTATGTGCTGGTGTGTACTCTCTGGGGAGGCAGATGGTGTCCTGCCCTCTCTCCAAGGCAATGAGACAGGATGCCCAAGGCGCTAGTCAGGGACCAGGGGTCGCTGGATTACCTTCTCCCTTGCTGCTGGCTCTCGCTGGACCCTCAGATGGGGAAGATCATTACCTTGTGCCAGACTGGATGATGTTTGAAAGAACGTGGCTGCAGTTCCTAAGTAAGGATATATTTGAGGTAATGAGGAACAGACTTGTACCAGAGAAATAAAGCTTTTCGTAGCTGGCCTCTGAGGCTCCCGGCAAACAAATTCAAGCCTGAGCTAATCCCAGCCAATTTTTAAAAGTAATATTGAGGTAACAATTTGAGAGACTAGAAAAATTATTTTAGCAAGGAAACCAAACAGACCAATGTTTAGAATAGACATGAATAATTTCATGGGTTAACACAAAGCGTTAACCAATAACATGCAAGCCAATTCCTATTATCAAAGAATTCTATTGCCAAGTCATAGAAAATCCACAACTTCCTTTTAGGGAAAATGAGCACTTATTTAATTTATATTAAAAATAATCATATTTAAGATTCCTTTGCAGGTGGTATGTGTGTTTATGTGGGTGTGTGTTTAATTAAATATGGTTTAGTTTATTCATTCATCTCAAATTATAGAGATGTCTAAGGCTTGGATGGAATATAGTTTCCATCAGTCCTAATCTTTTTTTCAGATGTCTTATTCTTTTGAGTGGATAAGAGATGGCAATAGTAAATAATAATAATAATAAGAGTAATGATGAGAGTAATAATAATAATAATATTTGTATAGTGCTTTGCAAAGTTCACTCACAAATTTAATCTCTTTTAATCTTTAAAACTCACAAGAGGGTTTTTGATGCCAGGGTTAATAATGCCAGGTAGGCCAGGCATTATTACAGTTATTTCTTAGGATAAATAAGCTATGTACCACCATAAGATAGTTAAGGGAAATTAAATATTTTTGTTATCATAGTCATATTAAAAAACTTCCAGTCAAATATTTTTGAATTAATAAAGCAAGTAGGATTTTGTTTACAGAATATAACAGGTTTCTGGAAAAACACTGCCCTAGTTGGCAGCATGTATTGTGTGAGAAAGGCACGTAACACAGCTGTGTCCAAAGCCTAGCGTGTGATTGTTGCTTAGAACAGCCCCATTCTCTTCTTTCCTGGGCGTGGCTGTGTCCTTAGCGCTGAGCACTGTGCTAGGTCATCTGGAGGATACGAGTGTGTTTAGGACATGCTACGTGAACTCAGATTGTCTGTGATCTGACTAGAAAGACACAGCATGGCCATCTCTGAGCCAGTAACTGGCCAGAACTGCTGCTGGGTCAGGCACCCACCCTGGAGTCACCAGGGAGGTAAGCCCACCCCAGCCACATACACTGAGATGGGGAGGGCTAGTTCCCCACAGTAAAATCAAACTATCATTTCCAGATAAAAAGTGAATGGCTTATGGACAACAGATGTCCATCTCAGGTGCTTCTTCTGATGTCCCTAGAGTTAAGAAGTCCCAGATGTCCCTGCTATCCAAAGCCCTTCCTGTTTTTCTCAACTATCCTCTCTCCCAGTGCAATTCTGTCATTTCTGGTTACAACATGGAATGCATTTCCCCAATATAAACAGAGTTATGAATGCTGGTTGAGCATAGTTAATAAGGTACCATTTTTAGTATATAGTTCAAATACATTAACTTTAAAGAGCCTTTGTGGGCAGTTTTGAGGATTTAACCATAATTTATAATACAGTGTCTATATGAAAATGTGTGCTGAGAAACTAAACACTCAGACCGACAGACAGACGCGTGGAATGTAAGCTGGGGTTGTATGAGTAAGATTGAGCTCTAAATTGCGCAGTAGAACTTGGAAGGGCTGAGACCGTTCAGAGAAGGAAGAGTTCTGCAAGAGCTCTGTGGGCCTGGGGAAGGGGTAGGTACATGGTGCTTTCAATACATCAGTCTCTTGATGGCATCAAAATCTGACTGTGTTCCCCACGTATTATCCTATGGATATAAGGGTGACCTGGATCTCACATCTCAGGGCAACTGACCTGGTAATGACTAGATAGTGCCCCTTTCTTTTTTCATTACCCCACTTATCTCCCACTTGAAACTATTTCTTTACTTGAAAACAGAGGAAAAATATCTTCTGATCAAGAGATTTTTCTATTTGTTTAAAATATTTTAAACACAAAAATACAATATAAAACATGTTTTATGTAGAATACAAAAGTGGAAGGCCTCCCTCCCTGGCCCCAATCCCATTCCCCTCAATAGAGGTAGTTGCTGCTTGGTATACTCAAGGGTTCATTTTATAAAATGAATTTCCTAGTATGAAAATAAATTACATCTCCCAGTTTTATCAAAATTAGGCAATTTTGGTGGGAAAGGTCATGGTTCAGGCCTTTTCTGTTCCAACCCAGTGGTTTATTACAGTTTGTGTGGGAGCAGGTGTGGATGTTGGGGGGAGGGAGGTAGAATTTAAAGATGAGTAGGATCAGTGTAATTTGAAAAGTTCTACAGATTGTCTAATAAGGTATCTCCTCCTGCTTTGAAAATCATTGCTTCCTATTTCAAAGCATGTAATAACCAACCTCTCCACGGTTTACAGCATGTGTCTTTAACTTATGGCCTATTTTTAAACAATATTACACCACTTACGTCAGAACTTTACAACAGTATGCTTTCATTTTCTGTGTTTCACTATTGTTTTTATAATTTTTCTTCTATGTGTATTATGAAACCCACGAAACATTTTTGTTTTTTGGTAAGGAAGATTAGCCTGAGCTAACATCTGTTGCCAATCCTCCTCTTTTTGCTGAGGAAGGTTGGCCCTGGCCTAACATCCGTGCCCGTCTTCCTCCACTTTATATGTGGGACACCTGCCACAGCATGGCTTGATGAGCAGTGCATATGTTCCTGCCTGGGATCTGAACCTGTGAACCCCAGGCTCCCGAAGCGGAGTGCGCGAACTCAACAACTACACCGCCAGGACATTTTTTACTTTTACATTTTTTACATTTATCTTTTGATGAAACTAAAAAAATTAATAAGTATTTTATATTTAACCACATATTTACCATTTCCAGCCATCTTGATTCTTTTTTTTTGATCCAAGTTTGCATTTCAGATGGAGGGAGGTGACTGAATGCAACCTTGGTGAGTCTAGTGCACAGCAAGTGTTTGCAGAGAAGCAACCAAAAGTTCCAGACTCCTGGGCAGGAGTTCATACAGAAGTACTGAGAGAAGTAGTAGACTGGAAGAGGCCTGCAGTCTAGACTGGAAAGCCAGGGAATGCAGAGTCATTCAGGTGGGAGGTTATGGCGGTGACCTAGGCTTCAGCAGCGGATTCCTGTCTGTTGTATGATGGAGAATTTATCTGGTCTTTGTCCCTGTTCCTGGGATGGAACCTCTAAACTCTTGGAATTTCCTGAGTGATAAGAGTATCTTTGTTATTCACAGTAGACCCTGGGAGTTTATGCTAACAGGGTAACCCATGGTAGGTCCCCAGATACTTATGCTAATGAGATGACTCAGGACGGATAGGCCATGCCAGAAAGAACAACCATGTGATCAGGGGGTTGGGGCTTTGAGACACATGATATCAGCCTACCTTCTTGATCTCTGGGGAGGGAAGAGGGGGGCTGGAAATTAAGTTTAATCATGTGGTCAGTGATTCTATCAATCATGCCTACGTGATAAAACCCCAATAAAAACTTTGGACACTGAAACTTGGCATAACTTCCTGGTTGTTGAACTCATTGATTTGCTGGGGAGATGATACACTCTGATTCTATGCCGAGAAGGTTCTGCATTCCAGACCTCACCTTATGTGTCCCATCATTTGACTGGTCCTAATTTGTATCTTTTATCATAAAACTGTAACTATAGTGCTTTCTTGAGTTCTGTAAGTCCTTCTAGTGAATTATCAAACCCGAGTGGGGGTCGTGGGAACCCCCAGGATTTGCAGCCAGTTGGCCAGAAATGCAGTGGCCTGGGTATCCCTGAACTTGTGACTGGCATCTGAAGTGAGGGCAATCTTGTTGGAGACTGTGACTTTAAATCTGTGGAGTCTGACACTAACTCTGGTGGTTAGCATCAGAACAGAGCTACAGTACAGAATGGTCCCTTAATCAAAAGGACTTGTAAGGTTAGCCACAACATAGGATGCAATGCAATGCACAATAGCCCAAAACAGATCAGACCAGTTACCTTGTATGAAGTCATCAATACCATTCTCAGGTGATTCAGAGGAAAGCCCTGTGACCAGAGACCCTTTACTACTGTCATGTCCAGCCGCCATATTGAGAAGGAGGAGGGGAAAGGAAGACTGCTTGAGAAGGGAGAGACAGCTCCAATAGGATGTTCAAACTTTGAAAGGATGGCAGATGTATTTGCTTTAGATTGGAAAAGACTGAGGTTTTTAAAAATTCTTTAAAAAATTTTATTAAGTTTATTCCATTGAATCAACATGACAAGGGGCTTGAAAGCAATAGGAGGTCATTATAGAAATTATAGAAATTAAAGAAAGCTGTCTTTTTTCCACCTGCCCCAACTCCACCCACCCCGCCAAACATTTGTGTTGTAGTGAGTAAAATTTAACTTTACTATGTATAGCTTATTTTGATCTCCCCTCACACTTACCCTGGAGTTTCCTTTTTAGTTCAGAAGTATCTTGCCATATTGACAGACCCACATTTTCCTTTCTGGTTGTCAAATTATGTATCAGGTGGGCTGGAACAGAATCAGTTAGTTTCCACAAAGCAGATGGACTATATTCCAGTGATTCATCAGTTTCCATGAGTGTTGGTCCAGGCTGTGTTTTGGGCCTCTGGTCTAAGGCTTAGTTATTGTGGGATCGTCTGAGGCTTACAAGATTCATTTAATCACTTACTGGTTATAGTAAATGCTGGGAAGGACATGATGGATAAAACTCTGGTTTAGTTTTTTTCTTTTTAATAGTTTGTTTTTTATGGTTGATTTTTATATCTAGTAGGAAAACAGATAGACAAATAAATAACTTTGACAGAATTTTTAAATTGCTTTAATAAAGTATTGCTAGTAAGAAAGAAGTCATGGATTCAATCATCTTGTGTATTCTTAGACCCTTTCTGTCTCTAAAAATGTCTGATGCCGGTGACAAGTGGAGATGAGGGGGTCACAGACTGAAATGTCTACCGGGGCAGGTAACAAAAATAAATGAAGTGGGCTGGTGTTGACTGGGGCAAATTGGGCAAATGATCCCGATGTTGCCAGATCCCCTATTTTGTCAAGAGAAACTAGAAATCTGTTATTTAAAAAAATGTGAATGGTGACAATATTTAAATGTTGGGAAAAGCCCATAAACATACAAATAGAAAATCACCTCGCCAGATAACTAATATCTACTGGCCTGCCATATTTGGCCAACAAGTCATTATTCGCAAGTGCTGATATCAATGGGGTGGTTCAGTGCAAATCCACACATAAACCGTGAGGAAACCTCACCGTTTTACATTTGAAATCTGTCTCTGAGGCTTACTGAGCAGGGCTTTTCTTCTTTTTATTTTATGGTTTAAGATATTGCCACTTGGTGATAGTTACTGATTAATATTCTCTCAACAAGAACCTTACTTGCCCCTCTCCATGCTGTTTTCAGACTTCCCTCTCTGTGGAGTCTTTGCCTCCTTACTTCTCTCTAATCAAACCATCTTCATTCTCTCAATGAGCTTAATGGTCCATGAGGACTAAACACTGCCTCACCTGGTCTCATTTTATCTCTATTTTTCATTTTCCACTTTGTATTCTAGCTCATATTTCTCTCTCTCATCTTTGCATCACTCAACATAACTTATCGTCTGTAAACATTTCTTAACTTGGATGAAAGTCCAATTTTGTACAGCTTCACATTTACCCATTATCTTCTCTTTATTCTTTCTCTTAATTAAACCTGAGGGATTGTATTCTAAAGAAATGTGTGGTATTCTGTCTTAATGCCTTCTCTCTGCATTTTCTTTCCATACCTATATATGTCTACTTAAAAAGAAAAATCCAGGCACATGTATCCTGCCAGTAATTCTAGCAAGGTCATTTTTTTTTTGTAGTTTTAATTAGCTTTTTGGCCTTTTAAACCATAGATCTACTTGTCAGTGATGGATTGGATTATTAGTTTTATTATCACTAAATTGTTTGGTTAAAACTCATCTTTTTATTATGTGCGTAATGAGATAACACATCTAGAACTCTCATAAATGACTTTGCTTCTCATAAATGTTGAACATTCTTTTCCTATGTCTATATTAGCGCTTAGATTTACCAATTTCCTTTCCACTTGAAGAAGAGAATTCGTAATAAATGTCGAAGAATTGAATCTAATTCACGACCACTGTGAATGTATCTATCGTGATTTTTTTCTTCTTACTTTTTCAGCAGCTTCTGAAAGTTTCCCATGGATTTTACAAGGCAGCTCTGAAAACGAGGATAGGATGATGAAATCTAGAAGCGCAGGAGGTGGTCCATAGATGAGAAAGCGCAGTAGACCTGTGCGAGCCAACTGAGCAGCCTGCACCTGCCAAGGACAGCCCCGCTCTTCTCCCTCCCTTTTCTCTGGGCTCATCTGAATGGGGCCTCCAGGGACCCTCTGTGGGATTAAATGGATAAAACAAGGAGGACTTGGCCAGCAGACCACATGGGTGGGCCAACTTACTGTCTCAAAGGTAGTGTTCATTACCAAAAACTCTAAAATGTTTCCTTTTGCTTAGATTCAACGAGCTCAAATAATTTGAGATGAAACTGTGACCATCAAAGTTATATTAAACCCCAAGGCAAAATTAAATCTGCGTCTCAGAATGTTGTCCGGAATAAGGATCAGGTGGCACCCAATATTTAACTTATCCTATTTTGTACTTGTCAGTTTTTGCTGCTTTGTCTCTCCATGAGAGACATTGGTTTCTCAGAATAAACCATGCCTTTTTATTTGTAGGAACATGTGTAGATATCTCAGACGACAGAGTGGAGTGTTGGTAGTATTAAGGCCTACCATTTATTTTCTCCTGCTTCTCTTTCCAAAAAAGGATTACAATACATGTTTTCCAAAAGAGGCTTGGTAAATCACAAGTAAATATGGAATTAAGAATATCTCAGCACCCACCATACCCTGATGCACACACACACATTCACTGGCTAACTTCTATTATTTCTTAGATTAAGTCCAAAATATCACTTCCTTCAACAAGGATTCCTTGGTTCAATCTCTCTACTCTATATTCCTATTATACCTCTAATTTCTCCTATAATAACATTCATGGCATTTTATTTTTTTTTAATATATATTTTTGTAGCTTCTCTCTTTTTATTTTTTTGCTGATAAACATTTGCCATGAGCGAACATCTGCTGCAAATCTTCATCTCTTTATTTATTGATTTATTTTTCCTCCCCAAAGCCTCAGTTGTATGTATGTTCTAGTTGTAGGTTTTTTTCCTCCTTTGGAGCCCCAAAGCCTCCCCAACCTACTGCTGAGCATCATTCAGGACTTCAGCAACATCTCCATCAGCCACTTGGGGGAGGTGGTCCCCGCCCGTGGCTTCTCCTCCTTCAAGTTCATCCCCAACACCGACGACCAGATCTTCATGGCCCTCAAGTCCGAGGAGCCCAGCAAGGTCACCACCTACACTGTGGCCAGTACACAGTTGTATATTCTAGTTGTAGGTCCTTCTAGTTCTTCTATGTGAGCTGCTGCCACACATGACTACAGATAAATGAATGATGTGGTTCTGAACTGAACCCAGGCCACTGAAGTGGAGTGAGCATGGCACTTTATTTTAATTACTTCTTTTATAGCCTAGATCCCCAGGTAAACTGAAATTTCTAAGAGCAGGCACTGTGTGTGTCTTGTTCACTATGGTATTCTTAGCACTCAGCACAACTGATGTGTGCTCTCAACAAATATGTTCTTGAAAAATACTTGTCAAAGGAATAAATAAATAAATATGCTTCATCTACAAATATATCTAATATTCTTGATATTAAATTGTTAACCCATTTGTAGTACTGATATAAATGACATTATATCTACTTTTTTTATATATATACCCACACACAAACTTAGGCTTATAGTACTGTAACTCATCAAATTTAAGATAACATCAATTGTACAACACACTGTTATCTTATGTAAAAAATCCTGCCAATTACAGTGTGACCCAATGCTTTCTTTTTTTTTTTTTTTTTGCTGATGAAGATTGGCCCTGGGCTAACATCCGTGCCCATCTTCCTCTACTTTATATTGGATGCTGCCACTGCATGGCTTGACAAGTGGTGTGTCAGTCCATGCCCAGGATCCGAACCTGCGAGCCCCGGGCCGCTGAAGCGGAGTGTGCGATCTTAACCACTACAGCACTGGGCCGGCCCCCCAATGCTTTCTTATTATTTTATATTAAAAAAATCTTAGTACAGTAATAACTCATTTTACAATTTATTGAAATCAGTGCTTTCTGTTTAAATTAGGAAATGCTCTAATGGAAGAGCTTAAAACCAAATATGGGTACTGGCAAGCAATGAGATAATTTTAAAAATGGAAGCCCAAGTAATTTTAAACTTTGTTGTATATCCATTGCCAAAGAATACATGAAAATGATTCTTATTGCCAAAGACTTTTAGGAAAGCTATGAGGCATTTTTTACCTGCTCAGGGAATGGATACAAGAGCAATACAGTTGCCCTCTCAAATATATCCATTTTCTTATCCTATAATGAAAACATTAGCCTCTGGTTTCTCCAAGATCCAAAGTAATTTTATACATTTATTGTATATTGTGAAATGTTCTCCCTGCTTCCTGGTCTCCCCCAAAACAAATGTAAAGTGGCTCTAAATATTTTCCTCTAATTATTTTCACAAAAGTCTGAAAGGAGGAAATTCAATTTAGGGGGAGAAAAAAACCACTTAGGATAGATATATTTTGTGTTAAATTAGGTCACATTACCGAGGGTCGGCACTCTTTAATTGATTGGAGGTGAGACTGTCTGGAGTGGACGTTGACAAGCTTACGGAATCGGCAGGAGACACAAAGAATTGAAAGTGAAGAGGAAGAGGGAAAAACGAAGGAGAGGAAAGAGGCAAAAGAGAGAGAAGGAAAAGGAGAAAATAAAGACCATTAAGTGTTGGCTTCTTTTATTTTTCCTACACAGAGATACTTCCAACTGCAGCTATCAGGTATTATAATGAATGTCCATGCATTGTCTGGAATTTAAGAGCGTTGTCCAAGAAGGTATTGGCATAAAATCTATGTTTTCGTATTGCAGCTGAATGCTTCTTGCTTTTATCACTTTTTGTAAAGCCTTTCATTGATCTATCGCATCATTTGCTGCCATTACTCATTCTCACTGAGGTCTTTTCTTCATTTGGATCCTAGGTTTTCTTCTTATTTTGTGAGGAACTTAATATGTCCATTTGGATGTCTATTAGGCATCTCAAACTTATCACGGAAGACCCCTGATTTCTACTCTCCCCTCATCAACCTGCTTTTCCTGCCGTCTTAGCCACCTCAGTGAATGGCAACTCTATGCTTAGATGAAAATCAGTCATCCTTGACTTCTCTTGCTCACCCCACATGCAATCCAAGAACAGATCTTGATGGTTGTCTTCAAAATACATCTAGAACCTGACCATTTCTCACCACCTCCACTGACACCACCCACATCCAAGCTACCACCATTACTCACTGGGTCACTGCAGTGGCCCCGATAGGTCTCTCTGTTTCCACGCTTGCTCCATACAACGTGTTCCCAAAACTTGTCAGGTTATGTCACTCCTCTGTTCAGAACCTCCAATGGCTCGCATCTCACTGATGTTGACCTACAAGAACCCCCGTGATCTGGTCCCCCATTATCTCTCAGATCTCGTCTACTACTCTTCTTACTTACATTGCTCAAGTCCCACTGGCTCCCTTGTGGCTCTTTGGAGAAGCCAGGCCCAGTCTGACCTCAAGCTGACTACTCTTGCTGATCTTTCTGCTTAGAACAGTCTTCACTCAGATATTCACAGGGTTCTTTGCTATACCTCGCCTGGTCTCAGTGAAGTCCTCTCTGATGACCTTCTTTAATTTTTGCAATACCACCAAGTATTCTCTATATCCCTTTCCTGCAATATTATATAATTGTCTTATTTATTTTGTTTATGTCTGCCTGCCCCAACTAGAATATAAACCATGAGGACAAGGATTTTTTCTGTTTTGTTCATATAGAACAGTGCTAGGCACATAGAAGTCATTCAATTAATGTTTGTGCTATTATTGTTGCCTCTTCTGTGCCAGGCATTGAGCTAGTCCCAAAAGAGCTGAGAAGGACAAGATAAGGGTGAGAAGAGGGTCATATGAGTAGATATGAAATATTTTACAGAGACACCGACATTTGAGCCATGTAAGAATTTGTTAGGAAGAAAGACAATGCACTTGTCAGAGGAAACCATGTTTCTAAAAGCTTGAAAGTATAAAAACAGCTCCAATTTAGCATGCACTGTTCATTCATTGCACCCACTATGTTTCCATCATTATTCTAGGCATTGGGGAAAAGAGATGGAGAAACACAACAAGGTTCCTGTCCTCAAGAGACATTTCAGCAGCCATTTGAACAAGTAAGTAAATCAAGAATGCCGTTTTGTGATAAGTTCTATGGAAGAAATAAGCAATATGATATCACAACCACAAGCAGTTGAGGTCTGAGAGCTACTCTGAATAGGGTGGTCAGGGAAGGTCTCTTTGTGGCTGTGATCTCTGATCTAAGATCTGCAGGAGAAGGAGTCAGTCATGTAAAGATCCAAGGAGAGTGCAGTTTGGGCAGGAGGACAGCAAGTACACAGTCCCTGAGGCCAGTGTGACCAGAGGACAGTGGGTGGTGGGTGCATAAGATAAAGTTACAGAGGTAGGCAGGGCAAGACCCTGAAGGGCCTCATCAACCATGTGTAGTAGACTGTATTGTGCTATCTGAATCCAACTCCCAGCCCACCATTTTGGGACTGGAGCACCTATTTCCCAGCTGCTGTGAGTGTGGGCAATGTGGACTTGAAGCTGAACTCCTTCTGGGGATTGCCCTTGGCTAAAAAGAGCCTGGTCTTCCAAGGTCATACTGTCTTCCCAAGGGCAGCCCACATGGAAGGACTGAGATACAAAGGCTCAGCCCCCTTTGCTTCAGTGAGGAATAGTATGGTACTGCATGGTCATCCCGGCTCTCGGGTCAACTGAGGCTTCTGCTGGGACTGTATTGCAGTCTGTCCAATCCTCCTTCCTTCATGTCCTCCACGGGAGTTGATCCTGAGAGTGCCCCCCAATAAACTTCTGTATACTAACCTCCATCTCAAGATTTACTGCCTGGGGAAACTGACCTGCCACACTATCGTTTGTATTTTAAGTACAAACCAAATCCATGAAAGTTTTTATGCAGGAAGGTGACAAGATCTCACTTATGGTTTAGGAGGAGCACTCTTGCTCCTGATTGGAGAATGGATTGTGACAAGAGATTTTCACATATTGAGGTAAATGGGGTAACGATTCAGGTGCAAAACTTATTCGGCTTGAACTAAAAAGCCTGACTTATGGCCTATCAAACATACATTGTACATCTGCTTAACCATTAACGTAAAGAATGCACTCTCTTAAGATAAGAATGCATACTTCCCCTCCTACACCCTATTGGTAATGCCCTACTGGTAATGCCCTATTGGTAACGCCTGGATTAGTCCCTTTCCTGACATCGCCATCACATTGACCTGCTAATTTGCAATTGAACACCTCTTTGAAATTTTGATAAAAATGTATCCTGGGTGTGTTTAAGGTATGTTCTTTGTTCTAAAAAGATATAAGGCTGTCCTGAAAACCGTGCTTCTCCGGAATGCTTTCTAAGGCCTTCCATGTTATAATCCTCATTCTGGCTCAAGTAAACTCACCTTATTTCCCTTATCTATAGAATGGTCATTGGTTATTTTGCGACAATTCTAAGTGGGAAAGAGTGGAGGCTCTCCCATAACTCTCAAAAATTGTGGGGTCTTCATGGGGAGAAGTGTCTCTTCTTGTCTGAACTGTTCTGCAAGAGATTGGGGGCTAAATTGGACATGCTGGTTGGAAGGACATGCAGGCCCAGCTCTCATGCTGGAGGAAACACTGTTCAAAGAGGAGGACCTATGGCTTTCACTAATCAGGCAGGCGGGAAAGTACTGTTGATGTCTGACATGGATGCCCTCTAAGACTAAATAACGGCATGTTGGAAAATGTACAAATGTTAGCCCACTGTATTTTAATGTTATTGCCCTGTTGGGACTGAAGGAGAAACCATAAAAAAGTTGAAAAGAGTGGATATTCACACTACTGATCATACATGGAAGCAGGCAGTTCCTGGGGAGGGCACTTGAATCCTCAGCAGCAGGTCTAGGACAGAGCAGGACAGACTTCTTCTGTCTGGGTCTCAGGACAGGTAGCAATGGAGAAGGTCACAGCCACCCTGAGGCCAGGCTAGCCCCACCTTCCCCCATCCTCTGATCTCCTGCTGGGGCTTCACATTAGCCAAATCTAAAGAGCAGCCAGAGAGTACTGAAGCCTTATCAGTGAGGTCCATAGAGGTCAGTATCCCAGCCAGAGAACAGGATGGAGGAAAGGAGAGAGAGAATCTGGAGAGGCAAATGGTAGATATCTGGCATTCAGAGGAAAGTATCTCTGTGTTGAAATTCATGCTTCTCAAACTTTGATATTCATGTGGTTTCCTGAGGGTCTTGTTAAAATGCAGATTATGTTTCAGGAGGACTGAGGTGGGAGCTGAGATTCCTAATTGCTATCAAACTCCCTGCTGACGCTGTGGCTGTTGGTGCAAACGGACCACATTTGGGGAAGCGAGGTTGCAATTCCCTTTTCTAAACTAAGTCTTGTCAGAAGTCACAGCCTGCTGTCGCCTGTGTGAAGGCAGCCTCCCTTGACCACCCAAGGAGGAGGGAGCAGGGAGGGAGTGCATTCCTCTCTTCTCTTCCCTCCCCAACCTCGAGAGCTAGCAGCATTGTGGACAGAGAGGAGATTGATGGCCTGGGCCTGTGGAGGTAGAGACCAACTAACTCAGGAAAGCACATAAAATATCAGCAGCTTTGAGGATTCCCTGGAAAGGGAGTCTTGAAGTTGTAAACAATAAGAAAATGACCTTATTTATGTTTACAGGGTAGGGAAACCTGAACTTAAAGGGGATGAATAAAGTTTGATAGCTCAGGCTCAAAATCCATTGCAGAACACCCTTGTGCTGTGTTTTGCATTTGCTCCATTGCTGACCGCTGCCTTTCACATTGTTGGTAGTTAGGCCATGATTACCCAGAGCAGATACTTCTAAATGGGGTAGGGCCTCTCTAGGAGAGGCCTGTGGTCCTCTGCAGTAACAAAGCACAAAAACATGTTTTTGACCACATGCAGGCTGCCTCAGCTTCTTGCTACATTGCATTCCTGGAAATGTCATTGAAAGCAGGAAAATGGCAAGAAATGAATTGTTTTTTCATCTCCCACCACAGTGTAGCCAGCACTTACTGTCTTTTTCCACCCAATGTTCCTGAATCGGTAAGGCAAAATGTTGACAAATTGACTTTGAGACCAATGAATCAGCAGGGACACTGTTGAATGAGTGAATCAATGAAATGAAAGTGAAATATAGGGGTTTGTCAGCTCCATCAGGCCAGCAGTTGGGTGAAATGTAAGATGGGACAGGGATGAGGAACGCCTGCACATTTTTCTTTTTCTTGGTTTAATAGTTGAGAGTAGTTTAATCCTAAATTCCCTCTCTAAGAGCTACATTTTTAACTTCCCCAAGTATGGAAACAATGATTTTAATCAAAGCATTCTGCTTTAATTTCTGTAGGCCACAAGCCCCTGGGTGGTGATGAGGGCAAGGGTATGAGAGAAAGTAGGAGGTGACTGGTTTTTGGACAGGGAATTCTACACTGAAGATATAAACACTAATGCAAATACTACTATGAATTGCAAATATACAACCCCTGCTCTGTGCCAGGCACTGTTCTAAGGGCTTTGCCTGAGGAAGGCTGGGGCCAAGGCCACAGACACCCCTTGTTATGGAGTGAATGTTGGGTCCCCCCACACTTCATACATTGAAATCCTAACCCCCAATGTGACGGTATTAGGAGGTGGGGTCTACAGGAGGGAGTTAGGTCATGAGGGCTCACCCGCGTGAATGGAACTGATGCACTTATAAGAAGAGACATGAGTGAGCTTGCTTCCTCTCTCTGCTCTTTGCAAGAAGACAGCCATCTGTAAACCAGGAAGAGAGTTCTCACCAGAACCCAAGCATGCTGTCACCCTGATCTTGGACTTCCCAGCCTCCAGAATTGTGAGAAATAAATGTCTGTTGTTTAAACCACTCAGTCTCTGGTATGCTTGTTACAGCAGTCCAAACTGACTAAGGCACCTCCTATCACAGGAGCTTTGAAGGCACAAGTTCTAACAACTTAGTAGCTTTGTCCCCACTCTTCCCTCAGCATGAAAATGCAATAGGCAGGGGTTGAAGTGATGGGGAAACCTGATTTATTCTTCTTTTCTTTCCTTCTTCTTCTAGCAACTCCCAGCTTTAGCAAATACAGATTTTAAAAATGTAAGTTTATGAGGCCCACACTCAGTAAGGTGGATTAAAAAGAGAAAAGAGAAGTTTTTATTTCTTTTGTGAAGTTTGGTGACAAATTCTTTTGACCCTTAGACTGAGCTCCCTAAAACCGTCTGATATAAATCCTCTCTGTTTTACAATTGCCTCCATCCCCTCCACCTGCCTCCCAGCCAGTTTTTCAAGCACAGCTAAAATCTGGGGATGAACGTATTGGTAAACCTAATCCTGGGGGCCTCATAGAAATATTCATTAAGAATCACCTTCCCCTTTGCCAACTGCCAAATAAATCAGTCTCATCAGATGATGTACGCTGGAACCAGATAACTTCTAAAGACCCTTGCAGATCTATTTCAGAGTACATGACCAATCCTGTCCTTCCCACAGATGGGCCAACCCAACTATGCCCTCCTTTCTGAACCTTGGTCTTAGCCCATCAGAAGCATGCATCCCATTGGAATTAGAGCTTTATCCTTGATCTTGGGGAACCCTAGTCATGCCCTGTCACAGGGGTAACTGAGGAGAGGAGTGGCAGAGGGTACTAAAGAGAGGGTAGAAGTGGGATAATTAGTCAATCAATCTATCATAAATTTTGACCGAGCATCTCCAGGTGTGCTTGGTTCCTTTGAGCTGGGGAGACATAGGAAAGGCGAACGCTGGGTTTCCATTTGGCTTATGTTAGAAAATACTGAGCAATAGGTCAAGCACACTTGGTGACCTTTGGGAGATCTTTCTACTTGGAAGGGCAAAAGCAAATCAGTTTAAAGACTGGTAAGTGTGTCTTGGGGATTCTGCCTCCATCTGATCTACATATTTAGTAATATTTCTGAATCAGAAAGTTAGGGAAGTTTTCATGCACTTCATTTTTATCTGTATTTGGTTAGGTTTGTGAGTTGCCATGAAGAAATAGACAAACAAATGCAGTTCTCCCTCTTTTCCGCCCCCACATGCTGCTATGTGTAGGACGAGTGCTCAGGCTGATGACAGAGCCCCCATCCCCTGACTGACTTCATCCTTCCCCGCTGCCCTTTGTGCTTAGCAGCTCGGGGGCTGAGCAGAGCCCCAGGGCTGTGACACTGTGGAAAGGAAGGCTGGAAGATCACAGTGTGAGCCCTGGACACCTTGTCCCCAGATCTCTGCTTGTTTATGCTCCACCTCTGCCTGTGGCCTCAGACCTCCCCTCCAGACTCTGGGACGAGACCTGTCTCTTGTCGGGAAGTTAAGAAGTCCAGTAGTGTAGGTCATGCACTGACCTTCTGCTCCAACTCTGGTAACTCGACTTCTGCTTTGACCTGTGACCAGGTCACCATCTTGTCACCCTGGACTTGTGTCCTTGCCCTGAATTCAGTTTGTCTAAGCCTGAGGTCATTCCTCTGAACTTTAGTTCTTTGGCTAAAACTGTTCGTATCTGCCAGACGTCTCTCATTTTGACCATTAGTTGGGCTACCTGCTTATCAATTTGTTTTGCCTCCTCTTTGGTGCTCATCTGCTTGTCCATCATCGCTCCTTCCTCGCCGAGGCTAACTGTCCCCAGACTCTGTCCTGCGGGATACACCCTGATCCTGGTAAGCACACCCTTATCTCGTGTAGGTGAGTCTCCAGACTTCTCACTGTATGGTAAAGTTACAGATGGGGTGGGTCATCAAAACTACAAGCTCTAATTTTTATACTCCACCATTTGCTTAGCCCTTGGAGATTTCTCACAAAGAATGACTACTGCCACCAGGTATTAATTAAGATTCATGTGGTTAGAAGGAAAGAAACAGACCTTGTCTAGTTTAAGTAAAAGGAAAAATTTACTGGGAAGATCTGAGCTTAAAACCAAAGCCCCAGGAAAGTGAAAAGTAAGGAAGCTGCAAGAATCTCAACAGCAGGCATTCCTGTCTCTCCAGTTTAGGACACTCTGTGGCTCAGCTCCATGACCCTCAGTGGCTGTTGCTCTTAATATAAATCTTTATTTCCACAGGAGAGACAGTCTGATTTGCCTAGCTTCATTTAGGCATTCACCTCTGAATAAATCAGCCCTAGTTCATGTCATCAAGTAAAGATGTGGCATCTGGGGCTCACCTCTGCGAATCAAGGCCAGTCTCCAGGAAACGGTCAGGGATGTGAACTGGGAATTCACTCCAGGTCTCACACCAGACAAGATCATGCTGGCCTCACGTGACACTATGCCTCTCCTAACACACGAGCACAGCATGCACCTCAGCTCCCTCCAGCACAGCTGGAATATCCTTAAAGGCTGTCACTGAAGGCTAGATTTTCAACAAAAACCTCAAGTAAAAGAGGTACATACAACTAGAAATCTACCTTGTAAAATAAGACTTGTTCATCTGCAGCTTGGGAAATCTTGCCAGGATGCCTCCTTGGCTTCCTCAGGGCTGAGTCCACGTGCTTATTTAGCCTTAAACAAAGAATGCCCCCAACATAGCTGAGTCAACTCAAAGTTCAGAGGGATAGCCAAAGAAAGGCTAGGAATTCTTTTCCTATTTGCCTAAGGACTGCCTTCAGAATGCCATTCTCCTGACTCTTCCTAGATGAGTTGTACTGGGACTAGCCTTTCTTTTCAGGTGTGACTCTTTCCGTCTCTATAGAAGCATGGTCTGGCCTGATGGCCTCATGCTATTTTCTATCAGAGCAGTACGTAATAACCACCATGTATCCACAGGATAGGCACATCGAGTAGCAGGAGATTTATGCTGTTATCCAAATGCGAGGATGTCTGTGATTTCAGTCCTGACCTGTCCCAGTGTGACTTGCTACCATGACTACTGTGCAATGATCTGATTCAGGGTCAACACACAGTGAATACATGTGGGTGGTCTGCCAGGCTCTATGGGCAGGTGTTTGTACTTGCATTATCTAATTCATTAGTTAAAACAAATCCCGTGAAATTCTCTTGGCAAAAGAGTGCTGTGGTGGAATAAGTTTGGTTAGTATTGCTTGATGCGTCTTCCTTTTGCAGACCCAGAATGCTCGGTACCTCATTATAGACTCTAGAAGGTGCGGAAAGGAGACTTGTTTAACTCTGTGTAGCCCAACATTTCCCAAACTGAATGGGGAGTGGAACCTTTTTATATCTATTCACATCCTGCAGAACCAACTTTCAATGGAACACTCTGAAGGAAATATGATTTAGTTTAATGCTCCCAGCATTCCTGTCAAGAAGATGTTGTTATTCTCATTTTATGGATGAGAAGACAGAGGCCCATCTCAGAGAGCTTGTGTAATGTAACCCAAGTTTGCCCAGGTAGCAAGTGGCTCTGCAGAGCTCTGAACCCTCTGAGTTCAGAGGGCTTCTTTCTGCCATGCCTGGGCCACCAGCTCTGAGACTTACCAAATACTCTTGGGGGACTGTCTTAGTGAATTCTAGCTATCAGCTAGATTCACATGCCAGAGACCCAGGAGAGCCGATGGTGTAGTTCCTGTCTGAAGGCTTGCAGGCTTATGATCCAGGAAGAGTCAACATTTTGGTTCAAGTCCAAAAACAGGAAAAACTAATGTCTCAGTTTGAAGGCAGTTTCTTATTTGAGGAAGAGTCAGGCTTTTTGTTCTTTTTAGGCCTCAACTGATTGGATGAGGCCCACTCACATTAGGGAGAGCAATCTGCTGTACTCAGTCTACCAATTTAAATGTTAATCTCATCCAAAAACACATCACAGAAACACCTAGAATAATGTTAGACCAAATACCTGGGCATCCTTTGGCCCAGTGAAGGTGACACATAAAATTGACCATAAGAGGTTACAAAAGTCTCCCGTGGCTTCTGTCTTGTTCATGCTCTCTCCCCCTCTCTCTGGATCTTCTTGCTTGCTTGCTCTGATGAAGCAGCTGCCATGTTGTGAGCTGCCTTGTAGGGAGGCCCACGTGGCAAGGGACTGAGGCGGCCTCCAGACAACAACCAGGAACAGAGGCATTCAGCCCAACCAACAGCCTGTGAGGAACCTCATCCCACTAATAACCATGGGAGTGAGTTTGGAGGCAGATTCTACCCTGTCTGTCAAGCCTTGAGATGACTGCAGTCCTGGCAGATGCCTTGACTGTAGCCTGTGGGAGATCCTGAAGCAGAGAACCCAGCTAAGCCAGACCTGGCTTCCTGATCTACAACAAATGTTATTTTAAGGCTTTTCATTTGGGGGTCATTTTTTCTCAGCCATAGAAAACTAACACGTGTCTCATCCATTGGCTATTCTCCTACAAATGGAGCCTGAGGGTCTCTGACTTCTCTGATCCTTCCAGCTGCTGTCTCTCTTTAAGTGAGGACTCGGACAGGCTATCAAAATGCCGGTCTCCAACCTTTTACTAGAAGGGATGCCTACATATCTGAACAAATTCTACCTGTGACATTTAGACATATGGCTTAGGAAAGGATGTTTACAAAAACAATGAGGCAAGTTCATGAGAAATAGGAACGTTTCTCTTCTGAATATTCTGTATTAGCACATCTCACAATGTTCCCTTTCTTTCTACCGTTGTCCCCCACAACCAACTCCCCAGGTCCCTGATCCCCTCAACATGTGCCCTGTCCTGCCCTGTTGCACACTGCATTGATCAGTCAACATCACATCAACCTATCTAGAGACCTACTCTGTGATTCCTTGTTGGGCATGAGGGGATAATTAATTTGTTTCTGTCTTTTTGCACTAGATGAAAACAGATGTAACATTGTGCCCCCCTCTTCCCCCTGGGAATCTTGACTCAGCAATTATTATGATGCTTTTCTGTGATCACAAAAAGGAGAAGAACATGATCTTGGAGTCACAGACACCCAGTTTTGAATTTTGGGTTTCTCAATTACTAGCTAGCTGAGTACCTCAATGTCCTGGTGCCTCAGTTTCTTCACCTGTAAATTGGTGTGATGATTCTTCAGAGTTCAGGCAAATTAGAGATAAAGAATCAAAACGACTGAATGAGATAACATGTGAGCAAATATATAGCAAAGTGCCTGGTACACAGTAGTAGCTAAAAAAATATATTCTTCCACCTTCCAGGTGTAGAATTGTTCTTCTTTGTAGCACTATAGCAGATGGTGAGTCCACTTTAATCTTTGGGTAATCTTTAGAAGTAAGAATTTTCTAGTTTCTACTTATAAAAACAGTTTCATGGCCAAAATTAATGATTTGCCCTAAACGTTCCAGGTTAGAAAATTGCATTTGTTTATAAAAGTAAAGTCAATGATGAAGAGGCAGACATGGTGGAGAACAGTGGGTCAGTCAGTCATGGGCTGGTCTAAACCTCAGGACCACAGACCTGTGAGGCTTAAGCAGGTCTCTAAGACTGGATTATAGCATTTTGTTTTCTGTCTAGAAAGTTCCTTGTCCAATGGGTCAAAACATTGCTTTGCTGGCAAATTTCATGTGCCAGTAGGTATGGGCCCCAATCCATATAATTCAAAGGCCTTAAGGCCTGGGGCAATACTTGTGAATGAGCATATATTTGGGTCTATTCGTCCATTGGTATCACTTTAACACATTGATACTACTGGGCTGTTTTTAGATCTGAGATACTTGGATGCCCGTTTAGGGAGAAAACATGCACAATATCCAACAATGTGGAGTATCTGCCATATGCCAGGACCTGAAGGACACACAGAGAGTTTTGAGACTTCTTTGGGTTGCAATGCAAGGCATCCAGGATCTTCATGATTCCTGCATACTGTAGGGCCCAGCATCTGAGCATCTCTGCTGTAAAAAGTGGATTTGTCATAATCTGCACTCTTCATTTCCAGGCAGTTGCTGGAGAGTCAGGAGTCCCCTTTACCTGCTCAGAAGTTCTAAGAAGTGGACAAGGCCTAGGGTGATACCATGGGCCATTAACCTTGCAAACACTGAGAGTGGGAGGTGCGTCCCAGGGAGGGCCAAATGGTTGGCTACAAGAAGCCCTCACAAGGTTGTTTAGCCTGATTCTTGCAAGTATAGAAACAAAACATTGGGATACCCAGAAACCATCTGACTTACAGACGAATTTGCATCATTAATTTTGCATGCAACTAATGGAAAAATAGAACACTGGTTTAGTAACTTTCAAGGGAGGATCCATTCCAAGAGACCAGAATATTTGCATCTTCAGGCCCTGGTGCACCCTTGCCCCCTACCACTGCCCCCACTACCATCATCTTCTCCACATCAAGGTACCTGGGAGGCTGAATGAGTAAGTTTCCTTGGTAACGGAAGAATCTTGAGTAAGATTTCAGCTAGACCATAGGAAGATCCCGTGAAATACCCTGCTTCTCAGATGAG
Organism: Diceros bicornis minor; assembly: GCF_020826845.1. Lineage (NCBI taxonomy): Eukaryota > Metazoa > Chordata > Mammalia > Perissodactyla > Rhinocerotidae > Diceros > Diceros bicornis. The sequence continues at coordinate 6,483,523 of NC_080776.1, read as the reverse complement.
AATATCTTTCTAGTGGCAAGCACACCTCAGTGCCCCTGGTGCAGGATCTGTCTCTTTCCTGGATGCAGCTAGACACGCATTGCTAAGTTTGCTTCTCAGCACCTGGGTTTTCCTCGTTGGCATAGCACTTCTGTTGGCACATTTTTGCTTAGAGGTATTAGCTATAGTGGTGTCTACTTAAAATAAATAATGTTTTAATTGGTTTAACTTCAAGAGGGTTCCATGAAAGGAATCAAGCTGAATCATTCCAGATTTCAAGGCAATGTTAGGAAGAGGAAGAGAGGATGTGCGGGCTTTTGGTGAAGTACTAACTGTTGGAGACAGGAAGATGAGAAAGAGATGTTGCTGTTATCTTAAAAGCAGATCCTTTTCCTTTATCCTGGGATCATTTTCTAAGGTGGTGTCCCAGAATTTGTAGAATCTCAAGAAGGAGAGTAATGGTTCTGTGTTAATCCAGAAGATGGCGGAAGGGCGGCGGTGAAAAGAATGCCTGCTACTCTGCTGGGGGTGACAGGGCCTGACCAACAGGCAGGAGCAGCGCTCACCAATGGCCTTGTGAATGAGCATCAGGGATGATAGTGATGACACATGGGGATCAAGGAGGAAAAGGGGCTCTTTCTCAATTTTCCTGGACTACATAATCCTTGAGGCCTATGATGTACAGGTATAGTTGAGGAAGTAGGGACAGAAAGAGATAGGGAAGTGTTGTATGAAGAAACGATTAAAGTTAGATTCCCCACCAACCCTCGCAGATGTGGATGAGCCATTTGCAAATCGACTTAGAAAATAAATATGATATTTCTTGCACCTTAGTGTCGAAGAGAAAACTCTTCCAAGGATCCTCACCGTTAATGCCCAAGACATACTTGGGTTGAACCAGAGGGTTTGTGGACAGGTGAGCCTATATACTGGAGCTCCTGAGGGACTGTACTTCACTTCTTTAAGCTGTCATCCTCCTCCTACCTACTCATCTTGTCATCGGCTAGGTCCCCTGAGGAACTCGGGGGTGAGTTTGGAAGCATGTAATTGTTTTTCCAAGTTGTTTTTTCCCCTTTTGTTATGTTAAGGAGATGCAAACACCAGCCACCCTGACCCAGACCAACCCTCAGCACAAGAGCTAAGCCCATGACCTTTGACTTATTTTTAGTGCTAAGATCTCTCCAGGAGGAGCTTAGGCTTCATCACTATAACCTGCAGTGTGTGTGGAAGCATGTTTTCCAACTGAGCCTGTGCAAGCGAATACCCGCCTCTCCCTTTTGAATAGTCATTCCCCATCCAAAATAAAAGGTCCCTGCTTCTCTTTGTTTGGGGATGCCATGACTTTAGAAATGATTCTGCATGGCCTTCTATGTGCTGCAAATATACTTTACTCTGTGAGACAACTTCCATTGGTGTAGAGTCTTAACTTGCCAGGAGGCAAACCAACTTGGTTTGGTGACAATCTCCCATATGAGCCAGCCTCAAGTCTCTAGACACATCCCTAGCCTTAGGGGAGAAAGCAACCCACTTGGTATGGCTCATGGAGTACCCATTGGTTTTTCTCTAAGGCAGTAATTCTCAACTCTGGCTGCTTGTGAGAATCACCTGGGAAGATTTGGAAAAAAATGACCATGCCTGAGCCCCACCCCCGCCCAATGAATCAGGGTCTCTAGGGGTAGAACCCAAGCATGGAAGTTTTTTGAAAAGTTTTCTACATAATTTTGATTCACAGCCAGTGACAGCCACTGGTCTAGGGCCCCAAGATAGACTATAGTAACGTATCTCGGAACTGGAGACTCTGCTGAGATACTTATAGTGCCACCAAGTTGAAAAACAGACCCTTCTTAAAGAGTCTTGAAATTAACATTCTAAGAACAAGGAGGTGAGTGGACACAGCTGCTTAACCCTTCAGAAAGAAGGCCAGGCCAAGAGCAGGGGGAGCGAGGGAAGCTTTGTTTGACGAGGGGAAATGCTGGAAGCTTGGCGTCTTTTGGACAGTAAGCCAATATGCTTACTGTTTGAGACAATGTCTGAAGGTTGAGACTGATATGAATTATGTAGACCTTTAGGGAGACTCTTTGCAATAGAATCAATTTTCCTTATGCAGAGACTGAAATGGGCAAACCTCTGGAGTAAACCTGACTTTACAAACAGCAGCAATGAGAAAGTTCTGATGTTCATTACTGTGTTGCTGATAAAACTAAAATTGATTGAGATGGCCCTTGGGAGGTCTCAAGAAAACCTAAATCTTGTTGTTATGAAGTGTCATAATAATTTCCTTTGTAAGTCATGTTCATGAGATGTGTGATATGCATTTAATGAGAACTCAGATAAGGGGGTAGATGCTTGGCGTTTTCAAAGTGCTGCAGAATAAAGATTCAGAGGCTATATTGCAAGTTCACATTTTTTTTCCTGGGAGATTTTGGCCTTCTTTGGATGCTTTGGCACAAAAAAGCGTCAGGCTCAGGCTTTCCCTGTGGCATAGTGGTTAAGTTTGCGCGCTCTGCTTTGGTGCCCCAGGGTTTGCGGGTTCAGATCCCGGGCATGGACCTACACACCATTCATCAAGCCATGCTGTGGCGGCGTCCCACATACAAAAATAGAGGAAGATGGGCACAGATGTTAGCTCAGGGACAAGCTTCCTCAAGCAAAAAAAGGAGGATTGGCAACAAATGTTAGCTCAAGGCCAATCTCCCTCAGTCCCCCAACCTCTCAAAAAAGCATCAGGCTCAAGAGACTTTCTGCTTTTGTGTGACCAGAGTTACCGTATGTCCTGGTTTGCCCCAAATGGTTCCAGTTTACACCTGTGGTACACCTAATTATCAGTAGCCCACCTTTCCACTTTCACAAGTGCCCTGGTTTAGGTGGTGAATCTCGTGGTCACCCTTGTCATGGTTACTGTGCCTTTGGTCTGGGCAGAGGAGACCTGCATTCTAGTACTGTTGCTTCTTCTAACTCACTCTGTGCTCATAGTGAATTATTTTTCTGCTAGGGGCTCAGTTTTCTCCTCAGTCAAGTAAAGGGGGATCTTAACCAAGGGCCCAGGGACTGGCCTCCCGGCCAGTGCACAATGTCATATACAGATTTTTGTAGGAATTTTGTTATATGTCTGCGTATATATATCTCAGTATTTTGTACATTTTTCTGGGGAGAGTTTTGACAGCAGTCATCATATTTTCAAAGGAAGTTTCATGATCCCCAAATGGTAAAGAACTACATGAACTCTGCGGTCCTATTAATCTCCACAATTCTGCACTTCTGTGGTTATGATGCTTTTAAAATAGAACTTGGGAGTCAGTTAAAATATTGTATGAGAATATTTCCACAGTGAGAACTGTATCATAATTGATTTTCCTTGTACCAAACAAATAAATGGAATTTTATTTTTAGAGATAGGCGGCCCACACGTTGCGATGATAAAAGGACTCTCTGGTGAGGCAGACGGGAACCCTGCAGTTGGGAATACAGGGCCTTCTCCTTTGGGAAGAGCTCAGGAAGGGAAAGAGAAAAACCTCCCATGGGAAGGCAGGGGTCCTTGTGTAGTAAGGATGATTGACTAGATAACAAGAGAAACATTCTGACCTTCTTGTCTAAGACTGATAGAAAAGAGGATGGGGAATAAGTAATTAAGGGAGCAATTATATTATAGACTAAAAGAAAGACAGCGAGCTAGTGTCACTGCACAAAAATGGGGTTCTCTTACCCCATTGCGTAAAAAAAACAATTAATTACAGCATCAGCTTTCGGGAAAAGAAAGCAGCTTTATTGCTAGATCAATCTGCATGGAGATAGGGGGCGTGTGCCCTCAGGTCCATCTCCCTGATTCAGGATTTGGGGCAAAATTTAAGAGGTTAGGGAGAACAGGCTGGCACATGGAAATACTGGTGGGACAGGTTTTGATTGGTAGGCTTTAAACATTTATGGTATGGTTCTAAATATTTATGGCAATTTATGGCATTTATGGTAAGGTGGGGAAGAGATTTTTAATTCTGGATCTTCCTGGATGATGGACCCCTTGCTTCTGATGACAGTCCAACTTTCAAGTTCCAGTCACATCCCAGTCCTTTGGTTCCATGGGGAGGAGAATCTTTGGTTCCGTGGTCAAGTCAGGTCAAGATTTCATCTACTTGCATGCTCTGGCTGTGTGACTTTGCAAATTTTCTGAAGAATAATTCTTAATCACTCTGTTGATAAGAGATGGGGTCTGTTTGAACTGGCTCTAGTGGGCTCATGGTTACACTAGGGGTCTGAGATCGGCTTTCAGCTTCGTCACTAAATTGCTTTGTGATCTTGGGCAGATCCGTTCTCTCAGCTGCAAAACCACAGTGCAACTGCACGATCTTGAACTGCCATGACTCGCTTCCCTGCACTTGCTCACTTCAGCTCCTTTCTCCTCTTTCAATGACTCTAAGGAGATCTTTCTGTGTCTGTTTTCTAAGAAGCAACGCACTTACCAAGGGCCTTACTATATTGTATTTTTTTCCATAAATTATGCCTCATTGAGAACATTTACTATTTCACACCTTTTTATTGTAGAGAGGAAATTTGCTTCGAAATCATGGCCAGAGTTTTCCCAGTGCTTTGTTTTGAAGAACATCTCTCTTGAGCAAGATAGCCTAAAGGCTGCTTTTCTGGTTTGGAGTGGCCACTGAACCAATTATGGAATTGGCTACAAACAAATTATAAAATGACTTGGGCAAAATTGTTCAGAGGATCAGACCAGAGTCTGGGAAGCCCCAGAGGCCTCGCCCATGGGAAACATTTGGGACTAATCTATTTCTTTAGACTTTTTCATGAAGTTAACTCATGGCGATGGTGAAGAATTAGCTATTTGCCTTGTATGTATTGCTGTGCAATCCTCAGTAAGAATTTCAGATATGATATTTATGTTTGGGAATGACTCAAATCACAAAAGTGATAACTTTTTGTGAGGCAACATTATACAGTAGACCAGATTGGTGGTCTCCAGAGTGAAATTTGAGTATCTCGGGGCCCGGGTGGGGGATGTAATATAATCCATTCGGTCATGGGAAAAAAGTTAAACTTCTATTAGGTGTGCTGAAAGATATTTTACTGAGTGGGTGCACTATCAGAAATATTTAGGTGACCCCTGGGCTAAGTCATTGCCTATTCTATGCTAGGTATTTGTCTTGGGAGATACATATATAGAACCTGCTACACTGTACTGAGCAATAAGATTTCAACTCTGTGAGAGCCTTGGGGTCTGGACAACAAGCACTAGAAGATTTCTAACATGACAAAGAATGACATGGTTGTGTCTGATATTATGCAGTAACAGCCTCACAATGTCAGGAAGAGTGGTTACACAAAATGGATGACGGATAGACAGTGGAGTTGATGCATAGTCTTTTGGCAGATTCACCATAATCAGCACACCCCCATCAAAAAGAAATTGGGCTCTTCTTTTTCTGCTATTTCCTTTATCAAGTGGCAAGCAAAACAAAATCTCAAGTTCCTTACAGCTCTAGTATCATTTATGTCAGTGTCATTCAAAAGAATAAAGACTCAGGAAGAAAAATGGACAAACCCCTAAGTAGAAAACAACTGAATTCAATAAATAGATTAAATATAACGACAATATATAATAATTATATATAGTTAATTATAAACATATATAATTATATAAATTAAGATTAACTCATAATTCTCGGTCTAGGCCAGTGACTCTCTGTCTTTACTCTTCATTAGAATCACGTGGGAGATTTAGAAAAATACTAATGCTTGGGACCTAGCCCCCAGAAAGTCCGTTTTAATTGTCAGGGGTGAAGCCTGGCGTCAGCATTTCTCAAAAGTCCCTGCAATGATTCTGGACTACCGGTCTAGGCCTTTAAAAACTCAAGCTCCCATGTCCTGCTGGTCTGAAGATCGGCAAGGAACGCCCTGTGGTCTGTTAATTTCTGTGGGAAACATTAAACATTAAGTATTCTGGCTCTCTTTCTCTTTGACTCTCAGGAGAAACCACACTTTTCGCTACCGGTTGAATATCCCATGCCCGACAAAAGTTGAAGCTGGCGCTTGAATAGCTTAAAAGCTACATTTCAGAAAGCAAGAAACTTGGCATTCGAAACAAGAACTATTAGTCATCCTATCGGGAATTATTTCCTCTTGTCCTGACCCCCTGAAGAGATACCTTCTGATTTTACACCACTCCTCTCACTCTTTCATACTTGAGTGTGGGCATCAACTTCTTCCTTGTTGGTCTGCTGGTGCAACTCGGCAAAGGAAAATACCGCTGAATCATGTAAAGTTGGGGGAACTCTAGGAAGGAAAAAAGAACTGGTTGCTTCAGTTCATTTGTCATTTTTCAAAGCAAATGCATGTCTGGATTTTTCTTTTAAATTACTGGTTGCTTTGGGGATGATGGGGATGAGATATCTGGGATAGCTCAGCCATTCTCCTCAAATTGGAGTCGGCAGACAGAACTCATCTATCATTTCAGTATTTCTCTTTGTGGAATAAACATATTCCTATTGAATCCCCTCTGATGATTTATGGAGCCATACGAAAGGTTGGAGAAGAGAAATGATTTCTACATGAAACAGAAGCATAAACTTTTGGGGGGATTTCTCCTGTTGGTTTATTTCTAGGCACTTTGAAGTGTAAAAAGGAGGGGAGTTAAAGTACAATAATTGGTATAAAAACAAGTGGACAAAGAAAAATCTGATTATTCTACAACTCTCTCCACCCCTGTGTATGACCTATGTATCTATAGGGGACAGTCAGGAAAAGAGAGCTTGCGCTGGGTGGTTTAATAAAGGGAATTTAATATGAACAACTAGTGAAAAACAAAAAAGATATTGAGAGAGATGAAAAAGCCACATGGAGGATGAGGAGGTGACACAGGGGTTAGTGGCAACAACAAGCCACTACCAGAAGAGATCTAAAATGAGAAATGGCAGAATTTCTCAAAAGTCCCCACAGTGATTCTTGTTATGCATGTTGGGTTGAGGACTACTGGTCTAGACCTTTAAAAACTCAGCCTCCCGTGTCCTGCTAGTCTGAAGTTAGGCAAGGAATGCCCTGTGGTCTGTTAATTTCTGTAGGAAACATTAAACATTCTCGCTCTCATCTTCTTTAAGAGGAAAAGGAGGTAGTGTTAGTGGAGGCAGGAAACCAGAGCTGCTGGATGCAAACAGTAGCCATGGTGAAAGCTACCTGCAGGAGCTAGGACCATGGAGGAAGAAGCTTTTTTGATGGACTAGAATCAGGTAAGAGAAGGAACAAACAGCCTTCCTTCCTCCTGCCTCCCAATATGTCTCTAGTGCCTTTTGTTGGCTGAAACTAACAAGAAGCCAGTGGTTTCCGACTGCAGTGCAATTTTAGCACAACACCACAAATTGTCACATTAAATTAATCTTGTTAATTTGAATTGGTTTGGTTTGGTAGTTTTGTTTCTAATTTGTAAGTTTGTTTTGGTATTACAGTTGTTTAGCATAATAAGTTTATACCTAGTTTTACATTTGTGTATATATTTAAATAACATTCTAATGAAAGTTATTTGTCAACATTAGGTGCTCTTGAGAGTATTTTTCCTCCGAAAAGAGGGCATGCATTACTCAAGTTTGACAATAATGGTATAAAATTCTGATAGCAGGAATCACCCAGGATTTAACTGGGGGAACTTGGAAAGAGGATCTGAGGGTTGCCTAAGATTTGAGTCAGAGGGAGTAGGGAGTTCTCAGTTTTGCTTAGGACAACTCTTTTAAATACACACTTTAAAAAAGGAGGACTGTTTACCAAAACTCCAACTTATAGGCAGATTTTGCTTTTATATCAGAAGTATTTAATAAAATATGTCTAAGAGGGGTCAGTGTAAGTATGGTCAACCACACAGTCTGCCCCGAGGGTTGCCTCTGTATGTGGGTGATTTTTACAATATGTTCTCTTTGCAAATGATGGGCTTTGCAGCCTTTTCTGCTCATCAGCAGGGATTATTTTTGACAGACTAGAAGGTGACCTCAGAGTCCAGGCTAGGAGCTGCTGGCCTTGAGCCCCTAGTGACAATGATACATGGAGATGGGGACAATGAGGACCAGATTGGGTGAAGGCTTGTATTCACTGGTGGAGGCATTTTGTCTAGGTTCTGTCTGTCCCACAGACAAAACAAAACCAAAACCAAACAAAAAATCCCCACTAGTTTCTCTATTGAATGAGGTATAAACAACATTTGTGTGAAACAGAATAAGTAGCTTTATTTTTAAATTTTTAAAATAAGCATGAAATATTTCAAGTATGCAAAAAATAATATAACAGGCATTCATATATCTAGCATTCAGTTTTAAAAACTGCTAAAGCTTTGTTCTTTTTGTTTCAAATCTCTTCCTCTCTTTAAAATAAAAAAACATATATATATTACAGAAACAACTAAAGCTCCAATGTTCATTATTAACCATTTCTTTACATTTAAATTTTCCATTAGAGCTCTTCTTTGACCTAAGAATTATCTTGGAAATTTCAAATTTTCCAAATGCCTAGGATGTTTTGGGCTATCTTTTGGTTGCATTGTAGTCAAAGAATATTGTCCATCAATTCTTTGATATTTCTTGAGATTGCTTTGCTGCCTCGTCAATTTTATATCTGTTTTATTTGTTCTTGAAAATAGCATTTAGAATCTAATTGTTGGGGTTGGGTTCTGATATATTTTCATCAGCTCAATCATATTCATTGTGTTGTTCAAATCATCTATATAATTATTAATTTTTGGTCCTTTGATCTATCCCTTTCTGAGAAAGACACATTCAAGTATCCTACTATGGTTGTATATTCAACACTTTCTCTTTGTATTTTAATTTTTGTTTTATATGTTTTGGAGCTAAAATGTTGGGCAAAACATACATAGAATTATGTTATTTTCCTGGAGAATTATTCTTTTTATTATTAGGTGATGACCTTTTTTATACCCCAAAATACTTAAAGTCTGTTATGTGTATCAATACCTTAGCTTTCTCTTGTTTAGAATTTGCCTGGTATATATTGTTCTAACCGTTTATTTTCTGCCTTTCGCTGTTGTTGTGGTATAGCGTGTCTTCTAGAAGAAGCATTCACCCAGATTATTATTTTGTCTACTTAATCAATTAATTAATTAATTAAAGCACTTAATTGCTCTTAATCCAATCATAGAGGCTCAGACAAGTCCCACAGAAAAGCGCTTAGGATATATTACACATTTGATTTTAAAATGCATTTTATGGTTTTTATTTCCTTTCGTCTCCTTCCTTTGATGGATTGATCAAATTTTCTTTATTTCTCCTTTTCTCTTACACTGATTTAGAAGTTTTACATTCTTTTGCATTCTACTTCTATTCTTTCTTCTGTTTTAGTGGTTACCAGTACATTTTTGATGCACATACTTGAGTTACACTGTCTGAGGTTAATCATCCTGACCAATAAAAAGACCTTAGTTCCTTTTGACTGTAAATAATCATATTTTTCAAGTTTTACGTCTAGCTTATGTTTAAATTCTCCAAATTAAATCTTATAATTTTTCTACATTTAACGTTTATTTAGATTTACAAACATGTTTACCAACTTTGCTTCACAGCCCTTCTTGTTCCCATTCTCTTCTCAATTTGATTTCCTTTTAATCTATGAGGGCCTCTGTGTGGTATTTCTCATTCTTTGTTGTTCTGAACACATATTTGTTTTACCTTCACTCTTGAATGACAGTTGAACTTGGTAAAGTACTCTAGGTTGAAAGTTATTTTCCCTTAGCACTTTGAAGATATTTCATTTTCTTTTGGCCTCTATTGTTGCTGTTGAGAAGTCTGTTGTCTGTCCAAGCATTGAAACTTTTTAGTAAATTAGTCTTTTTTTTCGACGATTTTAACAATTTCTCTTTTTTGTGTTCTACAGTTTTGGTCCAATGCATTTAAGTGTAGATTCATTTCCATTTTTCCCCTTCTGGCCTCTTTGTGCAGCTTCTTCAATGTATTTATATCATATCATTTTTCGATTCCAGAACTATTTCTTTGAATCTTCTTCATTTTCTCTATGAACCTTTCTGGAAATTCTATTAAATGAATATATTTTACATCTTTCAGTCTACCTTCAATCTTTCTTATTTTCCATCTTTTATATTTTTGCATTAAAAAAGTCTCTCCACGCTACATTTAAGATCTTCTATCCTGGGACTTTGAATCTTGAGCTGAGTGAAAAAGATCTGAAGAATGATCAGCAGTGGCGTTTTCCATCAATTCTTGCTATCTGGATTCCAGGAGCTGCTCTGCTTTTTTTTTTGAAGGGGGCACTTTTTTGAGCTCTGTCTCCAGCTTTCTCTTTTGTTTGGTGACCTGCACAGTATTTTTACAAGAATTTCTTTTTCAGCTTAAGTAGCCAGAATCAGTCTCTGTTGCTGGCCACCAAACAACCCCTGGGGTGCTTTGCTCTATACATGAAATATATTCCTGTATGAAAATAGCTTTTGGTAAATTAAACTTCATTTTAAAACTCACAATTTAAGCGAAACCATTGGCCAAATGAATGTACAACAATTGCCTCTTATTATATTAATTTTGGAAATCAGCTATCTTTACATTTTGAGTTTTCTTCAAGTGAGTTTCACCTGAATTGTGCTTTTAACAGATGTAGTTGGTTGTGTGTTGATAAACATAAGTTGACTTGGGGTCTATCCAAGTCTATAAAATAAGTTATGGTGTACATATGAGGCTCCACTGTATTTATAAAACAGAGATGTTCTTATCTCATTATTAAGCTTGTTCAAACAAGGCTGGACAGGTGCTGCGTGCAGAGTGGTCAAGAAGCTCTTGTGGTCACATATTTGCTAAGTAGAAAGAGTGGATTTGGTTCAAGTTCTCCTTTTTTTGAACTTTTATAATTCAGAAAGGGTTCTCAGTGTTTTATCGTTTTGAAACTGCTGTGTGTAATGGGAACTAATGAATCACTTTGTCATTATGAAAACCAAAGTAAAATTAGAATGTTGTTTTGCAAAAGCACACTGGGACTTGTTCTGCTCAGAGTTGTGTAAGTTGCTCTATGTGTGGCTGTTCCATGAGCCTTTAAAAATATATATACGCCCTGATTTCAGGCCTCTGTGGCTTGGATCAGGGTGTCCTTCCTGTCTGGAGTACCCCCTTTTGCTGTTTCTTTGTCTATTGAAGTCCTGCTCATCTCAAGGCCAAACCAAACATTACCTTCCCCTGGAACCTTCCTTAATTCCACCCAGCAGAATTAGTCACTCTGTCGTTTGGACAACCTAATCCTTTCTCCATCCTGTTGGAGAGCCTATCTCCTCAACCAATAGACTGAGCAACATGGGAAGGGGGAAGCACTGACTCAAAGCTCTTTATAGAGTAACTGCTCCATATCTGTAATCAAATTAGTTTATCTCCTTGGGAACTGAATCATTTATACAGAAAATCCCTGTAATATATTTCTCAGAATATCTAGTATATGCAGTATTGCCAAGGACCACAATTATCTGTAGAAAGATTTTAATAATGTACATTGTGGAAACCAGCATATCCCTTTCACTTTATTTATTTGTTTCAATTAAGACATTACCCAATGCTTCACACTTTGAATATTCTAATCTGGGGAAGATTCAACAATGCTTTTCAGGGATGAGTCCCTTTTTAGGGGATAAAAGAATTTCAATTTATCGGCTACATAAGGGGCTTGAGGAAAGATGTGTTTTAGATATTCATTGTTCTTTTTTTCTAACTTAAAAACAAGTCTGTCTCAATTTGAAATTAGCCATGTTTATGCTCATCTTTTGGTGAACGGATGTTTGAACAGTGATCTTTATAGGTCCCTATGGTCCACATGGTATAGTCTATGGGCTCTCCGTGGCCCAAATGGCTTTCATCACCATGCTGGCCACTCCTTGACTTGGACTTCACGTTTCCTGCACACACTATCTTTCCTTGACCACAGCATTCTTTCTGTTCCTGCTTCCTGTGCTCAGATTATTCTACTGCTAATTTTTTGCCTGGCTAAATCCTACTCATCCTTAGGACTCTACTACTCTACTACTGATTTTCAAAAAATATTTTCTGAGTACCTATTATTTGCCAGGGATACAAGAGAGATAAGAATGTAAAATTCTAGTAAGGGACACATATAAACAAGTAAAAATAAGTAAGATAATTATCAATTGTGACAATTGCTCTAAACGAAAGGGATCGTGTAGATAAGGGTGTTGGAGAGCAGGGCTTTTTTACGTAGGTTGTGTGGGAAGGCCTTTCAGAGGAGGTGGCATTTGAGCTTATCCCCAAAAGGGATGCCTTCAGTGACCTCTCCTAACTAGGTTCAACTCTCCTTCTTAGTGTTCATATTATATCTTATGCATATCTTTAGCACTCATCACATTGTTAGCCATGTTTATGTATTGCAGTACACTGGTAAATGATGAACAAAAGCCCAGATTTTCAGTGTTTGCCAGTTTCCATAGTGTAATACTCTCACCATGGCTGATTTCAAGTTAGCAACTTGATGTCACTGAAGTGAGATTGGGAAGAGAAGCACAGAATCAGCTCTTGGGTACAAATATAAGCCAGTTTGAGCTGGCTTCAGAATACCACAGCGTCTGTCTCTCCCACCAGGCCGTTCATCATTTGAAGTAGGTAATAAATATTTATAGTCAATGAATTCACCCATGTACGTGTACCTACTCAATCTAAATCCATTGTTTTTAGTGTTATTATTATCAACTATGGACTCCAAAGGTGACATAAATGGGAATAAGAATTATGTAACTGTTGTATGTGTTTATTGAAATTGAGTGATGAAAATATTTATATAGGCACAAGCATTCTATACAGTATTGATTCTTATTACAAATCAAAAAGTTTGAATGAATTAGGAAAGAAAAGGAGAAAGATATATATTCAAATATACAAACATACCACATATATCAGTATTAAGGCCACTACTATGTTAGGAAAGACAAATACATCTAGACAGGTGATGCATTCTATTAAGAAAAAGGAGAAATAGAAGGCTATATTTTAAACATTATGATGAGCCAAAAAATTGGCTTTAACCTAGTCATCATTGTCACCTAGTAAGAGGTGGGGAATGTGATTTTATTCTCTGGGCATACCTTAAATAAAATTGCTTTATAGACAGAGCCTTATACATAAAACATATGAAAACATGAGCTAGTGAGTTTTGATGATTCTTCATCTTGATGGTTATTTCCATAAACCTTGACACTGAAAAATGGTAGAAGAAAAACTAAAGAAATACGTATCTAAGGAAGATTCATAATGTTTAAAACCAGAGGGATTTCAAAGTGATTTCTCAGACTAATCTAACACACATCAGAATGTTTTTTGGTTATTTGATGGGGTCTAGAACTACCCCCTCCCCACATCTCCAGTTTAGATGGCTTTCATCACACATTCCTTGTTAGCTGAAACTTTATACTTAGAGAGTGTGGCTTCAAGAAGGCTTCAATCTCTTTGCTATTTCTCCTGTTGAGAGGTGGACTCTAACTCCTCTGCACTTGAATTTGGGCCAGAGTTAGAGACTTGCTTGACCAATAGAATGAAGTAGAAGGAACATTCTGGGGCTTCTGAGGTTGGGTCAGGAGACCCTTGCGGTTTCCTCCAGAGACTCTTGGAACACCCTCTCTGTGAGATCTGAGCTGCCAGAGAAGAAGGCTGACTACCCTGAGACTACCACACTGGACATGTGTGAGCACCTTGGTTGGCAGTCCCTGTTAAGCCCAGCCTTCCCATCATCCCTACCAAAAAAGCAGTCTGTAAGTGAACCTGTCTGTATCTTCCAGACCATCTCACCTGCCAGTTGACTATTACTAAGCAACCTTCCTCAATACCACTTGAAACAAAAGAATCACCCAGATGGGTGCTTCTCGGTTTCCTGACCCACAAAATTACAAGGTGTGAAAAAAATGTTTTGTTACACATGAATGGAACCTGGAACAGAGATATTTGTCCCTTCCTTCCTCCCTCTTTCCTTCCCTCCCTGCCTTCCTAGGGGAGGCTGAATAAACGGCCCCAAAGATGTTCAAATCTTAATGCCCAGAAATTGTGAATATGTTACCTAATATGGTAAAAGAGATTTTGCAGCAAAATGAAAGACTTTGAGGTGGGGAGATTATCCTGGATCACCAGGTGGGCCTAATGTAACCACAGGATTCTTGTAAGAGGCAGACAGGAGGGTCAGAAGACAGAGAGAAGATGTAAGGACAGTAAGTGGGGTTCAGAGAGGAGAAAAGATACCACACTACTGGCTTTGAAGATGGAGGAAGGGGCCATGAGCCAAGGACTATGGGCAAGGAATGGATTCTCCCCTAAAGCCTCCAAAAGGAATGCAGCATTGGAGACCCATTTTGGACTTCTAACTACCAGTTCTATAAACTAATAAATTTGTATTTTTTTAAATTAATTAATTAATTTATTTTTTCCCCCAAAGCCCCAGTAGATAGTTGTATGTCATAGCTGCACATCCTTCTAGTTGCTGTATGAGGGATGCAGCCTCAGCATGGCTGGACAAGCGGTGCGTCGGTGCGCGCCCGGGATCCAAACCCGGGCCGCCAGCAGCAGAGCGCGCGCACTTAACCGCCAAGCCACGGGGCCAGCCCTACATTTGTATTTTAAGCCAGTCAGTTTGTGGTAATTTGCTACAGCAGCAATAGGAAACTAATACACTTCCTTACTTAAAAAAAAAATTTCAAGGTATAATATACTGTAGTGACTAAGATCCTAAACTCTGGAATTGAAATGTCTGAGTTCGAATTCTAGTTTTATCTGCCATCTTATCTTAGGCTGGCTACTCAACTTCTCTATGCCTCTGCTAAGTCAGGTGTAAATGAGAATACTAATAGTATTCATCTTGAAGGCTTGTGAGTTTATACATGCTAAGTGCTTAAAACAATGCCTACACTATACATGTGTTAGTTATTATTACTATTTTTGTCTTCATACATGCCAAATTTAATAATTGAAAACATAATTTATAATTAGAGATGAACACTTTCCATTTTACTAATCAGTAGTATCTTAATGAGGATTAGCATATGGGTCATAGTTTATTTTTTTTTTAATTGTTTACTTCATTTTTTCTGTTTATTAGAATAACATGTGCTAATTTTACAAAATTTTGAAAAGCTTTTCAAACTGTAAAGAGAAAAGACAAGGTGTTAATAACCCTGCCACCTTTCTAGAGTGTACTACTGGTAATATTTTGACATATTTCTTTCTAAATCATTTTATATTTGAAGAAACAGCTGAGGTATCTTGTAGATATGGTTTCACACCCTGGTTTTTTTTTCACTAATGTTTATATTATATGCATTTTCCAAGAAGCACCATAATGTAGCAATAACTCTAATATTGGACATTTCAGCAGTTTTAAATTCTCATTATCATAAATAATGATGAAATCAGTATTTTTGTGCATACATCTTTTTTTTCACTGTGGTAGAATGTACATCCTATAAATTTACCGTTGCAACCATTTTAAAGTGTGCAATTCAGTGGCATTAAGTATATTTACAATGTTGTACAACCACCATCACTATCTAGTTCCAGAGCTGTGCATAAACCTTTGCCTGGATTTCAGATTATTTTTGCATAGCAGATTCACAGAGAGTAAAGTATTGCATTAAAGGAAGAAATATGTTAAAGTACATCTGGAGAGGCTGTACTCATTAGCTTTCCAGGGTACAAGGACATTGGTCTTATTATATCCTCATTTGCACTGAGTATCATTCAAAATATCTTTGCTAATTTGACAAGTAAAAAATAAAATCTCGTTTTATTTGCATTTCTTTGATTACTATGAGACTGAACACTTTCTAATATGTTAATTAACTATTCTATTTTATCTTCTGAAATGTCTGTATGGTTTTCATTCATTTAGCTGTGAGGGTCTTTGTATTTTTATTTTGTAATGAAATGAGTCAGATTCAATTAAAGCCAATACTTTTGTATTCAGCTCTCGTGCTTCTTTGCTAGATAACAGGGAGGATATAGAAGATGTCTCAATCTGAAAACAAATAAGCCACAGGCAATTTTTGGTTCTAAGAGGAAGTAGAGGCTGGAGGGGAAAGAG
Organism: Diceros bicornis minor; assembly: GCF_020826845.1. Lineage (NCBI taxonomy): Eukaryota > Metazoa > Chordata > Mammalia > Perissodactyla > Rhinocerotidae > Diceros > Diceros bicornis. The sequence continues at coordinate 6,467,485 of NC_080776.1, read as the reverse complement.
GTAAGGAGAGAGAGAGAGAAGATATGTCTTCACACCGTGTTCTGCAGAACCCTGGGCACTCCATGAAGGTGCTCCTGGGGCTGCCATGGGCCAGGAGGAGGTGAAGTGGAAGCCCTGGCTCTCTGCCCCTCTGTCCTGCTTCAACTAGAGGATCCTTATCTGCTTTATATCTTAGTTTCTATGGTGGATTTTATTGGAAGAAAGGATCCCTTGGCTAATAACCGTTTGAAAATAACAAATCCAGACTAGTGGTTTTCAAATACGTTGTGTATACAACTATCATCTGGGAAGCTTGTTAAAAATGCAGAGTCCTAAGACTTATCCCAGGAGACTCTGTGGGTGGAGCCAGGGAATTTGCATTTTAATCTGTTGCTAGGTTATCTCCTTGATATCCACTTTGGGAAACACTGCTATATCTTGTTTCCCAAAGTGTAGGATTTACAAGATGATTTGAAATGTTACCCAAGATGATCTTGAGTGGGGGTAAATAAAATCCACATGGCATTAAATAAAATGGGATCACACAAGATGAGAGATTTTCCTTGCCATTCTCTTTCAATCCTTCTGGATGTACCAAGGGGAGTTTCAGTTTGGTGCTAATGTATCTTCAACACCTTTCTAACACATATTAACCTCCTTCTTAACAAAGACAGAATAGGACTTAAGCTCAGCGCTTTTAGCAGGTAATAGTATCTAGTTACATTTTAACGACATTATTTTGATTTTATTGGATTTATATGGTGACTTTCTAGTCATGAAAAATTATACTGGAATTTTAATTATGATAGAATAGTAAGATATTGGGAAATGAGAGAGGGGTGTTATGGGCAAAAATAGTGACAGTTGAAGTCAAATAAATCAAATCTCTAAATCAGTGCATGGAACATGAGCTTCTGTCCAGAAAGAGCAGATCTAAACCCCAAGCTCAGGGCGGCGGTGGTTGCGAACAGGAGTGCAGGTGGCTAAGAAGCTTTAGGAACAGCACTAGACACTCTGTTCTTGGTGGAGGGGTAACGGGGGAAACTCCTGTTTCACACTTTGCCCTGTGGCTCACACTGCCAGCCACCTTAAGAGGGGTGATGCACTCTGCTGTTTATTCTTGCAGATGATTCACAGTAGAACAGAACAACTTATGTCTATCTTCAGCGACACATACGTGATTCTTTGCAGGACTAAAGAGTGCTAGGACTTGCCAGCTGGCAACCTGGTATTTGGCAGAAGGTTAAAGATGCTGCCTTGAGCAGTTACAGACAATTTCCCTCAGGCTCTTCTCTAATTCTTTGGAATTAAAAAACACGCTGACTCACCATGCCATGTAAGGCATAAGGAGGACTCTAAGAGGGTTTTGTAATGGGTTCCCTTTTAAAGCATGATAGAGACTGGATTATTATGGACTAAGAAAGTTTCAGTTAAAAAAAAAAAGGACTCATTCAAATATTTTGGATTTGAAAAAGCTGATTCTGAACCAACAACCGTGGCGTTTTCTGACAAGTGTTCAGAGTCCCTGCAGGAGGTGTTATTTACAATGCTAGGAGTTTCCTTGCACAACAGTCATTTATCTTACCAGCTGTAGTCTACCCTATTATCTAACTTACTGAACAGATCTTGGTTTTTACCCATTTTATTTAGTAAAAACATTGTAACTGGAGGATGTCTGCCACCACATCTTAAAATGGAGCTACTATTCTTATTTTTATGTATGTATAGGTAAGAACTATAAGGGAAAATAAATCGTAATAATTTCATCCCTTATAACCAGGGCTGGAAATAAGACAACAGGGATATATCTTCCATGCAAACTCGCTCTCAGTGTCTCTTCCTTTTTAGGTCATTCTTTTGGAGGCTGGACAACTCTTGGCACTCTATATGGTTCACTCTGGGACCCTGGGCATATTGGTGACCTTGGGTTAGGCATTATTTTCAAAGAAAATTATTCACTATATGAGTTCTCCTAAGCTCCACCCTCTCTTTCAATCCTCGAGAATAGTATGTCCTGAACAGGAAGAAGATATCTTCCTTGGCCCTCCCCCACTGTCCCCTCCAGTGTGGGCTGGGTGCTGCATCAACTGCCGGATCCGCAGTGATGATTCTCCATCCTTTTGTGTTGGAGCTTGGTGCCCAGGGGCATGTGAGAGCACAACCTCAATCTCCAGAGACCTTATCTTCAGGATTTGGGGTGGTGGAAGAAGAGAGAGGAGACTTTTACCTACTCAGTGTTATCACCAAAAGCAATTATCTTGGGGCTGGCCTGTTGGCGTAGTGGTTAAGTTCGCGTGCTCCGCTTCAGCGGCCAGGGGCTCATTGGTTCGGATCCCGGGCACAGACCTATGCACCACTCATCAAGCCATGCTGTGGCAGGCATCCCACATATAAAGTAGAGGAAGATGGGCACCGATGTTAGCCCAGGGCCAGTCTTCCTCAGCAAAAAGAGGAAGACTGACAGTGGATGTTAGCTCACGGCTAATCTTCCTCACACACACAAAAAAAGCAATTATCATGTAACTTTGTGTGTTGGGCATTGTGCTGGGATGTGCACCTACAGTACCGAATGGTCTTTCAAGTGGCCAAGTGTTTGCACCGTGTTAATGCTGGTGCACCTGCAGTGGAAAACTCATATTTATGGTGTGGCAGAAATGTAAACATTTCCCCTGTCACCAAATTTGTGAATGGAATAAAAGGTAGCCTTCAACTTTATTGACTTCTTTGATCTTCCATCTGAGGGGCTCAAAAGCTTTCAGAAATAGGGATCCTGTGACATTTGCTAATGGTAAGCGGAAGCAAGAGAGTGGTTGTGGTAGCATCTATGGGAGTTGTACCAGAATTGTTACAAAATCCTCCCGGCTGCTGTTTCAGAGCAATCACTGCTGAACTTCCCTATGCAGTTCTCCTATTTCAGTCTCTCTCCTAACTGAACTCTGGGTAGATGAACTGAAGCTGACAGATTCATTAGAAATTTTCCACTGAACTTGTCTGGTGTGATTTCTCTCTCCTCAACGGTGTGGGCACAGCTTTGGTTCTCCGTCCTACACTAAATCCTGTGCTGCCCCTACCCCTCCCATTAGGACATAGAGGATTATTCAGCAGGCGAATGCATTGCTCACTGTTTGGTTTTTAACAGGAGAAAGTCTCCTGTCAGAGATAAATCCTACTTCGAGTGTAGGTGGTTGTGAGTCTGAGGTGAAATTTCAGTATGGCATTTTAGCACTTTTAGTAGAAGCCCTCAAGGGCCAAATAAATCATACAACAAGGCTACAAGACACTGAATTTGGCTTGAAATATAGTCAGAGCAGATGATTCTGTTTTTCCACGCCAGAGGCCAAGTTCGTTCTGATGCAGCCATAGTCAAGATGAGGGTAGACTCCTGAAGGAGAAAGGTTTGAAAGAACTACATTGGAAGTCTTAAGAGAAAGAGCCTATTCCTCAGCCAGTCCTTGCCCAGAAGCAAGGGCTCTGGGTGGTTGGTGCAAGATAGAACTAAGCACGGGCTCGCATTTCTTGAAAACCTGGACCAACCCAAAACAACTGGTCTACGAGGAAACCAGGTTATACAAAAGGTGGTCATGTGCCAACCTGGCATACATCAGAACATGTAAAATCCCCATGGTCCAAGACTCCCTCCTGTCTATGCAACTGCGATGTGCATAAGTCAGTTCCAGTCTTCCGTAGGTAATGTCAGACGGCATGTAATCTTCATTATCCCTGGAGAATAGGGCACGTCATGTAAAGGGACCATCTGCTAAGATTACTACTTTAAGGAAGAGACACTGTTGCAAAAGAAGCACTGTAGTTGAAAAGAAGTGACGGGACCAACTGATTGGGCTTAGATCCAGACGCTAGAACCCGGGCGCCCACCCACCCTTTCACCGGCCGTCTGGCCTGTGATTGTGCAGCCAGGAAAGAACCATGCTCTTGGATTACCCTGTGGTTGGCATTTGAGAAATGGCTGCCCTTTAGAACTTGCTTCTGCTCTTCTCTTTGGTATTTGCCCGATCTTTACTCTTGAGCTACTCTTGACTCCGTTCTTCTGAGCTCCCGGTGTCTTGAGATTCTCCCTGGAGTTGAGAACACTACCCATGCCCCAAACCTGCTCCTCATACTCTGACAACAGGCAATATGTTAAATTCAAAGGAAAATCTTAGGCAACCCTTTAGGGTCCTCATACGAAACTGCGTTTTGATAGTATAGCCAAGATAATTTTAAAAAGCCGTAAAAACTCCGCCAGTTTCAAAGCAAAGGGGGCAAAAATGCTTTGCATCATATTTCTAGGGCTTCTTAGAAATGTCGTATGAAAAGCACTTTTTACTTGCTGGCCAGCCAAGAACTCCAGCTGATTTCAGCTGCTGCTACTTGGTGTGTGCAAAAAAAAAAAAAAAAAAATTCCAAAGAATTTTGTTATCAGTAATGCTATGCAGCCTGGCATAACACACTTGACAATATCAAAAGAGATGGTATCATATAAATGTAACAGGGAGCAGAATGTAGTTCTATTTCATGATGTGGCCAGAAAAAACAAATTACATTGAATGACCTGGGACAACCTGAATTCATTAGACCCCGGGTCCTTATACACATTACAATTTTGCCCCAGTAAAGAGATTATAAAAGAAAGGTTACCAGGGCTTTCGGAAAGGAGACCCTATCCTTTTCAATAACATTTGATTTATGAACTGTTTAAGCTATTTCCCAAAGTCTGCCTTTACAGCCTCTAGCCTGTCTGATAAACACTGCACAAAAATTCTGCTGGTTTGCAAAATCTGACTCTTTCGTGTCTGACGTCCCCTTTTGGACCCTGGGAGGAAGGGACGTTGAAGTCTCCAAGGAGCTGCCGGTGACAAATGTCTACTGCATTTCCTGAAGGCAGGGAACAAAAGTGAGACTTGAAGGAGAAAACACACATGCTGTGGAATCCTCGCTCCTTCAGCCCCTTTGGAGCCAAATGCTGACTACTTAGATTTTTATACCCCCACCCCATCAGCCATTCTCCCTCTCATGTTGTGGTCTGTTCTCCAGAAATATATCCTTTTTGGTTTCAAACTAGATGGAATTATAGAAAACAAACAGTTTCAATTCCCAGACCCACAATTTTCTCACAGCCAGGAAGGGGGTGGGTGAGAGGATCTGGATTACCCTCCAACCCCCTAACCCCACAACCTTTCAAAAGCAAATTCTTTTAAAAATATAGAGAGAGCATAACTTAGCAGTCATTTGGCAATGGGTGAGCAAGATTATCTTTCAAAATAATAATGACGCCAAACTTTATAGAAAGAGGAAACCCACTCTCTTTGTTCCAAAGACCCTATAATGTAGATAAATATCTCTCAAGGCATAAATACAAAGCCTTTTTTTAGAACGAGTCCATCTGCTTGTCTAGACTTATAGGAAAGCATCATAAAACTGTTATTTTCAATGGGCCAAACAAATTCTCTTCCAGTGCAACCCTATCTGCCCCAGGACTGAAATGAATCCCAGTTTTAGAATGGATTTGGCAACGGTAGGTTGGTTCTTTTTCATTCATCTGATATAGATCTTGATTAACATTCAATTAACAACGGGTTTAAAGGTTTTTCTGTTTGTGTGTTTTGTTATTAACAAGGGAAGGATACTCTACCTGAGTCAGCCAAGGAGACGATTTCTCAGGCTCTGCTGAGAAAGGACTTTGGATGTGAGATGGTTTGAGTGTCTAGTTCGAAGGGCATGTTTGCTTCCCTTGGATCTAACATCGTGGTCTTAGAGGGCATTTTGTAGGGCCCCTGTGCAAGGCATCAGTATCATTTGTAGTTTTAGGGTGTTGGCTCAAAAGAGACATAGCTTCCTCTTATTCCACAGAGAGCATGAGAGCATCTGGGAATTATGCGGGTGTTTATGAGTAACATGCCTGGTAGACACATGAGATCAGCCTTCTTCCCGGTCCTCACCACCACTGAGGAGCCGGGGTGGGTGGACAGAGTGATGTGTGGGGTACGGCAGCTGGCACACACAGTGGGAATAGTCCACTTGGCCATATTTAAATCCTATTTGCCATCTATTATTCCAGTGTTTGGTATCCAAGGGCGCTTGGCCCAGGCCAGACTTGCCTTCCTGTTTATAAGAGGAAAATCCTTCGGAAACTTATTTAAGAAAGATTCAAGAGTTTCCTTGGGCATCAAGTAAATGTTAAGCAAACAACATATTGATGAGCTTTTAAAATATGTGAATCAGAACTATATGGAATTAATTTTCTAGAATGATCCATGAACTTTAAATATCAAGGAGAAAAATCCTGGACATTTTGGCATTTGTTTTACATGGCCAATTCAGAAAAGGACAGATTTTTATATGTTTCCCTAGATTAGTGATGAAAGTGTCAAGTTTTAATATTTTCTGAGAAAACTAGAAGATAAATTACCTCTTTTGATGGTCGAGGGGCGTGCATCTTACGTAAGAAGAGGCAGGCCCAGGGCTGGGATTCTTACCTTTGGCAATGGCCTCTGTCAGTGATTTAGAGTGGTGATACTGAGCTCCCCTGACTGTCTGGGCCTCAGCCTTCCTTTCTGTAAGGAGGGACTCATGGGACTGACACCTACTGCCCTCCCTGAGGTCTTAAGAAGGTGATGACACTGTGGGCATACAGGAGTGCTGTGATTTTCCCATTGTCTGAATGTCATGTGCAAAGTGTGAGCAGAAGGAGTAGTGGGGTGTGTGGGTGTGTGTGTGTGCATGCTAAAACACCTTTAGGAGCCAAAAGTGGTCAAGAACAGGAGACCTGTTGCAAATTTCATTTCTTTCTCTTTAGGGGAAACTTCCTGTTGCCAAATATGGGAGGGCCATAGCCAAGGCTGTCACTAAGACACAGGCAAGTGTTCTTTTCAGCTACCATATAGGTTTTCAACCAGGAAAGTCATTCTTTGAGATGCATGTGACTGTTATACCATGACGATGTGTCTCTGTTAGGAGGTGAGAAGTGGTACTGATGCTGACAGGATCTGATGAAAGAATGACTCAAGATAAGGGTGACAAAATACATGATAACATAACAACCTTGGTCAACCCGAAACAGCTTCTGGGGAGCTATTGAGAAGATTCTGCAATGAACACAGACTAGCTCTGCAGAGAAGTGTCATAATCAACTTTTAATATCTGTCACAGGTGTGAGAGGGCAAGTGGCTGCCTTGTGCTGTGCTGTTGTCATGGCCACAGTGGCATATACCAGAGATAATATAATCAGATGGATCTGGTTCAAATCAGATCCATCCTGGGAAAGCTGTGTGACCGAGTAAATGACGTAACCTCTCTGAGGTCAATGTCCTTCTCTCAAAGTGAAGACACCTTCCTTGTGGAGTTTTTGTGAGGCTTAAGCAAGATAATGCATTTTTTCTCTTATTCGTATAATTGTGACTGATAAAAGGTAACTAGTGACAGGAGAGAAAACTTTAGATTAGAGAGATGTGGTTCTGGCTTGCATCATTCATTTTTCATTAATGTGAGGAGACTTCATTAGGAAATCCAAGTCATGGAGGGGTTCAATTCAGGTGAAGATTATCATTTCCCTAAAGCAGGGCCAAAGGAGGAATACAGATTTCCCCGATGGAGTTAATGGTGTAGTCTTCAGTAGGAAATGACTCATCATGGTGATGAATTGTGGATGATTTTAGGTATGGTTGGAGAAAGCCAACCACATCCCAGGGTGTTGCCCATTATCGTCTCTTCCATCCGCAGAACCAGAGCTCACCCTCTTTTGAGCTTGGATCCCATTCCTCTCTATGATGGAGAGGACATGAAAGCCACCGCCCTTCAGCCTGAGCCTACAGAATTTGCAATATATATAAGAAGCAGCAGCCACTAGGCCTCCAGGGCATAGGGGATAAGATTAGGAATAGTAAATAAGGTAGGGCTCTAACGGTGAAGAAGATGTGGGAATCAAAAAGAGAGAGTTAGGATATTATGGGAGGACCCGCATAGTCTCTCTCAGAGGGCTCTCTTCTTGTGACATGGAGTGCCCAAATCATATCTCTCTATCCTTTGATGGTTTGGGGACAATTTGCTGAATGTTTGAAACTTCACTAGGATCCAGTGCATCATCTGTTCAGGGAAGGTAGGGAGGTGCCGATCAGAAATGGCGGCGGGGAAACCTGCCTCCTGGCCGCCCAATGGACTTCGGAAAGCACCATCATGTTGAGATATTAGGCAGCATGGAGCCTCAGTTTGTGTTCACCTACCCAGCTGGAGAAACAGTACAAAATCGTATAGCTGATCCCCTTTGAGGTCAGGTAGAATAGATTGGGTGGGGTGGAGAGAAGACTTGTTTAGTTTACATTATCATTATCATCGTCATTATCCTCATCATCATCTCCAGACTAAGGTGACCTCTGCAGCAGCCAAAGGGACACACTGAATCAGAGATCATGTCTCTGGAGTTCCCTTGATACGTAAACTATGCTCATTAGTCTCGGGGACATCTGAATTTCCCATTACCCATTCTATTGTTACTCTCAGACTTGGACTTTCCCTTAGTCCAGAGTGAGGGCAAGAGCTTTATTGGTTTTCCAGCAGGGGAGGAAAGCCTGTGACAGACATCATAATCTGTAATAAAAGAATTCTCTACATTCTCAGGATAATTACTATGGGATTTTAAAGTGTATGTCAACCACATAACTCTCCATGATTGTTATTCCCAGGCCATTTCTCTGTAGTTATCAGTAAAATCCTAAAAAGGAAAAAGGTTTGAGAGTGGCTGAGGCATATGGCAGGAACAGAAGGAAGGGGGAAATCTGGAGGCCTGGCCCTTTGCAAGGCTGTCTAGGACAACGGAGAAATCAGGAAGCAAGGTCTGTGGGTCCTGTGGAAGGAGAGCAAGGGGTGCCATACTCGTGCAGAGATGCTGGCTGGGGGTTTCCTAGATGGGGGCCCACAGTGATTCCCCCAGAGTTTGAGTTCCCTTTCCTATAACTGTGTAGGACATCCTTTATAAAAAGTTCTGAGCCCAGACTCACCCCAGCAATCATACAGAGGGATGAGCCAACCTTCTAAGTTTCTACTTTGTACTCCTGTCTTAACTGACCAATCTCTTTCATTGCTGTTTCTTTGGGTTTTTTTGGTGAGGAAGATTTGGCCTGAGGCAACATCCATTGCCAATCTTCCTGCTTTTTTGCTTGAGGAAGATTAGCCTGAGCTAACATCTGTGCGAGTCTTCCTCTATTTTGTATGTGTGTGGCCACTACAGCATGGCTAGCGAATAGTGTAAGTCTGCACCTGGGATCTGAACCCACAAACCCAGGCAACCAAAGTGGAGTGCACTGAACTCAACGACAACGCCATGGGGCCGGCCCCCACTGCTGTTTTTCGAAACGACTTTCAGATCCACAACTTGCTGCACACTGCTACAATTTGAACATACACAGTGAAAATCTTTGGAATGCTGTACTTTCAAATATTTGTGGTTGACAAGTATCTTTTCAACTAACGTTTTTCCACTTAAAATGTAGTAAACTAATTGTTTAACATAAATCTGAAGTAGGGAAGGGCTTCTCCTCCTCCTGGTCCTCACTTCCTTCTTCCCTCCTCTCCCTCCCCCTACTTGCTTTTCTCTTTTGATCTATGAGATGGTTCAATTATCATGGCAGTGTGGCTTTAAAATGTTTTTTTTTTCTCTTTTCAAATGCATTTTGAGCAAATCTTATGATGGCAATTGAGAGATCACATTTAGAAAAGCTTCCTAAAATCTTAAACCCTTCAGTTAATAAATCTTGCAGGCACTATAATTTATAGATGGGATTAGAACATTCCAACCTCTATTTGGACTCTGCTTTCTCAATTCTCAGGGGTAATGATATGATGAATGAGTTAATATTTGTTCAAGGATTTGAAGAAAAGCAATGTCTTAAATGTTTATGTGTTTTGACCTCTGATTTCATTCCTACAGAGTTCCCTTTAAGTGAGAAAAAGGAAGGAGACAGTAGCATAAACAATATAAAGCAATTTTCTCTACTTCTCCCCAGACCTGCAGAATTCCATGGAGGAGAATAGGAAGTGTCTGTGGATGACAACACTTGTTCAAGAGTGATTCTGGCAGGACCTAAATGAAGGATGCGATCTACAAATATCTCCTCAGTGATCACTAGTTCTTTCTGGGTGAGTCCATTCCCTCCTGGCACCCAGAACCTTCCTTATGTCCAGTGGTGTGATCCTTCCCCAGGGCTTTTTCCTCCCAAGTCCACATCACAGTGTCAAAGTCTCTGTCTTCTGTCTGTCAGAGCCCAGGTAGATGGCTAAGCAGCTCCTCTGCTAAAGTAGTTTGATCCAAGGCATTAATCACTGTTAGCATCACAGGAAAGCTTTTCTAATACTCATTACAGTACGAAGAACAAATGGGAAAGACTAGAACAATAAAAACATTAATAATAGCATCATTCATCAAGTGCTGACTATGAGTGAAGGCCTGTGCCAAGTCCAGACGTCATTTAATTAATCCTCACAGCAGTCCTGTGAATGGGGGTTATTATTATTCTCATTTTACATATGGAAGTGATAGGCTCAGAGAGGTTCATTAACTTGATTGAAGTCACACAGCTAGTAAGCAACTGAGCTAGGAGGCACACTACAAACCTCAGGTTTTTTAGGTTTGCAAGTGACTCTCTTGTCCCCAAAACTTTGTAAGTGCCTTGCAAATAGAAGGGAATAAATAAATGTTCATTAACTAAATTGAGTGGAATTATTTGCCATATGATTTAGGGAAGTCTCAATTTTCCAAGACAAACATTTTACACTTAACAAATAAGGAAGGAGTGAATATTATTTGTATTTTAAGTCCTATGGTTGAATCAGGGAGAAGGCAATTTGTGGGCTGAGGAATTTTGCACTCATTCATCTAAAAGTTATTGAATGATCTTTTTTTTCCCCTGTGGCCTTTGAAGTCATAAACAAGTACCTGACTACACTGACAAATAACTTATAAAATCTTAGTAGCACCAACCACATGATCAAGCATTTACTAAGCACACAGATTTAGTGGGCTCAGGCAGAAATGTGGATCCTGTCTTCAAGGAATGCAAAATCTGATAGAAAAAAGAAGGACCTCAGAGAACTTCCTGTGTCTGCTTTCGTTTGCAAGCATGCCCTTGGCCACTACGTGAGGGAACTCTGGAAGTGAATTGTAAGGGGATTTAGGACTCCTTCACAGGAGTTTCAGGAGAGGCGAGTTTCTGCTTCACGAGGCGAATTTCCCATTTCCCCCTATGTCAAGAAAGTGAGGCAATTCCCAAGGAATGTGGCGCTGTAATGCATCCAACAGGAAACCCACACAGACGTTTCCTTTTCCTCCTGGAGTGAAAAGATGAAACAGAAAGCTGAAATGGTCACACGGCGAGGCCCAAAGCTCAAAGCTTTTACAAGCAAAGCTGAGTCATGGGACTGGCTTGGAGTGGTCTCACAGTACACGGACGCGTCCCGAGGGTCTGTGCATAACAAGCACCAATGCCACCAAGCCCTCCTCAAAGCTACTCTTCATCTCCTCGTGGACCTCCTTAAAGTCAACTCAACTCCAGGAAAACTTATTGGGGGAGGACTTGAGACTCATGATCTGCGCAGGTGGGGGGAATGTGAAGATTAAAAAGATAAGATTTGTCAGCTGTAGTGGTTGTCCAACCCCAGTGATGTCCAGGAAAGACTCCCCGGAGGATGAAGCACAGAAGACCTGTTGGTTCGTGGTTCTTTCTGTGTGGCACGTGGATTCACTTACAAATTCACAATGGGGTAGGCCATGGGTGTTGCCTCAGCTCTACTTTGCAGGAGTCCTATAGGTTGGTCGGAGACTGGGTACTGTCCACCTGTGTCCCTCCTCAGACCAGACACAAAGTGAACTAAAAGGAGGATTTGTGCAATTCTTTTCCTGTATGTTGAATGGATACCATAGAGCAATGGACACAGGCCTGGGAATGGTGATTTCATCTGATTCATTCATCTCCTTGTGCCATACACTTAAGGAGAACCTCCCAGGGGCGAGAACTCATCTTGTTTCTGAGTCTACCCTCTTCCCAGCCTTCCTCCTGTGGTTCTGTATCTCCCCTGCCACCATTCCCCACCAAGAAAGAAATTCTTTCTTTCGTTTTATAAAACTCCAGAATTCAGGTTTGGGTCAAAAGCTAGTTGGCTTTACCTCAGTTTTGGTAAAGGGCTAGTGGATAAGCTGAGATCTCTTGGTGAGGTGAGAGATTTTTCCACCATTGAGGTGGAAAATTAGGATTCATCTAATTTCCTGACGAATTATGTAAGAGCAAGCACACCTCACCCCAGTGAGTACTTGTTTCCTTCTGAGGAGAGGACATGTTCATTGCACGTAGGAAAAGCTTTTCCTTCCTCTTATGATGACTTCAACCTTATTTCTCATGAAATAACATTTCTGGTGTTGTCTTTCTAATTCTCATCCGGCTCCTTCCTGTTCACGTTACAAGGATGAGCAGAGTATCTGAGAACGGTCTTCATGGCTGTTCCAACTAGTGGTATCAGCTTCGTATACACACTTCACGTTCCCTAAATCTTGCCCCATACAAAGTTTGTGTGTGTGGGGAGAAGTCTCTATTCATCCTGCCACCGTTCAGTGGAATGTTTTAAGTGCTACATGAGATTTATAGAGGTGTAGGTAGGTGGAGTGAAGAGAGATTCCTACTGACAATTAGGAAAAGTTCCTTAGCCTTTGAGGGCAACATTGGAACTGAGCTTTATTGAAGAATTAGAATTTTATCAGAAAGAGATGGAGTGGCAAGTAGTTGGCAGGAGTGGGAGTACTTAGGAAACAAGGAAGGAAAATACCTAAAACCGTTAATAATAATAACAATAACAACCACTTATTAAGAACTTGCTATGTACGAGGGATTGTAAGCAATTTGTTTGTTTAAACTTATTTAACTTTCATGACGATGGTGAAGCCTTAATGGAATTAGAGAAGACACTCTTCGGATTGGATGTAGCAGAAGAAGGAGAGGGAAGAATTAAGGAGTGAGGCTAAAAAGATGGGTTGGAGCCATATCCCAGAAAACCTCGTCCTGTTAAGTAATCTGTACTTTGTTTTTCCTGTAAGAATCCATAGACTTTTTTTTCCTGAAAAATCCATAGTGTTTGGGTTTCTATTTTTTAACAAGATAGTGACGTGATTGCTATTGTGCTTGAGGACAATGGTTCTGGTCGCCATGTGAAGGGTGGATTGGAGGGGAAAGAGACTAGCGTAAAAGATCAAATGGAAAGACTGGAACAGAGTGAGCTGGGGAAAAGGAAAGGAGGGGAAGGATGTGAGAAACGTAACCCCTTCTCTCACTCATATATTGATTCAACAAGCACTTAGTAAGAGACCACTCCATGCCGGGTGTTGAGGCACTGTGCAAAGTGCCTGAAAACCCCGTCAGGAGGACCTGGTTGGGGCGTAGGAGTTATAATGAGGAGTTGAAGACGATTTGGTTTTGAGTCCCAAGGTATCACGAGGAGATGACACCCTTATCCAAGAGTGGAAACATAAGAAAAGGAAGGAATATGAAAAATATGACTTGGGGGCCGGCTCGTGGCTTAGCGGTTAAGTGCGTGCGCTCTGCTACTGGCGGCCCTGGCTCGGATCCCGGGCGCGCACGGATGCACTGTTTCTCCAGCCATGCTGAGGCGGTGTCCCACATACAGCAACTAGAAGGATGTGCAACTATGACATACAACTATCTACTGGGGCTTTGGGGGGAAAAACAAAAGGAGGAGGATTGGCAATAGATGTTAGCTCAGAGCCGGTCTTCCTCAGCAAAAAGAGGAGGATTAGCATGGATGTTAGTTCAGGGCTGATCTTCCTCACAAAAAAAAGAAAAAGAAAAGAAAAATATGACTTAATGTATCTTCATTCCACTATAGTTTTTCTGTACTCCCTTGAAATGCTATTTTGTCATGTTCCTCTGACTAAAACAAAAAAAAAAAAAAAGAAAGAAAGATCCCCCATTGTTTGCTGTCAAGTTGGTCTTCAAGTCCCCATGATCTGTCTCCAGCCCGCTTTTCCTATCCTACTGACTTCTCCGTACTGTGCTACAAACACGCTTCATTCCAGCGGGGCCAGTTTCTATACTCCTCCTGACACAAACTTTAGGCTTTCGTGCATGGTGACGCTTCCCTCTACCTACAAATTATCCATCCTGAATTCTCAGTCCCATTTCTTCCTTTAATATCTTGAGACCCAAAGCCAAAAGCCTCCTCTGACCATTCCAACCCCAGAGATGGCTCCCTCCTTCTAGGTGCCTTATTTCCTCGGATGGCTCTGTGAGTGTCTTCTGGAAAGATGATGCCTGCTTAATACGTCTTTGGTTCTAAGAATACCCAGCACAATACCTCCACACTCCACACTTTCTTAAGTGTGCAGTGGTTTACTAACTGCAGTAAGTTTCTAAGATTCCTGAAAGCCACCATGTTGCCGTGGAGACAGCCAGGGAGGGTGAAGTTCCCTTGTCTTTTGGAGCTTGGTTGCTCAAATTCCTTTGAATGCACCGATTCTTTATGGATGCGTGTAGCTCTGACTTTAAAAATCACCTTCTCTAACAGCACGGTGTTTATCAGCAATCCTACAACACAGGCTCCTTAGATAAGGACATTGCTTATTTCCTGCTTTAGTGTTTCAAGATATATTTCATTGGTTGCTGGCATCATCTTTTAAAAGAAAGACAATTAAGTATTCTTCTGCAAACACACTGGACAAACTGGAAAATAAATACACTTTGCATTTCCTATTCTTCAGCTCAATATTCTAAGTGTGATACCTGCTAATAAAAGTATTCAGTGTTCACAAAGAAAAATGATGTCTTAGATGATCTCAAACAATGAATAATGAGGCTTATGTGACTAGTTGATATCTGAGAGATTTGAGAAAAACATGTCCTTATGAACATGAGTTTCAAAATTAATTGCAACTGAGCAGAAAACCCAAAGCAATTTGAACTTTTAATTTTAAATGCTATAATTGGGTCACTAGTGCAAAAAAAAAAAAAATGGTTTAGTGGCTTTCAGGCAAATCACAGAGTATATTACATATTTAAGTTTTTTTAAGCTTCAAGAAGACTGTTTTTATGAATGTATTGGTTTGTGTTTATTTGTTAAAATGAAATAGAATTAAATAAACCTGAAATAGCTAGGGAATAAATATTCAAGATATTTTACATGTACGTTATATTAATAGGAAAATTGTCTTTTATGTATAAATGTTTTGTGTGTGTATGTGTTGGTGTGTATTTATTATCTGATTTGCAACCATTACGTACTAGTCTGCTTGGCACTGAGGATGCACAAAGGAATTATATATTTACAACCTATGTGTCAGAATTACCTTTCCCCTTTAGATGTAGACAAGATTGAACTGAACCCCATTTTGCTATTTGTGGAAAGTCCAATGCCTTTGGGGATGACAAACATGAAACTGAAGCGGGAGGTTATATCTAGAGTGGAGTGGGGGGGGCATGTTATTGGAGAAGGTATACAGGGAGCTTCACATATATTCAAAATGTGTTTCTTAGGCTGGCTGGTGTGTACATGGATATTCATCGTATTCATTTATACATTCTTTTGCATGACTTAGAAGTTTTATAATAAAACTTTTTAAATGTCCAAATCCTTCTTCAGAATTTTTGTGAATTCTCAGATGTCTTATGTTTTTGTGTTTACCTCTGATTCCAATATCCTACTTCTGCTGCACGTGTTCTATTCAGAAAGTCATCTCACCAGACTGGTTGGGTTATCCTTCTTCCATAAAGACTCAACTCAGACATGAAATGCAGCCCCTTTCCTTGATTTACACACACGTTGAACCCATAAATGCAGTAGTCTGAACTAAAGTTCGCAGAGAGAGAGGCATTTATCTCTCTAGAATGCAAGCAACTTAAAATGCAATGTTGCTACTCTTAAAGAGCTTCTGGTCATTCTACCACCAGCAATTTTGTCACTAGTACTGCCAGGCTATGCAGCATCCTAACCTTTCCCATTCATGTTGGCTCCTTTTTTCTCTTCCTCATTCTTCCCTCCCAGGTTGCCTTCAAGAATTCCAAATTCTTCTGGCTCTATTATGAAGAGCAATTTTGGTCTTTCAAGTCTCGATTCCCAGCATCACATCATAGGCATTGAATAAATATTTGCTGAAAGATGAATAAAACTTGGTTCCTGGCCCACTTGCACACATCCAAAACCCTCCAATATGTTCAAAATTTTAGTTCCATAAACAACAAGGACCTGGAAGAAACCCTGACATTTCCTTTTATAGGTGCTAATCCCCTCAGAAGGAATTGTGGTTTTAAGTAGCAATCTTTCATTTTCTCTATTATACATAGTAAATTATGAACCCATTAAGGGGTTTTAAATCTACTTACATTGACAGGACATATATGTACAATATAAAAGTTTAAGGCAGATAGGAGTAGAGATAAAGATTGTAGGAATTTGGAGGAGGGAATTATTGGTGATGTTTAAAGAAGTTGGAAAAGGATGGTTTAGGAGGTAAAATTTGATTAGTACTTGAAATAAGAGTTAAGACAAATTACTGGAGAGAAGAGGACATTCCTGCCTGGGGGAAATATGTAAGCAAAGGAAAGAAACAAGAGAGTTCCCTTCAGGATAAATCCATTAGTAAACCCATAAGAAACTGGTAAAAAACAAGGGATTGTAGGGATGTGTGTGTGTGTGTGTGTGTGTGTGTGTGTGTGTGTTTGCACATGGTTATGTTTTACAGAGGAGCATGATTACAAATGAAATTGCAAGGTGTTATGAACCAAATTGTGTTTCCCTGCAACTCATATGTTGAAGCCTTAACCCCTAAGACCTCAGAATGTGACTGTGACTGTATTTTGGAGATAGGCTCTTTGAAGAGGTGATTAAGTTACAAAGGGGTCTTTAGGGTGGGCCCTAATCCAATCTGACTGGTCTCCTTATAAGAGAAGATTAGGACATACAGTGACACCAGGGGCACATGCATGTTACACACAGAGAAAAGGACCATGGTCACAGGACTGTGTGAGGACACAGCAAGAAAGCAGCCATCTGGAAGCCAAGGAGAGAAGTATCAGAGGAATCCAGCCTTGCCAACACCTAGGTCTTGGACTTCCAGCCTCCAGAACCATGAGAAACGAAATTTCTGTTGTTGAAGCTACTCAGTCTGTGGCATTCGTTACGGCAGCCGTCGTGAGCTAATACACAGGGTCTTAAAACAAGAGAAAGAGATGGAAACCCAGGTAGAATGGTAGTCTTCAGTAAAACTAAAAGACGCATCATTCTCAGAAAGTGTAGTTTTGAAGTTAAAATAAGAGAAGATGAGGGAGTCAACACCAGATGATATAAATCTACTTAATCAGATTATTTGGTGGAGGGGAGAACCACAAAAGTTAAAACTGTAGTATGTAAAAAGTCTCAGCAAGAAAAAAAAAACACAGACTTCGATAAAATAAGAAAAGAAGAAACTCAAACTCTTTGGTATGTATTTGGACATAATTTTGTAATTTTCTCTAATAAGGCTTGGCTGTTAGAAATAAGATATCGTAGGACTGAAGTAGGGGAAATTGTCATGGACAGAAGGTCAAAGGACATAAGAGATTCTTGAACGTATGATATCCCACTGGAAAGACTGACTCTGGCTTCCATTTGGTAGAAGGCAATTGAAGCCAAAAGGAGACCAATAGTGTAAAAGAATCAGAGCTGAGGTACTGAAGGGCATGACGAGATCAAAGAGGAATTTTCATCAATGAGAACAGAGAGAGGCAGACAATAAGGAGCCTGTAATTAGAGAAGGAATATTTTGGATTTAAAACCTTGCTGAGATTTTTGAGTATTACCTTAGTTTTATTTCTGTTTGTTATGCTAAACGAGATGATGGTTTGGAAAAGTATAAACTTAAACATATTGGTAGTTATCTGATAATTAAATCACCAATTAAAATGGAGGTAATCTGACGTAATAGCTATTCTCCTTATATGCCTTGATTAGATCCAGAATTTGGTACCACTGCTTTATTTTAAAAACTGTGCTTCAGTGATTATAATTAAATGCATTAATAAAACAAAATTTTAGAAGAACGTAAATAAGAGAAGAGCTATGAAATAATTTGAACTAAGATGAAAATTCTGTACTGATATCCAGAGCATTTAAATTTTAAGTGATCCAAGGAAAATGTCACTGGCAAATTTAATTCTTTCACTCCAAAAAATACTGATGACATGCCAAGTACAAGACCCTGTGCTAGATCCTGTGGGAGAGAAAACAGGAAAAGTCCTGCCCTCAAAGCTCTCACATGCAGAAAGATGAGAAGCAGATACCTACGACACAGGTCCGCTTTCCTTGCCTTCTTTTGCAATATTAGGAGAAGGAATGTTCTATTGAGTCCTCAGCTACCATCCAACAAGAAAATTGATTGGTCCAGGAATGATTATATGATCCTAATTAGACCAATGATTCCTTTCTTTGGGAATTTTGGCTTCAGCTGCTGAAGCTATATGATGTAAAATTCAGGATTCGGGTTTTATACCCCATGGAGAAAGCTGTTCTGCATTGAGAAAATGAAGTCAGCAGGCAGAGAGAATCAGAGATGAGATGGAGAGAATTTGATGGTGTCCATATCCCTGGTTTCCAAGAATTGAGAGCCACCTGCTCCTTACCATTGTAGTGGTTTAATCAACTCTTCTTTAGACAGGAGCTAACAATCCTTCCTATAAGTTTCTTTTCAAGGCTTAAGTCCATTTAAGTTAGGTTCTATCACTTGCAAACAAGACTCCTAACAGATATAGTGAAATAAGATATATACTCAAATAACCATGGTCAGATCTGCTATAAAAGAAACACAAAATTCTTTAGAACTTCAGAGGAGGAACAGATAGCTCCTGGGTTATCAAGGGTTATTGAGGAAGACTTCCCACCAGAAACCAACTACAGATTTTTCCCCTATTTGACACCAGAGCCATCAGGCAGGCCCCCTCCAGTCCTGTCTCTCCTTTTCCTTCTTCGCTCAGGTGCCAAGGGTTCAACCTGTTCTCCATTTCTCTTTAGAGCTGACATCATCATATATGTCCCTTAGAGTTCTCCCACCTGCATTCAGAGTAGGATGTAGTCTTATTCCTGTCGCTCCTCCTTGCTGCTCCCAAAGGGAAAAGCACAATAGCCTTTTGTTCTCCAAGTTTTCTTCTATGAGTTTATGCTAACTAGAAGAGGAATGAAACAGAATAATAAGCTGACATGGGAAAGTTACTGTGCCAAATATCTCCTGTTTATCCCTCCAGATGCACTCTTACCCTTCTCCACCCAGCTCTGTGCCTTGGGAGGATAACCTGTGTGGACAATATTAATGGGCTCACATCCTCTTTGGCTTCTGGTTGGATTTTTTAATGGTAGGAGTTCAGGGTGTGGAGAAGAGAGTGAGGTCAGGGTACTTATTCCCATGGCTTCTATGTTATGGTGTCACTAAGCTTGGCTGCTTCCTTTGACTAAAGGTCACAGCATCTCTCAACACAAGGGATCAGCAAACCATGGCACATGGGCCAAGTCCAGCTGGCCACCTGTTTTTGTACAGCCTGTGAGTTGCATACTTTTTTTTTTTTTTTTTTGGTGTGGAAGATTGTCCTTGAGCTAACATCTGTGCCAATCTTCCTCTATTTTGAATGTGAGTTGCCGCCACAGCATGGCTTGATGAGCGGTGTGTAGGTCCATGCCCAGGATCTGAACTCGTGAGCCCTGGGCCGCCAAAGCAGAGCAGGCGAACTTAACCCCTATGCCACTGGGCCAGCCCTATACATTTTAAACAGTTGAAAAAAAATTTTTTTAAAAGAATACTACATAAAAATTCATGGTACATAAAAGTTACATGAAATTCAAATTTCAGTGTCCATAAATAAAGTTTTATTGGAAGACAGCCACACTCACTCCTTTACGTATCGTCTCTGGCTGGTTTTGAGCTAAAACGGCAGAGTCCAGTTGTTGAGACAGAGACAGAGATGAAGCCCTTGAAGACTGAAATATTTACTATCTGGCCCTTTAATAGAAAAAGTTTGCTGGCCTTTGCTCTACCTGACTCTTTCCTTCCAGCTTCGAGTAACTGCTCCCTGCCCTCCTCCTGCTTCTCTTCAAGTGGTGGGGGGACTGGGAGGAGCCGTGGAAGCCCCAGGCTGTTGAACCACATTCTGTGGTTTCCTGACACTCTGCCCACACCATTTAAAATAGCCCTTTTAGTAAACGCCTCTGAGATTATACTAATTTGAGTGTGCCGTGTGTTTGCTGCTGAGACCCTGACTGATAACCTGACAGACAGGAGTTAACAGACAGAAGTCATCGTGTCCTGAGGAGGCAAGCTTTTCTAGTGAATCAGCAGCTGGGAGCTCAGCTGGATTTCAGTTCTCCATTTCTCTTCCAAATAGTAGAAGTCAGAGAACTTCTCTACTCCTTTATAGCCACCCTCTTCCAGAAAGTCCAAGTGGGAGGAAAACACTCCTCTTCTTCATTGAATGTGGCCATTTTTGCAAGTGACTCCTGAGATTACGGAATCATCTTGCAACAGCCAAGTGAGATCTTGCTGGCCTGAGGAGAAGCACAGAGCAAGAAAGAGAGAAAGCACCTGGATTCTTGACAATGGCAGTTAGTCGCTGATTCCTCCTGGCATTGCCTTATCCTTGGCCGTCTTGTTTTATCAAATAACCAATTGCTAATTCTTCAGCCATTTCTAGTGCACTTTTCTGTTACCTCCAGCAGAAAGTACTCTAACTGATATAGCTCCTAAGTTATTTATTCACCCTTTTCTTTCCTTGTGGGCTGCACAGACTTTTAGAGACAGTATTAGGACATAGCTGAATGGTGGGATGAGCGGTCTCTTTCCTTTCTGCACCAGGAATGCCTTTGTTTTATGTCATGTGGGAACTACATGCTTCCTTCCCCTCTGACTCTCTAAGATTTAGCTCATGGAACTTTAGAGCTGGAAATGGCCTTAGAGGGTGTCTTTTCCTGGGCTTTTTAAACTGAGGCCCCAAGAGTCATCTCAGTCACAGCATGTCTCCTAAGCCAGAGAAGTGTGTGTGTGTGTTTGAATTACATTTTATTTGTTTAAGCTTCTGAGTAAGATTTTATTTGCATGAAGGATTTTCTTTGCTAAAACCAAATCAAAACAAAACACTACCAACAACAAACAAAATGAGACTTTGGAAACCGCTATTGGATTATCTCATGACTTCCAGCCCCATTCCATTCTCATTGCTGTACAGTTAAATCTTGCTTTTTCCTATGCATCAAGTATTTCATAACCATTAAAAATTATGTGATTTATTTCCTTGTTCCAAACACTAATTCAGTTCAATCAACTGCTGCTGAATATTTACTATTTGTTTAGTATTATACTGGGTGCTAGAAATACAAGAACAACAGGCTAGTTGGGGACATGGACCTGTAGAATTTCAATGCAATAGAATAAGCATTATACAGCACCAACAACCACAACAATAACAGCCCCTCAAAATGATTGAATGCTTACAATGTGCCAGGACCTATCAGGTCCTTTATAAATATTACCTCATTTAATTTTCACAACAATCTTGGAAAGTAGATACCTTTTTAATCTCCATATTACAGCTGAGGAAATTGACAAGAGTTTGAGAAATATATTCCCTCTTCTAAATATAGGAATTCATACGGCTCCAAATATTTTGGATCCATACACTAAATCATTCATCCAGAAAACACTTATTAAGGACTTTAGTGCTTCAGAAGCTATAATGGTGTATTATCATTTCCAATAAGATGATAATTTTGATATTTTGAAAAATATTTCATGTGCAAAATGCCCTATAATGCTGGTTAACATAATTTTAATTTTTTTCCCCTAAATTTTAATTTTTTAATTAGCATAGAGTAAAATGAACTCTTTGGGGGTGTGCAGATCTATGAATTCTAACACATGTATAGGTTTGTGTTACCATCACCACAACTGAGATACAGAACAGCAATCCCATCGCCCCCAAAACTCCTCTGTGCTACCCTTTGTGGCCAAACCCTGCCCCCAGCGTAACCTCTGGCAACCACTGATCTGTTCTCTGTCACTATATTTTTGTGTTTTTGAGAATGTCATTTAAATAGAATTACGTATACAGGACATAACCTTTTGAGACTGGCTTCTTTCATCATAAATGCCTTTGGGATTCATCCTAGTCTGTATCTGTCAATAATTACTCTTTTTTATTGCTGACTAGTTTACTACTGTATGGGTGTGCCATAGTTTACTTATCCATTCACCCATCGAGGGACATTTAGATTGCTTCCAGTTTTTGTCAATTAGAAATAAAGCTGCTGTAAGCTTTTGTGTACAGATTTTTGTGTGATAAGTTTTTCTTTATAACTTATTTATAAGTTATAAAAACTTATAAATAAGTTTTTATTTCTCTATGGTAAATATTCAGGAGTGGGATTCCTGGGTTATGTGGCAAGTGTTTGTTTAACTTAAGAAATTGACAAATTGTTTTCCAAATGAGGTATAAGCATTTTGCTTTCCCACCAATATGCTCACAATCAGGAGTGGTGAGAGTGGACATTCTTGCCTCTTTCTTGATCCTAAGGGGAAAACATTGTCTTTCTCTATTAAATGTGATTTTAGCTATAGATTATTATTATTTTTTTTTTAGATGCTGTCTATCAGATTCGGGAAGTTCTCTTTAATTCTTAGTTTGCTAAGACTGTCTTTATTTTACCTTAATTCCTGAAGAATATTTTTGCTAGTTATAGAATTCTGGGCTGAGAGTTCTTTTCTTTTAGCACTTTAAAGATGTTGTTCTACATTTTTTTGGCCTACATGGATTCTCAGGAATAATTTGAAGTCTTTTGAATAGTTGTTCCCAAAGATAGTACATCATTTTTCTCTGGCTGATTTCAGGATTTTTACTTCATCTTAAAATTTTAGTAATTTGATTATTATATATACGGGCATGCTTGGGGAGTTTATTTTGTTTGAGATTTTCTGAGCTTACTGAATCAGTATGTTTATTCCTTTTGCCCAGTTTTTGAGATTTCTAGCCATTATTTTTCCAAAAAAATGTGTGTGTGTGTGTGTGTGTGTACCACACTCTTGGTCTTCTCCTTCTGGAACTCTGATGAGACAAGTATTAGATCTTTTGTATTGTCTCACAGGTCATTGAGGCTTTGTCCATTTTTTTTTTTCCATCTTTTTTCCTCTCTGTTGCTCAGATTGAATAATTTCTATCTATATTCTATTTCTATCTATATTCATGTTTATTCTTTCCTATTATCTCCACCCTGCTATTGAGCCCATCTTATGAGTTTTATTTTCATTTCAGTTATTGCAGTTTTAACATTTCCAGTTGGTTCTTCTTAGACTCTTATTCGTTTACTGACAATTTCTATTTTTCCATTCATTTCAAGAGTATTTGCCCTGACTTATTAGAGAATTTTATAATAGCTGCTTAAAGTCTTTTTCAGATAATTCTAACGTCTGCATCATCTTGGAATTGGTGTCTGTTGATTGCCTTTTCCCAAGTGAATTGAGATTTTCATGGCTCTTCATAGACCATGTAATTTTGTATTGTGTCCTGGGCATTTTGAACATCATATTATTAGGCTTTGAGTCTCATATGAATCATATGGAGATTGTTGATATTTTTGTTTTAGCAGTCAATCAACCTGGTTAGATTTCAGGATGCAAATTTCTACCAACCTTTTGTGGGTTATGGCTTCAATGTTAGCTCTATTGTCAAAGTATTTTGAAACCTCGCTGGTTAACATAGTTTTAAAAACTCTTCTAAGCACATAGCTAAGCTGACAAGAAAGTAAGGAAATCCTCAGAAATAAACAAGAAGTCATGAGTCTGGAGAGGCAAGCAATAACAATCTCTGGTATTCTACAGATGTTAATGGGCCATTTTTTTTTGGTGGTGGGGGAGCAGCCAAGACTATTGCCTGTACTAGGGGAGAAGTCAGACTGGAAAGTGCCCTCTCCTCACATAATGCCTAGATTACTCACCCCAAAAGAGTACCTTTACTTAAAGAATGAACTAAAAATAGAATCAAACAAAAGCAAAAGTCAAAAAATCAAAAGTTGTACCAAAAATGGAAACAGTCTCTTATGAGAATTCCTAATCGATGGCCAGCCCTTATGTAGATTTGTTGTTGAATTTATACTATACGCACAGTTCCCAAATTCCCACGTTTAAGGTGGCCTTAGATTAGTAGTGTCCTAAAGAGTTGGATACAAATATTCTCTGGAAAAGCTCACTTTATACCCAGTCCTTAAGAAAGTCCCACAAAGTTGCAATAAACATAAATTCACAACAAAAATAATTGATTTATTTTAGAATTCAAGTTAAATATGCACCCTTAGGTTTATAGAGTAACCAGTATGAGAATATAAATAGAATGTATAACTTCAAAATGAGTGGAAAGGAAAATTTTGGAGTGCAAGAAAAAATCATTTCAAAAGATGGCAAGAGAGAAAAAAAGAAATACAGAAAATGTGAAGCAAATAGAAAGTACAAGATAAAATGGTAGAAATAAGTCCTAATTTATTAGTAATCAACAAATAATATAAATGGACTAAATTAACCAGTTAAAAGATAAAGGTTATCATATTGAAATAAAATTCCAGCTATATCCCTTTACAAGTGGTGTACCTAAAACACAAGAACACAACAAGATAGAAAGTAAAAGAATAATAAGAGACATATCAGTTGTGGTGATTGTGAAGTATATCTGCAAATTATTAGACACTCTTCTCTTCAAAAATGGAGTCTAATTCCTCTCCTCTTGAATCTGGGCTGGTCTAACGAATATCGTATGGTAGAACTGATGCTATGTGGCTTCTAAGATTAGATCATGAGAATATTGTTCTACTTGACCCTCTGTCTTGAATCACTATCTCTGGGGGAATTCAACCACTATGTCATGAGAACATGCAAGTAGGCTATGAAGGAGCCCCTTGTGGGCAGAAACTGAAACCTCCCGCCAACAACTATCTAGCCTTATGAGTGAGTCATGTTGGATGCAGATCCTCCAGCCCCAGTCTTGCCTTCAAATGACTGTATCCTCAGCCAATATCTTGACTTCAACCCAGGCCAGAACTGTGCAGCTAAGTCTCTCCAGAATTCTTGATGCACAGTATCTGAGAGGATAATAAATGTGAATTATTGTTTTAAGCCACTACCTTTGGGGCAATTTGTTAGGGGGCAAAAACTAATATATTAGACAAATACTATAAAAATGTAGCTGGTGTAGCATTATTATTACTTGACAAAATAGTATTACCACAAATAAAGAGGATAACTACATATTGATGAGAGATTTGTGTTCACACGAAAGAAATGGAAGTTATAGACTTGTACGCACTTAATAATGTAACTTCAAAATACATAAAGCAAAAAATTGACAGAAATATAAGAAATTTAAAAATCCATTATAGTAGGAGATTTTACCATACCTCCACCTATAATTTATGTATCGAAGAGCAAAAAGTCAATGGGATATAGAGGATTTAAAAACGTAGTTAACACACTCAATCTAATAAGCACTGCACCCAACAATTGGGGTAATACTTGTTCTATTTAAGCACATATGGAACATTTACAAAAATTTGACCATGTACCAGGATAAAACAAGTCTACATATTTAAAAGAGTTGTTATCATAAAATCTGTGAGGAAATACTGAAGAATATACAGTAATTCAATACTTCTGTGTCACTGGATAGTACATCTCTCTGAAGAGAGAGAGACACAGAGAGAGGGAGGGAAGGAGAGAGCATGTAAGCAAGTTAGGCAACACTTTAATTTACATGACTCCATTTAAGTACAAACATCTAACAAACAAATGTTTTGAAAAACAGCTATTCCAATCACTCTGCTAGTGCCTAAAAACTTTCCCACCGTATTCCCTCTTTAGCATCAACAGCATTTGTTAAAATGTCAGCTTTATCTGGGAGGACTAACCCACAGGGATATCAATCTTTAGACTCTTTAGACTCTTTTTTTTTTTTTCGCCTAGCCAGGCCGCTTTCAGGACTTTGAGGGACTGTAATGGGAAATAAAGAGAGAAACATTTTAACTGGGGCAAAGAGGAGATAATTGGCATAGATCCAAAGCATGGGATATTGCTAAATCAGAGTGCAGTTCTGCAAAAAGAGCCTTTTATAGCACTAAGGACGTGTGGCACTTGGATAGGAGGGTACAAAAAAGGGGAGGAAGGCACAGTACATTTCACTGTCTGCATGTTCCCACCTAATTGCTAAGCCAATCTGAACTCGGTTTGCAAACATATAAGAAGCCTCATCTGCATAAGGAGATGGAATGGCTGAGGCTTCTCTAATCACCAGGTCATTTGCCCAGTCCCTGTGAATGAACTTAACTGCATCCCTTCTTTCTGTTCTTGTTTAAGATAAAGCTCTTCCCTGAACCACTTTTTTCTGCAGGCTTCTTCTTTCTCCACTCTTGCCAGCCTCTGGGGATATAACTTGTTGCTTATTTTCCATTTATTGGCTGGGGTTTAGTGTCGGTCTAGATAAATGTACTTCAAAGAATGCCCCTGGAAAATTCAGCTTTTGTGTTCCTGATTGGCATTATGTTTCATTGACCCATGTTTTTCAGGACACCTTAGTGTTGAATTGTTGATCACCAGCCTTGGAAGAGAACCCAAGAGTTCAGTAAACCCCCTCAGGCTTGGTCTATTTGTTCTTACTTTTTCAACTTCCATGAAGGTCATTGTTGAGACTTTATTATATCTTACAGCTTATCTACCCATAAAATAATTTTTTTTAAAAAAGAAGTAAAAGACAAATTTACCTCTTTTAATTTTACCGGGTAAAATCCAAACAATCCCAAGGCTGCCTGTGGCCAAGTCTCATATTAACATAACAATTAAAATAATATTGTCAAGGAAGCAAAAAGAAACAAAAATAATTTCAGTAGAATTTGCATCTCTTTAAGACCACTAAGAATTCAATTCACATCCCACAATGAGTCTTCTTTAAAGTATCTTTTTTTTTACTGAAAATGGGGGCCAACTTGCTTTAACTATACTCAGTTAGTTGTCTGGTTGCAAAAGTAGTTAGATAATGCATTACTAAAACCCACCCTATAGGTAACATCTCTGAGGCTTGGGTCAGCATGGTAACAGTGGGGTGCTTGAGTTTTTCAGGAACTGAGAGTCAACGCCTTGTCCAGTTCAGGCTGGTTAAGACCATTGACTCATCAAGTGGGCCTGTGAGGATGACTGATAGGTAACCCTTTGACCTCAAGGAGCTGAAAACTCCACCTCACATCATGGTAACACCACCATTTTGTGAACACACTTCCCATGAAGAGCTATGAAGCCGCACTACCCTTGTGCAGATCATCGGTTACCTCACCTCCAATCATCTATTCCCACTTAGACCACCCTGCCTTCTTATCCCATAAATATCCCTAATCTCCATTTTTTGGGGAAGCAGATTTGAGATCGGTTCTCCTGCCTCCTCACTTGGCTGCCTTGTGATTAAATCCTTTCTCTTTGCAAACTTGTCATCTTGGTGGTTGGCATAATCGTGCAGTGGGCAAAATGAACCTGGTTCAGTAACATTACTTGTCGCCTTTCATTTTCTTTCCTTCCCACACCTGTTTCTGAGCTTTTCTATTCTCCTTCATGAGCAAAATGACTTTCTATCTCACTGACAAAAGCGACTGTTGGGACTCCCATTTCTACTCTCACCACCAGCACCACACCCAAATACTCTAGGACCACAGGAGACCCAGCCCTCCCTGCCTTCAAAAGACCCTTTATCTTCACAGAATGTTTGTGGAGCCTCTGAGGAAGTATAGGTCTCCCTCTTTGACTGCTTTTCTCATAATAAATTTTTCCATGAACCTGGCAGCCAGTACTAGCATTTTCTCAAGTTTGTCATAAACTAATAACCACAGACAAAAATTAATGTAAAACAACATTTCAAGTAGTGGGAAGCAGGCTGTGGCAGAGCAGAAGAACTGGAATTTGCAGTGATTTTGAGAAGAAAAAGATCTGGAAGAAGGATAAGCCATATATCTATCACACCCACAAACACCTCCAAACAGAAGCAAGCCACCAATATTTAACAAGTGCAGAGGAAAACTGTAAAAAAGGAGATTAGGAATCTATAATCCAAAACAAGGAACAATCTGTGACATATCAATACAAATATATCCATGCTAACCCCATTTAGCTGAAATTGTCCACTAAAGATACGCAATTTTTTATGTTGGAAATAGAATGTGTAATTTAGGTCTAAAAAGATGCCATAAGACAAGAAGAAGTCAACCTGTTCAAGGCCAAGCCCCTTTCCTGCCTTCTCATCCCTCTTTTATCCTTTATCTTTAACCACCTTTTCATGCATCCTTCTTCTCAGCCTATAGAATGGCTCCAGTCTCTCCCATCCTAAGGAAAATATCCTTTGGCTCTTCATCTCTCCCATTTCTATTAAAACTAAGCTTCTTTGAAAAGCAGTTCATACTCACTTCTTATTCACAGTTCACTCCTCCATGCATTGTAGCTTTGCAAAAGTCATCAAGGAAACCTTTGTTATTAGGCACCATGCATACATCTCAGTATTTATCCTACTTGGCGTTTATTTGATTTGTCAATGACTTTGTCCTTCTTGTTATTCTACTTGGGAAGTAGACATCTGGGAGATGTCCATGATAGTGCCATCTCTCTCAACCTTTCTGGTTTGGTTGCCTCTGTGGACCTTCCTTCCTCTGCCCACCCCTTGATGCTGAAGTTCTCTCCTTGAGTTGCTGCTCGTATTATTTTATGGACTTGCCTTACTTTAGTAACTAATGACTAATTGTTTCCATACTTTTGTCAAAGTGATCTTTCTAAAATTTGAGTTTGAGCATATTTCCCTCCTGCTTAATCCCACCATTCATTCCTTGCTAGCTATAGGAAAAGTTGAAATTTCTTATCATGACTTACAAGGTCCTCCTTGTTCTTGAAGTAGCAACCTACTTTTTTCAATGAATGTTCAGTGAGTGAATGGATGGATGACTCACAAATCTGTGTCTCTAGGCCTGAACTTTTCCTTGAGTTTTAAACTTGTAGCCCCAGAGATTGCTGAACAGCTCAGTTAGACGTTCCACAGGACCCTCAAACTCGTAATACCACAAACAGAACTCATCTCAGCCTCACTTCTTTTGCTGTATTATCCAGATTACCATCATCAGAAACTTGACAATCATTCTTTACATTTATTCATTTTCTACGTCACTGAATCTTACTGAATCATTTCCCAAACGTTCCTTGAATTTGTTCCTACCTCTCCAACACTGTAATTCACAGTCTTATCTTGTTTCACCTAAACTATAACAATAGCCCGCATCTGATTGCCTTAATTCCAATCTTGCCTCTCCCTTACCTCACATCCTCTACACTGTCATCAAAAGGATCCATCGAAAACCTTTTTAATTTCCTTTGCTTAAAATCTTTCAGGTCTCTTTATAGGATAAAATGCAAGCTTCATTGTGCAACATAAAAGTCATCTATGATCTGGCTCTTCTCCGTATGTCCAAACTCACCTATTTTCTGTCTCAACATCCAACAATATAGCACAATATAGCACTGAATTTACTGTGTTATCTCATAGTTTGAAACATTTGCTCCTGTTGTTTCCTGCTCTGGGCCAGACTTCCACCTCTTCTTCACTCATTGAACTGCTACTTGTCCTGCAAGATTTGTATCAGGTGTAACTTTCACCAGCAAGCCTTCTCTGATCCTCTTGGTTTGGCTAGACACTATGTCTTTACTGTGTTCTGGGAGGCAGAAATGCCTATTGGTTGATGCTCAACCTGCCTAGGTGCTGAGCCCAGAATCACAGCTCACTAGCTCTACAACTTTGGGCAAGTGACTTAACTAATCTCTCTCTGCCTCAGAAATTACTCAATAAATGTTATCACCAGTAGCCCTCCTCTCCAGTGTAAATGCACAGCCCACCTCCTGTCCTCAGGAGTCTCTAGGAAGCGTTTAGAAGGACTTCACTGTGTTCTGGATCAATTACCGTCTTGAAAAGCCAGAACTGTCTGAATGAGGAAGCAATGTGAATTACCCTTTCCTTGTTCTTACAACCACCTAAGTATTTTGCAACTAGCTAAGTTTTCTGAGGGTTGAGGGGGAGGTGGGTGCAGGGACTCATTCTTCCCATTTCTTTGCTTTATTAGCCTTGAATATGTTTATCCAGGCGGGATCTCCTACTCCTTTCCATGGGGGAGAGCTGGTGACTTCATATGTTTATGTGACCTGAAATGTCATTTATCCTATATAACATTATTATTTGGACTTTTTAGTAAAAATGACCAAAGGAAGAAGCTAAAACATAAAATCTATTTATGTTGAGACCAAAGACTTAAAAAAAAAATCTCTGTAACAGCTATATTAATTTGATTTGTTTCAGCAGTTGAATCCAAGGCTTGTTTGTGTTTTTTTCTGAAAAGTCTTTCATCTTCCATGTTTCAAATCCTCCCCCAAATAAATTCTTTAGTAGAAAGGGCTTAAACAAACCTAAGTTTTTATGTACAAGCCATAAGAAAGCCAGAGCCATTGGAGATTGGACCTAGAAACTAAAACACCCGTTATGTCATTGCATCCAACCCCTGCCAGTGTAAAATTAATATTCAGAGAGATTTTCCAGCCCTCACTCCCGATCTTTTTTCTTTTTTTCAGATCCATTTTTAATGACCCAAATTATGGGATTTGGATAACTTCCTTTGGCAGCTCTTTTCAGAATATAGTCAACTTCACCATTAGGCAACATCTGATATTTAAACTAATTGAATTGTTTTGTCAGCTTCATTTCAATTTTCTGGGTCACATTGTACCAATTGAAGTCTAGCTAGATATTTGAGCTCTTAAGTCTGAAAATTCCTCAATCACATTATATTCCATGCATTAACTCTCCTGTTTTGAATTTGATGGTGCCATGTTAAACCATGGCAATTTGAGATGTTTGGGAATGAGTGGTTTTGGACAGCTGGCCCTTCTAGCATCAGTCTTTCTTTATTTGTACATTTACATCACACATTTTATATAAAAGACATTCTAAAATATGATAGATACACGCTGCCGTAACATTTTTTTAGATTGACATAAAATTCACATAACATAGAATTATCCATTTTAAAGTGTACAATTCAATGGCATTTGGTATGTTCACAATGTTGTTCAACCATCACCTCTATGTAGTTGCAAAACATTTTCATCACCCTAAAAGGAAGTCCCATATCCATTAACGGTCCCTCCCCATTCCACTTTCCCTTCTTTCCTTCCTTCCTTTTTTGTGTCTTCATTTCACTTTTTTTCTCAAATTTTAACTAAATTATCCTATTCAAAATTAGATTTAAAAAAGGAAATAGATGCTGTTCGAATCTTTGGGCAATATTTTGGACAATTTCGTTGACAGAGAATATCTGCTCAAGACATACGCTTTATATTGTTGAATATTCTAGAGTGGTGGTTCTCATTGTCATAAGGGGTGATTTTTGCCATTGTCCCCTCCCTCCACCAATCAACATTTGACCACGTTTGGAGACATTTTTGGTTGTCACAACTGGGTAGGGGGGCCCTACTGCCATGCAGTGGGTAGAAGACAGGGATGCTGCTAAACATCCTACAATGCACAGGACAGCCCCCCAAACAAAGAGTTATCAAGTCCAAATGTCAAAGCTACTGAGGTTGAGAAACTCTGTTTTAGAGATTTCTTAAACTATTCCTGGATCTTCACTTTAGGCATAGAGAATACGAAGTGAACTTGGGAGGTTTAAATGGTCATCATAGCTAACATTTATTGAGCACTTGGCATGTTGCAGGTATTGTTCTAAATACTTATAATTCTCATAAATATCCTATGACGCAAACACAATTTGCTCCATGTTACAGATGAGAAAACTAAAGAAACAAGAATTAAGTAACTCACCCAAGAACAGTTAAGTATTAACAATTGTAGTCTAGGAAGAATTGTGGACCTAGGAACTCCCCACTTTTACCTATTGTGCTATGTTGCCCCTTTTTGTAACTAACACAAGATTCCAGCTTAATGAGGGTAGGGGGACACGAAGGGGAGGGTCTAGAAAGGGGAGTTTGTCTGAATTGCCACCTCTAGTTCTGAAATTCATTGTCTTAGAAGGACAAAATTACCTTTTTTTTTTTTTTTTTTTGTGAGGAGATCAGCCCTGAGCTAACATCCGCCAATCCTCCTCTTTCTTTGCTGAGGAAGACGGCCCTGGGCTAACATCGGTGCCTATCTTCCTCCACTTTATATGGGACGCCGCCACAGCATGGCTTACCAAGCAGTGCGTCGGTGCGCGCCCGGGATCCGAACCAGCGAATCCCGGGCCGCCGCAGCGGAGCGCGCGCACTTAACCGCAAGCGCCACCGGGCCGGCCCCAAAATTACCTTTTTAACCATAGTATTTGTGGAAATATTCAAAGTTATAGGTCTGATGTATATTTTGAACACAGAATTCTTCTGATTACTGTTAATTTAGAGGTATATAATACCATCTAAAGGAGAATATTTTAGACCACAGGAAGAAAATTAATGCAAATATCTCTTCCCAAACCCTGAAATTTTCACCATGAAAAATGGAAATGGTTGTGGATCGTGAATTCTTTTCTATTGTTACCCACAATGGTTTTGATAATTGCACAAGAACCACAATGTGTTTTCATACTGCTCTTAGGAACTTTAAGACCCATGAGGAAAAGGAAAAAATCCTCAAGTTGGAAGGACAATTCCTGTTTCCACCATCTCTCTCTCTAACAGGCCAGCAGGACTATTGCTCAGTGTCTGTCTTAGGTTAAAGGGCAAGTTCCCACATAAGGAAAGGCAAGTCCATTGTTTTTGGCT
Source organism: Diceros bicornis minor (assembly GCF_020826845.1). NCBI lineage: Eukaryota > Metazoa > Chordata > Mammalia > Perissodactyla > Rhinocerotidae > Diceros > Diceros bicornis. The sequence continues at coordinate 6,434,652 of NC_080776.1, read as the reverse complement.
CAGTGTCTAAGAATATGGATCCTCAAGAGCTCAACATAAGAAAAACACTCTTCAGTAGTGAAGCAGAATGATACGAGACTTTGCTTTCAAAAAGACTACTTTGACTGTTTTGATATTCCTGAGCTGAATCCATTGTTTTCCTGTGTGGTTATCCTCAGAGAAAAAGAAATGACGTCCATGGAGATGGAAAGGTTGGAAGAGTGGGTGAGTGGTGGGGAAATGGGATGGGACGTGAATACCACCACAACAAATCTGGTCCTAATTACTTCCTATGAATTCTAGGAAGCAGCTCCGGTTATCATCAATATGGAACTCTGGACGCAACCATTTGACACCAGAATCGCGTCTGTTTCCTTAAACAAGTCAACTCGCATTTCTCTGATTCCCTTTGAGTCATTTCTGCTGAAAAAGACCCAGAATTTGATGTAAAACAAAGACACTTTTTTCCTGAAACAGCACATGGAAACTTGAACAGATAAAAAAATACAGCCGATTCAATTTCCCTCAGTCACTTTAGAAATAAGATAAAAAAAATGAAATAAAGCAAAGAAAGCAAAACCCAACTCCCGCCTCAAAATCACTCATCCGCTCTTCCGCCCAGAGCTGTCATAGTCAATGCTTAAACTAAAAGGTGGAAAATACAGTTCAAAGTCCATCGGGTTTCTAAATCACACCCACCTCCAGCGTGGATATAAAAACTGATAACAGCCAACAACCGGGAACCTATCTGCAGCTGTTTAACTTCGTTGGCTTCAAATTAGTGATTTCGCAGCAAAGTCAGATCTTCCCCATGGCTATCCATGTCCAATTTCCTGCCCTGTCCACAGCACCTCGAGGTTCTCTTAAAAATAGCAATAAAGATGTATCCTTGACACTAGGAGGGAGGGTGAACACAATCGCTTTTCCGAGAGCTGATTATACCATTAGATTAACTTCAGGCAGGATTACAACGGATTTCATCTAGCCCAGTCCCCCCGCCCACCCCCTCCCCACCCTGTCTCCTCTCTTTTTCTCTTTTTAACATGTTCCTATTTCTAGGCATAATAAAAAATTGCAGATAATTCAGCAAATCATTATTCTGGAGCACTAAACACCGCTAACATGGAGGGTGTGGAGTGATAAAGGACTTAGAAGACAAAATAAAAAGGCACCCATATATATGGCGTTCATTAATTTAGGGAACCACTGAGCAGTATGAACTGCATCATTCTTACTACCATCCCTTCTGCATGTTTCATAGCCTATTGTGTGGGTAGGTTCCTCTAATGATATAAAAAGAAAATTGAACTATATTTGTGTTTTATTCATTAACATTTTTTTTCAAGATTCATATACGCCCTAAGTCATTTTTTAAAAAAGTTTAACTCACCCCACAAATGAACCTTTCTCTTGTGCTTAAGATTTTATCAAAGATAGATGAGATATTGAACAATAATTAGTCATTAGAACAGCATTGTCATTGTGGTGAGAAAGAGAAGAATGGTGTGAAGGTGAAGGAGAGTCTACTGATTTTTAACTATTTAAGGCTTTTAAACTAAAGGCACATTGTTTAAGATTTGCAAATAGATTTGGAAAGTATTTATGAGGGAACCCTTTGAACATAAGGTGATGTTTTGGCCATTCAGCCAGGATCTGGAAACCCTTCCCAGTGACTGCCAGTCTGGGAACAGGTTTGGCAGGATTCTGAACAGCCCCCTCTGCTCTCCACCTCAGAGGCCACGGATCTGGCTCAGAGCTAGGTCTGCCTGGTCAGGTCTGAGATGTCAGGGGTTACCTGGAGAAGGACAGAGGGTTTCACACAAAACTGGACCCTATCTCTGATCCACAAATGACCAAATGACCTCCTCCAAAGAAAGAAGACAAAGGAAAGTCTCAAGGAACTAAGGCACCTCATGGGGGCAGTGACTTTGTATCTCTTGTTAATTACTACTGCAGCCTCAATAGCAAGGACAGCGCCTAGTACACAGTAGGCATACCATAAATATTTGCGAAATAAACTTAATCCTCAAAATAATACCAAGAGGAATGAATTGACTCCAAATTACTGAGGAAGCTCAGAAAGGTTAGTGGAAGAAGTGGAATTTGAACCTAGCTCTAGATCTTTCTACTCGATGACATGACTTGTTAGAAAGCCCTCTCCCTCCCCAAAATTAATTCATTTCAAGAGACCTCTTCAATATAGATATTTTTCTTTGTCACAGCTTAAGTGGTCTCCAGGCAAAAATTTGTAGAAAGTCTACCATAAGCTAAAGTAGCCAACCAAATAATTTAGGTTTTAATAGATACTTTAGAAAGCATGCAGCCCAACTTCCCACTCAATGGGGAAGCAAAGGGATATTACTTTCCACGATGCCTGGTACATGTTTAAGTGCTTAATAAGCATTACTTTCCTGCAATGCAAGAAGCTTGGAAGCCTTGGCCAGAACGCTTTCACTAACCATATTACAACTTTATGAGAGGTCCTTCACCTCTAATAATGAACAGTTCCCCAGTAAAATGTAAACAATATGAAATCAGTGACTATGTTTTGTTCAATGCTGTATGCCTAATGCCAGAATAGTGCCTTATAGTTATATGGCAGATGCTAAGAAAAACAAAAAAATCTATGTTTCGAATATAGGGATGAATGCATGAATAATTGTTGGAAAGGTGCTAGAAATAGGAGTTGCTAAAAAAAATAGATTAGGAATTCAGAGGAAGAGATGATACCCCAGCACAGAGGTGGCCCTTGGTTTGAAGTCACGTGACACTATGGTAGATGAATAGTTCTCAAGCTGTGGCCTGGGCCCTCCATGAGAGTGCCCGCGGTCTAGTCCAAATGACAAGTGTAAGATGAGGGTAAATCTGGATGAAATTTACAGGCAGCATAAGGAAAGGTTGGTAAACTCACCAACCACAAGATGGATTGTGGTCTCCCTCCCTCTCTTCCTATTTTTCTTCCTCTACCTCCCCTCCCCACCCCACAGAAAGCCCTGATTTATAGCCAATCGTCCTTATCTCTGCAGCATGAAGTCACACAAAATCAGGTCATTAAGAAATCTAGAAGATGAAAATTGAGAAGAAAAATCTATTTGAATTGGCCGTATGCCTAGGTGGGATTTGGTGTTTTTTGGCTGCTGATTCTTAAATGAGGAAACAAAACGGGGGAAATCTAAAACATTTAATACCTTTGCTTTTTAAAAAGAGATCACATAGCTTTGTGTTATCTCCTATAACCTTTATAAATCCTTCACTGAGGGCAAGTCTCCTACGAAATCTCTGAAAAACATTATATCACCTAATACTACCCCGAGGTTTCGTAATTAAAGAGGAGCATCCTTCTAGCGGTGGTACACGCCAAGCCCACCCCCGCCGTGATGCTTCTTGTATTTGTCCACAAAAGATTGGTTGTGTCCCTCGGGTGTTTGTTGATCAAAGTTCCAGTCATGCTGCTGAAAGGGTGTTCTGTTCTGTTTTCAAAGTGATTATTAAGCCACTTGAAAAACACTTTAACTTGGGGGTTTGCCTCACTCTATTTGAGTCCAAATTTCACAACAATATAATGAAGCAAGCCCTGTGGCACTGTTTATGTCATCTTAATTTATCAGGAAACCACAACCTTACACATCTTTTCCAAGCGTCATTTTCTTCCCTCCACTATGGCTATGTCCTGTACTGTCTGGCTATTTTCTGGCATAGCCCAGGTTCTAGGACTGAAGACTTACTGCATCAATCCTACAAGGCTTCCAATCTCCCTTACAGCTTTTCAAACTAGCCTGCCTCCTATTCCTGCTGTCAAGTTTCAAACACTTCTATACTCTTCTAGTAATCAAAGTTTTATTGTAAAAACCTATTTGAATCCCTAAAGAGCTCTGAAATATTCGTATCATTTTTCTGTCTGCTTCAATGGGCATTTTGTGTGAATTGTAAACTTGGGAAACATAAAAAGAAAAAATTAAAAAGAAATATGTAGACTGTAAGAATCAGTAAGAAAACCATGAAAAATGTTTCAGTGAGTAAACCATGAATAAAGAACACATTTAACCCATCTAATGTTTTCTTTATGATTTGCTCCTGTTGGAATGACTCAACATTTATTTAGACTTTAGACATGATCTTCCCATTGGTTAAGCACTTGACTATTTTACTTTAGAATTATGTGAACAATTTTAAAAAATACTTAATTATGTTAAAAATATATTTAAAAAGATATCACCAGTCATTTCTTTCAGGACCATCAATTCCCCAAATTTTCAGACTATTTGTGGCCCACTAAATGCAAAGGGCCTTAATTTCCATTCATGATTTTGTATAACCATCTTTTTTTCACATTTCTGAATAATATAATTTCAGATATTTAATTTTTCTGACATACTTCATAAAAATGAATTTAGAAATTTCCAGATTATTGTTCTTAGCTAACTTCTATTAGTGATAAAAGACTGCAACTGTCCACATTGTAATGACTGAGAACAGAAATAATATCTACTCTACACAATATTTTAAAGAACAGTTATTAAGCACATAATGAAGCAAAAAGAGAGCCAGGCTGTGTTGCTGAAGATTGGCATCTTCTGTGTGATCCTGGGAAAGTCACCCGACCTCTCTGGGCTTTGGTAAGATTGCAGAGGATAGACTCAAAACTGGGGTCATTCACTTCCTTTCACTTTTTGCCGTACTTGCATAAAAACGGTCTACTTAATAATTTTTTTTTCAAATCAACTTTGGGAAACATCAAGCTAGATGAGTTTTAATGTTCATTACTTCTTTAAATCTTTGGTTTTTCTCATTTTAAAATCCCTTCCTATGGAGCTGTGAGGCGTATTTAATGAAAAACCAGTTTTTCTTCCTAGCGTTGACTTGAAAAGGTCAACAACCTACTCTTGCATAATCAAGAGCCATTTTTTCGTAGTATTTGTCTCATACTCAGAGAATATAGATGTTAAGTGCCAGAATGAAACGAGTTGTAGACCAAAGTGAAAACTTTTGTCCTTTTGTCTATTCAGAAAAACCACATATTCTTTAGCTGATTGATTTCTATGAATTCAGATTAGTTTTATTCCTGTCTTCATGTTGAGTTTAATCTTACTTAGCTTAGAAGTGTAGTTCCACAGCTCTACATTTTCTTGATGTTATTTGTGGCTCATAGCCCCTCAAATTTCTTTCTTATGATGTCTCAAATTCTTACAATTTCTGAACACTTTCTTAATGTTTGAATTTGAATGTTGACTTGTTTCTGTGAAGAAAGGAAGTAATCACTACGAGTCCTCACATATATTTTTAAAAGAAACCTGGAAGTTGCCAAAGGAAATTATGAGAACACTGAAAAGCCAGGGAGATATCCTAGAGGAAGCCAAAATATAAAAAGGAAGGGATAAGAAAACCTCAGACATTCCATGAGTTTTGCACGACACCCAAGAGTCATATTTTTTTCATTTTGGCTAACCCATCTATTATTTTGATTTATTAATTTTTTTTGGCAACATTGTTAACCTGCTTCTTTCATATAAACTTACAGCTTTAGCCCTTTCTGGAAATAGAAGCTTTCTCTAATTTCCCTTAAAACATGAGTCACTGGATGAAAGTAAAGCAGCATAGAACAGGAGAGAGGAAAGAGGTGGGAGTGATAACGGTGCTAATAGTCACGTGCACAGCATGCCCGTGGGGGTAAGCCATGTTGATGGGCTCATGGTAGTGATGACAATCCGCCTCACCAGCAGTCAAGTTCTACTATTTGAGTTCACTGATGTAAATTGGTGGTGGATTTGTCCTATGTAACACCCATTCTCATGTCTCGGCCCTTCTGGGAAGAAAGGGTACACGCTGAAAATGTCCTCTGTTCAGTTGTTAGTAAAACAGTCCTTTTACAACTGAATTTCATGGCAATTTTAGGAGTGGAAAAAGAAAGAAGTGGTACTATCAAGACATTGTATAAACAGAAGTTATTATGCAGTCTCTGTGTGTGTGTATGTGTGTGTGTGTGTGTGTGAGAGAGAGAGAGACAGAGAGATGAGACAGAGAAAGGAAGAGAGAAAGGCAGGGAATCAGAGGATGCAAACTACTCTAACAGAGGCTGTCTTCATTAGAATGGAGTGGGACCTTGGCATGGATATTTTTTTAAAAACCCCAAGATGATTTTAATGTATAATTAAGTTTGGGAACCATAGATATAGAATTAAGGGCTGATTCTTAGCTGTTTATTTTAGTGTTAGCCATAGTTATTAAAGCATAGGTTTTTAAATAAGTGGGGTGTTATGTCACTATTTTTTAACTACTTTCAACCTGTTCCACAAACAATAGGATATAATGGCTCTATCAATTTAGGTCATTATTTTTTAAAAGAAGATATCAATAAACAACCCCAAGCTACCCTATCTTCTAATTCTGTCGAATCCTATACACTGTTTTCTTCCTCCAAATGAGTTTAGCCTTCTGGGTTGACAGTATCTAAGAGAAAAATAAACCTATTTACAGGAGAGAGCAGTATTACAAAGAAAATGGAAATTCTATTTTATATTCTGGGTAAATTAATTAATTAACTTGAAGTATGGCTAAGTGCCTTACTTGATAAAGGGTATCTCCCAAATGCTAATACAAACATAATATTTAATAATAAAATATAAGAAATGTTTGCTTTAAATTCAGCAATAAGACAAGGATGCTTGCTGTTGATGCTTCCATTAAACATTGCTTAGAGAGCATAGTCATCAGAGTCAGGCCAGAAGAACAAGTTATAAGTAACAGAAAGAAAGAAATAAAACTGCCAGTATTCATAGATGATAAATGCAGAAGACCCATGATGATCTGCTGACACATTATTAGAATTAATTACAGAGTACAACAAAGTTGCAGGATATAGTATCAACATACAAAAAACCATTGCCGCCTTCTATATTTGTGACAAACAGGGAAAATCTAATTTATAAAAATTGACATTTACATAGCTGCAAAACCCAAAAAAACTTATGAACAAATCTAACAAAATTTGGACTAGAAATTTATGAATAAACTTACCAAACTTTACTTAAAGACAATTACAAAGACCTCAATAAATAGAGAAAAAACATTTATAGGAACATACCATATTACGAAGATATTGTTTCTTCTCACATTAATCCAAAAATTCAACACATTCTCAATTAAAATTCAGTAAAGAGTATGTGAGAACTCAATTCTAAGATATATATAAAATAACAAAGGTACAATGAAAGTCAAGCCAATTTTGAAGAAGATCATGTTAGAGGGACTTGTCTTAATATAAATAAAAAATTATTATAAAGGTTTGGTAATTAAAATGGTGTGGTACCGTCCAAGGAGAGACAAATACACTAATAGAGCAGAATAAAACTATATGACAAAGGTGGCATTGCTAATTAGTGGTAAAAGATATAGTATTCAGTGCATGATACCAAGATAACTGGTTGTCCATAAGGAACAAAATAAAATTGAATCTTTACTATCCATGGAAATCAATTGCAGATAGATTAAATGTTAAAAGCAAAACTCTAAAACTTTCAGAAGAAAAGAGAATATCTTTATAACTTTAGGGAAAAAAATGAATTTTTAAACCACAGAAAGCTCCAATAGTAAAGGAAAAAGTTGATAAATTGATTATATGAAATGTTTTTTAAACTTTCTGTACATTGAAAGACTGATAAAGGATAGAGACAGGCACAGACTTTGAAAGTATATTTGCGATGCACATAATTAACAAAAAATTAGTATTTAGAATATATAAACTGAATATATTACAGTCAATGAGATAGAAAAAGGTTAGAAAAAAGACATGAACAGGTAATTCACAGAAGAGGACAACCGAATGGACATTAAACATACAAAAATATTCTCAACTTATTACAAATCAGGAAAACACAGATGACACTGCTTCACGCCCATCAAGATTGGCAAAAATTTTTTGACAATACAAAATGTGGCATGTAGAGCTGCTCTTAAATATCCTGCAACACACAGGACAACTCCTCACAACAAAAAATTCTCTTGCCCAAATGTCAATAATGCTGAGGTTGAGAAATCCTGAATTAGAGCTTCAATCAACATAGATTATTATAATAAAGGTAAAGATAGTTTATCAGTTTTTCCTGTGACGTGCTTTGGGATCGTATTTAAGAAATTTTTGCCTAACCCAAAGTCTCTTATATTTTCTTCTGAACATCTTAGTTTTACATTTTTCCATTTCACTCAAAATATAGTTCAAATTATTTACCAATTTCCCTTGAGATTTTCATTTTCACCCATGGGTGAATTCAACTCATGGGTTTAATTTCCAAATATTTGGAGATTTTACAGATGTCTTTCTGTTTTGTTTTCAGTTTACTTTGGTTATGGTCAGAGAACATACTTAAAATGATTTAAATTCTTTTAAATTTGTTAAGGTTTGTTTTAAGTCCCAGGATATGGTCTATCTTAACAAACAGTTCATGTGTGAAAGAATGCATATTTTGCCATTGCTGGGTAGAGTGCTTGGTAATTGCGATTTAGACCAAATAGATAGATGATGTTGGGTCTTCTATACACTATATACTGGTTTTGTGTATATTTGTCCTTTTGATTGCTGAGAAAAGAGTATTGAAGTTTCCAAGTATAATTGTGGGTATGTCTATTTTTCCTTGCACTTCTATCCATTTTTGCTTTATGTATTGTAAAGTTCTGTTGTTAGGTGCATACACATTTAGGAACTGTTATGTCTTCTTGGTGAACTGAACATTTTGTCATTATTTAACAACTCTTTTTATCCCTGGAAATATTCTTTAGTCTGTAGTCTACTTTAATATTAATATAGCCCCTCCAGCTTTCTTTTAATTAACATTCATGTTGAATATCCTATTCCTTCCTTTTACTTTTAACTGATATGAATCATTATATTTAAAATGGGTTTCTGATAGATAGCATGTTTGTTTTTTTAAATCTAATCTGACAATCTGTGTCTTTTAATTCGTGTTTGAATCATTTATATTTAATATATTTATTGATATGATTGAATTTAAATCTACTCTGTGTTTGTTTTCTGTTTGTCTCCTGTGTTTTCTCTTCCTCTGTTCCCTTCTCCTGATTTCTTTCGGCTTACATGAATATTTTTTAGTATTCCATTTCAACTTATCAATTGAACTTCTGACTATATCTCTTTGTATTAATTTTTAGTCACTGTTCAAGGAATTACAATATACATACCTAATTTTCCAAAGTCTACTTAAAGTTAATATTTTACCATTTGGCGTAAAATGTAGAAGCCGCGCAACCATATAATTCCTTTAACCTCTTTTCTTTATGTTACAGTTTTTATATATACTACATCTACATACATTGAAAAAACCACTAAATGATGTATAACTTTAGCTTTCAACAGTAATACATGTTTAAATAATTAAAAGCAGAAAAATAGTCTATTTCCCAAGATATTTACCACTTAAGATGCTTTTATTTCATTCCTGAAGTTCCAAGCTTCCCTCTGTTATTATTATCTGCAGTCTGAAAAACTTCCTTTAAAATTTTTTTTTAAACATGTCTGCTGGTGATGAATTTTTAGTTTTCTTTCATCTGGGAAGGCCTGTTTTTGACTTAATTCCTGACAGTATTTTCATGGTTGATAGTTCTTTTCTTTCAACACTATAAGGATGTTGTTGCACACTCTTCTGGCCTCTAAGGTGTCTGGATGAGAAATAAGCCATCTTTCAAACAGTTTTCCCCATGTGTAAGGTGTCCTTCCCCACCCCCTGGCTGCCTTCAAATTTTGTTTTTTCTTTATTTTTTGTTTTTCAGAAGTTTAAATTTGATATGTCCCGGCATGATTTTCTATGATTTATCCTGTTTGGGATTTGCTGGGCTTCTGGAATCTGTAAATGTGTGTCTTTCACCATATTTCGGAAGTTCTTAGTCATTATTTATTTGATATTTTTTTTGCACCAATAGCTTTCTCTTTTCTAATTGGGACTTCAGTGATACAAATGTTAGATGTTTCCCAATGATTCCCGAGGCTGTGTTTATTTAAAAAAAATTTTTTTCCCCTCTCTGTTCTTAGGTAATTTGTATAAATTGGGTAATTTATATTGATTTACCTGTAAGTTCACTGACTGTTCCATCATCTCCTGTCCAGTGAATTGTTTAGTTCAGGTATTACGTTTTTCAGTTTTAAAATTTTCATTTGCTTCTTTTTTTTAAAGTTTCTATTTTTCTGCTGTGAGCTTCCACATACCTCATTAGTATTCACTTTTACCTTATGGGAAATGGTTATAATAATTGCTTAAAGCCTTTGTTTAATTTGTTTTTTAAGTTTTTATTTCTGAATCACGGATTCTACTATATTTTGAAAGTTTTTTTGAATCTCTTTTTAATTTTCTAGTGCACTTTTTTCAAGCAGCTAGTGTCCAAAAAAAAAAAAATCATTTTACTGTGACATTCTTGGACATTCTAGGGTCACACTGAGTAAAACAAACAGAACAATGCAGGCTGGCCTGGTTGCATAGTGGTTGAGTTCACGCGCTCCGTTTCGGCGGCCTGGGGTTTGCAGGTTTGGGTCCTGGGCACAGACCTGCTCGCCACTCATCAAGCCATGCTGTGGCAGCATCCCACATACAAAAAATACAGGAATATTGGCATGGATGTTAGCTCAGAGACAATCTTCCTCAAGCAAAAAGAGGAAGGTTGGCGACAGATGTTAGCTCAGGGCCAATCTTCCTCACCACAAACAAACAAACAAAAACAGAACAATGGTCTTGACTTCTATGTAGTTCCCAAATTATATTCTCAGATCTGTATGTTAATTTGTATTTCTACTCCAGAACATCAGTTGCTTATTCTTTTATCACCATGAACCCCCAGAGTAGGACTGTTTATTTCTTCTTCTTTCTTTTTTTTGTTTCTTTTTTCTTTTTTGTGAGGAAGATCAGCCCTGAGCTAACATCCATGCCAGTCCTCCTCTTTTGCTGAGGAAGACTGGCTCTGAGTTAACATCTATTGCCAATCCTCCTCCTTTTTTTCCCCAAAGCCCCAGTAGATAGTTGCATGTCATAGTTGCACATCCTTCTAGTTGCTGTATGTGGGATGCCTCCTCAGCATGGCCAGAGAAGAGGTACATGGTGTACGCCCGGGATCTGAACCCAGGCCACCAGTAGTGGAGCGCACGCACTTAACCACTAAGCCATGGGGCCAGCTCCTTTCTCCTTCTTTCTTACTGTTGTTCAGCTCTTAGCTCCGAATATATGCTACTCAATTGTAATTATGCTTCCCTTCTCTCAGCTCCTCTCGGCTTCCACATTACTTTCCATTTCTCAATAGTTTCATGAGTGGTAAACGACTCTTTATTCACATCGGTGCTACTCAAAGTGACTAGCAACATTCAACATCACCTGGGAGCTTGTTAGAAATACAAATTCTCTGGTCCCCTACCCAGACCTATTGAATCAGAAACTCTGGGGATGGGGCCCAGGAATCCATATGAACAAGATTCCCCTGTCGTTCTTTTGTGTGCTAAAGTTTGAGAAGCACTGGTCTAGAAGACTAATTGTTTAAGTTCATTGGAGTGGTTGGGGAATAATGAGGAGGAGGTGAAATTTAGCAAATAGAAGAGGGAGGCAGAGTTGGTGTCAACTGACAGAGAAGAGAGTGGTCAGACAAGGCAACTCTCAAACCAGAAATGAATGTGGCAGGAGCTGAAAAGTCAGTGGGCATGGACCTAACAGTGGCTGTCAGATCTCTTGGTGGTGTCAGATGGTGCAGACATAAGGGCAAAGGAACATGTTTATCCATAGATTATTTCAGGCAGTTATAAGAACGTAGGCATTATGAACTCCACATTGTTTTTGTAGAGTAAGAAAATGGAGAACATTTTTTTCTGCATCTTATTGGTGAATAGGCAAAAATTTCTTAAATGACTTGACCAATGTGTCATACTAATAGTAAAAGTTGAACCTATAGTTGAAGTCAGGGCCCATCACACCATTTTGTGATTGTAGTTCTTGATAGGCAAGCCTAGACAACTGCTACAGTGAGCAGCTTATCACCAACACTAATAACTCAAAAGACTGAGTAATAGAACACTGTTCTGTTCATTTGATAATACCGCCCTTGTCACCAAACTCTCAGAAACAATGACTGAGCAAATGGGAGATGCAGAGACTGATTACTTGTTCAGAAGATGTGAGTCCTGGGGGAGGTGAGTCTTGAGAAACTCGCCATATGCATTCAGCGCTTTTAAAAGTGCCTGTTTTCTAGAGACAAGGTTTTACTGTTTTCAAAAACTAGTTTGCAGTAAAATTGAAAATGCAGTTGTTAATCAATCTCAAATCCCTATAGAAATCTTAGAAGGAGTTCAGAATGATTTGTCATCCCTTTGCATTGCCAACAGGCAGAATAGACTTCAACCCAAGGAGCCTGCGTGTAGCCGTGTTTATATCATAATTAAGGCTAGGATTTGAGCCTCAGTGTTGATAGGCAGTGTTAAGGTGGAAGTAACAGAGTCTCTAAAGCCAGATTTTACAGTTGAATGTAGCCTTATTTATCTTATTTTAATAGTTCCATTCATTTTGTTCTGGAAAGCATTTCCATTTGGTTTTCTCATCATGGTTGGCTATGACATGCAAGCTTAAAAGATCTAAAAGTAAAAAGACTGAAAGAGAGGTATTTTGGAAATTTTGAAGCAGAAACTCCCTAAAGCTATTTACGTGGGAGCAAGGTTACCACCCCAGGTGTCATGAATGAGAAGACTCCCTCTCAGTAGGAGAGGGGAAGTATACCTCTTACATAAGGGCCTGGGGAGAAAAGTCAGGAGAGATGACCAGTTCCTTTGATGGGCCTCATGACCAAAATGGGGTGGATCAGAGAGTCTTTTTTTCTAAATCCAGAATGGGTAAGTAATAGGGTAACCCATCAGCCTCATGAAGCATGCTTACGCGAAGCCAGGCACATGAGGTGTTTATTTTGGGAGATGCTCTCTGTGTATTCCAGACCACAGCCAATGCACTGACTGATATAGCAAAGCAACATCCAGGTCTGGAGAAAGAGCTGGCCCTGCCAAGGAGTCAAGTAGCCTTCTGGTTTCCAAAATTTCTAGGTAGAGTGGATGGTCAGAACCGAGGTGGGAGACCTTGGGTAGAAGACCAAGGCTGATGGCAGGGCAGTGGGAATTCTGTGTTTTGGTGACAACAACTAGGGTTTGGCAGTGAAATGCCATTCTAGATAGGCCAACCTGGGGCCATCAGATTCTGACTGTCAGGTGGGGAACCTGAATTCATAGCCTCCTTTTTGTGTCAAACAATCTATTTCTTCTTTATTCTTGGAGTGTCATTTTTTTTTATGCCAGATTTACTAGTGTCTAAGAGAGTAGAAGGCTTAGGTTCATTCCTTCACTCTTGGTTTACAAGATCTTCCCATGTCTCCATCCCTGCCTGCTTATTTGGGTCTCTTCTCAGGCACTGCACGTGCTGTGCACAGCACTCTAATATCTATGCATAGCATGGACAGCTATTTCTCTCCTGCCCTTGCACCCTGTCCTTGACACTCACTCCTGGCCCCCCAAAGGAAGGAAGAGTAGGCAGATGAACCGAGAAAGCCTCAGCCAGGACTAGGAGTTCTCAATACCGTGTCTATTTATGCTCTTGAATATACCTTGTGTACATTTCTACCCTAGAAAAGGGAAGTGTATCATTTATGCTTTATATTAACCAGCTGGTGGGAAAAAAAATGTTTTCTAATTTTTCACTCCTTCTGTCTCCACAGCCAACTAGATTATTCTGTTGTGGCTGACTTGTGCAGGGTTCTGGAGTAAGAAATAATTTGTTTCAGGCCCTCTTAACATTTTCTGACAAATTCTCTGTCAGATTTTGCTGCCCCTGTTAAGGCATTAATCTGAAGTGTCTCCTGCTTATGTTACAACTGTTGGTGTAACCTGTCACTGCTCAGAGAAAAATCCACAGGAAAAGACATTGTATTCAGTGTTTTATTTTTTCTTCAGCTTCTTCTTTTTGTATAGACAGTGCCCAAACAGCTTAGAGCGTAGCTTGTCTGCAAGGAGAAAATTATAAGGAGACCAGATTTCATTATCATTAAGAAAAAGGAGCGCTCAGGGGAAATCATGGTGTCCTCAGCAGGGAGGCATTGACTTTTCTCTCCAACCTTCTCTTCCAAAGCCAGGACCCCCTGGGATGGTTATCATGTGTAAAAACAGCTGGGTTTCCTCCTAGGAGTACGCTGTGTGTGCCAAGCACAGACAGAGCCCAGAGGCAGCGGATTTAGTGAGCTGCCTCTCTGTGGGTGTGCCGTGGACACTAGGTGTCCGATAAAGTTCCCACGTAGCCCCCAAAGAAGAGCTGGGAGCATTTCCATTCACTGGAGTGCGGCAATGATGGTGCTGGTTTTCTTGACCTGTACCACATATCTCCTCGAATTCTTCACCACCAAAAGGCCTTCATTTACACCTTTGTGCATCAGGTGCTTTGGGGTAATTGTGTGAGAGGAAAACACCAGGGGAAAGACACTTCTGGGGTGTGAAAGCAAGAGCATTTCCTTGATTTGTATTGTTTTCGTATCCTTTTAAAGTTGCAACTTGGAAAGTCACTTACCAGATGGGGTTTACCTATTCCCAGAGATTAAGTTACCAGATGCAATTTTAAAGTATAATGTAAAAATAACCCACCTGATATCAGCATTACATCTCGGACAGGAATGCTGTCAGGGAGAACAGTGTGTTGGAAACGTTCTCTCTAAATGTTTCTCTGCAACTAGTCACTGAAATTGACAGTGATTTCCTGCGCAAGGTAGGATTTCTCAGTTTCACCTTTAATTTCTAAAATAATGTCACTTGTGGGTGAATGTGGGCCTCTGCTATAGAACTAAATGCCCTCTGTTTCTTTTCAGGAGTACTCAATGCAATCCCCTGTGAAGGATGGACCGAATCTCCCTGGACTGCTGAGACTTATGAGAAGGACAGCTCCCTATGGTGCCAGCAAATCTTGAATCTCTGGCAAATGGATAATGTGCAGGCTGAGGAATATTGCCACCCTGAGTGCACAAATTCCCAGAAGCTTTTGTCTGATTATCATTTCAGTCTTTGGGGATGAGTATTTCTTCCCGCTGCTAGTAGGTCAGACTGTCCTCACGAACTATGATATTAAATGAGAGGCCTGGAGAAATTAGCCTTTAAAAAAATTAGGGAAATGCTCCCTTTCCTTATCACCTTCCTCAATTAACTTGTTTTATTTCCCTCTGTCCTGACTTCTTAAGTTATTTTTGTGGAAATTACCTTGTATTCTAAATCAATTGGAACAATTGGTTTTCCTCTGCTTCTCTACTACTCAAAAATCCAAGAGATCTGAGTTCCCGACATTTCTGTTTTCTTCTGGAAATTTAAGTAATCGAATTAGGAAAAGATTCAGAACTAAGAGATGGTAGAAGAGACTTTATGCAGACAGAAAATAAAAGGTTGAGATGAGGAAGAAAACTTTATAAGAATGAAAATAGCAAATGTCTCAAATTATACCCAATGACATACTTGGTTCACTGAATGACCCTTTGCACCTTAGTTAAGTAAAAGGAAAATGGCAGGTTCAGCATTTTCATCAACTATGTCAGGACTCTCCTAACTCCAAAATACCTCCATTATCAGTCTTCCAAGGTGTCAGGAACTCTCAAGAATATTTATACTTTGGGATGTCCTTCCTTATCTTCAAGAATGCAATGTGGAAAATATTGACTTAAGGTAATGAGAAGTTTTGTTGGAATGCAAATATATCATCCAGGAGGAGTAACTTATTAAACCAGTGTTGCTCTAGAAAACAATAGCTTATCAGATTGTCTTACTTAGTTAACAGAATTCCAGGAGAATGGGATGAAGGAAAGGTCAACTTTCAAGAATGTTTAGAGTTCAATTTATAATGGGGACACTTTGTGGGTTGTTATTTTGGAAAGACGAAGGAGAGTAAGGGTGATGCTTGGGAGAAGAAGAGAGAAAAGAGAATATACAAGAGATGCTTATTTACTTAAAATTTACTGATGGCCTACTCTTGTCTTAGTTTTTCATGTATGGGTGGACATATCATAAATGGAAGCCTTAAATAATTTAGCATATATGGAATTAGAAAATAGAGAACTAAAAATATCAATTTCATTTTGCTAAACTGTGCTTTTATTCTAAATTACAAATAGGCAGAAGGGGCTATCCTTGACTCTTGACCTAGTGAGTAGTGTGTAAACCAATCTGCAGAGACACTAACTGTGGCTTCCCCCACTACATTTGTCTATAAACTGAAAGATCAAAATAAGCTTCTCTGTTTACAACTAAAGGGGAATATTGAAGAGAATCCTTGTTGTGAGTGGAGAAAATTGCTTAGCTCATAAGCATCCATCCAAAGCAACAGTAACCTTTAGTTATTATTTAATAGAATTATGCTAATGAGATAAAGCAAACATGATGTCTGTGGTTGTTTGCTTGTCTAATCTAAAAGATTACGTGCTTTTGTCGTTTCACTGTTTGTCTACAGTGAATCTTCAAAGAAAAGGAGAGAAGAAAGGTAAAAAAAAAAAAGGTCTACTTTCATATATTGTCACTGGGTTTGGTGGAAAAGAATGTTAAAAATGTCAGCAAATTTGGGATAACCAGCTGATTCAATTTATGCATGCTTTCTCTTTCCCCGATAGCCAAGATAATCAAGAGTTGGCTGTTTGATATGCTGGCAATGTCACATTTAGTCAATAGACAATAGTCATTATACTGTGCAGTGAAGAGTTTTGTGGGGACATGCTGAACAGGTAGAAAAAGGACATCAACAGTCCCTTGATGAAAAGACTAACTCAACCCAATCGGCAGCAGAAATTAACAAGTTACGAACAATCTTCTCATCAAAACCAACGAAAAAGGAACGGTATAGTATTTTATTGTATACTTGCCTAGATCATCTAGTTAAGTCTGGAGTTACGGAAACACTATATCGAGAAAGTTATTATTATTATTTTGTTTTGGTTAGAATAGATGAAGATACCGTGACTCAGATGATATTAACCATGGGAGTTCTGTAAAAGGCGAGAAAGTGTAGAACACTATTAGTTCCAGGAATTATAGATCTCATTGAAAGCATGCAACCTTTCTTTACAAAAAAAATTTCCATGAATTCCATACAAAACTCATAAGATGTGTCAGATTGAAAGGTTTCATTGCCAGCTTGGTTTCAGATGGCAAACTTAAGTGTAAATTGGGAGAGAATCTTGTTAATTGTACTCGATTCGTCTAGACGGACAAAGACAAAATTATAAGTCAAAATGAAATTGAAGTCTCATTTCTTTCATCTAATAACTTGTGACTTCCATTTTTTTTAATGTCAAAGTTGAAATGACTATCATTAGCTAATTTTGTGTGTATTATAATAACACTTTCCAACCCCCACTTATAAAACGAGGCACTTCCAAGTTTAATAGCAACATTCAGGCAAATGGGTGAGTGACATTTCCTGGGACTCAAGTATCTCCTAGTCTACTGTCACAAGTCTTCAGTGTCTCCTTCCAATAATAACATAAAGCAAATTTCCTGTTCTCTCCTGAGTGTGAAATATTAGTCACTCACTTAGCTGTTCCCTTTGGGCCAGAGGACCCAGCCTCATTTACATGAGTCATTTTGTGAGGTTCTGATGAAAAAAAACTGTTCTAAAAGGGATTTTGTCAGCATGGTTTACACAGCTAATTGATGATGGCAAATCTTAGTGCCTGAAGGAGGCAGACACTTGAGTAAAAGTGAGAAAAATGGAGCTTTCACATCCACTGTTTGCATATGGGTTTCCAACTTGTTTGCTGTAATAACTGATTTTTTAAAAATACGTAGTTAAGCTTCTGTATAAAAACAAAATGCTTTCTGACTTTGTCAGATACACTGAACTTTCTGATTTAATCTGGAACATCCAGAAAGTCATAGTAAGTTTAATTTAAGTAGGTCCTGCCAGACCTCTGGCTAGACAGCCAGCTCATGTATCTATCTATCCATGAATGTTTTATCGCAAATTTTACTAGAGAATTTACTTACTCTTTTACTTAAAAGAATTTTAAGAATGAAAATATGTGGGCAGGGAATCCTGTTATACAGTGGGAAATGGTGATAACATGGAATTCACGGTGAGGAAAGGAAGGGGTTGCTTCTTAGCATCATCATCATCATCACACACACACACACACACACACACACACACACACGCACAGAGGATTAAACAGAACTGGAGCAGGAGAATTGACTTTTCCTAAAATGTTAAAATCCCTTCGGATATCTCCAACTCCTCTTTCCTTCTTTCATAATTTCCTCAGACTTGGCGTCTCTCTGGGACTGACCCAGGCAAAACTGTCAGGTAAGGTTTGTCTTTGTATTTGCCAATTTGGCATCCTATTTTCCAGGCTTTCTTGCCGTCTCCACTGACGACATGCCTTCCTTCAGCAGCTTGATGCTCCCCTGCTCTGATGCCTTCTCTTGAGCCTGACATCTTCATCCCAGGGGACATTCTACTCTTCTAACCTCCATCAGAGATTAATTTGTTCTCTCAGTGTCTTGATGAGTGACTTAATAAAAAATACATATGATGAATGCTTGGTGCTAAGATTTCAAAGGACAGTTATGCCTTGGTGGGTATCCAAGTCCCTATTTTAAAGGTGGTTTTTTTTTTTTTAAGATTTTATTTATTTATTTATTTTCTCCCCAAAGCCGCAGTAGATAGTTGTATGTCATAGTTGCACATCCTTCTAGTTGCTGTATGTGGGACGCGGCCCCAGCATGGCCAGAGAAGCAGTGTGTCGGTGCGCGCCCAGGATCCCAACCCAGGCCGCCAGCCACAGAGCACAAGCACTTAACCGCTAAGCCACGGGGCCGGCCCCCAAGTCCCTATTTTAAAAAGTTAATTTGGTGGGGCCAGCCCAGTGGCATAGTGGATAAGTTTGCCTGCTCTGCTTCAGCAGCTGGAGGTTTGCAGATTTGGATCCTGGGCGCGGACCTATGCACTGTTCGTCAAGCCATGCTGTGATGGCTTCCCACATACAAAATAGAGGAAGATGGGCACAGATGTTAGCTCAGAGCTAATCTGCCTCAGCAAAAAGAGGAGGATTGGCGATGGATGTTAGCTCAGAGACAGTCTTCCTCACACACACACAAAAAGTCAATTTGGGCCAATAATTTTAATCCAAAGGGTTAACTCAAATGGTGACAGTTGGAGATCTGTGGGTTGATGGGTCTTTATCTCCTTAAAATATGCCTCCAATTACAACGGATACCATGGAAATACAGAGGATTATAAGAGAATACTATGAGAAATTATATGCCAACAAATTGGACAATCTAGAAGAAATGGATAAATTCTTAGACTTATACAACCTCTCAAAATTGAACCAAGAAGAAATGGAGAATCTGAATAGACCAATAACAAGTAAAGAGATTGAAATAGTAATCAAAAACCTCCCCAAAAATAAAAGTCCAGGACCAGATGGCTTCTCCAGTGAATTTTACCAAACATTCAAAGAAGATTTAATACCCATCCTTCTCAAACTATTCCAAAAAATAAAGGAAGATGGAACACTTCCTAAATCATTCTACAGGGCCAACATCACCCTGATACCAAAACCAGACAAAGACAGTACAAAGAAAGAAAATTACAGGCCAATATCGCTGATGAACATTGATGCAAAAATCCTCAACAAAATATTGGCAAACCGAATACAACAATACATTAAAAAGATCATACACCATGATCAAGTGGGATTTATACCAGGGACGCAGGGATGGTTCAACATCCGCAAATCAATCAACATGATACATCACATCAACAAAACAAAGAATAAAAACCACATGATCATCTCAATAGACGCAGAGAAGGCATTTGACAAGATACAACATCCATTTATGATAAAAACTCTCAATGAAATGGGAATAGAAGGAAAGTACCTCAACATAATAAAGGCCATATATGACAAACCCACAGCCAACATCATACTCAACGGGGAAACATTGAAAGCCATTCCTCTGAGAACAGGAACGAGGCAGGGCTGCCCACTCTCACCACTCCTGTTCAACATAGTACTGGAGGTTTTGGCCAGAGCAATTAGGCAAGAAAAAGGAATAAAAGGAATCCAAATAGGTAACGAAAAAGTGAAACTCTCACTATTTGCAGATGACATGATTGTATATATAGAAAACCCTAGAGAATCTGTTGGAAAACTATTAGAAATAATCAACAACTACAGCAAAGTTGCAGGGTACAAAATCAATCTACAAAAATCAGTTGCATTTCTATATGCTAATAATGAACTAACAGAAAGAGAGCTCAAAAAGATAATACCATTTACAATTGCATCAAAAAGAATAAAATACCTAGGAATAAATCTTACCAAGGATGTGAAGGACCTATACAATGAGAACTACAAGACATTATTGAAAGAAATCCATGATGACATAAAGAAATGGAAAGATATCCCATGCACGTGGATTGGAAGAATAAACATAGTTAAAATGTCTATATTACCTAAAGCAATCTACAGATTCAATGCAATCCCAATCAGAATCCCAATGACATTCTTCACAGAAATAGAAAAAAGAATACTAAAATTTATATGGGGCAACAAAAGACCCCGAATAGCTAAAGAAATCCTAAAAAAAAAGAACAAAGCAGGAGGCATCACAATCCCTGACTTCAAAACATACTACAAAGCAATAGTAATCAAAACAGCATGGTACTGGTACAAAAACAGACACACAGATCAATGGAACAGAAGTGAAAGCCCAGAAATAAAACCACACATATACGGACAGCTAATTTTTGACAAAGGTGCTAAGAACATGCAATGGAGAAAGGAAAGTCTCTTCAATAAATGGTGTTGGGAAAACTGGACAGCCACATGCAAAAGAATGAAAGTGGACCATGTGCTATCGCCATTCACAAAAATTAACGCAAAATGGATCAAAGACCTGAAGGTGAGACCTGAAACTATAAAACTCATAGAAGAAAATATAGGCAACACACTATTTGACATTGGTTTTAAAGGAATCTTTTCAGATGACATGCCTACCCAGACTAGGGAAACTAAAGAAAAAATAAACAAGTGGGACTTTATCAGATTAAAGAGCTTTTATAAGACAAATGAAACCAGAATCAAGATGAACAGACAACCAACCAGCTGGGAGAGAATATTTGCAAAACATACATCTGACAAGGAGTTGATCTCCATAATATATAAAGAACACACACAACTGAACAACAAAAAAACAAACAACCCGATCAAAAAATGGGCAGAGGAAATGAAGAGACACTTCTCCAAGGAAGATATACAGATGGCCAATAGGCACATGAAAAGACGCTCAACATCACTAATCATCAGGGAAATGCAAATCAAAACAACACTAAGATACCACCTCACGCCCGTTAGAATGGCTATAATCACCAAGACAAAAAACAACAAATGTTGGAGAGGATGTGGAGAAACAGGAACCCTCATACACAGCTGGTGGGAATACAAATTGGTGCAGCCTCTATGGAAAACGGTATGGAGATTCCTCAAAGAATTAAAAATAGAGATGCCCTATGATCCAGCCATCCCACTACTGGGAATCTATCCAACGCACCTGAAATCAACAATCCAAAGAGGCTTATGCACTCCTATGTTCATTGCAGCATTATTCACCATAGCCAAGAAGTGGAAGCAACCTAAGTGTCCCTCGACTGACGATTGGATTAAGAAAATGTGGTGTATATATATACAATGGAATACTACTCAGCCATAAAAAAAGACAAAATCGTCCTATTTGCAACAACATGGATGGGCCTGGAGCGTATTATGTTAAGTGAAATAAGCCAGAAAGAGGAAGACAAACACTGTATGATCTCACTCATATGTGGAATATAAACCAACACATGGACAGAGAAAACTGAACTGTGGTTACCAGGGGCAGTGGGGGAGGGGGGTGGGGGGTCGGCGCAAGGGGTGAAGGGAGTCATATATATGGTGATGGACAAACAAAAATGTACAACCCCAAATTTCACAATGTAAGAAACCATTAAAACATCAATAAAAAAAAAAAAACATGCCTCCAAGGTGACTCCTTACTCTGCTTTGTCTCAGGAAGGCCACCCTTCCTCCCAGCTAACCTGTAACTCACACAAGACCCAAGTATAGGATGGAATACCTCCTCGGTGCAGGTGGGCAGACTGCCTGCTGGTCTCTATGGCAGGAACTCCGTCAGGGCCTTCTCGAGAAGCCCAGACTCAGTGTTGACTCTTGTAAGAGGCCATTGCTGACTCTCTAAAATTTGCAGACACTTAAGATATCTACTGTTTCCTCCATATCTCAACTGCTTTATCCTTCCTTTTGCATTGTTTCATAGAAGAGGCATCATTAGAGGCAGCTAAAGTGACAAACATTGGGTTAACCAGAAAATTTCATGTTAAACCTCTCCTTTTTCTTCTTGGACAGTAGACTTCTTTCCAAGTGTGAAGTTACCACATACAGGACAGATGATCTCTTAAAATCTTGGAAATAAACATCTTTCAGTTGCTTTTGAGGGGCATAAACATGACACAGGAGAAGAAAATCTTTTTTCTAATGCATTTAGCTGTCTGGCTGTCTGACTTCCAAAACAGTTCGAGCTATAAATGTTAAATTTGGCTTAAAGAAGTCCTCAGTGAGAAACACTTCCCCAAATTTTGAAAAGAGAAAAAAAGTTAAAACTTTTATTAAAAGTTAATAGCCGTTAAATTTACAAGTCTGAGTGCGTGTAAATTCAACACTTCAATCTGCTAATTTGCCAAGGCATAATTTACTCACAGTCCATAAACACACTGAGATGCTCAGAGAGAAGCATGTGATTTTCTTGAAATTTATAGAAGATGGAAATAATCAAGTCCCGCCTTCAGGGAGTTTGCAATCCAAGAGGAGAAAAGAACAGGATGTATACTTTGTAAGTGGACTAATTTAGCGTAAGAAAGCTGGCAAATACTGAAGGCCTTCCTTAGGAATTATGCCCTATGAGTTGGGACTTCTTGTGTTCAGATGTGGACATCTGAATTATTACTTTAATCATGGAAAGGATTTGACACATTTAATGGAAGAGCTGAGAGCTGTTTCTATGACTTAAGCTCTTCAAAAAGCTTTAGGATTTCTGTGGACTAATACAGAAGAATGAAATTGAAGCAGATTTTATGGGGGTGGGAGAGAGAAGAAGTGGAGAACGTAGATGTCAGGGATATAGCAGTTACATGAGTAACATAACTGAGAGACAAAAGATTGGAGTTTGTTCAAGGGAGATTTTAGAGATGTTTAAAGAGAATGTGGAATTTTTTCCCCTATTACTAAAGCAAAGCATATTTATTATAGAAAGCTTGGAAACTCTAGAAAGGCAAAAATTAGAATAATAGTTGCATTTAATCCCACCGCTCAAAGACAATTGCTATTAATATGTGTGGATATTTATCCTATATCTTTTTTTATGTATAATTGTCTCATTTTTCTTTCATGAGAATGGTATCATTCTTACTGAATATGCTTTTTGAACTTCCTTTTTTAATTTAATAATATATCCTGAACATCTGGAAAGAGATTTCTGGGAAAAGAGGATTTAAGATCAGCTGAAGAAGGAAGGGACTGGAGAGAAGGAAGACAGTAACAAAGAAACACTGAAGACATCTTAGAGTCCACTGGGAATATGAATGGCAGGGGAAGATCTTATTTTTTTAAAGCATTTAATGAGTCAAGTTGTAGAGGCTTGTAAAAGAAATGAGGATCCCATCTCCTTCCCTTACAAGCTAAGTACCCTTGACAAATTCCTAAACATCTCCAAGCCTTAGATTCAAGAAAATGAACTGAGCATTTTATTCTGAGTCAGAATCTAGGCGCTTTCACATATACTTTCCTATTATCCAGCAATAACTTTGCTGGGAAAGGATTGTTAACTGCATTTTATAGGTGAATAGTTGGAAGCTTATAAGGTCAATTTTCCCAATACATCCCCAACTCTGACCAGTTCTCTTGCCACAGCATCCTGGTGTTTCTCTTCATCCCTGATGTATAAAAAGAGGCTAAGATTACACGTGCTCCTTACCTCATGGTGAGGATGTATGACCTACTGCAGACGAAATTTTTGTAAACCGCTAAGCAAAGATAAATTTTGTTTCTTGGCACCTCAAACAAATCCAGTTTTAAGCCCTCCACTGGAATGCATGCTCTGATCTCTGCTAATCGACCCTCAGACGTATCGACTTGTGTGGTCCCAGAGAGGTATATTCTGGTTGCTTGAGCATAAGCTTTACCTGGCACAGTAGCGTGCAGTGGCCCTTTCACTTCTAGTGTTTTCCTCAACAGTTCTACGTGGCTATTCAGTACAAGTTGGTGTCAGCCTGTATACTGACGGCAGACCCAAAATCCCGGCAAGTCACAGCATCGGAGTCTGCTGAAATGCGGACAAAAATAAACCACATTCCACACCATGTCCAGACACTTTGAAGAAATCTAAGATGATTTTTAAAAGATTGCTTTGGATAAATAAAACTTGAGCTAGCAAAAGAGGCCCTTTCCAGACGTCCAGCCAGGAAACCCCAGGTGCAAGTGAATCAGCAGACGTGTTGTCTCATCGGAGACGGTGCAGGATCCGTGTGTCCACACACAGCCGGTCGTGGCTGAGTTCGTGGCTATGCCTTCCTTCAGATGTGGCCAGGCTCGGGCTGATTCAGGGAGCAACACTGCTTCTCATCGAGTCACAAGGCTGTCCTGGAGCTTTGCTGGACTTTGCTTGGGTAACTTGCCCAGGATCCATGGTCCAGACCTGCAGCTGGGTCCAGTGTGGCAGAGCAGGTGGTCTTCTGAAGGTGATGGGGGATGATGGAAAGGGTGGGGGGGGCGGCGGTGGTAAGTTACTTTTCAAAAGGTTCAGTCAATGGAGGGAGGTTTTGGAGAAGAATTTAAAATTCATCAGACTGACTTAAGAATAGATACAAATATGAGGACACTTATTAAAGGCCCTTCATCTCTGTTCTCACCTGATCTCTTTCATCAGGTAGAGGAATGACCTAGAAGGTGATCAGCCAGGCTAAGTCAGCCTAAATTTTATATTTTATCCTCATGAAATTTCTTTTTAAAGTTTGATGTACCCTTGGTAGCTCACAATCTGTGGAACCTGTCCATTCATTCAGGTCAGTCTGTCTTTTGGAAAATACTTAACAAGCTTTCCAGGGTCAAATGCTGTGGTTGGCACTGGGTACACAGTCAATAAGAGACACTGACCCTGAGATATTGTGTTAGTTTTCTGTTGTTGCGTAACGAATGACCACAAACTGGCTAGACCAGCACCCATTTATGATCTCACACTTCTGTAGATCAGAAGTCCAGGCGGGGCTTAGCTGGGTCCTTTGCTCAGGGTTTCATGAGGCTGCAGTCAAGGCACTGGCCAGGGCTGCTATCTCTTTGGAGGCTTTGAGCCTCCTCCAAGCTCCCTGGTTGTTGGCAGAAATCAGCTCCTTGCAGCTGTGAACCTCACGTCAGCTTGCTTTTTCCAGACCAGCAGCAGAGTGTCTCTGACTTCAGAGAGCACCTAAGCCCTCTTCTAAAGGGCTCACCTGATTAAGTCTAACCCACCCAGGGTAATATCGCTTTGATTAACTTAAAGTCAGCTGATTAGGGAGCTTAATTATGTCTGCAAATTTCCCTCACCTTTGCCATATAATGGTGCATAATCACAGGAGTGACATCCCACCATATTCACAGGTCCTGTGCACACACATCAGGGTGATTATACATAGTTTGTACACCCAGGGGATGGGAATTTTAGGGGCCATCTCAGAATTCTGTCTCCCACAAATATTAAATAAGTAATTGCAGAGCAAAATATTAACTAATTAGAACCGTGCAAAACTCTGTGAAGGAGAATTACAGGCTCCTACCAGAGCGTATAAGAGGGAGACTCAGCCTCTTCTGAGAGGTTGGGGATACTTCTGAGATCTGCCTGACAGACTGCAAGGCTAAGATGGAATGGGTGGGGAAAAGAGGGAGCAGAGCTGGAATTAACCCACTTCATGGGTTAATTAATATAGCCCTGAAATGAAGCAAAGTGAAGGCACTCTCTGTCCCACCCTATTATTCCCAGAAAGTGAAGTGGAGCATTTGCATGTGAAAGGAAGCAGGCAACAGATTTTTAAAGTTCTCCCCTTTCTACTGCCTTCACTGGAGAACTCAAGGGTGTCTGTCTGTAGCAGGGTCTGGGTCTCTCCTGCAACAGGAATATGAGAAGCAACAAAAGATCAAGATGAGTGCTAGGAGTAGGAGCATTGGGTGGGTCTTATACATATGTTGCAAACTGGCAAAAATATCTGCAAGCCTGAAATTTTGGGTGGTTCCATTGCTTATAACGACGACTTAGAAAACGAAAGTATCATCTTTTGTCTGTCTCTGAATACCAAGACAGCCCTCTGGTCAGAGTAAATGGAGACAAGAAATTAAAAAAAAAAAAAAAATCTATTCAATCTGGAAATCGGAATGCTCTTGTCAGCACTCCGAGAAAACTAACAGATGGGAAGCTTCATGCCCGCCCCGTAATAAATATGAGCTGATTTCGGCAAAGAGTTGTGAAATCCCACAGGATCTCTAACGTACCCTTTCCCCTCTCATCTCTTCAGCCAAATTCAACTTGGTTGCCAAAATAAGAAAAAAAAGATGAAATGACTAAAAATGACCCAAAACACATGAGTACCTAAAATGTATGCCAAATTTCAAAATGGAGAGAGTTTTCATTTGATTAAATTATAGGTCTCTTCCCACCAAATTCCTTTACTGTAAATTTTAATGAAATGTCTCCTATTGGAAAGATTCTGGAAAGATGACTTCGAATATAAATGTTTGAAAGCTGAAGTACAAAAATTACATCCACTAGCCAACTCTACCAGCAACTTCAACAGAGTACAGACACACAATAGAGATAGTAAATCCCCCTTCCCCTCGACTAGGAATTATAGTTTAAAGGCTGTATTTAGAACCTTGATATATATGTTACTGTCTGATAGACTATATTAAATAGATGAATCACCTTTACCAGGTGACCTTCATATATAGTAAGGCTTCTGTGTTGGGAGAATGATAAAATCTTCCTGGGCCTTATTTCTTCACAAACCCAAATGGCCCCATCTTTTCACCTTGTGTTTCACAACGTTACTTTTTCTTTTTGCTGAGTGGCCCAGACCTTTATTTTCCACTCTATCTTCTTCATCGACCTGTGACACAGGAGTAAGCAGGATGGAGACTGGTTCTTAGGAACAGCTGGTCATGGGTCTGCTGAGAGGCAGCAGGCAGCCTCCCTTCTTCCAGCTGTGACTTCTATGACTAATTCATGAACACAGGGCTATGAGTCACCCCCAAATTCCCTGAGACCCCGATGACCATGTTAGGAAGGCTCAGAGGAGAGACTCTGAGACTCGTTTTGAATATAGGAGGCCATTCTGCCGTCTCGCAGCTGTTCTGCTATTATATTAACCACAGTTTATAGCAGGCACTCCCTCCTCCTGTTGACATTTCAGGCACTATATTGTTCTTTGCCCTGCCAAGGGACCCCGTTTACTAAGGTTTTGTTACCCTAACTCACCTGATCATAAAAATTCCTGCAGTTGTTCTCAGAATTCTCTCCTAGAGATTCTGATTTAAAGATTAGGTCCAGTGATCTGTATCTTTAACAGACTCCCCTTAGAGACTCTTATCATCAGGTAAATATGAGAAACAGTCTGCTAAAGTATGTCCCAATAAGCAAATTTCCATCCTTTTGCCTCCCCAATAAGATTTAATAGAGGAACTTTTAAGAGGAAAAGATTTCCAAGAAAAGCAATTTATGGCCCAAGAGATAAATTTAGAAGTAGGAAGTACCAGCTGCTAGTTTTGTCTGATGGGCGTGTCTGAATCACAGATATGTTAACAAACTTAAATTCCCGTATAATCAATTTCCAAGTTGTGGAGTGAACTTCTCAATAAATCCTGGTTCATTCATTCATTCATTTGACAAGCATTGATGGAGCATCTGCTATGTGCCAGGCGTTGATCTTGGCACCAGGGATATAGTGGTGAAAAGACAGTCCTGGTCCCTGTCCACAGAGAGCTCATATTCTGAGTAAAGGACTGAATTTTAGTCCTTTGTCAAACCGTAGTCCTCATACATTACCAATAAAAATATCTTAAGTCCTTTTCAGATAACACCCTGCAAAGCATAACGTGGAATCACAAATGTACACAATTCACCTCTCCTAGATATTGATTGCATGCCTACCGTGCATCAGATTCTGTTGTAGGTGCTTAGGATACATCACCGAATACAGCAGGCAAAGATCTCTGCCTTTGTGGGCTGACATTCTAGGGGGAGGAGGAGACACTAGATAATAAATCTGAGAATTTATATAATGCAATATAAGGGTATTGGTACTATGAAAGAAAAAAAATTAAGCAAGAAAACAGGGATTGAGTGTGTGAGGAGGTGGTCCTAGTAAGCCTCATTCTTAGGGTAAAGTTTTAACAAAGACTTGAAGAAGGTGAAGAATTTTGCCAAGTAGAGTCTGGGAGAAGAGCATGTTAGGCAGAGCGAACAGCTGGAACAAAGACCCTAAGTGGGGAGGGACCTGGCGTGTTTAAGGAGCAGCAAGTGAGAGAGAGAAGGCCCTAGAAGTAATGACGATGGGGTGGGATGAGATCAGTTAGGGCCTTGTTGGCCATCGGAGTGAAATAGGAAGACAATGCAGGGTTTTGAGAAAAGGGTGACATGTTTTAATAGAGTCACTCTGGCTGCTGTGTTGAGAGTAAGGAGACAGATATGGAAAAAACCCAATAACCATTTTGGAGAGCATCTGGCAGTATCTAGAAGCTGAAGATGTGCATCTCCTAGAGTCCAGCAGTTCTAGGCACTAGGAGAGACATTCTCTCAATGTACACAAGGAGACACGTGTAGGAATATTCACTGCGGCATTGTTAGCAGCAACAAAAAAAATCAAAATAACCTCAATGCCATCAACAGGAGAATGAATCGATAAATTATGGCATACTCATACAATGGAACACTATCCAGCAATTAAAAGGAATGAACTAGAGTTACATTATCAAGGTGGATATATTCCTCAAACATAAAATGGAACAATAAAAATCTAGTTGCAGAGGATAGTTACAATATGATTTCAAGTTGAAAATACCACAATGCTATTTATTTTATGGCTATCTACATATTTAGTAAAAAAAATTAGACTATCAAATGAAGAATATCCATTTCATAAAAATAATTACATCTAGGGAGGGAGAGAGGGCAAAGAGTTTGGGGAAGGGTACAGAAAGTATCCCAACTGTATCTGCAATTGTGTTAGCGTCTCTCTTTCTCTCTCTCTCTCATCATTAAAAAGACTCAAACTTTGCGGAATATTAAAATATTAAAGTTTCTATATTTTTCTTTAAAATGAAATCAATAAAAATAAATGACAACCAGAAATATTTCATTGAAATAAATAACAAAGAAGAGAGATTTAATTCATTTGGCAATTGATTTCTACCTATCTCCACCTCCAAAGAAGTATGTATAATATTTATATATTCCATGTAGTTGTGTTTTGCCAATATTTCCAATCGAAATTGTAAGTTTCCCATAAGTATTCTTTTTTAAATCTTTCTGCCTAGAAAATAGGTATCATTTTTTTCAACATAGAACAATCCTTATAACGGTGGTGGTGCAGGCCAGCCATCTGAATTAAAAACAATGCTCGCTGGCTTTGTTGCGACTGTAACAGAAAGTCCCTCCAGCCAGGCTCCCTGGTTTTATGAACTTGTGGTCACTGGGCAGTTAGTGGCCCCATTCCCGCAGCCTCAGGTGGCTTTCTTCCTCTACTGTTTGCAAAAGCAGGCTGGGCGGTTTAGGAAACTTAACTATTATTTGGACAGCTGTAATGATATTAGCAGAGGGGCAACCTGAGTAAAGTGTATTTTAGCAAGTGACACGTATGTTTGCCATAATATATTGGTAATAATTTTTCTTCCTCTCTGTCTCTCTTTTTCTTCTGCCTTTGTATAAGAGGCTTCTTTAAAACAAGTGTTTTCAGATTGGAGTGTGTTATGGCAAAGAGCCCAGAAGAGGTGGATTTAGAGCGCTGAAGCCCTGTTTTCAATTATCTAGAATCCACGAAACTACAGTCTTAGGTTTTAGACGGGCCAATTTAAACGTTTGCCTTTCCAATGTAAATGTATAAAATATAAGCTCTTCAGCAGTAGTGGGGGCTTTTCAGTGACGTGGGTCCCATCTGTCTAGCAGGGTGCCTGCTGCACAGGCTTATCACAAAAACAGGCTTATAGGGTCTTCATTAATATGTCTGCAAACTGACTAGACACTAGAATGTGCCGTTCATTTTTCTCTAACCTATTACCCACCGTACATATTCAATTGAATATATTTTATTATGCTAATTTTAAAAAGAAGACAGATTTTTCTTCTTACAAGTTCCAGCATATTTTCCAAAGACAAAGGAAACCTGTTACTGTTACCAATGCTTTATTAGATTGTTATATAATAATTACCCTTTTAATATAGAAAGTTTGTGTCTTGAGATCACACAACACGGAGAGAAAAAGAGTGGCACAAACAGTGAAAATGAGGGAGAGAGAGAGAGAGAAGTAGAAAAAGAAATCTGTGGCTTGCAGAACACTGACAGAAGCAACACGTGTGGGTCTTACGTTGGGCCCCACCCATGTCAGAAACTCAGTAAGTTGGACTTTGGCAGCAGTGGAACGTGCTTGTGCAAAATTTAACCAAGCTCTTTCCTTGCAAGAATGTCCAGTGTTGACTGTGTACTTTTATATTCCCGCCCCCCAGCTCTTTCTTTCTTTCTTTCTCTCTCTCAAGTTTATCAAAGTTTATTTCAGAGACGCCTACTGATAAACACTGTGGACGTTCAATTTGCTTGAATATAGCGCTACATACAAATACCTTTTCTCACTAGCAGCCTGTACCTATGCATTGCAGGAGATTCAAATTCTTTTTACTAAGTTTGAAACTCAGCTGTGATCTATCTAAGAGTAACTAAGAGCTCAAGCAATTATTATTTTTTTAAAAAAGATGAGTTTTCTATAGCTCATTCCTACAAACTCTGAAGTAATAAAACGTTCTACGCACCATAAAAAATCATTCTCTAACTTTGTTCAATGGAAATTCATCTAAATCCGATTTACTGTGACTTGAAATTTAAGAGTTAAGATGAGATTATTGAGTTGCTTTTGGTTCTGTCATCTTTGTGGATTGTCAAATGGAACCTACACTGAAGTCACTCAAGACAGGTCAATTCTATTCCCTTGTTAAAATAATGAAATTCTTGCTGTTTCCAAGTAACTTACCAGATAGATCACATGAGGCATGAATTTGGCGATTCTCACCACTTCCGAGGCCAGCTTGGATGACTGTTCAGATGGAGTGTTTTCCATAGCAGAGAAGGCCTATAGCAGCATTCAAGGAGAACCAGCATGAACTATGCTCAAGTCATGCATATCAACCTGTCTCATGCTTATGTGCTGTTTAATACTTCCTGATTACCTTTGTATAATATAAGCATAAGAGGTGTCAGTCATTTGCAATCATTTCAGGTTAAAAAGTAGTATCTTTGATAACAACATATGCCTTTCACATTATCCTACTTATACATAAAGAAAATATCCGTATATACCCATGTAAGATTTCTGAGCTTTATGCTTTGACGCTGTAACAGAAAACTAAATTCTACTAGGAGAGAAACTCAGATAAGGTCCTTATTGATTTGTTGATCCTCACACTAGAGGTCTCACCCATTGAGTCTACGATCAGAGAGTGCAGGGTGCTGGGTTCGGAAGAGGATTCTTTACTTTCCCGAAGTGGAACACAAAAGGGACTTGATGTTGACTTGTGACAGGATGCTCCATTCTAGCAAGAGGGCCAGAATGCCAAAGAATTTAATCAGGCTGTTAAAGAGACATTTGAACCAAAGAGAATATGGCAGAGAAACACAGGTAAGGGAATATTATAGAAGATTCTGTCTACATAGTTGAGGAAAAGCAGATGCGGGTAATGGTGTGAGGAAATCAAGGCAACCCACCAAGATGGTCTTGTCATCTTTTGCTGAAGGAGAACAGAGCACAAGAAAGATAGAGACAAAGCAGAGGAAGGTGGTAACCTTTCATGAGAACATGAGATGATATTTTCACGGCTGGAAGGAGAAAGAAGCACTGAGAAAGACATTCAAGGTTGGCAAATACTGAGACCAAAGAAGAGATCTAGGAGGAAGTCGTTTCTGAAAACTGGCTAATAACAAAGATGGCTTGCACTCTTGGTATTCATGAGGAAAGGACAAAGGTTAAAATCAAGGATGATTTTAGCTTTTTCTCTTTTTTTTTTTTAGTATTTAGATCTCCTGGTTATCATAAGTCTTAGAGAAACAATGATGTAAAGGTCATTAGAAAGGATAATACAAAGACTCCTTCATTTAGTTGGTAGAACGGCAGTTTTTCACTACTAATCAGGCCTTAAAAATTGTTCATTGAGTCAATGAGGTTACAGAAAGAAAATGTAATGAGAAACGAAGATTCATATTTCTTGCAGCTCTGTTCATCCGCAAAGGACTAAAAAGATGCTCTCAGGTCTGTGTAAATAGTTAACAACTGACTTTGTTTCCAAGTTGACCAGGAATATCTAAGTCTATTTTTTATTTAAAGAAAGTAGAGAAACTGAGATGCTCAGAGAAATACATGCTCAGTGTTTGGCCCCACGTGAACACCAGACCTCCTAAGTGGTGATCTTAGCATTTTTCTTTTGAAGGAATGATTTAATAGAGAGGAATTTCTCCTACTTAATAAGACATATTGACCCAGAAATAAAATTATGATGAAGGCAAAATTAAAACCATTCTATGTATCACGAAGAATAAAGCTAAATATTTAATGAAATGTTACCTCAACAAATGTTATGATAATCTGAATATTTACTAAAAGAAGCTGGGTACATTCAATTATACTTATAAATCTCTTAAAGATATAAATATAATAAATATATAAATATAATAAATAATAAACTATCAATATAAAATAAATATTTTATAAATAATGTACAGCTCTCATGGTGATGTGAGAGATCAGATTAATTATTAATAAGATTGTAGAATAAACCTTGGGAGGAGGAGTTTCTGAGATGTTTCCAAAAACATGAACTATTTCAAACACTGAGAAAAGTTCAGAGAATAATATAATGAACACCAAAGTACCCATCACCTGGGTTTTCCGGTATGTGTGCGTGAGGAAGATCAGCCCTGAGCTAACATCCGTTGCCAATCCTCCCTTTTTGCTGGGGAAGATTGGCCCTCAGCTAACATTCGTGTCCATCTTCCTCTACTTTATATGTGGGATGCCTGCCACACATGGCTTGATAAGCAGTGTGTAGGTCTGCACCCGGGATCCGAATCTGCGAACCCTGGGCCACCAAAGCGGAGCACACGAACTTAACCACTACGCCACTGGGTCAGCCCCTAGATTATTATTTTTTAAATAAAACATGGCAGATACAGTTGAAGCCTCCACTGTGATCCTTACTATTCTCAGTCTTCTCCCTTCCTACCTACAGGCAATGCTATCCTTAAATTGAATGTCCTTTCTTTCATGTGTTTACACTTCTACTACATTTGTATCAGCAACATAAAGTTTTGTTTTGTGTGTTTTGAACTTTACACGAAAGATATGGTACCAGGAACACTATTCTACATTAAGCTTTTCATACTCAACATTTTTAAAAAGATTTATCTCTATCTATCTATCTGTCTGTCTGTCGATCTATTTATCTATCTATCTATCCTCTATCTACCTACCTACCTATCATCTATCTATCTGTATCATCTAACTATCTGTATCATGTATCTCATGATTCTGAGTTGAGAAGTCTGGAATCAAGGTTGGCAGGGCCATGCTCTTGCTGAAGCCTCTAAGAGAGAATCAATCCTTCCTTGCTCCTCTAGCTTCCAGTGTTTGCTGGCAATCATTGGCATTCCTTGGTGTGTGGATGGCATTAGCCCATTTACATGGCCATCTTCTCCCTGTGTGTCTTCACATCATCTTTTCTTTGTGCATGTCTATATCTGTGTCCAAATATCCCCACTTTAAAAGGACACTAGTCAATTTATTAGGGCCCAACTTAATAATCTCATTTTAACTTGATTGTCTCTGCAAAGATCCTATTTCCAAATAAGTTTACATTCTGAGTACTGGAGGTGAGGACTTCAACGTATCTTTTTGGGAGGGACACAATTCAACCCATTACAAATAGTCACTGCCTTATTCTAATTTCCTATTTCCTCTTAACTCAATTTGATTGTTTATACTTTTCTAGAAATTGGTTCTTTTCATCTAAGTTTTTATATTAGTGGCATAATACTGTGATTTTTAAATCTCTAATTTAAATATTAGAGTTTATTTGTTCTTTTTGTTTGTTTGTTTGTTTTGGAAGAAGACTGGCTCTGAGCTAACATCCATTGCCAATCCTCTTCTTTTTGCTGAAGAAGATTAGCCTTGAGCTAACATCTGTGCCCATCTTCCTCCGAGTTTATTTGTTCTTTCTGTGGTTTTTCTCAACTGATCTTGACAAAAGTGTGTTTAATTAATTTGTCTTCTCAAAGAATTACCTTTGGGTATTCTTGATTTCCTTTAGCATGTATTTCATTAAAAAAAATTAAAACAATTTTATTGTGGTATAAGTGACATATAATAAACTGCATGTATTTGAAGTGTGATAACTTCTGTGTGATGAATTTGATAAATTCTGATATAGATCTCTATCCCTATCTATCTATCTATCATCTATCTATCTATCTATCTATCTATCTATCTATCTATCTATCTATCTGTGTATCTGTGAAACCATCACCACAATCAAGATAATGAACCTATCCATCACTCACCAGAGTTACTAAATGTTCCTTTGTAATCTTTCCCTCCTGCCCCACTGCACTCCACCATCCCAGGTAGCCACTGATCTGCTTTCCGTCATATTAGAATATTATATAAATGGAATCATACAATACGTGCTCTTTTTTGTCTAGCATATTTCAATTAGCATAGTTATTTTGAGGCTCATCATGTTGTTTATGTATCAATAATTCTTTTCATTGTGGAGTACTATTCCATTGCACAGATATACCACAATTTGTTTATTCATTCACCTGTTGATGGACATTTGAGTTGTTTCTAGTTTTTGACTATTACAAATAAATCTGGTAAGAACATTTGTGTACAAGTCTTTTTTTTTAAACAGACTTTTTTCTAGAGTGGTATTAGAGGCACAGCAAAATTGAATAGAAAGTACAGAGAGTTCCCATAGACCTCTCCCACCCACAGGCACAGCCTCCCACACTATCGACATCCTCCACCAGAGTGGCACATTTGTTACAATTGATGAACCTACATTGATTCAACATTATCACCCAAAGTCCATAGCTTATATTAGAGTTCACCCTTGGTGTTGTACATTCTATGGATTTGAACAAATATGTAATGACATATATATCCATCATTACAGTATCTTATAGAGTATTTTTACTGCCCTAAAAACCCTCTGTGCTCTGCCTATTCATCTATCCCTCCCCTTCTCCAACCCCTAGCAACACTGGTCTTTGTTTTGTCTTTTCCAGAATGTCATATAGTTGGAATCATACAGTATGTAGCCTTTTCAGATTGGCTTCTTTCACTTAGCAATATGCATTTAAGTTTCCTCCATGTCTTTTCATGGCTTGATAGCTCATTCTTTTTAGTGTTAAATAATATTCCATTGTCTGGATGTACCACAGTTTATCTATCCATTCACCTA
Source organism: Diceros bicornis minor (assembly GCF_020826845.1). Lineage (NCBI taxonomy): Eukaryota > Metazoa > Chordata > Mammalia > Perissodactyla > Rhinocerotidae > Diceros > Diceros bicornis. The sequence continues at coordinate 6,398,846 of NC_080776.1, read as the reverse complement.
CTTAAGGACACCTTAATTGCTTCCAAGTTTGGGCAATTATGAGTAAAGTTTCTATAAACATCTGAGTGCAGGTGATTGTGTGGACATAAGTCTCCAATTCATTTGGGTAAATACCAAGAAGCATGATTGCTGGATCATGTGGTAAGAGTGTGCTTAGTTTTGTAAGAAACTGCCAAACTGTCTTCCAAAGTGGCTGTATCATTTTGCATTCCCACCAGCAATGAGTGAGAGGTCCCATTGTTCCACATCATCACCACATTTGGTGTTGGCAGTGTTCTGAATTTTTGCCATTCTAATAGGTGTGTAGTGGTCTATGCCTTTTTGTGGACATATCCTTTTATTTCTCTTAGATAAAAATCTAGGATTAAAATGCCTAATTTTAATTAAGATGATTAAAAGGTCATCTTCTAGGACCTTTTAATTCAGAACCATCTTAGGGGATATTGAAGATTCAGTCACCCGGCCAGAGGCTGGGCTGTATTTGTGTGTATGCGAAAGAGAATAGCAAAGCATAATCTTAAAATGCCATATTGACTGAAATTTTGTTTTTTTATGTGAAATAAGTGGCCACTTTGAAGAAGACTCTTTTAGAGAGGTCATGTTGTAATTATTTTCAGAATCAAGTCAATATTCTAATTACTAAAATAAATTATTTCTAGAATTCTATGAAAGTAATTTTATTTTGCTCATGAACTATCTCCAGAGATTTTCCTGTTTTCATTTACCTCTGTAAGAACAAGATTTTCCCTTTCAGTCTTGGTAATTTTGTTTTAAAAACCATGGACTGGAGGCCTCATTTATCTCAAGGCAATTCTCATCCATGGCATCCAGTGATGTGTAGGGTAGCTTGATGAGAAGTCTAGTTACAAGTATGTTGAAAGTCCACCAGAAGTCTATTTCTTGTGAGATTTCAACTGGAGGATGGCGCTGGGCAGGGAAAGAGGTATTCAATATTTCTTATTTTGCAGTTATCCCAGAATTAAAGCCGATATCTGACAGATATCCCAACAGGGATCTGAAATGGCAGCTCTGTGCGGGGAGAATAACATGTAGAAGTATTTAGCAGTCAGATGTGTGATGGTAGAATTCTCTGCAAGGGAGGCGGGGCAGGCCTGTTTTAATTCAGTTGCTTCCTTAGGAAAGCAGATTGCCTGGAATCCAATACTGCGTCCCTGACTGGAAAGTCCAGGGCGTTTTTCATTGATTCCACAGCTGGAAAACTCCCAAGTATGGGCTTAGGGCCACCGAAATGAACAATTATACTTAAAATTCGACTGACCTTGCTCAGTTATAATTCCCTCTGGAGAAGAAAAGTAGAATTAATACTGCTTGCTAAACCACCCCAAGCCAGATCCAAAGAAATACTGAAATTTGATTGTTGAACATTTTCATCTCAATTTAAGCCTCTTGGGTGATAAAATTGGAAAACAAAATTTCTTTACAGTGAAAATGTGTTTGGCAGCCCCTCTCTATATAAAGTTCAACTTTAGGGCAAAGAAACACTCATTATGTAATCAGGTCAAATTATTGGTTACTGAGAAGAGTTCCTGGTTTAGACCTCATCTGTTATATGAAATAGATATTAGATCTTTTATTCTGCCAGTGCCATTTTAGTCACAGCAGTTTCTTATTCTTGGAGACCTTTCCTTTGAGCTTCTTATTTCTTTAGATATTGTTATGTAAGACCCACAATAGCATCAGTGAAGACAGGGTCGATCCCTTCTTACTTTTTGCAGGATTCGACCACAAATAAATGAAACTGGTGATATATGTATAAAAACATAGTTTTCCAAATTCCTGGGTAAAGAGGGGCCGGAGTGAGAGGCAAAGACACAGGGCAGAGATCCCTCCAAATTGCAGTTTAGGTGATGGGGAAATGGATGTGGAGACTCTGTTTTTTTCTCTCTCTTTTTCTTTGTCCTTTTAACCCAAGTTCTATACATCTCAAAATGTACAGTTTCAGTCTTTCTACCTAAAGCAAAAGGCACAGACTGACGCCGTGTTTGCCGGGTATAACCTGCATATGGTTTTAAAAACTTTTTTTTTTTTTTTTTTTTGTGAGGAGATCAGCCCTGAGCTAACATCCGCCAATCCTTTTTTTTTTTTTTTGTGAGGAGATCAGCCCTGAGCTAACATCCGCCAATCCTCCTCCTTTTTTGCTGAGGAAGACGGCCCTGGGCTAACATCCATGCCCATCCTCCTCCACTTTATATGGGACGCCGCCACAGCATGGCTTACCAAGCAGTGCGTCGGTGCGCGCCCGGGATCCAAACCAGCGAACCCCGGGCCGCCGCAGCGGAGCGCGCGCACTTAACCGCTTGCGCCACCGGGCCGGCCCCCGGTTTTAAAAACTTTTAAACCACAAGATGAAAAAATCAGAAATGTCATCTAAGAAATCCAGATTTTTAATTTCTCCTGAAAAATTAGAGAATCTGTCTACCCTGGACCCACAGTCCATCAAGGCAACAACGGGCATATTTTAGATGGTGCCGAAAGTTCCCTGAGCCACAGTTCCAACCTTGCTTGCTGCCCTCGTTATGTTAACAGCCAGGTTCTCTGGCCATTTGAGCTTAATTCCTGGTGGAAAGCATATAATTTCCTGCAGTCTTATTTGTTCATCCAACAAGTATTTATTGAGAATCTCTGTTCTAAGATCCCAGGGTACAGCAGTGAACAAGCAGACATAATCCCTGCCTGCCCAATGCTTATATTCTAATGAGGAGAGACAATCACAAAGAGAATACATGATGTTATCTGAAAAGTGTTATAAAGAAAGACAAAGCACGATGTGTCAGATGTTACTACATCCACTTGGACACATAGGAGGATGATACTTCTCTGCCCACTTGTACTTTAGGTGGCTTTGGCCAGTGAAATGTGAATGGAAGTGATCTGGGTGGAAGCATTTATTTGCTAGCCTTGACTCTCCACCTCAATTTCACCTTGCTGTGGCAAGTGTGTGGGCTCATTTTGATAAGGACTTATGGAAGATGACCGCCTGCAGAGTTGTCCAAAGTGGCAGTGGATTCTTCATAAGTAATAAACTTTTCTTTCAAGCCACTAAGGTTGGGGGGTTGATTGTTATGGCACCATAACATACATTATCTTGACTAGAAGCATAGTGAAGAGTCAAGAAGTAAAATTGTCCATGGGGTGGTCTGGGAAGTCATCTCTGAAGAGGTGACAGTTGATCCAATTAAATTCATGTGCCATTGGAATATGTAAAGGAAGACCATTCCAGGTAGAGGGGACAGTATAGAGCTGTGTATTCTTGTAATGTAAACTCAAAAACTCAATGGTTTTCAGGTTTTACTCTTCTCCTTCAAGGTTTTATTAAAATGAACATACTAAAGTGGGATAGTCAGTAATTAATATTGCTAGCATTTTCTTCCCCACCTAAAATTTTGTGATAGCCATTGTCTACTTTCCATCTGATTTTAGCCCATGATCAGAGACTACAGCCTCCGTCAACACATTCCTGTTGATTCTTAGCAGCCACAGGGCCAGATAGCTTTCATCAGTGTGTTCAGATCCGAGCTTATTCCCAAAAGAGCAGAAGGCAGAATGACACAGTCTATTTATTTGGTTTCCGTTGGCCTGTTATGATTCTGCTTTAGAGAAATATACAAAGTAAATCAGCTCAAAGATGAAGACAATTTAATGTGTTTTTCAGCCATGAAAATTGTCTTGGCTATATGCAATTACTTTCTCCCAGTGTGTCATACTGATGTTTAAAAGATATCGTGAATAGGCACTCTTTATTTCTTTATGTATCAGTGCCATTCAGTTATTCAGTATATAATAATCTAAATTCTGTTTGTTATTTAAATGCACAAAAGCGCACGTATTCTGTATTCTGTTATGTATACTTTAACTCACTACGACAAATTTAATGTTTTTGCATACTTTGGCCACTAAATTAAATATGAATGGATGATAATAATGATTAAGATGCAGTAGGTAAATCCTCTTTAGCTTTCTCTAAATTTTTCTTTTATTTACTATTCTCTTCATTCCTGAAAACCCCTAAATCCAGTTATTTCTTGATTCTACATTTGTTAGTGGCTTATTTGCATTCTTGGAGCCCAGGAACTATGTCTTCTTCCAACTTTCCCCCAGGTGCCATGTACCTGAACACAGGAAACAGCAGCTAAATGAAAGAATGTGGAATTCCTTCACTGATTAGATTTGGGGTTCGATACTTTGAATGTTGTGTTCATTGATTCTGTCATGCTTTTATACTCAATGGATATTTTGGGGTTTCATTTTAGAAAACTAATCATAAAATTACAAGCAAGGAGACAAGTCTCTAAGCTACTCCAAGAGTTTCAGTAGTCTCCATTGGGTCTTATTGTTAAAGCAAAAAATTCAGCCCTCCGGTCACTGAGTTTTTACCAGGTGTCTTGAACTACGTGATGTGTTAAGATTTATAGTGCAATGCTCTCATCTCTGAAAACTCCTTGTCTCATTGGGGAAGCAGTATTTACACATGTGGAGCAAGCTGAAAATGCTGAAATATAGAATATAGAATGTGTGATATTGGCAGTAAAATCTATGAAAGATGAGGAAGAGGATGTTGGTGTTGGCTTCCTGAAAGAGTCAGTGAGGATGGAGACGGGCTTTGTGGGATGGAAGGGATTTTGGTGAACAGGGAGGAGAGCAGAGACATTCCGATGGTCAGAAACAATCTACATAATGAAGAGTTACTCTCAGGGTAAGGAAATGACACAGCCACCCCTTTCTTAACTTTTGTTTAACTCTTGCAGAATTACGTAGATTTAAATCTTAAACTGGACCAGAATAGGGGTGAATGTATAGGCCCTTTTGATTTGTGTTATTTATTTATTAGTGGTCAAGAGACTGAAAATAACCCTGAACAAAAAGAAAAGGGAGTGAGACAGCCAAGTTATTAAAACAGCATAAGTATGTGAGGCAAATGGAGAAAATGTGGACCTCCACAGGCTTATCAACAGTGCTTCTCCCGAGAGAGGCACAGCAAGAACACGAGAGAATAATGGAATTAAGTAGAGCCGCCTGGTAGTTTTTCTGTATGTAAATAAGGAGACTACTATTTCATTGTTTCATATTGGAGTTTTATCCAGAAGGCTAAACAATATTTCATGAAACAGAATATAGTCAAATGAATAGCACAGGTTAGCACTAATTTTTTTAGTATTATAATATTACAGAATAAAATCAAGTGTGGACTTTTTCTCACCCCTTTGTCACATGGCCTAGGGATTAATTTAAGTATATGAGAGTTTACAAAACAAAAAAGCAAATACTCTGGATGAGGCTTAGATTCCAGTAATTACACTATTCCTTGAGTTAGGTCAATCAACCTGCTTTTCTTCTAACTCCTTATGGAAGTTAGTAATACTAAAGAACTCGGAGTTTTCAAAAGTGAGAGGATATAGGAGCAGGGAGAAGAATGAAAGTGGAGGATGTGGGGGGCACCAGAGCAGGACACCGGGCAGTCAGAGGACAGTAAGGTGACACTGGTCGCCTTTGGTAATAGGTCCCGGAATGTGGGAAAGCACAGAATGAGGCATGAGAGAGACAAAAAAAGATCTTTATCTGCGTCATAATTTGGTTTAGAGTAGGACTGACTCCAAGACAGTTAGAAAGGCTAATGAGTACGAGGTAGGCATAAGGCAAGCTGCTCCAGTGGTGTCTGTCATAGCTAAGGGCATAAGTGGTCCCTCAACTGGACAGCTGTTGGGGGCTAGGGGGTGAGGGGAATAGGTAAATGAGAAAGGTAGGCCTCCTGGTTGTTAATCTTATCATTTTTCTCGGTTCACAGTGGTCGATTCAGAGCACCAAAAAACCAAGTCACATAATGAAGGAAGGACAAGTGGTAACGTGGGCAGCAGCTGAAGTCTGGTCGGGAACCAGCATGCCAGTCTGCAGAGTGCAGCAGGTATACCTTTATACTGAAGCACAGAAGCTACTGGCTTCTGGCCTTGGACATTTGCTCGGAGACGGGTGGCTGGACCAAAAGACCTCTTTGACAAACTACCCTACAAATTCCCTAGTACTTCATAGTTTTACATTTGTTTCTCTTGCTAACAGCTTGGATATATTGAAAAATTTACAATAAATCACGTAGCATATGGTGAAAACAAGTCGCATAAAGGCCATACATTTTTCAGGACTCGCATTTTGGAATTTTTATAAGAGGAGAGACCTGCATGTTGAAATGCTGGTCATCCATCTCCACCTGTATGGTCTCACCTACACCTCAGATTTGGTATGGTCGTAAGTAAACTCTTCCTGTGGCAGTTCTTCCTACAAAGTTCTCTGTTTCTTTAACAACACCACCAACTTCTTTATCACCCAACCTCTAAACATGGAAGTGCTATTTAACACAGCTGTTATCTTCCCTGGACCACTTTCAATAAGTTTCCAAGTTCTATTGGTTCTTCCTCGATACATCTATTATGCTGTTTCTTATGATTTGCCTCGTGTCCTGCTGCTGGATGATTCTCCCACAAGCACAGTTTAATTACGTCAATCCTCTGTTCACTCCCCTGTTCAAAATTTTGCCATGCTCTCCATTGACTATGAGTCCATTTATACTCCCTCTTTATCTTTACATGCTATTGTTGACATATATTTTACTTCTACAAATATTATAAACCTCAAAATATATTGCCATTTTTAAAAAATATTTAATTAACTTTTAAAAAATTTATTAAAAAAGAAAAATATTTTTTTACATACACCTAAATGTTTAACTATTTTGTATCTTTGTTCCTTTCTGTAGATCCAAATTTCTACCTAGTATCATTCTCCATCAATCTGAGTATCTTCTTTTAGTATTTCTTGTAGTGTTGGTTTGCTTATGACAAATTGTGTTTTTTTCTCAACTGAAAATGTCTTTGTTTAACTTTAATTTTTGAAAGATATTTCACTGATAATAGACTCTAAAGAGAACTTTACATTGTCTTCTGGTCTCCATTGTTTTCTGATGAAAAGTCAGCTATTATTCTTATCTTTGTTCCTCTGTATGTAATGTGTTTTTCTCTCTCTCTCTCTCTCTCTCTCTCTCTCTCACTTCTTTTAAGATTTTTTTTTTTTTAACTCTCTCGGTCTTAGCTGTATATCCTACTGTAGTTCACTGAGCTTCCTGGATCTATGAGTTGCTGTTTTAGATCAAATATGGAAAAATTTTGTCCCATATTTCTTCATATTGTTCTGCCCTATTTTCCCTCTGCCAACTTTATTTATTTCTTATACACCAAATATATGATTTTAGACCAGTTGGTACTGTCCCACAGGTCACTGAAGCTTTCTTCATTATTTTGCAATTTTTTCTTCTCTGTGCTTCAGATTGAATGATTTTATTGACCTGTTTCAACTTTGGTGACTCTTCTTCTGTTGTGTCCACTCTACTGTTAATCACATCTAATGCATTTTTAATTTAAGATATTATATTTTTCAGTTCTAAGTTTTCCATTTTGTCCTTTTCTATGGTTTTCGTATGTCTCCTGAAATTCCCATCTTTTCACCAATTTTATTCATTTTTTTCATGAGGTCTCAGCATATTTTTCATAGTTATTTTCAAATCCTTGTCATCTAACTTCAAAATCTGCATCATCTGTGAGTCTGTTTCTTTTGACTAATTTTCCTCTTGACTCTAGATCACATTTCCTTGTATATTTACATGTCTAGTAATTTTTTATTACATAACAAACATTGTGGTTGAAACGTTGTAGAGAATGTGAATTCTGTCATCTTCCTTTGGAAAATGCTGAGTTTTACTCCAGCCAGGAATTAAATTATTGGCATTTTATCTGGAACAAGTGTTGGTTTGCCCCTCAGTTCTAGAGTGAATTCTTCAGTCCTGGAATGTAGTCTTTACTCCTAAGGCACAGCTCTTCTGGGGTTTATTGAAAGCTTGAAATTTTTACTAAGCTCCTCTAACTCCAAACTCTGTCTCTCTTGCATTGGGCAGCTACTAAAATATTTTCTTAGTTCTTCCAGCATTCTAGGTGGGTTTATTTTTTCCTGCTGAGTTTCTTGGAGTCCCACCTCTCACATGCATAGTTCAGCAGTCAGCCAGGGATTAAGAGAAGCTTATATGCAGATGTGGGGGTTTCCTTTCTCCGACTCTCTTCCCTCTGGGATTTCACTCTTCAATTTCCAGTCACTCTGGCAGTCCCAAACTCTCTTATCTTCCGACTCCTATAACAAGAGTATGACTTCACTTCCAGCTCAGTGGGGCTGGGGACTGCCTCCAGGGGGGAAGCCATGGGTGGATCTCACCTAGTATGGGTCCTTTTTTTCAAGGATCAAATCTCCTTCAGTTTCTGCCTGCTTCTGATTACTCTCTAGTGTCTTCAGATAGTTGTTTTTAGTTTTTTGGTCACAGTTTATAACTGTTTTCTTTGAATGTTAGTCCCATATAAGATACTCTGCAATTACACAAAACCAGAACCTCTCTATTGACTACGAATGAATTCTAAACCCCATATCTGGCTTTTAAGATCCTTTAAAAATACTCTCCAACTGTCTTGGTCAGCTCAGATTGCTATAAAAAATATACTATAGGGGGCCGGCCCAGTGGCTCAAGCGGTTGGGTGCGTGCGCTCCGCTGCGGCGGCCCGGGGTTCGCTGGTTCGGATCCCGGGCGCGCACCGACGCACTGCTTGGTAAGCCATGCTGTGGCGGCGTCCCATATAAAGTGGAGGAAGATGGGCACCAATATTGGCCCAGGGCCGTCTTCCTCAGCAAAAAAAAAAAAGAGGAGGATTGGCAGATGTTAGCTCAGGGCTGATCTCCTCACAAAAAAAAAAAAAAAAATATACGATAGACTGGGTGGCTTAAACAGCAAATATTTATTTCTCACAGTTCTGGAGGCTAGAAGTCTGAAATCAGAGTGTCAGCATGGTCGGGTTCCGGTGAGACCCTGCTTCCTGGCTTGTGGACAGCTGCCTTCTCGCTGTATTCTCACACTAGAGAGGACCAGGGTGGTGGGGAAGGGGAGGGTGTGTGTGGAAGCAAGCTCCCTCCTGTCTCTGTTTGTATAAAGGAACGAATCCCATCATGAGGGCTCCACCCTCATGAGCTAATTACCTCCCAAAGGACCCATCTTCAAATACTATCACCTTGTGGATTAGGATTTCAATATACGAATTTTGGGGGAACACAGACATCCAGTTCATAGCACCGATCTTCCTTTTTTACTTCGTCTTCCACTTCTCCCCTTTATTCATGCTCAATTCCTGCCAATTTGACACTTAACGTTCTTTGTATCTATCCCTCTGCTTAGCTTGTGCTCTCACTTCTTCTATCTCAACACGTCCAAAGTCTATTATTAGAATTCTTGTGATCTAATAATAACACCACTTTTCCTCTTCTGTGACAGACTCAGAAGTCAGGCAGAGATTAAATGGTCACCTTTATTATTGATAAAGTTACCTGAAAAAAGGGGCTTTAAGGATGTCTTACTGCATGGCAGAAAATAGACCAGAACATAAGGGTCGTGCAGCCAGGCTCCAACTGAAGAGAAACTGGAACGGGCTAAGCTGAGCATGGTCAGTTTCTGCTCTCAAACCCACTCTTTAACTCTCTGTGGGAGGAGTAATGAGCGAGGAGAGAGGCCAGGAGTGTTACTATAGGTGAAGTTCCTCCACCTGACAAAATGAAGAAAGAAGAATAAACAGCCTCCCCATCCCAACTCCCTCAAATATTAACCAGGACCCAAATCTCAGTCATCTTTTTTGTGTATCTTTCCCTGTGCTCTTCTACCCAGATGTAATCTCTCTTTGCTGTGAATGCTCATTTTACTTTATCTGAACTTTTCTTTACAGCGTTTATTCTACTTGGTAAGTGTAATAATTTATCTGTTTCACTATGGTCTCTCCTCTTTCCTAGAATTTCCTTAAAATAGGGGCTCTTTATTACTATTCATCCTTTCATATTCCTCAATTATTAGCACAGCCGCTGACAAATGGTAAGCCCTCAGTGAGTATTTATAGAAAGAAAATGAGCTAAGGAAATGATCCATGACAAAAAAAAATGTGGGTAGCTTATACCAAATAAGCTGAGGCAAAGAGGGATCTAATCATTTAAAGCAGAATAAGCCAAGCCATCATGGGAATGAAAGAATACATTTCTGTTTCAAGTAGCTAATTGCTTCTCACTGGAGAAGGTGGTAATGACATCGCCAGCCCTGAGGCTGCTTATGACCATCATCTTCTACTCTACAGTGTGAGAGGGTGTTCCAGCAGGTGTGCTAGGAATTGAACTCAAGGGACATCTAACCGCAGCTTCTCGGAGCCTTAGACCAGCTTCGCTAGAGGTTTTAAACATCTTAAATTACAGAAGAAATTAGAATGAGAGAAAAGTATGGATTAAAATGGGGAATTGGAATTTCTCTTGAAGGTTAATTTGAGACTCTTTCTTGACTATGTTTTATCAAACTCTTAGTTCAGAAATAATTATTCCTCTTCACCTTTATCTTTAGGTACTGTCAAAGAACATACTGGGAAGAAAGTTTTGAATCGAAAAGTAATTTTTACATTTCCCCCCTGACAGAATTGTGCCTTTTAAATATGTTTAGGAATTTTAACTATTAGATATAATTGTTCTTTTTGTACTTAAGTCAAGAAAATATTATGGCCCAAGTGAAGGCTTACAATTTTCTTTTTTTGTTTGTAATATAAAGTTATATATACAGATGAGCAAAATAGGAAAATAATACTCTCTAATTTCACCACCAGCAATAACCAATGTTAATATTTTGATATATGGCCTTTCATCTTTTTTCTATGTGTACATGTTATATCTAGCTATATATCACAAATTTAGGAAAATTATAGCATATACTCTTTGCTTAATAAACTTTTAATTTTATAATAGTTTTATATTTACAGAAAAGTTGTGTAGATAGTACAGATATAGCCTGCATCTGGTTTTTCTTATTGTTAATATCTTACATTAGTATGGTACTAATGTCACATCTAATGAAAAAGATTGATGCATCATTATTGATACCAATATTGACACATTATTACTAACTGAAGTATATGCTTTATTCAGATATCTTTAGTTTTCACCTAATATTCTTCTTCTGTTCCAGAATCCCATCCAGGATACCACATTACACTTAGTTGTCGTGTCTTCATATGTTCCTCAGACTGTAACAGTTTTTCACACTTTTGCATTCTTGGTGACCTTGACAATTTTGAGTCTTGATCAGGTGTTTTGTAGAATGTCCCACACTTCAGATTTGTGTGGTATTTTTCTCATGATAATACTGGGGTTCTGGATTTTGAGGAGGAGAACCACAGAAGTAAATGCCATTCTCCTCACATCATATCGAGTCTACACACCATCAACATGACTTATCTCTGTTGATGTTGACCTTGATCATCTGGCTGAGGTCGTGTTTGTCGGTTTTCTCCGCAATAAAGTTACTCTTTTTCAGTGTGCAAGGGTTCCCCAGTTTCTCCACATCCCCACCAAAACTTGTTGTCTTTAATTGTATTTTCTTATTGCTGAGTTTTGTGAGTTTTTTGTGTATTTTGGATATAAGTCCTTTATCCAATGTGTGATATTTTGGATATTTTATCTTTTTACCCTCTTAATGGTATCTTTTTCAGCATATACTCTTTTAACTTGCTTTTTTTCACTCCACAATATGTCATTAACATCTTTCCATATTATTCTTCTGTAATGTCACTTTTTAATGGCTAAAAATTATTCCCTTATATGAATGTACCATACAATATATTATTGCAAGACCAATATTTAGATGGCTTCCAGTTTTTCATTCTTACAGAAAGAGAAAACAGTGATGGATATCCTTGTAACTAAATACTCTCTTACTATTTTTTAGAATAAATTTCTTTAAGTTAAAATTCTGTATTCAAAGGTATCAACCCTTTAAAGACTTTTGGTAGAACAAATTCTCTTTCTTCTTGATCTTCCGTGCTTATAAAGCATTTCATTCCCTCTTTAGGTCAAGTTCAGAGTGAGGACACAAATGCATTTTGATATATACACTGCTAACTAGTACGTTAAACACACATAGAGCTGAGATATCAGAAGTGTTCAGCCTCAAGTGAGAGCTTCATTCCAGCCTTTCCAAGAGTGACGCCTTCTTATTTGTTTCACTTTGCATTCTAACCTTAATTTAGGCCCCATGTCCTCTAGGAAACCTGCCTACTAATCTTCCCATCTTGGTGATGGCTCAAAGAGAATGTGTTAAACGAGGCAATCTGGATGATGTATGTCCAGTTACTTAGCTTGTGGAGTTCTTTGGGGGGCCCTGGGGGACTGGAAGTGGCCCCTTTGTTCCAACATTGCTCTCTCTCCTTTCTCAAGCTGAGTTAATGTCCCTCCACTGCATTCCCATGGCATTCAATCTTACCACTTACTTTTTAATGTTTCTGCCTCTCTATGAGATTTTGAATGTCTTAAACTGAACCATTGAAAAATCTTATTTTAGTATTTTAAAAGCATAGTAAATAGAAACAAATGTTTTGAAAATTCCATAACATTCTCTGAGAGCTGTTACAAAGCAGGCTTGGTCATCCCTGCCTTGGAGTGAAAGAATCCCTGGGGTTTCTGCTTTGTTTTTACACATCCAGTGTTGTCTATAAACTTCTACTTTGGGACAGCATGGACCCAGACTTTGAGCAATAGAGGGAGAAAGCTGTAGTGGGAACTGGACTCGCTGGCCCAGCTCTCCTTTGAGCTTTTTAGATTTGGTTTTGTGCTGCCAGATGCTGCTGCTGCTAACCTTTGGCCTACAGTAGTTTTGACGAATATGGAGGCTGTTAGTAAAAGGAACTCTGTCTCGCTGAGAATGTGTTGCGACATATTTAACTCAGAGCCATGTCAGTTGAAACAGACCTTGTGCTGTAACAAGTACGTTGGATCTCTGGGAGGATAAACTAGTCCCAGCTTTGCAGGCCTTTTAGGGAACGCTACTGCAGTGCTGCGTGTTCTTGGTGCTTGGGAATGCACTGCGGTGCTGGATGCCAAGAATAGAAACAGTCAGAACAATATGTTCAGCATTTAGGAAATACAGCTGGATCTAGCAAACGTATATGACAGAACTGACTCTGGGGCCAGAGGTATTTCCCTCTTAAGTCGTGCTGGATTGGAGGCCCTAACACACCACTCCAGAGCCACACGATTTTGGACATGTACTGATTGAGGGGCATTTATATTGATTTCACTTGTGTTTCTCTTGTGTCTTCCACTAGATCAAAGATCTTTTAAGGTAGAGGCTCACATCTAAACCACTCTATAAATCCTACCACTCCACACTTAATGCCATAAACTCAAGTAAATTGCTATTAAGATAGAGCAAACGCTTGTGAGCAGACAAGCAAGGGTTATCAACTTGAGGATTAAAACTGACCTCACCTTTGGATTTGGAGTACTCTATTTTCTCCCTCCTCCCCTACCCACTTTTTTCTTTAAGTATATGTGTCTAGAGGAACACGCTTCCAAATTTTGGAATTAGCTCTTTTATCTAGGACATTTTTTGGACATCATTCAAATATAAGTGATAAGCATGTAAAGGTTACTTATAATTTTTAGATTTGGATGAAAGGGAATTTTCTAGGCCTAGTATTATTGCAGTTCTTGAAAGCGGTCACTTAAGGGCCAGCCCGGTGGCATAGTGGTTAAGTTCGCATGCTCCGCTTTGGTGGCCTGGGGTTTAAGGGTTCGGATCCTGGGCTCAGACCTACACACTGCTCATCAAGCCATGCTGTGGCAGCAACCCACATATAAAGTGGAGGAAGATTGGCAACAGATGTTAGCTCAGGGCCAATCTTCCTCACCAAAAAAAAAAAAAAAGTTGTCACTTAAGAACATGTTTTCATCTTCTTTTTCCCTTATGCAACCTATCTGAGACCTTCAGAGCTCTTATTTCAAGAGAACGCAGAAGAGGTGGGACAGAAAGCATGAACAGGGGATTCCAGCAAAGGTGCTCCTCCCATATCCCTCTCCATCTTTCAGCTCCTGCTACTAGTGGGAGAGGAAGGAAATTCATCAAAAGTAGAATTAATTTGCAGTTTATAAAGCACCTGCTCCTTCCCAGGCACTTATTACATACATCGTTTTACTTAATTCCATGACAAGTTAGCAAAGTGGATGTTATTATTCCCATTTTATAGACAGGAAAACCAAACGGCTAAGAGAGTAAGTAATTTGTTCAAAGTCACAGAGTTACAGCCAGTGTGTGAGCCCAGCGCAGTCTGAGTGTGTAGGACCCATTAGGTTGTTCCCTACCTACATCCTGCTGAGTCCTTTGCCTGCAGTGAGAGTGAAGTGCTGTCAGGTAAGCAGGGAATCTTGGTTATGGCTGCAGACATAATCACGGGCAGGCATTAAGGAGGAAACAACTTTCCAGAGAGCTGAATTTGCAAAAACCTTTAAAGCTGTGGCAACCACAGCTCTGAAGACCAGGCCCAGGTTGGTTCCAGGCAGGTTCAGATAGAGCCAATGAAGGATAGCTACAGGTCTCCAACCTGGCCACTACTGTTGGGCAGAACTTCCTCACTCTCCCTCCTCCAATAAAGAAGCAAACATGGACTCCACACAGGCTTTCTCTATGGTCGCTGCTGCATAGCAACAGGCTTTGAGGATCTGTGCTTCCCACTGGACAAGAAAGATGGGGATGAAAAGGAGGCTGAGGAAGAGAGGAAAGGAAGAGGGATCTACGTGCAAGGAAGTTTATACTATCTCTACACAAAGGAGAGTTCAAAGGCAACACCCAGCATGTAAAAGGGAGATGAGAAATGACTAATACTTAGAAAAAGGATCTACCTAACATTTTATACACAGGCAGGCCTGAATATCTTGTTTTAAAATCTCTTTCATACCAGCAATACCACAACAATCACTCTCAGTGGAAAGACACCGTATAGTGCAAGAGGTGGCTGAGACAAGGGCAGGAAATGGTGGAGACACAGAAGAACAGGGAACACAATACAAGGTATCATCCTTCTAAACTGCAAAGGTAATTACCTTCAGGGTGACAAGATGGCCAGACTGATCCCATAGATTATTTTGTCTTGCTGCTCTCGATCCTAAGTCTATTTTCTGGGTTTGTACATATTTGTGGAGAAACAAAATTCCAGTTAAATCTTTGTTACTCTCATCCTGGAACAAAAATTGTGGCTGTGGCAGAGACTATTATTCAGAACAAATTTTATCCTTGGACGTTGTCTTTTTTCCAAGATCTCTTTTCCAAAGTACCACTGATCTTTGTAGACCATTGCGATGCGTGATCCATGAATTCATTAACCACCATTTACGGGATACCTCCAATGCATCAGACATTGAAGACATAAAAACAAACAACACTCCATGCCCCCAAGGAACTTATGTTTAGTAGAGAAGAGAGACAACTGAACAAATAATCATTATATAAAAGTTCGAGAGTCAAAGGCTGTGCAAAGTATGATGAGCACATCTGGCACAAATACATATCTTCCAGGCAGAGAACAGTTCTTATGTGTTCTGTTAGAAAGCGAATTTCCCTTGTTAAGAAAAATAAGTTGGCATCATTCAAATTATTAACTCAAAATTATTCAGTCTCTAGTTGTTGGTGCCCTGTAGCTAGAAAGGCTTTCCTTCTCCATTACTGAAATCTACCAACACATAGCCAAGCCCAATATTATACAGTCCTAGGAGGAAATATCACATTTCTCTGGGTATGCAATTGAGAAAACTCCATACTTAGAATCTATGGCATTTTCACTGCATAATTTGGGGAAATCACATCAGGCATATATTTAGAAGGTATCCCATGGTAACCATGAGAAGTTGCTTTGGTCTCACAAAGCTGAGCATAAAAATTAATCCTGGCTTATCAGATGTCTGGAAGAAGCAGAGAAAGCAAAAGTTACCATAACTCTCTTGTATTATTAAATTAAACACCCCCTGGGCTTACATGGGATCTTGGGGAAAAAGAAAACTTTTGTCCCACACTTGGTTGTAGTAGATGTTCTTCGTGTTTGATTTTTTCTGAGCTTTTATGCGATGTGTCTTTCTCATGTTTAGGGGAGATGGTTCAGTGGAGACTTGCACTGAACAGGCAATCAAAGGGCCCTCTCTGCCTTTCAGCTTCTCTGTCTCTGCCTTTCTGACTACTTAAAAAGAGACTGCAATCTCGGATTCAGTTTCTTCACCATTCAAGTGGATTCTTCCTGCCCAGGCTTCCTGGAGATGTGAGGATTCATTGAGTAATGAGACCTTTGAGCTTGCTGAGGAGAGCTCAATATGGCTTTGTGTGGCCTCCCCCCAGGCCACACGAGTGATTTGTTTCCATCCACTGATGTGCTGGAGCCAGATTCATTTGCAAATGAAGGAGGTAAGAGGCGGTTTGGAGGCACAGTCTGAGAGGAGAAAGGAAGTGGAGGAGGGAGAGGAGGGCATAGCATCTGATCTCTTTCTGGCATCTCATAGTTGGTACCTTGGCAGTTAGAGTGCCTGGGGACCAAAAGCTGATGCACTCCTTAAATTAGATACTTGGGAATGTGGGGTAGGGTAGAGGTCAGAAACACAGGCAGGACTTCGAAAGGCTATGGGCAGTGCTGCTCTGGGAAGGAAGGAGAAGGTGGGAGACAGAGTTGGGTGAAAGCCGCTATTCTCTCCATGTCAAGCGATACCTTGGAGAACCACCCTGGCAGCCGAGGACTGGCTGCCTTGGGAGCAACCCAGGCTACGTTGGTGCTTCCCAGGTGGGCTCCTTGGAGAGGCAGTCACGAGGAGCCTTGTGGGCAGTGGACAAGAGGAACTAGAACGTGGGGAAAACTGAGTGGTCACCATTGTAATGATGGACTGGTTTGTGGGCCCACATGAGGCCCTTTTGGGGGGCTTTGAGGAATAACTGTGGTCACTTTGAAAAGCTCTTTATTCCTTTTCACTGGAATTTATGTACATTCTCCCAATTTTAAGTGTTGACTCAACAAAATTTTAAATATTATGTTGGCTGAATAAAATGTTTCTGCAGGTAAAATTTGGTCTGTAAACCATCAGTTCATTACCTTTCCATAACTCATTAGAATTTCCAGTTTGTTGGGTCTTTTTTTGCTGAGGAAGATTTGCCCTGAGCTAACATCTGTGCCAGTCTTCCTCTATTTTGTATGTGGGTCACCGCCGCAGCATGGCCACCGATGAGTGGTGTAGGTCCGCACCTGGGAACCGAACCCAGGCCAGCAAAGTGGGGCACACTGAACTTAACCACTAGGCTATGGGGCCAGCCCCTTGAGGGGAGTTTTTGAGTTGGAAAGCAGTGGAAGATACAGCCAGTAAAATTCCCTGACAATCTCTAACATGAAGCCACGATCTGCTCTTATTTGTGCTAGAGTGTGCTGTTTTAGGGACATCCAGCATGCCTTTTCTCAGCTTTTGTCTCCTCAGATTGGAAAGTTGTGGTCTTGTCCTGATTGGCTTTCACAAGCCAGCCCTATGCCCAGCCCCATTCCTGAAGTGGCCCTTGCCCAGAACAAGGCCCCCAGAGCAGCACATGACACTCCCAGGGAAGGGCCGTCTTGGTTTGGAAAGAGAAGAAGCCGACCTCTCTGTTATGTTATCAGTAGCTTTCCTGACAACACCCAGCATTTGTTTGGCATCTTTGACTAAGCACAAGGCCACATCCGAGACTCATAACTCTGTCACTGAAGAAGTGGAGGTACCAACAGTGGACTCGTGGCCCCTGTACGGACTGTGGTTCATGAGCATCCCGGGAGGTTCTGGCCCTCTTTGACTGCGTGCTCTCAGCTCTGCTTCACAACCTGCTATGCTCCGTCACTGTCAATGGGAGCCAGGTCCTGAGTTGGTCCAAGGCCCTGCCAGGACAAGTCCCCTTGTGTGTGACTTGAAATTTCCAGAGGAATATCCTTTGTTGTTGACTGGAAAACTGGTTCTGTGTCTCCTATTTCTCACTTTCAGGAGCTGCATTAGTATCAGGCAAAAATTGGGTGGGGTTTCATTAATATTCCCAGCAGTTTTGACAAACCAAGAATTGGAAAATGTGCCTGGGTGAATTACCCTTTGTTAGCCATGTGGAGGTGCAGGCAAACATGGGCGGCATGGTTTGGGTTTGCAGCTGGCCTTGCCACATCTTTCCGCTGCTCCCCTTCCTGGATGCTCCCTTGCCGGATGGTATGGTTTCCGTGTGCCACCCTGCCAGGGCATCTCAGTCATACAGCTAATTAAGGCTCATTCCAAGCCTCGATGTGACACGTCCTTCAGACTCATAAATCAGAAACCACTAACAAATCTCATTCCTTTCTGATCTCCCCGTTTTTAACACGTTGAGTTACTTCCAGTATGAATAACCAAAAAAACAAACCAATAAAAATACTGATGACAATGCCTGGTGCCATGGCTCGAATGCATTTCAGACTTTCTGAGCCAGCAAGACAACAGCCAGGAAAACAAAAGGAAAAAAAACAAACAAACTCACCCTCATCTTTCAGGGCGTGGATGTGTGAGGAAAATTTGAATTGCTAAAAATCAGACAGTGGACTATCAGTTATAGACATGGGTCACCTCAAGGCTGTACGGAGACAGACTCAGAGTTACCTGGAAAACAGAAAAAAATGGCTTGGCTCAAATCCAAACATGGGAGGGACCAAAGCAAAGAATTCCCAGGAAAGAGGAGGCAGTAATCAAAGCTCTGACAGCACCCAGCCCCGATGAAAAATGACTGTGGAGAATTCCCATTAAGCATATTTGAAACCACAGTTCTTATCTTTCCCCACCTTCCCTTTTCCTCAGCTGAGGCCCTGCAGCCCGGCTCTTCCCTCCAATCTTATCCTGTGGTAGAGACAAGCTGTGTTCACGTAGGTCAAATCTGGTCAGAGAGCAGGGACTGGGTTACTGCTGCCAGCTGATGAAAAAACAGCAGCTTCAAAGCCGCCCAGTTTGCCAGTTCTCTCAAAAAGATCCACACCCAGCAAAAATAATTCTTAAATTTACCCTACTGATGGGAGCATCTGAAAAAATGGAATGATTTTTTTAAAAAGCCCAATATGAAGTTCACATAAAGAAGATCATTAGCCTGGAAGAATGCCTTACAAGATTTTGAGGAAAGATTGACTTAAAGAATAGTTGAATATTTTTTCATTAATTCATAGCCACAATAGTCTTATCCTTAGAGAGCTTTCTTTTCACAGCCATGCAATGGCTGCCTTTTCAAACACTAATTTCCTGTTACTAGTTCAGTTCCTTGTGGCATTTAATCAAGGGAAGAAGAGTATAATTTTCTCGTTATTGTGTGGTTGCCAAATAAAGTACCTAAACATCAAAATGAAAAATTTGCTTAGATTTATCACATAGACACAGACACCTAAATTTTCAAATGTAATGGTTGGAAAAGCAGAAATCCATCAGTTACATGCATGGGAATGTACATGAAGCATTCATCACAAGGATTTTAAGAAGTAACTATGGGAATCAAGGAACATATAAAAACACAAAATTAAAAAGTAGTTTTCAAAAGGCACAGCATAAGTAAAGTGTCTACACTTAAAAGAAGCAGAATATAATGTTACACATTTTAAATACAGTATGTTATCAAAATATCTAGACCCTTGTTCTGAATCACTGAATTGATAACCCACAGCAACTCTTTCTCACTCAGTGGAGAGCGCAAGCATAGACTCGAAAATGCTTTGGTGGATGGATGTTGTAACATTCAATGAGCTAAGTTATGCCACAATACCAAACAACCCCCAAATCCAAGTGACTTAAAACAACAAAGATTATTTTTTGCTCATGCTACATGTCCATCAGGGTCAACAGGGCTGTTTTGTTTGTTGTGGTCTGTTTCCAGCCCAGGCTGATGCCAGTCACAGGCCAGGAGGAGAGAACTAGGGGAGCGGTGTATTGGCTCATAATCTTCTTAGAAGCCAGAAGTGACACAGACCAGTTCCACTCACATTTCAATGGCCGGTACAAGTTACCTGGTGGAGCCTAACTTCAGAGCCAGTAGGGAAGTGCATCTGATACGTGACCCAGCAGAGAATGAGAACTATTTCATGGAATTGACAATATTGATATCTGGTTCTAACGACGATAGCAGATTTGCATTCGTCCTTTTTTTACCTGTGTTTTCATTTCCTCGTAAAATATGCTTTCAGGTGTGAGCTCGTTTATGGATGCTAACTGGAATGCATCTTTGAATGTGCCTTCTTCTGCCTTCTGGAATCCCAGGCATCTTGCTATCTGTGGCTATCTCCAGCTAATAACACAGGGAATTTACAACAGATTTCAAGGTGTGATGCCTAAAGGCAGATGCAAATTTTAAATTCTCCGGTCACTGTTTGTCCCGGGAGTCAGGCCTCTTCAAAAGTTAAAAAATCTCAGTCTTGCTCTCTTCTTTTTTTTTAAAATATAAAAGAACGTCTCAATACTGTAAGTATTATGGTGAAAAGGGCTATGTGGAACATGAAATGCCTGACATTTCTGTTTCTTTTGTTTAATCATTTTTATCTCCCAGACCTTGTCCCATTGCCCGTGTTTTACTGACAAAAACAGGACTTCCTCTGAACTTTTAGAACGTATTCCCTTAGGTTTTCAGCAAATCATTTCTGCCATATTTTCAAGATCGATCATCTGCTACCATAACAGGGCTGAACTCTGGTGCCAACGGCAGAAGCAAGAGTTTATGAAAATTTCAAACTAGAAAATTATTGGAATTAATATTTTCTTGTCAAAAGTAAAATAGAAAATGAAGACTACACTCCTTTTTTTCTTTGGAACATGCATGAGGTTTAGGAGAACACGTCAAGGAATGGAATTCACAGGACCCACTGGTTTCTAATCTTCTAAAATTTAGGCTTTTTATCAGGCCAATTCAGAAATGTATTTAATATAGTAGTAAATCACAATATAACATTTGCATCAACAAGCTTTTTAAGAATAATTTGTATTGTAAAAGTGACGCGCGTTTATTGTGGAAATTTAGGAAAATAATGACAGGCATAAAAAAGAATCAGTTATAATGCTAGTCTCTAGAAATAATGATTACAAACAATAATTGTAAAAATAATTGGTGTTATCCTTCTAGCATTCTCCCAGAGTCTGCAGTTTTTACACAATTGAAAATATACTGTAGAGGGTGTAACTATTAGTCCACAAATTCAGACATACTTGAAATATTAACTTTCTTCATTTGTCTAAGGCTCTAGTTAATTTCCATATCAAGTCCTCACTTTGCCTGGGTGGCCCTGGGTTCACAGGTTCAGATCAGGGGTGGACCTATACCACTCATCAAGCCATGCTGTGGTGGTATCCCACATACACAATAGGGGAATATTGGCATAGATGTTAGCTCAGGACCAATCTTCCTCACCAAAAAAAAAAAAGGAAGAGCCAGCAGTAGCTGGGAGTGCCCCATCCTCTGGTCTGAACCCCAGCTCCTGAAGCCCTCCCCTCAAGCAGTCCAGTGGTTTCTGCTCCCTGTTGTGATTGCCTCCAGATTAGCACCTCAGAGGCTCTTTCTGCTCTTTTAGCCCTCCGGCACCTGGAGCACCAATTTCCTAAATTAAACCCACTCTGTAGAAACACCTGGTGAGATTTAGGTTTTCCTCAAGGACCCTGACTGGTATCTGGGGGAGGGATTCCTCTTTCACTTAATCTTGACGTTTCTCCCTCGTGAAGAATCCTTCTATCAGTGACATTTGTATCCCAGGCATCTGGCAGGAGCTCCTTAAAGGGCTCAAGCAGTTGAAAACACAAAAGCTAGAGATTCCCTGGCTATTTCTGTTTTCCACCCAGTCTCTTCCCCAGGCGTTGTGAACACAGAACTGGGTGTGTACTTCACTGGGGGAGAGGAGACAGAGCAATGGGAAATCATTACTATGACAGAAATGCTATGTAACCATCATACTTTATAAATATGCATTTTTCCTCTTTCCGTAAGCATTCTCATGTTCCCTTTCTCTGCTCAGCCCTGCCCAAACTGCAGATTCATAAGCAGCATAAATATAATTATTGTTTTCAGCCATTCAGTTTTGGAGTAATTTGTTACACATCTACAGTGTCAAACGCTGACCCTGTATTATGTACGCGTGTGTGTATTTATATAAATAGATAACTTTTCAATATTCTGCTATGTCTTGGTTTTCAAAGGCTAGAAGTTAGAATCTTTATTAACATGGCTTCAAATTAGACTAGAAACTTCTGAAAAACATAATACACTCAATACACGTAGAACTGAAAAATTTTTAGCTCACTTTTCTGAGGGTGCATAACTTTGTTGAATTTATTGTTAAAATTCAAGGTACAGTTTTTTCTTCTGAATTATCAACCAGTTGAACTTTTTTTTTTTTTCCCATTAAAGTTGATTTAAATACAGAGGCTTATATAGGTTATACGGGATTTAGTTCCATGGTTGCTTGAACCAAAAGAAACTCGAGATAGATGATCTGTGTTAACTCTGTGCAACCGTATTTATATTTATGAAGCTGAAAAGCAAGTCTGAAATTTTATGTGCCCTTTAAAAGATAAAGTCTTCAGGGCTGGCCCTTGGCTTAGCGGTTAAGTGCTCGTGCTCCGCTGCTGGCGGCCCGGGTTCGGACCCTGGGCGCGCACCGACGCACTGCTTCTCCCGCCATGCTGAGGCCGCATCCCACATACAGCAACTAGAAGGATGTGCAGCTATGACATACAACTATCTACTGGGGCTTTGGGGGAAAAAAATAAATAAATAAAAATTATAAAAAAATAAAAATAAAAGATAAAGTCTTCAGAGAGAAGCATGTTTCTGCCCCCATAAATAGTTCACCAATAACTAGTACATCATCTAATAAAATTAATAAATATTCCTCAAAGACAACTACAAGTTTGCAATTGATTTTGACCATTATTCCACGTTGAATGACTGCAGGATGCAATACAGCCAGAATGATGATGTAGCTCAATATGCAAAGACAATTTGCAGTGAATTTGTATCACCTATTTAACCCTCCAAATGGCTGCAGACAAAGACAGATTTTAGGTACTGCAAGGCTGAAGTACAACAAATAAAAGAGGTTTGATGATGAGGATACGTTAGAATAAAATTAATTTAGAAATATTACAGTTGGTCTCAAAGATGGTGCCAGAATGAATAAACAATATATTTTCAAAAAAATTTAATAGTGTATAGAAGAGCAAATGTAACTATAATTGAAAGTAACTCAAGAATTCTATAAGCAAGCATATAAATTTAATTCATTTTACAAGAGGAAGATGAACTCCATTCTCCTATAAGTACGGAACAATTTCTTGAAGCAATTTTAAATTATAATATGCTGGAATGATGGCTTAATTGCACAAGAATTCTGCTTAATTCATTGGAAGTCCCCTTGAAGAAGTCAGTTTGAGAACTGGGGAATTCCATCACTGGTCAAAGGGGATCTCTGATTACTATTGGAGGTGGGTTCAGTTTGGGGTGACTAATGCTCAGAAGGGTTCTTGGGTTTGCTAAGACCCATTTGAAAACACGCTTTGGAAGCACAAGCCGGTTGGTGCTTAGGGGACTAGAATCAGGGTAGAGTGGATTTCATGTGGCTGGGAGGCCTGGAAGGGAGCTGATTCGCACAGATTTCATAGGGAAGACCAACCGCAGCCCCTTAGCAGTTTTGGAATTGCTCTGGGCTCTAGAGGTAAAAGGAAAGGCCCTCATTGACCGATCCTATCTGTGCTGGCAGGCTTTGAGTAATCTTATCAAATGGTTGCAATCTTAAACAGAATTACAAAACTACCTTTAAAACCAAAACCCATACAAGGATATATTAGAGTGAGATAAAAATAGTTAAAAAAAATTTTTTGTTTCTTTTTTACTAATTTATGCAATAAGGTGTGTAGATCCTAAGCACACAGCTCAATGAATTTATACATATGCAGAAATCCATGAAACCAACATCCAAATCAAGACAGGGAAAATTTTCTGTTTCTCTGGAGGTTCCCTTGTGCCTCTTCCTAGTCAATACTCCCAAAGGTAACCACTACTCTGACCTTTGTTCCTATAGATTAGTCTTACTTGCTTTTGAACAGAAAAAGTATTAGAAATATTTAACATAAATATTAGTAGTTACTCCTCTCCCAGAGATATCACATATAGTATATTTCTTTTTTTCCTTCGTTCATTCGTTTGTTCAACACACTGTCAAGTACCAACCTTGTCCATCAGGCATTGAGAATAAAACATTGAACAAGAAAGAATAATATCTGCCCTCGGGAAAAATTATCGTATACAGGAGAATCCAAGTAAGCAGGGAATTATGGTACAATAATTATGTGATGAGTGTTACAGATAAGGCAGTGCCAGATGCCAAGAAGAAAGGGTGTGGAATGTGGACTTGGGGATCAGAAGTGGCTCAGAACAAGTGACATTTAGACAGAGACTGGAAGGATGGGTAAGGACTAACCAGACAGAGATAAGGAAATAAGAAGCAAAGGGAACAGCAGGAGCAAATACTCAGAGGCAAAAGAGAGCTCTGAATATTTGGGGAACTGAAAGAAACAAAAAAAAAAAACATTCCTTATGACTAGACAAATGAACTGGGGTCAGATCCTGTGGGACTCTGCTGACCATGTTTCAGAGTTTGTACTCAGCTTCTAGGGCAATGGGAAGCCATTAAAGCATTTTCAGCAAAGGATTGTCATTATCAGATTGGTATTTGTTTTAAAGTAGTACATATCAGAGAAGGTGACAATACGGAAAGACAAAGAGTTTGAGAAACAACTTTGCTTTGATACTTTTGTGTAGGATGAAAAACTTGAGATGACACCCCTCCCACCAGATACTATTTTTATGGCACTTTATTGTTTGAGCACAAGTGGCAAGAAAGAGTACAGCAAAATAGGTTGTGTCTATAGAACATACAGTGACATTTGCATGATGTGTTACTTGAATTCCATCTTGGTAGAAAGCCATCAATAATAGAAGCAAGTTAAGTAATGTGCCCAACATTCCCAGCTACAAATGTAGGATTCACTTCAATGTCCCTATGGTAAGACTCCTCCACTGCACCTGGAATTTTCTATTTTACATGTCAAACTTTATCTAAATCTTTTTTCAATATCTCTATTTCTCTGATGATCATTAGCAGCCTGAAAAATCCAGGAGAAAAGTCTCAAAACCATCTTAACTGACCTTTAATTTCTAGGCCCACTTCTTTGAACCTCATATTTAGATTAATGTTCCAGATAATTCTTTCAAACACCTGCCCTGTTCATGCAGAGCTTGAATTATCCAAATGGATGTCCAAGCTGATTAGATTAACCAGATAATCACCAAAGTCCTGCTCTGTTGAGTCGTGTAGACACGATTTCAGTGGTTAAGTGTTTTGCCCTTTTGGCGGTGATAAATTGAAATGCAATGATTTCATCGATATCACTTTTATTTCCCTCTTCCTTACCTGAAAGGAATCCATTACTGTGCCTTTTTACCTTTTGCCTCATGCTAAAATCACGTAACATTTCTCTGTAGTAGTATTGTTATTCAACTTTTTGTCATGGTTGAAATATTTGCACAATACTGATGTGCCTATAAACCAGTTTTATTTATTACCATGCTGACAAATTGTGAAACAGTTGGTAGGTAGATATCATTAGAAAAATCCTTGCTATGGGAACAAATTCCAATATGATTTTATCGTAGTAGCTGGTAATTTTTAACAGACTCCAGTGACCTATATGCCTCTCTCCCTAACTGGATCATAAACCTCTTGGAGGGAGGTGTTATGGGCAGAATAGTGTCCCCCATCAAATTCATATGTTGAAATCCTAACCCTCAGTACCTCAGCATGTGACCTTATTTGGAAATAGGGTCATTGCAAATGTAATTAATTAAGATGAGGTCATACTGTGTTAGGGTGGGTCTCTAATCCAATATGACAGGTGTCCTTAAAAAAGGGAGAAATTTAATCATAGACTTGCATTCAGGGAGGACACCATGTGAAGACTGGAGTTATGCTGCCACAAGCCAAGGAACAATTAAAAGCTGGGAGAGAGGCCTAGAACAGTTCCTTTCCTAGAGCCTTCAGAGGGAGCTTGGCCCTGCCGACACCCTGAGTTCAGACTTCTGGCCTC
Organism: Diceros bicornis minor; assembly: GCF_020826845.1. NCBI lineage: Eukaryota > Metazoa > Chordata > Mammalia > Perissodactyla > Rhinocerotidae > Diceros > Diceros bicornis. The sequence goes on along the minus strand of NC_080776.1, from coordinate 6,372,785 downwards.
CAGAACTATAAGATAATAAGTTTCTGTTGTTCTAAGCTAACCAGTTTGTGGTACTTTATTATGGTAGCCCCAACAAACGAATACAGCAAGAATTATGACTCTCTCATTTGTGTGTTGCCCACAGGGTCTCACGAATGTTGGCTGAACTGAAGTTGCAATCATAGACCCCAGCAGACCTGAAGCTTGAACTTTGTAGGCTAGGGCCTAGAAATGGGCCCTTGCAAAATTTCCTCCTTGTCTTGAGATATGCACTTGGGTATGTGCTGGAGTTGATACCAGTTGCTTGCATCTGGTGAGCAGACAGGTATATGATCAGAGCATATAGCCCCTCCCTATCCCACTTCTACTTTGAAAGAGGACCACAAAGAAGTTTCTTGATGTACCAGATGGGATGCTCATCCAGAGCAGGATGTTTCATAAGGACACTCAGGCCTGGAAAGTTCACCCTCCTCAGTTCTTGTAGGTGTGTGTGGGCAGAATCAAATGTACGCTTTACCTGTATTAAAGGAATTTGTACCCTTTGCCTGAGTGCACCTTTCACTCAATCATATCCCTGGTCCCTTCTGACTCATGAGAAAAGTTAATGAAGCCTGTGTGAAATGAGCCTCCACTTAGATAGAAAGGAGGAGCCTACCAGCCCCTGAATGCCATGGGGATATACAGGAGGGCACTAGATTAGACTGGTTTTCACATTTTTGTTTTATGAAATCTTTTTTGTCATTAAATACAACACAAGTGTTGCTTAGACTGGCTTTGTCTCAGCTGCACACCCCAAGGAAGAGGTCATTGTCCTGTCTACCTCTATACCAAAGTTGCCATCTGATTATTTTAAAGTTCTACAGTTGGTAGTTTGTTGGTTGGAGATACAGATATATACATACACATATACACACACAGTCAAGTGTGTGAAGCACACAAATCTTAAGCGTGCAGCTCGATGAATTTTTACATATGGATATGCTTGTGTCGTCACCCAGATCACCAAGATCTGGAACATTTCCAGCACCGCAGAAGATTCCCTTGTGTTCTTCTCCAGGCTCTTACATGTATGATTTTTAAATAAACTTCAATTGCTTTGTTTAACTCTGCTGACAAAGAATGGCTTCTGTACATTTAAGAGTCTGTGGCAATTCACAAGGAATGTGAAATGAAAAATCCAGCCCAAAGAGTGTTGTGTTGCCTTTGTATGGTCCGCAGAGAGCAGAGTTTGCAAATTGGCTGCTTGTGGGTGGCTTCTGTTCTTCGAACATGGTTTGTGTGGATTGCAAAATGTCTTTTAGAAACTGAGCTAGAAATTTAAAATTAAGGTATTGCACATGAAAACTCAAATTTGGAGAGGTGGAAAGGGGCTTCTCACTAAAAATTGGGAAATTTTGTGCATCCCTTCTTGGAAGAATTCTCCTGGAGTGGAGTAGTGGCTGCCTCCTTGACACACATGCCAGGAAAGGGGCCCCACTCCTCTCCACCACTTATGCAATGTCCCCATATGCCCTGCCTCCCAGTGACCTCCAACTTGCACATCACCTGCTTGGTCCTTGGGCCAGCTACAACTGGACAAGACGGTAAATGTAAGACAGACTTTTAACAGAAGACTATTTTTCCTCCCAAAGAAAAAAATTACTTTCCATACGACCAAGATATTTTTCAAGAAAAATGGAATTGGATTTTAAATTAATACGTTATTTCTTATAACTCCTTACAGTGATTTATTTTCTGAAAATGGCTATTCTTTATTATACACCCTTCCAACCAGTTTGACACAGACAAACACACACAGTGTTGATGTCTAACACCCGGATGCTGGCTAATGTTTAATTTTTTAATATAAACATTACACTAGAAGGCACTCATTTGTGGTGTGACCACAGCTTCCATTTTGTTGTTGTATCCTTTCTGCATAACTAGTTCCATTAGATTTCAAACTAAGGAGTGATTTGACTCATCTTTTGTGACTCTTTACGGTCTAAAGGAGAACTCAAATCACCTTGTCAGATCAACGTTAGATGTATGCTTGGTGTTGAACATTATCTCTCCATGTACCTGAAAATTCTCTATGAATGGCATTTGAAAGTAGGACATAAGTATTGTCTTTCATAAAAACCTAGGTATTTATGAAATAATAAACTTATTATAAAAGTTCTTCATTCAGATACGATGTCAAAGAGAATTGCCATTTTAACGGAAAACTACCTGGAATGTAGATTTTGAATGAAGAGTGGCTTAGCTTTGCTTCTCCTCTGAACAGCTTTTTCTCCTTTTATGTTTTGCACAAGCTCATGACAATTTTGTTCCAATCTATAAGATTTGTATTGTCACTACTTTCCATTTGTTCTACAACATAAACACCCACATGTCAATGTCATTTTATCATTAAGGGCTTGTGAGCAGAATTTCTTTCCACTATGTCAAATTGTTTGTTAAGCAACTTCAGAGTCATCAGAGGTGGTTAATTTGTAAAATCAATGAACAGACATGAAAACATAGAGACAATGAATAACATGGGAGAGATAAAAGGGTTAACAATACTAAATGCCTTTTAGAGTTTATTTAACTGTATTTACAGCTGTCATTTCATGCACACACATATAAACATATATGCATACACCATGATGGTTTTATTTTTAAGTTCATATGAAATGCTCTTATGTTCTTTTAATATATCCTGAAAAATCTTTGCTTAGTTAGTTTACAAGCACAATCACTGTTATTCCAACTCTTGAGTTACCACACCTTAAAATGACATTTTTTGGAAAACAAAATCTCTACTATAGTGTTAAATATGATTCTGATCCTATTCATCCTCTAGGTTTAGGAGAGAGAGGGTGATCAGTGAGATGCATGCAAGGCTTATAGCCATAGACCCTAAAGGTAGACTCATTCGTTATTGGTACTGCCAAACCAATGGATACTTGCCTCTTAGTTATGCCAGAAGTCTCAAACACATCTGTCTGATCTTAATTCCTTTAATTCCTTTTCATTCCACCCTAGTATGGATTTCACAGTTAGAACATCCTGCAACTTCTCCAGCCTCCACCTCCTTCCTCTGCTCCTTTTTACAGTAACACTCCTCCAATAAGTTTTCCAAACTAATTGTTTCCAACATTTCTCCTCCTCTTGAACCTAATCTATTAAGTTTTCATCCTGGCCCATTCCAGTGAAATGGTTCTCAAATTCTATGATGCAAAATCCAATGACTGGAACTCGGTACCAATCTCTTCTGGAATTACTTTCCTTGACTTCCAGCCACCACACTCTTCTAGTCTTCCTCCTACTAGACTAGCCATTCCTTCTCAGTCTACTTTGCTGGAGCCCCCTTATGTTCTGAACCTCCAAACAGGGCTCAGTCTTCAGACCTGGAGCCAGACCCTTTGATGCCCTGCCCCGTATCCCTGGGTCCATCTCTCTGCTTCTCTGCCTAAGGACTTGCTCTAGCTCCTTGGGCCTCAAAGAGCCAGGGACTTACCCTCATGAGCATCCCTCAACTAATGAAGACAGGAATTACTGGATAAATACTGCAAATTCTCATCTCTTGGCAGGACAGTTCTGAAGTGTGTCCTTATACAGTTCCTCAGAGGGTCCTCAATGGAACTGGACTCCAATTGTCCTAGGTGGTAACCAGCTTATAAACACACTCTTTATTCCTTTAATTGGTTTTTCTCTTTTTCTTGTTTCACTTCCCCTACATCCTTACCTATACTTTCTGGGGTCTCACTTCCCACTTAAATTTTGTTCGTTCAAGTCCTTGTCTTAGGGTTATTTTCAGGAGAACTCAAGCTAAGATCTCTTCTTTCTTAGTCAATGTTTACTCCTTTGGTGACTGGGGATTCCTAGTCCCAATTTTTAAAATGTCAGCATATTTTGACAACTCCCAAATGTCTCATGAATCTGAGACTAGTATTTCTGGCCTTCAACCAGGCATCTTTACTCAGATATCCAACAGGCACCTCAGACTTAAACTAAACTGTATTCTTCCTCTAAATATGCTCTTCTTTTGTCTTTCCAATCTCAGTAAATAGCACTCTCATCTTTCAAGTTGCTCATGTTAAACCTGGGAGCCATCCTTGACTCCTCTGCCTTTCTCTTGCATCTCACATCTAATCTCTCAAAGTAGCCCTATCTTCCCAAGATATCCAGAAATGAGCTGTTTTGTTTTTACTTATTTCACCACTACTGCCCTGGTCCCACCACCATCATTCTTCACCTACATTATCAGAATAGCCTCCCAACTGGTCTCCTAGCATCCATACTTAGCCCCTTACGGTCTATACATGACACAACAGCCAGGATGATCCTGTTGAAACCAAGTCATACTATGTCACTCTTCAGCTAAAAATCCCTCCCCAGTTTTCCATCACACACTTAGAATAGAAGCTGAAAACCTTACAATGGCCTACAAGACCCTCCATGATGTGGGTTCCTTCATGCCTCTGAGTTCATCTCCTCCACCTCCCTTCACTCTGCTTCAGCTACATTGATCCTTTATTATACCTTGAACGTGACGAGCACACTTGCTTCTCATGTCCAATGAGGGTATTATTTCACAAAACCTTAGTTTTAGTCATGATGTGTGTGCTTGTGTGTATTGGAATCTATTTAATATCGATTTCTTACTTAGGGTCATAGTTTCAAAAAAATGAGAAAAATACTTGCCTAGATATTCACCTGAATCATTCTGTCCTTGCTGATGAAGGATTGAAACCTCCATGAATCCATATTTCAGTATCTTCTGCAGTAATGTGTCTAGTATTTGTCATATTGTTGCATACCAAAACCAAAAAACATAATCTAAGTGTTTAAACTCTTGGGACATAAGGTTGTAACTAATTAGGCTGTTTAGATTGCTGCGCACAGAACATTTCCCTTTGGGGTCTTTATTCATTGGGTCAAAGGACTTTACAGAGGAATTCCCCAAAATCATGTAACAATTTAATTTAGCATGTTTCATCACTGAGAAAGTAGGCATGTACTAACATTGATGCAGGGCCATTTGGAGAACTGGTAGCACATATTAATTGAAGATATATAGGAAAGAATAACTTTCCTAATTAGAGAAAACATAAAAAAACTCAAGTAGTACTTAAAATTTTCTCTTTTGACCAGCATCCTGAAATAAGCAACCTTATTTTATTTTCTCCATGTAACTTTATTTAATCTCTTCTCAAAAGTTGCTTGTGATTTTCATGATGGCATCCTTAGAGATGGCACTATAAATATTGCACAGAAAACTCCTGTAAAAAAATGGAAAGGAACGTAAAAGTTTGAACAATGTTAGAAAGAAGGCTGAGCCTAGATACTGGGTTGAGCATCACAAGGAAAAAAAAGCTGTAAGAGATCAGAATGAGAGCAGAGATGGGAAGATAAAGTAGAAAGAAGGTGGTTAAATATTCTGAAGGATGATTTTTATACCATCTTGAAGTTCAGTTGATATAAATAAATGTGAGAGCCTTCAGTGATTATTATTATCATCATTACTGTACTCATCTAGAAAATTATAGCTTATTTGGTCCTTTATTCTTCATATTAATGATGTGAAGTTTCATGACAACCCACTAAGAAAATAAAAATGAAAATAATAAATCAGCCCATGGTACTTAAAAGCCTAATGAAATCCAAACACTTCCCAATAGAAGATGACTCAGTCACACAGAATTGGCAGTTCTGTGTGAACTTTGTGTGAGTTTGTTGTTAAATCATTAGTTTTTACTGGCCTTTTTCCGATTTTAAGAAGGCATCTGCAGAACCCTCCTTTCTCCCTTAATCCGCTTGGATCCATTTAAAGAGATCTGCACTGGAGTCCCCAACTGGAAAAACAGAGTACAGCCATCCTTCAATAGCTTAACTACCTTTTTCCAGTGGGTTTTAAATAAGGTAGTTTTTATTGAAAATACAGACAAGGCCCATGGAAACAGTTTTCTTTCACTCTAAGAAAAAGTGAGAGGAAAAGCCCATCTATCTCAAACTTGTGAAAGGGACGCACAATCAGATTTGTAATGACAACTTTTCCATACTCTATGTGGGGGGAAGAAAATGTTATCTCTGTGTAAATGTTCATGTTAGCTCCTTGTCCTGGCTGGTCTCTAGGAAACGAAAGCTTTGAAAATGGCTGCTGGTGCTTCTAAAGCTGTGAGCTTCAAATGTGAGCCCTCTTGTCTGCTTCAGGGGATTTTCCTCTATAAGCTGGCCCATCGGTGAGTTGGCAATGACTTTGACTCCACACAGATCGTGGCCCTGGCATCCTTTGCTTCTACAACCCAAAGACAAATCCTTTAACATATGAACTAGACGTATCTTGTGCCAATTCTGCACCTAAAAGTAATTTTTAAAAAAGATTTACTTTATCAAGAATGTAGAATATGTCATAAATTATCTTAAATTGTATGACAGCCCTACAAATGCCAATTTATCCATGCAACACCTTTTACTGAACCGTATCAGACACTTTACTGAACACTCAGAATATGGTGGTGAGTAAGACAGGTAAAGTCCTTCAATGAACCTATGTTTCAGTAAGATAGCTGAGCAAATTATAATTAAATGAAACAATTGTAAATTATGACAAGTGGTATGAGACAGAAAATAATAGTGGAGGTCAGGGAGGGCCTCTCCGAAGAGATAATATTTAAGCTGATCCAAAACAGGAAGTCAGAAACACATGATGGGAAGAGCCTTCTTGGCTAAATGTGAAGCTTGTTCAAAGGTCCTGAGGTTGAAAAAGAGCTCAATATATTTAAGGAGCTTAAAGAAGACCTGTGCAGTTGTAGCAGAGACAGCAAGGAGCGAAGCGTTAAAAGATAATGTATTGTTTTTACTTTAGGTAAATGGACTGGCATTTGTTGGTAGATAAGAGAATGGAAATTCAGAGAAATTGAGCAGTACCTTCAAGATTGAACAACTAGTGAGACGCCCAGTCTCCTAAACCAGCTCTGTTTGATTCCAACAGTCTTTCTACAAAGCTACACCTAGTTATCCTGGCACACAGGCACCAGCTTTTTAGATTGTACGGACTAGTTTGGGATCACTTAAAACTGAAACTCAGCCAGATGTGCTCCCTGTCAGCAAAGCGAAAGCTGCCTGTTGACCACTTTGCAGAGGTGCCAATGGCATCCTTTTCAAATGAGCTTCCTGGGAAGGCTGTCCACCATATGGAGCAGGGTGTGAGCGTTCTATGTCTCCAGCGGGACTGAAGAGCAAACAGCATAAAATTTTACACTTCACCGTCCAAACTCATCGAGTTCGTGATCTGATAGTTTGAGGATATTAAAAGACATTCATGAGAAAGCCTTCATAGTTATTGAGTGCCACTATTTTTCTGCTTATTAAATGAATTATGTGTATGTGTATGAATCTGCGTATATGTCTGAAAATACATACACTCACAAAACCACACAATATTATTTCCGTTTTGAACCACAAATGCATGTGCTACCTTTAAAAATGATATATTCAGTTATAAAAAAGCTTAAAAAATAAGAGATCGAATTCTAATTTACCTAATTTTTTTATTATCAAAGACTTGTTTTTATTAGATATTCACCTATCTTCAGCCACTATTATGCCAATCGCTTTATACAAATTGACTTAGTGAATCTTCTCAATAATCCTATGCTGTGTCATTGAGAATGTTTATTTTACAGGTGAAAAAAACTAAGACTCTGTGATGTTGAGTAGCCAGTTCCACATCACCGAGCTAGAAATGACCAGTGCTGGGAAGAGAATTCAAGTCTCATTGCACTTCATCCCTTCCAAGAGTTTTCAAAAATAGTTTCCTTTTTAAGAAGACCATTAAACTGATGATACATATTTACATTGGCATATTTCAAAGCATTATCTCCTTTCTGGTTCATGCCTTGGGGATTATAAATATTTCTGTAGAGGCTGTTTTCAGATTGAAAGAGGAAATCATTTGGGCCTTTTATCTAAACTTTCACCCATCCTTTGAGATTAATTGCCTGGGACATGCCAACTTTCCTCCTTTCATCAACTGAAAGATGTAAAAATGTCTCTTACTCAATGCTTTTTTTGTGGTAATGAAAAGAGAGAGAAAGGTGACAAATGGACATTCCCCTTTCAACCTAATCTTTTGAAGGACGTGTACCAATAGTGATTCCTTCACCAGAAATGCAAGACATTTCATTATATTTTCATGAGGACAGCACTGAAAAATAGGTCCTGTCTTCTCTCCTGCTGTTTATCTGTAACTAGTGTTTTGTGTAGCTTGTTTAAGAGAGAAGGGATTTGGTACACGAAAAAAAAAGGAAAAGATTAGAAGAGTTATTTTACAATTTCTCAATATATGAAGCCTGACATCTCAAATTTCAAAAAAGCCATAATGTTACCGAATTGCCAAAAATGTATGTGTGTGTGTTTGTCTATAGGCTACTACCTGTATTCTACTTCTCTAGGATCACAGATTTCCTTATTTAAAATTGAAACAAGCCTAAGGATTAGAAAGAATGGACGCATTCTCTTTATATTCTGTTCGTAATGAAGATATACATGAGATTGGTCATATCAGAATACAAATGTTTTGATGTAAGCATTACTACTAGATATGGCATTGTTGGTCTAGACCAATTGGGATATGACTCAAAAATAGGTGCTCTACTTTGGCATTTTGCTCTCATCCCGTAACACATTTCAGGAAGAAGCAGGCATTTGGCTCATCCAACTTCTACCGCCAGCCAGCAAGTAGATCCTCTTGGGGATCCATATTCCCATGTATAGGCTCAGCTGCACCTTTGAAGGGGGAACACTGGTGGAAAACCTAATAACATAACTCAGGAACAAAACTAGTGTTTGTAGACTGATCACCAGACCTCCAAGAAGTGGTCATCGGAAGGTTCCTTATAAATAGAAGGGAAAAAGGAGGACTAGTTTCACTAAATGTGAACCGAAATCCAGGCTGCTTAGTTTTTACTAAACTGGAATGGGCTTCTCCAGTGAATGTAATGCAAAACCAAAGACTAGATGTTTTGCTAATTTTTAAAAAATGGGTTGGGGGAGGATGAATAAGCTTTGACATCATTGTGGAGAGAAGCCATATATGATATGGGCTGTGGCTGGATGAGAAAAGGGATTCCCAGCTCTATATCTGAGGGCGGAGGAGAGTGTAATGCCGTCATTAGGTCCTTTGGGTTATTGCGAAGAAGAAAACCTGTGTTTAGAGCCAAGTGCCTGTAGCTTTATGGTAATAATGAATGGAGAGAATTATAGATATTTATATTTGAAAGGGATTTTGCTCTATCATTTCTTCCTTCTCTTTTATAGAATCCCCAAGAGGTGGACTTCCAATTTTTGCTTTAGAGGGCTCAGAGATCATGTTCATCCCTCACAAGGTAGACCTTTCTTTGGCCATACAATTGTTGTTAGAGCATTCTCCATGAGTGTGAGTAAAAATATAATATATCCACTGCTCCTAGTATTTATGTCAGGAATCAGAAAGTAAAAATTTACATATCCCTCTATAAAACATGATAGCTGCTTTAATATTTGAGTATACCTATCATAGCTTCTTTAATCTTTTCTTCTCCAGACTAGAGCATTTCGTTTTTTTTCACACATTCCTCATCTGACATGCCTCTATATCTCTCACAGACCCTTTTGCCTTCCTCCGAATGTTCCCTAGTTTGTTAGTGTTATTCTGATGTCTTCGCACTCAGAATTGAACAATATATTCTAGTTAAGCTGAAGGATACAAGAGGCAGGGCTTCTCAGGGCTGTATTTTTCCTTCACGTCCTATTAGAGATTAAGTTAGTTAACCACACTGAGTATGGATCCTTTGTCTAAAGGTGTAGGGTCTTTAAATATTAGAAGTTTCAGATCCAAGAGACTCTTGATAGGACCACATGACAGAGGGGGATGCCAAAGATCTCATTACAGGAGTCTTAAAGAAACATCAGACAACTATCCTTGGGATGATGGGGGTATCAGGTAAAGAAGAAAGAATGCTCTGGCTACTTTTTTTTTTTTTTTTTTGCTAAGGAAGACTTGCACTGAGCTAACATCTGTTGCCAATCTTCCTTTTTTTTTTGTATGTGAGCTGCTGCCACAGCATGGCCACTGACAGATAGTGGCATAGGTCCATGTCTGGGAACCAAACCTGGGCTGCTGAAGCGGAACGCACCAAACTTAACCACTAGGCTACTGGGGTTAGGCCAACTGGCTACTTTTATAGTCTTATTTAGAGTAGAAATTTAGGGCCCAGAGTAACTTCTAATAATAGTTTTTTATTTTACCTTTTTTCAACTTTCTATGGGTTAAAAGATTTGTCCCTAATCTATATGTAGAAAAACACACACACATATCAAAACAGTAAGTAAGTGAAATATACAGAGAGGGACTATTATTCACCAAAAACTTTTAGGCATATAATTATTGAACAAAAAGAAAACATCAAAGTGTCTTCAGAGACTGTATAATTCAACTATTTATTTATCTGCATATGGATGTGTTTGCATAAGTGTGCATATGTGTGTATAGTGTAAATGTAAGTGTGTGTGTATACAGATACATATAATGTGCGTGTGTGTGTACATCCTGTTTCTTATTAGGAACACTTAGGCCTTGGTGTACCTTGCTCAAGGGGATTTCAGGGCCTGTGCGAGGGTCTCCCTGAGCAATGCAGAATACAATGGAAATATCAACCCCCAAATCTAGAAACTATAATTCTATTAATTAAAAACTCTAGGCAAGTTTCCAATACACAGAACTTATGTAATTAATTTTTTTTTTTTTTTTTTGTGAGGAAGTTGAGCCCTGAGCTAACATCCGCCAATCCTCCTCTTTTAGCTGAGGAAGACTGGCCCTGGGCTAACATCCATGCCCATCTTCCTCTACTTTATATGGGATGCCGCCACAGCATGGCCTGACAAGCCGGGCATTGGTGCGCACCGGGAATCTGAACCAGCGAACCCCGGGCCACTCAGCGGAGTGCGCGCACTTAACCGCTTGCGCCACTGGGCTGGCCCCCTATGTAATTAATTTTTGACACTAAGTGTTCCTATTTATCTCAGGTTACCTTCATTTTGTTCATTTCAGTCTAATTTTCTGGCCTGTGAAGAGTATTTTGAATTTTAATTCGATTACAGGTAGTATTGAATAACTCTCTTTTAAGCTTTGAGTTCTCTGAAAGCTTAATAAACATGCATCTCCGTTCAGATCATCAATAAACTGCTAAACGGAACAAGGTCAAGAAACCACGTGCTAAGGCACTTCATTAGAGCTCTTTCCCTGGCTGACGTGGATACACAGCTCCTCGCTTTGTGGTATGAGGATTCAAATTAATCCAGATGATATCCGCAGAACCAGCAATAAAGTTGACTTGCTGCTAGGCCCCTGAGTGTTGATCTCGAGTTCCTTAAGTCTTCCACTCAGTTAAATCAAGATTTGACTCAATGGTCAATTGATTTCCAACAAGAGTGTCACAACAATTCAATGGGGAAAGAATAGTCTTTTCAACAAACGGTGCTGGGAAAACTGGAAATCCACATATAAAAGAGTGAAGTTGGACCACATTCATACAGTATAAAAAAAATACGAAATGAATCAGAGTCCTAATTGTAAGAGCTAAATCTACAAAAGAATGAAGTTGGACATAGAATAAATCTATTAATTGATCTATGAATCTATGAGTAAATCTAAATTGAGTCTGTTCAAAGCAGAATAAATCTATAAAAGGATGAAGTTGGACCACACACATCACATAAAAAAATTAGTACAAAATGAATTAGAGACCTAAATGTAAGAGCTAAATCTATAAAACTGTTAGAAGAAAACATAGACACGAGTCTTCATAACCTTGGATTAGATTCTTAGAAATGACACAAAAGCACAAGCAACAAAAGAAAATATTTTTTAAAAATTGGACTTCAGCAAAATTAAAAAAGTGTATTCTGCAAAGGATACCATCAAGGAAGAGGAAAGACAACTTACAGAATAGGAGACAATTTTTGTGAATCATAGTGGAAAAAGGAATGAAGTACTGATATACGGTACTACTTGGGGGAACTTTGAAAATATTATGCTAAGTGAGAGAAGCCAGTCACAGAAGACCAGACACTGTATTATTTCATCTATACGAAATGTCCAGAATAGCCAAATCTGTAGAGGTAGAAGTAGATTAGTGGTTTCCTGGGCCCACGGCAGGGAGAATGGAAAATGACTACTAATGAATTCACGGTTTCTTTTAGGAGTGATAAAAATGTTCTAAAATTGATGGTGTTGATGGTTGCACAACTCTGTCAATTTATTAAAAACCATTGAATTTCACACTCTAAATAGATGAATTGTCTAGTATGTGAATTGCATCTCAATGTACAATTAGATCTTTGAGTCTGGGGCACTGTTTTGTCAATGAGGAAAAACAGAGGATGATTGGGCAACCTAACCATGTAGCCCCTGACAGTCCCAATTTTCAAAGAAGTAATAAAAAAGTTTGATTCTAGAAGCCACTGTTCAGCATCCTTTTTATAATTCCAGAATAGAGAGATTTACAAACATTTAGGAAAGAAAGTGGTAAGCATTAAGACCAAATGTAGGTCCATGCTATATCATCACCATTTCCCTTTGAACAGATTTGCTATGTTCTGTAGACAGACTTGGGGGAGTTCTGTAGACATACTGCACCCTGATTTCGACTAATAACAGTCTGGTATACTAAAAATATTTTAAAGAAAAAATGTTTCTGCTTGAATAATATCTTATTCTAGATAATACTTTCAAGAATACTGAAAAAGAGCCACGAATCCTGCTTCATCAGAAGAAATATTTTATGGCTTCCCTAGTTAACTGGAACATGTGTGGCCTGCAAAAAGCTGGTGTGAAACTTGGATGGATGTAGGTGCAAGACTTGAATCTCTAACAGATGTGACTTTTAGCTTCTGGATTCATTTAGTAGGTGACATCACTAGTAATGAACAACATTGAAACAGAACATAAATTGGCCTATAATGTGGCCATATAATACTGACTGTTACCAAAACTGCAGTCCCAGAAATCAGCTTCACGAGAGTGTCAGAGGGAGAAAATTTTTATCTGGAAGTTTCTCTCTCTCTGTCTCTCTCCCTCTTTCTGTTTCTATCTCTGTCTCTATCATCTCTGATATTGCTGTATGGATTGAGTGGGAACAAAGAGAGGAAAACAACCCCAGATAGACAATCACAGCTCTCAGCCAGGGAATAGTGAGTCTAGAGTGAGGTGTTGGAGCCAGCTCGCCCTGGCTTATGAGAGCCGCTTGTACTCATCTTTTTCCAACTCTGTGTTCAGTGAAGTCGTTTTAGTAGCCTGGAATCATCCATGGTGGGAGGGTTTACACCATAAAAATTGGAAAATGCCTCCAATATGGCCTTTATTTCCCCTGTAGAGCAAGTTGTTCAGCATTTACAAGCACACCCCTGGCAAGTCTCTCAGTGTCGGCCAACTGAAGTAACGTAGAACAAGAGAACATAATGTCTCTGAATGTCAACAGCATGCAAGTCATGGCATAAAGACACCAAGCTGAGAGCTGTACTAATATACATGACATGAAGCAACACCCACATCCATGGTGTAGAGCAACACTGACTTAGAGTCCAGTTTAAAAAAAAATTTACCAGTACTTTTAATTAAACAACTACATCCAGTTTATATGCAGGGTATATGTTTTGGTGAAATGGTTTTTTAATTTTATATATATAATTACAGTATATATATATATACTATTGCATTGTTGTGTTGTCAATTCCTTGATTCCTCAGGAACAGCATCGCATAATCATAAAAGTCAAGAATTCATCCGTCTGTATTCTTTAGGATATTTCCTTTGCCTCTGACACTCACAGCAGCAGGCATCAAGGACGGTATCTGGCTAATAAGAGAACTTTCCTTATAAGGCATGAATAAATAAGAGAAACAACATTTAGATTAATACGAATTGTCAGAATAGAAATGTAAATATACCCAAAATAGATTCTTGGGAAGATTGAAAATGAAATTAGGTGGGTGTGTGCTTAAGCCTACGTACACTGCGGCCAAGAATTCCAATGGAAAAACCAACATCAGTAGAATTGGATTTTGTTCCCCCAAATGCAAAGTCAGAAACAGCATGATCTGCTTTCTATGAAACAGCATCCAGAGGCTTCTCTCAAAGGCAACATCTGTTTTGAGAAGTCCTTTGAAGAAAAACTATATGAACATGTGGGAATGGCATGGTGTATACACTCCCTTGCTTGAGAGTTGCCAGAGGAAGTAGAAAGTCAAGCCCCCAGGACCTAGGCAATTCAGTTACCTTGGCTGAGGCAGAAGCACCATTTCCAGCCTCCCTAATGTTTCACACATCGAGAGAATGGAGGAAAACAGGTTACGACTGGAATCAATCTTGTCGGTTTCCTGGCATTATATCAAAAGCTGCTTAATTATACCTTTGCATATAAAGAATTAAAATTGGAGGGAAAAATTTCGGGGGAAGGATTTGAAAGTTCAGTTGAATCTTCCATACATAAACCTATCCTTATAATTAGCCAACAAGAAAATTGATCAGGTCAATAATCCGTCAAATCTAGGCCGGGAGTTCTCAATCTGAGGTCCTTGGAGAAAATTCAGAGAGTTCGTGACCTTGGCTTTAAAAAAAAAACGTCTTCTGATATCAAATAGGATCTTATAGTTGATGGCATGCCATTGTTTATATGGCAGTGATTTTTCTTTTTTTAGTGTGACATAAGAAAATACTTCATCCTGCAATTGAAAATTGTCTTTTGAAGAAATAAGGTACACTGATTCCCAGTTCAATAACCATGGTACTTAACCAAACAAAGTAGCATTTACCACAATATTTATTCGGAAAAAAAAAAGACTTCATTTTCACTAACCTCAAACCGAAATTTATCATTTATTTTGATTATGAATGTAAGCAACAAACCACAGTGACTGTTACTATGATTCATCAATAACAGAAATCATAGATGCTTTATATCCCATAGCAGTAGTTGTAAGTATCTTCACACACCACTTACTCTCATCACCATTTTGAAATTACAGTAGTTATTAAACTTGCCACTATGTCTTGTTATCTAAGCATTATTAAAGAAGCAGATATATCGCTACATAAAATTTTGATGTTTAATGTTTTGAAAACTATGTTTCAATATGACTGGTTCCCTTTGTGATTCTATATAATCCTAGGTATTTTATTTTAAACATTTCAAAATATTGTCTAGAGAAGTCCATAGGCTCCATCAGATGGCTTAAGGTGTCAATGGCATGGAAGAAGTTAAGAACCAATGTTGGCAGAAGTGAAGAGTCATGGGGTGATAGATCTTTCCTGAAATCCGTCCTTCCTTATATTAGAAGGAAAAAAGAGGAGGGTCCTGCCACCCCCAGGTTCAGTTATAATCTCATTTAAAGTTTGAAGACAAAGGTGATTTATACAGTACTTCCACCCTTAAAAAGAAAAAAAATAATAAATCAATAAGAATCTAAATCCCCAAAAGAGTGATGGGGAGGGAGAATAGGAAGACCATTTAAAAGTGGGAAACCTTTCCTTTTAGGTCTGATCAGATAATCCTGGGTCACGGAGTGTATCCCTGAGATGGAACGTAAGACAATGAATCATCTGAGGGCCAAAGCTGTGAGTAGGAAGCCAGGACAATTTTGTGGCTTGTCAACTCTGACATTACTAGACCTTCTTGTGTGATCTTGGGCAAGTGGCACGACCTTTGGTGATTCAGCTTTTCCATTTTCTTGGCCCCACCTTCCTTCAAGCCAGCTGCGCAGAAGTCCCAAGATAAATAGCTTGCTGAAAGAGAGATAGCACAGATGATTTTCTTTTTAAAGGAAAGACAATGCCAAGGATCTGCTTCCAGGCCTTCCACGATGGCTCCACTCCTAGATTCAGTCCCCACCCTGTGTCCTACATTTACTCCTGGTGTCACTCCTAGCTCAGCTTTCCATCTGCTGTTGGCCCAATGTCTGCGGCAGTCAGAGAACCTGGCTCTACTTCAAAACGCCATGCTGTGTGAAGCACTAGAGAAGTGACATTTGTCTTCTATTTGTTCATCATCCTTGCACCACTGTTTTTCTCACTGGGACCTTCTTGCCCACCCAGAAAAACCTGCCATCAGACCATCCACTGACACTGGCATGCAGCTCTGTGCTTCTCAACTTGAAAAACATAAGAACCTCCTTTAAAAGAAAAAATTCTCACTTACTTCCCAAGAAATGGATGCCAATTACCAATGCAAAAGGGTTTAGACTTTATAGTTAATAAAAATGTTATATGATTGCAGAAGTAAAAATATAATTTAAGTGAAAAATATACATGGGAATTCCCATGGGTCTGTGGACCTCTGTTTGAGAAACACCAGGTTACAGCTTTGAGTGTAAGTCTTTCAATGTTTATTTGAATTTTGACAAAGATCAAAGTTTTAAGCAAATGGAATGAAGCTTAGATGATAGGATTTCAGGCATCAAGAAGTAGGCAGGAAGAAGCAGTGGCAAACTGGGATCTTTTTGTACAATCTTAGAATTACATGACATTGTTAATTACTGATGGTGTCTATTCCTAGGGTTGGCCTTGATGAACTTTCTGTTCGAAGCAATTCAGGTAACTTTTAAAATAAGGTTACCACACTAAATTGAAAGAGACCAGGGGCTGGCCAGGCGGCATAGTGGTTAAGTTTGCACACTTCGCTTCGGCAGCCCGGGGTTCGCTTGTTCAGATCCCGGGTGCAGACCTACTCCCTGCTCCTCAAGCCATGCTAAGGTGGTGTCCCACATAGAAGAACTAGAAGGACCTACAACTATGGTATACAACTATGTACTGGAGCTTTGGGGAGTAAAAAGAAAAACAGGAAGTTTGGCAACAGGTGTTAGCTCAGGGCCAATCTTCCTCAAAGAAAAAGAAAAAAAGAAGAAAAAGAAAAGAAAGAGACCAGAAGCCTCCTTAGCCACCCCAAGGACGTGACAATTATGTTGTCATGTTGGTCGTCGAGATGCCTATTGTGCCAATCTGACATGTAAATGATTTTTAAAGACAATATTCAGTTTATCCACAGAAACTTGGGAATAACCTCTGACATTATTAACCAGAAATCAATCTTCTCATCCACTGTCCATTTTCTAAAAATTGGCTTGGAGATTCCCTTGAATAATCTAGTTCATAATATTTTCCGATGTACATTGCAGCAGAGCCAAAATGGTTTTTCTTTAAGCCTGCTTCCCTTAAATTTACATTTCTTTTCCATTTTCAGGCATAAAACCAGTTTTTTTCCCCATCAAACTAATTTTTATTAATTGGATTTCCATCTGCATGCCAGGCAGAGGAAAATGTAGGGTTGAGCTCCAGTGATAAAGCCCCTCCAATCATAGCAAAGGGAAGAGAGAAAGGCTTGAGTCAGAGAAACTAGAGTTTGTTAAGATAAGACTCCTGCTCTTACCATAAGGATTTCTGAACATGTTACTACCTGGCTATCTGGGACTCACGCTGATCTACTGACCACATGTATGGGGTCTGTTTACTCTTTCAAAACCAGCTATACTTCTCAAACTCTGCTCCTGTACCCCATTTATGATGAAAATAAAGCTTTTTGCATTCAGATAACTGAAAATATCTGCTGGCCAGGCCAAGGTCAGTTTATTTATCTTGCTCATTAGCAGATGGACATAAATCAATAGGGACAGGAAAGAGACAATTGCTCATGAGGCAACCCTACATCGCTTTCAAGAACCTGAATTATACCTCCTGTTATTCACAAGCCAGAGCAAAAGAGCCTGGTTACCAGGTGTTCTGCTGAATGGACAGGTAGTCATGGTCTCTGCTCTGACGCCAACCCACCAAGCAGCCAAGACTTCTGGTGGTCAGCCAGCAGTGCCCAGCCCACTCTGAAGGTGGGAAAGTCTTGATAACAGTGGTCCCGCACAAATTAGAGTTGCAGAGCCCTCTCTGCAAGCCATAGATAGGCATGTTTTTCATTGCTGAAAAATCCACGCTTCCCCTTGGTATAAGATGAAGTTGATATCAGAGTTTGGGCATCAACAGATACATGACCTTATTCCTTGGAATGTTTGTTCTTGCTCAACAGAATCACTTCACTTTTGAAACCCAGCTATTTTGGATCAAAGGAACTTGGTGATCTCCACAAATTTGGGTTGTGGAAATGTTTTGGATTCCATAAACTCCTCCCCCAAAATGTAATAACTTACACTGACACGCTTTTTTCCTGCAAGCACCCGAAAGGTAAAACATTTTTTCTAATCACTAATCATTTATTTATAAATAGTGCATTTAATGGGCATTTGGATTTACCAATTCTGCATTCATTCAGATTCATTGCTCTCAACGCATCAGAACAGAAATCTGGTGGGGCAAATATCATCAAAGAAACGTTTATAATTGTGAGTTTGTTAGGTTTAACTGAAATCATGCCAAAGGTAAACCAATATGAACCTTTCAAGGTTTAGGTCAGAAGGAGTTCAGTTTTACAAACTTCATACTTTCTGTTCTTGGTTCAGCAGACCTTTTATTTACTTCAATAAAAACATTCTCCACCCATTCTCAGCTGTGCCACCAAACACATATGCTTATTAAGAACTGATACCAGAGAAAAGAGAAGTCTTAGAGGATGACTAAATCTCAGTTACACAGAAAATGATTTTCTTTGAATAAGCACATAGGAGAAAATTGCGTGAGAAATGACTTTCCTTCCTCGCGAGCCAAATTAAACAAAAATTACAGCTAAAGAATGTGTAACCACAATGCACAGAATGGCAGGGAGTGTTCCGATGAGCTGAATTTCCTAATTGTTGGAAAGTTCAAATTTCAACTTTTAGTTTTGATTCTTTTGCTTTGCTGAAAATCTTTCTGAAATGCATTTTTCTGCGTCCATAAGGCAGGGAGTGGGGTACTTTCTTGTTCTTCATTTTAAAGGAAAAGATATGACTGACTCTAGATTGGACATCTCCCTCCAAATCTTTATTGTTTAACAGACTAATTGAATTAACTAATTTGAATTTAATTATTCATTGTGGATATTTTCAAACACATACACATATGTTATGCATTGAATACAATTATATATTTATATACATATGAATATTGATATAACAATAAGTAATACAAGGAATCTCTGCTTCTCCATCACCCGGCTTCCATAATTAACAACATTCTGCCATTTTGTTTCATTTATCCCAGCAACTCCAACTGTTTTTCTAGATATGTAAAGCAATCCCAGGCACCATATTATTTCACCCATCAGTGTATGTCTATTACCATTCAGAACTTCCTTTTTTAAAACATAAGCACAATAATAACATTATGCTTGACAAAAATAATGATAATTCCCTAAAATCATTAGCTGCTTGGTCTATGTTTAGTTTTCCTCTACTGTTTCAAAAACATCTTTTTACAGTTGATTTATTCACACCAAGATCTAAACAAGAGCCACACATTGCACTTGGCTGATATACCTTTAAGAATTTTATCTATAATAGTTTTCACTCCCTTTATTTCGCATTACCCATGCCATTTATTTGTTAAACCAAGAAACAAACAAATCACTGGGCTGTAGGTCCTGTAGGATTTCCCACATTCTGTAGGATTCCTTCTCATTGTATACTTATGGTGTCATTTAACATGTTCCCATATCCCCTCTATTTCCTATAAGCTGGTAATCGAACTGAGTGATTTCATAGATGCACACTCATCATTTAGACCAGAACATTTTATAGGTTATACTGTACACTTCCTATTGCATCACATCAGGAGGGACAGAATGTCTGATTGTCCTACTATTAATGATGTTAAGACTGATCGGTTAGTTCAGGTGTCAGCCTGATCCGTTCTTTATAAAATTTCCCATCAACTTTTCAGCTAATGGTTTTAAGAACTCTGAGCAATCATTGCCTTAAGCCATTATTTCCTTAGGAGTTGCAAAATGATGACCGTCTCATTTTTTATTTCTTTTGCGTTTGTTGACTGGACTTCTTCTAAAAAGAATTTTTCCTCAGCAACTATTTAGTTATCCTGAAATAGGATTGTGTACAGGAAAGACAAAATAAATACTTAATTTTTTCTATTGTTTAGTAATTTTCAGAATGAGTTGGTGTTCTAGCAATCTTCAATGACTAACGTTTTGTTTTGTTCATATCTCTAAAAATCCATTGAATTTAAAAATATTTGAAGTATTTTTATTGAATCTCATCTTCTATTAAGACTGTTCACAAACAATATCACTAAAGTCATATTTAAATTTTGTTTGCCCACTTAACATTAGTCCAACAGTTCTAACTAGCCCTTCTGGAAAGACCACCTCAACTTGCCTCAAAAACCCTTACTTTGTCTAGAGGAGGAAAGATTTGCTCTCTAAATATCAATACACCAAGGCAAAAGACTCATCTTGTTTTATCTCTTTCCACTAAGAGGATTTGTTGGTTCTAAGAATTTGAAGTTAACATGTTTTCAGAGTTGCTATATGACACAACTAGCATTTTCAATAACTTAATAACCAGAGATGTAGAGAGGCAGGATGGAAAGTTTGGATTTTTTTTTTAAAATCATTATATTAAATGAAGTATAAGGTAATCATTTTAAATAGTATTCTTAGAGTGCCTGTAGCTAGTTTTTTTTCAATAGAAAAAACTCACTCATAAAAATGAACAAGAGGTTCTTGGATGACCATTTACGGAGGATTTCTTTCAGTAATTTTCAAATTTGTTTTTGGATTAATTGTCCTATAAACCAGGCAAAGTGCATGCACCAAAAAGAAGGGATCTTGACAATCTTGTATGTAACCCATAGGCAAGAGGGAATATTTTTAGGCAGCAGTCATAATTTTTCCTTGACTGCTAACATCTGCTCACAAAACCTTGCACACATCCCCAGGGGATTGGGGTTTGTAAACATTACTTGATGATGACATACTAAATATTACGAAAATGTGTCTCTCAATCCACACCCAAAACCCTCCAAAGAACAAGTCATATTTTCAGACTGTGGTCAGCGGGCTTTTTGGGGACTATTTGTAGTTCCTTAACTAAAAGTCAAATAGATACTTTATAAAAAATGAATTCTGGCACCATCCTTGCAGGAAACAAGACGGTCACAAGTCACAGATCAATTTTAAAGTAAAATGTTACAGAAATTGAGGTTGTTCCTTACATCTTTTGACAGGAAATTCTGCAAATTATAAGAACAGATTGTTTACTGAAATGAGCATGTACAAAGCCAGACAGGTATTTCTCAGCTTTTGTAGACCTCAAGATTCCAAACCATTTTTAGGAGTCAAAAATAAAACTATAACTTTTCTGCCAATTCTTGATATTTAAGTAACACTAATTCATCTTTTCAACAACACAGAATATAGAGTTTCGTAGTGAGACAAAAGATACAAAACTTCTAAGAGACTGAAGTTGAAATGCAGAATGAGTATCTGAAATAAAAATTATGAGTTGGACAGATTCGGCACTTTTCTCTTGACTGAAATCAGTAAGACTGCCACAAGCAGAGGATATACGATAGGAAAAGAAATCTCACTCAACCTCAAAAGAGCCTCTCTTTATAATAAGATACTTACAAAGCCGTTGTGATTCATGGGAATTAGGCCATGAACATAATTAGCATCCTAATGTAAAATTATGGGTGAACATACTCCCAAATCAAGTAACAAATGAAACAATGAGGCAAATTTCTATGAAAAGGAAGAAATGATGAAGAGAGAAAAGAGAAGAAAAATTTGAAATTGTCATAAAAAGAAGTATCATGCATTTAACCCTTTGTTGTCTGATTCTTGTTTCTTTGTATATGGTCACTATGGAAGAAGGACATGATGACAAACTTTGGAAAACTTACCCAAGACTTGGACATGAATCATAGGAAGAGAGCTACCAAAAGATGATAATAAAAAAGTTATTGACATATTTAAATGGAAATTATAACAAATTTCCCTGGTCCTCATGCATTTTCTGATCAACAATTTCCTGCTTTTCTTATAACTAAACTCATTAAATGATATAAATTAATTAAAGGGTATTTACTAAGTCTAATTGCCTTAAATCATCACATTTTTTCCTCCAAAAAATTGTTTTTATTTTTGCCCAACCAAAATTTAGCTCATTGAGACTAAAAGCACAATTATTTCAAGCAAAATCTCTTCCAGTTACAGATTCTTAAAAAAAATAAATAAATTGCTGAGGTCTTTGCTGAAGTATGAAACAGCCCCATTAAAATATATTCTCCATAAGAGCAAAGACATTACCCTGTTCACTGCTGTATCCAGCATGTAGAACAATACTCCATAAATACAGAGTATTTATAGTAAGCCTTCCTTGCACAGAAGTAATAGAGAGCAAAATAGTACATTTTCCCCACAGATATGATTTAATTAATCCTTATAATTAAGAAAAAACCCAGGTTTATTGACTGGGAAAAATTGGAAGGAAGTTTAAGAAATTTAGGAAGTGGTGTTGGTTAGGTACTCCTGTGTAGCTTAATTAAACTACTGAATACATTTTGACAGATAGTGTGTGAAATGGTGAGGCTGGGTCCTCTCTTATTGCTGTTTGCCTACAAGTCAGAGTTGGCTTCTTGGGCGTGCAATCTGTATAGTTGCATGGGGCACTGTGCTTAGAAGGACCCCACCTTTGGTTTAATGCTCTACTCGTTCCTTTTGAAATTTCCTACTTATAAACAAGAGGACCTGCCATTTTGTATTATACTAGACCCTGAAAAGTATGCAGCCAGTCCTGCTGCAGATAGTTTCTATAAAAGTTGAGTCAGCAAGAGGAGAATGCTGTATGGATGACCAACAGTCCAACACATAGAAGTCAGGTTAGGAGGAATTAAGGGGCCTGCCTGGTGGCATAGTTGTTAAGTTCGCATGCTCCGCTTTGGCAGCCCCAGGTTGGTGGGTTTGGATCCCGGGTGCAGACCTACACACTGCTCATCAAACCATGCTGTGGCAGCGTTCCACGTACGAAATAGAGAAAGATTGGCACAGATGTTAGCTCAGGGCCAATCTTCCTCACACACACAAAAAATGAAGTCAGATCAGGAGGAATTATATGAGAGCCTATATATTTCAAAGTGTTCTTGTTGAACTGCCAAAAGCTCCAACTAATATCAACCTGTCTGGTTTCTTTAGATTTCCATTTTCCCTAAAAAAACATTTATCTAAGGACTCGAGCTATCACCATGCATTTATCATCTTAGACTTCTTAGCTGACAAAATCATAATTGAATTCCAAAGTTCCAATACTTTCTTAAGCAAGGCACGCTTTACTTCTGCAGCTCTCAAGAACCATTCACCCGCCCTACTAAACATTTTAAAAGATTTTAATTTTACTCGGTAGGTCAGTCTTTGTAATGCAGAAATCATAGCACTCAAGAGAACTATAAAGTCAGCTTCTTTAAAAAAATGAAAATCACCTACTGGGGATTTACAAGTCTCCCAAGTTGGAAGGCTGTAGTGGGGCTCTACTGTAATGTAGGAATTCCAGACACTTCGCAGCACTTGGGTTATACTTCCTGGGTACTATGTGGTTCACAGAAAATGTCCTTCAATCCATTAAGACCTACCATTTGCCATGACTTGAGCTCTTTATACTTAAGGTTTTGCCAACGAAGGAATATTACCACGTCCTACATTTAAATCTTTAAGACATTTACACTGCAATAGTTTGGAGTTAAATATACATCCTTACTTTTCTGTCACAGGATGTAAGGTTGGAATAATCTATTTTAATTTGAAAGACCACGTGGCTTAGTTAAACTCACTCATTGGGTCATGAGCATATTTCAAGCAAATTATAAATCATGTTTGCTAGCATTATTTACATAATATGTCCGCAAACCTAAAACCAACCCAGAAAGAAGAACACTCATAAGACCATCCCTAAAAGTGTATTAGTTGAATTAAAACTTGAACCAGATATATTTGAAAAAAGTAGATTTCAGAAGTTATTTCATCAAATCCGTAAACATGCCTTTGGAGGTGGTCGCCTTGAGACAGACATTTTCCATTCGCTCCAGCTGGAGAACTTTGTTTTCATTGCTACCTTGATCACAAACTCACAATAAATCTTTTTTGCTAATTATACCTCTTGCAAATCGAGTGACCCTTATGTGCCCAATAATGTGCTAGAGACTTTACGTACAACATTTTATTTAATTCTTATAATTTTCAATGGAATCTGATCGGTTCAAGCCCCTGTCCCATGCCTCTGCATGGCCTCTGTAACTGGACTTCTTCCATACCACTTCTCTATCCTTATTTTCACATTTCTCTTTATGCATTCTGCAATAGCCTTAGCAAATCTCCCGGAGTGAAGCCTTCAGGAGCTACACTCCAACTTCTCTGCCCTGTCAAGTGTCACCCTGTCTGGAAGGCCCTCCTTCCTCCCTCCTACTTACCCCATGTCTCCTCCTTCAACACCTGGTTTAAATCTTTCTTCTTCCATGAATACTATTCACACTCACCTTCGTACTGTGAATTCCTGGAGTAGAAGCTCCCCAGGAGAGAAGCGAGAGCGTGGCAGGCAGGATGCACAGTGTGCATCAAGGAAAAGAGGCAGGAGTGTGTAGCAGGTAAGGGGAAGAATGAATGGGTTGGTGTAGCTGGATTATGAAGCAGAGGTTGAAAAGTGGAGGAGGAACAGGCCAAAAGAAGAGTTAGGATCAGATTTTTAAAGCTGTAAGAGTATAATTCCTTTTGAAGACAGTGGTAGCCACTGAAAGACTTTATAGCAGAGGAGGGGCCTGATCAGATTTGTGCTTTAGACAGGTCACTCTGGTGGCAACAGGTAGAGGATGGATTGGATGGTGAAGGGGCAACCAGAGAAGGAAAAAATTTCACAAAATGCCATCAGCTGAGTCAAAAGTTTGGCTAAGAGACAGTAGAAAGAGAGGCCATATGAAGTAGGTGCTATGGAGAAAGAACATTTCAGGCAGAAGGAACAGCAAGTACAAATGCTTTGGGGTAGAATAAGCTTGATATATTGGAGAATTGCCAAGGAATCCAGTGTGACTGGACCATTGGGAATGAAAGGGAGAGTGGCAAGTGATGAGGTCAAGGAGATGGAATAGCCAGGACCAAAGTATGCAGGACCATATAAGCCTCCGTAGGATTTTGAATTGCACTCCTATGTGTTTGAGGAAGCCATTGGAGGGTTTGGAGCATGGACTGAGATGTTCATATTTTAGTTTTTAGAAGCATCACTCTTGCTACGATGTAGACAGTTAGCTATAGGCAGGGTGGGTAGGGAGACAGTTACAGCTATGGTAGTATTCCAGATGGGACATGATAGTTGGTGGCTTGGACAAGGGTGTAGTGGTGGAGGTTGTAAAAAGGCCTAGTTGACAGGATTTGGGATGCATTAGACACGAAGTGTGGGAGAAAAAGGGGAATCGTCAATGACTTCAAGAGTGAACAATTATCATTGACAGTGGCTAAGACTATGATGGAAACACAGATAGCAGTGTGAAAGCAAGACATAAGATGTTGCTTGTACTAGTGTGTGCTCAATAACTGCTGAATGAATGAATGAATGAATGAGAGCTGTGTGCTGGTTGTCAACTCTACCTTAATTGTAAGGTTATGCCTCTTGCTATTGAATGAATGAATGAATCTTTCTTTAGTAGGTGGCCATACCACCTTCTTTTTCCTGCCTCAAGTTTTCTAAGCATCATATATCTTCTGGTCCTTGGAAGAGCATCCCCAATTCCCTCTTGCCACTGCCTTGTGCAGAATCTGGGATGATTTATTCTGATTTGCCATACCTGGGACTTGGCTTTGAAATATTATTTCCTTCTGGAGAACTCTATATTCTAATCAGAATAAGATGTATTGGCATGCTGTTTTTACCTTAATTTTCTAAAATAAATGGGCACAAATGTATTAAAAGAAGGGGTAGTCACGTTTTAGCTTTATATTAAGTCACACACGTGGATTTCAGTGGAAAATGGTTTCCTCAAAGTTATAGAAAGAGCCTTTTGTTACGAGTTTAAGTTGGAACTTCTTTTTTCATGAGGAGATGAGAACCCTGTGTTGTAGCCAGTCTCCAGCTGTGCAAGTTTTCAACAGCTGGAATTATAATAAGCTTCATTCTATGAAAATGAGCTCATTACTATTTAGTTTGTGCTGATGTGCAACAAATCCATAAAGTGCTTCTCCAGTTTGAAGAATTTCATGAACTTGCATAAATAATTTTTAAAACAAAATTTTAGGTCTGGAAATATTAAAATCGGAATATCTTTTTGCTCCCTCTTTATCTTGGAGTCAGGTCTCAAAGCTGAGCAAATTACACACTTTAGCATACATTTGCTAAAGAAATACTTGGCTAAATTTAGTATATTAAGTGTGTAACATTAAAATTAATGTTTAAACCAATATTATATTATAAACCAATATTATAAAAGAAATCATAAAGCTTAATAATAATAATCACAGTAGTTATATTTTTATCACAGTAATATTTTTAAGCTTGCCAAACACTATGTTATGCATTATCTCATTCTTTAAAACATGCATCTTAAATCATGCACAAAAGTGAAAAAGTACAAGTTTTAGTTATTTTTTTGCTTTCACCCTGATGTTGATATTTCTATGATGAGATCAAATCTCATTCTTAGAGTTGATTTCATTATGTCTTTAGAGTAAGTTTTCTTAGCACAAAAATTATACTAAAGTAACTTAAGGAGGTAAAGCTATTGGGAGAAAAAAACCCTGGTGTTAAAAATGTATCGAAAGCAGGAACAAAGAGTGAAAAATTAACTTTTGGTCTGAATTTAAGTATGTTTCTATTTTGGGTTGAACATTTGAGTCATTTAGGAAATAAGAGGGAACAAAAGAATAAATTTACTAGGTCTTACAATTTAAAACCATCCACTTCTCAGTCAAAATATTTTTATTGTGCCATTTTTATATTCCTTTGATGTGAATTCCAAAAAGACTTAATGGAGAGACAGCAGACAGCGGACCCGTAATTAAAACAATAATGGCTGTGAAATTCAACCTCTAAAGTATTTTTAGCGTGGACTTCCCTCTGTGAAAACCATACAAAATCACAAATAACACAGTTTGATTTTGATCAGCTGGGAGTGTTCTAATCGGCTCAGACTCCAATACCTTTGACCAAAGTCCAAAGTTTCCATTCAGTATTAAATCACAGAATGCCTCTTTAGCAGACCTATTCACTTGAGGATATAACCTTTAAATGAATGCCACTTTTGTAAATGCCACTTAAGAGGATCCTTCTAAAAGCCACAGTGAGATGCCTTCTTGTTAGGTTTTCCCAAAGCTGATTTCCTTAGAGAGAAGGGGAGAGTACTGTCTGGCATCAAAACCAAAGAGATTCCTGGGGTTTTAATCCCAAACTCTACCTCTGACCACATTCAACCTGTAAATTTCCTCTGTGCAAGATTTCACAACACAGAATAATGTCTTTACTTATGTGTGCCTTGTAGAGGATAAAGTCCCTCTGTGACAGGAAAGCACCTTAGGGTATGTGAAGGAAGGAGATTCTTAAGGAATTTTGAGCCCCATGACAAATTGGTCAGCCCCATCTCCGAGGAAAGATATCATTGACGTTATGTTTTAGATCCAGTTTACGTATTGTAGGAGTGACTTCTATTCTGGAATATTTTGTTCTCATTCCAGTACCTGAATGCTATATGTTTCAAAGCAGGAGCCTTATTATTACCTTATTTTACTCTGTTTTTTTTTTTTTTGTGAGGAAGATTGGCCCTGCACTAACATCTGTCACCAATCTTCCTCTTTTTCTTTTCTTTCCCCAAAGCCCCAGGACATAGTTGTGTGTAATAGTTGTAGAGTTGTAGCTCTCCTATGTGGGACGCTGCCTCAGCATGGCTTAATGAGCAGCGAGTAGGTCCTCCCCTGAGATCCGAACCGGTGAACCCCAGCCTGTCGAAGCGGAACGTGCAAATTTAACTGCTACACCATCAGGCCGGCCCCTACTTTACCCTTGATTTATTAAAACATCTGACCTGCTCTTTGTGAGGTGAAGTAAAATTGAAGCCTCCTTAGAGAAAGCAGGACATAAGAATGCGGAGTTATAAGGGCCATACTTACTGCTGTTATGTTGCCTATCATGGTAACTTCCAGATGCTTTAGGGGAGATGGGAGAAATTCTCAGATACCAAAAGCCTTTAGAGCATACCTGCACTATTTTAGATTATGTTAACACAGCAGAAATTTCTTGCTAACCACCATCTGCTGAGATTACTGGCTCACTAATCAAACGATATCTTTCATTTGGCTTGTATGCAGCCATTTAAAGACAAAAAAATTACAGAAAAATCCATTCATGTCTGGATTAAAGGAAATCTTTCTATTTGGAATGAAACATATTCATGTTTCAAAATACTGTACATTATTTGTACAATCTTCTCTGAAGACTTGGAATCCTAAATCAGCTTGGAAAGATGCACAGAGACATAGAATTCTCAGCTAATGGTTTGAAGTTCTCATCTTTATTCCCTAAACTTGTTTCATAACTCGGTAGGAGACCTCCTAATGTGTGAAATGTACAAGATATGGGGAAGAAGCCCACAAATCCCATTCCAAAAACAAAATCTCATCTTTTCATTAATAAATATATGTATCAATTTAATATGTCTTTTTTGAGAACTTACCATGTGCCTTCAACTCTACTAAGCCTTCAAAATACAGATTTGGATCAAACAATCACAGCCATGATGAAACTTAGAGTTTAATGGGAAATGACATACAACTGGTTAACTATTAGCGTGATATGTGTAATGATGGAGACTTACAGGAACTAGGGGAAAGTGCAATGGGCTAGGAGACCTAAACTAGCAAAGGGTTCTAGAAAGTGGATGTCCCCAAGCCTCCTCTGAGGAAAGAACTCTAAGTGAGGGCTGCAGTTTGAGGTCGTCAGGAGAAAGGTTTGAGAGAGAAAGAGAGATGGAGAGGATGCAGGATGATTCCAGAAGCATAGGAAGGGGATGTGGGAAACCATGGAAGGGATTTAAGGGGGCAGAGGGGTATGATATGGTTATATACATAGTTAAAGATCACACCGCAGAGGAAAATGCAGGAGGGGAATAAAGTTAGTTAGATATGGAAAAGTCAGTGAGAAGGCTATTGCAGGAGTCTGAATGAGAGATGCTCATGGCTTAGTCTAGATGCATAAAATTCCACCCCAAGACATTTAGAAAGGCTTGATTTTTCTCTGAGATACAGTAGAGCTTGAGGAGAGGTGAGACAGTAAGAAAACAGAAATACCAGCCTACAACCAAATTCACAACAATCAGAAGTTGGGGTGTTAGGGAAAAAATTTGCCCATCTTGCAGTTTTGGCTGAAGTTGACACTGTCATTACCACCCAACCAAGAGAAGAGGAACTTCCTATCGACAAAAATTGCAACCAACATTTTTGATTAAAGAAAGCTACATTTATTTTGAACGAACAACTTTTTGTTTTATTTCAACTTTGCCTTTGTTCTGACTCCTGTCAGAACCTTTCTTTCACAAGAGGCCTTGAATATTACAGGAGGCAACATCTGTAATTTAAAACAAAGTGGTCTACTTTGGGCTAGTAATTACTTCAGAGTGAGTTTCCAAAAGAGGGATACATCTATGGTAAATGCTTTGTACTATCGTGCCTTCCTTCCCTGCTCAGCTAGCATTCATCCAATGTTGCGTAACGCCATTCCTAATCTATGTTTAAATCAGAGCTATAGACAATCAAAATTTTTTACACATATAAAACAAATCCACTAGAATACAAGTTCTGCAAGGGAATTTTATCTGTTTTTTTTCACTGTGTGCTCCAGAATCTAGACATTCAATAAATAGTCATTGAAATAATGAGATAACAAATATTAACTAAAAAATGTTGACATAATTCCAAATATTTTAGCTTTTATAAAATATCCCGGGCTTACTGAACTTACAAAGTGCGTTCTCTTTACCCTGGTATTTAGACCCTCCTCAGCACAGTCTTATTACGTATTTCTCTTACTCTAGCCAACCTATATCATTCCTGACTCTCTCCCTACAAAATAATTTTGATTTTCTGTGTGTATACCTCTTCTTGTCTTGTTCCCTCAGCACGGAATTGTGCTTTTCCCCTCCCACTCCTCACCCCCCAGTTCTACTGTCAATATGTTCTCCATCCTTTCGGGGCCAGCTCAAAAACCAGCTCTTTCAGGAAGACTTTCCAAGGAGCTTCTCACCATATCTAGATATAGTCCTTCCTCCTCTTAAAAACTCAAGGCATCTTGTCTTCCATTGTGTCCCCTTTAGCCTGTCTTTTATTAAAATCAATTATGTTCTTATTCTATCCTGTTGTATACTTCAGTATTTGCTAAGGAAAACCAAACCACTCTAGGTATTTCCAATAGACAGAATTTATTTGTAGGTGACGAGAGACCTGACAAAACGAATAGGTTTAATGAGGCAAGCCAGAGAGTAGCAGTAGCAGAAAGCCTTTCCCACACTTGGGGCTGGTGAGACAACAAGAGAAGGTGGTAAATGTGGTATTGCCAGAATCCAGAATCCAGAGCCATTTGGCCAGATGCATGGCTGGGGCCAACTGACAGGATCTGGGATCATGGGCTGGGGGGTGTGACTGTCTCCCAGGAGCTGGAGCAACAGAGGCAACACAGCTGCAGCCAGAATTGCCACCCAGTTACACCCAGTTCTTCTTCCCTTGACCAGGTCTCCAGTGCCTTCCATTAGCCAAATCTACCTGGAAACCAGTTGACAAGGGAGCATAAGAAATGTAGCTCCCGGCAATACAGAGAAGATCAGGGGAAAGGTGGGGAAAGAATACGAGAACAAACAGGCAAATAACCTGATCACTATCCTTTCAGAAAAAAAAAGCTGTGTGACTATAGAGATACCTTTATAAATCCTTCAACACCTAGCACGATGTCTTACACAAAATATTGATTAGATTGTATTATTATGTCCAAGTTCTAAAATGGAGAGTATCATTCTGTACAAAGATCAAAATGAGAATTTATACATGAGGTGTTATTTAACCAGCAATTCTTCCTGCATGTCCACTAACCATCAAAATAATTTTTAAAACACATGAAGCCTATTCTTTTACAAGAAAAATGTCATCATGAATTGGGCACTCCACCTCTACTAAGTCCTGCCTTTTCCTTTTTCTTTCGAGATTCTCCTAACTTGTTTGATTCAGCAAAGCAGAGGTTCCAGATCTCATCTGGGTCCTGAAACCCTGAGAAAATCTGATGAAACTGTCAATTCTCTGCTAGGAGTGGGGTGGGGAGGAGGATGTACATTTGCCTATGTATTCAATTTGCATACAATTTCTGAGAGTTTGCAGAGCCCAAAGACTCCCCATTGGTCTTCTACATCACATGCAGTTGGAAGTTTTGATATTCACCTTTTAACCAAATGAAACTTATAAGATAGCACACAGCATATACCTAATGAGCTACCCCAGTTTTCTCAGTGTGGTCACATTTAGAATCTAGAGTCTCAATAGGTTCTCACTTGGGGGTGAATTTGCCGCTCAAGAGACATTAGACAATTTCTGGAGACATTTTTTATTTTCATGACTGAAGGGTAGACGTGCTGCTGGCATCTAGTGGGTAAAAGTCACAGTGTTACTAAATATCTTACAATGCACGGGATAGCCCCCATGACAAAGAATCATCTAGTCCAAAAGGTCAATAGTGCTGAGGTTGAGAAACTCTGTTCTACGTCAAGAGAAATTATATGCTTCTACCAGACTCAAAAAGATCACATTCACTTACAATGAAAGATACACCTTCCATTCCTCTAAGATGCTATTATGCTTCAAAAAACAGACACCTGTATGTTGCTGACATATTTCAGTAATCAGATTTTACCTATACCTCTGAGTTCTAAGGTTCTTAATCTGTTATGTCAACTCTGTCACTGTACCTTTGTGTCTACTTTATAGCCTGCTAGATGGTGAACAATGAATTTTATTACACTTAGAGAAAAACCACTCTCCAGCCCAGGAAACCTGGCTTTCAGGAAAAGATATACAAAATAACATAAAAAATATAGCTAAAATCTTAACTATGCAAAGATTAAGAATATGAACTCAAAGTACACCCGGAGCGTCCAAGTACAAGTCTACTTTGTTCTTTTTCCCAGACAGGTATGTGTCAAAAGCCCCAGACTAAATACTGCCAGACCTCAGGCCACACTCCTGTAATTCCACGTAGGTTGGAGTGAGTTTCCAAAGCCGTTTCAAGGTAGGGTCCTCCAGTAGGCTAAACCTGGGAAATATGTTTGGCCTTCTATTTTGGAACAGGGTTATACCTCAGCACTAGGCTGATCCTCGGGGAGTAGTTTTTCTGCTGGTGGTGCATCTGATGACACACCTACTGAATCAGCATCTCCAAAAGTGGGGGCTGCACGACAGGTGGAGAACCACAGTTCTAGAGAGTATAACCTCCCATGGGAGATCTTTTACAAAAAAGAGCCTGGACTGCAATAAGGCTTCTCTTCTAGGGAAGGCCAAGAGCAGGATTCCGTCAATATTCTATCAGAACTCTTGCACTTTGCTTATGCCCTGGAGACCTCAGAAATTCTAGAGCTGCCAGACAGGCACCTGCAGACCCAGGGTCCTACTGGACCTAGTGCCAGACCAAATACCGAGGACCCAGCTTTTGACTTACTCCAGCATCAAGCTGGCTCCCACAGCCCTAGGATCCCAGCCCACCCCAGTGCCAGACCAGCCCCCACAGACCCAACCTTCAGGCCAGCTCTGAGATCCCAAGTTATAGGCCAACTCTTGCTGTCCCAGGCTCCACGATCGTCCTAGCACCAGGCTGGTTGCCAGACTGGTGCCTGCAAAACCAGACTCCTAGCCGGTTCCAGTACCAGATTGGCCCCCACAGACCCAGGTGCCGGGCTAACGCCATTCTGGTTGGCCCTCGTGGACCCAGGGTCCAGTTTGGCACATGTGGACCCCGGTCCCAGGCCCATCAGTGGAGACTCAAGTGCCCGGCTCACTCTAGTGAACCCAGGCTCCAGGCTCCCCCACCACTCATGGACTGTGGAGTGAAGCCCACATCCTTTGGCCTGGCACTATCCAAAACTCTGACGCCTGGCCTCCACATCCTCACTATTTCTCTTCCAATACCATGTGTTCCTGCTTCTCATCTTTCTAGCTCTGTGTTTTACTAATATTTCCTCCTTCCTCTGAAATGCCCAATTCCAAATATCTCTAGTTCTTATTTCTGAAATGCCCCCTCTTTCATGAAGCCTAACCTCATCCCACAGTCAAAAATACCCACTCCCCTTTTGGAACATCAACTGAACTTACTGATTCACTGAAATACTTTTCACATTCTTCCCTCTTTCATAAGAACTCATACATTCTCCTTTATGGGTGATTCATCTTGGTACACCCAGCCAACCCTGCTAGCCTGGTGCTCTTTACAAAAGTAGATGATCCTCACATTTTGGTGGCGTGAAGGCTGTGTGTAAAACATGCAGAGCCTGGTGCTCTGTATCTACAATATTTCTATATTTATCTACCGAGGTAATTCCTTTTTGATAGTTGAGATGTAGAAGATAAAACATTATCTATTGAAAGTCAAACTGAAAAATATGATGAAGAATGTTGTATGTTGTGTGGGCAGTAGAGAAGTTTCTACGTAACCCATTGTTAGTTGCATGCATCAACTTGGCAAGGCTATTGTTCAATCAATTAGTCAAACACTAATCTAGGTGTTGCTGTGACTATATTTCTAAGATGTAATTAACGAGTATAATCAATTGACTGCAAGTAAAGGAGATTACTTTTTATAATCTAGGTAGGGCTGATTCAATCAGATGAAAGATCTTAAGAGCAGAACTGAGGCTCCTATGAGGAAGAAAACCCACCTGTGGAGAGGAGAGCAACTTCAGCTCAGGGCTGAGTTCCTGCTTGCCCTTTCTGACAGCTGGCCTAAGGAACTGAGGCTTGTCTGGCCGGCCCCCACAATTGTTTAAGCCAATTCTTTGCAATAAAGTAATAAATAAATCCTTCCTACTGTTTCTGTTTCTGTGATGGAACCCTGTCTGATACACCCACTGTGAAAATTTTCACCCAAAATTTTTTAAAGGACCATTAGTGATTTTATATGTATGTATGTACATGTGTGTACATCTCATAGATATAATACATGTGTACATATATACATACATACATATATGCACATACACCTAGTACAGATTAAAACCAGGTAAGATACCTTTTTTACCTAACAACTAAGCAAATTTAATAAATTATGATAGTGCTCATTGTTATCAAGAGTACTATGAGTAGACCCTATGTGACTGCTAATAAGAATGTAAATTGATGCAGCCTTTCTGAAAAGTAATTTGGCCTAAAGAAGTCTCAGGCTCTTTCGTCTAAGAATCTCTTGTGCACACAAAGACTTGTATACAGGTATTTGCACTTCAGTGTTATTTATAACGAAGAAAAGTCACAAGTCACTTAAATGTCACATAATTAGGATTTTGCTTTGTCTTTGCAATGGACTGTTATGCAGATATTAAAATAGTCTTGACGAAAGTTTAGTGATGTGAGAAAATGCTCAGAATATAATGCTCCGGGAATGGATTATAAAAGTAGATATTATATCAATTAGGGTTCAACCAGAGAAGCAGTATACACCAGTAGCATGTGTATATATATTAAGAGATTTATTACAAGGAATTCGCTAACGTGATTGTAAGTCTGAAATCCATAGGGCAGGCTGTCAGGAAGGAACAACGACGGGTACACCAGAGCCCACAGACGTGGACTGAAGCTGTTGTTCACAGGCAGGGTCTCCCAGTCTCTCTCTTTTGGAAGCCTCAGCCTACTTTTAAGGGCTTTCAACAGGTTATGTCAAGCCACATGGATAATTCAGAGTAATCTCCTGTACTGAAAATTCATTAAAGACTTTAATTTACACTTGCAAAATCCCTTCACAACACCTCTTGGTGCTTGATTGCATAAGTGGAGACCACAGCCTAGCCAAGTTCAAAAAAGCCACCACCATTGTATATACAATATGACCTTAGTTTTATAAGAAGTAAATATAAAAATAAATACAAACGTGGAAAAAAAGACTGACAAGAAACACCTGAAAATGGTGAAAATGTTTATTTTCACCATTTTTCCATAATTATTCCATAATTATTCCATAAATTATTCCATAAATGTTATTCCAATTCCAATTATTCCATAAATGTTATTATGGAAGATTTTATTGTTCCTGGCATCATCCTGCCTTTCTCAAAAATGTTAGATAAATACACACAATATTGCTATTTTAGTCAGAAAAATATAGAATTTTTTAAATGTTAACAAATTAAATAATACTCAAGGTCATAAAAGCAAATAAAGAATAAGTGGTCACTTTGTTAATCAATCAACCTCTTCTTATAAAAGCTGCTATCAGCTAAATAAAGCATTAGATTAAAAAGCATTGTTCATCGTGTCATGAGCAACGAATCTCAAAACTTGGTAAGCCTCACTGACTCAGGACAGGCCACACAGTAGGTTTCCAGTTGGCTCTTACAAAAAGGGGTATGGGAAGGGCTCGGACTCAGTCTTCTTCCCCTGGAAGGAGACACTTCTTGCCTTGTTGATCTCTAACTGACTCAGGGGACGTGGAAGTTTCCAGGTGATTTGGTCTCCAGTGGCTTACTTATTGATATTTTGACAAATTTTAGTTCAGAACATTGATATTATCCTGTGTGTTATGAGTGTAATGAGTAAGAGGAAAACAGATTTTCTCTAGGGTAAACAAAATATTTTTCTCATAATATAATTGACTCTCACACAAGCCAACTTCAATCCCTCAGTGAGTTTAGGTTATAAAAAGTCACAGCTGGAAGAGATTTTAGACCAACTCCCTCTTTTGAATGATGAGGAAGCTGAGGGTATGAGAAGTGAGGTGACTTAGTCAAGGTCACCCCAATGGGTGGGGACAGAAACAGGACTGTCTTCAGACTCCCTGTACGATGTTACTATAGCATCTACCTTCTTACTTGTGACTTGTTTGGATTAGAAAAATCATTAACCTTCATTAAAGCATACTAGAAACAAGAAAAAATACTATTGAACCTAATAATTTTCTTTAATTATAGTTATTTCTTTAATTGTATTCATTGCATTAAAATTGTGCTGTCAAATACTGAAGCCACCAGCCACATATGGCTAATGTGCATTGGAAATGTGTCTAGTATAACTGAGGAACTCAATTTTTAAAATTTAATTTTAATTAATTTAAATTTTAAAACATAACTGATTAAATTATTAAAAATTTTTAAGTTAGATTTGGAACATTGTGGATACTTGAATCTACTTTTCTAACTGTAAATTTTATGACACCTAAATGAAAATCAAGTGTTTCTGATGAAAATTGAGATGTGCTGTAAGTATAAAATATACACTTTGTACAGAAAAAAGAATATCAAATAACCTCATGAATAACTTTTATATTGATTACATGTTGAAAAGATAAGTTTTGGGATATACTGGGTTAAGTAAAATGCTATTGAAATTAATTTGACCTTTCTCTTTTTACTTTTTTCATTGTACCTTCTAGAAAATTTAAATGACATATATGGCCCTGATTATATTTCTGTTGGCGCTAATATAGAACCTCAGTTGTTTTCAAATTTATAATAAAGTTTATCTAACTATCTCTTTTGTATTTTTTAATTACATTGGGGCACATATGAACACACTTTGCTGCTACTCATTCTGGATCCTTCTATGTTAGTTTCTGTGCAAGAAACATGTCAATCAGAAATGCACGTCTGCAATTTGGGATATTGGCTTTGTGATTTACTCCTGGTGAAACAGACACTTGTAGGAAACTTCAGGGATTTGAGAGGAAAAAAGTAGTTGAAGGAAACCATTGGTATCCAGTGGATCTCTGTTGCTTCCCTGTTATTACACCATGTGGAAATCACTGATGTAAACCCTGAAGGTATATTTTTAACAGTGTCTGAGCCCTGGATGCGGTTTTGCTCATGAAGACTGTGGAGGCTCTGAGGGTCAATACGTGGCTCCAATAGGATCTTTTCTTCGGATAGCCTATCCCCCGACACCGCCTTCCCTCTTCAGTCTGGGAAACAGTAACAAACTTCAGACACTGAACTGGTAATAGGTTTCTTAGCGTAATTCCATTTGGGGCTCATAACTGAACCATCGAAGGCCTTCTTTGTCCATGATGTCTAGACGCATGGCATGTCCATCCTAATTGGCAGCCAAATGTTTCTCATCCTGGGCTTTGGTTTCCCTTTCTGGGAAAGGGCAGGCTCCCTCTGACATGCCATCCCAGGGATGTATCATGAACCTCCATTTCAGGTGCTCTGAAGGATGGCTTGACTGCCTCTCTTTTTGGCATTTAAATGTTCTTTGGACTTCTGTTATGGGCTGAATTGTGTCCCCCCAAAATTTATTTGTTGAAGTCCTAACTCCTCAGAGTTAGTACTAGCACCTCAGAATGTGACTCTATTTGAAGACCGGGTCTTTAAAGACATAATTAAGATAAAATGGGATCACATGGAAGGGCCCTAATCAAATATGACTGATGCCCCTATAGGAAGAGGAGGTTCAGACGCAGACATGTGCACACACTGAGTAAAGACGGTAGGGGGATGCAGCGAGAAGGAAGCCATCTGCAAGCCGAGGAGAGAGGCCTCAGAAGAAACCCAACGTGCCCACACCTTGATCTTGAACTTCCAGCCTCCAGAACTGTGAGAAAATACATTTCTGTTGTTTAAGCCACTCAGTCTGTGGTATTTTGTTATGGTAAATCTAGCAGATTAATACAGTATACTTCTCAGTTGCCCTTGCTTAAGCATGCTTTCCCCAGTCAACCATCAAATGCCTTTTTGTTGGGTGTCACTTTTATTGCCCTTACGAGAACCTGTTTCTCCACTTACCCTAAGGCATTATCCCTGTGGGGTTCCTCAGTTTCCTCCAAAGTGAAGTTCATACGTGCTACATAATCTACTTTTTAAAGTCAGACTATCCCATGCATTCCCTCCAAATCTGATGAAAATCTTTCTAGCCAGTTTTTCATGATGTGTTAATAAACAAGCAAGAAAGTAATTTAATTTTTATAGATTATGCTTAGAGACTAACGATCAGCCTTAGGGCATTCGAGAAGCAGTGAACAAGGTAGAAGGAACAAGGTCTATGCAGGATTATTGATCCAGGTTGAAATATGGCTGTGTACTTATTACCTCTGTGGCCTAGGGGAAGCTTTGTAACCCCTCTGAGTCTCTGATTCCTCGTCTTTAAATTCGGACAACTAGTTCCCACCTTAAAAGGTTACTTTGAGAATGAAATGAGATCACATAGGCCAGGTTCATGGCAAACAGTAGCACAAAATAAATATTAATCCCTTGCCCCTAAAGGAATGGAAGTTCCTTTGAAATATGACTACAGATCCTTTTTAAAAACAATAACAGGGACCGGCCCCGTGGCGTAGTGGTTAAGTGTGTGCTCCGCTATTGGCGGCCCAGGTTCGGATCCCAGGCACGCACTGACGCACAGCTTGTCTGGCCATGCTGAGGCGGCGTCCCATATAAAGTAGAGGAAGGTGGGCTTGGATGTTAGCCCAGGGCCAGTCTTCCTCAGCAAAAACAGGAGGATTGGCATGGATGTTAGCTCAGAGCTGGTCTTCCTCACACGCACACAAAAAAACAACAACAAAAGTGTTTTATAGTTAAAGAAGGGGGAGGAGGTTTATGTTTATGTTTATGGTGTCCTTTGGTAGAAGAACATTCATTGATATTCTAGGGCAATGATGTAGCCCTGACCCTCTAGACGCTTGAATGCAGCTAGTTGGAAATGTGTCAACATTTAGCCTCTCTGGGAGGGAGGGTATCGCTGGTGAGCTCTTGGAGTAAGAGCTCAGAGCAACTGTTCTCGAATTCTGATGCATTTCACACATGACTGAGCTCTGGAAGACTTGTGTGCTTCTTTCCTTTTTTCCTGATCAAAATTATAATGGTAATGCTTGTCAACTAAGAAGAAAGCTTATGCTTAAGACGTTAGCTATGGGAAGTTTTAAATATTATACTTAGAATACTCATATGCAGGCATTTACACACACACACTCCCTCATCTACCTATAAGAGGAAGTACCTATTGCAATGGGACATTTTCCTCTTTTATGTTAGATCCAATTCAACAGACACGTGGGCATTGGCTGCAAGCCATCTTCTCTCATGCTTCTGAGTAGAGAGGAAACAAACAGATAAACGGGACCCAGTATTTGCCCTCAAGTCCTGGCTCCAACACTGCTATTAAAAACAGAATTTGAACTCAACACCTCACATGATTTTAAAGCTCTTAGAAAGAGGAACATTGAATGGAGTCGAACAGCTGCTTGCCCCTCATGTCTCTTCTGTAGTTAACAGCTGCTGACAAGACTGTTTAGCCCCCTCCGTTTGATTGCTCTTGGGAACCTGACCAGGCCATGCGGATGGTCCCTCATTAAACTGCACTCTCCTCTCTCGGACCTGTGCTCCCTGCTGATGGGACAAAGAATGTTAGACCCTCCATGCTGCGCTGCTAAGTTGAAGGGGTCTGTTTTTAATCCATACACTCTTCAGAAAAGAGAAGAACTTAATCTACCCAGATGTTTTAAACAGTAACACATCAGCAAGGTGATATTCCACCAACGCAGATGACAGGAACAAGTTCATTTACGTATTTTTTCCATCAGCTTTTCCAAGATTCAAAGGAAACGTGACTCCTAAAAGCACAATGCAATTAAAATATAATCCTATTAAATGTCAATATTTTACATTTTCTCCCCAAGGGCATTAGATCAGAAATAAAACATATTTATAAGAAATATCTATTAAAAGTATAACTAGGTGTTAGAAGTGACAGAGAGATATACAAAAGGATTGCTGTACTTGAATTGGTGAGAATTACTTTGGACACTATGTTAGTCTGCTAGAGCTACCATAACAAAATACCACAGACTGGGTGGCTTAGACAACAGAAATTTATTTTCTCACAGTTCTGGAGGCCAGAAGTCCAAGATCAAAGTGTGGGCAGGTTGGGTTTCTTCTGAGGCCTCTCTCCTTGGCTTGCAGATGGCTGCCTTCTTTCTGTGTCCTCAGGTGGTCACCTCTAGGTCTGTGTGTGTGTTCTAACATCCTCTTCATACAAACACACCAGTCGGATTGGATTAGAGCCCAGCCGTATGACCTCATTCAACCTTAATTACATCTCTAACGGTCTCCAAATACAGTCACATTCTGAGGTACTCGGGGTTATGACTTCAACATGTGAATTTGGGGGGACACAGTTCAGCCCATAGCAGACCCCATGGGCACATCTTTGGACTCACCTAGTCAGTGATGACATTGTTGATCTGACACTCTGGGCCATCCTCATAGCTTGTTCAACAATCAATCAGATTGACCACAAGTGGCTCCAGTGTGGTGATGGCTACATCCCGGTCATTTTGGTGGTCTAGACAGAAGCACAATCAGGTTGTAGTTCTTGTCCCTTTTTCCACTACCCTGTTACCCTTCCTTAGCCACAGTAGATGTTTTAGAAGGCAAGTGGAAGTTCTCCATAAAACAGGAGCAGATGAATCTGGAAGAGCCAGGTTCTGCTGTGATAATGTACATCAGTGGCAGCTGCATGTTGCAGAACGAAGACCAAAGAAGAAAATGTGACACCTTCCTATGTACACAGTTGATCATTCTGCAATTTAGGAGCATTTGGAAACACTAGATGAAGAAGCAGTCATTTTTGTATATGTGCAAACTGGGGGTCACATGGTAGGAAAATTGAGCACCAGACAGGGTCAGGGCCTCTTCACTTCTCATACCCATTCAATTACCCTGAGACCCATCCATCCTCAGAACCAGAAATAACCTGAGAGCTCGTTCAGTCCAACCGTTTAATCCTACAGGTGAGGAAGCTGAGACCCCTAGAGGAGAAGCTTGCCCATGGTCACAAGGATGTAACACACTCAAGACTGTAATTTGAATTCACGACACCCACACCCGTGTCCTTTTCACCACATTATATTGCCTCTTGCTCTGAAATGCTCTGGTCCTGATGGCTCTGTTTCTGAAGGCGTTTGTTGTCAAACTACCAGCACACTGGCCTCATTGTAATACACACATTTATATACACTTTTTTTATATAGTAGAGTATAATTATATTATTATTATAAATAACATAGACTATACATACTGTCCTCACTATATTTTATATATTAAAATATATATAGTATAATACATAATGATATATATTACATAATTCAACTGTATGATATTGTGTCTATATATTGCATTATACATATAGTGCCCCTAGTTTGTAAGGCTCTGCCTGTGTCAGGGGCTGCCTCTCAGCACAGTGTCCTCTCTGGCTCCTCATTAACTTCCCATCACCTGCACCCACCAGCCTCTTTTCCTGAGTGATCACACAGTGCTCCTCCTGTAGCCCTAAGAAAACCGTGCTTGGCTCTGTTATCAAGATCTTTTATTGTCCGTAATGCTTTACATCTGTTCTACTCTTTGCTTTCTCCATTTCTTCAGATTCTATAAATGATTTGGTTCCTAACTGATTGCCTGTACTTGAACCCCCCAATTTGCCTTGAACTCAAGTGTGTTCTACTGATGCTTTTATATTTTCCTGGGCTTCTGACCCATCCTTTATTCTGAGGCTCTCTCTTCCTGTATACACTGTCCTGGAATCTTGCTGTGATACAGAAATCTGATCCGAGGCAATTATGTAATAAATCACTACGACACAAAGGAGGAAGTCAAGAAATTCTGGCTGAAGACACCGCTTCATGTTTTTTAATCCTGAGTAACATTTTCCAAGCAAGAAATGGGTAACAGTATAGCTTAGTTTTAGTTTTCCATACTTTCTAATTTTATTTCTTCTTTTTTTATTTAAAGCTCTATCCCAGTTCCTCCCAACCCAATGGACCCAATCCAACGATTATCCTCTGGTCCTCGATCCTTTGGTTTCATCCAATAACCAAGCACAGGAGAGGCAGCTGAGAACTGTGAACACAAAGTCATCAGCTCACTGTAACACGCAATCACTGCCAACCATAAATGCCTTAATGAATTCACGGTTTATCTGTTTGAAAATTCAGCTAGTTTAGTCTTGTGTTTTACATAAACATTATTTCCTATTAGTCATGCTAAAGGCCAAATTTGGTTTTAGTGCAAGCTATGTTGTACTGAAACATTAGAATTATGAAACCAACCTCCAGAAGATCTAAACATGAGCATAGATTTGGGACAGGCTTACTTCAATTAGCCCTGAAGTGGTAGTCTATCTAGATTTCTCATAAAAACCATGCAGAGTTTTGCTTTGGTCATTTTTCAAGAACGGAGTTTTTGGCATAAAAAGACATTCCACCAAAATTCAAGTGGTTAATAATGACACACCTTACACCAAACTCTCTTGTAACATTTGTGTACTTTTCCACTCATTATGAGAGATGGCAATGCCCAGGCTCAGGCTCAGAGTTAGCAGGCAGAGCACAGAGTAAGCACCACTGGCTGGGAGGCACTCTAAACAGGTGACTTTGCTTTGCCCATCTGTAAAAGGCTATGGATTATATGCTACTGACTTGAAGTTAAGTCTAAGGACTTTGTCTACACTCAAACATCTAAGTTTAATACAGGGGGAATGCTTACTACAGTGAAAACAGAGGGCAAAATGAGGCTGATTCACCCACTAAAATTGATTCCTTTGAAATATTTTTTGAGCTTATACAACCCCAGTTAAACTTTCCTACAAACTACCAAATAATTACAGAGGTGATGTCTTGTGGTGACTAAGAGTGTGGTCTCTGTAGGCAGATCACCTGGGGATAAGTCCTGCCACTTA
Organism: Diceros bicornis minor; assembly: GCF_020826845.1. Taxonomy (NCBI): domain Eukaryota; kingdom Metazoa; phylum Chordata; class Mammalia; order Perissodactyla; family Rhinocerotidae; genus Diceros; species Diceros bicornis. Next base: position 6,329,949 of record NC_080776.1, on the reverse strand, counting down.
TTCGCTGATCTAATTTCTCTATTTCTCAATTTTTCCACCTGTAAATTGGAGATAATCCTAATATCTTCTTCTTTGTTGGTGTGAAGATTAACTGAGTTAGTACATGGATAGTGCTTAGAACAATTTCTAGCACATGGTAAGCACTCTACATACACGAAATTAATTGATATAAGTAATTGAATGGACAGACTTACATTTGAGCTTTAATGAAGAATCTTACTATCTTTTCTTATTGCATTAATGTGAAATTATTTATATACAGACTAAAAATTATCCTCATGTGGACTAAAATTAATTTAATGGACTAAAATAGTATATAATGGTCTAAAATTCTATATATGGCCTTCCCAATAACATAAGACATTTAAAACAAGTTGCAAAAATTATGGGGGTGACATTATTGAGGTTCTAGTACTTGGAGAGCTGGGTAAAGAAAGAAAGAGTCAAGAGGAACAAAGTTAAGGACAGTGTTTGTCAGTAGCTACCAACAGTCTCGGGGTCTATTTACACAGTAACCTCAAACTACACCTCTACAGGTCCAGAGGCACAGTGGTCCTCAAAGCTGGATTTCATGAAACCAGCCACTCACTGCAAAGAAACCTCCATGGAAAGACTATTTGGGGCTGAGGCTATTGAATACATCACCAACCTTTTGGGAAATACATTTGGGAAAGACTCCGATTCACAAAATTAGAGAAACCACACTTTGTATATTTTTTATTTTAAAGTCTATCCTAGAAGGGAATCAAATCAAAGAGGACTTATTTTTATTAAGTAAGATTCTAGAATGTGTTGCTAATCAGGGGCCTTAAAAAACAGTCCCAGGATTGAAGGTTCAACTTGAACAACTTTCTTTCTTTTTTCTTTTTCATTTGCTTTACCAAGCACACGCATTTTGAACCACTCAAACAGATCACATCAAAAAGATGTGGAAGAAATTTGTTCTCCTTCATCATAGATAGTTTTTACAGAAAGCACAGTTATAATTACTTTCTTAAAGTGGATTTGGTGCCGAATGGACTGAGGGTATAACGACTATATTGCTGAAATTTTTACAAACAGAATGTTAAGTAGATGTCATGTAGTAATCAATTAAAACCTTATTTTTCAGGTCGTAAGAAGGTAATTTGGCCTCTTCAAAACATTAAATCATTTTAATAAATGCTTAAATTAAAGATCTGGTCTGTGAATTCAGAAAGCCAAATACCTGCCTATTTAACATTATGGAGAATAAACACCTGAAAAAATTAATACAAATTTCATTTTTTATTTAGAAATAAACCATCCTCCGTGCATGACCATCTTCAGATGCAAAACCAGTTCTTAGTGTTCCTCTTGGAGCTAATCACTGGACTTGGAGCATTTGAATATGTCTGTGCTACAATCTTTTCATCCATAAAACAATTACTTGTGTAACCTATTTTATATAATAAATAATAAAGCTTACAAATTGCTTTGAAATGTTCAAATGAAACAATTTCCTAAATACACGATTGTTATAAAAGATCAGAACAAGGAGGGACAATCGAGTTCCTAATAGTGTTTCTGGACCATTTATCCAACATCTCTGTGTGCTCTAGTATTTTGTGTGCATTATTTCTAATCATTCTGGGACAGGGAAAATTGTTATTTATATATAAATAAATATTTATATAATTATATCCTTCTTTTTTCGTCTAAGGATGCTGGAATATGGCACTGGAAGGATGTGGGTAGAAAGCTTGGAGGAGCTCAGACGACGTTAAATAAATCTACATTAAAAGGGGGGAGATTGAGAGCTAGGGCAAAGAGCTGGGAAGATTTACAAACCACACCTGGCAAGCAACAAGAGAGGAGAAAGATGATTTTGGAAAATATGGGAATAAAATACAGTGGAGAGTGCAATATAAGCCCTCCACCCATTTCCCGTACAAATTTTGAGTAAAGTCACTCTGCTACAATGGTATGCTCAGAGTGGAGTCTTCATTGTGAGTATGAAGAAGAGTTGTGTTGGCACCCTGAGCACAAACACAAGCTGCACAGAAGGACTGCTGTATACGGACTACACTACAACACCTCTGATGCTAAGTGTTGACTCGACATCGTAGAAGGGTGATCTGGAGCTCAGAAAGATCATATGATGTTCTCAGAGTCGCGTTCTGGTCAAGCAGCAGAGTTGGGATTTGCATCAAGTTCTCTCCAGCTCCAAGGTCCTTGGTCTTTCTGCTAATTATTTCCTGCCCACTGACAGACACTGAGCACTTAAGGTTAATTCATCTTCTGTTTCCCAAAGCCTAACAGCACCTGGCACATGGTAAATGGTCAGGAAAGCATTTGTCACTGATTGTAGGTAATTCATGGCAGCAGTAGACTGAGGGCTCCCTGAGGGCAGGGTTGTCCACGCTGTTCTGCTTTCCACTGCGTTCTCAGCACTTAGCCCAGGACCTGATACAGAAGAGGTGCCAAGAAAACATTTGACGCAAGGGTTCTTGAATCACCAGTATCTAATTTGCAAGGTCTTTTAATTCTTAATCATTTTTTTGTATCCCGTTTTTTAAGGTGATAACTTTTTAATGGAAAAGTCTAGCGTGATGGCTTTTCAGATATTAAATAATGTTATGACTATGCTTAGATTAAAAACATCTTCATCTGCAGTCTACCTTTCTATTTCCGCAGTTTGCATCCATGAGGGACCTAATGAATATCCATGGCTGAATTTTACAGCCGTGGTCCCTCAGCAGCATATCCAACAACTTTGGTTGTTCTGAGCAAGAAGGACTTAGCAATAGATTTTGAAGTCTTCACAATCCAGTTCTTCCCAAGTGCACCATTTTTTTCGTGAACACTACACTTCTAGATCAAGACGTGTGAGTTTTTGCTGGATGCCTGACAGATTCTAGCTCTGGACTCTTCCATTTGATTGTATGATTCGTTTCAAAGAAAAGATTTCTGATTTCAGCCTGTGGCTTAGAGCCCTAGATGTTATCTCAGCATGGACATGTAGAACATAAATGCCCTTTCCAGCATCGTGTAACACAGCAGGGCATGAGTAGCTTGCTGACAAATAAGCTTCCCTAGGAGGAAGACAAGAAATGAAAGCTTTCAGAATTTAAACAAGAGCCAGGTTTGTTTACCCTTGAGGAGTTAATGAGATATATTCTATCATATTGATTCTTCCACTCCCATAACACCACGTACCTCTTCTAGTAGAACATACCAAAAGTGTAATTTCACAATTATTTGTATGATGCCGAGATAAATGTCTACCTCCTTCCCCAAGTCTATCAGCTGCCTGACTCTAAGCTGTCTTTATTGGTTGGTTGTTGTGTTCACTACTGTAGTCCCATAGCCTAGCAGAGGGCTTAAGTACTCAATAAATATTGTTGAATGGATAAAATGAATGACTCTACGTTTGTAAGTGGACAGGGTCTGTTTCCCAGAGGAAGTATGAAAGCAATAATTCTTAACTTTGCTCCAGACATCGTCCTAAACCAAGAGAATCAGAATCACTGAGGATACTTGATTGAAAGCAGAGTCCTGGGCTCTGAATCAGAATCTCTAGGGACGATGGCCCTGCAATTTACCCTTTTAATACATACTCCAGGGGAATCTTAGGCATACTAAAATTTGAAAACCCATTGCTATCTAGTTCTTTTATTGGATAGCATAGTGCATTTCAAAGGGAAGATTTCCATTTTAAATCTGCACTTTCTAGCCCAAATGTTATTTGGTGCCTATATAGCGAAGGTAAATGCCACTCAACACAGATTGCATTGTATGGACTTCCTTTTACCACGTGTTACTTCTATTTGTCCATTTTACTTTAAGATAGCATGGGTTGCAACAACAAGCTGTGCTTGGGATTCTGGAATTCTCTGTCTTTGGGGACAGACATGCAATTCTTCCCATCATTCAAGAAGCAACTGGGACACGTTGTTCCGAGCCAAGTGTGTATGTTTGATGTGAAAAGCACACCTCTGATTAATCATCTTGTTCCCAACTGGAACACTTTCCCCAGAATTGCTGCATGACTGAAGAACCATTCTCACCTGTTTTCCAGGCACATAGGATTCATATAAATGGCCTACTAATTTTGTCTCGGAGCTTCTTATCCTAAGTTGGCGCATTTGTTTATTTTTGTCAGATTGTGAATTAGACGCTTCACAATCAGGTAGCTGTAATGGGCAAAATGTTGACTCATTTTGTTAGACATCTGGAGAGGGGAAAAGTGTTTCCCTTGAATTTGAATTATGAAAGGTAGAGGTGTTTCAAAAAAGAAAAATAACCATCCTGCTTATAATCTGTGCTCCCAAAAATGCTGGTTAATAGCCAAACCAAGTCAAATAACACCTTGTTCCCATTTGCTAGCAGTGAATTTCCAGCAGGGATGGCTTTACAGAGCAAATCTGGTGCAGTCTTCCATTCTCATTTACCTGTTTTGCTATATTTCAAGAGCATGTCTGCTTTTTTGGAAAAGGTTGTTTTCATCCATCCTGTTCTCCATTATTTAAAGATTAAAACAGCTTTTGTCTTTTCTTCTCAGAACTTAAATGAAGCAATCGATTACTATTGCGTGTGAGAACTCTTTACACTTTAATGAATTCTTTATCTTAGAGTAACACGTTATGTTTTATATTTCAAAAGTGGTAGCAAAAAATGAACCTCGAAGTCAAATCCATCCAAGTATCTGTTGGGTTTAGGGTAGGCTTAAGAGGTGCCATTCATCTCGGCACTAAAAAAACAGTGTAACCTTTTGCAAAATTTATAATTCTGAACTAGGTCTCACCGTTTTCTATCTCTCAAGCCTATTTGACTTTTCCAAAGTCTCTCTTGAGGTAAATATTCCAAAGACTGCAGCAAGAGCTTTTCTTGAGGAGACACTGTCTACATGGGACTGCCTAGTTTTCCAGCCCCATGAATACTTGGAATGAGAAATCTCCTTTTTCTGGAAGTACTCTGCATAGAATGGGTGCCAGCCATAGATAACACTTTTCCAAAAGTGTGGACAGAGACTTCTTAAATTAATACATTTCTGCCTCCTAATCAGATGTCAAATCTGGCAAAAGGAACTTACTAGAATTTACATTGTCCAGCATGACTAGGCTAAAGAAAATCAGCTGTCACAGCTAAATTACCGAGTACCAGATGATGGTCACTGTGGAAAACTAAGGAGATGTCTGAAGGTGGATAGTTAATCCAGATTAGAGAGAATGAAATGACTGGGTCAGTGTCCACGTCTCTTCCAACAGAGCAAGGGAAAAGTGCTTAGAATTTGTGCTACTGATATGAAATAAAAGCCCATACAGACATCTAAATTATGTAGTACTTTCTCATGACTTTAGATTTAAAAGTAAGGACACAACCTTAAAATGTTAAGAAAACAGACCCAAAGTAGCACTTCACATCTGTACACCAATGCAAAGTGAACCAACATTTTCATCATATTGTCACCTGCGGCCAAAACAAAGCATGTACTATCCTTTACCTTCCAAAAACCCTTTCCTAGTTTCCTGCCCAGAACTTCATCCCTGGTGGCAACTTGCATTCTCAAAATATGAGCCCTAGCCCAGCAGCATCAGTAGCTCTGGGGAGCTTGTGAAAAACATAAAATTTCGCATCCCACCCCAGACCTATTGAATCAGAAACTCTAGGGTAAGGCTCGGCAACCTGTGCTTGAAGGATTCCTCCAGGGGATTCTGATATTCACTAAAATTTAGAATTACAGTGCCACGCCATGTATTGTTCCCATCTTAACTACGATTTGCTTCATTTGCATTTAGGATTTTTTCATTCTATAAGTAGCATAGGAGGGTCCACTATCCAGGTGACAGAGAAAGAGGATCACAATCCAACCATTTTGGGATCTTAAGAGTTGCAAAATGTAAACATTCTGCTATTTCTCCCTCCTTCTTTTCTTGATTTCTCCCACAAGATTTTGATGGAATGTAGATGGTTTCCTGAATTCATAGACTCTACACATTCTATATTTTACAGCTAGCCCTAATCATTTCCTCTCCTCCAATTCAGTAAGATTTTGTTTACTTCTTTACAATAGTTCCCAAGAAACAAATTCTTAGACTGATATTTCCATTACAGTCTCTAAACTTTTCTCACATCATGCCACCCATTCATTTCATTAAATACCTATTTACAGCTATAGTTCTCAATCTTGGCATCATATTAGAATCACCTAGGGGAGCTTTAAAAAATAATCCTAATGCCTAGAATGTACTCCAGACTAATTAAATCAAAATATCTGAGAGTGAGATCCAGGCATCAGTGTTTTTTTTTTTAATTTAGAGCTCTTAATTGATTCCAATGTGCAGCCAGTGTTCAGAACCACTATACTAAAGCATATATATGTATCCTATTTGAACATCTTTCTTTATTAATCTTAGAAATTCAATTCAGGATCTGGTTACACAAACATCTGTGTATCAAATACTCTTTTTAATTCATTAAACACATAAAAAATCTATATACTTGTTCAGGCAAAGAAAATGACTAAACAGAATGTTTTTTTCTTGATATTCAGTATTGACAAAGTTGACAATGCCTCGATGATGGTAGTCTACTGAAAATATGATTTTTTAGTAAAAGTCAGTCTTAAAAGAGAAGAGGGGCCAGCCTGGTGGTGTAGTGGTTAAGTTCATGAGCTCCTCTTTGGCGGCCGGGGTTCACAGGTTCTGATCCTGGGTGTGGACCTACACACTGCTCATCAAGACATGCTGTGGCCATGACCCACATACAAAATAGAGGAAGATTGGCACAGGTGTCAGTTCGGGGACAATCTTCTCCAAGCAAAAAGAGAAGATTGGCAACAGATGTTATCTCAGGGCCAACCTTCCTCACTAAAAAAAAAAAGAGGGGGGGGGGAATAAAAACTTATTAAGAGAAAAAAAATTTTGGAATTTTGGATTCTCTACTTATATTTACAACTTGTTTCTGATGCAGATTAGCTTCAAAGGAAGGTCTCAGAAAGCTGAGTGCTGCAATGTGAATGCATTCCTCCCGAAGAATGTAAAAGGAACCAGGAAGCAATAAGCTACGTGAGAATAGTCTCAAACTTGAGGTGGAAAACAGCAGCTGTTTATCTGAGAGTTGACAGATACCTACTTTCTGACACTTTCACAAGGCTTCAGTCACTTTTAAGACGAATTTTTTAAAAATATAATGGAAAAGAGCTTTTGTTCATACCAATGCATTTATACTGCGTAAAGTCCCGGCTAATGATGCCCAGAGGAACTCAAATATATATGATGCAGAAACTTGAGCCTTAATCATACCATGCAGGGAAGGACAAGCAGACAGAAGGAAAGTCATGTTTTCCACAGAAGAACAAATCTGACTCCTGTGGATTTATATCAAGAAACTTATACATTAAAAAGAAATGAAAGAACACAAGGCAATTTTATAGAATTACAAAATTTATGCTTATTGAGGAGACAGGATACTCTCATGATTATATCATCTGTTTATGGTACGAAGGAGAAATGTTAAGAATCCCAGACTCACTCTCCTTGCCCCTTAATTTTACCGTCTAATTTAGGGGTTGACCAGCATTTTCTGTAAAGAGGCAAATAGTAAATATTTTGTGCTTTGCAGATGATACAGTCTGTGCTGATACTACACAACTCTGCCGTTGTAGAGCTGAAGCAGTGACAGACAACAGGAAAACAGATGAGTGTGGCTGTGTTCCAATAAAACGTGTTTAACAAAAACAGACAGCTGGCCAGATCTGGCTCACTAGGAGTGGTTTGCCGGCCCCTGGTCTAGTGCATCATTTCTATGCAAGACCACTGCAACTCATTTGCCGTGAAAGTTCCTGCTCTATCCAGCCTTATATGTTGGTGTGGCCGCGAATTCTGTCAACGGCCCTTGAGTCTTCTCACACTATGTGTTCTTACACGGTAATCTCATCTGTTTTACCTTTTACGTTGATGACTCTAAGATCATGATCTCTAGCATAAACCAGTCTCCTGAGTTCCAGGCTCTTATAGCCTGAAGGATCATTCATAGAGCCAAATGCCTCCTCTATATATCCACTTAGATATTCCATGGGCAGCTCAAACTCAACATGAAAACCACTGTCTTCTCCATAAAACCTGCTTCTCATTTAGGACTTTCCATGCAAAGAATGGCACTCCCATCTACCCAGTTGCCCAATCTGAAGACCTGGGAATTAGAGGCAACCGACATGGCCTTGGCTAAGCAAAAGGCTGCAGATGAGTATACGGACTACTTTTTGATGATATATGGCATCAAAAGCCATGAACTACAGCTACGTACAGCAACATGGGTAGATCTCAAAAACACAGTGTTAAAAGTGCCAAAGGCAGAATGTGTTTCTGTGATGTAACATCATTTGTGTAATTTAAAACTAATCAATAATAAAAACAACAGTATATACTTTCCAAAGATATACAAAAATCCTGGTTCATAAACCAAACATGCTAAAGTAGGGGCCTTTGGAGTGGAGATTGAGGGAAAAAGAAAAAATAATAATATCAACAAAATAAGAGAAGAAACTCTCCAGAGCAATGACGACAGTCAGCCATCATGATTAACTCAACTCTCTGCACTTAAAAAAAGTCTTGTTGAAAAAGAAAAGGTATTAATACAAGGTTGCAAATCATACATACAATTAAAATGGATAAAGTGAATGACTGCATTTGCCAATTGTGATGATGTTTAAAAATTTGACAAAATTGTGGTCACATAATAATGGAAATTTTAACCATTTAGGTCTTGATATTTTTCGGTTATATAGCACAAACTTTTGTTCATCTTATTAATAATTAAATTATTTACCACAGATGGAATTTTCTAGAGTTTACTGAAGAAGTCTGATGTCAGCCTGCTCCACAATGTGACTTTCTTTAAAGCTACTGCTATAATGAGCTGTTCAGACATGGTGTGGCATATCAAAATGCACACCACATCCCACAGTGCATTATTCAACCAGACAGTTACCATGACATCACTGCATAAGGCTTTTTAGCTATATCATATAAAAGTGTATAAGCAGAAGCTTGAGAGGGTTAAGTTGTCAGCTTCAATTTGGAAAATTATTGCTTGATCGAAGTATAGATGTATTACTTTTTATTCTCTACAAGAATAATTCAAAGTGAAAACACCATCAGTTGCTGGTAAAGGGAGCGTAAGCCAACTGAGAGATGATGAACTGGCCACACTCTAAAGTGTGACTTAGTGAAATTTTTGTACATTATGTTAAATGATACAAACTCTTGAAACCCAGTTTAGGTACTAAGGCTTTCTGATTAAAGCTGAATATATTGAATGCAAGAACAAGCCACAAGTTTTATCAGTTCAAGCATGAAAAATAGCAAAAGGGTTTATTTTATTTTATTTTAGAAATATGGTATAGACCTTTTAGTTGGTTACTAAATTTTCACTTTTCCATTGGTTACAGTGGCATCATATAGAAAGACAGACCTAAATGTAGATTCTCCCCTGGCCCTTCAAAATCGTTTTAATTCTATTTGTCTCAAATCAAATAAGTATAGGCAAACCCAACATCAAAACCATTCTTGGGAAAAACTGTTATGTGGATAAAGGCCTTTTCAAAGCCTCTGCATGTTTCCTTTCCCATTCTGTTTTTTACTTTCTTGCCCCCGCCTGACTGCCACACAAGGTCCTCGTACTGTAGTGTGACGTTTGCCAGCTTATTCCAGGCATACTGCCTTCCTCTTTCATTCAGGGTACCCTGTGCTCTGTCTCAAGGGACAGTGTGTGTGACAGTGCTTTACAAACTGCAGGTCACTGCACAAGGCCTTTTGCATGACCTACGGCAATCAGTGTTAAGTAGGCTAAAACAGATACTATTTATTCTAATATAATAGAAAATTTGAGGAGGTAAGAAAGAGTTATTGATAATGGACCCTCTGGTCTTTCATTTCCAGGTAAGTTGGCTGTGACTGATAACAAGCTGATGCATTACTGCCTTTCCTAGCATGTCTGGATTTTCATAGAAGGCAGAATACTTTAACCCTAAGGAATTTAAACATATTGATGTCTAATGGTAAAATTCCAGACCCTGTGCAGGTATGAAAGAGACTTTTGGCTGGGAGGGAAAGGCTGAAGTGGAGATCATTCTGGAAACACCATCTAAGGCAGCCACATGCCACATGGTACTGGCTGCCACTCAGCTCAGCCCAGGTTCTACAAATATTGGCCTGGCATTCTAGAAAAGGTCCAAAAATAAATGGTGACTATACAAATTCTAATTTTAAGTGTGTTGACAAGTTTTTGTGACTCTATATCCTATTTTGAACAGTCAACACTTTGTCTTAAATTCTTGTCTTGTCAGGTTTTATAATACGGGGACTTTGGTATTAAAAATAATCTGGATAGACATAGATGATATTACAATGACTATTTTAAGCAACCTGAATGTATATTTTACATCTTTAACTAGAGTTTGCCACTGTTGTTTTAGATTTGTTTTTATTTTTTTTATTTAATGATGAGTCTAAAATTATTCATGTTTTGAAATCTCATTGGAAATGGTAAGTTATGAACAATTGGCCTTCATCCAAACTTTTAGAACAATCACACACACTGACTCACTGGGGTCTTGTTACATCCAGTCTGGATTTCAACTACAAATTCAAGCCAGTTTTGTCAACCTAAAGTGCTATTTCCATATTTGGGCAAGGACTGTAGTGGTTCTATTATAAGCTTCTAGACTGGATCTACATACTGAAAAGTAAAAGTTGAAGCAAATTTGTTTTTTCTCTATGCAAAGTTAAATCACCATGTTATGGATGACACATTAAATAAAGAAGTTCATTTTAATGTAGTCATATATTAGCGTTAGGGGACTTTTAAAAAACGATGTTAAAATGCTTTTCCCCACCCCCACCACTACCCCTAATTGATGCTTTTTGGCAGAAGTGACTCAAGATCCTCCCTGGACCTTAGATGAAGATCAGCAGATCCTTGCTTATATCGAGTGAATGGCGGAAACAATTCTATCCCTATGTTGGGTACCCTTTTAATATCTGAGTCCTAACGTTTAGGGCAGATTTACAGGCTCAAAGTGAAGTTGGTTCTCCTTGGAGGCAGAAGGAAGCACAGAAACTGAGTACCCTTTACGTCCTTAACTTAGGGATACACTCCCTTGGGTCTTCTCTGATATGATTCCAGTATAGGTTTTCTCAGTCATTTATTCAGCAAACGTTTATTAATTCCCTTCCATGTGTCAGGCACTGAACTGTGTGCTGGGTACGGTGGGAGGCAAGTAAATATCATCCTTACACTCATGGAGCTTATAGTCTTGTGTCGGAGACTCACACTAAACAAATAATTACATAAATATCAGTTTAAATTACAACAAGGGTCATAAAGGTGGGAGAAAAATAAAGTACTGTTAGAGTGGATAATGGGAGAATATACTCTGGTTTGGGGAATCAAGTAAAAAATTGAATTTCAGCTGAAGCTTGGTGACAGCCAAAGAGGGAGGAGAAGAGTGTATTAGGCAGAGTATGTTCAAAGGTCTGAGTTAGAAATAAGCTCGAGCTTTCTGGGGACTGAAAGAAGGCCATAGTCGTGAAGGGAGAGGGAGATGGGGAGAACCAGAAAAGCTGATGTTGGTGATGCAGGAAGGTGTTGGTTGTTCAGGAATTCACAAATCATGCTCAGGACTGAGATCTTTAATCCAAGACCATGTGGGAACAGTGAAAGGTTTTGTTCTAGAAATATGGTCTAAACATTTTAGCTGGTTACTAAATTTTTGCTTTTCCATTTGTTATAGTGGCATCATATAGAAAGACAGGCCTAAATGTAGATTCTCCCCTTGGCCCTTCAAAATTCTATTTATCTCAAACCAATAAGCATATACAAACCCAACATCAAAACCATTCTTGGGAAAAAGTGTCATGTGGACAAAGGCATTTTCAAAGCCTCTGGGACTGGATCTTTATTTTATGATCTGGTTACTGTGTAAGAGAATGAACTGGAAGGAGCCAAAGGGGTGCAGGAAGCCCAGTGAATATGTTAATGCAATAGACCAGGCAGAAGATAAATGTGGCTGGGACTGAGGGATGATAAGAGAAGTCAGTGGGTGTGAAATATAATTAGGAGTTTCAATTCCTAGGGCTTAGCTGGTAACGGAGAGGTAAATGAGAAGAAAGTAGCAAATATGACTCTGACCCCTAAGTTTATGAAATGAGCAACAGCATCAAGACAGTTTTCTCTGTTGAACTTTGATGGGAACTTTGGTGGAGGGAATGGAGAAAGTTAATTTTGATGTTGGACCTTTACGTTTTGAAACGTATCTTAAACAGTGAGAAGACAGATCAGGTAGGAAGCCTGAGATTTGAAAATATGAGCTCCGAATTCACAAGAGGGTCTGGGATAGAGAATTACATTTGGGAGTCACTCCTTTGAGCCCTTGGGACACATAGCATATAATTAAAAAGCTAATTTATTGCTGTCTTCCACTGTCCCTGTAAAATTATTCCATGAACAAAGTTCTTCCCCGTCTGTGGATGAAAACATGTACCAATACTGTCTTAAGATGTCTTTGTGCTTCTCTAGGCCTAAAAGATGTTTGACCCTGACTCTTCCATGGCCACTTTTGTGGGTTTTTTCAGAGCCCTTATTACTGGGAACTTCCCCTCCCTGGGTTGTCAGTTCCTTCTTCCACAGGCCTTAGGGAGTCTAGCAGACCACCTCCATGCAGTCTGTTAGACCAGGATCTAAAATATGTCCATGCTAGCTCTCTTCTGTGAATTGCCTACCTCTGGTCCATGGAAGTCTTAGTGAGACTGAGCTGCCATAACAAAATACCATAGACCGGTGGCTTAAATAATAGAAATTTATTTTCTCATTGTTCTGGAGGCTAGAAGTCTGAGATCACAGTGCCAGCATGGTTGGTTTCTGGTGAGAACTCTCTTCCTAGCTTGCAGATTTTCACCTTCTTACTATGTCATCACATGGCAGAAAGAGAGAGATTTCCTCCTCTTCTTACAAGGTCACAGTCCTATCAGATTAGGGTCCCACCCTTATAACCTCATTTAATGTTAATTACCTCCTAAAGACCTTACCTATAGACATAGTCACATTGGGGGTTAGGGTTTCAACGTATGGATATTGGGGAGACACAATTCTATCCATAGCAATGGGAAACACTCATATAGCCATTTCCCAGACAAACTAATGGCCATCTCTCCTTTATTCCTGCTGTTGGAGCAGCCATCAGCCCTCCACTTAATTTCCAAGGGGTTTCAGACACCTGTCTATTGTGTCCCCTCAATTCACAAAAGGAATTCAATAAATACAAAACTATAAAATTATTTTAAGTCCCACAAATAATAACATGCAAATGAATGCAGCAAGGTGTCGTTTTTACTAATATAGTAGCAAAGATTTAAGAAGTTAAAAATATCTGGTGTTGATGGGGTTATGTAGAAAGAGGCATTCTTAGAGCTGCCTGAGGAACCATAAATTGATATAACATTTTGGTAAGCAATTAGGCAATATCAATGAAAATGATGAACTGACCTTTCACCCAGTTCTCAAAATTTAACCTTCAGCAATACTTGCACGTGTGTGCAAATATGTATGTAAAAGGGTGTTGCTGCTACTCTGCTATTTGTAATAGCAAAAAAAAAAAAAAGAAATCTTCTGTGGCAGTCAGATTTATAGAAGGAAACAGAATCAACTCAGGTAGACCAGGTTAATAAAGTGACTAACTTACAAAGGTGCCAGGCTGGATAAGGGTGGTGATGTTCTGGAACTGACTCACACCAGCTCGCACAAGCTGATTGTACACAATTCTTCCCAATAATGCATTCCGTAATTTCAAGCTGGTATCTTGAATTCAGTCATTGTGGAAGTATTTACACCCATAGACATTGCCAACAACTAAACATTTGCTAGCCCAGCACTGCTTAGGGGAAACAGCAGGGATGGTGAGGCACACAGACTAGCAACAGTGGGAAGACATTATCACCTTTAGGCAAAGGAAGACAATATGGTACCAGAACCAAAGCAGAAGCATGGAGAAGGAGCCATCCTTCCCCCAGGAAGTTTCTTTATGGAAGAGCTCAGTCACTTCCAGAAAACGCAGCTCAGGGAGGAAGGGAGTAGAAAAAATACCATGACTACTTTTCACGCACCCCAGATCTGCCATGCTTCCCATTGGCGAAATATAACCAGAAGCCAAGGTTCAGCCTCCTGGGGCATGGAGAACTGCAGGTAGAGGCAGAGAATAATCTGTGAAGCAGGCAAATGGAAACTAACCAGTACATTATTTAAATATCTGTCGAGAAGGAATGAATTATCCACACTGTGGAACATCTATTAAAATGAAAGACCATGCAGATGTGAAAAAGAATGAGGCAGGCCTCTGTGTAATGACACAAAACTTCTATAATATATCACTTAAAATGACAAAAAGTAAGTTACAGGGCCGGCCCGGTGGTGTAGCAGTTAGGTTTGCGCGCCCCGCTTCAGCTGCCCGGAGTTCGCAGGTTCGGATCCCAGGCGCAGACATATTCACCGCTCAACAAGCCATGCTGAAGTGGTGTCCCACATAGGGCAACTAGAAGCATGAACAACTACGACATACAACTATTTACTGGGGCTTTGGGGATTAAAAAAAGGAAAAAAAGAGGAAAGATTGGCAACGGATGTTAGCTCAGGGCCAATCTTCCTCAAAAAAATAAAATAAAATAAAACTTCTTGTTTAAAAAAAAAAGTAAGTTACAGAAAAGTATACATTTCTTATCTCATTTTTGTAAAAAACATACAAATATATGTATTCTTTTTTTGTAGATCAAACAAAACATCTAGAAAAATCTGTATGCCAAACTCTTAAAGAGATACTTTGAAAATATTATTCTCAAAATGATCCATCAAAGGGAAACGAGACTTGCTCTTTTGACTTTACAGATTTCAAATGTGATTGAATTTACGAACATCTATTATCTTTATAATACATTTTTTAACAAAGCAGTCTGGTAGCTTCTCCTTTTTCTTTTCAACAAAAGTGTATGACATCAGCATTGGCAATGTTTTCATGTGTGTCATCTAAAATGAGTGATCTTTTCCTTCAGCTATACCCCTTGAGGATTCTCCAATGTTCTATGGAACATGGAGGCATCTGCACATCTCATTGCTCTCTGAAAATCAGTGTGGACATGGAGGGAATGATCATCAGCCAAGGGTATGGGTCAACTGGCACAGGGTCATCCTGTGGGACTAATGTGCAAATTTCCAGTGGGTATTCCTAGAGCAATGCCTAAAACTAAATCATCTTGAGCTGCAGCAATGGGCTGTAAGCTCTCAAGTACCACTATAGGCTTCTATGCGCTAATTTTGTTTCCACTGAACAAAAGCAGCAACATACAGTGATAATTAGTGATATCTCAGTAATCCATCCCTGGAGTTTTTCGGCAACATGTTTAGAAAACGACGCATTTTGAAAAATGATTCCCCAAAATACAAAATTATTTTACCACTAAAACAAATGAACACTTTATTCCTGATGTTGAGTACATATAAATCATTCCAAGCTTTTTGGCATAAAGCTTGATTTTTTTTCACAGAAAAAAAGATCCATGTAGTGTTTATTAGATAGATGAGCAAAAAAAATCAATCTTTTCTAAGCCAACAATACTTGCAAACTTGAATATATTTAGATTTCTGGGATGGCTGAATTATAATCAACATGGAAAAGAAAACAGCACTAAAACATTCTCTTGACCAAAATACACACTCCACCCTTCAGCCACTTCCTCATGCAAGCATGTGGACACAAAACTATTTACCCTCCCTCGTCTGCTTGTTAACTAGTCACCATAGCTGATTAGAGGAATCTAGGCCTAGTTTGCCCAAACATGTCAATGAAATGTATTGTTAACAGATGCTATGGGCACCTATGATCATTTTATTATCATCCTATCATCTGGAAGCATCATGAAAACGAAGGAGTTTCTTTGGAGATTTGTTGTTGAAATGCTCCATAATGCAAAGCAACCATGAATTACATCTACTGAATAAGTCAGGCCAAAGGAAAATAAAAGCTATCATTAACATTTAAAAGAATTGGAAAGAAATGGAATAAAAACGTTGCTTAGAAAGAGAATAAAGTTTCCCCAATTTTATGCTAGTTCTTGGTAACAATAAAAACATTAAACCTTGGAGCAAGAGTGAGAGTGACGTTGCCAGTTCAGGGGCTACTAAAAACCTCTGTTCTTGTCTTAAAGTCAAATAGATCATCAATGCAAACATCTCTCGAGGCCTGACATTGATTAAAAGGTGATTGCTTATTGGAGGGTGGGGGAAGGGATATAGATGGGAAAAAGTGAGTGGGCACAGGGCATATTTATAATAAATGTATTTTTAAAAAAATATATTTCAGTGGCCGACCTGGTAGTACAGTGGTTAAGTTCGTGCACTCCACTTAGGCAGCTCCACTTAGGACCTATGCACTGCTCATCAAGCCATGCTGTGGCTTATCCCATATACAAAATAGAGGAAGACCAGCACAGATGTTAGCTCAGGGCCAATCTTAGTCACCAAAAAAAAAAAAAAATATATATATATATATATACATATATATATTTCATATCATTGGAAATCTATTAAGTTCTCGGGCTGATGGTTTTAATGTTCTCAAAGGATTCAAAAGATGTTATTATGATATTCTGTATTTATACTCCCTGATGAAATGACACATTATCTAGTCACTTAATTATTTTTTTTATATTTTAACCTAGGCATTTTTTCTTCATGAATCTTTATATTAAATCAGTTCTCTTACTAACATTGCTTGTCAGGGTCTGTCTTTATAAAACCAAACTGATGGAATTTACTAATATCAACCAAGAAAATAAACTGCTACCCTTTTCTTTGAAATGAAGTAGGTATTTACACAATCACTTGAGAGCAGAGTAGTCAATCCCTGAGAAGCGTAAGGAATTATTCTAGAGGAGATTAACTGCCTCTACAAGGCATTCTTCCAGTAAAGAAAGAGATAAGGGTCATCTCTTTGAGTGATAGGGAAGTTTGTCTAATAAGACTTCAAATACTTTTTACACAAAATGGTGACTCACAGATCTGGGAGTAAGGAAAAGGAAAAAGTTCTGAGAAGCTAAACAGACTTTACCTTTTACATATTTCTGAGCTGAATTGGTAAGCATGACACATTTTCCTAGCTGGGTATTTGATTCCATAAAAGATACTTTTGTTTTATGGGCATAAGGAATGAGAGAGAGAAAGAGAAATGAAATGGATATCTTATCTCTAATGAATACATAATTACTGTATCTAAAAACATAGATCATTTTTTTTTAAGATCTCCATGATTTTATTAAGAAATAAAATGTTTATTTAGAGTTGTAATCATTTTTCTTACAATCATCAATGAGTGGTCATAAATATACAAATCAGTTCTCTCTTTCCAATTGCTAAGGCTAAAAAGGGTTTTCTTGAAACTTTGCTCCATGTCCACTGAACCACAGTCCAAGGTTGTAGTCTTTAGTTGATGCTGAAAACACAGTAATTCCAAGTGAGATATAGATCATTGTGTAGGTAAGTGACACTTCAGACCTTAAAAAATGATTTGTCCAAATGAATTTAAGGTAGAAATGCATTTCTCATGATGCTTCATTTTCTTTGCTTTTTTTCCCCCAGTACCCGGGGTCATAGTAGATATTATGTCTTCCCCCACCCCTGCAAGCTCAAATTTGCATGCTCGGGCTCTTTCAACTTACTTTACACACCTCTGAGTTATCAATCAGATGGCCACCCAGAAATGTAACATCTTGACTTTTAAAAACAAAGTTTGTGGGACCTAAATGATGACCAAAAAAAATTTGTTTTAAAATTCTGGTACATTCAACAATGGAATGCCATTCAGTCTTTTAAAATAATATTCAGTGCACTATGTAATGACACGGAAATAGGTTTGTGATTTACTGTTAAGTGGGAAAAAAGTAGTTACCAAATACTATGCATAAAAATTATTTATATAGTCATAAATAGAAATACATACACATACAGAGCTATGGAGATCTGGAAAGTTGTACCAAATTAAAGGTGATGATCTCTTGGTGGTGGAATTAATGATGATCTTTACCCTTTTGGGGGAGAGTACACGTAATTTATGGAAGTAGGTTTTTACTTATTTCAGCTCTACTTTTACTAATTTTTCCATGTAGAAATTATGAGTTTGGTACCAAGATTTCACATGGCTGCTTCGTTGATGGAGTAATAGCCATCATATCAACCTGGTGATAAAGACTTCTCTTCAGCTCTCTACTGTGATTGCTCTCCCTTGAGAAAGGCCATTCCATAGGCATTTACTCATCATGTGGCGAATACAGGTAAAGGGAGAAAATATCAATATTGCAATCACAGTTTCATCCTTCCAATTAAACTCCCCACTTCTCATCTCTCCCTGGTAAACACACTGTTGATATATGACTTTGATAATCAGAATGAGTTAGAACTGCAAGAATCTCCAAGGAGAACCAACGCGTATTGACATGTATAATCACTAACTAACAACCTGTATACTAACATGTACATGGTGGTATATTC
The DNA here is from genome assembly GCF_020826845.1 of Diceros bicornis minor. Taxonomy (NCBI): domain Eukaryota; kingdom Metazoa; phylum Chordata; class Mammalia; order Perissodactyla; family Rhinocerotidae; genus Diceros; species Diceros bicornis. The sequence goes on along the minus strand of NC_080776.1, from coordinate 6,311,397 downwards.
CAAGTATTCCACATGCAGCAACAACAGATTAGAGATTTCAGGTAATGTGCCCAAGGTCGCCTAGCTAAGTGGCAGAGCTTGGATTCAAACCCAAGTCTAATGGACTGAAAATCCTGTAGCTTTCCTCCAGTAGGTAGCAATCTCCCTAAAATATTTCTCGACTACCTAATTTATGTCAGATATACATTCATTCGATCCTCAAGATGAACTTGATAGATAGTTATTATCTCCAATTTACACATAAGGAAACTGGTGTTCAGAGAGTTTAAACAATTTCCCCTGGGTTACACTAGTGCTGCAAGTTCTGCTCAAATTTTAGTGCTCTGAAGCTGAGTTTTTCCTACTACACAGCTATATTAATTTGCTAGAGCTGCCATAACAAAATTCCATAGGTGGATGGCTTAAAAAACAGAAATTAACTGTCTCATAGTTCTGGAGGCTGGAAGTCCAAGATCAAGGTGTCAGCAGGTTTGGTTTCTTCTGAGGTCTGTCTCCTTGGCTTCCAGATGGCCATCTTCTCACTGTTTCTTCATGGCCTTTCCTGTGAGCACATCTCTGGCGTCTCTCTGTGTGTCTGAATTTCCTCTTCTTCTGAGGATATCAGTCAGATTGGATGAGTGTCCACCCATATGACCTTAATTACCTCTTTAAAGGCCCCATCTCCAAACAGTCACATTCTGAGCTACTGAAGGTTAGGACTTAAATATATATATGTTAGGGGGACAGAATTCAGCCCATAACAATCACCCAACAAGGTCATAATATAGATCTTTTACACACTCTCTTCAGTTTGGGCTGTTATCTGTTCCAAGGACTGTAAACTTCTTAATCTACATGTGTGCATGGTTCCAACATGCCTTCCACTACATATAAAAGTTTAGAAATACACTCATTGCTGAAAGGGTGAGTAAACGGACTAAACTACAGGCAGAAGGTGTAGAATATTGAGCAGCAGACTATATAACTGTGTAGAAAAGGAAGAGATGATGCCCATCCTTACAATGGTTCATTGTTTCAGCTTCTAGAGGGAATAGCAGAAATACGGGGGCCAATCCTTGCCTTGTGTTGCAGAAAACCCAATCTAAGCCCTGGGGTTAGGTGGGGTGGTGCCTAAGGGGTGTTGGTGGCCCCCAGACATACCACCTCCTCACATCCTGTGGGGGAAAATACAGTGGAATGAGTCAGCAAGTAAGTTGGGAATCAGCCCAGAGCTTCTGGAATAGTAGGTTCAACATGTAAAAATGAGAATAATCCCCTACAATAATTTTCACCCTGAACCACTTGATTCTGAAGATATGACTCATGCAAGATAAAGCCAAATCCTCCACCTACATACTTTTTGAGTCATTAGGAAAAAAAATCATTTATATATTAAAATATATGTACTTTTAGGGCATTTCCCTTCTTAGACTTTTGGCAAATATAGAAAGAACACAGGAATTCAACTCAGGAGACAGAAGGAGAAAGAGAGAGAGAGAGAGATACAGAGATATACACACGTATACAAACACATATACATATCACAAAACAAGGTATAAAACTCATCAATGATCAATGCGTTCAGATAGCATAGACACACAATTAATTAAGAAACCTGCTTTGAAATCTAAACTATCAACACTGCTTCACTTCATAAGACATTTTTCCATTCTTTTTCCCTTTGTTCTGTGTAGACTTCATTTAAGATATCAATTACTAACAGTCTTCCCAAACCAAGAGGAATGTCAACAAAATTATGCAGCTAACAAAAAGGCCAGAATGTTTTTATTTGTTTGCATTTGTCGTAATAGCTCAATTAAATTGTTTTACTAAACTGGCTTGTCCTTAGAATATTTGTTAATATAACACAAATTAACTCAAAAGGATTTGGAAAAGATTTCAGAAAAAAAGCTCAACTCGAAACCATGTAGCTAGATAATCCAAATAGTTGATGTCACTCTCCACTTTTTATTCAAGAAAAGCTTTCTTTTTTAAGTACATGGTCTTATGCCAACAAATCATTGTTTCCAGCCCTATGCTGATCTCATTTCCAATGTAGGCATTGCAGTCATGCCTTTCTGTGGAACTGGGGACATAATGAGGGAATTCACGCTTTGGGTAATTCTCTCAGGTTATCACATTTCAGCCTTGGATCCCGGGGTCTCCTCATTCTCTTGCATATCTGTTTTGAGTCCTGTTTAGGGAACAAGATTGAGAATGAATCCTGTGGGTGTCCTAATACCCCTAGCATCCTATCAGTTAATGAGCTGTAGCCACAGCTGGATCACAAAGCTCTCAAACAGGACACCCTAACCAGCAGGGGCATGGATGTCCACTGCCAGCCATTGGGATGGCTACAAAAGCTTGGAGAACAGAGGCTTCAGCCAGGTCATTAGTATCAACAGGTTATGTAATTAGCATGGTTGCCTGAATTATAAACTTTTAACTGTAGTGCTAAATTATATTTTTTTCCCTGAGTCAAATATTCAATCACGCGGTTTCTCTAGGTCTCCTTGACCGCAGAAGATTTAAGGGACAGCTTATATGAGGGAGAAGGAAAGAAGTGGGGAGCATTACTCCTAAATGGAAATAGCTACATATCTCTTTGGAACTAGAACAAAGAATAGTACACAAAACAACTGCATGTAAGTACAATTTTAAGAAGTAAAACTGTGAAACTGGTTCTCAACTTTGTTCTTTTCATCTTCAGCCTCCCCTTTCTCTTCTCCTTCCCCCTCCACCATTCTTTAGATTCCCGAGGATTTACTGTTTTATAACCCTTTCCCAACATTTTTGGAGTTTAATGACTATCCCTCCTCACTGAGATATTGATGAAACCCTTGGCAGAGTGTGGTGAAGTCAACATGGCTATGCTGGCTCCGTTTCAGGTCACCTTCTTCCAAGATCACTCCAGTTCTGGGTCTTCTGTCGGTTTCTTCCATATCTCCTGCTAATCCATGGAAAAATAATCACTTTCCTGCTGAACAGTGGACTTGTTACAGACATGAATTTTCAGTCTGTAACCAATTGTTCAAAATCAGACATAAACATACAGAGTTTTCATCAATTGTTTCTAGAAGTACTAGACCCCCTCCCCACCCATTTGCTACTTCATGTATCCTTGCAAAAGCTGAAGTTTTACATTCCTCTAATCTGTGAAAATGCCTTCTTTATCTTCTCTGCTGAGCTGGGTGGAGTTTCACAGACTCCTGTAATCCATTGTGGGGAGAAAACAACTTCCAGGCTGAAATGCTCCCTAAAATGGTCTCTCCCACTGTTCTCGGGCAACATTGGTGTTTGCTGTTTTTCTAGGGGTAGTTGGGGGGGGTATGCTATTTGACTGATTCTTACCCACAGTATGTTATGCTCTCTTGTTAAGATTTAGATTTAGTTGACCCCAAAAGATAAAAGATAAATAGCTGAAGGGAATTCAGCCAGCTCCTTTCCTTCACTCATGCCTTTTCCCACTCACCCTCTGTTTTAAGATGCCTGGGATATAAAGCCCATTTGAGTTATATGCTCCTCGTCCACCTTTTGTGCCCCTAATCTTGGTCTGCTCCTCACCTCTCCAGGTCTGCTCAGCCAGCAAAAATGGCCATGCCCTCTTCCTCCCCAAGCAATCCATCGCCTAGAGTGTAGAGTTCTGGAAACTTGGGGGCATTGTTGAAACAAAGAACAGATTGGCTGGGTGGAGCACATGAGTAGAACAGAGAATTTGAATTTTGGAGAGGGTGCGTGAAAAAGAGGCAACAGAATCTGAATTATTGCAAGGTCCAGTCTCTGTGTATATGTATGAATGTGGGTTAAGTGTGATGACAACACAAGTAATTTACTAGTCTATGTAAACGGGGAAAGTTATTAACACTCATGTTGATTATAAATAATGGATAAGTGGGAAGAAAAAGCTTAAATTTTTGATTTTGCCTAGTTGGTACTAACTCTATCTGCTACATTGGAATTTCTAGCATCTTCACTATTAACTAAGTGAACACGCTTCTACCTAAAACCTACTTTTTCACTACTCCTACTGTTCTAGTTTTTTCTGGCCTCTTCTGCTGGGTCTAATTCACTAGTTCCTCCCCTTTCTCTTGGCCTAAAAATATTGACATTTTTCAGAGCTCCTTTCTGATTCCTCTCTCGTCTTATATTTTTGCCCTATCTGTCTCTTTTATTCACATAAACTTAAATACCATCTATACACTGAAAATTCCTAAATTTATATCTCTAGTCTGGACTTTGATTCTGAGCCTCAAACTTGAATAGCCAACTGCTACTGTTATCTGCAGTTGGATAACTCATCCAAAATGGACTTGTGATACTTTCCATTATCCCCTCCCACCCCCACCTACCTGACCTTCACCCAGTCATCCTTACCTTAGGAAATGGCATGATCATCTTCCACCCAATTACTAAAGTCAGAAATCTCAAGATCATCCTCAGCAAATACTGATGGCCTTACCTACAAAATACACCTTTGTTCAACATTTCCCACCTGAATTACTGAAATATTCTCCTAATCTGTAGCCTTACTTCTTCAGTCGAAATTCCTCTCAAATCCATTCTCCACAGAGCTGCCAGAATAATCATTGTTAAATAGAGATTATCTCACGTTACTCTCTTGATTAAAACCTTTCTATGGCTTTCTATCACATTGGAGTAAAATCCACACTTTTTCCCATTTCTGACAAAGTTCCCCATGGCCCTGCCCCTCCTACCTCCTTTACAGCACCTTCCCTCCCTTACCTCACTCCAGCCATGTCAGCTTCTGTCATTTCTGGTTGCCTGGAAGGTTCTTTCCTTGATTCATCACATGGCTGACCCTTCTCACCCTTTGAGTCTCTATTTAAAAGGCGTGGATTTTACTTAATTGTGATTTTGTTTACTGTTGGTCTCACTCACTGAAATGCAAAGGTCAGAGGTCTTGTCTGTCCTGTTACTTTCATTCTCCTTGCCTAACATGGTGCACGGCACATGGTAAGTGTTCAACAAACACTACTGAATGAATGAATGGAAGAATGGGTGCCAAAATTATACAATAGATTATTTGTGGAATAAGAGGACAAACCAAACATGGTAATTAAAGTTAAAAAGTAATTATTTGTTATTATTATTATTATTATTTTGTTCTACCTATCATTTAACCCAATTATGATAAAGCTTAATTTTCAACGTGCTAAATAAACTTTGTTGTTAATTTTACTTAATCACAATGGAACACTGCATACACTCATGACATTTATATGTTTAGTATTCATGTCTGTATTGTCTAACTCTCCCAATTAGTTAGTCATGTCTGAACGTTGTTGGCTTCCAATTCTTAAAAAGAGAAGGAACACTGATTTTATTTGGGAGAGCTTGAGACAATTTTGGCAAATTCGTACATCTGCAACTTTGGCAAAAAACTCATACTTTTATTGACTTAATATCTATACAAATTAAATGCTTTAACAGAATTATTTATTAACATGTAAATATTACAGCTAGTTAACTTGGAGATGGTTATAAGAGAACACTGTATTTAATTCTTGATATCAGTTCTTTCTCAGAGGGCTACTTTCTCATTCTTTGTTTTGCACAAATTATTAGTTTAGTCCCAATTGTCCTAGGCTGAAAGTAACCATGCTGAATTCATCCTCTTTTTTGTATAGTGAGGGGCCTCAGCATGAAACAAAGAATGTACTGTTTATAAATCTTTATTGGCTGGACGCTAAGATAGCAGCTGCAAGTGGTTAAGCATTGGGAGATTCTTTCTTCCCTGTCCCCTCCCTTTGGTCATTTAAATTCCCTTCTGATGAACCTACAAACAGCCCAGTTGAAAGAGATTTGGAACACTCTCTCCATCTTATTTCAACTAATATAATTTTCAACAAAAATATACAACATTTGCCTAGGTTTGTTTGATTAGTATATTTTGGATTTTCTTTATTAAGATTTTTTTTTTAATTTGATGAATGTATGAACTGATGGATGATGGAGGATCATAAAAGACAACACTTTTTACTGTTCTCTTTCTGGGAGAAATACTTATAAAAAAGTCAGCTAAAAACACCTTCTAATTTGAGGCTTTAGAGATATGAAAAGCTTTATACCATGTATATTGCTCAAGACAAGAATAAAAATGGACTCTACTCTTCCAAAATAGAATTTCCTACTAAGGAACATTCCACCATAAATTTATTAATTAGCAGGCCTAAACACTGATGGCATTAACTTTTCCACTGGAAGAGAATTTCTAGCCAGCTTTCCATGAGTTAACGTCATGTTTACAGGGGATGCACATGGGGAAATACTGCAGAGTAAAATTGGTCAAATTGAATTGAGCTGAATCAAATGAAGTGCCATAAATAGATTGGATTCAGCACATCATAAAGACTTCTTAAGAACTATTAGGGTACTACAATATTATTGACTATAGTCACCATGCTGTACGTTACCTTCACCCTTCATCCTAATTTGAATTCTAAATGAGAATATTTCATGAACAAAGATCTTTACAAAAACATATCCAAGGAAATGTTTGTGACTATTGGAGGAGAAGAAAAAGTTTTTCTCAACTCTCTTAGGGTTACTGGCTGGGTCTGAAAATTAAACTGACGAAGAGAGATTAACAAGAGAAAAACCTACAAATTTATTTAATATAAATTTTATGTGCCATAAGAGCCTTCATAAGGAAATGAAGACCCAAAACCAGTTAACCCTGTGTATTTTTATGCTAGGCTTGATGAAGAGTACATGGTTGTGGAGGAATATGATAGGTTAAGGAGTATGAGGTCAGTGTAGCAAACTGGGGGGAATTTAGCAAGGCCTGTTTGTTCGGATTCTTCTTGGCCTTCCTTTGTCTTTAGAGATAAGGATGCTGCATTTCTCTGAGTACAGGAAGGTCAACTTTCACATGAGGGTTTTATGACCTATTTCAGGGAAGAAGAGTGGAAAGTTGGGTGGGGGAAGGGAGGAGGTCAGAGTGACCTTGCTTTTGTCATTTTTTCAAATTCCTTCAGCTTAAAATATTCAGTATGCCAAGGGTGCTATATTTTGGAGGGAGCATGTCCTGAACCCTGAACCCCAACACTATCAAGAGGAAAATCATATGCAGTAATAGTCAAAGGATTCCAAGTAATTACACACAAAGATATACACACACAAACAATAATGAAACCTGTATATTCCCTTCTTCAGTTTCTTTTTCCTCAATGGAATGAAGAAGGATGATTTGACAATAGCGCTTAATTTCCATTCATAAGCAGTAGAATGCTAGAGTTGGATGGAATGGTCCTCGACATTCTTTAATACAGACAACATTTTCCTGTGAGAAGACAGAGGCCAGGGAACGGAAGTCAATTATCAAGTGAGGTGCATCTACCTAGTCAAGGTGTTGGGTTTAAAACTCCTGACCCCCAGCTCAGTATTTTCTCAATTATACTATGCTTTCTCTTGGCAAATTTTTTGGCTGAAGAAAGATATTCAAAGAGGAACTTGGAAAGAAGAGAGTAAGGTAAATTGCCAGATGGGTTACTAAGAATGGTTTTCCATATGTCTTCTAGGCTTTCTCCAGGGGGTTCTATGAGGGAATTGAGCCATGATGCCCAAGGCTTCCATTGTCTATAATGGATTTGCTCCCGTACCGCCACCCATGCATCTAGTCTGGCACTAGTTAAGGACTATCCTTAGGAGAATTGAGAGAATAGTTGCTCGAATCATTTCCTGTGTTCTGTGGTTCAGATGAGGCATGCCAGTTGAGAAAGATTAGATCCTCTAACAAAAAAACAGATGAACAGTAGGTAGCTAATGGCCACCAGAGGGAGAAGATTTAGCAAACTAAGGAAATAGCTTGGTGTAGGGAGGCAAGGTAAGAACATAGATGGGCTTTGTGACCATCTCAATTGAGTCTAAATCCCTTCTATGCCATGTAACACGTTATGCCACAATGAGAAAATGACTTAACTTATATAAGTCTGATTTTCTTGATCTGTAAAATGGGAATAATATAGCCTACCTCTCAAGAACACTTGTAAAGATTAAATAAGATAACATATAGGAAGCACGTGGCTGAATAGAGATACTCAATACATATTTTAAGGAGGGAAGTTGATTAAATGGAATGAGTACATGGTCTTTGGAGCTGCATAGACTCAGGTGCATATCCTGATGCCGCCACTGGGTCCCCTACTAAGGTGCCTGGGACATTGTTGAAGCTCTGTGAAATGTCAATCTCTTCCCCTTCTCCTCCTGGGTCTGCCTCTTTCCATCAACTTGTTAATATGGAGCAATGGCTCTCAAACTGCTGTGTGCACCAGAATCACCTGGAAGACTTGGTAAACCAGACTACTGAGCCCACTCCTCAGAGTTTCTGATTCAGTGGGTCTGTAATAGGACAAAATTTTGCATTTCTAACAAGTTCTCAGATGATACTGAAGTCGTTTGTCTGTGGCCCACACTTTGATATCAATGTAGACATACAACAATTACTTTTGGGTGCGAGAGGACAAAGTTTTCAGCTCTTTGGGCCCCCTTTTGGTTTCTGATTGAAAGCTCTATGAAAATACATCAGCTGAGACATCTTAGGTTACTCTGATATTGCTAGTGATAGCATAACTGATTTCCACTCTCAATTCTACGTTGTTTTTAGTTCTCTGTTCCTCTGCATACTGCTTTTGAACGCAGAGCTCAGTTTGAAGTCAAAAAAGAAGAAAATTACTAGGTCAATACTTGTTGAACCAGATAATTCGTCTCAAGTGAGAAGCGCAGCAACATATTTTCCAGTTCTATAATTTTTTCAGATTTCTCATTATTTCTTTTCACAGGTGAAAACTTGGAGTAATCAATTAAACGGTAAATTAGATATTATGAGCCACACGCTGTCTAACTGACTCACAGCCTGGGACACACAAATGCAGCAGACTTAGGGCCAACCTTGTATGCAGGCAGTTAGTTGCTCTTTGCATCAGAGGTCAAATATTGGCGTTCCAGAGCTAACCGGAGGACATGTTTCATTTGTTTTGTTTCGTTTTATCTGAGTATTTTAGTTGATGCTTGTTATGGACTCGATGTCTGTGTCCCCCCAAAATTCATATGTTGAAGCCCTAACCCATGCTGTGGCTGTATTTGGAGATGGGGCCTCTAAAGAAGTAATTAAGGTTAAATGAGGTTATGAGGATGGGGCCCTGATCCTATAGGATTAATGTCCTGATGAAAAGAGACACAGGAAAGCCACCCCTTCTCTCTCTATGTTCATGCACCAAGGAAAGGCCCTGTAAGGACACAGTGAGAAGGTGGCCAACTAGAAACCAGGAAGAGAGCTCTCACCAGAAACGAACCATGCTGGCACCCTGATCTCAGACTTCCAGCCTCCAGAACCATGAGGAAATGAATTTCTGTTGTTTAAGCCACCCAGTTTATGGTATTTTGTCATAGCAGCCCAAGCAGACTAATAGAGTGCTTGTACACTATTGACTCAGAGTGTTTTTAAAAACTCTGAGTGGGTCATTGTGCTGGATATCTTCCATTTGCTCCTGCAGATCTACTCTCCACCATTTTCCCTCCTCTATTTATCCTAATCTGGGTTTTCCATCTATTTTCTGTTAGAATAATTGATGATGATATTGTCAACATTTTAAAAATTGAGAGATTTTGCATGAAAATAAATCTGGATTGTCAGATTCTCATGAGAAATTACAAGATCTGGCAACAATGCTGCCAATAATAAACTGGCACTTCCCTTTTTGAACTGGGTGTTGGCTCTCAAGTTGGTCATAGCTGCCACTTGGCATGTTTCATTCAATTACTTTACCAGGCTGGCCTCTGGAGCCATCTGAGAATCCTATCCCTATTCTTCATGAGATGATGTGAAGGGCTAAAAAGTCCAGATGCTTGTAAATCTCTTTACTGGCTCCTGTAGGGTTTGCTGGTAACAGCTCACAATTGCAACCTTTTCTGGAATATTGTCCATGGGTGATTGAGACCACTTTGCTTGGTAGTGCCTAGAAATTTGCCTCCTTCCCAAGGCAAGATCAGCAATACATGCTAAGATGGACATCTCCATCCTAGAAGGAGCAATCATTTGCAAGTCTTTCAGAGATAGGCTTGCCTTTGCTACCCAGAGTGCCTCAGCCAGCCCCACTGTCTGATCCATTGCCTTAGTGTCCTGCATAATATTAGTTTGGAGCAAGGAACCCACTTTATTGTCAAAGAGGTGTAACGATGAACACATGACTATGAGATCTACAGGTCATGCCATGCACCACACCATCCAGAAGCTACTAGTATGGCAAAGCAGTAGAATGACCTCTTAAAGACACTGCTGAGGTACCAGCCTGGAGATGACATTTCAAGAGGATGGGGAATTGCTCTATAGGATGCAGCATAGAATTTTAACCAATGGCTATTTTATTTGTCTTGTGTCCCCGATATCTAGAAAACATGGAACTGGTACCCAAGGGGTGGAAGTGGGAAGACTCCATTCACCATCACTCCCAGTGATCAACTTGAGCAATTTTAGTCTCTGGTTCTTGGAGACCAGAGTAAGACACCAGAAAGACACAGTAAAAGTCACTCTCAACCTACAGCTCTTGTGCCAGAAGATCAGCAGACAAAGAAAGCTTGGACTTCCTACACTGGTAAGAGAAATTGAACCTGATCATTGCAAGGAGGTAGGGCTGCCATTGCATAAGAGCGGAAAGGAGGAATATGTGTAAGGAATGCACCAGGCCATCTCTTGGTATTCCCTGGCCCAGTTTTACTGTGGCCAGCCACTGTGACCATGACCTAATAAGGGCATGGTACTCAGAGGCCCAGGACCCTCAGGAAGGAGGGTCTTCTGTAGACATCTCCTGCACAAGGATCCTCATCTCAGGCTCTTTTTCTGGGTTATCCTAAAATAACTTCCTACCCTAAATTATTGTCTCTCTCTCTCTGATACTATATTAAAACTTCCCATCACTCAGCTAACACCTAAAGGGGGGACTATGCCAGTTTGCTGAGAGTATGATCTTACAGGCGTCTGAAGGAAAGAGTGGCTCACTTTATGCCATTGAACATTTTTCCCATGAGCCCTGAGGCATCTGCATATTTTGAAGGCCCTGAAGGCCTATAAATCTGTAGGAACAAAGTTATTCCTGATGTAAGTAAAATGAAGAAGGTGGTTAAGCTAATTATCTAGGAGCCTGAATGTATTCTCAATCAATACCAAAGAACTGAAGTAGATGTGTTTTAAAGTTCAATTATTCAAATCACTTCTTAAATTCTCTACTTTATATAGCTTATACAGATCTGAAATCAGAATCTTTTGAAATTTACTTTTGAAAGTTACTTTTGAAAGTAACATTCTTTGTATACAAGTGTTTTGTTGTTGTTGTTTAAATTTCAGAAACTGACAGACCTAAAGAATATGAGTTCAATTTACTAAGCAAGAATTTTCCAGGTAATGACTATTAGTATAACTCTCTTCTATGCCAACTTACAAATAACTTCCAAATTGTGATATCTTTTTCTCTTTTCTTCACTTTCACACTTTAATTATTTCCCAAATCTTAATTATTACATTGAGTAAGAGAAAACTCTGGAATATAGAAAGAAATTCTTTTCTTAAATATATCTTGTTATGCTTGTGCCTGGAACTGTTGGGACATTTGGAAATGACACTCTGCCATTACAGATGGCTTTGTACAAACACAAAGCACACAGCAAAGAAAACAGTCGTGTTTGCAATGATGGAGAAGGAGAAAATTCTAGTTCTAAAAATGAAATTTCATTTTATTGGTAATAAAAGTAATAGGTATTGGTGTTTTTCTCCATAACAGTTACCCTAACTACTTAGTTTTTATATCAGACTGACATTTATTTTCCTCTGGAAAAATGAAAGCCTTCCAAAAGTGTTTCCACTTTTTCTTAAAATTGTAACACATTACTTGGAAAATAAAGATGTTTAATGCTTAATATTCACTGTTTTGAAAAAGTTTGTAAATTGTGTTTTAAAAACTGTCCAAAATCTCTTTCAAGTTTAATTGAAAGCATTAAGTTTGCTGTCTTCAACTATTTTTTTAATTGTAGAGGTTTTTCTCAGTTAGGTCATGGTACTCTTCAATTTCCAAAGTTTCATTTTATGTTGTTAGCCTTGAAAGTAGCGTGAACTCAATGTGGTTATTCTGTGATGTGAGTTTTTTAATTACCTTTCTCTGTGTGATATCACTCAGCTTCAGGACCCTGCTTTGAAAACACTCTTTTTCTCTCTCTCTCTTCCTCTTCCCCTTCCTTTCCCTCTCTTTCTCTTTCCTTCTTGAACAATTCTGTCTGAACACTTTTAGGTGAGGCTGAACAAGGCAGTCATGTATTCTGAGGGAGGTGGCAGCTGAGATGGCCCAGAGCAGGGTGCTGAAGCCCTAGATGGTGAAGAGGACATCCACCTGTAGCTGCATAGGTAGGGTGTTGGAGCCTGAGTGGGGTGAGGGGCCCCTGTGCAAATGCAGAGCCCTCTGTGGGGTGTTAGAGCCTGAGCAGTGTGAACAGAGCATTCTCACCGGGAATGACGGCCCAGAGGAGGGTAGTGAACCCTGACCTGAGTCAGATGGATGCCTACGCAGGGGTTGGCCCAATATGGAGCATCAAGTGGGAAGAGTGTCTATACAATTTGGAGAGTTGGAATGACTGACACACGGTTCTGGAGCCTGGGCACGTTGGAAATGGTGTCCACAGTTGAGGGACATGGGAAGGTTCTCCAGCACTGGTTTGGTCTGGAGTATCAGAGTCTATATTGGTGTCCAATAGTGTATTGGAATTCAACCAGGTGAGGAGGGCATCCACATGGGGAGTGGAGGGATGTCTGGAGCAGGGTGTTGGAATCCAAGTTGACTGAGGGAGTTATCTGATTGGGTTAGGGGGCAGCAGATTGGTCACTCACAGGGAAATTGAGAAAATAAATAAATACATTAAAGATAACTGATGTCAGGTTTCTCACACTCAGAAAAAGTTGGTTAAAAGAAAAGGAGAAGTCCCAACAACATTTTTCATGGAAATAGAACAAAGAATCCTAAAATTATATGGAACAACAAAAGACCCCAAATAGCCAAAGGAATCCTGAGAAAAAAGAACAAAGCTGAAGGTATCACACTCCCTGATTTCAAAATATACTACAAAGCTATAGTAAGCAAAACAGCATGATACAAAGCATTATACAAAAACAGACACAGATCAGTGGAACAGAATTGAGATCCCAGATAAACTCACACATCTGTGGACAGCTAATTTTCGACAAGGGAACCAAGAACATATAATGGAGAAAGGAAAGTCTCTTTAATAATTGGTGTTGGGAAAACTGGACAGCCACATACAAAAGAATGAAAGTAGACCATTATCTTACACCATACACAAAAATCAACTCAAAATGGATTAAAGACTTGAATGTAAGACCTGAAACCATGAAATTTCTAGAAGAAAACATAGGCAGTATGCTCTTCGATATCGGTCTTAGCAACATATTTTCAAGTACCATGTCTGACCAGGCAAGGGAAACAATAGAAAGAATAAACAAATGGGACTACATCAAACTAAAAATCTTCTGCACAGCAAAGGAAACCATCAACAAAATGAAAAGACAACCTAACAACTGGGAGAAGATATTTGCAAACCATGTATCTGATATGAGGTTAATATCCAATGTATATGAAGAATTCATACATCTCAACAACAAAAAAACTAACAACCCAATTAAAAAAGGGGCAAAAGACCTGAACAGACATTTCTCCAAAGAAGATATACAGATGGTCAACAGGTACATGAAAAGATGTTCAAGGTCATTAACTATCAGGGAAATGCAAATCAAAACTACAATGAGATATCACCTCACACCTGTCGGAATGGCTGTAGTTAACAAGACAGGAAACAAGAGTTGGAGAGGATGTGGAGAGAAGGGAACTCTCTCATACACTGCTGGCAGGAGTGCAAACTGGTGCAGCCACTATGGAAAACAGTATGGAGATTCCACAAAAAACTAAGAATAGAACTACCATACGATCCAGCTATTCCACTACTGGGTATTTATCCAAAGAGCATGAAAACATGAACACGTAAAGATACACGCACCCCTGTGTTCGTTGCAGCGTTATTCACAATAGTCAAGACTTGGAAGCAACCTAAGTGCCCATCAAGGGACAAATGGATAAAGAAGTTGTGGTATATATACACAATGGAGTACTACTCAACCATAAGAAACGATGAAATCCAGCCATTTGTGGCAACATGGATGGACATTGAGGGTATTATGCTAAGCGAAGTAAGTCAGAGGGAGAAGGTCAAATACTGTGTGATCTCACTCATAAGTAGAAAAAAAACGCAACAACAAACAAACACATAGAGACAGAAATTGGATTGGTGGTTACCAGAGGGGAAGCAGGGAGGGAAGAGGGCCAAAGGGATGATTAGGCTCACGTGTGTGGTGACGGATTATAATTAGTCTTTGGGTGGTGAACATGATGTAATCTATATAGAAATCAAAGTACAATGATGTACACCTGAAATTCATATAATGTTATAAACCAATGTTACCACAATTTAAAAAAAAAAAGAAAGAAAGGGAGAAAAGCTAGACTAAAGCCTGAGGTATTGGAATGGAATTGGAGGCACTCGTGTGAACATGTGGTTTTCCAGATAAATGAATGGATGGATGGATGGATGGATAGATAGATAGATAGATAGATAGACAGATAGGTAGATAGATAGATGTAAATGTGTGTATACGTGTATGTGTGCATGTGTGTACATATTCTCTAATTTTATCCACTGAGTAGTAGTGCAACATCTCAATAACAGTTAACACACTGGCACTTAGATCTTGACTTCTAATTACCATTCTCCACTAAAGGGAACTAACACTTCTTGGAGAAATGGCTGATTTTAGGGCTGAGGCAGAAAAAATACAAGACGAGCTTGATAATATCTTTTTTGTGCCAGAAAGTAAGAAAGTGCTCAAAGAATGATGGGGACATGTCAAAAGAACACAGAAGCCGACTTGAAAGTGCTCCAACTGACTAGTCTGAAATAATTTAGTATCAACATATATAATGATGGTAATGGGTTATAACCTATTGAATAACATGAAAAATCATGAGTCCAACTAATACAAATACATAAATTAATAAGTGTAGAGTTTAGTATGGAACATATACACAGTTTCAAAATATCTCCCAACAAAATACTTATTAATTGTAAAAGAGAAAGCAGTAATTTACATAAAGAATTTGGCAGACACTCCCTTAAATGAGGTATTAAAGAAAATAGCGTTAGAAATGAGATGAATAAAAATTATGCACCATCTGATGGAATGCAATAAGAAGACAAAGACATCCTTTCCATGATGTTAGCACAAAAGATGCACAACCTGAAAACCCAGTCACGAGGAAATACCAGATGTTCCAACATGTTGAGGGACATTTTACACAATAATTAGCTATCATTGTCAAAAGTGTCTAGGTCATTCTCACAAAGAGTGCACAAGGGTTCTCTTTTCTCCACATCCTCCCTAAATTTATCTCTTATCTTTTTGATGATGGCCATTCTAACAGGTGTGTGGTTTTGATTTGCATTTCCCTGATGATTAGTGATGTTGAGCATCTTTCCATGTACCCGTTGGCCATTTGTATGTCTTCTTTAGAAAAATGTCTAGTCAGGTCCTCTGCCCATTTTTTAATCAGATTGTGTTTTTTTGCTATTAAGTTGTTTGAGTTCCTTACATATTTTGGATATTAACCCCTTATCAGACAGGTGATTTGCAAGTATTTTCTCCCATTCCATAGGCTGCCTTTTCATATTTGTTTCTTTGCTGTACAGAAACATTTTAGTTTGACGTAGTCCCATTTGTTTATTTTCACCTTGGTTGCTTGTGCTTTGGGTGTCATATCCAAAAAATCATTGCCGAGACCAATGCTAAGGAGTTTTCCCTGTTTTCTTTTAGGAGTTTTACAATTTCAGGTCTTACGTTTAAGTTCCATTTGTCTATATATCTATTTTTATGCCAGTACCATACTGTTTTGATTACTATAGCTTTGTAATAGAGTTTGAAATCAGGAATTGTGATGTTTCCAGCTTTGTTCTCTTTTCTCAAGATTGCTGTGGCTATTCGGGGTCTTTCGCGGTTCCATACAAATTTTAGGTTTGCTTATTGTATTTCTGTGAAAAATGCCATTGGAATGTTGATAGAGATTGTACTAAATCTATAGATTGCTTTGGATAGTATGAACATTTTAATAATATTAATTCTTCCAATCCATCAATATAGGATATCTTTCCATTTATTTGTGCTTTCTTCAATGTTTTCCCATCAATATCTTATAGTTTTCAGTATACTGATCTTTCACTTTCTTGATTAAATGTATTCTTAAGTATTTTATTGTTTTTGATACTATTCTAAACGGAATTCTTTATTTCTTTTTCACATAGTTTGTTAGTATAAACACAACTGATTTCTGTATGTGGATTTTGTATCCTGGAAATTTACTAAATTCATTTATTAGTTATAACAGTTTTTTGGTGGAGTCTTCAGAGTTTTCTAGATATAAGATTATATCATCTGCCAATAACAGCACTTTTACTTCTTTCATTCCAAATGGATGCCTCTTATCTCTTGATCTTGCCTGCTTGCTCTAGCAAGGACTTCCAGTACTATGTTGATTGAGAGTGGTGAGAGTGGGCACCCTTCTCTTGTTCTTGATCTTAGAGGAAAAGCTTTCCATCTTTCACCATTGAGAATGATGTTGGCTGTGGACTTGTTACACATGGCCTTTATTATATTGAGGTATGTTCCTTCTATACCCAATTTGTTGAGAGTTTTTATCATGAAAGAATGTTATATTTTGTCAAATGCTTTTTCTGCATCTATTGAGATGATCATATGATTTTTATCTTTCATTCTATTAATGTGGGATATTACACCTATTGCTTTGTGTATGTTGAACTCTCCTTGCATTCTGGGGATAAATCCCTCGTCATTGTGGTATATGATCTTTTTAATGCTGTTGAATTCAGTTTGCTAGTATTTTGTTGAGAATTTTTGCATCTATATTCATCAGAGTTACGGCTTATAGTTTTCTTTTCTTGTCCTTGATTGTGGTAATTATTTCACAATATATACATGTATCAAGTCATCACATTGCACACCTTATACTTACACAATGTTGTATGTCAATTATACATCAATAAAGCTGAGGAAAAAAGTGTCTAGGTCGTGAAAGTAAGAAAAGACCAAAGAACTCTTCTGATTTGACATAGTCTGTGGAGTCACGACAACTAAATGCAACATGGGGTTCTGACTTGGATTTTCTATACAGAATGCTATTGGGACAATTGGCAAAACTTGAATGGAGTCTGAGAATTAGAGCATCGTAATAAAGCAATATTAGTTTCCCACTTTTGATGATTACACTGCAGTAATGTAGGGGAATGTTCTTGTTTGTAGGAAATACACGAGAAGGTGTTTGGGTGCGATGGAGAATACTGGCACCAACTGACTCCCAAATGGTGCAGGGCAAGGAAAAAAATTATTTGTACTGTATTTGCAATGTTTCTGTAAATTAGAGATTGTTTCAAAGTCAGAAAAATTTTTAAACTTTATCCCTGGTGAATTTCAATACAAAAGAAAAATTCATTTTATTATAACTAGAGCATTCTGATTAAATTGCCAAAATAATGGGGTTTTTTCCAGGAGGCTTTTTAGTGAATATATGTGGGATCTGCTCGCTTCTCTCCACCTTTTCTGTTACTGCCTCAGTCTAAGCCGTGATCCTCTCACCCGCACGTGTCAGGGCCTCCTGCTGTTGCACGTGGGCCTAACTGCTTCCACACTTGCCCACGTACGACCCAGTCTCCACATATCAACCAGAGTGACCTTTCAAAACATCAGCCAGATCCCATACCGTTCCGCGTATAAAACTCCTCTGGCTTCCTGAGACTCTCAGAATAAAATCTCAACTCTTTACCACAGCCTTCAAATCCTTCCCTGGAGCATCAGGACAGTCTCTGCTCTCACCCCTCACTGGTCTTTCTCTCATTCGCTGTTGTTGCCTTAGGTCTGCCTAGAAGCCGGACTCCTTTCTTCTTTGTACTTGAGTCTCAGTGCAAAGGCCACCTCAGAAAGGGTGTCTGATTTCCCAACCCAAGGTAACTCTTTCTGACCCTATTCTTAGTCTTTTGTGTGTGTGTGTGAGGAAGACCAGCTCTGAACGAACATCTGCACATCCTCCTCTTTCTGCTGAGGAAGACTGGCCCTGGGCTAACATCCATGCCCATCTTCCTCCACTTTATATGGGACGCTGCCACAGCATGACCTGACAAGCAGTGTGCGTCGGTGCACGCCCCAGATCCAAACCTGCGAACCCTGGGCCACTGCAGGAGAGCGTGCTCACTTAACCGCTTGCGCCACCGGGCCGGTCCCTTAGTCTTTATCTCATTATTTTATTTAGACTTTCTCCACAGAACTTATGAATCTCTGAAACTATCTTCTTTCTTTCCTTGTTTGTTTCCTGTCTATCTTCCCTAACCAGGCAGAGATCTTGCTTCCCAGCTCACTGCTGTATTTTAACACCTAGAACTAAATCTGGTTCTCATTATGAATGAATGAATGACAAAAATATAGGTTAAGAATACAGACTCTGTGGGAGTGACTTTGGAACCACGGAAAGATTTTTCAGTTCAGAAAATAAAATTAAATAAAAGAAGGAAATACACAGCTGAACATTATAAAAAGTCAGAAATTATCATTTAAATAACTTTTGAACACAGTACTCTGAGAATATACTCTTAGTGAGATGAATTCTTACATATCCTTAGTGAAACTAGTCTAAAAACAGAGATCTTGAAGTTAGTAGGGTTTTGTTGGTAATGGTATCGGTATGGTAGCTCAAACATTTGGTGCGTAATATAAAAGAAACGAATTAATAAATTGTTGAGAGCCAAAGTTCTCATGGTGGGAAAAGGAAGTTACAAATATGGAATGGGGGAAGGGGAGGAAAAGCCCTGTGATGTCAGTATGAACTTATAATGTAAAATAATATAAATAATATATGCATGCATACACATACACACGCATGCGTACACACACACACACTTGTATTTCTATGTATATTCATATAAATTCTGGGTCTTCTGAAAAGACCTAAAATCAATGACAGCCCTACCTATACTCTTAAAAATGGTTAAGATAGCAAATTTTATGTTTTTTACTATAAAAATAAATAAGTAAATAAATAAATTTTTAACCAGGGCAAAGAAAAAAAGCAATGACAGTCCTTTATCAATGAATACAGTAGAGCCCAGAGCTTGGTTTCTAATATCATTCCTCATTAAAAGGAACCAAAGCTCCTTGGAGAAATGGCTGATTCCAGGCCCAGGGTAGGAAAAACACAAAATAATTATTGAGAAAAAAAGCAAGAAAATGCTCAAACATTAAAAAATATGTTTCAAAATGAACATAGAAGCTGATTTGGAAGCATTTCCAATATCCAAATTTGGTGCAATTTGAACATCAAAGAAAGAGATAAAAGGGTATCTTTACAACAGCGAGATCTTGTGGTTAACCAGACAAGTTAACATTATGTGCTTTTTAATGGAAAGTAACGGGATGCATTCATCATCTATGTATATCCTTGATAAAAATGTTTAACGTAATTCTAATCAACCAGACTACCAGACAAATTTATATTGTATGATACCCTACAAGAAAACAGGCTTAGTTTCTTCAAAAATATCAATATCTCAAAAGAAAAAAATGATGGGATGACTTTTCCAGATTACAGAAAGTAAAGCAATATGGCAACAAAATGCAATGTCTGATCCTAGATAGAAGACTGCAATTTTTTCCCCCCCACAAAGCTCCAGTAGATAGTTGTATGTCATAGCTGCACATCCTTCTAGTTGCTGTATGTGGGACGAGGCCTCAGCATGGCGGGAGAAGCAGTGCGTTGGTGCGCTCCCGGGATCCGAACCTGGGTCGCCAGCAGCGGAGCGCGAGCACTTAACCGCTAAGCCATGGGGTCGGCCCCTACAATTGTTTTTAAAGATACAGTTTGTCTGCAACTTACTTTCAAATGATTCTGCAAAAATACACATACAAGTAATATATATGTATGTACGTGTATATATACACACACACATATATACGTGTATATATACATATACAGTCATGTGCTGCATAACTATGTTTCGGTCAACAAATGACCATGTATATAATGGTGGTCCCATAAGATTGGTACCATATAGTCTAGGTGTGTAGTAGGCTATACCATCTATGTTTGTGTAAGTACACTATATGATGTTCACATGATGACGACATTGCCTGACAACGCATTTCTTAGAGTGTATCCCCATCGTTAAGCAACGCATGACTGTATATATAGAGAGAGGGAAAGAATATAAAATATTAACATTCAGTGAATTTAGATAAAGGATAAATGAATGCTCATTGTACTATTTTTTCAAAATTCTATGGTTTGAAATTTTTCAAAATAAATAGTTGGAGTAAAGAAGAGCAGCAAAAAGACTGTAGACTCTGCAGTCAGACTGCCTGCATTCAAATCCAGGCTCTAAATAACAGCTGTGAGACTAGCATTTCTAGATCTGTTTTCTCATCTGGGAAAAGAAGGCAATAATGAACTTGTCTCATAGGATTTTTTACTGAGGATTAAATGTGAAAATGCATGCAAAGCACACAGCACAGTTGCTTGACATGTAGTAAGCTCTCGATCAATGTTAATACTGATTTGTTAATACTGATTATTGTCATTACCCTAAAACCTGTGATAGCACTTCTATCACTTAGCCGGTAATTAAATGGTACATATTTATAAAAATATGTTTTTAAAAATTTGTTTCTTCTCTTTTATATCATTTTTAGGGAAATAAATACACAAGATTATTTGCACCCGCATGCAAAAAAAAGCATCTTAGAATGTCTTTATTTCAGAATCCCTAGTTTTGTTTTTCTCTGTTGCAAATTGACTCTTCTTTTCCAACTGTGGAAATAACAGAGCTGTTAATGCATTTAACCGTATGTTGCATAATAGTTGCACATGAAATGTGGAATAATGAAAGAATTAAAGAGTGAACACATGGATAAACTGACCTTGGAAGTCAGATCATCTGACTCCACTCCCAAAGGCTGAGGAAGCTATGAACCTCTGCTTTCTGTTTTAGCTGTCTGCATCAGCAGCCACTCCCGTGTGCTGACTAGATTTGGGGCTAATGAGTTTTTTTGGTGTGCTCCATCCTCTAGCCCTATTCCTAATTTCATTGTCGCTTGTTTAGTTCTTCCTGGGCTGTGAATGGTTCTTCTAATCTACATTCAGTCAGAATAATGGGCATGAGGAATTTGTGATTTTAAATGGTGCCAAAAAAATATACCAAGCAAAAACTTTCTCTTCTAGTGGCTTCTAGCTAAAGAGTCATTCATTTATGTGTAGACCACCAGTGGCATCTAGAAGAGGATCCCTTGATAGCCTCTATCACTCATTAACAGGTTTAAACATGAGTTTAACAGATTAAATAGTTTAACAGATTACTCACTTAACTAGGTCTTGAGAAAACAGGACAGTTAAGAATTGGCAGAACAAAGGGAAAGGATCAAATTCTGGAGTGTGGGACAATTACCCAAAAGAAATACCATTCCTGTGGCCAAGCCAAAAGGTGGGGCTCTGAAGAGCAAGAAGGCAACACAGTTGGGTGAGAGGGGCTGATGAAAAGGCAGATAAAGTCGTAGAGGATAGACCTCTTGCTGTTTATTCTAGTGCTGGTCATGCACATTTCAGTAGAGTATAAAGATTACCAGATGACCTCTGACCTCTTTTTGTCCTAATTTCTCATGATATAGCAAAATGTTTTTTAAGCACTCTGATGGAAAATTAATCAAAAAGGGAAAAAATATGTAATGGAGATTTTCCCTCTTCCATTAGTCTCCATAGTCTTTCCAGTAAAGTGTTTAATTGCCTAAAACAAAAACTTTATGCCATTCACACAATGAATTTGAGGACTTTGACTTATCTTATGAAAAGGCTGAGAGATGATCACTGGGTTTAAATCACATGGACCCTGACACCAAAGTGATCAAATCTGACTGTGTAGAAAGCAGTCTCCATTCAGAAAAATCTGCCCCGGCTGGAAACACGAGGCTAAATCCCATCCAATGAACAGGTCCATCACAGCCTCTGCAGGTTTTATTCTTTCATTTTTAATGTATTCGGCTTTTCTGATTTTTTAAAGCTTGCTCTATCATAGAATTCTTCCAATTTAATATGATACCCAGGAATCAGCTGAAAAGGTGTACTTTAACATTTACTACAAGGCATGAGCAAATGATTTTTGAGAGTAACTAAAGAAGAGGTGGGGGATTCTTGCACCTGGATTTTCCCCAATCCTGCTCACCTCCTTCAAACTCTATGGAAAGGCACTATGCTGATACACTAACAGAACTGCAGAACGGATCCAACATAGCAAAATATATTGAGCTATGATTTATACTAAAGTCTATTATTTTTGCAATTGGAAGGGAGCAGTGATATAAGTAATGTAAAATGGTAGATAAGCTAAAAATAAAACTGAATAATACATTTTTGTCTCACACTTGATTTGCGTGAAGTAAACATTCAATAATGCACACCACTCCAAGAATGACGAAAATGCAATGTGGGTAGGGTACACAGTTGGAAAACATGGATTTTGAATCAGACAGAAGCAAACATGAATTCAACCTTCACCACTACTGGCTATACGGCAAGTTACTTCATGTCTCAGAGTCTTAGTTTTCCTCCACCACAAGGGGAGTTACACTGCCTCATTCTAGGATCAAAGAGATAACGTATGTTAATCAGCAGATAGTCTATGAGTAGGCAACAAATGGTCACTAGTCTCAAGAAGGACTTTGCCCAGCCCAACTTCTCTTTTGACTCTGCCCACCCGGCTCAGCCTCGAATGCTCCGTGGTAGGTGAACAATATTCTGCCTTGATTTCCACAGAACCACAGCCGAGAATATTCATTCTCTCTCATCTCACTTTTTATCATATTCACAATCTGTTTGAGTGTGACATGTAGGAATTAAGGATATAATAATTGTGAAAGGTTTTGATGAGGGGCCGGCCCCGTGGCTTAGCAGTTAAGTGCGTGCGCTCCGCTACTGGTGGCCCAGGTTCAGATCCGGGGCGTGCACCGACACACCGCTTGTCCAGCCATGCTGAGGCCGCGTTCCACGTACAGCAACTAGAAGGATGCGCAGCCATGACGTACAACTACCTACTGGGGCTTTGGGGGAAAAAATGAGGAGGGTTGGCAATAGATGTTAGCTCAGAGCTGGTCTTTCTCAGCAAAAAGAGGAGGATTGGCATGGATGTTAGCTCAGGGCTGATCTTCCTCACAAAAAAGGTTTTCATGAGTTTAAAATACTAACAAACGTAAGATTTTATTTTCATAACAGGGTTAAAATAAGAGGTGAACTAGTCATTGCTGCTTTTTGCTTTTTATCTGAATCCTCTCAGCCTTGAGTGACATCAAAAATCCAACTGTAGGCATCAGAAATCAAAAACATTTTCACACAGATGCCTCCCCTTTAAACTCTTATCCCAAGCTCTTCCTCAATCAGAAGGAAGGTTTGCTGACTCAGCAGCTGTCCGAGAGGAGCCAAGGATATGGACCCTTGGGTCTTCTCATTACTTTATCCTTCTGCCTCCTTCCCACTTATTCCTGAAAGCTGCCAGATTGTGACTGTATTTTTCACCCTGGTTCTTCCGAATTTCTTGTGAAACGTTTCAATCACTTCCTCTTTGACTATTGCAATTTCCTCTCGTGATATTCTTTCAAAACTTTGCTTGTGAAATTGTCTTATCCACCAAATTGTAGCCAGCGTACACTTCTAAAACAGAGGCCTTCCATTCTTCCTTGTTTTGTATTTTATTGAAAGCCAAGTCAAATGCAGAACCACTGTCTGCTTCTAAATTTTTATTATACATGAGGATGTCTTTGTAATATTCACTATTTATTCGGTTCCTTTAAGCCATTTTCTTTTTCTGTCGCTCAACACAAACCTGAGTTGGGAGGTGGTCTTCTCCTGGACTTGTCTTAAGTACAAAATATTTATTTCAGCCACAGAGGTTTGCATAGCGTAAAATCTTGCCTTAAACATTAATCTCCTCAGTTGCTGAGGCACTGTGGAAATTTCCTAATGTTCCTGTGAATTAAGGATATCCCAAGATCTATTTCAATGAGATCATTTTCGTACTCCACCTTTGCTTAACTTTATGCATGCAATTTAGAATCCTATTTAAGAAGATATTGTCTGCGGATGAGACAGAAGACAGAAAACAAATTGACTTACTAAATCTTCAGGCAGTAAACAAAGAGCTCTTTACCACAAATACAAATAACCCTAAACCCTCAAATCTACGTTCATAAATCTGAAACTCCCATTCTCTCCAACACATAGAATGTCTGTGTTTTCCTAGCCTTGGAAACAACTATTTAACTGCTTGCATAATTCTTACCCAGTTATTATCCTTTACCCTATCAGAAAATGTTTCTGCTCAGTCTTCTGGTTGAGTCAGCAGATTTTTCTTGGATAGTTTCTGTTTCTGCATCTCCTCTTACCCCAGAAGACAACATTTCTTCCCACATGCAGAGGAATGGCCCAATGGCCCATAGCCACAGATGTTGTGACTTATGGATAGTGGGGAAATTGAAGAAAGAATGCACATCACAGTCTGGCTATCCCGGGTTGTTTGAAAGACTCGGTCCTTCATAAACCGTCATTTATAAAAAAGAAGGTTTGTGCTGTACTTCTGTCCAGAGAAACCCACAAAAGAGTTGCCCATGTGAACAGCAGTTGGGTCACAAATCACATCTGCTTTCTGTAGGCAGAACACCTTCTCTTTCGACTTTTCCCATGGGGGACCCATTTGAAATCAATTTTTCATTGTTTTCCATCTATAGCATATGACTAAATAGGACAGGTCTCTCCTAAGTGATATTTATTCAGAGCCCTCATTGAATCCTACTTTCACCTCTTGGATGATGACTGCCTATTTATTTGAGGTGCTCCAAGACTCTCTAAAGTGACTTTTATGATATGCCACATAACCTAGGTTTTAAATCAGACCTTTCTAAACAATACCCTACAAATTTTGTGAAAGTCTATCCAGGCATTTTCACATGATACCCACAAATAGAAAACTAATTTTATTTAAAAACAAGTTGATATGGCCCTAAAAGTATTTTTCTAGTAGCTTGGCCTCCTCCTCCAGAGGAAGGTGAAGAAGATAGATCTTTGATGCACCAGGTACTGCATTATCTGCTTTCTGTACGTTATCCCAGCTTTCCTCACAGCCATCTTATGATTACGTCGTTAGCCCCATTTCGTGTATGAGAAAAAAAGGCTTAGAGATATTAACTAGCTCAAGTGGCTGAGCTGGGATTTCATCTCATTCTAATGCTCATGCTGTCTCCACAGGAAATGCGTCTTTCAAGGAAGGTATTTCCGCTTCCTACTGGAGCAGCTTTATCTACAGCAGAAAAAGAAAGAAGTAAACCAATGCATTCCAAATCTGGAGGGAGAGCAAAGCTGTCATTCTCCCAAGCTCAAGAGAAAAAATGCAGTAATAAATTGTTTTTAGTGAAACATATAAGGTAGATTGTAAAACACAATAAGTTGATGATTTTGTTTAAATAACATTAGCACCAAACATATAAACATTTATCAGAGTGACTTTTTTATTAGAGCTCTACACAGAATTTTTTAAATGATCATTATACACATCTGCTCCACATCTGTAGTCTTTCTGGCTACAACTTTACTGCTGGTGGCAACGGTGAATCACACCATCTCCCTCGACTGGAAGACAAATCTAAGAGGCCTCTCCGCTGAGCATAATGTGAAGGAACAAAAGGGAAGGAAAATGAGAGTTTGGGCATATGGCATGGAGGCCTGGGGCAGTGCGTAGGAGACAAAATTGAGAATCCAGAAAGTACCTACCATTTCAGATGGTTGAGGTATCCTAGGCAACAGAGTTGTGGAAATACTCTGGGATAATAAATTTATAGATTGTAATGTTAAAATTCCAAGTTGGAAGGCCAAATCTGTCTGTAAACTCGTCTGTCTGTAATTGATCTGTTGTCTACCAAATGGTTGTTTTTGTTACTGCTGTTTTTGTTTAACTTTACTCTCCAAACTGAGATAATAATTACTACTGGGTTTATTCAGATTCAACAGTGAGTTAAATAATTAGCCCACAGACAATAAATAGTCTATTAACAATAGATCCCACCCATTGGATTTGGCAAAATGCCTCTTTATTCTTTCCCTATGACTGTTAGATCTACATTATATATTTACCCTGAAAGACTTGAATATGTATTTGTGAATCAATGTAAGATGTGCCCAGTGTGGAAGGCAGAATAATGGTCCCCAAAGATGCTGATGTCCTAATGGCTGGAACCAGTGAATATGTTAGATTCCACGGCAAAGAGGAATTAAGGTTGCTAATCAGCTGACCTTGAGATGAGAAGATTATCCAGGTGGGTCCAACATAATCACAAGGGTCCTCATAAGTGAAGAAGAAAGACAGAAGAGGGAATCTCAGAGTTATTTGATGTGAAAAGACTTGATTGACAATTGCTGAGAAGGAAAGAAGCCGTGAGCCAAGGAATGTGAGCAGCCTCTAAAAGCTGGAAAAGGAAAGAAAGCAGACTATCCTCAGAGCCTCCAGGAGGTAACATAGCCTTATTCTTAGCCCAGTGAGATTCATTTCAGACTTCTGACCTCCAGAGCTGTAAGATAATAAATTTGTGTTGTTTTAAGCCACTAAGTTTGTGGTCACTTGTTACAGCAGCAATAGGAAACTAATACATCTTGAATTCTGAAACAAAATGTTAATCAGTATAAAAGTCTGGGTATATTGACTAATAAAGATACTTTTATTTTAGATACTGACAAAACTATCACTGATTCCCAAAGGAAGTTCATGTACATTTAAATGCCATTAAAGATTTAAAAAAAGGAGGGAGGGGGGGACAGTAGAGGAAACAGGAATGTAGACCATTGATAATTGTTGAATGGGAAATGATGGATACATGGGGCTCTTTATAACATCCTATCTGCTTTTAGAAACTGAATGGTTGAAAATGTCCATAACAAAGTTTAAAAACATTTTTTTTAATCCCTCAGATTAAATAACTTTCAAAAGGACCCGTTAAGCAAAGCCACTACTATATTAAACAAATACTCTGTATTTCTTCTCCTAGAACGACATGTAAAAGACAAAAATCTAAACTTTTCCTCTTATGATTTAATTGGAAGCCTTTGGTATTGGTCTATTTTCACTGGAGAATATTAATACTATATTTTCATGGCAGACGATTTGTTTTCTGCCTGTGTTTGAAAAGCAAAGCTCTCTTTGCTACTCACAGAGAATTATGTGAACATTTTTCGTTCTGTTTAGCATACAGAAATACTCCTAGTGATGAGAGTAGAACTGGAGAAAACAGAAGACAGCGAATTTGTATGATAAAAACTACAAGAACATGAAAATATAGTGTTGCATCATGAACAAGTATACTACTATTTTAAATGTGTAGTAATTAATCTCGCTTTTGCTAGCATTATGTGAAAATTGATATTCCATCTAAATCATGTGATGCATCCTATTAAGCAGAATTTAAAAAACAGATGCACAGTGAGGCTAAGTTTCTATGAGATTAGGACAACAAAAAGTAGAAATTTGTCAAAGAATTGGATGAGTGTTATTTCTTCCTTGAAGCAATCAAATAATCAGTATGACCAGCTACTAGAGAGCAGGTAGACATTTTTTTATTACTATTATTGAATTGATCAGCCTACCTTATGGGCTGGGAAGAGGAGGAATGTTTAAGTCAATTGGTTCACACAGAGATTTTTGCATAGAAGCAGCCCTACTTGTGAAGAACTAGAAGAATTCACTTAGCCAGTTGGAAGAAAATAGAAACAAGGAAAAGAAAAAGATTTGGGATTCTTTTTTGTGCCGGTATAATTCTAACTGAGGTTCTTAGTGTCTACATAATTTTAGCATCTATTGTATGTTTTTTCCATCTCTGTTCTCTCTTGATTTTCCCTTTTCTTATGTCAAGAAGAAGCAGTACTTTTCTGAGAAAGCAGAGCATCATTCTAAAAAGTTTATATCTAAAGTCCTTATGGAAATCATGTGTCCTGTCTTGATTTCACTTATTCCGTGGAAAGTAGATCATAGATTCTATGATTCTTGGCCATTATCTATACTTATTCTCTTAAAATAATTTTCTGTTATTACAGACTTATAAATCAAGTTGCACCCTTAAGAACCATAAATTTTATCTTCCAGTTCCCAGAAAATATGAGACCTGAAAAAAACATTCTATATTTAAATAACTCCAGAAAAGTTTTTACAAATTCAATAGTTACCAGTTTATCTTTTTAACACTGCCTCCACTACCACCAAGACACATTTCCCCATATTTGATCTATGCAGTGTGAGAACTTGGCCTCTAGTTCTCTTTGATTGAGAAAGGAAACAGCTGGTAAGCATTATGTATATTATATACCTTCAAACACTGCAAGACTGTTATTAGGTTACCTCTGTTCTCTTCTCCAAGATAAGCAAGTCCAATGTCTTTAACTCTTTCTTATAAGTTCCATTTTCCAACCCTCTCATCAACGTTCACAGTCTCTTCTGGATCTTCTCCAAATTTCAGAGTTCTCTTAAGATGTGGACCCCCAAACTGGAGAGCACTTTCTTGTAAAAATCTAACCAGTGCTGAGTAAAAGAAAGTACCATCTATTTATTTATCTATTTAAAGTTAAGTGATCATGAAGGGTCTACCACCATAGACCATAGATGTTGGTATATTTTGGTGCTAAAGTAGCATGAACATCAGAAGGGAGAAATCATGTCTGTTTTTGCCTTAAGCTCTTGGTTTCAGGAGACCACACCTAAAAGGGACGTTGAGACACATCTAAAGCCAAAAAGCAGACAACGTCTGGTCTAAATCAAAGACAGAGGCTTTCTGCTGACTCAGAATCATTATCTCTGGAACTACTTCTTCTTACATGGTTAAATGTTGATTAACAAATCCCACCCATGTATATCTGTGTGTGTGTGTGAGACAGAGAGAGAGAGACTCATTAGTTCTTCCTTATTCACATATCTTTTGCCAGTCTTAAAAATGCAGATAGTTTCTTTAGGAAAACTTATCAGTTTTATTTGTTTTGTTTCATGAAAGAAGCCAAATTGTCTATACGTAGTGAAATTTCTCATATTTTAAAGCAGGAACCTTATTTCATTTCCCTTGTCAATGTTCTACCCGTTGCTCTAATGTTCACCTCCTTTTAATTGTCCTTTCTACTTGTTCATCTTATTTTTCCCTTCCTATCTCCTTATTTTCCCTGTTCTGTTTCCTTCCCTCTCATTCACTGTATCTAGTATCTACATACATCAATTGTGAATGGAGCAGAAAGGAATCAGTAAACATGTGAAAGAGAGGTAGAGGAGAAGAGATTTAATTAAGGATAGAAAGTCATCCTTGTTCACATTTGAAAACATCAAATGGGAATGATCGTATTAGGTACACCATGTGAAGCATTAGAAAACACGGGAAATAAAGTTATCAAGTGATCAAGAAGATGTCACAGCACCTCACACTCAAACTTTCAACAATTTGAGAAGCTTTTGTTTCTCAGATGAGTTGTGAGTTGCATTTCATCAAAAATAAAGTTTGGACTAAAGCAGTCCATTTTTTAAAAAAATTCTCTTCACAGCCTGGTGGAGAGAAATCTCCCAGACTCTCCACTTCAAAAAGAAGCTATATTTATTAGCGTGGCTAAAGCGAGAATTAAGCCCAAGAGCCAGAGGAATCGAGAGAGGCATCCCAGCCCTGACAAACCACTGGCAGGCTGGTGGCGTATTCACAGCCAAGCTGCCTGGCAAATTGGTGTTTGAAAATATTATGTCTCAAGTGTAGGAAGTCTGCAGGAGGAGTGTTTGTGGTGTTATCAGACAAAAATCTCTGTGTACCTGGACTCAGTGTCCAAGTCTTTTCAAACCCTAGGCTTCGCACCGAGTTATGTCAACACATGACTCAGAAGAGGCGGAAAGGGAAAAACAGGCACAAAGAAGGCAAAGCTGGGGAGAAAAAGAGCAAATAAACACGTAAGCCAAAGTAAGCCAGCTTGGTTCCGAGGAGAGCTGCGAACACTCTTTTTTTTAACCAGTCAAAGGTAAAAGGGAAAGATGAATAGTCTTCTCATAACTAGACCTTCCTTCTCGTCTCAGGGGAACAAGGAGATAATCAGAAATGTATAAGATTTGAAAAGAGAATTAGCATCGCACTTTAATCCAAATCACCGCCAGAAAGCGCTAATTATCTATATTCTAGTCCCTCTGCTCCAATGGGGATTTGTGTTAGTTTCCTGAACAGTTTCTAAATATAGCTCGCTCATTGTTATTAGGAAATGATATTGTGAGGAAAATCAGAGCCTTTCTTTGGGGATAAATTACTGGACATTAGTCTCTCACATAACTGAACCTCGCTGAGAAACACTAAAACACTAACTCAAATCGTAGGTGTTCATCCATGTCTCAAATATCATCTGGTTAATTCTAGTCTCAAAGCACACATTCACTTAAAATGAACATATCTGTATTATAAAAAATGATTTTGTGAAATAAGGAAGCTTCTTTCTCTTACTGCATGGTCAGAATTATCACCACCAAAAAATGTTGACTGAAAGAAAAAAACATCAATTTTTTTTTAGCAATTGTGTTTCAGTAAAAGCACAGTTATTTCTGTTTTCTTTTAATGCCAGAGCTAAATAAAGCCTTTGAACCTGCTGCTCAGAGACAACATCTAAAGAGAATGTGTTTGTATAGTGCATAACTTATTGTGTGTACTCAATAAAGCCGTCAGCATACCTGTGGAGTAAATAAATCCCTGAGTTAGTCTCCTGGAAAAAGGAGGGTGTGATAAAAAATATTTAGAGAATTTGACCCATTTTACCAGACAATTTAGAAAATCCAGTGTTCTCTGCCTTAATATAATATGGAGTGGTAGATCAAATAATCCCAAACACATACAATAAAATCCTGTGTCCTGATTCTCCTGGCTCTGCAGACACAACCAACCATGCAAACCAAGAATGCAAACAGGAGACAAGAAAGACTAGACGAGGATGGAAAGGTGACAAATTCCATTCAATTAGGCAAGATTGACTGAAGCATTTAACCAAGAGTTCAAAATTTTAATTGGAAACCAAGGAGACATTAAGAGATTTTTTTCTCCCCTCTAAACATAAAAATTAATATTTTTCATGTTCTTTTGTACATTTTATACAAGATTCTTAAATATTTCACATATGTTTCTAATGACATTTTGTGCTCTGAAAAAAAAATGTAATGAAATGTTAATGATTATGGAATGCTAATGACCCAAGAGGTCGGATGTAATAAAATCTGTGTTGCTCAATCTGATAAACAGAGAAAGGCCAAAAATGTGACTTTGTAAATTTTAACTAGAGTATTACAGAATAAAATATGTTGTTAATCCAATTTCTTCTTCAGGACTTTTGTTCTAGACATGCTTTCCTTACACAACGCGAGAATGAAGGGTGCCCGCGAACTAATGTGAAAGCAGGTTCTAATGAGTATAGAAAGACCATACTTGGGTCAGCCCAATGAGGAGGAGAGCAACATCTTCTACTGTAGCAACGCCGCTGCTGCAGCTGCTCTGTGCCAACACTGCGCCAGCCTGACAGGCATGTGATGGCAGAATCAATGGTTCGCATACACTATATGCACCAAGGCTCAACGTATAGCCCCTTACATGCTGTGGATAATGGGCTAGCTATGGTGTTAGAATCTTTCTGAGACTTCCTGATTGCAAGCTGCATTGTTTTGAGGAGTAGTCGCCTTGTGATAGACCTGCTGGGTTTTGCTTGATTTTTTTTTTTAACTACTATGCCACATTTTTCAGAATTGGAAGTTTGAGGCTAATGTGTGCACAAAAAATGAGGCTTACCAGCAGGCTGTGTAGATTTTGGTGCTGTTGTTGTTGTTGCTTAGTTTTTATTTCATGATCATGAACTTAACTCTGCAATGCAGCTAGACTTGGAAATGGATCAGGAAAATATGAAACCCAAAGAACTACAGTGAGAACACAAAGATTATAGGATATTTTGAGCAGATGGGGGTAGAGGGGTGCTCTCCTGAGCTACAGAAGGAACGGTCTGGTGGTTAAGATAGGATCCCAGACTGGGATCTGAGCAGATCCTGTGTTTAAAATGGCTGTTCTAGAGCAAATAGAAAGAATTTCTGTCAGTGTGCCAGCTCTCCAGGGTGCATATTGAGAAGAACTTTCATCATCATGTAGCAAATAAAAGCAGAAGACCAAAAATAAAGTTACATTGCATAGTTCCTTTTTCTTTGTAGTCTCAATCAATGTTTCTTTGGTAAGTGCTTGGGTGGATGGGTGGACAACTGGAAGGAAGGAAGGAAGAAAAGACTGCCATCACCTCGACAGTTTGGGAGTCAACATTTTCAACACTATCCAGAATAAATGTTGCCCTCTGGACGTTGAAAGGAGAAGTTGAAGGAAGGGGTTTCCGTGGTTCTCCAACATCTCTCTCTCTGCTTCTTCTTCACTCCCAAATAAGAAGAGGGCCAACGCGGATGGGTTAAGGACAATTTGGGAGTGATAGAGCTATAGAAAGAGTGCTGACAGAAAAGGCCTTGAGGTTCAGGAATTTGGATCTCAGACATTTCCACATTTCCATCTCTTTCTACAAAAAACATGACTTAAAGTTAGATTACTCGACACTCTATTTTCTTAAACAATATTTGATAAGTTTGTGGAATAATCAATGTACTTCTCAATGCTATATAGATATTTGAACTCTATCAGTTGAATCAAAGGACTGTTCATATTGCCTGGATTTCTTTTTATGGTGTTAATAATGAAATCTTGCAATAGCAACTCTTGCTGGACCAAATTTTACTTTTTGAATATCCAAGGAAATACTCTAGACAGTGTAACTTCATGTCATAGAAATTAAAGTAGCTTCTTTTAAAACTTTGAGGGCTTCTGGGGCCGGCCCGGTGGCGCAAGCGGTTAAGTGCGCGCGCTCCGCTGCGGCGGCCCGGGGTTCGCTGGTTCGGATCCCGGGCGCGCACCGAAGTACTGCTTGGTGGGCCATGCTGTGGCGGCGTCCCATATAAAGTGGAGGAAGATGGGCACCGATGTTAGCCCAGGGCCGTCTTCCTCAGCAAAAAAAGAGGAGGATTGGCGGATGTTAGCTCAGGGCTGATCTCCTCACAAAAAAAAAAAAAAAAAAAAAAAAAAAAAAAAAAAACTTTGAGGGCTTCTAATTATACATTTTTCTCTTGTAATACATAGTTATGGGGAAAAATTGGAAAATACATAAAAATGTCAAAAAATAGAAATTTTTTGTTAAATTTCCTTTCAGAGATAAGGACGGCAACGCTAGTGCTGTCAATATTCAAGTTTCTTTTCTTCCTCTTGGGAATACAGTTCCCCAAACTTTGGGAAAGTAGGGGGGTCATGTGACTAAGTTCTGGCCAATGACGTGTGGATGAAAGCAATGGGTCTCAATTCTAGGCCATACCTCTGAAATCTCCTTCTTTCATCTTTCTTTATGCATTAGTGAATGCATATAAGAAGTCAGTCTCTAGAGAATGGGAAGAGCTAGTTCCTCAAATAATGGCATGGAAAAGAGTCATCCTCCAAGTCTGCATTGGACTGTGACATAACAAGAAATAAAGTTTTACTCTTAAGCCACAGAGACTTGGAGGTTGTTTATTACAACAAGTAGCCAACCCTGATTAATATAGATAATCACTAATATTTTTTCAGCATATTTTTTTTCAGTCTTTTTCTATATACCTATTCAATACAGTTATGGTCATACTGAAAGTACAGTTATGCATCATTAGGTGATTTCGTCGTTGTGTGAACATCATAGAGTGTACCTACACAAACTTAGATGGTACAGCCTACTATACACATAAGCTCATGGGACCACCATCATATATGTGATCCGTCAGTGACTGAAAGGTCATTGTGCAGTGCATGACTGTATGACTTTGTTCTGATTTTTTATTTAATATTACATCATAAAGATTTTCTGTTTTATTATAAATGCTTCATAAATGTAGCATTTAATATATATATATACATAGAATACTATCCTAGATAGTATTCTATTGTATATATATTATAATTTATGCAACTAAAACTTAATTTTGGTTAATTAAGTTCTATCGAGTTTTTGACTATAACTATATGATGAACATGCTAATGCATGAATCTGTGTACACATATCATTTTATTTTCTTTAAATAGATTTTTAGAAATAGAATCATTGGGTTAAATAGTGCAAATATTTTAAGTATTGGTTCAGATATATATTGACAAACTGTTTTCTCCAAAATTTGCATTCCCGTCATAAGTGATATGAGTGATATGGGAATACTTATCTTATATCTTCACCAGTAACCAGAATTATTATAACGACGAATTTTAACTAAAATTTCTGTTTTTGGGCAGGCCCTGTGGCATAGCGGCTAAGTGCGCATGCTCTGCTGCTGGCGGCCCAGGTTAGGATCCTGGGCACACACCGACGCACCACTTGTCAGGCCATGCTGTGGCAGCGTCCTCCATAAAGTGGAGAAAGATCAACACGGATGTTAGCTCAGGGCCAGTCTTCCTCAGCAAAAAGAGGAGGATTGGCATGGATTTAGCTCAGGGCTGATCTTCCTCACACACAAAGAAATAAATTAAATAAAATAAAATTTCTGTTCTTAATATGGAAAATATTAATATGGAAATAGCATGCCCTTGACAACAGGGTTAACAGACCATAAGGAAAGTAGGTTCCAGAATATCTGCTGGGTTCTATAGATTATCTACTTCTCAAGTAGGCGAGCCACAGTCTTTATTTGCAAATTCCAGCATACAAAGAGCAGAATCTTCAAAAACAAGAGACCACTTTAACAGCATAAGCTGTTTAAAATGTATTAGAATGAAGGCAAAGAACTAGGAGATAACATTTGAATAGGGCTCTGAAGAATAAATTGAGAGCCTGCCGTTCAGACAGGAGGGCAAACTACATTGCAGATGGAGAACTCTATATGCAAATATATGGAAGCATAAATGAGAGACCAGGTGTGGAACAGAACAAGCCCATCTGTGCTTTCCCAGAACATGGGATGGTGGCACAGAAGCTAAGACTGAAAAGAAGCTGTAGCCTGTGAAGGGTTATGCATGCCACGCTAACAAAGCTGGAATTTATCCTGTAACTAACAGAGGAGAGACATGTTCATAACTGAGTTGATTTTTAAGAAATCAAAATGACTTTGTATCATGTACAAGCCACTTTATAGACATTATTATTTTTGATTCTGAAAACAACTCCACAAGGTAAGTTCTGTTATTCACATTTACAGGATGTGTCAAAATTGAGGTCAGCCTGAGGTCACTTACATGGAAAAGCTGAGATCTGAACCCAGGTCTTTCTGGCTTCAAGTCCATGATCTTCTCGTTGTCCTATGTTGCCTTCTCTGCTGTGACAAAGTAGAGGACAGATTGGAAAGGAAACACAGTAGAGACAATGAGACACATTAGGAGGCTATTACATTGTTTAGGGAAGAGAAAACAAGATCCTTAATTAACCACATCTAGGATAAAGTAGGTTCAAAAAACCAAGACCCAGGGAAAGAGATTTTCAAGAAAAAGGAACTGTACTTCACATTCTTGTTAAATGGTCACCGATGGCCTGTTCAAGACACTTACAACAGAGAGGTGAAAGACAGGATGGGAGTTGAGGGGTGGGAGCCAGATTTCAGTGGCTCGTGGAGTAAATGGGAGAGGATGTTATAGAAATGGTTTAAAAGTACGGTTGAGACCCTTCTGTAATATTTTCTCCAAGCCCTTTCTCACCACTGTGACCACTCATCATATTGCTTCAAGATTACAATGATCAAACAATCGATATTACTAGAATGTTGCGATTTTAAAAACGCTTCCATTTGTCATCAAAATATACTGGAGGGGAGAAACTGTCTCATAACATCAGGAATTAATATCTAAGATATTCAAAATGATGGAAAAGTCCTAACTTCAACAAGATGATAACAACTCCAATGATATCTCTGAAAAATTACACCAATAAGTATGCCTATGCCATTCTGTCTTTTTACTCCAAGTCAGAAACGAACATGTTGTTTTAAGGAAAAATATAGAGGAGATATTTGAGGTTCTAGTCAACTAAGCTACCATTGAATAAATTGTGCATACTGTGGACTAATCTAATTATACTGTTACTAATGCTTTATGGTAAACTCTATAGAGACTATAAAAGGACTAAGAAAGACCTTAAGAAGTTTCAGTATGTAGTATTTGTACTTAATAAACTTCTTACTATCCTTAATGAGGATCAGATCTTTGCAAAAACCGACCTTGTCTATGCCTATTAAAAGCTGATCATTAATGGCATGACTGTAGATGCCCAAACAATCAATGATCCAGAAATAGTTTCAGTTATATTATTTAGAATTTCTGTTACTCTTCAAATCCAGCTTTCTAGAGTTTTCTTTCAGACATATTACAAAGATTCGACATGTGTGTATCAGTCAGGAAACAGAAATTACTCTAGATGTTTCCAACAGAGGAGTTTAATACAGGAAATTTGTTACACTGATAGTGGAAGATGTGAGAAGGCATGCAGAGAAAACCAGAGATTTGGAAAAGTGGAAGCCACTATGTATAGAGAATAGTCTTGGCTTCACAGTTTCCCATAACTGCTGATAGTGGTAAAATACTAATGTCTTTTGGAGAAAGGAAAAAATGCTGATAATCTCATAAAAGAGGACATAGTGATCATTCAAACAATGAGGGAAGTTTTGGAACGAGAACTTCCACTGTCACCTTCTTGGATTACTCTGTCCCTGCTATCAGCATTTGGCCAACTGAGATAAGTATGTGCAATACCAGATGTGATTTAAAGCTAAGCAAGGCTGAACTTTCCTGGGGCTCCACACTTTCTACTGTGTTTCTCCTTCAAAATCTGCCATTGCAGGGTCATTTCATAACTTACTGGAAATCCCATTCCATGGAGCTGGTCTCAGCAAAATGTTACTTTCTGGGATTTATATCATCTTTCACTTCCCAGTTAGAATCAGTTTCTTATTACGTGAGAATAAACCACAATTTCCTACCAATGATTCTTCAGCTTATGGTGAGGAAGCCATACAAAGTGAAAAAAAACAATGGTGGCTGGCTCTGAAACCGTGCTTCAAAGAATATCATCTATATCATGAATTCTTTCTGAAGTCAAAAGTTTCCCAGCAGCTCAATTTTCACCAATACAATACGAACCTCATTTCAAACTGTTATTGCAATCTTTTATGGCTAATTAGCATTATCACTATCTATGCAGCATTGAAGCTGCATACTCAGTGGTCATGAGGTATTCTCTACTTGCCTAGAGGGGAATGAAAAGAATAGTATGTAACCTTGATGTCCAGAGCTGACTGTCACAGGAGGTCCCTGGAGAGATTGTGACACTACCAGAGAAAGTATTGATGTTAAAAATGTGCTTGAAGCATATCTTCTGCCTAAACAAGTTGGATGATTAACTGCCCAGAACCCTAAAATACTTTATAACGGTGAAAGAGGGGAAATTCTTGAGTAATTCAAGACACTCAATGGTTCACTCATAATATAATTGTAATAGTTAACATTTACTGAGCACTTACCGTATACCAAGCACTGTTATACACTCTGTGCATCTGTTAACTCCTTTAAACATTACAACAACTCAATCACTTTCATTTTAGAAATGAGGGAACTGAGGAGAAGAAAGGCTAATTTTCTAAAGCTAGAAAAATAGAACTTGCCCTAAGATCATACAATCAGCATCAGAGACAGAATTTGAACCCAGCAGACTGGCTCCAGAGTCCATACTATTAAATACTCTACTCTACTCTACTCTCTGCCTTATTCTTCTAGATGGTTATTGCATTGTCTTGGCCACCTTATCGTGGCACTTTCAGAGGGTATTTGCATAAAAGCTTTAGTTGAAGGTCTGTCTGGTTAATTGCAATAGATTTAGAGGTTACAACGGTAGACTACATTGCTGCATATAAGCGCCCTTCTATTCTTTTTTAGGGAGGGAGGAATATCAGCCCTGAGCTAACATCTGATGCCCATCCTCCTCTTTTTTGCTGAGGAAGATTGGCCCTGGGCTAACATCTGTGCACATCTTTCCCTACTTTATGTGGGACGCTGCCACAGCATGGCTTGACAAGTGGTGCGTCTGTCTGTGTCCGGGGTCGGCACCTGTGACCCCCAGGCCGCCAAAGCGGAGAGCGCACACTTAACTGCTGCTCCACCAGGCTGCCCCTAAGCCCCCCTTCTATTCTATAAGGATTATGTTTGCTCAATAGTCCGTACGGATTTCTCAGAACCACATCAAAGGAAGAACTGTTATTGACATAGAATCCTTAAAACACCTGGAGATAAGCTTTCAGCCACACCAGCTGGTGGTTGTGTAGGTTGCTGTAAACAATTTACCTTAATCAAGTTTAAGGGTTTCGTGAACAGGATTCTTATCCAAGCTGCCAAAATTGGAGAAATCAGGCTGAAATGGTGATGCTGAAGTGTTTATCTGAGAAGTTGGCCAACACGTCTTGACAGATTTCTCCAACTTATCCTGTGACTCTCAGGTCAACCACAGGAGCCATCCTACTGAGTTACAAATGAGGAAATAACTCTAAACTTGCCACAACCATATGCTTCTAGCCTACCCAAGGACTTGCACAATAAATAACATAACTTAGTTACTGCTCTGTGTTACTGCTGCTCACTCATCTGCACTCTAAAAACTATTGTTAGAATTGCAGAGGTAGATAGATCAAGGTAAGCTCTGGATCATTCTTGCTTCATAAT
Organism: Diceros bicornis minor; assembly: GCF_020826845.1. NCBI lineage: Eukaryota > Metazoa > Chordata > Mammalia > Perissodactyla > Rhinocerotidae > Diceros > Diceros bicornis. The sequence continues at coordinate 6,272,438 of NC_080776.1, read as the reverse complement.
AGGTACACAGGGGTGGCATCATCATGTTGCTAGCCATGAAGGTGTTCCTCCAAGAGCAGAACTAATGGAAGCATTTTATTTCAAGCCAATTAATTTTTTTTCTACTTCTGGGGAATCACGAAAACCATAGAGCAAAAATTCTCTGGCCACTTCCTGTTCTGAAGTGGTTTCACTTTTTTCTCTTCTCAAGGCAGTCACAAAAGGGAACTCTATATTCAATAAAAGGGGAGATAGAGTATGTATGCCAGAGATTGCTATGGTTCAGCATTAGTTTTTGAGACCCAACGGAACTCAAATTATGAGCAATGTAATTTGTACAGTGTCAAAGAGTTATCTTGTTGAAGGCTGTTCCAGTTACCTATGTGTACATATTAAATTATTACCAAATTTAGAGGCTTAAATAATGGCAAGTCAGCCCTGGTGGTCTAGTGGTTAAGATTTGGTGCTCTCACCACCACAGCCCAGGTTCCTTTCCCAGTCAGGGAACCACACCACCCGTCTGTCGGTTGTCATACAGTGGCTGCTGTGTGTTGCTGTGATGCTGAAAGCTATGCCACGGGGATTTCAAATACCAGCAGGGTCACCCATGGTGGACAGGTTTCAGCGGAACTTCCAGACTAGACAGAGTAGGAAGAAGGACCTGGCCACCCACTTCTGAAAAAATTGGCCATGAAAACCCTATGAATAGCAGTGGAGCATTGTCTGATACAGCTCTGGAAGGTGAGAGGATGGCGCAAAAAGACCGGGTAGGGTTCTGCTCTGCTGTCCACAGGGTCGCTAGGAGTCAGAATCCACTCGAGGGCACTAATAACAACAACATTTATTTTGCTCACAAATCTGCAATTTAAGCAGAGCTCAATGAGGATAGCTCATCTCTGCTCCACTTGACATCAGCCTGCCTGGCTCCAAGGTGGGGGATGGGTGGGTGGAATCATGTGAAGACTCATTCACTCACATAAATGCTGGTTAGCCTAGCTATTAGCTGTCAGCCTAGCTATTAGCTGTCAGCCTAGCTATTAGCTGGGACTTTTAGCCAGAACACTTACATGTGCCCTCTTCATGTGGCCCAAACTTCCTCACGACATGGTGGCTGATTCCAAAGGGACAAGTGCCCTGAGCAAGAAAGAGAGAGCCAGGCAGAAGTTAGATCTTCTTCTATGTCCTAGGCTTGGAAGTCATGCAGTGTCACATCCACCACATTCTATTGGTTGAGACTGTTACAAAAATTCACCAGGTTCAAGGGAAAGAAATGGATCCCACCTCTGAATGGAGGTATGTCCATGCAACAGTGTAAGAGCAGCATGTGAGATAAGATATATGTTGGTGCAGCAATCTATGGAAAATACAGCCACAAAAGCCTATTGTTTCTTTGCACATTTTTTAAATCAGCCCAAACAGAGCAATCCACTCTCAGGGAAGCTTGCCTTACATCCTCTGTTTCGTTGAGGATGCCCATGAGAGTATTTTATTTCCTCCCTTATGGATTCAAAGAGAAGATTAAGTCTTTTTCTCTTGCTCTAACTCAATATAAAGTATGGCCAAACTCCATATAAAGTATATGAATGACTGTAGGACATAAGCCTGGCAAAGTTATGTGTGTTATAGACAGAATATTTTTTTATGTCCATAGTCTTTAGAATAATTTTTGTGATGAACTAAGGGGGAAATATATGGATTAGATTTTAATATTTATGATTAGCTTTATAATATTGTGTAAATTATATTGCAAAACACTATTGCTGGATGCCAATGCTTTCTTGTTTGAAAATACTGGTATTAGTATTTTCCTCATACCCTTGGGATCTTACAAATATTATCAAGTTAATGAATGTAATGTATATGCAATGCTAGAAAAAATAGCTATGCTTCCAGAGGATAATCATTGTATCTTTGAATTTGTAGGTAACAAATCAGATTTGATCATAGTCAGCATTTGTCAACAATCCACAGGATGGAGATGATTTGATCAGATTCAGTGAATTGACAGTATGTTCCCAAAGAGGACCAGAGCTGTAACAATATTTCAAATCAATACTGTGTATTCTTTTGAAGACAGGATGATTATGAAGTTTTCATGTCTTTTGTAAACATTTTGCTTTGGCCCAGATTGTGCTAACTGTGCTATATCACATTCTATCAAATATTCTGAATTAAGGGGGAAAAAAAATCATAGAATGTGTTTAAAAAATCAGAGCTCTATGACTAACATAATGGCAAATACAGCTGGAGAAACTGATTGCCCCACCTTCAACTCAGAGAATATTACTTAGTGGAAGAAAAAATTTCTATCAAAGAAGGAGGGCTATTGATTCTAACATCTAATCAGAGTGTCTTAAAAAATGAAGAAAGGCAAAAACATCTTGGATTTATGGGGAAAATTCTTCATAACTGCTGACAATAGTAAAATTCTATCATATTTTTTTAAGTTGGTAATTTTGTAAAGAAAGAAAGAAAAAAACAAGAAGGAAAAATCTGTGGCATTTGTTTTAGGGAAAAAAAATGCTGAAATAGTGTTGTTTTAAAGGAGACATGCCCTGAACATTTGTTGACAAGAACCAAAGGGGTATTTTGTGGAGGTTATTTTATTTGTTTTTGTCTTTGTAGTGTCTGTACTTTCAAAAATTACCCTGGCAACTGAATTTTAAAGACTATTGCTCAAACCTGGTATATGTGAGGCAAATTATTTATGAAAGTGTTGTAAAAATAAAAAAAGACTTGAAAAAGGCCATCTTTAAAATTAGAAGCTATGAATCGGAGTGGTTGGAAATTAAAAAAAAAAATTACTTTCAGCAAAGCCAAAATTATTAGTGAGTCAAGATAATTTTCTCAAATAGGTGTCTGAATTTGTAGGAAGGAGTGAAAGAATAAATAGCTGAGGGGCCAAATTATTACAGGTTAATGCAAAATAAATAAGACACTGGAATAACTATTACCCACCCACATACTTGCAGATATTAGTAATGAGACTTCTGTCAATACATACATATAAGTCACTTTTATTCTTTTACACTTGTACTTTCTATATGCAGGAGCATGAAGGAAGAGAATCAGGGGCCACAATAAAATAATTTTAAGACTCCCTGTCTTGTTTTAAATATTATTTTAATCCTAGGTATTTTCTGTTTCCTGGGACTAAATCAGTGTTTCAGGAAATCTTTCCACCAAGACAACAGTGCTTAGGTAAACTAAGAGAACAAAATAACTCTGATGCTTGAAGAAAGGAAAAAAGAAAAATAGGGAAGAAAGAAGGATATAGGAAAATCAGCAGTGAGATGAAAGAAGACCAAAAAGACAAAAAAGAGAATGAATTAGGAGGAAAGGAAGCAAAGAAAACGGAAAAGGCAGAAGTGAAAAATGAGGATACTGTGAGCCAGGCATTGGCACGCTACAGCCCATAGACCAAATCCGGTCCATCACCTGTTTTGTTTTTGGTTGTTTGTTTATTTTTTTGGTGAGGAAGATTGTCACTGAGCTATCATCTATGCCCACCTTCCTCTATTTTGTACGTGGGATGCCGCCACAGCATGGCTTGATGAGCAGCGTGTAGGTCCACGCCTGGGCTCCAAACCCACGAACCCGGGCCGCTGAAGTGGAGTGTGCGAACTTAACCACTACACCATGAGGCCGGCCCCACCATCCCCTGCTTTTGTACAGCCCAGCTAAGAACAGTTTTTACATTTTTAAATGTTTGAAAAAAATCAAAAGAAGAACAATATTTTGTGACACATAAAAATTGTATGTCCATAGATAAAGTTTTGTTGCTTGTGTAAAAATCCGTGCCCATAAATAAAGTTTTATTGGAAGACACCTTCGTCCATTTGTTATGTGGTTGCTGTTGTGCTATAAGGACAGAGTAGAGTAGTTGGGATAGAGATTGTATGGCCCTCAAAGACTAAAATATTTATTATCTAGGGGCCGGCCTGGTGGCACAAGCAGTTAAGTGCACGCGCTCCGCTGCGGCGGCCCAGGGTTAGCCAGTTTGGATCCCGGGCGTGCACCGACGACTGCTTGGCAAGCCATGCTGTGGCGGCGTTCCATATAAAGTGGAGGAAGATGGGCACGGACGTTAGCCCAGGGCCAGTCTTCCTCAGCAAAAAAAAGAGGAGGATTGGCAGATGTTAGCACAGGGCTGGTCTTACAAAAACTATATATATATATATATATATTTATTATCTAACGCTTACAGAAAAAGTTTGCCAACCCCTGGAGTAATTGATAATATTTACTAAATACCAACTATGTGCTCAGCCCTACCCTCTATGGAGGATACAAAAGAAAAGAGAAAATAATGAAGACCTGGTTCCTATCCTTGGGAACTTATAATCTAGTTGGGGAGGGAAAAACTAATAACAGCTGTTCTTCATAGATGATTTCTAGGAACTACAAAAACGGCATTAATGTACGGCTTATTTCTTCTTGTTCTCACTGAACTCGATACTTTGTAGGCAGTCATAACATTAGAATCAGGCATTCAGAATAAATTGCATCCTTAAAACTCATATTTATATCCTTAACCTCTAGTTTAAGGTTATCATTTACATTTCCAACAAATATAAGAAATACCACTAAGGCTTGATCTTGAATGGATAACCCCTCAAAACCAATCTCTCATTGAGACAATTCCTAAAAAGAGAGGAAGGTTTTGGCGGAAGATGTATAAAAACACCTGAGGATTAAGCGTGACCCTTTACATCAGGTGGCTGACTCAAAAGCAGATGATATAGATCACCCTTGCTGGGCTAAAATAGAAATAGAATTCTCTAATGCTTTGTTTGCAATAAATTTCTCCATCACACCAAATTAAGCTTTGTCTCCTCTCCATTGCCCATGAGCACCCCTGCCTAGCTTAAAGGGATGGGAGAACAAAGGGTCCACTCACCCTGGTTGTGTGTTTTCTTCAGGAGTGGCAATTTTTCAACACTTTTCAACGCTGTGCTGTCCAATATGGCGGCGGCTAACCGTGTGTGACTATTGAGCACTTGAATGTGCTTAGTCCAAATTGAGATGTGCTGTAATTGTAAAATACACATCCCATGTCAAAGACTTACTATGAAAAATATCCAATTAATATTTTTCTAGATCTTGATTACATACTGAAATGATATTTTGGAGATATTTGGTTAAATAAAATATTTTACTTAAATTAGTTTTACCAATTTCTTTTTACTTTTTTATTATCTGCCAATCTTCCTCTTTTTTTTGCTGAGGAAGATTGGCCCTGGCCTAACATCCGTGCCCATCTTCCTCTACTTTATATGGGACGCCGGCACAGCATGGCTTGCCAAGCAGTCGTCGGTGCACGCCCGGGATCCAAACCGGGGAACCCCAGGCCGCCGCAGTGGAGCGCACACTTAACCGCTTTCGCCACCCGGCCAGCCCCTCTTTTTACTCTTTTAAGTGTGGCTACTACAACATTTAAAATGACCTACATGGTTTGCATTACGTTTCAACTGGACAGAGCTGCTTTAACATGTTGATCTAACAGTTGTTAGGTCTGTGTTGCACAAAGCAGCTGTGTGGCTCATTCCTTCACCTCCTTCGAGTCTTTGTTCAAATGTCACCTACGTGACAAGGTCAGTCAATATAAATTACAACTCCCCAAATTCCCGACCTCCTTACCCAGCTCTATTTCTTTTCCGCTAACATTTATCATGATCTGGCCCACTGTATAGCTTACTTATGTATTATATTTATTGTTTATAGTCTTTCTCCCTGCCCCCACCCTCCATAAGGCAGAACTACTGTATCTGTTTTTCCTCATTGATGCACCCTTAGCAGGTAGAACAGTGCCTGGTACCCGATAGGCAATTAAAAATTTTGCTGAATGAATGAACGGTAAATGTTAAAAGAAACATCGCAAAATATTCTGCTGAAATATCAACAGTCAGTATTTGAGGCTTGAAGTAAGGTTGTCAAAGGGTGGTGCTTTTTTTAAGCTTTCTTCCTGCAAGTCTCTCTCCAGCTCATATCCCCCCGGCCTCTGCCCCTAATAGTGACACCTACCTGTTCTATATTCTGCTTCTAGGCCAGCTGAGAGACTCAGCGTGCAGGGTACTAGATATCAGATTTTGACATTGGAAGGATGTTACTGAGCCTCCCCTGTGCAAATGAATTGCTATGTGGTATCTTAATAAAATCTTTCTGCTATGCAACTTACATGCGTGTCCTAATCTAACTGGATTAAAGTCAATATGACAAAGCGAGATTTGTTCATTAATCTCTGGGTTTGAATTGGAAAGCATTAGCAGTAGAAGCTCTTAAGAAATGGTATGTAAAAGACATCTGGGGGCTGAATTAAAGGCATCAAATACATAAGAGGCAAACCATCAGAAATTGGGCTGTAGGTATTGATACACCAAACTTTTCATATCAGAGGAATAGAAAGAAATATGGCTCTGAAAATGGTCCAAATCATCCAACAGTTCTTGACTTTATCCAAAGCACATCTAATGCCATACTCTTTTCAGATTTCGGCTTAGCTTTTGACACATTAAATCACGCCCAAGCTATATCTGAATGGAGGTCTCTCATGTCCAGAAAGAATTATTGTCTTATCTGCTTATTACTTATGTCAAAGTTGCCAATGTCTGTTCCACTTTTCTTTTTTCCATTTTACTAGGAAGAGAAATGGTCTCATGTTGGCTTAGTCCTTATGTTAAACCTACCATTCAGCTTCTTGTTGCAAATCTTACAACCAAATAGAGCTGACAGACTCCTACCAGCTGACCCAGAGTTACACTTGTTGCCTCATAATATTTCCCCAAAGGAACTTCTTGCCTTTGTGGGTGATACTGTCACCCTTAGTGAGTCATCCCTTTGTTTATGTTATATAATCTAGGGTAAGATATTTTTATCTGTAGAAGTCTTTGTTGAAAGTCAGTACTCCATAGAGTGCTACACATGATTAAGGCGTGATTACACATTTGTACCTTAGCATAGATTAGTATGTCAAATTGTTTTCCTATTTAATCGCCAATTGACATTGATGTTCTAAGAAAACGAGGCATAGGAGATGAAAATTGATGAGAAGATTAGGAGATGAGAAAGAGTGCTATGTTTAGAATATTGGAACTTAATCCAAAGTAGAGAGGATTCCTTGGAGAATGAAAATAAAAGGCTTTGGTCAGTCCTGAGGAAACTAGGGGCCAGAAGAAGGGAGAGCGATCAGGATGATCAAATGGAGACAGGAGGGAGGAAGGGGCTGTGTAGACATTGTATTTAGTTCTCCATGTCTCCTTTATTCTCTCTCACTCATCATTAAAAGTGGTCAAATATCTCTTTTTATTTAAAATTACTGCCTTACCCAAGGACCAGACAAAAAATGGAAGGTACAGTTACATTGGAAAATTTGAGGAGAGTTTAATTAATACCACTTTTAACAAAGGTGAGTGCAGCGTTTAGGAGATGCAAGAAGGCATGGTGTAGAGTACCTTGAGACGAGCTGTAGAAAGGAACTGTTACCAGCCCTAACTCTGAAAAATGCAAACGGAGGGAGAGAGGATTAGAACGCAGATAGAGGGGCTGGCCCCGTGGCTTATCGGTTAAGCGAGCTCCACTACTGGCGGCCAGGGTTCGGATCCCGGGCATGCACCGACGCACCGCTTGTCCAGCCACGCTGAGGCGGTGTCCCACATACAGCAACTAGAAGGATGTGCAACTATGGCATACAACTATCTACTGGGGCTTTGGGGAGAAAAAGGGAAAAAAAGGAGGAGGATTGGCAATCGATGTTAGCTCAAGGCTGGTCTTGCTCAGCAAAAAAGAGGACTATTGGCATGGATGTTAGCTCAGGGCTGATCTTCCTCACAAAAAAAAAAAAAAAAAAAAAGAGCTCAGATAGAAAACTGCGCGGAGAGGTTCCCTGACAGGAGTTGCGGCCCTTAGTAGAGGAACAAAGCTAATCCTCAGCGACCTGACAGACAGGAAGGTAGGGGAATCAAGACCCCAAATCTCATACTCCTCCCAGCCTTCAGCTTCCTGTTCCGGCCTTTGTTGGCCAGACCCAACCATTAACAGGAAGTCATGTTAAGAGCAAGGGAGCCTGACCTATTTTCAGCAAGACAAGAGAAAAAATCTATTTCTGCCAACTTTTTATACAATATTATATTTTTAATAAAACTCTTCTTCAATTCAAAGTGAGTTAATGCTCTCCACATTCCCTCTACCATTGGTCAAGGCTTTACACGGAGAGAGGATTTGTAGAGGTGTTAAATTCTGGGTTGAAAATAATGCATCATATTGGAGATAACAGAGCACAAATGTAAAGTGCCCTTAACTTATAACAGATTTTTATTAGTTGTTGCAACTGTATTCAATCAACTGTACCCAAGCAACTGAACTAAAGTATTCCTCAGCAAAAGCCAAAAAAATGACAGGCCCATGAAAAAATTATTTTGGAACCTAGAAACATTGGCCTTGGTATCACATTCTTAAGTTACTTGAAAATTTTGTACATAGGGACAGACATAGGACACACACACACACACACACACGCACACACACACACACACTCCTATAGCCAGCAAGCTAATTTGTACTCAGTAGCTACACAGTTCATAATTAAGTGAAAAAAAAAAAAAGGGGAAAATGCCATTGTCATACTCAGACAGATGAATAATTGGGAGACCAGCTCTGTGCCAATAACCTACAAGTGATAAAGTACTGAAATGCGATTCCAAGTAAAGTGGAAGGTAGGATGTATTTCTAGAATGGGGTTTTCTATAAGCACTAAAAAATAAAGGGATGTAACCTAGAATTTAAGGATCCTAAATATTAAAATCTGTACCTTGCATGGGAAAGAATCGCTGTTTCAGAGTTCCGAATCTGAGGTTCATGACATTTCCAATCACAATTCCAACATTTTCCGTAAAACAAATGCGTAAATTAGTTAACAGTTGCCAGGAAGTAGTGTTGTTGTTTTGGGTTTGGGGGTTTTATTTGTTTATTTTTTGGTCTTTGCCAATTTTAGCAATCCTTTTTTTCTTAACCAATGAACTTGAAATGGAAAGAACGAAGTCAAGGCAGTGATGGATGATGAGCATGGTTTTTTCAAAAAGGCTTTGCTTTCATTCCTAGAGTGAAGAAATAAAGTGACTGTACAGTGAGATGAGCCCTTCAACAGCTCACGCAAATTACTGCAACTGCTCTCTTTGAAGCTGAAGTTGAAGGCACCAGAGGCTCTGTAGCTATTATGTTTTGAGCACTGGTGTTGTAACAATCTAGTCTAGGACATAATGAGTCTCTATCTATCTCTATACTTGCCTTGGCTTAATGATAGCAAAGCAAAGATAGGAATTTTCTAATCCACTGAATAGTTATTGTTTCCCCAAAGCCAATATTCTCACTGAAGAATGACTAGATGTTAATTGAAAATAAAGAAATTCGCTTTTGAGAAATCTAATGACACAGGAATTGTAAATTCCTACTTTTTCTACCAAAGATTACCATTTATATCCAGGATAATATTCTTCCGTATGCACTGGGTGAGCATATGAGTCATTACCACTGGTGTCCATTCTGATTGGTGAGTGCTCATGATACACCAGTTATTACATATTTAGAATATTATGCCCATTTTATATCAAACAACAAAACGATATACCATCATAAATATAATCTAAATACAATGCTTATGGCTAAGTAGTATTCCATTGTGTATATATACCACATCTACTCAGCCATAAGAAACTATGAAATCCAGCCATTTGTGACAACATGGATGGACATTGAGGGTATTATGCAAAGTGAAATAAGTCAGAGGGAGAAGGTCAAATACCATATGATTTCCTTCATTAAGTAGTAGATAATAACAACAATAAACAAACACATAGAGACAGAGATTGGATTGGTGGTTACCAGAGGGGAAGGGGGGAGGGAGGTGGGCGAAAGGGACAATTCGGCACATGTGTGTGGTGATGGGTTGTAATTAGTATTTGGGTGGTGAACATGATGTCATCTATGCAGAAATAGAAGTATAATGATGTACACCTGAAATTTATACAATGTTATAAACCAATGTTACTGCAATAAACAAAAAATTTTTAAAAAAATTAAAAATAAAAAGTTCAAAAAAAATTTAAAAAAATAAATAAATACAATGCTTATCAAACGTGAGAAAGATAACTCTCTTTTCATATCTCCTCTCACTCCATATCACAGTTTATGGAAATGACCAATAATTATGATCTGTGATAACTAATTTTTTATATTATTTTTCTCTTTCAGGATCATTTTTTACATTTACACTAGATTTTATAAGTCTATTAACAATTATTTAGACACTAAATATGTTTTCTGGTCTTGATATCACCAGGAATCTTTTTAATCTTCCTCCTTTTTAAAGTTTTGTTTTATTTCTTTATGTTGATTTCTTTTTTATTTTTTTATTGAGATACAATTGACATATAACATTGTGTACGTTTGAGATATACAACTTGTTGGTTTGATACATTTATATGTTGTGAAACAATTACTACAGTAGTGTTAGCTAACACCTTTATCATGTCACATAATTATTTCTTTTTTGTGTTGGGAACAGTTAAGACTAGTCTCTTAGCAACTTTGAAGTTCATAATACACTACTCTTGGCTGTAATCACTATGTCGTGCATTAGGATTCATTTCTTGATCTAATGAAGAAATACAGGAAGGTTATCTGGGTAGTATACAGAGGAGGGATCTAGGTTTTGGGGTCCTTAAATTTATATAATTTTAGAGGTTCTATTTAAGAAAAATAATATACAATTATGATTATTCATCTTACTGTATGTAAATGATACCTTAACAAAAAATTAGGTATGAAAATAAATTTTTATTTAGGTTGAAAAATAACAAATTACAAAATCTTCAAATATGAACAAATACTACAAATATCACAAAATCTAGAAAAATAACATAATATTTGTATTAGTTAATTGCCTGGTATACTTCTATAATGCATATTTTTCAACATTTTTTATTGCATCTTCATTCGCCTCTTTATAAGACAATTTCATAATATCATTTTCTATACAGAGAAGCATAAGAAATTCCCTATAGCATAGTTGATCAAAATTTGTTTATCATTGATAGTTTCAAAAATTTAATTTCACAACTTGTTATTGGTAATGTGCCATAATTCTTTTGGATCCTTGTCATATTTGGGAAAACCACTATCTAGTTTCTTTCATATAGAGTGGAATAGGTAAAATACTCAGAGACTCACTTCAGCTGTGTACATTTCAAACTCTGCTTTTCCTCCACCACCTACTCACCTTGGAGGCTGGGGTCCCTCCCATGGAGATGTAGCCTCTGCCTCTGCATCTTGATGTCATGATCCGTTTAACTACCTGCTTAAAGAATTTCCTTTGTGTTTGAAATTCAGAAATTTTATGTTTATGATTATGTATGGAGTTTGCTAATTAATGTTCCTGGTATTTTGTTGGCCTTTTGTTACAAAGACCAAGTCTTTATTGACTCAATTCTGTTTCTATTGTCAACTTCTGAAAGTCCTCAAGCATATGCTGAGCAACTCAGATCTCTCTTCAGGTCTGTTGTCTCTTCTCTCATTGTGTTTATTTCTTCAGTCTTCTCTCAGTGCTGGGAGAATTCCTGAATTGTCTTCCAGTTTACTAATTCTTTTTTTTTCTCTTTGGTTTTTTTTTGAGGAAGATCAGCCCTGAGCTAACATCCATGCTAATCCTCCTCTTTTTGCTGAGGAAGACTGGCCCTGAGCTAACATCTATTGCCAATCCTCCTCCTTTTTTTTTATTCCCCGAAGGACCAGTAGATCATAGCTGCACATCCTTCTAGTTGCTGTATGTGGGACACGGCCTCAGCACGGCTGGACAAGCGGTGTGTCGGTGTGCGCCTGGGATCCGAACCGGGGCCGCCAGTAGCGGAGCGCGCGCACTTAACCGCTAAGCCACGGGGCCGGCCCCCGTTTACTAATTCTTATTCCCACCATTTAAATCTGCTATTCTTTGTTCCATCACCACCACATTTCACCTCGAGGAAATGTTTCCTTACCTCACACTTTGATATAAATCAAATGTCCTCACAGTTTTCAGTAATAAAATAAATTACATATTTTCTAAAGTTCTCTTTTATTTCTTGCACTGTCCATTTTTCAGAAGATTTCATCAGAGATTGTATAAATCCCTGCATAAGTCTTTCAGAGTCAGGTGAGGGTAGCAGGTAAAACTTAAATTTTTGTTGTTGTTGTTGCTTTATTTAATTGTTTTAGAAGACTAGCCTCCTGAGGGAAATAGAGAGTGTGCACCACATTTGAAAGTATCACCTGTGAGCTGAAGTCTCTTTCTTGATAATAGTGGCAGCCCCATTGCCCCATTCCCTGACCGGCAACACAATCCTTGTTAGGGGTTAGCTATGACTATGCCCTCCTCCTCCTTTGAATGTATGTGGTATAATAAAAAATAAATATTCGGTCTTTGTCTCCAGTTCCTGGCACACAGCTCCTAAAATTCTTGGAATCTCCAGTGATAAGTGTCTTTTATATGCTGATGGGATGACTGATGACTGGGAGTCCTAAATACCCTCCAGGTCACCAGAAAGACCAAGGCTTGATTAGAGGGTTGGAAATTTCAGCCCAACTCCCTGACCTCCAGGAAGGGGAGAGGGGCTGTAGGTTGAACTAAATGACTAATGGCCAATAATCTAATCCACCGTACTTCTGTAATGAAACATCTGTAAAAACCCCTAAACAAGGAAGTTCAGGGAGCTTCTGAGTTGTCGAACACATCCACACGTCAGGAGGGTGGCACACGGGAACAGAAGCTCCTGCGTTCAGGACCATTCCAGACCATGCCCTGTGTACCTCTTCATTTGGCTGTTCATTTATACCCTTTGCAATAAATGGGTAAACATCAGTTAAGTGTTTCCCCAAGTTTGTGAGCTATTCCAGCAAATTATAGAACCTGAAGGGAAGCGGTTGTGGGAACCTCCAATTTTGTAGCCAAGTCAGACAGAAGTGTAGGTAACCTGGGGACCCAGTACTTGTGACTGACACCTGAAGTGAGGGAGGTCTTGTGGGGCTGAGCCCTTATCCCTGTGGAGTCTGACGCTAACTCTGGGTAGTTAGTGTCATAATTGAATTAAATTGTAGGACACCCAGTTGGTGTCTGACAGAAGGAAAATGTAACCATGTACCATCCAGGAAAAGTCCAAGATTGGAACACAAGCCATTTCCTATTATTCTCTGTGTCACAAGAACACTCATCCCCAGGGTCTTAGCTTAAACTACACACGCATCTCTCCAAGCACATCAATGCTTACCTTTGCCTCCAACTCCTGCCCCTGCAAACTTGGAAAGGCCAATTATCTCAGTGTAATTTAGTGACATAAACAGAGTAGGAAGAAAGTTACTTGTCTAAAAGGACTAACAAACCAAACTACCATAAAGACTTAAGTCCTCAAAATGTCTAAGTGGGGTCGAGTTACTCTTTTAATTCAGGTCCAACCTGCTGTTCTATTCAATCCTTTGGTTATAGTCTACATGTTCTACTGTGTCAATGGCCAACTGCCCAAACTTTACTAGCATAACCATTTTTCAGTTGATATCTTCAGGTTTTTACAGATTATCTCCACAAATAATGACAATTTTGTCTTAAGAATGCCTTTACTGTTCCACTGTTTTATGTAATGTTGGGGGTTTGCTTAAGATAAATATTCTCTATCATGTTTAGGAAATGTCCTTCTAGTCTCAAGTTAAGAGATTAGTTTTTTTATTTGCTTTTAATGAGTTGGACATCAAGTGTCATCAAATGCATTTTCACTCTATTGATACCTCAATGTTAAATAGTTTATCTTCTTTGCTCTGCTGATCAAAAATTTTATTAACAAACTTGCTAGTATTGAAATATGTTTGCATTTTTAGAATAAACCTTACCTGGCTATGGCTTATTATTCTTTTAGCATAATACTAAAAACAAATTTCTATCGTTTTTTAAATTTTGCATTGTGTTCACAAGTGAAATGGCCCCATGGTTGATTTTTTTCAGATCTTGCTAGGCTTTGATATACGTACAAGTTGCATAAAATGAATCAGTACACTTTTTATCTATTCTTGCATTATAGAATATTTTAAATAAAATGGAAATTACCTATCTCTTTGTTGAGTGTTAAGAACTCATCCATAGGGGCCGGCCCTGTGGCGTAGCGGTTAAGTGCGTGTGCTCTGCTGTTGGTGGCCTGGGTTCGGATCCCAGGGGCCCAGCGAGGCACCGCTTGTCAGGCCATGCTGTGGCTGCGTCCCATATAAAGGGGAGGAAGATGGGCACAGATGTTAGCCCAGGGCCAGTCTTCCTCAGCAAAAAGAGGAAGGATTGGCATGGATGTTAGCTCAGGGCTGATCTTCCTCACAAAAAAAAAAAAAGAACTCATCCATAAAATTGTCTCAATCCAACACTTTTTTGGAAGTAAGCTTTCTGAGAAACAATATATACTTCTAATAATTAGACAAGAAAAGCATGCCCATCTATGTTCATATTGTCAAAAAATTTAAAAATATAGGTTGTTGAAAAGAAAATCATGAAATCCTCTCAATATCACATTCCAGAATGTGTATTAACTTTTTGCCTTTTAACTACTTGGTGTATAATTTTCTAACATTTGTCTTTTTAACATTGACAGTGCTCACTCCTGCCTCCTCATCCACACACATAAATACAATGCATCTAGTTTACCATTTTGTTACCTAGTTTGCCTCTCTTTCTCTTTTTTTAAGCTGAGCACTATATTGTGAAAAATCTTTCCATGCCAATAAAAGTTTCTAATGATAACCTTTTCGATGCCTACCAGTTTTTAATGGTAATGGGGCACTGTAATTCGTTTAATCATCTGTGGATGATGAGCTTTCAGACCTCATGATATTATCTTTTATAATTACTGTCTCAAAAGAACAAATTTTCTCAGAATGATCCCCTCCTTTTGACAGCTGAGAATCTCACCCGTCTATCCTGAGTTATCCCTGTTTACCCGTCCTTACAAAAGCAGGTGGAGGTTTATCCATCGCTGTAGGTTCAAACGCTTTTTTCAGAAATTGCAAGTTACCTGTTCAAATCGTTGATCAAAAAAACTCAGAAAATTTTACACTGCTTTCCCAGATCGGTGGCCCATCTAGCTTGTGGCCTAGGAAGGGAACTCCAAGCCAAAAGCTGTTATCCCCGAGAGCTCCCTTCAGTTTGGGAGCATTCCTTTTCTGCTTTGTTGTGCGAGCCAGCTAGCTGAAGCAGTGTTTCTCTTTTCTGACTGGCACCACTGCCCTCATTAGGAGCCAGCTAAGGGAGCCCTGGCTTTTTGCCTAGGAATGGCCATCTACATCAAGTGGGAGCTCAAATAACTTAAGAGCCATGGCAGCGGGCTGGCCTCGTGGCTTAGCGGTTAAGTGCGCGCGCTCCGCTGCTGGCGGCCCGGGTTCGGATCCCGGTAGCGCACCGACGCACCGCTTCTCTGGCCATGCTGAGGCCGCATCCCACATACAGCAACTAGAAGGATGTGCAGCTATGACATACAACTATCTACTGGGGCTTTGGGGGAAAAAATAAATAAATAAAATTAAAAAAAAATAAAAATAAAAAGAGCCATGGCAGGAATCATGCTTTGTGTGGGCTATGGCTGCTGTCACAGATATTCGTACCTCAAAGACCTCCCAAGGCCCCCCTTTCCTCCGTCTCCTCTCCCTCTGAGGTAGGAGGTCCTAGTGGCATTCTTCCACCTACTCATATGGCTGGCTTCTTTCGATGCAGTAAACCATTGGCTCTTTGGCCTGTCACTCAACCCAACCCATCTGCACAATATCTGTCATGAATTCCATTCAATATGTGCATGTGGATGGCGCCCTTTCCTGGCCTCTGCAGTGATCCACTTTCCCCTGCACTTTCATGGGAATTTGGGAAAAGAGAGGATCCAAACCTGTGCTCAAATTGCCATCTTGAAGCAGAAGCATTGTATTTTTTTTTCTATGAAGAAGGCTTCAGTAATATGTGCTTCACAAACTAAAAAGTTATTCTCTACTAAGAAGATGTTTGGTTTTCTCCTACATTTGCCTCCTTACCTGTTGGAACTCATTATAGACCAACAAGTTCTGACACTTGATTCCCTGAGAGCAGGATGGAAGATATTCACCACACTGAAAGCTCAAGGTGATCAGAGACTGTGGTCTCTGTACCTCTAGCACCTCCCGTAAAATAGTGCTTAATAAATGCTCTTAAATAAACGGAAGGAGGAGCTGTGCGGACAACAGCTTCTTTAGCACCGGGTGACATGCAGAGTCGATGCCAACTCCAAGAAAACTTGGAGCAGATTGAGCACATGCAGTGCTACTTATGTCTTTTCCAAAGGTGGGAGGAAAAGTAATATTCGTCAGTTGCATAGGTGGGAAGTGGAACATCCTAAACTCGACCTGGGACTCAGGGTCACAATGATAAAATATATCATGACAGATTTCATAAAAACCAGAACATAGCACATGTTGTCATTTTCCTCTATTTGAAACGTGTAAAAGACTATGTGGTACCAGAGAGGCAGGGAGGAAGAGAGGGAGTTATTCTAAGATGGGTTACTTCCCCTAAATCTATGAGAAACATATTTTGGAATTTTCACTAGAAGACTTGCTTGAGGTCCTTAGATTTGAAGCTATATGACTTCAGGAAATTGATATTTGGCCAGGAATTTAAAGATTGCTTTGTTTATTAGGTAAGAACATAATTTCTGCACTTACTAACGCTTTTAGAACATGCGTCTCTTTTTAAAAATCTAAAATGTAAATTTTTTTTTTCTATTTCAAAACGTTTAAAATGTGGGGGTAGACTTGGTAAATGAGACTACTAATATTCATCTAAATACTCATTTATTGGAAAAAAATCAATAATAGAGTCCTGCCAATTGTCTTGCATTTGAAAGAGCTAAAAATGTAGAAAGAAATTCTTTATTATAAGGAAGAAAATGTTATTCTTATTAAAAAGTTGCAAAAAAAAAAGCTGTTAAGAAAAAGACAACTAAGAATGATACAATGTGATAGGATTTTTAAGGACAGATAATCCTTCCATTGGCAAATTATTATTGAGGGTCTAGTATATGACAGGTACTGTTCTAGATGTTGGGGATCAATAACAAATAAAAAAATCTCCTACCCTCATGGAGTAACATTCTAGTGGGTAGAGGCAGAAAGTAAACAGAATAAACGAGTAAAACATTTAGTATGTCACATGGTGATAAGTACCATGGAGAAAACTAAACACCTGAGGGGCCTGGAGAGGACAGAGATGAGGGTTGTATTGGTTTCCTACTGTTGCTATAACAAATTACCATAAACTAAGTGGCTTAAAATAACACAAATTTATTATCCTACAATTCTGGCGGTCAGAAATCCAAAATGGGTTTCACCAGGCTAACCCCAAGGTGTTGGCAGGATTGTGTTCCTTCTGGAGGCTCTCCGGGAGAATCTGTTTCCTTGCCTGTTCCAGCAGCTGGAGGCCGCCCACATTCCTTGGCTCACAGCCTCCTTCCAGCAGTCACTTCACCCCCTCCTCTGCTTCCATCCTTTACACTCCTCTGACTCTCACCCTCCTGCCTCCTTCAGATAAGATCCTTTGTGCTTACATTGGGCCCCCCCAGACAATCCAGAATAATCTTGCCGTTGTAAGATTCTTAACAGGCCATTAGATTCCAGGTAACCAGCATTGACGGACCTGCATTTGGCGAGGCTAAAGCAAAGACTTTATCTACTCCTCCTTCTTCAGACACCTCCAAGTCTCCATGATGCTTTTTGGAAACACTAAATACTCAGTTCTGGGGACATAATTTTGCTGGAGATGACTGCTTTAGGGGTATGGTGAGTATCTTGTTATCTAAAAATGATGGATGCAAGGCCAGTGGAAATCTTGTGTGTCCTATTACTCTGTGGGTTCCTTACAAAGTATGAGATTTGACCTTAAACTAATACAACCTCTGAGGTCCTGAAAGAACCACACTCTTTCCTGAAAAAACAGCCCAGGCTGCATATGCACAAAGAACCTCAGCTCTCCCAAGGTGTCCAGAGACCCACACACCAGGACTAATAAGCTGAATAGTAAATTGGGGAGGATAGCATTTGGGCTTTAATTGTAACATAAGAATTTTGAACTTTGGCCTTTTAGCTCATAAGGATAATAATATTTATTTATAGAATTTAATTTCTCTAGTCTTTATTATCTATGGATTTTCATTTAAGAGGAGGCTTTGTTTATGGACTGGATAATTTCTCCCTAAGACTGTGATCATTGAAAGAATGTTATATTTACATTTGGGAAATCTCTAAATAGTTGGAATTGTACTAGTGGAATTTCTATGCATTTCATTATTGGAGTGTCTTTATGATATCATTTGATCTCTGAAAGAGTATATTGGATGACCTTGGACATCAGGTGGGTTGGGAAATAAAATAGGAAGTGAAAATTCAGCCTTGAATACAAACTGGCTTTAGAGTTAGATGAATTAATGTATTGACCCACTTCCTAGCTTTCTGGGTACCAAATCTACATCGCCCACTGGAGGTCCCAGAGTGATCCTCAATGGAGCAGTGGTTGGTATTGGGGGTGAGCCCGTAAAGAAGGGAGCAGGACTGTCCTCAAAGGGAGGCAGCCACACTCCTGGTTGCCCAGGGGTTCAACGGTTAATTCAGTGGGTTGAAAGAACTAAGAGCCAGGAAACACTAGATAAGAACTTGCTCCACATCCATGACGTTTCCTTCTATATGGAAGTTGTTCCACTAGCTGTAACAAGAGTCCTAGACGCTTTTTCCTCTCCTCCCAGTCCTCAGGGAGGAGTAACTTACCTAACTGGTAAATTTAAGAAGAATAAATTAGGTACATTCATGGGGTCAGCCTGCTCAGAGGCCCCTTTGGGAGGTCCAGCCCAGTGGAGCACTGCCAGGACCCAGGACTGGGTAGAAAAGTCTGCCCAATTCTGTGGTTCATATAGGAAATCCATCTGGCTCTAATGCCAGCTGACATCTAATGCCAGCTATCAGCCTTTATCAGTAATAAAGGTAGTATTT
This sequence comes from Diceros bicornis minor, assembly GCF_020826845.1. Taxonomy (NCBI): domain Eukaryota; kingdom Metazoa; phylum Chordata; class Mammalia; order Perissodactyla; family Rhinocerotidae; genus Diceros; species Diceros bicornis. Next base: position 6,253,406 of record NC_080776.1, on the reverse strand, counting down.
GGGCCTCTTATTATTTGTCTTATTTCTCCATTGGTTCAGAAACTAGACATGAAAGAATGATGTTATTTACTGAGCTCCTGAAAGATCCTATCAATGGGGAAAGAGGCATTCTGTCTGCTGGAGTTACTAAATTAGTATTCTACTAAATTAGTAGAATAGAAGCCTAGAGCTGCTGGTAGACATTTTAGCATCGTATTTGGGGGGTGGGGGAAGTCCTTCCTGAAAACAAGCCAACGTGAAGAAGACAGAGCCAGGAGTATTGGAAAGAGACAACGTCCTGATGACACATATTAAGCATCTGTATCCAGCTGCGTTTGATGCCTGTGAACTTTTCAGTTATAGAAGCCAACACATCCCCTCTTTTGCTCAGGCCAGTGAGAGTTAGGTTTTGGAAGCTTGCATTGAAAGAGACCTGACTAATATTGTTTAGGGATGGGCTGTTTTTCTTGAATCTCAGTCAGGAAAGCATCTGCTTTTTAATTTGTTTCTGAATTGGATAAAATGTAAATTAAAAAGTTGCAAACCATTGAAATGAACTTAAGACCCTGGCCTGGTGGACAAATTTGGTAGCTTCTCCCAGCCCTATTCCCTTCAGAGATGTTCTTTTCAGACACCTGGAGGGGGCAGGTGGACAGGTGTGGCTGAGGAATGGAATGTTACTTTCCCAAATAACAAAAGGACTGCTTGCTGGGTAACTGCATTATGTTGTACTTTAGGGTTTTTATTTATTTTTTTTTTTTTGAGCTTTTGTAGCAAGTTAATTTTCTTGGCACTTGAATATGTATTTGGTTTAAAAATGTCTCATGACAATAACTTTAGTAGCTCATATTTGAAATTTTAGAAAGAGTGGCCCTTCTTATTCAAGGGATGTTAATGGGGACTGAAAGAAATGCAACAGAAAAATTAAATATGCTTCCTTCAAGTAGATACCAGAAGAAAAGTCACATTAATTAGAAATTAACAACATTAAGAATTTAAAACTGATTTTATGTTTGTCTCATTAACATTTTAAGAGTACAAATCTGCCTGTCATCATAGAAGAATTTCCTAAAGACTTCCTTATGAAGACTCAATTGTAAAACTGAGACAATTGCTCTAGGGCAAAAGAAAAATCATGTGGAACAGCAGAGGGTGGGAATTCTACTAGAAATGTTCTCCTCTAGGATCAGAGCCACTGGATCATATCTCTGAAATGGGATACCCACTGTAGTATATAATTTGGTGATCACAAGGGAAGAAGACAATAGGGTTTAAGAGACCAACAGGAAATCAAAACACAGAGAACCCACTTAACTGTGAAATTGGTTGCTTAATGGTTGGTATGTCTAGACTGCATCCACATATAATCACACATAGGAATAGGAATAATTTACCAAAAAAAAAAAAAATGGGGGTGAAAAATAGGTTACACTTATGCCTGAGTTTATGAAAAGAAACCATGTGTAAATTAGATAACTCCTCAAGTTCATAATTTTTTATGCACTTTCGTAGGTTTTCTTTCTTTCTTTTAAGTCCAAAGGATTCTTTAGGCTATTTACACATTGTTGGGACTACCTCTGAATGTCACTGGCAAAATTGAATGGCTTCACTTCATTAATTTTAGCAAAACCTTTTCATGAATATGTATAGTAAGAGATTTTTCATAGGGATGCTATCATCCCAATCTTGAAGTGAGCAAAGTAGAAAATTAATCTGCTGAAGTAACACAAGTTGAGAAGAAATTCATCTTTTATTCCTTATCAAAGAAACTGGTAAAACAGAAAAGAAGCCAAAGAAAATGACATCATTTACCCTTGGAGAAAGTATAACTAATTTGTGTTCCATCCACACCTATCAAATAAATGTTGACTCATGTAAAACTTTAAATATTAACTTTAAAAATTAGTTTTCCAGCACACTCAGAAAAAAACTTTTTAATGACTGTAAAAATGAGACAAAAAATTTGATAGCTTTTTAGCTTTTTAACTCTATGTCTAATATAAGGGTCTTGACGTGTCATAATAGATGTTTCTTTAATAAAGTTCATGCATAGTGTTAACACCGGAAGCTTTTTTTACACAATCTGTAATTTTTACAACTTTTATTCTTAATTACAATGAATATGATCCATTTTAAAGATACTGTTTTACATTTCTTTTCCCCCTGAAGAAAATGTATGTATAATCTTTCAACTGATCACAAAGGCCTTGCAGGCAGGGCGGCTCAACACACTCCCAGCAGGGATGCAGTAGTGCTAAACTCTGACCATTTTGTTCTGTTTCTTTATTCAGTAAATTAAACTGAATGTCTATTTTGGGTGAATCAGTGCCGTCTTCACTGTTACTTCTGCACTATCACATTAGTTAGAGTTCTTTCATTGCAAGCAACAGAAATCAACTCAGGCTATTGCAAACAAAAAAGAATGTCCTGGAAGAATATCAGGGTTTCCTAGAAGCAGCATGAAACTGGGGGACCAGGTTTGGGGTCAGACTCTTCTCTGAGCTTCAGACCTACAACCTACACGCGGATTTCTTAAAGGCATCTCAGGATCACCTCTTCCCCTTTCCAGACAAACTTCTCTTCTGCTTAAAATCCTTCCATGGCTCTCCACTGTCCTTAGCATAGTCAAGTATCCTCAACAAGACCTCTGTGACCTTAGATAATCTTGAATGTGTTGCCAGTACTAACTCCCCCTTCTCATCTCCCACTCACCACCAACGCTCTCCAGGCTGGGCCCTGTCTACTTTGTCAGCATCCTTTCATGCCAAGTCCTCTCTTGAATGACAAGCTAGAGCTTCTCAACTGATCTGCCAAAGCTCAAAGCACTTCTGCAAACTGATTGCAGATATGCCAAGATATTGAGCCCTTTGGGACTGCCAGAGGCATAGGCTGGTCCACTGAGTCTTGTGAGCAACGGTGTGGAAGACATCAGGAAGCCCTGCTCCACTCCAGTTATGCTGATCTCCTTTCTGTTCCGCAAATGCATCAGCCTCTCCTCTACTTCAGGGCTTTTATCCACAACATTCTCACTGCCTGGAATACTATTCCCCAACCCTTCACTCAGCTCATCTTTTGAGACTCAACTTTGCATCACTTCTTCTAGGAGGCCTTCCCTGACTGCCCACACTTGGTTAGCAAACCCTATCATTCAGTCCCGCAGAGCCCTCGACCCCGCCTCTTGAAATATTTGTGGCACTTAAAATTACTTTCATCAATGTCTGGCTCTCCCAGTCTATACCCAGTGGAGCAGGGACTCAGTCTGGTTCACTGCTAAATCCCCAGCAGCAAGAACAACTTATTGAATGGACATTCAATGCATTTTTGTGGCTGAATAATTGTTAGCAATCTTGATTTCCCAGATTTAAGAAAATGAAAATAATAGCAATTACTATCTTACATGTGTGTGCTCTTTTAAAATTGTTTTACAATTAAAATCCTTTCTTATTTGGAAATAAAGAAAGTGAAACACTGAAAATAAAAAAATCAATACCATGCCTAAGGCAGCACAGCCCACCAGTGGGAGGTCAGTAGCGAGAACTGATTTCCTGCCTTTCCTCTGTGTTAATTAGAAGTTTGGGAAAGCTTTGGGCACATTTCTGACTTTTAAGGCTGAAATCCTGTAGGGCCACTGGAATTCTTTTTTCAGAAAATATGCATGACTGCTACAGTCAAAGACAGGCTTTTTGGTGGCATGATGTACTGGCCTGACCCGTGACAGCAATCACCACATGCCCATAACACTTCTTGCTGGTCTGCTGGAAATTTCAAGTATTAGGAAAGATTTGGTTATGACAATTCTTGATGATCTGTCATCTGTCTACTTTGTGTTTTGATTTGAAAATATATCCAAAAATGTGTTAATTAACTAGATGGGAGAATCCTTTTATGATGTATACATATATCAAATCACCATGATGTACACTTTAAATATCTTACATTATTGTCAGTTACACCTCAGTAAAACTGAAATTTAAAAATAAAGAAATAAATGTGATGGGCAAAATTCCCCTGAAGAAAGAAAAGAAAAGAAGGAAGGAAAGGAAGGAAAGAAGGAAGGAAGGAAGGAAGGAAGGAAGGAAGGAAGGAAGGAAGGAAGGAAGGAAGGAAGGAAGGGAGGAAGGAGGGAGGGAAGGAAGGAAGGAAGGAAGGAAGAAAAGGAAGGAAGGAAAGAAGGAAGGAAGGAAGGAAAGAAAGAGAAAGAAAAATACATCCAAAAAGATAAACAAGAGTTTAAAAAATACACTATTGTGATGGTTAGACAAAGAATTTTTTTTTTAATTTTGTGAAATTGTTGGCTCTCCAGGTTGGTTTTTCTGTTACAATTCCTCACAATTTACAGAGGTGACTAGCAGAAGGGAAAAGCTTCTAGGAAGTAATGTAAGGAGGCGTATATAGCAGCCATGTGTAATTCTGATTTCTTTTCAATACATCACGTGACATTTCTGATTATAAATTGATGGCAGATGAGCATTGGTATGAAAAATTTACTATTATGTAATGCATACGTGTTATTCATAACAACATACCAGATGGAAAATGTGAGTACTTTAACTGAAAAGTGAGTTATTTGGTCTTTCCATCTTGTGTAAATCTGCAAAGCATAAATTAAAAGCAGAAGATGTATCATGTGGATTCAGGATCTAAAACCTCTACCATACTCTATAAATTTTTCAACAGCGTGAAGGACAGCATATTCAACTGGCCAGACAGACACTCTTATCTCTTCCCTAGTGTTGTTGTTCTACTTTGGGATGACGAGGTTAAAGAAAAATGTACCCTTAAATGAGTATTTCCCACTCTAAGTATTCAACATGAACCCTAAGGCCAGACAGAGTTTATTTTAGTTTCTGTTCATAATGCCCTGTGTGGTGCATCATATTGAAAGTTTTTTCATTCAGAAAATATTTCAACCCTTCATGGTTTCGCAGTGTCTACGTGGAAAGGACTCAGTACACAGAGAAATAATCTCTTAGATGGCCTCTTGAAATGTATTTATTTTATTTTCATATAGCCTGAATAATTTATGTCATATCTTTTCATATTTAGAGAGGAGAAGAACTCAAAAGGTGATTTTTTTAGAGCTAGGAAAGCTGTTTTTCCCCATAAACATAAAGCTAGGACTCAGAATGTCCTATGAGAAATATAATAAAATAAAAGATGAAAGTTTAATATCTAAGTAGAAATAGAAAAATTCGCACTGACATTATCGCCATACACCTTAATGAATAAGAGTGTGAAGCTGAAAACTCAACATGACAAAAACCCAAAAGGGAAAGGGCTCCCTTGGCCAAGTAGGCATAAATTATTTCCACCCTAAATACCACCATAGGAAACCATACAGCATATTTCAAATCTGCAAAACAAGAAATAATTTTAATGTAGCATTTGTGACAGTGACAATGGGGAATTTTAGGTGCTTACGCTGCTCTATTCCTTCCTAGTCCATCCCACAGGTAACTGCCAGAATAGCCTCCCTAAAAAGCACAGCTCTGAACACATTGCTCCCCAGGTTAAAAATATTCAAGGGCTTCCTTTTATCTATAGAATAGTTTAACTCTCTCTCTCTTTTTTTTTTTTTTTTGGAGATACACACTGAAATATTATAGATAAATTGATATTATGACTGAGATTTGCTTTAAAATAATCTGGGGGCATGGCAGGGGGAGAGACTAGACGTAGATGGAAGAAGGCTGGCCACGAGTTGATCGTTGTGGAAGCTGGGTGATAACCACGTGGGGTTTGTTTTCAGATTTTCTCTACTATTGTATGTTTTATAAAGTTTAAAAAAAAAAAAAAACTCTTTACATTGACATTCAAAACCTCCTTTAATTTGGACCTAATAACTTTTCTTTCAAGTTTACTGTCGGTTTCTCAAGCATTCAAAGCCACATCCAAATCATTGTCAAAATGTTGTCCCTGTGTATATCTTTTCTCAAATCAATGCCTTTGTTCAAGCTGTTTTTCCTTCCTGGAATGTTCTTCCCTCTTTGTTTCACTTGTTGGACCTCGCTTTCCGAGCCTGAGTTCCCTCTTCTGTCAAATGATGAGGCTGGACTAGGTAATTTCCAAGGTCTCTTCCACCCTATAATTATCAAGCTAGGTTGACCGCTCACTTCTAAAGAAAAAGACCTACTTAGGACTAAAGTCTATACGCAAAGGATTCAACTAGCCGCAGTTCAAGCTAGAACTGAGAAGTACCTGCAATATCAAATTGTTTGGGAAATTTTGATAAAATTAGGTTTCCCATTTTTTATATTTCACAATTATTGCCTTTTTGGAAATGTATCATCCCAAAGGAAAGCTGTCCTGAGTAATCTCTAAGGTCTACTTAGCAATACATTAGGTGATTTCATGGAGCGAGTGTGCCTTGGGGAGAGAGGTGGTTAGAGACTGAGACTGGATGAAAGGGACTGGTTGTAGGAATTCGGCTAAAGAGTGTGCGACTGTGAAGCATGGAAAGGAGCAATGACTAAATGGGTTTTGGCTCTCCACGTCCCATCTGAGCACTATTGCCTTATTTCAAACGACTTAGAGGAAATATTTTTGCTGTGTGATTTCCATTATTAAATGTTATCTAAAATTATTTGAGGAATAAAAAGTCCTAGCAGCCACTGAATTTAATAAAAGAGCAAAAATTTATCTTTTTTTCGTAAAGGTTCTTATTCTCTGATTATAAAAGTCACACACATTTTAATTGTTGTAGTTTCGTAATAATTAGAACAAATTAGAACAAATATAATTACTCTTTACCAAAATGTTCCTAGATGTTGAACCAAATGATTTTTGGCAGGTATCTCTGTCCCTCTTTGATGAGAACTCCCTCTCCTTACCTGCCCACCAGGATAAGCCCCAACAACAGGCCCGTTTGTGCTCTGTGAGCCTGTCTCATGCTAAACACAGTTGATCAGACCAGGAGGCAGAGATTCTCTCTACCAGGACTCTATAACTGGGACTAAAATTAATTAATCAATCTGAATGTTTAACGTGGCGATATTAAACCTGTAATAGAACTCTTTCAATTGATAGTGACAGAAATGAAAATTCAAATGTGCTTAAACAAAATATAAATAATTTATTGTCTCATTAACTTAGAAGTTCAGAAGGATGTTGTTTATTGCATAGCTGGATATAGGTGCTCAAATGACATCTTCAGAATTGAGTCTATCCATTTCTGAGTTCATTTTCCTTGGGTTGTCTTCATTCCCAGGCATCTTCTTCCCCTATAGAGGAAGTTACCCACCAGTAGCTTCACACCTATATTCTACCATTTTAGCCACCCCAAAAGGAAGCACAATTATTAATTAGTTCTATAAAAATTCTTAGGAGTAATTTCCATTGGCCTAATTTGGATTGTGAGTCCATGAACCAATAGCAAAAGCTAGGGCATTTTGATGCTCTGATTACCCAGACCCAAGTCAAAATCCCACCCATGAGGTCAGCCATGCCTGAAAATCATGGTCTAAGAGTGGAGAAAAAAATGGTTCTTTAGAGGAAAATCAAGGTGCTTTATCTCATCACAGGGTCATATGTTAGAAAAAGAGGTGATTATTAATTGGTTAATTGGCTATTGGTTAATTGATGTGTGGATCAGCCATCTAGGGCCAGTCTTGGATTAGTCAGTTCTTGGATAGGAAATATATAAACGGAAAGTTGTTAGCAGAATGGACTGACTGGGTAGCTATAAACCCAGACTTTTTGTGATCTAAATGGCTCTGATGCTTTCCCAGCCTTCCAACTGAAGGTTGAGCCTGAATCATTGGTCCTTGTTCATTTTACCTTGCATTCTGTTGGAAGGGAATGACTAAGGCATTTGGACCAATCAAATGATGATGAAAAAGCATACACAGAGTTCCTCCCTAGTCTAGCTGAGTATTCAAACTCAGTTTACCAAGTTTCTGGGTAAGGCTCATGTATCAAGAGCAAGCCTGCTTATACAACACAGCATGGTAGCCTATTGATCCAGTGTGCTTTGTTGGTTTGCTTGCTTGTTGCTATGGTCTGAATGTTTGCGTTCCCTCAAAATTCATATGTTGAAATCCTAATGCCCAATGTGATGGTATTAGGAGGTGGGGCCTTTGGGAGGTGATTAAGTCATGAGGATGGAGGCCTGGTGAACGAGATTAATGCCCTGTAAAAGAGACTCAAGAGAGCTCCCTAGCTCCTTCCACCACGTGAGGACACAATAAGAAGTTGGCAGTCTGAAATCCAGAAGAGAGCCTTCACCAGAATCTAACCATGCTGGCACCCTGATCTTAGACTTCCAGCCTCCAGAACTGTGAGAAATAAATTCTTTTGTTTATAAGCCATCCAGTCTGTGGCATTTTGATTTTTTAATTTTTATTTATTTATTTATTTTTCCCCCAAAGCCCCGGTAGATAGTTGTATGTCATAGCTGCACATCCTTCTAGTTGCTGTATGTGGGACACGGCCTCAGCATGGCCAGAGAAGCGGTGCGTCGGTGTGCACCCGGGATCCGAACCGGGGCTGCCAGCAGCGGAGCAAGCGCACTTAACCCCTAAGCGACGGGGCCGGCCCTGTGGCATTTTGTTATAGCAGCCTGAATGGACTAGACATCGGTTTATTTATCTTTGAAAAAGATGAAATTATACGGATCTGGTATTTGCCAACAGGCAGAATGTGTGGATTGCCTCTAGTCCCAGTCACTGTTCCAAGAAGCAGATATAATCAGTTTCTCATTTCTACAAAATAAAAACATTTTATTGGTAAATTTGAAATAATTTGGAATAAATACATTTCCCCTCTTCACCAGTTATAAAAATTCAATTTAATTCAATCCAAGTCAAGCCTCATCTCCTTAATAAATCCTTTCTTGATCACTCTGTCTATATCAATTTCCTTCTACTTCCTTTTTCTTCCATCTTCTTTTCATCCAATAGTAATAATAATAATAAGTGTTACTCATTAAGCAATTACTATGTGCCAGGCACTGTGCTAAATGTTTTCATAGATTATCTCATTTAATCCACCCAACAAGGTAGATGATTGAAGAGATACTTGTTTTGCAGAAGCACAGAGAGGCTAAGAAACTTTGTCCAATGTCATATAATTAGTGATCAAACATGTTCCACTAGTCTGTACCACTTATCTATAGCACAGTGCTTGGCACATAGTAAGCACTCAATAAATGGTTGTCACTGTTATTATTATTAAATTGCAATATTAGGGTCTCGTAAAAATGTCCTACGTTTTCTTCTCCCCACTGCACAGCCCTCACAACTTGTGAGGCATGCATAACACTTACTGTGTTATTGAATTTAATCTATCAATTAGACCAGAAGTAGACACATGCTGAATATCACTTTCTCTATTAGCAGGAGTAATAAACACTTTTTTCAAATTGGAGAAGCAGAGGTCTTTTGTAATTTCTTCAGTTTCATAAACGTACCAATGATTTTAACTCTTGGTTATTTTTTTAAAATTGTGCCAGGTAAAAAACATAGGATGGATTTACTGGAGTGAATTCTCAGATTCTCACCAGATTTATTTTATTTCTAACTTTACTGAGCTATAGTTGACATATGACGTTGTGTAAGTTTAAGGTGTACAATGTAATTATTTGATACATGTATATATTGCAAAATGAGATTAATTTTATTTTTATCATAACATGTTCCAGCTATTTTTAGTACTAACTCATAAAATGAGTGTTATTTCATCATTTAGAATGGAGCTAAAATTAAAAATTGAAGTGTATTAGCAGAACACTGACTACATTTAATGCATTAGAAAAATCCTTCAAGGTTTGTCAGTTTTGAAAACACATTCGATTCTCTTGTGGACATCTGGTACCTGGAGAAAGGTCCCAGGTCACAGATTATGCAATTATGGCAATTGAGAATTTTACAACCAAGACATTTGGGGTCATGTTTAATATATATGGTAGATAAATTTCTAAAACGGCCTGCTAAGATGTCCCACTCTAATATGATGAGCTCTCAAGCCATGATTAGATACGTTGTATGGCAGAAGGGATTTTGCAGGTGTAATTAAGTTACTAATCAATTGACTTTGAGTTAATCAAAAAGAACATCATCTGGCAGGGCCTAATCAATTACATGAGTCCTTCAAAAGAGAGAGCTTTATCAGGTTGGTGGCAGAAGAAGTCAGAGAGACTTGAAGCACAAGTCAACACATCATTGCTGGCTTGAAGTCTTGAATTCTGAGAACAATCCTTGGCAACAACCACAAGGAACTGAATTCTGCCAACAATCTGACTGAGATTCAAGCAGATTCTTCTCTGGAGCCTCCAGAAAAGATCTCCACCCTGCCTTGATCTCGGACTTGTGAGACCCTACTCAGAGAATCCAGTTGAGCCCACTCAAACTTCTGATCTACTGAACTGTGAGATAATAAATGTTATTCTAAGCTGCTAAGTTTGTGGCAATTTGTTGCACAGCAATAGAAAACTAACGGAGATTTTTTTATTGGTTGATCCATAAGAAATTGCCAATATTCACTGTCTTTGACCTATAAAAATAATGATTTTATTTGGTTCAATCTAATATTATTTGGTTGATGGTTTCTTATAGCCTTGACATCTTAGGAACACAGCAAAAAGAAACGTTCACAGACTTTACTTCCCCCATGTCCTTTATTCCCCAAAACGCACGCACCAAAAAAGTGTATATGTTAATCATTTCATTAGTCCTACAGCAAAGAAAATGTCTCCTATCCCTAATCATGTTGTTTCTAACTGCTGCTGTTACAGTTATGAGCCATATCATAGCCTCTGTCTGTTCTCAAATGTGATCTTAAAGTGTTTGACGTCAAAAACCATATCTTTATTTCCGGTACATTTTCTTTTTTTACATAATATTCTCAATAAATGAACATTGCAATGTTCAGGTTTACAATGATGGCCCTTTGAAATGCAAAGAGTATATGATTCAGTTATGTCAGGTGATATGGGGATTTTGTTTTGGCATGACCACTGGAGAGAAAAGATGTTTTACATCTTTTTTTCTTCAAAGTAAAAGAACAGTTGAGGAATGTAGTATGTTCCCATGCACAGAAACAGGACTCCAAGATTTGATGACTGAGCTGAGAATTCAACAAGCCATCCTTTCAAAACAGCTCATGAAAGCACCTGAGAACAAAAAAAAGGGCAGAGGAATCTTCATTGGCATAAAGAATCCAGCAATCATATTTTCTTTATAAAACATACATTTTTCTTTACTCTTTACATATGTGGACCAAAAAACACAAAAGGTGAACTCGGTGCAAGAAGGTGCAATGTTTTGATTCCATGGAGAGAGTTTTGAGACAGAGTAAAGACCAAACAGCTCCTCCTAGTTGTCATTGAGGGTGTGGCATTTATTATCAAATCAGAAAATGCATTTCTGGTGATGCCTAACTCTAAGACGGAATCAAGAAATTAGTCATTTGTTCATGACCACTGTTGCCTCAAGGACTGTAAGTCAATGTTCTCCATCCATCCAGACAAAAAGAAACTGTGGTTCATGTAAAAATTATAGTCAATGGGCCGGCCCCGTGGCTTAGCGGTTAAGTGCGCGCGCTCCGCAGCTGGCGGCCCGGGTTCGGATCCCGGGCGCGCACTGACGCGCCGCTTCTCCGGTCGTGTTGAGGCCGCGTCCCACATATAGCAACTAGAAGGATGTGCAGCTATGACATACAACTATCTACTGGGGCTTTGGGGGGAAAATAAATAAATAAATAAAAATCTTTAAAAAAAAAAAAATTATAGTCAACTCACTAGAATCCATCTACTTAGCAAATTCTCAGGACCATGCTTCCAAATTAATACTATCCGTTCTTTGGACAGCTTTCGTTCATGAATTTCCTTTTATAAATTTTACAATCAGCCAAGTAATTTTACCAAGATCATTTACAGTATTGTTTAAGAAGTAATACAGAAACTATTTTCAGAGCTAGCAAAGGAATATTAATAGAATAAGACACTTCATACACGCAAGAATCTTTTTTAAATCTCTTTAGAAAATAGCTATGGTTCTCAACACTTTAATTTGTAAAAATTAATTTTAAATGGTCTATTTCTTCCCTAACCCATTTTAAATGATCTTCATTCTTGTCTATTATGATAAGCAGAGGCATGTTGGGTAGTCTTGGTATATTCTATTAACTAATATAACAGAAAAAAAAGCATCATTACGTGTTCAGTAGCTCTTATAGAATATTAGAATTGAAAGAGAGCTTGGAAGTCACCCAACACAATACAAGCATGAATGAATCTCCTTCAAGTACCATCACCAGCTTGATTGTACAGCTTTTGTTTGACTACGGCAGCCCATTTCAGTCTTGGAAAGTTCTTCCCATTAGGAAGTTCATCTTTATGTTGAAATAAAATCTACCTCCCTATCATTGCTATCTATTGTCATGAAAGTCAAACTGTGCTTAAGATTGTAGCTATTTTGTTCTTATCTTGCTAGTTATTATTCAATTATAGGTCTTTAACTAGTCACTGTGAAAATTCTGCTAACATACTCATTCTATCAAACTACATTCTACATTGTACATTGATATATATTTCCATAGAAGCGATTTCCACAAGTAGGATTTTAATTTCCAAATGGCGCAGTCTTAAATATTGTCTCAGAAGCCATTTCATTCTTCAAATCCGTTCAAAGCCACTTCTGAAGTTTCTTCTAAAACCCTCACATGAACTCAGATTGTGAAAATGAGTTATCACTCCTTTGAAATTAAATGCTTTTTTAATTCCTCCAAATGGAAATGTTCAGACTAAAATGTCAAAGTAAGCAATAGTAATACTAACACAGTTAATATTAAAGATAAATGTTAAACACACGCATACATTTCTTTGCAAAGGGCACCTGCAAATGAAGAATCAAGAATGGTTTCATTATAGACCAATCTACTTGAAAAGTTAAATTGTTTCACAAGCCATATCTTAGCATTTTCTAAGACTGAAAAAAATTCACAAAAGTTTATTTTTAGGGAACATAGCTAGTAATGATTATGATTGTAGATTTGGAAAGGGAACATCTTTACCCTGATCCTGAGGATTTTCCACAAGCACAGTCCTGGTAACTGTCTTTGACCTTTTTCTCATTCTGTCTTTCCTCTGGAGAAGTGAAGTGACTTACTGAATTTATAAATTTGGAAAGAATAACCAGACAAGCCTGCTCAACTCTGTGCTTCTTCTTCTCCCATAGGTATGGAGCCTGTTCATTGAGATCCTTGTTGCTTCTCTGCTCCTCTGTGCCATTGCCTTGCTGTAGCAGGCACACGCCCTGTGTGGGTCCCTCGAGTCCAGTGTGCAGGCCTACCTTACTCCTTCATCTTAGCCCCCACCAGTCATCTGTTTAGAACTCAGGTAGGGAAGAGATGGCCATTTTATGAGCTGGACTTCCCACCTCTAGGGACCCCAAAAGCAGGAAATCACGAAGTACAGTAACAAAGATCTTTTGATTACTTAAACAGAGGGGAGAAACAAAATTTTATTCTGCTGGAGGTAAAGCTTTAACTCTTTACCTTTTCTCTTACTTAGACACAAAAGTAAATTTAGCATACAAACCCATATTCCTTTCAAAGATGTATATTCCAATATTCCAGATATATGCAAAATAGGCACGCGAATTCCTAGCAAGCGGAGATGTGCCATTATTTTATATTCAGGCATTTTTGAGAGTGAAGTTAAAAAATTGTAATTTACAAAGCTGTTTTATAACCGTGTAATTTTTTAGCCCAAGGAATAAGAAATAATCTAATACAACACAATCATTTTATAAACAAGGAAACTGAGGCACAAAGAGATCTAAGCATAACCAAGGTCACATAGGTATGTATTGGCAAAACAGGGACCAGAGTGCCAACTATATAAAAATGCTAGTTGATAAATATCGCGAAACCAAAAGCAATAAATGCTACTCTGTAGACCACCCTTATGCATCTTTGCAATATACTAATGATGTAGGCAGATATAATTTTATCCAGTTTTTACAAAAAACGGGTGATTAAGTTATAAAAATAAGTACTTTTTCTGCAATCGTAAGGCATTTATTCTTTTATTAAGCATAAAATTAATAAATAACCTAATTTATATCAATGCTTCCTATACCAGATAACATATATTTAGCATTCGACAGTAATGACACACTGAGATGTTACAAAATGTTGAGTTAATTTTCAACACAAAAGCATTTTTCCCTTAGAATAACAAGAAACCTTAGACGAGTCTGCACTACTAGAGATTCTTAATCATATCCCTGGGTAGCTAAAACTGAAAAACAATTAAAGCAAGAATTATATAAATTATATACAATTGACCTAAGATAGTTCTTTTTTGTTGTCAATATAAATGACATCTTAACACTCGAATTTTGGACAGTGTGCAGCAAGCTCTCCCATCTCACCAAAACTGAGCAAGCTTTCCACAGCATCCTCATTTTTATCACGAACAATAAATTGTGTCCCCATTGTCACTCACATTGTTTTATGCACTACGAGCTCATTTGAACCTTAGGGTTTTCTTTCACATCAGCAATTCTGACAGGAGAGCTTTCTTTGAATTTTGCTGCTTAAGCAAAAGTCCAGTATTGAAGCAATAGACGAGAAAGCATAAAAATGAATCATGAAAGCTGACATGTCATTTAGGAAAATGGCCAAAAAAGAATACAGCACAAACCAAAACAGATTGAGAGTCTAAAATCCGTGGTTGAGCAAACCCTTCCATGTGGCTATGAGAACTGACTTACCCCAGGAATTATCGCCTCTGGCTTGTAGAAGCTTCATCATCTAACCTCCCAACAAGTCCTGTTTGAACTTGCTTCATTGTGTTCAACTCAGTGTTCTATGCTTGGAAGAAGAATACAAAAGAAATGTAAGGATGCCTTTACGGGGTTTATACTTCAGTTAAGGAGAGAAAACCAAACAGCTGAAACAACCAGACTACAGTTTCAATGTAAAATCTCTTAAACAACTTCCATTCAGTCCACTCACCACATTAAACTGTGCTCTGCTTTCCCTCCATAGAACATACTAGTGATGCCCACGGCATGCTCAAAGCCCACGTTACACCCAAGATGCCAATCCTCTTCTGCTCCTCTTAGTCGAGTTTTATGTTTACCAGAGGTCAGTTGTTGGTTATCAAACTGCTTATTCCATTTGTACTTGTTTTTATAATCACGTAATTTAGTTAGTCTTCGAAACTTTGAAATAGGAGTGTGAAAGGAGAGCATTTTCTATGAAAACTAATTGGAATTACTTTGGAAAGACATGATAAAGTTTAAAATGTGGCTTTTGAATTGGGTATGGGCAACACAACTGAAAAGATTAGGGGAAATATTATAATAATCTGAAAGGATGCTTCACTCAGATGGTCTACACCAGGCATCAGCAAACTTTTTCCTAAAGGGACAAAGATTTTATATTTTCAGCTTTGTGCTCCCTCTGCTCTCTCACTATACAACTCTACTCTTGTTGCAAGAAAGCAGCCATAGGCAATATGTAAAAAGAGAGTCATGGTGGTATTCCAGGAAAATTTCATTTATGAACATGGAAATTTGAATTTCATATAATTGTCCCACGTCATAAAATATTATCCTTTGGATTTTTTCCAGCCATTTAAAAATCTAAAAAGTAGGGGCCGCCCCGTGGCTTAGCGGTTAAGTGCGCGCGCTCCGCTGCTGGCGGCCCGGGGTTCGGTCCCGGCGCGCAACGACGCACCGCTTCTCCGGCCACGATGAGGCCATGTCCCACATACAGCAACTAGAAGGATGTGCAACTATGACATACAACTATCTACTGGGGCTTTGGGGGAAAAAATAAATAAGTTTTTAAAAATCTAAAAAGCAATTCTTAGCTCACAGGCCTCACAAAAACAAAAGGTGGACTAGATTTGGTCCTAGGTTTGCTGATCTCTGGGTTAGGTTAGGTATCTTAAAAAAAAAAAAAGACAGAGGAATTTGGAATTGCTTCATTGAAAGGCGTGCATATTTTGTTTTCAGTGTCTATTTAATTTTATTTAATGCAATATATCTGTGGTATGATTTTGAATATTTTTAATAGATATTCATTAAATCATCAGCACAATCTGGAAACAATCACTACTCTTCCCTTCTGATTTCTGACTCAGTGTCTACAATCTCTTTGTTGCTCAAACATCTCCTTGGTCAGAACATGTTGAAATAACTGGGTTCTAGGAACAAGCCTTTTTATTTCCTTCCCATGTAACTGAAATAATTCTTTTTAGCCAACTACTGCTTGTCGGGTATGCAAGTGGAATTCTCTCACTTGTTCTGGCCTCTCTTTGTCCTTCCAACTTGCAAAGTTACTGAAATAGACAAAACCACAAAATCTATCTCCAGGACTAGATTAATTAAGAACACTCAGTTTAAATCAAATGTCTTGATGGTTCTTTCTTCTTATTTTGCTTTTTTATAATTTTATTTTATTTTTATCAAAAGATAAGTAGTGCAACAAGGATATAACATAATCAAAAACAGCTGTTCTTACCCCATTCCTTTCAATCTTTCTTCCACCATCACCTTACCCACTCCCTACACACACTTCCCTTTCTATCTTCCCAATCCCATCATAATTTTTAGTAAAATCTATATTCAGAGTTTCTTTCTCCTACCCTATTTTTTAATTTCTGAGAGTTACTTCTTGCTTTCTGAATGCTCATAAATATATAGATTACTATTCTTTTTGTGTGTGTGTGTGAGGAAGATCAGCCCTGAGCTAATATCCCTGCCAATCCTCCTCTTTTTGCTGAGGAAGACCTGCTCTGAGCGAACATCTATTGCCAATCCTCCTCCTTTTCTTCCCCAAAGCCCCAGTAGATAGTTGTATGTCATAGTTGCACATCCTTCTAGTTGCTGTATGTGGGACGCGGCCTCAGCATGGCCAGAGAAGCGGTGCATCGGTGCACGCCCAGGATCCGAGCCCGGGCCGCCAGCAGCGGAGCGCGCACACTTAACCGCTAAGCCACGGGGCTGACCCTACTATTCGTGTTTTATTTGTGCAATATCTTCTCTTTCTAGGGTCACTAATTTTGGGGTTTTAATTTGTTTTGCATTTTCTTCTATTCTTTGCATTGTCTCTTACTCAAATGTTTTTGGTTTTGTCTTCTGTAAGTCCATTTTGATCTTTCTTCGTGTTAGAGTCTTTCCTCAAATGTTTGGTGACCTTTGGCTGTTCATTCATATTTAGAATCAAGGCACCAAAGATCTGATTGGAAACTGTGCATACAGTGGAGCTTATTGACTGATTGGCATCACCGTAGGCAATTGGGTTGGGATCTGGCTGCTTCATTGTCTCTACAAAGGATGCTCGCTGAAGAGACTAAGTCCAGAGACAAATTCTCTAATCTGCCGCATGGAGATAAACATGTAGATTTTCACTCAATCCTCCTGTTTTCTGCATCGTGCTTCACCTCTACCACCTTTCCTGCGGCTGTGTTTGGGATTTTCTGGTTCCATCTATCCAGACAGTCAAATTCCTTGTTCCTGTCTGGACAAGGTGAGAGAAGAGAGGGTCAGTCCTTGACTGGGTAAGATAGAGAAGACATTAAAGAGGGTGTTGAGTTGCTCCTTATATGGAGACTTTCAAACCTTCTCATCCCCACTTTTCTTCCCCACCTTCAGAGGTGCCTGGTGCTTCCAATTATTGAGCTTTTCAAGGGTTCTTGGATGTAAAGCTACTTGCTTCTTATTGGCCTAAATTCATTTATTCTGTGACCTCGGTTATCTCTTCTCCATTTACTTTCCTTCTTCAAAAACTTTGTTGATATCTCTTATCTGCTATCTTCTTCTTTCTCATTCTCTTTATTTGTGTGGCATTCTACTCTTTTTATCTCTGAACTATCACGTTAGTGTGGTTTCAGAAGGGTGTAGAGAAAACATATGTGCTCCATCTACCATATTTTGGTAATGTGCATTTTGAGTATTGCCAAAAGGCCCTTTGAAAAGAATGCACCAACTTACGCTTCTAAAATCTGTGCACATGTGTATCTTTTTTCAGTGGACACAATTGCCAATAGTATGTAAATCAAACTTTTCCATCCATGCCAATTCACTACTAAGTTTTATGTTCCTTAAGGATATGACCTACATCTTGCCTGTCTTTGTTTCCTGCAGACAACGTTTGGCACTGAAACATCTGCAGGAAAAAGCATCGACCAAAAAATCAGCCATCCCAGCCCTTCAATGGACCAGCAGTTAGCCTTTGGACATGTTATGTCATGCCTCTAGAGCTCTGTATATCAATCTGAATTCATTGCTCTTCTTAGCATTAGTGCTCTAGGCGCTTGTATTAGTTTGCTAGACCTACAACACACCAAAGCACAACAAACTGGGTGACTTAAACAGCAGATATTCATTCTCATAGTTCTGGAGGATAGAAGTCTGAGATCAAGGTGTCAGCAGAGTTGGTTCCTTCTGAGGGCTATGAGAGAAGGACCTCTTCCATGCCTCTCCTCTAGCTTCTGGTGGGTTGATGGCAATCTTTGGCATTCCTTGGCTTGTAGATGCATCACCCTGATCTTTGCCTTCAGTTCACATGACATTCTCCCTGTGTGCATGTCTGTGTTAAGTTTCCCCTTTTTATAGGTACACAGTCATATTGGATTAGGGCCCACTCTAATGACCATGTTTTAACTTGATTACTTCTGTAAAGGCCTTATCTCCAAATAAGGTCATCTTCTGAGGGACTAGGGGTTAGGACTTCAAAATGTGAATTCTGGGGGATACAATTCAACCCTTAACAGTACTCTTGGTGGGTGCTCAAAAATATTTGATGGATGACCTGAATTTATTATTTATAAGTAAATGGTAAAATATCAGGAGAGTTTAGCATAGAAGCTAGAATTCTGCATGTGTGTATGGAGACAGGAAAAGAGAGAAAACTGAAGCAGAATTGCAAACAGCAGTGTAAAGCTGGTAAACAAGGCCCAGGTAGTCACCAGGAATGGGACAGCTCAACAATTGGGTATCTAAGGAAGGCAGCAACAGGTCCCATATATTGATTAATGTGAAAGCTGGGCTGCTGTCCCAAAGACAATCAATAACTCAGAGGCTTGAAGAATAAAGGAGTGTATTTCTTTGTCATGTAGCAGTCCCAATGAGAGTGGTCCAAGTCAGTGGTGAAGCTCTGCTCTTCATGATGATTCAGATCCCAAGTCTTTTCCAAGACATTTTCATCAGCTGCATGGTAAAAGCTCAGTGTCTTTCATGCCTGCATTTCAGCTGATGGGAAGGAACAAAAGAATCTGGAAGAGGCAGGCCCAATGAATTAAGTCCCAGACCCAGAGCAGGGACACATCACTTCTCACATTCCACTGGTAACAGCTATTCCCACTGGGATGTCTAACTGCAAAGAAGGCTATAAAATGTAGTCTAGTTGTGCACAATGGGACTAACTGTGCAAGAAGAGAATGCATCTGGGTGGACAACTAGCAGTCTCCACCATGCTCTTAAAGAACCTCAAATGGCAGAAATAAAAAAAGTCTTCCTGGTAGGAATGAATTCAGTCTACTGAATTCATTGGGTAGCGTCTGCAGTGCTACTGGGAGAAAAGAATTAATGTAAATTTTTTTAATGGGTTATAATAATATGCCAGTCTATGTGGAAGAGAATATAAGCATAATCAAATGAGAAGAAAAAAATATCAGGTTGGGCCAGAGTAATCAGAGAAGGCCTAACATTATTATTATTCTTATTATTATTACCACTAATCATCATCATCTTCCTGTTGGTTTTCTCCCTTGCACATGGAGATAACCATCATCACCAGTAACAACTTCACACAGAACACAATTTATATCACCTTATTTACATACTAATTATATTAATGATAGTGGATCCCATAATTATCTAACAATTAGCGTAATAACCACTTAATTCAACACCTACAGAAGCTATAGTTATAGCATTTACTTCTTGTGAATTGGAGCTTAAATTTTCCTCCAATTTTAGTCTTTGACGTTATGTTCCAAGAGAAATAAAATTTGTTTTCAAAGAGCATACTGGTAGAAGAGAATATAATGTCTTACAAACTAAAAACAAATATTAAAATAATATTTTAGACAATTATGTAAAAAAAACTGTCAAAAGTAATACTTTTATTGGGCACAAAATAAAAGAGACACAAAACTGACTGTCTAAAGATACATACTGCAACTCCAAGTTGTATTTGAAGGAACATTCCAGAGCAGGCTAATGCTTTTTCAAGTTATTGATTAGTATGTTTAAATTCTCTGAAAACTGAAGGGGACTCCCATTTCCAGCAAAGATAGAGTAATAAGAAACAAACTTCCTATCTTACCTGAAACAACCAAAAATTATAACATAAAAACGAGAGAGAGAGAAATCTCCAGAAAAAGTATATGAAACCATGGTTTTCAAAACACTGGACATCAGGCAACCAGGGACAGAGATCCTGGAGAGACACAAAACAAATGAGGTAAGAAAAATATTGATAAACTGTGTTTTATCAAAATTGAAAATTCTGCACTTCAAAAGACATCATTGAGAAAAAAAGACAAGTTACACACCAGGAGAAAATATTTTCAAAGCATATATCTGATAAGCGACTTGTGTCTAGAATATATAAAAGTTTTCAAACCTCAATAGAAAGAAAACAAATATCCAGCCAAAAAATGAGCAAAAGATTTGAACAGCCACGTCACAAAAGAAAGTATACAAATGGCAAATAAGCACATGGAAAGATGCTCAACATCACTAGCCATTAAGGAAATGCAATTAAAATCACTAAGAGAAGTTGCTATACATCTATCAAAATGGACAAAATTTAAAAGACTGATCAGGGGGCCGGCCCCGTTGCCTAGTGGTTAGTGTGCATGCTCCGCTGTTGGCAGCCTGGGTTCGGATCCCAGGTGCGCACCGATGCACTGTTTGTCAGACTATGCTGTGGCGGCGTCCCATATAAAGTAGAGGAAGATGGGCAGTAGATGTTAGCCCAGGGCCAGTCCTCCTCAGCAAAAAGAGGAGGATTGGCATGGATGTTAGCTCAGGGCTGATCCTCACTAAATAAATAAATAAATAAATAAATAAATAAATAAATAAATAAATAAATAAATAAATAAATAAAAGACTGCGGCCAGCCCCACGGCTTAGCAGTTAAGTGTGCATGCTCTGTTATTGGTGGCCCAGTTCGGGTCCCAGGCGCACACCAACGCACGGCTTGTCCGGCCATGCTGAGGCAGCGTCCCACATACAGCAACTAGAAGGATGTGCAACTATGACATGCCACTATCTGCTGAGGCTTTGGGGAAAAAAAGGAGGAGGATTGGAATAGATGTTAGCTCAGAGCCAGTCTTCCTCAGCAAAAAGAGGAGGATTAGCATGGATGTTAGCTCAGGGCTGATCTTCCTCACAAAAAAATAAATAAATAAAAAATAAAAATAAAAGACTGATCATACTAAGTGTTGACAAGGATGTTAAGAAACTGGAATCCTCATACGTGGTCAGTGGGAATGTAAAATGATAGAACTTGTTTGGAAAACCATTTGACATTTTCTTAAAATGTTAAAAATTACACTAAATAAATGATCCAGCCATTCCATTCCTAGATAATTTACCCAAACAGAAAGAAAGTATATGTTCAGACAAAGACTTGTATATTTATTGCAGTTTTGTTCCTAGTCACCAAACACTGGAAGCTATTCAAGTGTCCATCATTAGATGAATGGGTAACCATACTGTGGTATATCTATTCAACACAATACTACTCAGTAATAAAAAGAGTGAACTATTGATGCAAGCAACAGCATAGATGAATCTTAACATAATTGTACTGAGTGAAAAAGCCAGATATAAATGAATATATATTGTATGATTTCATTTATATAAAAGTCTAGAAAATGCAGACTAATTCATAGTGACAGAAAACAGATTAGTGGTTGCCTGAGGATGCATAGGCAAGGCAGGAGGGTAGGATTGCCAAGGGGCACAAGAAACTTCTGAATTTGATGGATATGTTCATGATCTTAATTGTGGTGGTAATTTCTTGAGTGTATACCTATGTCAATATTTATCAGCTTGTACACTTTAAGTGTGTGCAGCCTGTTATACATCAATTATCCCTCAATAATGCTGTTTAAAAAACCTGAAGGGGGGGCCGGCCCCGTGGCGCAAGCGGTTAAGTGCGCGCGCTCCGCTGCGGCGGCCCGGAGTTCGCTGGTTCGGATCCCGGGCACGCACAGATGCACTGCTTGGTAAGCCATGCTGTGGCTGCGTCCCATATAAAGTGGAGGAAGATAGGCACAGATGTTAGCCCAGGGCCGTCTTCCTCAGCAAAAAAAGAGGAGGATTGGCGGATGTTAGCTCAGGGCTGATCTCCTCACAAAAAAAAAAAAAAAAAAAAACCTGAAGGGAACATTTTAGAGAAAACAATATGTCCACGTTTTTTAATTTTTTAAAATTCTCTAACCATAGCTCTCTCTGAAAAATCTATTAATATTTGGGAATAACCAGTATCACAATTTGCTGAAATATCAAAGTCGGTTGCCTAAGTTGTAACTTTATCGAAGCAATTTTAATTAGTCCATAGTTAAAAACCAAATTTGAAAAAGAATAGACAACTAAAAGACAAAGATTTCATGAGTAAAGGCAAATATCTTCTTTTTTTTTTTAAAGATTTTATTTATTTATTTTTTTCCCCTCCAAAGCCCCAGCAGATAGTTGTATGTCATAGCTGCACATCCTTCCAGTTGCTGTATGTGGGACACGGCCTTAGCATGGCTAGAGAAGCGGTGCCTCGGTGCACGCCTGGGGATCCGAACCTGGGCCGCCAGCAGCGGAGCGCGCGCACTTAACCGCTAAGCCACGGGGCCGGCCCGGCAAATATCTTCTAATTTGATATATTATGTGCCTAAATTGAAAACCTCAGTTCCTCAGAGGTGAAAAACCTCTAACCTCTAACCTCTAACATAAACAAACTTTATGTGCTAATTATAATTCATACAATATTTGCTCTTCTAAATGTATTTAGAATGTATTGCTCATACAATATAATGTATTGCTCTTCTAAACTGAAATGAGTTTATAATTTGGGTCTGTAAATATTTGTATTATGTTGCTTCAAAATTTAATTGGACAAAGAAAATGGGAAGATTACTTGAACGTGTAAGTTGGTCAAGTGTCAAGAATCTTTCAAGAATTTTGTATAAACTGACAAAAATATGACCACTTTGTTGTAAAAAAGAGGATAAATAATCAAGTAGCTTTAAGATGAGCTCTAATTGATGACACATAACTAAGACATTATAATTACTTTTAGTTTCCAAATTAACCCAAAAATAAATGGATTCTCTAGTTTTTAAAAGATGAGTAAAGTAAGATGAAAAATCAACAGAACACTATGAGAAGTTTCAAAGCATTTCATAAACAGTTGTGATCCTAAATATAACATTGTATTCTAAGATTAACGATGTGACGGATTATTGCTTGTTTTTGATGCAGAATCTCTGAAAGATGTAAATAATTACTAATCCATCGGGTCTGTCCAAGAACTTTTCGATTCCATATGAAGAATATATCTACACTAAATATTGGTAAGACCTGGGAGTTTACTGCACACAGAAGTAGGGCCGACTGAGTAAACTTTCCTTGACTTTCCAAGCTCTCAGCTAAATTATTTTAGTATCTAAAATAAATTGAAAAGCAAAACTTGTGTTTTAACACATGAAAAATGTGTATAAGTCTTTAACTTTTACATGTATGACATTTATAGAGTTATGAGGGTCTTTTAAAGATAAATTTCTGTTTCCGATGTGGTAGGGCCCAACTTCTTTGCATGAACCAAATTACTTGGTGGGCAAATCAAACTATTTCCAAGGGAATTAAGAAGTTAAGACAAGTACTATATATGTAGTTAATAAAATCCTGGTTTCTTTTCTGTGTCATTCTATGAGCACTAGGTCATTTGCTCCTATCATCAGAGCATTTTATTCCGGGAAAGATACAGTATTTGAGGAGCACACATTCAGTAGAAAAATAGAGCAAGAGCCAGAGAAAGAGAGAGAGAGATCATTCAAGATGTGAAATACAAGGAGAAATCACTGAGTAATACTAGTAGCTAAGTTTGGAAAAGAATTCATATGTCCTAAATCTATTTTGCTGCAACTTCCAACTTAAACCATAGCTGATGTGAGCTGTTCACGGCATGGTTGGAGACTCTTAGACTCTGGATTGTCAGGGTTTCAGCAGGAAACAAAATTCAAATGATTTCCACAGAAGACTTTGGTGAAGGCTCTGTTAAAGACATGTGGGCACAGCCAAGGGATAAAGAGGGATGTTTGAGGCTCCAGGGACCCAGCAAGGTAGAGAGCGTTATCACTCCTGGGCTGCCAACCTGGGGAGGGAGCCAGTGAGAGCCAGAGCCTCAGGGAACAGCCTGGCAGGAGCTGAGTTCCAGGGCAGAGTTCCTCTCTATTTGTTTTTAGTTAGTATCCCCACTCCCAAGAAATATGAAATCTAATTTAAAGATAAATTAACGGGCGGGCCCTGTGGCTTAGCGGTTAAGTGTGCACGCTCCGCTGCTGCTGGCGGCCCGGGTTCGGATCCCGGGCGCGCACCGATGCACCGCTTCTCCAGCCATGCTGAGGCCGCGTCCCACATGCAGCAACTAGAAGGATGTGCAGCTATGACATACAACTATCTACTGGGGCTTTAGGGGAAAGAATAAGTGAATAAATAAAATTATAAAAAAAAAATAAAGATAAATTAACTACTAAGGAATAAGATTTTATCAAGTAGGGTTGATTGTTGGGTTTTCTTTTTACTCCTCCTCTTCCCCCACCAAGAACTAATTTTCACCCTCTTGGGGGCAATATTGCCCCTGTTGAGAATGCATGTTCTAGAGGTAGGCAGCTACCAGAAGCAGGCTTCAGAAGAAGCGCTCTGACTTCTTCATCCTCTTGCCCTCCAGCAAGCAGAGGATCCTGCCAAACAGTCCAAGGGGTCAGCCCCCAGGTGCAGAACAAGGCAGTAAAGGGCAGAGCATGAAGAGCTGGGGAACAAAAAAAAACGCAGCAGAGAATTTTTCCAGTTTCTTAAAACTCATGTGGGGCAAAATCTCTTTGGGGGAATCCTTGTATGTCTTGGTGAAGGGCATGAATTTCGTGTCAGGAAGAACTTGGTTTAAATCTCAGCTTTGTCCCTCTTTCACTGCCTAAGCTTAAGGATGGTCTCTAAACTCTCTGAGCCTGAGAGAGTAAAATGGCGCAGTTAATATTTATCTCTGGTAGTCGCTTTGAGGATAAACTAAAATAACATATGCAGAGCACTTAATGATGTAACTAGCTGGATAAATAATCAGTCAATGTGAATTTGAGAGTTTTTATCGTGTGCCTTTCTTTCCTTTCACTCCTAAGTGCCAAGAGCTTACCCAATGGTGCATGCGCCCAGTGCTGGGCTTAGAGAGTAAACAACCAGAGACTCTGCCCCATCAAGCTTGTAGTCTAGTGGAAAGTCAGCGGGAACAATCTTCCACGTGTGATTCAAAATACCAAATCACAGTCAGGCTGTTTGAAGGAAATTGGTTCACAAAAGAATGTCCCTGGATACAACAGGTGACAACTGGAAGCATATCCGGTAGCAGAGTTCTCTGTGACATCTTCTGAATAATTAGTCTCATGTTGAAGAAGTCATCCACTAAGTCCTTTAGCCAATTGCTTTGCACATACTTTCATTCCGGAGGGAGTTCATTAAGTGATACCACAATTTCTACAAGGCTGGTGGTTCAGAAATCGTCATTCTAGTTAGTTTTCTAAGCCTTGTACCCTCATCTATGAGAGAGAGAAGTTGAGAGTTATTTACCTCAGAGGATTGTTGATGGTTGAATGAAAAAATGCACTTAGTACTTAGAATATAAAGCACTTAGTACTAGGTCTAGCTCAGAGTAAGTGCTTGATAAAATCTAACTATTTAACTGTATTTCTCTTCAGGTACTGAAATCTTTATGACCTGGATCACACACTTAAGCTTGCCTTAGCTTTTCATGTTTAACATAGTAATGGTTTTAAATGTCTATTCCATCTCAGTAATATTTTCATAGCTAATGAGAGAATATATCAAATTTATCTAGATAAGAGTTCAACATACAGTTAGAGATAAATTCGATTATATTTATACATGCATGTTTATAATTCAGTTAAATATAATACGAATATCCAGTTGAATACAAGTTAATTTATTATAACTAATTAATCAATCAAAAGGCTACTATTGACCACCTATATCACAATAGCCTATTGTTGGCATAACAGTTTACTTAAGAGATAATGTTTATGGTTATTTTTAAGCATCTGACACAATCTTCATGATAAGCTGCATATGAGACACTGAAATTGTGTGAATGTAAAAAGGATAGAACATAATTTAAACACTGGAAATCTTTCAAGTTTTTTAAAATTTTTTTTCAGCCTTTCAAAACAAACCTTTAAAGCCAACAACATAAAATAAAGCAAAATTAGAAAAAGGAGCAAAACACAAAAATAAAATTTTTCCTAGAAAGTGCTACCTATCTTGGAAAGCTGGAAAGGTCTAGAACACAGTTTTGGTGAAGTGTTCCAGCTACACAGTAGTTAGTTTCATTTTACTGGATGAATTAGAGTCCTTTGCAAAGCCTTTTGGGAGTTATGTCACTCTAATGAGAAAAGAATACTCCTGTTAAAAAACAAGGGGCGTAGATTAAGGCTCTCGAAAGTGCTGATTAAATCATAAAGTAACTCAAATATAAACAAAATGCTTATTAAGTGAAAACTGGCTAGACATCAAGGCATAAATTAAAGCTGTTATCAAGTATTTTTTCCCTGGTTTCAGGAGCCCAGTCAATTCTAGACAAACTGCCCAGACATTCTACCCATGAGGGCTGCCGGTGGCGGGGG
Source organism: Diceros bicornis minor (assembly GCF_020826845.1). Lineage (NCBI taxonomy): Eukaryota > Metazoa > Chordata > Mammalia > Perissodactyla > Rhinocerotidae > Diceros > Diceros bicornis. Next base: position 6,226,558 of record NC_080776.1, on the reverse strand, counting down.
GGGGGGGAGTTTTTTTTTTCTCATACCTGTGCTTAATGAGTAGCAGTTTTGCAAGCTTGGCTGTTTTCAAGGGAAGAAGATGGGAAGGATTTCATGCCAAAAAAATAAAGTCAAGATAAGAAACAAAACTACTGTAATTTATCTCCATCCAACCTACCTACTGAGACCATGCAATAGAACAAGACACTACAGGCTCTTAAGGTCGAAAGTCCAAAGGTCACTTAGTCAATGGCCTCCCCTCTAACAGGACTGAAAGAGATTAAGAACAGGATAAAAGCTAAAGGTTTTCAGGAAAACCAGCCCACTTTCGTCTAAATGTAACCCTCAGGGTCAAGAAGTTATTTCTTATCAGGGATAAGATTTTTTTCAATAGGCAAGGGATTTGGCTAGGGAGGGGTATTGTCTGTAATGTGTGTTTTACTCCTAAAGGAAACCCATTTTTCACTTGGAAAAAAATTGCCTTTTAAAACTTATCCCTTAAATTGTTTTAATTTCAATCCTCTTTAGATGACTGGATCTGATAAATTCTTTTTGTGCTTAACCATAATCTTCAGCTCAAGTGAAGACAGTTCAATTCAGATTTCTGTAATTTCTCATTCTCATTAACTTCTCCAAGAACAAAACATCCAAATAACACCCCCACTCCCAATATACACAAATATATGTGCTCCTTCTTGTTAATGAAATTTAACTTGTCTTAAATTTTGGAAAAATCCTATTGCTATGGCAATTCCAAGAAAAAACAAGGCACAGTCCTAGATGCAGATTTGTTCTCTCTCCACCACATACATGCCATCACACAAATACTAGGTTGGGTAAGGAGTTACTGGTATAGAAGAAAGATCCACTACTGTGTTAAAGGCAAACTTCCTCTTAGAAAAATGAGGAAATGAAGACACCTTGTGTATGCTGCAGCCACTTGGGAGCAAGCCCTTGGAACAAAATAAGCAGGTGATACAAATCAAAAAGAATAAAGAAATACCACCTTATAATCAATTTTTTAAAAACAATTTTATTGAGGTATAATTTACATACCATAAAATCCTCCCATTTTAAGTGTACAACTCAATGATTTTTAGTAACTTTACCAGGTTGTGCAGCCACCACCACAATCTAGTTTAGAACATTTATTTCCATCACCCCAGGAAGATTTCTTGTGCCCATTTACAGTTAAGTCCTGTTCCCAGCCCCAGGCACCTGGGAATCTACTTTTTGTCTCTTTTGTCATGTTTCCCTCTCCAAATAAAGATAAGAAAAAGAAATCCAAGGATATTTCCTACAAGTAAAAGGCTACTGTTTACTTAGGAACCCACTCTGCCAAATAGTCTTCAGGATTCTTGGACACTAGGCAAGCCAGTTGAGTCGGAACAGAGTCATCGTGGTCTTTAAGATTTAATTCTCTCTGCAGGTCGAGAAAATAGTCTTACACAGTTACAAGGAATTTTGATAATGAAAGAATACTGTCGCAAGCCTTCTCATCTTAACTAAGAAAATGTTTCCATCTCCACACTTTGAAAAAACTTTCAAGTAAGAGGGTAAACTTCGAAGCATTCCTAAGAAATTCAGTCAAATATTATTATCTTTTTGCTTATGAGACACTAGAGATATAACATTTCCTTAAATTATATTTCAATGAGATTGAAATATAAAAGTTTCTTCTGAAATGTAAGGTGAGCTTTTTTCCTCCAAGTTCTCATAGGTATTTATCCTAATGTATTTTGAGTACAGTAAATATATCAAACTTTCATGTTTTTGGTTGGGAAAATACTTTTGTAACCACTTATTTCCTTCCCCCAGAATCTATGTATTTGAAGAAAGCTTTAGCTCCAGGTTTATCTTGCTTACATCCTGATTTCCAGGTATCCTTGCCTGTGGAAGGAACACTCAGCTTCCCAGAAATTTACTAAGAATTTTACAAGGGGCCCTTTTATATGTGAAAGAGAAAACTGTTTTGTCAAGCGAGGATGAGAAATTTAAAAAAAACTGTAACCCAGACGGGACTCTAAATTTGGGGAAATCCGTGGCACTCTTTCAACTTGAAATGTTGCTCACAAAGATTCCTCAAGAAGTTATTTTACACTGCATGTAGGAAACTGATATTTGCTGTGGGTTTTTTTTGTTTGTTTGTTTTAATTCCCTGCATTAATAAAAACACATGTTAGTTTTGTATCTTTAATGTGTCAGGCATTTTATAGACTCTAGAGTTCGAATTACCCCAGGGCAGTTACTGAAGGTGGAACTTTTGGAGAAAAGCACTTGCAGAAATAAACATTTTGCTAGTAGCTTTCGTAAGTTCTCGAAGCAAACAGGAGGTCTGCCCTACTAACATAAATCGAAGGCAAAGCTTTGAGTTTGCTTCTCTCAGGAGTTACTGAAGAAAGTTGTGGACTCCTTTTAAATATCTTTAAAAGCAAGTGTGACTTGTGTTTGCCTGAAAAAAGGCTAATGTGACGAGTTGCTAAATGCTAGAGACTTCTCATATTCCCTTTCGACCTTCTGAGTTTAGAGGGAAAGCGGGAGAAATCTTAAATGGGAACTTTACACGTTCTTGGAGTTAGTAACGATTGAAATATTAAAAATCTGGCAGCGGGGCTGGGGGAGGGGGATTCTGTGATGAAACTGATGTCTACCAAAAAAAATGCCAAATAAACGCAAGAAAGGGGCTGCAGGAAGGCAAGACTGTATACGGTCTGTCTCAGTTTTTAGTGAGTCACACAGGATCTCTGCATTGTGTGTAACGGGCATGGTGAACAGGGACAACGACTTGAAGATCTTTCTCTCTCCACGGACTGTCCAACTTCCCAGTTTCCCAGTCCACGACTGACTTCACTTTCAGTGGAAATAGACGTCCCATTCCCAGGAAAGGAAGACTTTCCTGCATGTTCAAAAAAGCAAACTGCCGCTCTGTCCTTTCAAGAGAAACCCCAGAAACCCCGTTCTCTGAACTTTCCCCAGATCCGCCAAGCGCCCCGCAGAACTCCTGGTATTTAGTAGAAGCTCATTAAAGGTTGGTTTTTCTCCTCTGCCCCCCAGCTAGCACTTCCTCAGAACCGGGCAGGTACAGCGTGTAGAAGGAGAAAAGTCTGGAACAGGGAGCTGTGAAGGCAAAGAAAGTGAGTCCCAAGTCAGTGCACATTGGACCAAAGAGAGGGAATGGGAGAAAAGCCAGCCCCGCCCCGGGACTGCCAAGTCTACATTCCTACAGCTGCAAGGTGGTGGCTCCTTTATGGTTTTCCTTCCCCCAAAATACACTCCAGTGAGCTGAGATTTTTGTTGAGATGACGCAATGTCCTCAAACCCCCCTCCACCTCAAGAAAAAAGAAAAGGGAGCGGGGGGAGGAGGGGAAGACTTGCAACCCCTTCGCTTCGCCCAACTGCAGCCCCTCCCTTTCCTCCCAGTCTACCCCTTTCCAGCCGCTTCCCATCCCTCCGCCCTCAGCCCCCAAAAAGTTTGACGACCGCAAAGGAAACCGAAAAAAAAGTGGTCTTGCCCCGGTCCTGGCGGGCGATCAGCATCTCTTTTGTTCGCGGCGAACCCGCAGTCCCCCTGACGTCACCCGGGGCCCGGCCAATCGGCGCGCGGGCGGCGGCGGCGGGAGGAGGTGGGGGCCGGGCCGGCGCCCCCCCCCCCGGCGCCCGGCCTCGCGGGGGGCGGGAGGGGACCGGCCCATATAAACCGCGGCCCTCGGGGCTCGGCCGCCCGCGCCGGCTGCGCTGTGCAGGGGGGGAGAGGGAGCCCCGGGCGCGAGCGAGGAGGGGACGTGCAGCCACGACTTCTCTCGTCCTCTCCTTCCCCTCTGTCCCTCTGCGCGGCCCCGGCCCCATCCTCCGGCCCCTGCCCTCTCCGAGCCACTGGAAGGGACTCCTCCCGCAGGTTGCGAAGGGAACCCAACTTGGTGGCAACTTGCCTCTTGGTGAGGGCGTCTCTCCCTGCACCGTCTCAAGATGCTCAGGGGTCCGGGGCCCCGGCTGCTGCTGCTGGCCGTGCTGTCCCTGGGGACGGCGGTGCCCTCCACCGGAGCCGCGAAGAGCAGGAGGCAGGCTCAGCAAATCGTTCAGCCCCCGTCCCCGGTGGCTGTCAGCCAAACCAAGCGTGAGTACCGAGCGCGGGCTGAAACGGGCTGTGGCACGGAGGGGACCGTAGAGGCGACCAAAGTTGTGGCTGAAGTTTGCGCGCGCGCGTGTGTGGAGTGTGTGCACGCCTTCAGGAGAGAAATCGGCTGTGGATACAAAAGGCTCTTGGTTTGAGCCGGCTGGTTCTGAATGCATTGGAGGACAGGGGCTCTGCGATGTCCTGCAGGGCTCTCATCAGCTACACGTTCAGGTCGTCCTCCTGTGATTCATCAAAACTTGCCTTTAAAGCGAAAAATGCTGTATGCCTTTGAATTTTCCAATTGGAATCAGCGTGGTCCTTATGCTTCTTATTTTCTTTGTTACTAAATAACTGGTCAAATATTTTCAAAACCAGGGAAGAGGGTAGCTAGATAGCTATGTGGTTCCTAAGTAGCTTGAAAGAGATGTAATTGGTTCAGATTGTTCAGGGGCCCCTCAGGATACTTCTCCAAGAACAGAGATTGGAATTCCTCTTCCAGTTTTTTGAAGACACACCCTCCCTATGCCTTGGCTAAAGGAAACTGCTTCAAGTTGTCCTTTAAAGAGCACTGAAGTTCCTTGCATGTTTTAAGATGTAATTCCAGTTAACTGCTTTTCAAAATGTTCCACTCCTTTGATGTAGACCCCTGGCCAGATGGAAGTGACATCATTGTATAACATTTAGCTAAGTTAAACCGGGGAAAAAAAAGGAATACCTAAATGTGTACGTGTACAAGTTGTGGTTAACTCTTTAGATAGCTTGTTTCTATATCTATATACTAGTGGAATATTACTTTTAATTCTCCTGGTGCTCTATGATTAACTTATTTTTCTGTTTGTTGCTTAGGCTCATCAATTTAATTGTACAAGCAAATTCCATAATTTGGAAAAAGGGGGAATGCAAATGTAATATGATTTTCCTTCAATTATTTACAGCTGGTTGTTACGACAATGGGAAACACTATCAGATAAACCAACAGTGGGAGCGCACCTACCTGGGCAATGCCTTGGTTTGTACCTGTTACGGAGGGAGCCGAGGCTTTAACTGCGAGAGTAAACCGGAGCGTAAGTGGTGGCGAGCCTGGTAGTTAGTATCTTTTAATAGATGGAGAAGTGGTGCTTATTAATTAAACTTAACATTAGTAGTAAAAATGCATACACCATTTTCCCAGTAGAATTGTATGTCATTTCCTCTTTAAAAGTGTTTAATAACTGCTTATATTTGCTTTTCACATGTTCCTTTTACCTTTAAAACAAAAGAATAAATGTATCCCAAAGTAGTTCCTAGAGTCTTCTTTTTGTTTTACTCTCCCAAAATTTTTGTTGAGAAAATGAAAGATTTTGTGTGTTCTCCTTCAAAAAAATTGCTTATAAAATTTTAATTATTAGAAAGTAATCTCAAATCTTAAACTGTAAGATTCTGAGCCAGAAAACACTTTGGGTACTCTATTGTAAAGTGACTTGTCACACAAAACCACTAACCACTTCAAAGTTCTCATTCCTTTATGACCATTGATGTGTTTCTTGTAAATTATAGCACATCCTGCGGAGAAGCCCTGAGGAGGCTAAAATGGAAAGAGTAGGATTAGCAAGTGACCAGGCTTGGTGGGAGGTGGGGCTCTTCAAACTGTTTGCTTTTTGTGTGGACCTTCGTTTGACTTTCTGAGTCAGAGACCAGAATCTGAACCATAATCTAGACCATAATCTAGCCTGTCCGAAGGGAGTATGTTATATGGCTTTTTTCTAAGGGCCTGAGAATCCTATACAGTAGAAATTAATGTACAGATAATTAGAGAACTTGTCAAAGCTCAAAAACTAAGGCTTTATTAGAGCCTAGGATAATATCCAGAACTCTCACTTCAATTTTTTATAACTTTCCGTTGTCCCATACTACTCCTGGAATGGAAAAGTGGGTTTTCCTTTGGATGGGATTAGTGGAATAGGATAACTTGTACGTATGTGAGGCTCACATGGACTTGCCTTCTCCCCTCAGCTGAAGAGACTTGCTTTGACAAGTACACTGGAAACACCTACCGGGTGGGCGACACTTATGAGCGCCCGAAAGACTCCATGATCTGGGACTGTACCTGCATCGGGGCTGGGCGAGGGAGAATCAGCTGCACCATTGCAAGTAAGAAAGACGTTCTGTGAAACGACACTGAGATGCCATAAATGGGGATTTCTCTATTACCGTCCCTGTCACTTTCTATTATCCGTGACTGGATATTCCTAACTTTGGGTGGCCAGATACTCAACGTGGTCACCCAGCTGGTTCCTGTGTTTCTGGCAGATGGCTCTGAGCACAGGTGGAATCAGTGTTTAGTCTGTGTGGATTTATGAGTGTGTGTGTATGTACATAGTGTAACCAAGTGGATCTCCTGGGTTCCATTCCAGTAAGACGTGCTTAGAGGAGCTGCCCATTTTACATTACCTGGGCATCAAGCCAGGGTGATCATGTGGTTATCTGCAGTGATTGGGAAGATGGTTATGAAGAGTGACTTCGCCCTTGTGTGGTCTGCTCTTCTTGTTTGCAATGCAGAGACCTCTTGCATCTCACAGAAACGGTGGGGTTTCATTGTGACCAATAGTTTATACCTGGAAGCAGATCTCGCTATTCCCGGAGATAATATGGAATAATTAGCCTAATAGTGTTTCCAAGGTACTTTGGGGACTGGCTTGACTCTCATCAGTTCTAGTTGAGCTAAGGCAACCTATCCAGTATGATTGGCTGGGTTACCAATAGATTCTTTTAACATAGCATTTAGTTTTTTAAATAGATCCTTTAAGTATAAGTCACTTTAAAGGCTTCTATCCAAAAGAATGAATCAGTCCCTTGTGAATAGGCCCGATCAGTTTTTCCCATGCTTAATGTTAGGGTTCATCCAAGTTCATTGGCAAATCTTAAGAGTCAGTGGTCCATAATGTTTACAATCTAGTGGACAGCTCAGCCTTGGCACGTGCCATTGTTTTTAACAGCCTAGAAAAGTACCCAGATTTCCATAATTGATATGTACACATCTATTTGCTTTCTATTAAAATGACATTTCTATCCTAGGGTAAAATACAGACTTACCACATTCCTGAAAGCTGGATTCTCTGCCCGATGTGGCTTTTTCATTGAATTAGTCTTAGGCTCAACCCGCTGTGTGTGTGTGGAGGCCATGTCTGCCAGCCTTTCTTTCTGCTGTAGGACCCCATTTCCTGTGATCTCTCTGGGGAACCAGGATTTATGACCGCTTTCCTTGCCCTTCAGTTTTCTCTGTGGTTTCCCATTGTGTTTAAACAAGACATTTAATGAGTGACCCAAAGTAACTAGACCTGTCACCTGTCCCCTGTCTCTGATGGGAAAGCTGTTCTCTGTGTCTTGACTTTGGCTAACCTAAGTGCCCGCCCTGGGTAGAACATGAGAGTTTTTCTTTTTCAAAAATATTCTCTGTCCCACTCTCTTTGACATTTGCTTTTCATCGTGAACAGACCGCTGCCATGAAGGGGGTCAGTCCTACAAGATTGGTGACACCTGGAGGAGACCACATGAGACTGGTGGTTACATGTTAGAGTGTGTATGTCTTGGTAATGGGAAAGGAGAATGGACCTGCAAACCTGTAGGTAGGTGACCCGTAGGGATGAATGAGGGGTGGGGATGCGCAGTCAAAACGCTGGGTTGAATCAAAATCTACCTGGACAAGAGATCTGAATTCCAATAAAAAAAAATAATGAAACTGGAATTTTATTTCAAATAATGAAATGTTATATAACCCACAGTCTCCTTAAAGGAGTCAGATCGAAAAGTACTAACCATGTGTAGAAGTCTTACTTTTGTTTCACAAACATAAGATAGAGTTGAAAGATTTAGGAAGAAGTCACTTCTTTTGTCTGATATCTGATCTCAGATTTCTCCTTGGTCAAGATAGAAGTCATTTAAAAGAGAAAAATGACACTTTGACATTTTTTTATTGGAATGCACTTGACGAAACCACAGTTTTGTGTGTGCTCTGTCACATCTTGGTAATTTTTTTTCAAAATAAAAATTGTCAAGTTTCTTTTGGTCTCAATTCTCAGTTGAACTCTATAGACACAAATCTAAAAATTTCTGGCTATCAATTTTACCATTTACTTATTGTTCTCTAACTAAGAGGTCTTTATTTTGCTTTGTGTTGTCTCTGTTTTTACAGAATTCCAAATTTTGATTAGCTTGCTTGTCATTTTATTTAGGCTTTCCTAATTGGTCATTCATAATTAAGACTGGAATTTTGCATGTTCAGAATCCCACAGACTGAATCCATACGTAGATCCTTTTCCCTCAAAAAGTGTGAAGAAGGGTACTAGATGAAAATATACAGCCCGTGGACTTATTAGGAGAACAGGATCTCTGCCTGCCAACTCGACTTGAGCTTCTTTTTGCTTTGGTTACTTACTATGTGCTTAGTTTCAGGGTGTGCCTTCCTTTTGGAACAGAGTACCACTTAAGAAAATGTGGCTGGATTTTTGCTTACACAATACACTTTAAATTACAGGGAGACTGCAAATTCAAAATAACCCCTTTTTTTCTGTTTTTTCTCCAAATTTCCCTACAGCTGAGAAATGTTTTGACCACGCTGCTGGGACTTCCTACGTTGTTGGGGAAACTTGGGAGAAGCCCTATCAAGGCTGGATGATGGTGGATTGTACTTGTCTGGGGGAAGGCAACGGGCGGATCACCTGTACCTCTAGAAGTAGGTTTTAGATCTTTATCTTATGGACGAGGCCAGGTGTTGTATTCTGGATCCCTAGAGAGCATTGTAATGTGATGTCACTTAGAAGACATCCAATACACCAACATGCTTTGGTAACATTTGTATGTCAAGAAAAATTCCATACCCAATTCTGCTTCTTAAAGAAGATTTAAAAAAAAAAAAATCGTAGTTCAATAAGGTCTTAGGCTATCAGTTACTAAGAAAGAACCTTAATATTCATTTCAATGCCAAATGTGCTACAGACCTGAAGATTAGTTGCAAATGTTCAATCTAAATTATCACTGAGATATTTTCCAAGCATTAAGAGCAAAGAAATTATTAAAATAACATGCAAATGCCTCTTTAGGCTTGTGGGTACTATTGATATCAAATGGAGCAAAGCTCTAAAGATTTAGGTTTCCTTCCATGTTTGAAATTTAAATAAAGCATAGTCATAAGCAAAATTGATGAAAATACAACGTCCTTATCCCATAGGTTAAAATTATGTGTCTACTCTGGGGTTAAGGGCAGTGTCTCCTACCCAAAGCTCTAAATAGCTTCTTAGCGCTATAAAGAAGGAGGTCTCCAATGTCTCTGCTGCAGCTTCTAAGATTGCCTTGAGGCCTCTCTATTGCTTTAGGGGTTCAAGGCTCCTTATTTGAAATTTCAAACTAACAGCAACTATAGTTTGTTGAAGCAAAACAGCCATTAACTATTGGTGTTAGAAAGAAATTTAAGGGGCCGGCCCCATGGTGCAGCCGTTAAGTGCACGCGCTCCGCTACAGCAGCCCAGGGTTCTCACGTTTGGATCCCAGGCGCACACCAATGCACCGCATGTCGAGCCGTGCTGTGGCGGCGTCCCATATAAAGTAGAGGAAGATGGGCACAGGTGTTAGCCCAGGGCCAATCTTCCTCAGCAAAAAGAGGAGGATTGGCATCGGATGTTAGCTCAGGGCTAATCTTCCTCACAAAAAAAAAAAAAAGAAAGAAAGATTTAAAATCAAATCTAAATATTTTGAACATTATCTAGCTTAAAATATTTAACCATCTTAAAATGTTCATCATCCAAATTTGAATTCTTTGCTAACAAAAAATAAGTCTCTCCCGGAAAGTAATAACAATTCTGACCAAATCTTTCCCAGAAACTTACCGGTTCATTAGATCTTTGCATTTAAAATGTTATTATGATCATTAGACTTCCAAGACCTTGGTGGCAGTGTTTTAGCTTAAGACTAATTAGATGTCTGACTTGAACCCTTATCTATTATTTAAAACTCTTTTAATAGCAAGTTGGGAAAAGTTTCTCAAAAGTCATTTATTCCGTGAGATTTTTTAAGTCCCTACTTTGTACAAGATGGTATAGGGATGCAAAAATGAATTGGACATTAGCCCAGCCTTCAAAGAGCACTTAGTAAGTAGGTCAGGGAGATGGGAAAGGCTTATACATATTCATCTTCTAAAGCACAATATTAAAGGCTTCCAGAAAAATACTGAAAATAGTGCCATGGAGGTTCAGGGGAAGATGATCTTTTTAGCTGGGGATTTGGGGAAAAACTAACCAGTAATGACCTCTTCATTCAGACCTCTGCTGGTGGTAGATCAATGTGGGTGTGTATTTGTGTGAACTTACATCAACTGAATAATTTTTTTTCTCTAACCCAGTGCAGTGATTTTCTGATTCACAAATAAATTAGATCCTCTCTACTCACATTGTAGCGAATGGGCAACAATTCATTTGCCCGATAATTGAACACATAGACTAATGGTAATTTACAGTCCTGCGTTGCATAACGACATTTCGGTCAATGATGGACCGCATATACAGTGCTCCTATAAGATTAGTGGTCCCACATAGCCTAGGTGTGTAGTAGGCTGTACCATCTAGGTTTGTGTAAGTACGCTCTATGATGTTCGCACAACGATAAAATCACCTAACCATTTCTCAGAACCTATCCCTGTCCCATTAAGTGACACATGACTGTAGTTACGAATTATCATTTTACATTAATAATCCCACTTTTCCATCAAATGGTTAACACTGAGCCATTCAAAAGAAGCCATTTTGTTAGTGATTTTAAATAAGTGGGTGTGTGTGTGGGGATAAAACATTTTAGTCAAAGAAGTTGGTACTCCCTTGAATGTTTTTACCTAACACATGAAGAAAGAGACGCTGCTATCTTTTTAGGGTTTCTTTGGGGCAATAGAGGGAGACCTTTTGAGACCTTCTTGCCTCTCTATTGTTTTTAGTTTTCTAAGGAAAGTCCCTCTGGAAAGGCAGGTCATATACAGTAATTACCCGGAGAAAGCCTAGGAGAGCCTGAGAAGGAAAGAGGAAGAATAAAAAGGCAGAGAATGAATTTGGTCAAAGGAACAATGTAAAAACTATTAAAAAAAATGAATGAATGAAAGATGATGAAAAAGTGTTTTGGCAAACAGAAATGGAACTAGACTAAACCATACAGCTCCCTTTCTGCCGTAACAAATGTAATGCCGTCTTTCAGAAGTTGAACACCTGTGGCACCACAGCTGGCTATATCACCAAAAAATAGCTTACCAAGCCTTAAACTACTATATTCTTGTTTTAGGTTTGAAATGAGCATTAGCCAAGCTTGACCTGATTTGCATATTTAAATACTTCTTTCTGACACAGACAGATGCAATGATCAGGACACGAGGACATCCTATAGAATTGGAGATACCTGGAGCAAGAAGGATAATCGGGGGAACCTGCTCCAGTGCGTGTGCACAGGCAACGGCAGAGGAGAATGGAAATGTGAAAGGCACTCGTCTCTGCAGACCACATCTGCTGGTGAGGCACGGGCCAGGGGGACCGGAAACCGAAAATGGGATAGCGTTTCAAAAAATATTTCTGCAAATCCGTCTTTCCTTTGACGTGCCATTGAAGGATGATTTGCAGGGTTTCGGCCAATAAGCTGAGTTCATTTACGGATTGTTAGTTGTTAAAACTTTGTCTACTCTCAAGTTTTAAATTTAGATAAAAATAAAATGAAAATGAATCTTAAGGGGAAAAAACAGTTTTAGCCCCAAGAGATTAAAGTGATGTCAAAAAAATGCTAATATTGGAGCCGGCCCCGTGGCTTAGCGGTTGAGTGCACGCGCTCCACTGCTGGCGGCCCGGGTTCGGAACCCCGGGCGCGCACAGATGCACCGCTTGTCCAGCCGTGCTGAGGCCGAGTCCCACATACAGCAACTAGAAGGATGTGCAGCTATGACATACAACTATCTACTGGGGCTTTGGGGGAAAAAAAAATAAAAAATAAATAAAAAAATAAAAAATGCTAATGTCGTAAAACCTACACAATTTATAGATAGATATAGATGAGTCTATATGTATATATACTCATATAGATACACATATACATACACGTGTATATGCATTTTGAACATCTAAAGTACATTTTAATGGAAATGAGAGTGTTATGATGAGTTATTTGATTACTTGACTCTTCTGCTAGCAAAGGGGAAAAAAGTATATTTGTTCTTTTCTCAAAATGGAATATATTTCCTTGTCCTGACATTCAGCTCTTTTTGTAGCAGAAACAATCCTTTATGTGTGGTTTCCATGCTCCAGCAAACTTTGTTGCATTCCATAAAATAATGCACAATCATTTTCTTCATGTATTGGCATTCACAATTTGAGAAATTCAGAGAGGGCGTAGAGATGGGAATGAATGACACAATATCTAAGCTTTTTTTTAAAAAAAAGAAGTTTTAATTATTTCTAGTACAAGTACAAGATCTTTGCACTGTAGCTTGTTTTGTAAGAATCTGAGGAAAGAAACATGGCAATCAAGGATGTGTACTTCTGTTATTATTCTTAATATGTTTTGATCAAGTTTTCACTACATAATGTGCTAGTATTGTTGCTTAGCCTTTTATCGATCAATCATTTAGTTAAAAATATTAATTATTTGTTTGGATTTTTCTCCTTTTGATGAGTTTTCATCTTCGCTCTGAACCCTTATGAAGGTGAACAAGATTAGATTTGATAATATCTTTGAGTTATTTGATTATCAGTAAAATGCTACTAACCAAAAAAAGAAACAATTACAAATATCAATCTACTGAAATAGTTTAAATTGAAAGAGTGGTTGGGGTTAAATGGGATACGCATTCAAGAAATGTAATCTATTTTTGTTAATATTACTGATGTTATACTGAAGTTTCCGTTGTTCAAAAAAGTTTGAGAAACACTAGATTAAACAAAATGGAACCTACTCCTACAGCATCTTTATGTTCCTTTGCACTGTGACTCTTCCAGATGGGATGTATGAACACAGATGCTGTGTTTCGCCAATATGAGTGACTTTGGGACCCACTGTCTGTGAAGAATCTTTGGGTTCTAGTGTTCAGCAGCACTTAGCTAGATCCTGAATTCAGTGTACCAGTCATTCTAGCATCAGTTCCAACTCTGTCCCCCTGTGGACGTAGCCTTCAGGAGAACAGACTTCCAAAAGTTTAAAGAAAAGATTGACACAGTCAGTTATCTTACTCCAAAAGGAAAGCTGTTTTAAGAGGATTGATTAGTTTTAGAAAAAACACGACAGAATCACAAATAATACTGAGGAGAAACAAAATGTGGAAGGAGGGGACAACTTCTAGAGTATCCAGTATGGCTATTCAGGGCACCCTCCAGTGAGGCCAGAGTTACACAGGTGGCCAGAGGTCTGCTGCAGAGTGTCAGGGACTTCTCGAAACAATGTCAGGAAGAGAAATGCCTAGATTTGTTGAGCTTATAGAGGCTGCTTAGAGAGGAAGGGTAAGGGAGACCATTCCAGGCAAAGGGAAAAGCATGAGGCCAGCACGGGGCACATGAGAGAGTGAGCATACAGCAAGGAAGGGAGTGGTCAGAAGTGAGCTGGAAGAAAGGTAGGTGTGAAAGATTGTGGCGGCATGGACCCTGAGCTTCCTGGCATGAGTAAGGAGTTGTTGAAAGTATCTGCTCTGTTGAGTGGCAGAATAATGTCTATCATTTTAGAAATATAATCCCAGTAGTTCCAGATGAGCTGGAAAATGGAGACCATTTGTTAGACTCTTGTGGATTATTTCCTAGGCTGAATGCAAAACTAATGCAGAATGAGAGGGGCATTTCTTTTCAGTTCCAGGTTAGTAACAACATGGATTTCAGAGTGATCTGTATGGAACCCTAAAGATCCCAGATCTAGAAAGTAGTTATTTTCTCTTGTCCAGCTTTGTGACTTTCTTTTCTCATGCCCTTAGGATCTGGCTCCTTCACAGACGTCCGACCGGCCATTTACCAGCCCCAGCCTCACCCCCAGCCCGTTCCATATGGTCACTGTGTCACAGACAGTGGCGTGGTTTACTCCCTGGGGATGCAGTGGCTGAAGACACAAGGAAACAAGCAAATGCTTTGCACTTGCCTGGGCAATGGAGTCAGCTGCCAAGAGACAGGTCTGCATCATCTTTTCAAAAAAAAGCACTGATAACTTATTTCGTTTTTGAAAGGCAATACATTCATTTACCCAAAAATGTAAAACAATAAAACAAACGAGAAAAGCTTATAATCTTACCACCCCGTGATAACAACCAGGGTTGGCATTTGATAAATCTTCTTCAAGTCTTTTTAATTTATGTATTTTCTTTCCTGAAGTGAGATTTAAACTGCTATGTTTTATCTTTATTTGTCTGAAGTGTTGTTACAAGAGAATTGCTTTCTGAATAGCTAATCATCCATATTTTATCCTCTAAATCTCAACTTTCTGGAGCTTTGTGATGTAAACTTTCAACAACCTAATGCATCTCTTCTGGGCTACAAAAGTCGTAGTAACTATAGCAATAATAATTGGTACACTTGACTTTTCCTTTAGAATAGCCTCGTGTATTCATTCTTAGGGTACCAACAGAGGCATACACATCTCTCCAGTATCCTTGAACAGCATCCTTAGCTAGCCTATATTAACATAGCTTTACATATAGGGAAACTGAGGCATGAGGTGCCAACAAAAGACATCAGCAGAAGAATTCAGGTGTTGTTCTGTCTACAAAAGACCTGGCTTCCTGAGTAATGCATTTTCACTGACATTAACCAGAGGATCATCTATACTCGCAGGTTTTTCCTTTGCGGGCACAAGCACAGTCTCAGTTGAACTATAAATAAACAGCAACTGGTGGGAGATAAATGCAGCTTTGTTTACCGAGACCCTTTTGATTATGTTTGCAGCCGTAACCCAAACTTATGGTGGCAATTCAAACGGGGAGCCGTGTGTCTTACCCTTCACCTACAATGGCAGAACTTTCTACTCCTGCACCACAGAAGGGCGACAGGATGGACATCTCTGGTGTAGCACGACTTCCAATTATGAGCAAGACCAGAAATATTCTTTCTGTACCGACCATGCTGGTAAGTATCCCGAGGGGAAAACACAGCAGTGAGAAAAACCCATTTCTCATGCCCTATTTTTATTTGCCAGCAACCTAGCCACTAATTTTGAGGCTGCACAAGAAATGTCACTTTAGTTCAGTCTGGACCCAAGAGACGTGGAGTGAACTTAGCAGCTGAAGATCTTTCCATGTTCCCCAGTACCCTTGGGAAATGACACCATGGGAAAGCCCTCCAGTTCATTTATTTTTGACACATTGAGATTATGATGTGATTACAGATACTTGTCTATTAAAATCAGTAGGTGATCCCACAGGACTGAGGAATACACAGGAGAGATGCCTGAGGGTTTGTGCTCCTCTTCTGCTTAAAACTGTGTTTTATTCAAAGCGATCATTTAATCTGTTTTTTTCTGGTTGGGAAAATGCGAGTGAAAATTGGATATAAATCCATTTGGAAGGTGAAGGTGAATACACAAAGGAAGCTTAGAACTGTGTTAGCAGACATCTTTTATTCTGAGACAGACTGTCTGTGAATTAGCTGTAGAACCCGGCTATCCCTGAACCTTTCTGTACTAATTCCCTGCTGTACGTTCAAAAACTCAGCTGTAATTTTTTCTTCCTTTCTGTGTATTTTTCTGGGCAGTTTTGGTTCAGACTCGAGGTGGGAATTCCAATGGTGCCTTGTGTCACTTCCCCTTCCTCTACAACAACCACAACTACACTGACTGTACTTCTGAGGGCAGGAGAGACAACATGAAATGGTGTGGAACCACCCAGAACTACGACGCGGACCAGAAGTTTGGATTCTGCCCCATGGCTGGTAAGATGAAGCCCCTGTAGACAACCATTTACGGCATAAGACTGAAGAATAGTGTCCAGTTTACTCCTGTTTCACTCATTAAGACTTAATTTTGAGACAGCAGAAAACTTTATGTGATATAAATATATATATAATCAAATATATAAGAATTATAGAAGTATTTATATAATTTTAAAATCCTATTGGTATAATTTAATGTCCAAAAATATATAAATACAAAAAAAATATTTTTTAAAAAGTCTGGAAATACGAATTTTGCACAGGTTTGTCTTTTGTAAAGAGTACACAACTGAGTCGCTTACAACATTTAATATGTAACTGACTGCTGTAGTCACAGACCTACAATGTTTACATGTAGTTTTGGTTTGACTGAACTGAGCTCTGTCACTAAATACGAAAATGACTAAAACTCTGTGTCTCTAGAGGGCTCTAGTTTGTGTGAATGGAGAAAGGGGAACCAATACCTTTTATCTGTTTTCAAATTTTAAGAACCCCATAGATTACCTTTGATTTTCCAGTTGTAGATCCAAGAACCTCTGTACTAGGCATTGTCAAGTGTGAATATGAGACAAGAAAACTACTTACACTTACTTTCTCTCATTTCGACAAAAGGGGATGTTGGGTGTATAAGGAAAATACACTTTAGCTTGCAATTCTTGCGATACTTGTACACGTGGTTTCCCTTTGAGCCAGAATAAACTGGAACTAGGACAGGTTATCGAGCAGTAGTCAAATGTAGGCTTCTAGAATAATGCAAACTCTTTGTGCGAATGTGTAGGTATCGTCGTGGTTTAACATCCCCTAACCCTTCCTGTGATTATTCTGATCAAAGTACCTTACCTTCAGTAGACTGTGTTTTCTCCCTTTGGGGCTCAAAACTCTCCACCTCCACATAGCAGCACTGAGATTACTTTGAAGCACACAAGACTTCTTTCCAAGTGAGAGTTCTCAGGATAACCAAACTGGACTGATAATATTGCATGCCTTTTTAGACTTTGTGATCATTGGTCAAGTGTGCATTTCTCATTTGTTTCCAAACAGCCCATGAGGAAATCTGTACAACTAACGAAGGGGTGATGTATCGTATTGGAGATCAGTGGGATAAGCAACACGACATGGGCCACATGATGAGGTGCACATGCGTTGGGAATGGCCGTGGTGAATGGACCTGTGTTGCCTACTCCCAGCTCCGAGGTGTGTTTGCTTATTAATAAAAACATTGGAGAGGACAAAGGGTCCAAAGAGGCAGACTTTTATGTGAAAACTTGTACTTTACCAAAAGCAGCAGAAGAAACATGCAATGCCTCTCCATTAGTCTACTGTGCTGGATAAGTTTCGCATTTTAGGCAGCCGGTTAAGAAAAGCTGGCACAGCGATTCTAAGATTATGAAACATTCCCAGGATCTAAGTACTTAGGCTGAGCCAGAAAGATGACTTCAAAGGCTATAACACAATCATTTGATCCTTTTAGCTTTTGGTTATGCCATTGGATTCATGTCTAGAAAAGACTGGATAATTTCTATAAAGAAAAGAGATGTTGCTCTTCTGAAATTAGATCCTTGCAGATCCAAATTTAAGGAGACAAATACATAGGCCAATTTCTTTTGTTCAGATCAGTTTTTCCCCTTTGCACCCAGATATATAATATAAAGATGTTGATTTATTAAAACTTTTTTAAGTTTTCTATTTCTTTGATTTGAAAAGTAAGATTTAGGTAGAACTCTGAGCTAATAAATAGCCCATGTAGCTGGTGTGTTGACATTGGCCTGAACTTGTTCTTTTGTGTTGTCCAGTGGGTAACCCAATCTAGGAGTAATAATAATTACATATGACGTTGGAGAGCTAAAAGAGACCCTAGGAAGGCATACAACCAACTCTTCATTTTACAGATGAAGGAGCTGAGAGGGAAAGTAATTTTCTCAGGATCTCTCAGAGAGTTAGGAACAGAGTTGGCCTAATTCTCTTTTAACTTTACAAATGCTGTAGATGTCATTTTATTTCTCAAATCCAAATATCTCCCCACCCCCGCCATTCCAGAGATCAGACCATCACACTATGCTGGGTGCTGTATAAGTATGTTTAATCTTCCTCCTGTTTATCATAACAAGCAGAGATCTAAAGGACATCATCAACTAAGCAAGAATTTTTCTGAAAGCAACACAAGTATTTTTTTAAAATTGGCTTTCCACAGGGAGGTGTATCTTACCACATTCTTTAGTTGTCTATACTTTGACCTCTGACATTTACAAGTTTGTAAGAGAATTTTTTTTCTTGCAAAAATTGTATTACTGACTAAGCTTTGAAAACACATTTATTCTACGCCAGTTGAAAAGTTATTTTAGTGGGAGATGTTGATAATTAAGTGGAAGGAACTGTAGGCTTTGAAAAGCGTAGCTTCTTTTCTTTTGTCAGTGAAACCTAACGTTCTCCACCCATTCCACTGTTTCCTGAATAGATCAGTGCATTGTCGACGACATCACTTATAACGTGAATGACACATTTCACAAGCGGCATGAAGAGGGACACATGTTGAATTGTACCTGCTTCGGTCAGGGCCGGGGCAGATGGAAGTGTGATCCCGTCGGTAAGTGGCCTTGTCTCTCTAGACAGATTTGGACACTGAGAATAGTTAGCAAGTTTCAGATAAGAAGAGCTATTTGATGTTACGTGATTGAAGTTGGATCCAGACGTTGATGAGTGGCTTGCAAAGAGCTTTGCAAAGTCTTCGCTAATTGTGGACCAATATATAGTCTCGATATTGGTAGTCATCTATTTTCCTGAATTTGTTGACAAATTCAGATTTATTTTAATTGAATGGAATTTGTTCTTTGGTTCTGAATCGCAAAGATAGTCCCTGTTATGAAAGAGAACTTTTCTTTGCTGACTGTGCAATAACATGGGCAAATGATTATGCTGGTAAATACCTCCCTCCAAATACTTTATTTTTCTTGGCTGCTCTTTATAATAGATCTAAGCAAATAGTGAAGGTTGAGCCTTAAAAGGGCTGTGTTACCAGCGTTAAAGTAATCCATTAATATTCCTGTTCTGAAAGAGGCGGGTTGGTCACTAAGAAAACATGCTCATCAGGTGAGTTTGTTTGACCTCAGATTGCCAAAGCTGAGAGAGAAGCTGAGAAGTTTTCTCAGAAACTGCTCAGCAAGCATTCAGAGTTAAAATCTAGTTCATTGATTTACATGTAAAATTAAGTCCTCCAAATTTTGAAGAGGTGTATAGAGTGAGATTTTGTCCTTACTATTCAAATGGTAAATCAGTTGCATTAATATGTGTAAAATACACTAATTTATTTTTCTCAAATAAATATTCAGAATATCAATAGACACTGAAATCTAAATCTTAAAATTTTTATTTAGAAGTATTGTCCTTTTAGAAAATGAAATATTCCTCTCAATGGGTGCTTTTTACCGCTAATTGTCCTGTAAGGTAAAAGATATGAACCAAATATTTTTTTAACTGCATGTATTTGTAAGGAAAGTTTCAAGTTTCTGTTAAAACTAAGAATGTATGCTTAGCACACTGAAATTAAGTTTGTAGTTTTAAGTCTTCAAGGCTGCTTATCTTTTACTTGTTTATGTTTTAGACCAATGCCAGGATTCGGAAACCCGAACGTTTTATCAAATTGGAGACTCCTGGGAGAAGTATGTGCATGGTGTCAGGTACCAGTGTTACTGCTACGGCCGTGGCATTGGGGAGTGGCATTGCCAGCCTTTACAGACCTATCCAGGTGAGCAGCCTTATTACTGCAGATTGAGAATTGTCCCCCGGGCTATGAAAACAGGGCACATCAGTATTTACGAATACTCTGATGCCTAAGTTGGAATCTCTTTCCTTTCCCATCTTTTTTTCATACCACTGTCTAATAATCAATCAAATTTTTGCCTACAATGATTTTCCTTTCTCCCCAGTCAACTACAAGGCGTGGAAGGCTGTAAAAATGCGCCTCTATGTAATTTGTTTCTTAACACTGTAGAACATTCCATTAGCTTAAAACGCTTGGGCTAATTTCATCTCACATCCATGCATAGAAACGGAAACCATGAAGTGAGCTGTGCTGAGAGTAAAGGGTTGGAGTTTTGTGCTATGGTTCTTAACAGAGAAGTTTGCATAGAGAAATTACTTGAAATACAATATCCCGTATGTGTTCATTCCGTATATTTCATCCTGGCCATCGTTTTGTCAAAATTTTCATTTGTTTGCTCAGTTGGAGCGTGGAACAAAGTATCCCAGTCAAGAGTTGAGTAACTTGGTCAATTCTCTGCCCACACAGTTCAAATATCCTGAAATGTTTGTTGCTGGATTCTTTCCGATCACAGGACATAGTGCCTCGCTGTAGGTGTTTTTAATTCGTTTTAGAAAAAAATTTTTGAATTTAATTTTCACTGGGTGACTAATTACAACACTAAAATGTGTTGAATCATGAAAGTCTAATTTTTAGGCATTGGTTCTTTGAGCAACTACTGAGGTGCAAAATTTCCTCGACCTCTGTTAACTTTAGACTTAAAACATGGCCTGCTTTCAGAAGCAAAAAGAGAGATTTTCAGGGCATCAGAATCTGCCTGTGACAGAAATTAAGATTAAGTTAACTAAGTTCCTCCATAACGTGATAGAGATTCACTCTCCTAGAGAACATGAGATGGGACAATTTGGCCAAAGGCAGTGTTCACCAAGACATGGGTCCCAGCTCTACATATACTGCCAAGGAGATACACGCCAAGCTCTGCTCATTATTTCATGATCTGGAAATCGGGGACACTGTAGTTGATGACCTTTAAAGTTCCTTCTAGCACTGACAATCTAACAATCTGTGATCCTAAACACCAACCACCCAGATCCACTCTTTCTGTGAACTTTGAAGAGAACCTGCTCCCGCCCTGGCAGCCCTCAGACACTGTCAGGGCTGCAGAAGGTGACTTTGCTTTAGGCAAGCTCATAGCACAGATCGACCTGTCTCTTAAATTGTATTTTGCGTGCATTTGGGTATAAGAATCACTTAACAGAATTTTTTTATTTAATAATTTTTAAAAATCTGATCGCAGAAGCAGTGTAAGTTCAGAAAGTAGATAACTGGGTTGTTTTTTTCTTTAATGACACAACCAAAGGATAGAAACTTCTAAAGAAATGCTCTCTAGTTTCAATGGTTATGGCTATTATTGGTGTGGCAATTTATTGAAAATTATTTCCTTCTCGTTGATTTAAAGACAGCTTATTTCTTTCTCTTTTGAAATAAGCCTGTTCACATAGCTACTTGCTGGAAACATTTAGGTAGACGTGTCAGAGATGAAATCCAGATGGGAAGGAGGCCTTCTGTTGTTGGAGTTTATGTGTTGACCTTGTCTCTACTCTTTACATATGGTACCAGTAGAACCCACTGAGCATAGAGGAGATTTAGGGGAGAGGGGACTGGTGTTTGCCCTCAGTATGTGGTTTGGTTTTCTCAATGGTTCATGCCTAGCGTGTGGGGCATGAGGAGGGTGGGGAGGCTAAAAGGACAACAGATTACCAAGAGATTGTCTCTGAGCCTCGTCCTGTTTGTTCCTCCCACGGAGGGCTTAGGGGAGCTGTTCAAACTAACAGAAGATAAGAGGCATTTGGTTTGTCAATAAACAACTAGGAAAGCACAGATCTCAGCAAACTAAATAGAGAAAAAAAGACTGAGTCGCAAACCCATAAATGTTTAACTTCTCCAGGGTCACTGTTGCTGGAAATTACTCATTTTGACCTTAATTTTAAACTGGTTTTAAAAGTATAGACATTGTATCCTATCTTTACTTCATTATTTTCTTCTTAGCCGGATGTATTGAATAAGAGAGGGAGTCAGGTTTTCATAATGGTGAGTAATTGCTCAGTTAGGTTAATTTTAAAAGTTTTACCAACTAACTAGTATCAGAAGGATGATCAAAAAGATTTTAAGTCTAAATAGTGTAAAGGATGTCAGAATTTCCAGATTTCCTGTCTTCAAGTCATATGTAGACGAAGGTAGAGTGACAACTGGACTTTGCCCTTACAAATAAGGGACACAGTCTCTTTACTTTCTGGACAAAAATGTGCTAAGTGCGTGACATCCTCATCGCTGGTCAGCTACGGCATAAACCTAAAATTGAAAACATAGAATTTCAAACCAGCGCTTGAAGTTTTAGAAGGAAAAGAAACTTGTGTAGTTTTACTCTATCACTGGGGTAAAAACCACTGAGCTGCCTTTTTCTCCTCCACTCCCTCCTCTTTTATCCTCCTTCTTGTGGACGTAGGAGCATGATTAGACTTAAAGCTGGGCAGTAAAGGTCATTTGTGTTGTCTTTCTAAAACTTAATCTTAATGACATTTAGCCATCATAAACTTTTTTTTTAATTAAAGACTATTTTCTTAGAACAGTTTTAGGTTCACAGAAAATTGAAAGGAAGGTACAGAGATTTCCCATATACCCCCTGCCTCCACGCATACATAGCCTCCCCTATTATCAACATCCCCTACCAGCATGGTACATTTGTTACAATCCATGAACCTACCTGGACACATCATTATCACCCAAAGTCCATGGTTTACATTAGGGATGACTTGCGGTGTTGTACATTCTACGGCATCATAAACGTTTTCCCCTCAAAATCATGACTGCCAAACTAAATAAAACAAACACATATCAAGTGTCTCCTTATCTGAAGAAATTATAGTAGGATTTCTTTAAGAGATCAATATTTAAACAACCGTATGCCGATTATCATAAATAAAGGACGTGATATTCCTGTATTTACTGATTTAATGGAACTACTTTAAATAGTTACATCTCTAGAATTTGCCTTCACTGCTTATCTTTAAAAACTTATTTACATTTGTGAGGATCTTCATGAGCAGAAAGGGTGATTCAAAGAGAGACACGGAATTGACTTCTGCCAATTGATTAACACAAACATCTTGCCATGTTTTGTGAAATATATACCCCTTGAGAATGGAAAACAGAATTTTATACATGAGTTTTGGAACTCATGTGACTTGGAAATACTTGCATTAAATGAAATTAAGATTCAAAAAATATTTGTTAGTCTTCAACCAACTTTGGATTATTCTCAGTGTGGAAAGTGAGTATATTATTCTGGAACTTTTGAGTCTACACGGATTTGCAAGTTATATATTTGTTCTGCTAGAGAAGACTTTGTTTTCGAAGGGAATTTAACAGCAAAGATAATAAGTTTGAAAATCAATTTTTTTTTTTCAGAAAACTTAAATCTGTTACTCTGGTGAAGTGTTTTATTAAACATGAAAAATTTTGCTGTTTGACAGAGTGGCAGTTAGAAATTCTCAGAAAGGTTATTACAAGGAGCTTTATTTTTATTTCTAATAAGTTGAATGTTGATTGACATCATAAAAAAGGTAATGTTTAGGAAAAAGATAGTGTTCTGTGCCACAAGCATCAATTTTTCAGCTATTTCATTATTATTCCAACTTGACTCTACACTATTAAGCCATTGATTCCACTTCTGTTATTTTGTTTTTTTAGAAAACAGAAAAAAGAAACAAAACCATACTTTAAAGTTTGTTGGAAACAGTCATACACATCAAGATGTAGAAATAGTGAATTTAGTATATATTTCAACGTCATTTCAGTTGATAACTGCTTTTGAAAAAAGAAAGTTGTGTCTGTTAATAATTTGACCAAACGGTGGTATGATTTTAGAGTATATTTACTGAATAAAAATAAAGTTTTTTTTCCAAATTGATAGGATGTTGAGACTGATGAGAAATAAAATTGAGTCTTTAATTGTTACCTTTGTCTATTTGTCTAAGATTTGACCCCATTTAGAAATGTGTTTGTTTTACATCATGTCATTTGTCCTTTGAAATGTTTCCTTCTTACATGGTATACTCATTCCTGATGAAAGCCTTCACAAACTAGAATTTGCTTCAAAGAAGCTTAAAAAATAAGTCAATGAAATTTATATTCTATATTGCATTATTTGTATTAGGGTAGTTTTACCACTTCTCATAATTCTCACTTTGAAAATAGAGAAGAAACCAAGCTAAGAGGCATTGTTTTTAACTTATTTGCTGTAAACAAGTTCTATTTACAATTCTCTTGTGAAGGACAATAATTTATGAGCTAAAAAAGGATTCGTTGGGGGCTGGCCCCGTGGCGTACCAGTTAAGTGCACGCGCTCCGCTGCAGCGGCCGGCAAGGAGGCGTGGTTTGGCAGGTTCGGATCCCAGGCATGCACCAATGCACTGCTTGTCAAGCCATGCTGTGGCGGTGTCCCATATAAAGTAAAGGAAGATGGGCACAGATGTTAGCCCAGGGCCAGTCTTCCTCAGCAAAAAGAGGAGGATTGGCATGGATGTTAGCTCAGGGCTGATCTTCCTCACAAAAAAAAGAAAGAGTCGTTGCATTGATTTCGAATGTCAATATGTAAAAGATTGATCCCAGATAATTTTTATTATACTCATATTTACTAACAAGCAAAATTGTCTTAAATGATGGCCATCACTGCGCACTACATTTTAAGTTGAAGTGAGTGAATACCCAGGGTAACCAAATCTCAAATTTTTATTCTCAGGCACAACCGGTCCTGTCCAAGTAATCATCACAGAGACCCCCAGTCAGCCTAACTCTCACCCCATCCAGTGGAATGCACCAGAACCTTCTCACATTTCCAAGTACATTCTCAGATGGAAACCTGTAAGTATGAAACCTTGGACACCCAGTCTCCTAAAATTAACAAATTCAGAACATTTTTTTCAGCTTTTGAGGCAACAGATCTGATTAACTATTCACAATACGTTTATATTTGTTTAGTGACGAGACAATATGTGGTCGATTGAATTGACACATAGATTTAGGTTTTTTGGTGTTTTGAAGAATTTAGTTCTTTATGTTAGAAAGATCTTAGCAAGGACATAGAAATGATAATGCTTAAAATTATTCTTCTTCAATATGGGAAGAAAATCTAAAGCTTTGTATGTTTCATAACCCTTTGAAAGGAAAAGAATTATTGGCATCATTTCCTTAATTTGAAAAAAAGCCCCAACTAAATTCATATCTTTGTCTTTTGGTTCACTTTTTAAGTGATCATTGCTTAAATTTTGATCCTCTGAAGTTATTTAGATAGAAGAGAAAGATGATAAGAAAGAAGTATAGATGAGAGATGATAGTAGGTTTATTTACAGAATGAACCTAGTAATTTTCTAGTAATAAGGGTCTAGAAATTGAAGAAATCATACGAAAGAGGATATGGGTCTATTAAGCTTCAGTTTCTCTTAGCCTCTCAGACCTGCCCTGCTATATCTCCAAAATTCATGACTCATAATTTGAGAAACACTATTTTAAACGTAGGAGAAAAATGTCCATTTTTAATTACAACTATTGAATTCTAGCAATTAAAAACAATGTAAAACAAAACAAAATGTTTCACCAACTTATGCAGTTGTATTTAAACTCTTTAGGGAAAATTCAAGCTGTTGAAATTATTCTTTTTCTTTTTTACCTTCTTTTGTAATGTCTGTGGTATATTGAGTAGCCACTTGCAGAACTTTGCACCTGGTGATGTTAGTCCACAGAATCAATCTATTTTTCCCTCCAACACCTTCTTGTATCTTATCTTTTCATCTCATCACCAATTTTATTTGTTTTAAACTTGACTCTGAACTATTATGTGAGACCACTATAATAAGGGACATTTACAAGTAGGTATAAAATGTATATTAAATTGGAAAGTGCTCA
Source organism: Diceros bicornis minor (assembly GCF_020826845.1). Classification (NCBI taxonomy): domain Eukaryota; kingdom Metazoa; phylum Chordata; class Mammalia; order Perissodactyla; family Rhinocerotidae; genus Diceros; species Diceros bicornis. Next base: position 6,200,850 of record NC_080776.1, on the reverse strand, counting down.
AAGAGTGGCAATGATGAATTTCTTTGAGATTTTTAACAATTAAAAAATTTCAAGTCTGCTGAGACATCTGACTTGGGTCTCTTCTCCCATCCCCAATGACACTGTGTCATTTACAACTTATGTCTACAATTTGTAATGTTTACAAGCATTAAATTCTCATCTACTCTCAAAAATTTTTTTTCAGGTTTTTCCTTAATGTATGTCACATGAGAGTTAACTTTCTAATATTTTCTTCTAATAGTCAATCAAATAAATTTACATCGAATAAAAGGTTTATCACGAAATCTGAGCTAATTGTAATGCCTGATTTAAAATTTTTTTCACAGTATATTTGAGTTAAAATTTAAATTTAAAGAGTACTAGGATCATTTTCATTTATTTCAAAAATATGAATGGACACTTGAGTATCTGAATTACTGAGGAACTGGTTGATTGGATAATTTCTAAAAATCATTGGGCATTAAAAATGTATTTTGACTGACATTAGTTTAGAATGTTTACAACTTAAAAAGATCTCATCTTGTTTGCAGTAAGGGCGTTTCTTTTCCACACATTTTATTCCAATGAGTTTTGTGAGCCATGGCATATTAATGAAGTTGGACAGGATATGAAAATGTAAACTGGAAGCAAAGATTGAATAAACCAAAGTCGCATTCTTCTGCAGTCTTGCCCAAAGTTGGCTAACCACTTTTGGTGGGGTAGTTCATATTTAAGAATGAGTCATAAAACCAGACCAGCCAAACCTTGTATGTGATGGCCCCAGGAGCTGAGTCATGAAGCTGTATTATGTCTTTGACTGTTTTCTGCAAGGCAAGAAACTTGAACTGTATCCCTCCAAGTGAAAGATAGAAGATATGGCTTTCCCCACTTCAGAGAGGAATATATCTCTGTTCATTGTAGAAATGAAAAAATTGAGAGAGGAAAAACTTGAGTTCGTCATATTATGTTGCTGATATTAAATAATTAATCTGGCAAAAAGGAAGGTACCCAGCACCTAGGACTGTGTAACCTTGGGCATGCCACACAACTCTGTTTCTCCACCTGTAAAATGGGGACAATAATACCATTAACTTGGAGGAAGGGGGAGATGAAGATTAAATGGGAGCATGCGAGTAAAATACCGAGAATGTGGGACATAGTAAGCTCTCCATAAATATTAGCTATAATAATTATTATTATTAATATTAACAAATTCTGCTTCAGGTCCCTATTCTGATTCCGATTTTCCATGATTTTCCTCCATGATGAGACTGCATAGGTCCCTCATTCTTCTTTGAAGATTACTCCACATCATCTCTGAATGTTCATCCTTGTGAATACTTGTGTGTTTTTTTTTTAATTTAAATTTTTAGAAAAATGCTCCAGGCCGTTGGAAGGAAGCCACCATTCCAGGCCACTTAAACTCGTACACCATCAAAGGCCTGACACCAGGTGTGGTGTATGAGGGGCAGCTCATCAGTGTCCAGCAATACGGCCACAGAGAAGTGACACGCTTTGACTTCACCACCACCAGCACGAGCCCAGCGGTGACCAGTACGTACCCCAGCAGCCTCATGTCTGTGCCTGCATTTCCCAGAGCTAGCTCGCCTCAGAAAGTGCTTTTCTTCTCCATTCATATTATTCCATGGGTGCCACCTATATTTAAAAAAAAAAATGATATTCTACAGACAATGATAGTCAATTTTCCCAATGGCTGAAGGCTCTCTTTACCCTTTCTGTGACTCTCTAGGCAACACTGTGACGGGAGAGACAACACCCTTTTCCCCCGTTGTGGCCACTTCTGAATCTGTGACTGAAATCACTGCCAGCAGCTTCGTGGTCTCGTGGGTCTCAGCTTCGGACACTGTTTCAGGATTCCGTGTGGAATATGAGCTGAGTGAGGAGGGAGATGAACCACAGTACCTTGGTGAGCTATAAATGTGTTGTCATGACAGATTTTGAGTGGCTGGTGGTAGACCCGGCTTAGGAGAGGGCATCCAGGCAGGTGGTCTATGAGGTTAGGAACTAGTTGACAGCTCAGACTGAACAAAGGACCCTCCAGTATGAGGAAAGAGAAGGACTGGCCCTTTCTAGAACTGAGCTGGGTTTTTCCTGAGCCGTGCTCACATTTCCCTGGTCCCCGACGTCTGCTGCGTTATGCGTTTGCCTGGGTGCAGGTCCATGCAACAAAAGTGTTTTCTGTGTGGAAGTAATTGCCAGTATGAGGACTGCAGTGGAAAATGTTAGCTTTTGGGGATATCCAGTACCCTCATTCACGCTTTTCAAATTCTCATGTTTAGGGGACTTGTAAAAACTTTATTGTAGAATAAAATACATACTGGAAAGTGCACAGATCATAAACTAGAGCTCAATGAATTTTTATAAAGTGAATGCACCCGCTTGACAAGAACCCAGATCAAGAAAAAGAACATCCCTCTTACCCTACTCCCCATCATCTCCCACCCATAACCACTACCCTGACTTCCAGCCACAGAGGACTATGTTTGCAAATTCGGGGATGGAGTACAAAAATTATACATCTTTAGAGAAAATATTTGGAAAATGGAGAAAAAAAGAAGAAAAATTATCCCATAGTGCCTTGATAATTACTGATTATCCATAGTATATTTCCTTGTAGTTTTACCCCGTCCCCCACAAATATATAATTTTTCAGATGTCCTTCTCCTAGGCTGTGGAGTCATTTGAGGGATCAGTGTGCTCTGATGAGTAACCTTTCCCTTTTATTTCCAAGATCTTCCAAGCACGGCCACTTCCGTGAACATCCCTGACCTGCTCCCCGGCCGAAAATACATTGTAAATGTCTATCAGATATCTGAGGAAGGAGAGCAGAGTTTGATCCTGTCTACTTCACAAACAACAGGTAGGTGTGTACTCCGCGGTGTGACAAGAATCTTTTTGTGTGTGAAGCAGACCTATAGCAATATTTCCTGACTGTTGCTTCATTTCTTCCTTTCTTTCTTTGTTAGCGCCTGATGCCCCTCCCGACCCTACCGTGGACCGAGTTGATGACACCTCGATTGTTGTTCGCTGGAGCAGACCACAGGCACCCATCACAGGTCAGCTTAGCTTCCTCTTCTTGGCTGCCATGTTCACCTTGATGGCATAAGATGTGAAGGAACGGATTCTGATCTGTGGAGTGGCATATCACTTAAATCTCCTATCTAATTACTAGACTAGGGTAGGGATCTGTGTGTGTGTGTGCCTATGTGTGTGTGTGTATGTAATATTAATTAAGAATGTGATTATTTTCAAGTCTTACAGCCCTACTTTCTTACGGATCATTCTCCCTCAAATCCATTTTATCATCCCTTTACACGCACACACACAAACACACACACAAAACCTCTAAGGCTAGCTCATTGACTAATTAAACCAGGCATTCCCATGGTTAGAAGAGGGGTAATTTTTCTGAAAACCTCACTCTAACAATCTCAAAGAGGGAGCTGAGTTGCCTTCTTAGCTCATTAGGTGACTCAGCTGTTTCTGAAGTTCCTAAAAGACACAGCACTAGACAACTCTGTGCTCAGGGTGCTTCATTAATTGCTTCCATTGTCAAGAGCTCAAAGAGAAGAAATCAGTTTAGCATGAATATCTTCACCTCACGGCTTCTCCAATAGACATTTATTAAGGATTTTGGGTCTTTAAGGATGATATTCATTATTAAAGAGTTTTGCATGGCTATTCTTATTTTATCTTTGCACTGAATAGTCCTTATAAGAAGTGGCAACATGGAAAGAGTCAAAAAGAATCACTGGTCCTTAATTAATCAAGCATGATGCTAAGGGCTATTGGGAAAGCGGGATTTATGACTTTTTAAACCTCTGTTTCATAAAAGTGTGTCCTGCTTCTCTCTCATGAATCTGCAGGATACAGAATCGTGTATTCACCATCAGTAGAAGGGAGTAGCACAGAACTCAACCTGCCTGAAACTGCCAACTCCGTCACGCTCAGTGACTTGCAACCTGGGGTTCAGTATAACATCACCATCTATGCCGTGGAAGAGAATCAAGAAAGTACCCCCGTTTTCATCCAACAAGAAACCACTGGCGTCCCACGTTCAGGTAACTTAAAGACACTTCCTATACAAGGTAACATCTTTAACCCCCCTTTTGTTGGAGGAATAAAACCATCTTTGGATTGTGTTCATTCCGTTAGCCTGATGGGGAGGACCAGAAGTGGAAGATGAAAGAATAATTGTCTCTGTGGGAGGGTTGCTTTGTCTCTGTCAACAGTTTCTATATGCAAGTAATTTTATAGATGATTTTATCCCTAAACTTTTGAAATTTGGCTGAAATGTCCTCACTACAAAGTAACTTCTCAAAGTTGGCTATTGGCCTTCCTGATCAAAAACTGACACCACAAAGTCTTTGTATTTTTCCCCAGAAACTTAAGGGTCAGTTCATCTGTTGCTTTTAAGTATTAGAAAATGATTCAGTAAAATGAAAACCACTTTTTTTTGGTTGTCACAATAAGGGTTTTTTATTTTGTTTTTTTGTATGTTCCTTTTAAACCCCTCCATGAGACACCTCATATGTTGCAAACTCATCTGCTTGCCTACATATTTTAGATAAAAGCTTCAAATATCATGTGGAAGCAGTATGACTGAACCATGAAAATATTAGCAAAAGTATATTCTCTGGTTAAGAGACAAAATTTAGCATTGCTCTAGAATAAGAGGCTCTATGAATTGCCTTATACACACCCGGGAAACAGGCTTTCTAAAAATAATCTTCAGTAGGAATTGTGAATGACCTGTTGGCTCTTGTCTGTCAGATAAAGTTCCCCCTCCCCGGGACCTGCAGTTTGTGGAGGTGACAGACGTGAAGATCACCATCATGTGGACCCCCCCTGAGAGTGCGGTGACCGGTTACCGCGTGGACGTGCTCCCCGTCAACCTGCCTGGGGAGCACGGGCAGAGGCTGCCCATCAGCAGGAACACCTTTGCGGAAGTCACCGGGCTGTCCCCAGGGGTGACCTATCACTTCAAAGTCTTCGCTGTGAACCACGGGAGGGAAAGCAAACCACTGACAGCAGAACAGACGACCAGTACGTCCTGCTCCTCGCTCTACCTCCACCCCAAATTCTCCACCATTGCTTCCAGCTTGTGAATGTGCAGCATACCGTTTACTCCTGGGTTTGCAATTAGAAATGGGAAAATACTCAGCTAACATAAAGTGCATTAAACTTGAAAACAAAACTCAGAGAAGCTCCATGGATGCAAAATGGTAACCCATTTCCCAAATACATGTGCCAGTGGAATGGCAGTAAGAGAGAACTTAAGAGAACCCAATTTTCTTTGCCGATGGAGACATGGATTGAAAACTTAAGTGCATTTTCGTGTAAATAAATATATGTAGATCAGACTTCAACTGTAGGCCCTCAGCACTTTAGAGCAGAATTATTCACAAATAGTAATTGCTTGAACATTTAGTGCTTATTAGGCACCAGGTCCTCTGCTCCGTTGTTTATAAGCATTTTCCTCATATTTAATCCTCATTTTGACCTAATGAGGAAGGTCTTGCTAATCCCTATTAGAGACGTGAAGAAACTGAGGCTTATAAAAAATTCTGCAACTTGTACAGTCACAGATCCAGGAAATGATGGAGCTGGATTGACATAGACCTATGTCTTTTAGACCCCAAAGCCCATGCTTCCAATTATTATACTTGACTCTCTCTTAAACATTTCCTCTCTAAGTGTTTTAAATTACTGCAGGGAAATTTCTAGTTGTCTTACTAAAGAACAAAACTCACAATTTATGTGATTCTTTTCAATAGTGCAAACTCACCTGTGTCCTACCATGACTCTGAGGTTCTGAATATATTTTATAATTATTGCCCAATCTGAATCATGTGAAAATAATGTTGATTTCTCCAGCAAAGGACCATTCATTCAATAAATACAGGGAATGTTACTTTTGGTTCATATGGAGCTTCCTTCTTGCCTTCATCTTAGTGGTCTTATTCCTCTTTTCTTAACATATTTGGCTCAGAGCAGAGAAAATGGTGGCATTCACAAGTGTGTGTTTTGGAGTTTTTTTTATGCCATCTCTTTAATGTTAGAATAATATTGGAAGACGATGGGAAAGTCAGGCTGGAAAACTTTGATTCCACAGAATCAAAGTTAAACAGAAAGGTCAGCAATTTCTCATGACTGACACAGAGTTTTGCAAAGTTCTGTGTAGCACTCAATCTTACTGGCTCAATTTTTCCAAGGTTTTGACTCTTACTTGGGTTGAACCTTGAGAAGAGAAAACTTAGAAAGTTCAGCCAAGCTTGAGAACTTCGGTACAATGATTATTGAGGTTTCAATATTTCCTGACATGTTTCATCTTTTTTTCTAGAATTGGATGCTCCCACCAACCTTCGGTTTATCAATGAAACTGACACGACTGTCGTAGTGACCTGGACGCCACCTCGGGCCCGGATAGCCGGGTACCGACTGACCGTGGGCCTAACCCGGGGAGGCCAGCCCAAGCAGTACAACGTGGGGCCCTCTGCCTCGCAGTACCCGCTGAGGAACCTGCAGCCTGGGTCTGAGTACACCGTGAGCCTCGTGGCTGTAAAAGGCAACCAGCAGAGCCCCAAAGCCACTGGAGTCTTTAGTACCCGTAAGCCAAAATTTAAATGTCTTTTCTTAGGGATGTCGTAAATTCTTAACTATATTTACATTCTCTGCTCTTCGTCCATTTTTAAAAAGTTAACTTAAAAAACTTAGTACAAGAGATTCAAATATATAATAAATGATAAAAAAGAGATTTAAAGCCCTGATGCTCAAACTGTGGTCCGTGGACCAGTGGCTGGTCCATGAACTGTTTGTTACTAGACAATAAGGAGCTTGTGCCAGAAGGTAAATCATGAAGCTGACTATTTGGTTCAGCAGATCAGTTTTTGAAGCAGGATTTTCTCGATGAAGGAAGCAGTGCGTTAAACTACGTATGTTGCCAAGCTCCTTATTTTCTTTGGGACCGGCACTTTGAGTAAAACAGTTTAAAGCACTCAGTTATTTGAAAATTGAATGCTATCGTATTAATGAGTTTACCAAATGCTAGTGAAGGCAAGAAAAAATCAGCACCTATGTCTACACCCTAATACTTTTAGTATCGAATGATAGCAGTCAATGTAGAATAAAAACATCTACCAATTGAATAGAAACCAACAGAACAAGAAGCCAAAGAAATGATTTCTTTATGAGTGTTGACTGCAGCAGATTAAAGTACTTCTGCAGAACAGAATAGCTTTTCTTTTTTTCCTCAAATTACTCTTGAAATTCCACAGGGGGCAAAGTACTGACAATAGTTTTTGGTCATGTCTGTTTTTTGCTTAGAGTTTTACAGGAAGTGGCCTTAAATCTCATAACGTATTTACATCACAATAAAGGCCTGTATTCATAAACTGATTTCTATTAGAGACATTTCATTTACATTACAAAGAATTATGAGACACCTTATTTCTACCTGAGCAATATTTGTTAGTTTTACCTCAGCGTTTTGAATTGCAGAAGCACTTAACATAACGCTTTTTTCAGCATATATTGCAACTATGAACTAGTTTACAATTTTCTAAAATCTTTCAACAAATCTTACTCTTTGGCTAAGTTTAAAATACAGATGTTAAAAAGCATTCAAAAACTGAATATAAGCTTAGTTTGTAAATAACTTTCGAATTTATTTCCCAAAGTAAATTCTCTATAAACTTTTCCCTGTAGGAATGCATGTAATTTACCAAAAATTTGTTTCCATTTAAATTTGGTTTATGAAGTTTGGCTAGTGAAGTCTTTTTTCCTAAGTAACTGCTAATCATAAGCAAGTAAAATCTGCTTTTTATTTGTAAGTTAACCTTTAAATTTTGCTATTTTATCTTACATGGTACTAAGATACTTTAAAATCTGTTAAGGTGAAATCAGTGTCTTTGTATTTCTTGTAAATAATTTGTTTCTTATGGATGCCCGTCACTGCATTAGAATTGATATTTCAATAGATTTAGTCTTTTATTAACCACATATGATTCTACATATTATCTTTTTTTACTCCTTAACATGAGATGTATTTTATGTCATTTCCTATGTTGGATAGAGTGCCTATTATAAAGAAAAAACATTTTTAATGATCTAACAATAATTAAGTGGAGTGGAGTGGGTCAATATAGACTACTTCAAGTACTTTTGGAGACTGATATGTTGGATACATATATGTTGTTTTATGCTCTGCACAATACATTTATACAAAATATAATTCTATTTGACTTAAAGTATGGATAGTCAAAACTAATTTGTTTTTCTTTGTGAGGAAGATCGGCCCTGAGCTAACATCTGCCAATCCTCCTCTTGTTTTGCTGAGGAAGACTGGCCCTGGGCTAACATCCATGCCCATCTTCCTCCACTTTATATGGGATGCCGCCACAGCATGGCTTGACGAGCGGTGCTTCGGTGTGCGCCCGGGATCCGAACTGGCAAACCCCAGGCCGCCGCAGCTGATCGCGAGAACTTAACCGCTTGAGCCACCGGGCCGGCCCCTAGTCAAAACTAATTTTAAAGGTTAACATAGTGCACTGCGCACAGTGTATTTTCAAAAAATATTTGTTGAATAGACGGTTAACTAAAGAATGAGTGAGAACGAAAACAGCTCAACCAAGCTTAGATCGAAATAAACCCACGTAAGCAGGGAATTCTACGACTTCGTTTGAACTTCAAGGACTCTCTGAGGCTGTAAACATCAGCAGGGCTTGCATATTTTTAAAGTTGCTTTAAGTTTTTGTTGCTTTTTACCGTCTTACCAAGCTGAATTCTGGGAATAACTTTTCTGGGTTTTATAACTTGTGTTAAATTCTTAAGAGCCAATGTGTGAGGCTGGTGGAAAGCTGTTTCTGGGGAAAAGTCAGCTTACTCTTTTATAAATAGGGCAAATTTTATTTCTTTAACAACCAGGCTGTTCTTCATCTAACAAGACTGCCAGAACCCGTAGCTCATACTTACAGTCACATCCTTTGTTTGACATCAGTTCGTGGGTTTGTGGTTTGGAGATTTTCCTGTAATGGTCTTCCCAGGCAGAGAGCATCGTCTTAAACTTGGGAAGATTCTAGCTGGCTGGCTCAAGCAATAGAAAACACCCAATCTTAAAGCCCAAGATGACTGAGGAGAATGTAATTTGTGAAAAAGTTGTGGCTTTCACAGATGTTCAGTGAAAGAAGCTGACGGCTCTCTGAATTCTTTCTTGTGGCCATGAACGTGGTCACACAGGGCTGGCGATGGCATTATGGCAAAGTCAGCAGCAGCCAAGTTGTGCATGATTTCAGAGGCTCTGGGAAGGCATCACAGGTCACTCATCCTAGTTCCCCTGAAAACGCCATCAAAATAACAACATACTTATGAAACAGCTCACCAAACCAGTGCTACTTCAGTTCAGCCATTAGAGTAGCCATTGCAAAGAGGCCCACACATATATTTTACTTTTTCCCACAGTTTTTAAATTGCACATTAAAATCAAGACTGAAAAAAGTGGTAGAATTGCAACGCTAGGCCTAAATTCCCACATAACAAAGAAAAAATAATTGACCAGAAGTGAGTAATGACTAGAGTCTTAACACTTTTCTTCTCCGTTTATATAACTCTGGAGGATAAATCTTTGTCTCATCAGCCATTCATAATTTAGTATAAATGCATTTAATAGGTATTTTCCCAGTGGGCACAGAATTTGGCTGGGACGTAAAGAGGAAGGAATTGTGAAGACATCAAACATGTGACCAGGGCTATGAACACACTTGAAACCCTTGAATTTGGCACACTCTACTCAAATGTCTTTGCTTCTGAGACCTCATTTTTCCCGTAGCAGCCAGTTATTAAAATGCTTATTCCCCTTCCTACAAGATTTAGTTGTTCAGCCAATTATATCTTAGAAATTCTAAATAAGGTTCGTGGGATTGTTGAAAATGTCTGTCTTAACTTTGTGTACACATATTCTTTCTCTTCCTTTCTTTTCTTGTTTCTTTAAAGTAATATTTTCACTAAGAGAAATAATAATATCAGGATGCTAGGAGATACGAAATAAACTTTTATTATAATTCCTAATTCCAGTGGCAAAATACTAAACTTGTGCAATATGATTAATCTGAATGAGTAATCACATATTTAGGGAAAGAATCTTTAGAATTTATAAGTGCATTCATGGTGGCAAATTTTGTTTAATTTTTAAATGGCATTTCTTTTGCAACCAAAAATAATTGGCCATCCTTATGGAATAATTCAGCATAAAGCTATTTTTAGATCACTATCTATAATTTAACCATTGTTCTCAAATTAATGATTAAGAAGCAGAATGATAATCAGTGTTTGGTGACTAATTTTACATTTTATATGAGATTTTATACTGACGATATGGGGAAATTTATTGTCATCAAACTCAAATCCCAAACATGATGAAAAGACACAAATCATAGAGTCCAAGGTGTTGAAAGAGTCCTCTGAGCTCTTCTAATCCCTTGTTACTCAAGTACGATTCATGGACTGGTAGCATCAGCATTACACAAATGCTAACGACCTAGTCCCCTGGTGAATTTACAGAATCAGAACCCGCGTTTTAGCCAGGTCTCAGGTGATTTGTGTGGCACATGAAAGGCTGAGAGATGCTGACCTGCTCTCAATTCTCACCCAGTGAGGAAACATGTGTTACATCCTGGATCCACTAGCTGATTAAACTGAGGTTCTTGATAAAAATACTTGCTATCTACGTTCTGTGCAATCGCCTGTGATTCCAAGGTTTGAACACGTGTGTTGATTCCCTTTCACAGTGCAATCTCTGGGCTCCATTCCACCATACAACACAGAGGTGACTGAGACCACCATTGTGATCACATGGACGCCTGCTCCGAGGATTGGTTTTAAGGTAAATTGCAGGTGTCCCTAATCTCTGGTGACAGAGCCCTGAGGTGCCCTCATGTTTCTGGATGTGGTAGAAACAGGATGTTCAGGAGTCAAGAGACTTGGGTTTTGTGCCTGCTTCTGTTCACACCTGTCTGACCACGTTGTCAGGGCATAACGGTGCTTCTGGCTCACTGAATTGCTCGAAGGATGGACCGAGGCAGTGAAAATGCTTTACAAACGGTGAAACGTTAGTGTGGAACTGTTAGTTGTTATCTTAGTTTCTCCATCCTTTCCCCCAGGGAATTACATTTGAAAATACATAGAGAAACACTATTTGTTGTGTTGTTCTAAATGGATGTCAACAAGTTCAAGAAAACCAATTTAGGGAGACCAGTTAAACTCAGAGTCGCTTAATAACCACATTTTCATCCAATCGGTTTCATCTCAACCTGTTCAAAGCCCCTTGGGTGAATCTCTTAATAGAAGTTAAGATGAAGGTCTTCCCTGTAGATGGCCGGATTCACGTTCTTTAAAGTAATGATATTAGGAAAGTGATGAATGCAAATGAATATGTTTAAAAGAATTCTTTTCTTTGGCATTTAGATTGTGGGGAGAGAAATATTTATTATAATTGGAAATCAAGACTAAATCCCCATGATTGTTTAAAAAAATATGCCAAAGGTCATTTCTTTTTTGAAATAAGCAAATGGCCATATCAATGATTATGCTACTTAAATACAGAGAAATCCTTTTTGAAGATTTAATATACCTTTAAATTTCCCTTAATAGTGTCATTCTGAGTTTCAGAGGCCTTATAGTGAGGAAGAATGTCTCTAGAGTTGAACACTGCTTGATGACACAACATGACCTAAATTTTTGAAATAAAATATTGAAAAGATTAAAAATTATAGGCACATTCATTTTAATTCTTCTTTTGTAATATATCACCCTGTAGTTGAAGCTATGAATATACTTCTTCAAAAGGAGTGTTTTTGAAGTACAAAGAGTTACAGGGTCTGTTACTTTTAAATTGAATGTTAACTGACTGGAGAGAGACCTAGAGGATTTCTTCCAGCAAAAAGAAAATAGAAATGAACTGCCATGTGGCCCAAAGCCCCTGTGTGCCTCTGGTTTATACCAGGAGATTATTTATCCAGCAACACAGTAGGTAATGACATTTCTCTGGAACCTTCCATCACAAGCCACCTTAATGCAGTGTTTCGGAGGATACCTCCTTGATTTCGCCCCACCCCCCACCCCCCATTCAGAGAATTTCCAGCTAAGGTATCTAAAAGAGCTGAAGGAAGGCCCCAACTCATTCCCTGCTGAAAGCACAGTGTGCCTTCCTGAGGAGCTCACATTATACGAAGCATAACCACAACCTCTCAGCAGTAACTTGGCTCTGGCAGTATTTGTCCTAGGTGTTTATTTTGCTTTTCTTCTTCTAGCTGGGTGTACGACCAAGCCAGGGAGGGGAAGCACCGCGAGAAGTGACTTCAGACTCAGGGAGCATCGTGGTATCTGGCCTGACTCCAGGCGTGGAATACGTTTACACCATCTCAGTTCTGAGAGACGGGCAGGAGAGAGACGCGCCGATTGTGAGGAAAGTGGTGACACGTAAGAGGAGTTCTTTGCCCCTTTTTTTTCAGTTTTTTAAACTGTTCCACTTTTGAAAAATAGCTGAAATCAGTATCAATTTTTGCTTATGGTAACGGCACAGGGGAAAGATCCCATCCCTACATATATTACTAGCTATTTCTAAATTTGGAGTGACAAGTTCAACTCCTGTCATGTATTCTGTGGCATCAGAAGTGTTCTTTCCATGTCGGAAATATTTATGAACTGGTAAGACAGAAAGAATTTCAATAGTGTCGCAAAATCATTCATTGTAAAAAAAATCTCTCAGAGAATTGCTGTCCACCATGGTTTCATAGTACAACTTCTATATCTTTATTAATTCCTGGAAGGAAGGGAAGGAGGGAGGGAGAGAGAGAAACATTCCAGAAATCCAGTGCTTTGTGTTAGCTTTAACTTTTAATTTAAAATTTTCTTTCTGCATAGCATTGTCTCCACCAACGAACTTGCACCTGGAGGCAAACCCCGACACTGGGGTGCTCACGGTCTCCTGGGAGAGGAGCACCACCCCAGGTAAGCCTGGGATGTATCAGAGGGCAAGTACATGCAATACCTTCCCAAGACAGACGTTTTAGAAACTATGTTCCTTTCAGAGAAAGATAAGGTCAAAATTCTAAGTAACCAGCTCTCCATAAAAAATACAGGAGTCCATGAGTGTACATCATAGAGCGACATGTAGGGGGTTTTACTGCATGTTTATTTAAATCAGGAAAGAGAACAGAACATTCCTTATCCAGTTGTAGGGAATCATGAAGAAAAGCATTCTGGAAGGTGCCTTTTGCTCATTGGCATTCAAAATTGCCAAGCAAATGGCTGAAGTTGTACTATATAGTTTTCCTTTTGTGAGTTATCATAGATTCTGTTTATTAGTCAATGAAGTTTTACAAATATTTTTGTCACGAGTTGCACCACAAAAATCTAAGGGTGGAATGACCTCCATTTTACAGAATGAGGAAACTGAGACTCAGAAAAAATGGAATTACCCGTAGTCACAAATTTTAAATGTTACAGAACTGGGAGTGTAACATAAGTTTTCAGACTTATTCTCACACCCAATATCACATATTTGGATCTTGTTTGTTTGTTTTATTTATATTCAATACTGAGAAATTTGGCTAAATGAAGTTCCATGACTATTTTTAAAGCTTTAAATGAAGCTTTTGTCTAAACTCTTTGTGAACACATATTGAAAATTATTTATAAAATCCTAAAATGTGTAAAGACACCTATAGCAATATTCAAGCAGCATGATGTACCATGGCAATGACAGGAGAAATTCCTGGCCTTTGCCAAGCCCACATGAAAGTCTCTTTAAATGAGAAATGTTAACTAAAATGTAATCATTTAATATTGGGGGAATCACTGATGAAATATCATGATACTCATTATTGAGAAAATTCTAAATTAGACAAAAACAAGTTCCAACTAATGTTGATTGCATCCATAACTGCTATATTTCTTAATTTAAGGGCTATATCTAGTTTATTATCTCACTATTTCTAATTTTACTGTAATTTTTTGAAGAGTTTCTTACCTTTGCTTGGGCACACAGCTAAGGCAATTATCTCTAAATCTGATCAATATGTGCAGTCACACACAATGAAACTAGCTCAAAATATCCTTTTTAATCCCCCTCTGAAGTAGAGTGATTTGGGGAAAGTTGTCATCATCTGTGGAAACATTGTTTAAGCCAAAGCTATGCTATTTCCAGACAAATTACTCTAAATTTGAAACTTTTAGTTGGCACGTTTCGTGCTTGTTGGAAGCTGGATCATTCATATTTGGTCTGAATGGATGGTCTAGCCCCCTATCTGGATGGTCACTAACACATATAATGACCTAAACATTTATTGCCCATCTGGTTGGATTTCCTGGTATATACTTCAGTGTTCACCCTGTTCCTAATGACAAAATAACACTGTCATTTCCTTGCCCTTTAGTAAGTTTAACTTAAATATACTTTCTCATTTTACTTTTAGTTTGTCTCTGCAGATCTCTAGTCATCACTGTTTTAATATGAATATCTCTCTCCTCCCCCTCAACCCTCTTTCTGCCGAATTTCTATGATCCTTGAAGTCTTCAGCAGTTAATATTCTCTCTCTAGAATAAGTATAGCCACTTTAGTTTTTCACTCTTTCTCCTTTTCCTTATTCCCTTCCTGTAAATCTCATAGGTTCAGACCTCGTAAATTAGGAGAGTCTGCTTTGGGGAATGTGCCTAAGGTTGAGAACCATTCCATACTAAGCAGGTAAAATGGAATATTCCTCAGCTGTCCTGCAGATGGTCCGTTAAGGAAGAGGGTGGTAGAAGGGCGTGGAATTTGGAGACAGAAAAGCCTTTGGCAATCACTTCCCCTTTCCAAGGTTTTCTTTGAGCTGAGGAGATTAATACCTGCCCTGAAGGGTTGTTGTGAGCACTGAATGACAGTAGAGTCGTCAGTAAATGCCGAGTCTGTTCCCCATTCCCCTTCGTGGGGCCATCATTGGAGTCTAGTTTAGTATGCTCTGGACTGCAGATGCTCCATGCAGTACCGTCTTCCTTTCTGTTTTCTCCAGACATTACTGGTTATAGAATTAGCACCACTCCTACAAATGGCCAACAAGGATATTCTTTGGAAGAAGTGGTCCATGCAGATCAGAGTTCCTGCACTTTCGAAAACCTGAGTCCTGGCCTGGAGTACAATGTCAGTGTTTACGCTGTCAAAGATGACAAGGAAAGTGCCCCTATCTCTGATACCATCATCCCAGGTAATGGAAGAATAAGCTGTTTATCCTCAGAGTGGCAGTTTCAATAAGAGGGGGGATTAATATCTTAATCCCTAGGTGGTTGAGTGTGTCAGATATATTTGGGATTTAATTCTGACCCCTCAACCACACTCTCCAAAACCATGAAGTCAAAGCAACTATTTGGGAAAATGCTTGCTGTTAACACTGCTTTACTGTCTGTGCTTCACTGGGATGCTGTTTGTTGCGATGGGTATGTAATTGAGTGACAACCATGGCATTAACCCTGTACTGTCCGCTCACGTGGAAATATCACTAAAACAATGTCATGTGTCTGTACTCAGTACTGACAGGCTAAAAGTAATATGGTAAATGCATCCCATCGGTACGTTTGTGCCTGATTTTACAGTCTCTACCAATTTTCAACAGCTGTCTATAAAATAGTATTTGTCTCCATATGTGAGCCTTGAAATAGCACTTGGTTGACACATCCAATTCTTCATCTGGCAGTTTCTAATCCTTCTGTTTAAAAATTGAGAGAAAACATAAGAAAGGCCATACCTTCAGGGTATTCTTTCTTGTGAATTAAAAGACAACATTGAAAAGACCTGTCTAGGGATAGGTTTGTTGATTGTCCAAAATTGGATTATGACAGAATAAAAACATTGGACAGATTGTGTTCCCCTTTGCATTATTTGGTAGAATGCTTTTACTAATGCTAATTAAATAACTTTAATTATGAATTAAACAAAATTTGGCAGTGGCCTTGGACTCAGGCTTATCTGTCTTCTGCCTGAACGTGCTTTTGAATGGCACATTTCACACCATACATTCATAATGCATTGGCATTATGGATACAATGTTGTCATGAGTTTTTGTATGGGGAAAAAAAGAAAAACTCATCAACCATTTTTTTTTTAAACCTTCTTAATGCAAGCTTTATTTTCCTACTAAAAAAGTTTTGGACTTTTTTAGACTTGCTGATACTTACTACAGATATTATTATGTCTAGGTGCAAGGAATGGTTTTGACATCTCAAACAGGCCTATAATTTTTAGGAACCTGAGAGGTTTAAATGTAATGTACTGTTGAGAAACATTTTCAAAGTGACAGAAAATCCCTAAAAGAATATTGTAACCTGTTTTATTCTCCCAGGGAAGCAAACTATTCATGATGCTCAGGAAATCATTTCAGATAATTTGCATATTACCATTGGAAGAGATTGCATATTACCATCATTGCTTTAACATTCCGTCAATTTTGCCACTAGTAACCTGATGTACACTGCTTTATTTTTTCCTCTTTTTTGCCTCTATTTCCTTTTGCCCCCCCCTTTTGCTTTGTAACTCAATAGAGGTGCCCCAACTCACTGACCTAAGCTTTGTTGATATAACCGATTCAAGCATCGGCCTGAGGTGGACCCCGCTAAACTCGTCCACCATTATTGGGTATCGCATCACAGTAGTTGCAGCAGGAGAAGGTATCCCTATTTTTGAAGATTTTGTGGACTCCTCAGTAGGATACTACACAGTTACAGGGCTGGAACCCGGCATTGACTATGACATCAGCGTTATCACTCTCATTAATGGCGGAGAGAGTGCCCCCACTACGCTGACACAACAAACGGGTGAATTTTGAAAACTTCTGTGTTTGAGACATGGATGGTGTTGCATGCTGCCACCAGTCACTCTGGTTAAATATGGATGTTTCCAGGGAACAGCCAGCAACTTGCCAAAGATTAAGAGAGGGCGCACTGAAGGGTGAGGAATCGAATGCATATGCTAAACTGATTGGATGAAGATATATGCAAGTAGTCTTGACTATACTTTCATTTAAACCACAAATATGTATAAAGCTAGAGAAATACAGATATCTGATCTATTAAATAGAAAATAGCAAAGGTTAATCGAATTTGCAGACCGTAGTTGTTTTTAAATATCTAACATTAATATCAAATTGTATAATGAACCAGTTAATAATAAGAAATGTACTTCCAAAATGTACCATTAAGCCCCTCCTTCTGCTCTTTGATAAACTACCATGATCCTTCTTTGTAGCTGACTCAAAACCCATTGAAATTTAGAGTAGAATGGAAGGGGGTGGTTTCGAGGTAGGAGAAATGGCAACTGTGGAGCATTCTAGATTTGACTGTCATGATGAGGTGAAGAAACTCCTCTTTAACCACAGTCTGGGGACAAGCATGCAACATTATAAAGGTTCTCTGCCCTGCATGGTAAGGAACACTCTGAGAACCCATTTGCATGAGCCCTTTTCACTTGTAAGTAGAATTCACTGAATGGAATTGTAGCTATGCCAGTAGCTGTAGTCAACTCATGTCGGGGGAAATTCAGGACTCTCCTGTTCTTGTCTATGTGCATGTGTTTCTCTGGAAAGTACTGCTATGTTTTTCTTTGCTGTGTGGCAACTTAAGCCTCTTCAGCCTGGGATAAAATCATCTTCAGTGGTGTTAATAATGTACTTAAAATCAACATATTCGAAAGTCGATTAAAATCATTCTTTAAAATATATTGACGGCAGAAAGGTTAAAGGGGCCTAACAGTACTGTACGTAGTGTTTTATTTTTAACAGTAGTTCACTATGATTTAGATTAGATTTAGATTAGACTATTTGCATGATTATGATTCGTTTCCTTTATGCATGAAGTATTGGTTTTACCTTTCCAGCTATTTTTGTTAGCTTTACTGTTAACATTACATTAACTTAGTCTTCCTTCTTCTTTGAAACCAGCTGTCCCTCCTCCCACTGACCTGCGATTCACCAATGTTGGTCCAGACACTATGCGTGTCACCTGGGCCCCACCACCATCCATTGAATTGACCAACCTCCTGGTGCGCTACTCACCTGTGAAAAATGAGGACGATGTTGCGGAATTGTCCATTTCTCCTTCAGACAACGCAGTGGTCTTAACAAGTAAGCGGTCAAGTGTATCTATTCAGTAAATACTAAGCTAGAGTATAAGGAAAGAATTCTGATTCTCAGGTAGGACCAACCAAGATCAAGATAGCTACAACAGAATTACAGACTAAATTCTGAATCTAACAAGCAGCTGTCAATTTTGAAAGATGTCATTGTTTATCGTTTATTGTTAATATGTCTTTGATATCTACAACTTTTTAAGCATCATAGTGGAAAAACACCAGTAGTGAAGTTCAAAGACTTCAAACAAATTCTGCTTCCAAATAAGCACATACAAATAAATGTTTGTCAAGAGAAATTATATGACTAAATATAAATGTTTAGAGAGAGAAAAAAGATTGAAAATAGTGTCAATATATGTTTTATTCTCATTTTTTTAAAGTGTCAGCAGGTAATCTATTTAACATTTGAAAACTTAGAAACAGCAGCTGATTACTCAGGATCGATCAGGGTGCTGTTTTGAAGAAGAGCTAGGAGTTTAATTTGTACTTCAAAAAGAGTCTGTTAGCAGGATTTCTCTGAAGCTTGAAGACTCAGAAGACAGTTGACACTAAAATAACAATAATTTATGGAAATCATCTCTTTCTAGTTTTTACCCTTTTGAAATAGACATTGTTTATTAAATAAAAGTAGGCTGCAACGTGCTGCTGTGTTTCACACAAATGTTGCTTTTCATTATTTTCACTAAAATAGAAAAATACATATGCAAGAACAGTATAAGTTTCTACGTAAGGGAAAAATAGCCCACATTTAGGTATATTACCAAATGGTGGTCTGAAAACATCCTCTATTTTCAAACGTATTGTAGAGAATGAAAGGCAGCCCAGTGTGACCACGGTCTTGGTTTCTCATTTTGTGGCTGAGGGCGAGAACATTCTTATGTTTGCATATCAGCGGGGCTGTTATCTCTGTTCTGGAGCATTCTGGAACCTGGAGCATTCTGGAACCGGCAGTTACAGCATTACCCTAACACAAGCCTCTGCTTCAGGACCACTGTCTGTCCTCCTTCGCCACAGACCTGTCACGTGTTCATCATGTGTTCCAAGGTCTTATTCTAGATTCTACTCAAATCCCAAGGAAACTATTTCCTCCTAGAACAGCCATTATTATGCTATCTTACAGATGAAGCAGTGTAAGCACTGAGGTCCCCAGTGGTTAAGTAGATTGCCTCTGGCCAAGCAGGCAGGAGGAAAGTAGACTCCAAGCATCTGGTCTCCTAGTCTTTTCCAAACCTTGCGGGGGCCTCTGCAGAAACTCTGAGGGGGAGATGGTGTGGAGGGCAATGGCGTCTAGTGGGTCAGAGTTCAATGATTAGAAACCTTACTCTGTACCTTTTTTGGTAACTCAAAATGAGAGAAGAGGATACCCAGTAATGTCTATTTAACTTTTTCTAAGTATTCTGCTCTCACCTTAATATGGCAGAACTGATCACTTTCCCTACGGAGTATGACTCTTTTCCAGTAAAAGTTCATTGTCAAGACCACTGGTCTTGGCTTGGGTCAACTCCTGTATGACCTTGGGCAAGTACCTCAAAGAAGATAACTTCTCTATGCCTCAGTTTTCTCCTTTGTAAAATGGGAGTAATTGTAAACCAAACTTTTGGAGGTAACAGATATGTTCATTATCTTGAATGTGGTGATGGTGTCACAAGTGTACACATATGTCACAACCTGTCAAACTGTACGCTTTAAATATTGGCAGTTTATTGTATGGGAATAAAGCTGCTTTAAAAGGCAGCAAACTACCTCCAAGGGTTGTTGTGAGGAGTAAATGATAATCCACAGTGCCAGAGACATTATCATCATCTGCCCTCAACAGACGTACTGTTGAGTGGATGATAGAAATATCACTATGTGGCAGCAACTCCATCATATTGCGGATCTGGCTGAGTCACACTCACAAAGGTAGAATTGGGGGCAGGGCTTAGAGATGCTACAGGGCAAGGTGACCTTCCTTATCACCTAATTACAGCCATCTCCAGGTAACGACGTTCAGTTAGGTGTAACTAGGCTGTAGGACTGGGTTCTTGGATATTTTATCAGTTGAAATAGTCCCAAGCGTGCTTTGATTTTTCATGCTTTCAAGCACAATTTAAAAATAAGTCCTGCTTGCCTTTCAGATCTCCTGCCTGGCACAGAATACTTAGTCAGTGTTTCCAGTGTTTATGAACAACACGAGAGCACACCTCTTAGAGGAAGACAGAAAACAGGTGAGTCATGTTGGCAATATGTTTATCAAGTAGCTTTCACTTACCAGTTTTAAATAGCAAAATGGAATGCTACTTCTAGAAATACATCTCCATTTTTGTGGTGGTGGTGGTTGTAGCCTTGTCGTTACTTTCTCATCACTGGTCTTAAAAATTAAAGGACCCCATATTCGTCTATTACCCTGACTTTCAATCACTAAGATTATACTCTCTGCTTCCAGAGAGGACTGAAAAGAGTCCAGAAACTTTGTTGTCTGTCCTTTTAAAAAATGTCCCAAGAATAATATCTCATAATCTCTATTATTTAGAGACAGTGAACATTCCTTCTCATTGGCAGCTTTGTCCACTGTCTGACCCAAGGCTATCACTATCATCAAAGTATTTCCTCTCCTTTACTAAGCCTATAAGTTTATCTCTTTTTTCTGCTTGATGAAATATTCATTTACTATAAAAAAGAAGCTGAATTGAATCTCATAATAGTATGTCCCTTCTTAAATATGAGTACTTCTATTAATTTTTCCCTTTAAAAAAGTGTAATTTAGTACAGCCATTAATTTTATTTATTATAGTTCACTTGCTTCCAAAAAGAAGTTGTGATATCTCAGTTTGGTTTGAGTGTATATTTGATTGGACTAAGTGAATGGTATAACTAAAACAAAAATTTGCTGGAAGTCCCAGAGAAGTTAAGTGATTTGAATTTGAGATAAATTCTAAATTCTTGTCAACTTTTTTGCAATGCACTAAATTCCTGATTGATGAGAAATTACTTGCATTGTAATTTGTCCAGGATGTCTTATTCTAGTTTTAGAGAGCCTTAGGTTTGGCATCATTACCACCCTGTTGACATATCAATTCCCTATTGAGTGTAGGAAGCTTCTTTGAGAGCCAAACACTTAACTTGAGTGTGGGCAGATCTTGTCTTACTTTGAGAGATACACTTATAGGATAGAAACATAGAATACTTGAACACTGAAGCATTTGAAAATATCAATTCCCAGAATATCTTAAACACCTATCTTCAATAGTGATGCAGAAATCTACTGTAATGAAACCTATAAATTACTTAGATTACTTAGCAAAAGAAAAGAATGGTTGAGTTGGCCATTTTGAACTGAGTCAATTTATGATTTTGATGTTTATGTGTGGCTTAGAATCAGTGCGTCATAACCTGAGGTTTATGGCAGTTCATTGTGTGAATAAGAAAGGATAGAAACGTTGGATGTATGTTAGTTTCCTCCACCTTCTTTCTCACTTCCTAAGCTGGTGGTGTCTTTTTTTTTTTCCTCTCTCCCTTCCTCCCTTGGGTGGGAAAAACAGGTCTCGATTCCCCAACTGGCATCGACTTTTCTGATATCACTGCCAACTCTTTCACCGTCCATTGGATTGCTCCTCGAGCCAGCATCACTGGCTACAGGATTCGCCATCATCCTGAGCACACTGGTGGAAGACCTCGAGAAGATCGAGTGCCCCCCTCTCGGAATTCCATCACCCTCACCAACCTCAGTCCAGGCACAGAATACGTGGTCAGCATTGTTGCTCTTAATGGAAGAGAAGAGAGTCCTCCCTTGGTTGGCCAACAATCAACAGGTAACTTGTTTTCTGATCTGCAAGAAACTTGGAGGACTTTCCTATGTAGGTCAGATCCTCTGTGAAATAGCTTTGTGTTGTCTGAGTCATCATCATCCCTTAAAAAATAGATCATGGTTATGAGACATGGACAGGGAAGTGAGAGAGTGTGTGGAGAGAATCTCCTTCTTAGGATATATTAAAGAAGATAATTTCTTTATCCCAAGAAATTTCTCAACTGATTTAGGTATTTATGCATTTCTAGTAACTAAAGTTTTATTCAAAATATAGAAAACACTCTATTTCAAAGTTTCCTTAAAAACATAATTATTTTAATGTAACAGTGTTGTTGTTCTTAGGAGACAGATGCTGAAGTTCTTAGGGGAAAAGCATCATCTTAGTCTCAAATGGACTAACAAAAAGACAGACACAAAGAGAGAGAGAGACAAGCAAATGTGGCAAATGTTACCAATTAGCAAATACCTGTGGGAAGGGGATATGGGTGTTCATTATATTATTTTTGTAACTTTTCTGTTGTTTTAAATTTTTCAAAATAAAAAGTTGAGGGGAGAAAACCTTTCCATAAATTTGAAATAATCATTTTATCATAATTTGAATTGTCTCCTTAACCTCTTACCTTGAATGGTTCATAATTTTTAATTCTGCTAATTTTGTATAGTATTTATGTTATCGTTTGAAGGAATCGTAAAGGCAATTATCTGGAAAATGAACAAGGAATGAATGTGGGCATCGTTTTAAAGTTATGGTTGTGAAAACTTTCCCATGTCTTTCTAGTTTCTGATGTTCCAAGGGACCTGGAAGTGATTGCCACAACCCCCACCAGCCTGTTGATCAGCTGGGACGCTCCTGCCGTCACAGTCAGATATTACAGGATCACCTATGGAGAAACAGGTGCGGTAGTAAAATGATATTCCACGCTCTGATCAAGTCAGATTCTGTTGTGTGGAACCTGAAAGCCCAAAGGTGGACACATAATTAAAGACACTGTGGCAGATCCATTCAATGGAGCCTTGTCTTTTCCAAGAATACATGGAAAATATGTGTGATATAATTGGTGGCAAAATCAAGATAAAAAGTTGTTTGTGTAATAACTAGAGGAGGGGCGGGAGAGCTGAGGAAGAAAGGATTGTAAATTCACAAATATATTCTCAGTGGTGAAATGATAAGTATTTTTCTTCTTTTTATTTTCCTGTACTTTCAAATTTTTATTTAACATGAATATGTTCCATTAAAATTTGAAAAAGGAACACGATATATGCAGTCCTGGGTTGAAGACTTTCCTTCTTTCCTCTCCTAATGTTAATGTACAACTCAGTGACATTTTAAAGCTCGAATGTTAAAATAGCATTAACTGCAATTTTTTCCCAGTTTTTACACACTTATCAAGGTTTACTACATGCATAAATAAATATTCCTTCCTGTTTGGGCCCTGTTAATAGCACTTTTTAAAGGGAATAGCAAAGGTGTGATTTATATGCTGCTCTCAATGTGTTAATTCACTTACTCATCGATCCCCAAGGATCTCTTGGCCTCTTACAATTTGAACTAACCCCTTTTCCAACAGGAGGAAGTAGCCCTGTCCAGGAGTTCACTGTGCCTGGCAGCAAGTCTACAGCTACCATCAGTGGCCTTAAACCTGGAGTAGACTATACAATCACCGTTTATGCTGTCACTGGCCGAGGGGACAGCCCAGCCAGCAGCAAGCCAATTTCCATTGATTACCGAACAGGTACCAGCTCCTCCTCTGGGGTGACATAAGCATAGTTACTCAGATAGTTTGTACAATCGTCTCTCAAGATATTTTCGTCATTGTGGAATTGATTTTCTTTGTTAATAAGACAAAGCGACACCTACAGCTATCCGAGTTTTGAGCCAGATATACAAAGAAGCACCCTCAAGGGCTGGGACTTTTGTCTGTTTTGTTAATCAGTGTATTCCATGTGCCTACAATAGAGACAGGCAGAGAGGGTATTCAATAAATATTTCTTAATGAATGAATGAGCTGATAAGGTAAGAAGACAAACACCTACTTGGAATGTAGTTTCTTTGTGAATGAAGCAGCCATCTTGAAAATAGGCAACATTATCTAGATACATGCCCCACCTCCCAAAAGCTATCTCTGTGTTTCTGCAAAAGAAACACCTGTGAGTTGTTAATAGTGGTAAGAGATCATTCTATATGTACCAGAACTGGAGACAAGGACTTGTCTAGTCTTGTCCCCATGGACTGGAGCCTCACTGGTTTCTCTTTGTTTTTATTTGTAGAAATTGACAAACCATCCCAGATGCAAGTGACTGACGTCCAGGACAACAGCATTAGTGTCAGGTGGCTGCCTTCGAGTTCCCCTGTTACTGGTTACAGAGTGACCACTACCCCCAAAAATGGCCCAGGACCAACGAAAACTAAAACCACAGGTCCAGGTAAGAATAGCCAGCATCTCACCTACATCAGGATAAACAGAGGAGGACCACACAAGATGCTTTTTTAAATAAATGGCCACCTGGCTCTGAGTACTATCCATTTTCATATCAGATGTCACGGTTTCCCTATTTTTGAATTCAGTGCTCAAGATTGTTACTAATTCCCTCCACAGGAGAATTTTTAGGATAAATGCGCTTCTGTTTTTACATGCATGGTTCTGTTTGATGGTGTGGTCATCTTAAGTTATTAGATCCATCTTTGTGGTTTTGTTTATCATGCACATCAACAAGAGAAAGAGGGCCTGACTTTTTAAGATCCTTTTAGCTCTTATTTTCGTTTTTATATTAAATAATTGTGAAATTAGGATCCTACGGCAATATCTTAAAGTCAAGTTAATTTTCATTTTTCCAAGAGCAGCATCATTCATCATTGGGGATATCATATTACATTTTAGACTTATCCTTTAATGTGACTTTAATCCAATGTGATAATTGGTATTAGCAATCAGCATGTTTGTCCAAGAGGAAATCCATGTCTGACTCCTCCATATTTTCATGAAAATTCTAGACCACTACATGTTTACTACCGAATTCTGAAAGTCACTTGGATGACCTTACAATGGATGACATAGATGTTGCCTTTGCTTTTCACTCCCTTTGCAGATCAAACAGAAATGACCATCGAAGGCTTGCAGCCCACAGTGGAGTATGTGGTTAGTGTCTATGCTCAGAGTCGAAATGGAGAGAGTCAGCCTCTAGTTCAGACAGCAGTAACCAGTACGTAACCAGTGCTTGTTTTCCATTTTCAAAGTCAAATTTTGTTCTTAGGCATCCGAATGCCCTCTGTATATCTTCTGCGATTATGCATAGTGAAAGCTAACTTGTTTGCTAGTTTGTATCTTGAGCTGAGCCCTTGACATTTTTCCTTCTCAGTGCCAAGCAATGAACATATAGGGAAAGAAGTTGTGAAACTACCATAGTTAGTGCTGTGCTTTAATTTCTTTTGCTCAAATGGCCTCAGCAAAATCTTATTTGCCTATAGCAAATCTACAAAATATTTTGCTAGGACCTTCTTTTCTATGACTGGATGGTAAAGTTGATTGACGTGTAACTCATGAAGCTATTATGTCTGGAGCATTTGGAGGACTGTAGCTGGACCAGCGTTTACTGTAAATACTTAATAGAGCGGGGAAAAGAAAGAGTTAAAGACAGATTATAATGATCTGAATCTAACATTGAAAATCAACTTTACCACTTCCGAGGTATAGAAAATCCAGGTCTATGAAACTAACAACACATTGCAAAAACAATTCTTGGTAGGGTATCTTAAAATTAATATAAATAAATCTGCCTTGTGGGGACATTTGGCTAAGATGTCTACGCATCTCACCTACGTTTTAATAAGTGATGCGACATTAAATATTTTCTACGCCAAAACTATTTAAGCAAGTGTCAAGTAATTTTCCATTTAATAGTGGGTTAATTGGAATTTAATTCATCTGAGAAAATGAGATCTGCAAAACTGCTTTGCATGTTATAAAAATGCTTATTTCACAACTTGCTTTTCACATAACCTCTTACCATTAATTTGCCTAACAGACATTGACCGCCCTAAAGGACTGGCATTCACTGATGTGGATGTCGATTCCATCAAAATTGCTTGGGAAAGCCCACAGGGGCAAGTTTCCAGGTACAGGGTGACCTACTCGAGCCCTGAGGATGGAATCCATGAGCTATTCCCTGCACCTGATGGTGAAGAAGACACTGCAGAGCTGCAAGGCCTCAGGCCGGGTTCTGAGTACACAGTCAGTGTGGTTGCCTTGCACGATGATATGGAGAGCCAGCCCCTGATTGGAACCCAGTCCACAGGTATATCGTTAATTGCACCACTGAGTGCTCCTGGGAGCAGCAGCTTTATGCCCTGCTGAATGAATTATACTTTATCGGGCTACTATTCCCGTGTAGGGGGGTAGGAAAAGCAGCCTCTCTGTTAGGGAAAACCCTCCTTAGAGAAGAATAGTAATAAACAATAAAGTTTAGCTGATATTTAAAGTCTAATAAAAGGAAATTTTGGAGTTACTTGGCTTACAAGCGAGGCCATAAAGTGAGATATTTGAAGATAATACTAAAATTGTGGATTATTTCCTAAACTATGACTCCCTGTGGTTATGCTCACTACATATAAGGGAAAGAAGTTTGCCATCCTAGCGCTTACTCTTAAAAAGGAACCCAAACTGAACCATTTCTAGCAGCATGATTCTGAGAATACGTGGATAAGACCTTCCTTCTCTGGTTAGATATCATGTTTTGGGTGTATAATTTGCTTAAAAGATTAAGAATTAGACACATGCAACAGTTGATAAGGCAAGTGCTTTCCACAATGCTGTATCTTCTTATGCTTTGTTTCTGAAGCAGAGTGGAATGCTAAAGATGTGTCCTCATGACAGCATAAACCCTCGAGGTGACAATCTGTATTATTGCTCTTTGCTTCTCTTTTCTGCTTCTATTGTGAGCCAACTTTCTTCTTATGCTGCACCACAGAGAATACTTCAAATTTAGCAGTGATATGTGCCATGGGGTCCAAATAAAGAGAATAAAAACATAATTCTATCTTCTGGGGGATGGAATACTCTGTGAAATGGTTTTCCATACAAAGATATTTTATATAGGAAAAAGGCTATTGCTTATCTTTCTATACAAATGGAAAATCAATCCTAATGACTAATCAGCCAATTTGACTTTTTTTTTTTTAATTTTTTAAGGGAAAGCTAAAAGAACTTCAAATACCTAAAGTCTCTTAGAGTTCTGGCATTTACCCAAGTGCTTCCAGTGATTGTGAGCATTGGTGGATATAAAACACGTTTTTTCAGCAAACATTTTCTTCATTTTGGCATCCCTCCTTGTACTGAATCTTGGCTTGATCAGGGAACCCACCTAAACAAACAAGCACAATCTATTCTACTTCTCAGAATTCACTTTATTTTCCCTTTTCCCCATTTCCTATAAGATAATCTCTAACCAATGACCATCCCAACAGCCATTCCTGCACCAACCGACCTGAAATTCACTCAGGTTACACCAACAAGCCTGACTGCCCAGTGGACAGCACCCAATGTTCAGCTCACTGGGTATCGAGTGCGGGTGACCCCCAAGGAGAAGACTGGACCAATGAAAGAAATCAACCTTTCTCCTGATAGCACATCTGTGGTTGTATCAGGACTCATGGTAAGAAGTGCCCTTCTTCACTGGAACAGAGAAGTACGTCATCTCCTACACAGTTTAAGGTGGTGGAAATACAATATCATGATAAATATAATTGTGGTCTTTGCTTTTACCATCAAATAATTTTATTATAATTTTGTATGAAGTAGAATTCTTTGTGTTGACGTAAGCTTTTCCAGATGACTATCTGGGACAGAATGTTATAAATAGCTTTGGATGTTGGACAGCTCTTTAAATGTATTCTGTTTATTATAAAAGGTTGTATGTGTGTGGGGGTTGGAAATTTATATATCCATAGGCTGAATGCATAAATCCATCTCAGTTATGCATTTTCTGAGCTCTGTTACCTTGGCAAGGAATATTCTCCAGTTTGTACCAACCCAGCCTGACACTACCTTCATTAAAACATTTTTAATCCTTCTAGATGTGTACCCAGAAAACTAGCCAGGAACCTAGGAAATTGGTGTTCTTCTTAACATAAGGCCACTTCCAGGAGAAACTATGGAGAGTTCAGAGATAGAGCAGAGCATTCTCTTTGCATCTCTATGGTCAGAAAAATTCCTGATTTGCACCTGTCAGATCATAAAGGAGAAAAATAGGCTAATACCCATTTTTCTCATTTTGTATCTGTTTATGTAAGTATGTAAGTTATGGCTTACTTGCACTTAACCCCTAAGCGCATTTTTAAATTCATGTAATTTAAATACGTTCTTAATCATCTGCAGTGTAGGAGTGAAATTAATCTAGGAATTTACAGTGCTGTGGGTTTTGCTAGTTTATTTTTTCTTTTATAACCATTGTGTTTTTCTAAAGCTGTAGAGAAAATCCCTGGGCTTCCAAAGATCACATTGTTAAAGCTTACCATGCTCTTCTTTCTAGGTGGCCACCAAATATGAAGTGAACATCTATGCTCTTAAGGACACATTGACAAGCAGACCAGCTCAGGGAATCGTCACTACTCTGGAGAGTGAGTAATCAAACTTTTTAGTATCAACAAACATTCTGTATAAACAAAAATTAAAGAATGGGAAATCATTTTCTAGATCACTAAGTTGACAATGGAATGATTCCCAATTTGGAAATTGCTTGCCCATCTTTTTGACTTACTACGCTTGCCTTCTGTGCCCCTCCAGAAAGTGGTCCACTAGCACATAAATGGGATCACTTCATAATGTTATAGTGCTGGTGTTATGAACTAGGACTAACACCTAGTTTATGCTCTACTTGTTATAATTTGTTTTCATTGAGTTAAGCTTGAGGAGGACATGCTGGCTTCTGCAATATCTTAACAGTGCAATAAGTATTGGACAAAATTGGACCCAAATTCTAGTTTTCTGCCGTATCAATAACTCACAGTATGCTCTTCCAGAAATCACATAAAATGTCAAAGTTTCTTCATTTAAAAAATAAGGATGGTGTTGCACCTGTTGAGAGAAAAAATATTAAGTCCTATAAAAATGACAAAATGCTAGCAATACATGCACGTATTATTGCTGGCTGGCCATAATCCTACTATGCATATTTTATATTATAATAAATTAATAATTTTAACATTTACTGAGGTATTTGTAGATACTATAAAGTTAGCCTTGGGAACCACTGGGACTATTTGTAAAGCTTTTCAGTTCTTCAGAAAAAAAAAATGGTATGTGAGATAAATATTTCCATATTTCCTAGTTACTGTCAACTTTCCTCTTTGGATGCCACAGGAGAAAATCTACACATTATTAATCCTGTATAGAAATGGATGTATTTGGTGCAAAATAAACATTTTAAAATACAAAAACCTTACGTATATGAGCCAGCCAGGCACTAATCTCTAGCTATGATCTCATGCAGATGTCAGCCCTCCAAGAAGGGCCCGTGTGACTGATGCTACTGAGACCACCATCACCATTAGCTGGAGAACCAAGACTGAGACCATCACTGGCTTCCAGGTCGATGCCATCCCAGCAAATGGCCAGCCTCCAATCCAGAGGACCATCAAGCCGGACATTAGAAGCTACACCATCACAGGTCAGACACCTCACTGTACTGACCACATTTATTAACTGCTATTCACAACATAAACGAGCTCTTTGGTTATTCTACCGCTTACACTGATTACACTTATTTTCTTTTTTTTTTTTTAATAATTTTATTTATTTATTTTTCCCCCAAAGCCCCAGTAGATAGTTGTATGTCATAGCTGCACATCCTTCTAGCTGCTGTATGTGGGACGTGGCCTCAGCATGGCCAGAGAAGTGGTGCGTCAGTGAGCGCCCGGGATCCGAACCCAGGCCGCCAGTAGCGGAGCACACGCACTTTAACCGCTAAGCCACGGGGCCGGCCCCATGATTAAACTTATTTTCAATGTTTTATGATAACCCAGCTATATTTTTCAAAAACTTATTTTCACACCATGATCAGAAACAGATTTGTCCTGTGAATGCCTGACTTTGTTTAATGTTTGCCAGAGAAATGGCATAAGTCCCATTCACAAAATTTGATCTTTCATCCATATACACTTGCTTATAAAAAAAAAATTGTAACACAATGCTTAAAACCAAAAGACACTAAATGGTGGTATATAGTTCTTAACATTAACATAGATTATAAAGCATAATTAAATTTAGAAAAGCAAACACTACTTCATAAAGACCAAAGTTATAGTCAGAGAATGTTCAATATCTGAGTCAATTTAGGTCTTTTTGAGATTTAAAATTCTTATTCCAGTTACCAACCAGTGACCATCTGATTACGATAAAGAAACAACACACTCAATAGGAGCTCACCCCTCATTCTCCGAGATGGCCACTTCTTTTTTTTTTTTTGTGAGGAAGATTAGCCCTGAGTTAACATCCGTTGCCAATCCTCCTCTTTTTGCTGTGGAAGATTGGCTCCGGGCTAACATCCATGCCCATCTTCCTCTACTTTATATGGGACGCTGCCACAGCATGGCTTCACAAGCAGTGTGTCGGTGCATGCCCGGGATCCGAACCTGTGAACCCTGGGCCACCAAAGCGGAGCGCACGAACTTAACCGCTACGCCACCGGGCCAGCCCCTAAGATGGCCACTTCTAACATAGCATTTTTGTATTTTAAAATTGATTTTAGCCAGTGTCTTTGTATGCATCAGTGATTTTCTTTCCAGATGTTTCTCATTAACAGTTAACACCCATGCCGTGCTCTAATTTATTGTTCAAATATGAACCGCTTCTGTGGTCTGTATGAATATAGGGTGGTCAAGGAACCATGAAAATTGTAGATGAGTTTAAAAGTTTTCCTAGTAAATCAAGATCAGATACAAATCATCTCTTCACAAATCCCAGGTTTACAACCCGGCACTGACTACAAGATCTACTTGTACACCCTGAATGACAATGCTCGGAGTTCCCCTGTGGTCATCGACGCCTCCACTGGTAACTACACTTTTTATAAAGGCTGGGAAAAGAGTGTGGGAATAATTCTCTTGGTTGTTCATTTGCTTAGAGACTTAACTTTGTTTTCCTTTAGCCATTGATGCACCATCCAACCTGCGTTTCCTGGCCACCACACCCAACTCCTTGCTGGTATCATGGCAGCCACCCCGTGCCAGGATTACTGGTTACATCATCAAGTATGAGAAGCCTGGGTCCCCTCCCAGAGAAGTGGTCCCTAGGCCCCGCCCTGGTGTCACAGAGGCTACTATTACCGGTATTGCTGCTTCCATGCTGCCATTTTCCTCCTTAATCTCTACAACACACAAAGTGCTTAGCAGATTCCAGCTGTGTCTTTGATGCTATACCATGAGAACATGGTATAGCCCCATTTCTGATAACTTCAAAAAGCATCCTCTATGTAGGAGCTGTAGAGCTCAAGACATCTCAAAAGGCATGAATTGATGCAAATGCATTAATTTCAATACTGTCATAATGGCATAACTAGAATCTGTTTATTTGCTCTACATTTGCCAGCTACCTGTCAATCCAGTCCTAGGAAAAGACATTTTTCAACGCAAACTAGCTAATTGTGATCCTGTCCTCTCACTCAGCTCCCTAAAGATCTAATGATCTTGTAGGATTTGCCAGAGTGCCACCTGCCATGGCCCTTATCCTGTTTCACAGAATAGGTCTTGAGGCAAAGTAATTCCCAGCCACCCGTATTGGAGACAATGCCTGGAATGGGGAATAAGAGTTGTCCATTTCGGTGGGAAAGATCATCGGCCTCTGGTATTATTTTTGTCCAAGAAATTAAATGTTTAAACTGTGTATAGGGTATCCTCTGGACTTAAAAATCATACAGAACACACAGATACTAGGAGACATTGCTTTTTTAGAAACTTTGGGGACAGGAAAATAGAATCATATATGGAAGGAGTTGAAGTGCACAGGCACCACACAAGGATGGGTCATTCTCTTCTGTAGAGTACTCACCGTTACTCTAACATTTCACTGATCCTGCCACCGAAGGCTGTCTGCTTATTAGGCCTGTGTAGATTCATGTATACAACCTGCAATGATCTCTCCCAAATGTGTATTCCACTGGCGGTGTACAGTGCTGATAGATTTCCTGGAACTCAAAAGGGCAAATGAGACGGCATGTTAAACGAATACCCAGGAAAAGTTAACCTAAAAGTGCTTGTTTGGGTGTCAGATTTGATAGGAAGATAATTAATTTGCTAAATGGCCGCTGTATGCAGAGTATTTTGGTGTTTATGGAAGAAAATGAAGTTGATTTTACCTTTCAAGAGGCCAACGGCCAGCTAGAGAGAGGATCCTTGCTCCCCAGTAGCATCTCCTGGTGAGATCAATTGTCATTGACTAGCGGAGCCCACAGACATCACTTGATGATCTGTCCTTCCATCAGGTCTGGAGCCAGGAGTCGAGTACACAATCCAAGTCATTGCCCTCAAGAACAATCAGAAGAGTGAGCCTCTGATCGGGAGGAAAAAGACAGGTAAAGAGCGCCTTCCGGGTAATGGGGGACAGTCAAGACAAAACTAATTACAAATGATCAATTTTGCAGTGAAACTGTTCTCCAGGTTTTGATGCATTTCTCATGGAACTTTCTTTTCTAACAGCGTGGTATATGTGTTGTGCTCTTGACAGCAGGAATAACCTAACATAATCTGCAGAGTTCAGTTTTATTTTTTTCTTAGCTAGTCCATATAAAGCCTTCTCTTCACCTTTAAAAGACTCAAACCAGATATTATAATGTAAAAACCAAATTGTTGTCATTGCTCTTCTTTTATATCTTTTGTTGAAGTTAGAAATGTTAAAAAAAAAGTTGGGAGAAAAATCTCTCCTATTTGTCTTTATTTATTATTTGGTTTCTAAAACTTGGAGCTAAATAATGTCTTACTTTTTCAACCAATTTCAGTCTAATTTGGAGAAAATTCTATATTATGCTAACAGGAGAATTTTAAAAATAAATATGTATGTATTTTTATCTATTTTTACCATGAAAACCTGTTGAGCCAAACCTCTGGAATTCTCATACTTCAGACGCTGATATAATAGTGTGGATTCTAGCCCTTATAACATGATTCTCAAATGAAAAAGAGAAAGAAAAGTCTGCACATTTCGGTTCCATTAGGCTTCATTTGAGCAAAGGCAGCTTCTATGGGGCTCAGCGGTTCAAAGCTTTGTATGTGTGTATGATAGCTTCATACTAACACTTTTTTCGTTCTGAACTGTAAAGAAACCTTTAAGAAAAAGCATAAAGATTTTTTCTGGAAAAAGTGTTTTGTGATCGAGGAACTGCTAATTTTCCAGGGGCTTTGATCAGATTGATAAACAGTCATTGTTGCCTGAATTGATAATGACCTGCTGCTATTTCTGCAAGCTTAACGCGCTCTGCTTTTTTTGGCTCTAACCTCTCTTGGCTAGATGAGCTTCCCCAACTGGTAACCCTTCCACACCCCAATCTTCACGGACCAGAGATCTTGGATGTTCCCTCCACAGTTCAAAAGACCCCTTTCATCACCAACCCTGGGTATGACAATGGAAACGGTATTCAGCTTCCTGGCACTTCTGGTCAGCAGCCCAGTGTTGGGCAACAAATGGTCTTTGAGGAGCATGGTTTTAGGCGGACCACACCACCCACAACGGCCACCCCCGTCAGGCATAGGCCAAGACCATATCCGCCGAATGTAAATGAGGAGATCCAAATTGGTCATGTCCCCAGGGGAGACGTAGACCACCACCTCTACCCTCACGATCTGGGACTCAATCCAAATACCTCTACAGGACAAGAAGCTCTCTCTCAGACAACCATCTCTTGGACCCCATTCCAGGAAAGCTCTGAGTATATCATTTCATGTCATCCAGTTGGCATTGATGAAGAACCCTTGCAGGTAATTAATTTTCTCTTTACTTCTGGGCAGCCCAGAAAGAAGGAATCTAGGTAACTGAAGTGGCCAGAGCTCTGATGTCAAGTGGCTACACTTCTAGAACCTCTTAGCAAGATGGCACACTTAAGCCCTGATTTTTTTTTTTTTTTAATCTCAATGTGGCTCTACTTTGCGAGATGTACCAGAGTGTCATTAGCTTTTGTTTAATAGAATAAAATAATTTCTATTGTTCTGACACTTTTGAGGCTCTTTAGTAATATAGACAAAGAAACAATCCTAGAAAAGAGAGAAATATGCTGCCTGAATTTATATTTGTGTGAGAAGGGCTAAAACGCCATCCTTACAGTCTGTCCTTGAAGCCTCCCATAATCTATGATATGTCCAAGGAGAATGAACTTGGGTGAGGCTGTCTGTATCAATTGTTATAAGTGATTGATTCTCTAACTAAAACTTCTTTTCTTTAATTTGTCTTGCTAGTATCAATTTTGATTGTGTTCTTATTTTTAGAAAGTGGCAGAATTTAAAAAACTGACTATGCTGTGGGAGACTTTTGAGCTTAGAAACATGAGTTTGAGGACTTGCCAGAGTGTTTTAAGGACCCCATCTTGGGGTCAGATGCCACTTTGCATAGGATGAATTTATCTCCTGCATGGCACAGTGTCCACGTTTTACATGAAGTGGGCATAGCCAGGGTTTTCATTGGTCTTGCACAGACCTGCGACTACAGCAGGATGAAGAGGAGGCTGTCTCTAGAGTTACTGAGGGCTCCTGGTAACTCTGGAGCACATAGGGTCCATTTTTGGCAGGAAAATCTGGCAGGTAGAAATGATGGCCCCTCACCCAACGTCCATTTCTCTCCTCGTCTGGTTGGGACCTTTACAGCCTCCCTCTGTATTTGTCTGCCTCTGCTTTGTTGACCCAGTGAGGGGTATTGATAAGAGAATAGGGACAGTCTTGTCATTCTCGCTGTAACACTTTCTCACTGTGGATGTGCCAATAATTGCAGTTCCGAGTTCCTGGAACCTCTGCTAGTGCCACCCTGACAGGCCTTACCAGAGGGGCCACCTACAACATCATAGTGGAGGCACTGAAAGACCAGAAGAGGCACAAGGTTCGGGAGGAGGTTGTTACCGTGGGCAACTCTGGTATGTGAAGGCCTGTGTTATTCAGGCATGGGCTCTCCTCTGGACCACACCAGAGATGCTTTTCCTACTGACTGTTCTTGGGTTGCTGTTGTCTTTTAACTTTGAGAAATAATGCCATGAAGTAAACGAACAACTTTAAATTTAATTATTTTCCCTTCATAGCATCCTAATATTTTTGTAAAACATCCATAAATAGTCTCAGTGATATGATGATACACCTGGAAGGGACTTCAAATATTATTTAGTCCAACACTCTGAGCCCCTGCTAGTGAGTGTCTGAGTTGATACAGGGCACAAGTCTCCTGTTCTCTTTACCAGACTCTCTCCATCTCACCACGTTACTGTCCTCTTGAGTGACTTTTAAGTACCAAAACTGATTACCTGTAAAGGAAATCCACTAGCTGCAGACATCAGGGATAGCTGGTTTTTGTTCCTGATGTAAAATGCTACCAAAATAGCCCACTTCTGTCCAAACAACTCCCTTATTCCAATGCTATTTCAATTTTTTTCTGATTATATAGATCTGTAGCCACCACGGAGGTTAAATGGTCATTGACTCTTCTTTGTAGCACCTGAGAAGTCCTTTTAAACCAGTATTGTATCACCTGGCTTCTCAACCTGCGGCAGCTGAAGATTCACAAGGAACGTGAGATAGGGAATAATCAAAACCATGAATCTTGAATCTTCCGTCCAGAGGGATGATTCCACATCAGCAGAGAGTGCTAAATTCTGTCTCTGCCGGATGACAGGCTGTATTCCTAGGGCCAGTTACTTAATCTCAGCCTCCTTCCTCATTCGATAGATGACTGTGCCATTTTACATGTGTAAAAGCCTGTGAATTAAGCAGTTGAGTATTTTGGAGGGGGATCATTTTGTGCTTGTTGTATTATACATCCACAATAATCCATGCCTCTTGCCTTGTGTGGTTCTACTAGTAGAATGCAATGTGAAATGAATTTTCAAGAGCACAAAGGTCTTTGTGCTTTTCCACATCGTTTTTTAAAAAGATTCCATCTCCACGACTTTAGTCAGGTGGAATTTACCTCCTAGCTATTTCTAGGAGGGTTATTGAAACCCCTAGTAGCGATTTAAGTTTCTTCAATTTTTCTTTCTGACTCCTTATTCTCAGTAGCAATATTCTGCATGCCAGCCAGGTTCGCCTGGCTTTGAGACTTTTCAGACTTCCTAGTTTCTCCAAAACTCTATTTTCTTCCAGGGTGATGCTTTTTAAAATATTAGGCACTTCAAATATCTATTGCTTTTGATTTTTGTACTGTAAAAAGAAATATACACAGTGAGATTCAAAGTCACAGAAGTTAGTTTATTTAATTTTGGGAGAATAACTTGAAGCATGCTTTGATGGCATAGATTATTTTAAAATAAGCTTTCCCAAAACATGAAGACCAAGGTCTTAGGCAACATGAAGAGACTCTATTACTTATTCTTAAGTCATCGA
This sequence comes from Diceros bicornis minor, assembly GCF_020826845.1. NCBI lineage: Eukaryota > Metazoa > Chordata > Mammalia > Perissodactyla > Rhinocerotidae > Diceros > Diceros bicornis. Next base: position 6,164,349 of record NC_080776.1, on the reverse strand, counting down.
GATCCCATTGCTGTTTCTTATTTGGAACAGTTGATTTTATTGATAAAGTAAAGCAGTTCTACCATTATGACAATAATGTACAAAATCTAGAATTTTTGCATTATTATACCAAAAAATGCAATAATAAAAGTGAATATCTCATTATACCGGTATATAAAAATGCTACAACTTTTGCATTAAAAGCAAAAGATGCCCTCTATGAATTATTCTTTATGTGGTGAGCACTTTCTAAGTGTTGGCAATGGACCAGTGCTTTGAATTCATGATCTTGTGTAATCTTCACAAGATCCCAAGCAGGTAGACATATTTTTATTATCCCCATATTACAGATGAGGGAGGTAAGGCAGAGAAATTTTAAATAACCAGCTAAAGGTCACTTGGGTACTGATGGAGAGACATTTCCAGACTCTGCATTCCACTGAAGTTGTTTTTTTTTTTTTTTTTGTGAGGAAGATTGTCCCTGAGCTAACATCTTTTGCCAATCTTCCTCTTTTTGCTTGAGGAAGATTGTCCCTGAGCTAACATCTGTGCCAGTCTTCCTCTGTTTTGTATATGGGACACTGCCACAGCAGGGTTTGATGAGCAGTGTGTAGGTCCATGTCCAGAATCCAAACCCGCAAACCCCGGGCCACTGAAGCAGAGGGCGTGAACTTAACCACTATGCCATTGGGCCACCCCCTCTGCTGAAGTTCTTACCTAGCTTAAATTGCCTCAAGATCTGTTCCATGCTCTATAGACTAGGTTTACCAGAAATGATTTTTTAGAACTGATAGCAAAAATGAAAGATAGGCTTCTTTTTTTTTTTTTTTGGGGGGGGGAGGAAGATTTGCCCTGAGCTAACATCCGTGGCCAATCTTCCTCTTTTTTGGTTGAGGAAGATTCATCCCGAGCTAACATCTGTGCTAGTCTTCCTTTATTTTGCATGTGGGATGCCGCCACAGCATGGCTGCTGACAAGTGGTATAGATCCATGCCGGGAACCAAACCTGGGCTGCCAAAGCAGAACACGCGAAACTTAACCACTAGGCCACGGGGCTGACCCAGATAGGCTCCTGTTCAGATACTTGTGGCAAGTGTCCACTGGCAACTTCTAAGCGTTGTTTATTAAGGCAGCTGATGCATTGATAGAGCAGATGAATGCTTCTTAATGCTACTAGGATGTTTGTTTTAGATTGTCATTATATATAATAACTCAGTTTTCTTCTTATGGTTTAAAACCACCAATAAGATGTCTTTTTTTTGTGCTTTTTCCTCCTTTTCTTCATGTAGTCGACCAAGGCCTAAACCAACCCACGGATGACTCGTGCTTCGACCCCTACACGGTCTCCCATTACGCCATTGGAGAGGAGTGGGAGCGATTGTCTGAATCTGGCTTTAAACTCTCATGCCAGTGCTTAGGCTTTGGCAGTGGTCATTTCAGATGCGACTCATCTAGTGAGTAGCTCGCTCTGTCCATCTCTTCCAGTGCCATGCATTCACACAACGTGCCGAGCAAGCGTGTTTGGCAGACACAGGCTCTTCCAAACGTGAAGCAAACCATGGGAGGCTGCTTCACTCAAAGTAACATTTTGCATCATAGAAAAATGATGGGAAATTTTACTTGTTGAATATTGCTTCATCTCAAGGGTTGTATATCAATACGACAATTAATTAAAAATACATTTGTGATGGTAATACGATTTTTAAAAACGTTCTGTTAAAATAAATCAAGTCAGACTCTTTGGAGCCAGGTGTAAAGAAGAGCATAGGAGACACAAAGAAACTCCAAGTCTCTCTCTCTTTTTTTTTTTTTTGTGTATGAAGAAGATCAGCCCTGATCTAATATCCATGCCAATCCTTGTCTTTTTTTTTTGCTGAGGAAGACTGGCCCTGAGCTAACATCCATGCCAATCTTCCTCCACTTTATGTGGGACGCCGCCACAGCATGGCCTGACAAGCAGTGCATCGGTGCGCACCCAGGATCCGAACCCGGGTCGCCAGCAGCGGAGCACGCACACTTACCACTATCCCACGGTGCCGGCCCCTCCAGGTCTCTTTTAATCTTTTAATCTTGAGTGAGCTCAGAGGTGAGCATTTATACAAACACTGCCTCTTTCACCACAAACCAAACATACACATATACACACACACACGCGCACATACATACATCCGGGAGCTTGAATCTTGCCAAACAATATAGAGTATAGATAATCCATTTGTAGATAATTAAGAATCAATTTCAATTGAAAAATATTTGATTTTCAAATTTTAAAGAGATTTTAATATTTTAAATTATTTTTGATTAAAATGATCCTAGGAATTACTTCTTATATGCTTTGAGATTTAGTACTAGAATTTATAAATTTTTCATGTGCTTTGTTTTTAGGGGATGTGATTATTATTTGACAATTGGTTCATTTTTATAGGTGTTAACCATCATACCTTATAAATAAGCCTCCTATAGACATATCCAGAAATCGTATTTGGAAAAATACAACATAATAGATTTTTTAAAGATTTTCAAAGTATTTTACTTAACTTGTATACATGAAATGGCTTAATTCAGACTGAAATATAATAACAACTAATTTTTTCAATGCAGATTACTGTGCCTGATCATCTGAAACTGGAAAGAGCAGTAGAAGTGTCATATGCTGTTTAGGAGTTGGAAGTTTTAATATTTGGCATCAATTAGGTGGTTTTTAATTTCTGAAACTGAATTATTGTTGTTTTTATATTTATTACCTATATAAGTTAGGTGCAATTGTGGAAGTGGAGGTTTAAGTTGATTTATGTGATTCTTTGGCTCAACTTACATATTCTTTGCTCAGATGTCATAATTGTCGAGTAACTTTCTTAAAGTTTAAGGAATGACTGACTTGATAAAATGGAAGAAGTAGTGTATTGTTATATAAACTTCTGAAGTTTGTTTTGTTTTAGTATAGATCTTGGAGATTAAAAAGTCATCTTTTATGTATAGTACTTAAAGCTATACACTGGTGACTTTTAGATAATCCTCAGAACCAGTCTTTTTGTAGGATAATAACCACTGATTTATCATTTTGTTTGTGTTTTGTTTTGATATACAGGTTTATTCTTTTACTCTTCCCATTTTCAAGAAACAGGTTATGGCATGTAGAAACCAGCGGATCTTTGTTTTTTCATTAATTGCACTACTTTGTATCCAGGATCTCTGCAAATCCAAAAACAAATGACTTTTCATCTATGATCAATTCCTAAAAGACTACTAAAATCCTACTTTAGTATTCCACAATTTTGAACCTTAATAGTGAGAATTCCAATGAAAGTCATTAACTATTCTTATGACATGAGTATGGTGGAATAAATGGTATCTTAAGATATCCTAGAAAATGTTAAATGGTGAAGTTAATATTTTTAAATCCAACCAAAAAAGTGATTTGTCCTAGGGATCTTGAGCTGTAACTTTCCTTCCAGATACCTGGCTTTTAAAATCCGGCGACATGTCCCAGTGCGCTCACTGTCTTGTGAGTCAGAACACACCAATAACTCTGCCTCTGATTCTCCCCACCCCACAGAATGGTGCCATGACAATGGTGTGAACTACAAGATTGGAGAGAAGTGGGATCGCCAGGGAGAAAACGGCCAGATGATGAGCTGCACATGTCTTGGAAATGGAAAAGGAGAATTCAAGTGTGATCCTCGTACGTTGCCCCAGATCATTTTTAGTGTCTATTACACACTCCCACTTTCATTTACCGAGCTGTTAACTCTCATTCATAGAAATGATTGGAGACTTTAGGTCTCTTTGGGGAGTGAAGAGCGTGTTTGTTAATCTTTTGATTTGGGAAAGCAGAGACAAGCTTCAAAAATGAGCCATGATTTAGTGTTATTACAGGGCACTTTTGCACTTTTCAAACTTGAGTATTTTGACCATAATCGCCAGTGAAATGTTACAAGAAAGCTTTACAGGTCTTTAAATTCAACTTTTAAAATAGGATCTTCATCTTCCCATTGAACCTTTTCCAGTTTATCAGATCTAGTTTTTGGACATACTGCCCTAAGATCTATACAGCAGTACCTTTCTCACAGATGATTCCCATAAACATGGTGTTTGGGCTGTGATGGTGCAAATTTAGGAGAGAAACGGGACCCACCCCTATATAGGGGTCAAGTCTGTATTATTGTTCTCAGTCTTACATGTGCTTCTCACTGTGTCTCCTTGTAGATGAAGCAACGTGTTATGATGATGGGAAGACGTACCACGTAGGAGAACAGTGGCAGAAGGAATATCTCGGTGCTATCTGCTCCTGCACATGCTTCGGAGGCCAGCGGGTAAGACTGGATGTGCCAGGCTCCCTGCAGTTGAGGTTAGATAAAGGGGAGGCTCCTGCACTGGTGGTTAGGGTTAAGCTTCTTGTGTGTGTGCTCTACACACAGGTGTAGCAATGCCTTTGATGAAATGTTGAAACATCTCATTTCCTGTTGGCACATAGCTGCCCACATAAGGCTCCTGAATACCCTTCCTCCCCCTTTCTGGCAGCCTCAGCCCTCCCACACCTACTAGTCTCAAGCTGTGTGTTCCTTAAAGGCTGGGTAGCATGGAGCCTCCAGTTCCAGTCTAATTAAGAAAATACCATGTCTTTGTAACCCCTCTCAATCCAAAAATAGATTCCTGTTATAGGTATAGCACTGTGCTAAGGAATATGGGACAAACAGAGGGAATGAGAAATAGTCCTGGCTCTTAAGGATATAGTTGAAGACATTAAATTAGCATACATTGAACGTCAAGCTATTTAAATAAGGTTCTGAGTGGGTCTGACAAATAATACAGTTCCCAGGTAGGCTGGAATCAGCAAGAAAGTTTCATGCAAAAGAGAAGTGTAAACTGGCTGGGGTTTAGGATGGTTAAAATTTGGTTGAGGGAGGGAAGGGAGAAGAGAGACCAGAGTAGGCATACCCTTGGGATGGGAAGGAGCCGGCACACATGGGCTGCAGTGAGCCACCCCTCTGCCTGGTGTCTTGTGGTAAGAAATTAGATGTGAAGAAGTGGGGAGCCACTTACGGAATGCCTTGGAAGTCCATTACTTAAGCCAGTACTTTTCAACCATTTCTAATCTGCATCCTACTTCAATATAACAAAAAATGCTGTGCCTTTCTCTAATATTTGAAATTCAAAATAAAATGACTCTTGTAACTCAAATAAAAGCAATGGAATATACTATTCCTTTGTTTTCAATGAAAACATACCCTCCTCAACAGCTCTCAAATTCTGATACACAAAGAGCATGGTCCCTACTCCAGGGTAAGACTTATTGGTTGATGCCGTTGGCATTAGCCAATTGCAGGTGCCCAAGAAGAAAAAGAGCATGATGGAAAATGGTCTTTAGAAAGATTAATCTGGCAGCAGGGAAGGGTCTTCAGGGGCTGGCTCTGCCCCCATCTAAGGACCTGAGGCATCCCATGGAAACTATTCTGATCTCGTTCCACCCCTAGCAGGTGGGTGGGGAGAGAGGCACTCCCCATTCTGGTAGAGAGAAGCTGTGGAGTCTCTCTCCTTCTCTGTCTCTCATTAACACTTATAGAGACTGTGATCATAGAATGCAGTCATCTCTGGTAAAAGGTTTGGTATAGAATGTGTGATGGAAAGTGAATTTGTTGGGAAGTAGGTTTTGGTCTCACTTCAGTATCTCCTTCCCATTATTTATGAACATGAAACCTTTCATGTGTGACACCTATTCTGTTCTAAAGCAGAGTGCTAAATGAAACATGTAAGACAGGAGTGGGAACGGTTACAATTATTTATCAAAGCCAGAGTCATCGATTCTTAAGTAGGTGTTTACCAATATTGTATTAGGTATTATAGGAAATATACTTTTAAATGGAGAAATATGTCTGAAATATTTAACTGACAATATAAGAAAGAAAGTGATTGTGTTATTTAGGGTTCTTTTGGTTATAAGAGAAAAGCCCAACTCAAGTTAATTTAGGTAAAAGAAGGCTCAATCACTGAAAAGTCCCAGGACCTGCCAGCTTCCGGGCTGCTCCAGCAGTGGCTTCCGGAGTCTCTCACTCTCTCAGATGCTTCGTTCCCTGGTATTGGCTTCATTCTCCAGAAGGCTCCCTGTTGATGGTGAGAAAGATGGCCTCCATCAGCTCCAGATTTATCTCCTGTCAGCGTAGGAGCAACAGGGAAAGAGAACACACTTCCTCACATTTCTAGCAAAACTCTCAGGGAGGAGCCTCACTAGTCAGCGTGGTCCGGTTCCCACTCTCATTCCATATCTAGCCAGATGAATGGCTACCAGGTCACTGGCTCTGGAAGTTTAGGAAGGGAGTGGCTATGTGCAAGAGAAAGAGCACGGCCAGGGGTCACCCCGCTGGGTGGCAGCGCCAGTGCCACCAGCAGTTCCCTGTGTGACTGTCCTGCTCCCTCTAAGCAAGTCACATCTCTGGGTCTCATTTTCCTTACCTGTTTGTCCATGTGATCTGAAGTCCCTCTTAAAAGCTCTAGGATTCTAGGAAAACCTCTGCTGTCATCTAGTGTGGAAAGTTTATTAAGGAAGTTGGGACTGGAATGATGCTTAGCAGATGGGCGGGGTTTGAACAGGAAGAGAAGACATTTCAGGAGAAAGAGAAACATAAAAATAGAGGCAGCTAGCTATAAGATATGAGCAATCAACCAAAATGTATTCTACGAGTTATAAATGCATGAAATCATCATCAAAGTTGCCTTTGGATTAACTGCTTATATTTTGCCAATGCGTAAGAGCTGAAATTCTTCTTCAACTCAAGCACTAAATTATGATGTTCCTGTGTCATCATAAACCCCATTTGACTTCTTGTCTCCGGTGCCTCAGGGCTGGCGCTGTGACAACTGCCGCAGACCCGGGGCTGAACCTGGTCATGAAGGCTCCACTGGCCACTCCTACAACCAGTATTCACAGAGATACCATCAGAGAACCAACACTGTAAGTGCATTGCACCAAGAGTGCTTCTCCCGTGAACGCACTTAGGCTCGTGGTAGGGAGTCTCCTTCTGTAGGTACCTTTCTTTTGAATGAACCAAATGTTTTTTGATCTTTTAAATGAAGTAAGAAGAGAATACTGTATCCTGTAACATAGTGTAGGTTCTAATGTACTAAACTCTTGAACATCTCCTATTGCCCAGTATATTGCTAGCTTCTTAAGCTAGAAATATTCTCCTAATTGTAAGTAATTGTCATAGATGCCCCCCATTTTTTTCTGTACCCTTTATAGTATTTGCCACTAATTTTTCTTCTTCTCTTTTAACAGAATGTCAACTGCCCAATTGAGTGCTTCATGCCTTTAGATGTACAGGCTGACAGAGAAGATTCTCGAGAGTAACATTTCCAACCCAGAGAAACAAGCATGGACCTCTGCCAAGGTCCATCCAAACTGGAGTGATGTTAGCAGACCCCATCTTAGAGTGTTCGTTTCTTTCTTAAGCCCTTTGCTCTGGAGTAACTTCTCCAGCTTCAGCTCAACTCACAGCTTCTCCAAGCATCACCCTGGGAGTGTTTTGAGACTTTTCTCATAAATGGGGGCAGTACGTTGCCTCTTCGGCTCCAAAGTATTCAGTACCGCTCAGTATTTTAAATGAAATGATTCTAACTCGTGATTTGGTTTGGGATCAATAGGGAAGCACATGCACCAACCAAGACGCAAAATCTATTGAAATGATATTACCAAAATTTTAAGTAGGAAAGTTACCCAAACACTTCTGCTTCCAGTTAACCGTGCGGCTCGCAATATTGTAGGAACAGCATGTCCTCGGTTACTGTGATATTTAAAATATCCACAGTACTCACTTTTTCCCAATGATTCTAGTAATTGCCTAGAAATATCTTTCTCTTACCTGTTATTTATCAATTTTTCCCAGTATTTTTATATGGAAAAAAATTGTATTGAAGACACTTAGTATGCAGTTGATAAGAAGAATTTGGTATAATTATGGTTGGTGATTATTTTTTATACTGTACATGCCAAAGCTTTACTACTGTGGAAAGACAACTGTTTAATAAAAGATTTACATTCCACAACTTGAATGTCATGGCTTCTTTTTTCTATAAGGAAATTTAGGGGAAAATAATCCTTACAAATGCTCCTTTTCTCTTCAGCAAACATTTGAAAACCGATGATGTGTACGAGTCTCTAATTTTTGGTGATTTCAGTACAAGAATTTCTAAATCTGTCACTACAAATTCATTCTTGTCATTTCATCTCTTCAGTAACAGAGATAGTTTTATATTTTCTGCCTTACCAGATTTAAGTGGACTCAATATTTATTTAACTTGCTAGCTAACTCTTCTGAAGTATAATTGAAACAACCTTTAGCTGATCTTTTCTAATCATTATAATTCTTCCCTCCCTCCCACCTCCTTTCCTTCCTTCATTGAATAAACATTTATTCAAAGAGATTATCTGCTGGGAAAACAAAAAGATGACTGAGGTCTTAAAGCTTCTTGAACAGTACAGCATAGAGGAGTTTTGTCTTAAGGAAACCCCATGGTATAATAACCTCAATCCAATCTGTCTTAATTCGTGTCAGCTGAGGGTGTTAGAGGGTGCCTCCCCGCCCACCCCCAGCTGAACAAAGTGTGCCTACTCCTGGTCTGCCAAGGCCATTTCCTTTTCCATTTAACTTTGGGGAGATCACTAAACTTTGAGATTAAATCTGGCATTCAGCATGGTAAATAGTGGTGCTGGAAATAGTTGATTATTAATTAGTAAAATATTAGTAATTCATAATATACAAGACATGGAAAACACTTTTTTTTATACCCTATTGTGCAATGTAAGAAAATATTTCAGTAATACCTGGCAATGAATATTAAGACTAAATACAGGGCCGGCCCCGTGGCTTAGTGGTTAAGTGCACGGGCTCCGCTGCTGGCGGCCTGGGTTCGGATCCCGGGCGCGCACCGACGCACCGCTTCTCCGGCCATGCTGAGGCTGCGTCCCACATACAGCAACTAGAAGGATGTGCAGCTATAACATACAACTATCTACTGGGGCTTTGGGGGGAAATAAAATAAATAAATAAAATCTTTAAAAAAAAAAAAAGACTAAATACAGAGTGACAGCCCGGTGGCTTAGCGGTTAAGTGCACGCGCTCCGCTGCTGGCAGCCCGGTTCGGATCCCGGGCACTCACCGACGCACCATTTCTCTGGCCATGCTGAGGCCGCATCCCACATACAGCAACTAGCAGGATGTGCAGCTACGACATACAACTATCTACTGGGGCTTTGGGGGAAAAAAATAAATAAATAAAAATTATAAAAAGATAAAAAGACTAAATACAGAAAGAGATTTCCTCAGGGTTCATTTGTTTAAAAAACAAGCAAGCTCACATTTGAATTGATTTACGGTGTATAAAATGCTTTGACATTTAGCATCTCATCTGGAGGAGGTTTTACAGTCTAATTTTGTAGAGACTACAGCTCAGATGAGTTTTCCTTAGCAGGACACAGACCCAGACTCTGGTCTTCTGGTTAACATCACTGTCTTTCAGCTTTATCAGGCCAGTAGTTACCAAGACAGCTGCTCTGTATATGTGAAAAAAGGAAAAATCAGAAAGTGCAGATCATGGTGATATTAGACGACCGTCTCACATACATGAGTCATCGTTGCTCACTGGAGAGAGAATGTGACGACACAAATCCACACACTGTGCAATGGTGGGGCGGGGGGTGGCTCCCACTAAAGACATGCCAGAGGGAGAGCAGGCTGGTCCCTCCATCTTCATATATGAGGACGAGGCGCTGGAAACTCACAAAGGAAGACATGCACCTCAGCTCCATCTTGTTCAAATTTCCTTACATTTAAAAACATAAGGAAAGAGCAGCTTTGGGTTGAGACTGGCTGTGCTTCAAACCACTTATTTAACTACAAACCTAAAAATATTTTCCCCAAAGTAAGTTTAAGTAAATCCAGCTGGACTGTATTAATTAAAGGGATAGCAAGCCCTTTTGACAACTTATGCACAGAAATATACAAACCACAAGCTCTGCATTTAAGATAAAAAAGTACTGCTTTTTCCAGAATGTCTGCTAGATTCTGAAAAGCAATATTTTAGACTTACAAATTAAACTATTTCCATAGTTAGTAACTACTTTAAATAATCAGAACAAATTAAACAACATTTAAATGGGCTTTTATGCTTAAGCATCACAATGCAAGAATAGTAAAACTTTTTTTTTCACTATCTCTCAGCAAAATCATTCAAACTTGAAAACTGAGAGGATTTCCAAAGATCGTTTACAGTTTTCACTGACTCACGTTACTGCTTCTCCTGAGAATTGTCTTGAACAGGCCAGATTGAAAAGGTGTAATTAAAAGACCAATCTGGATTTAGGCAAGAAATAGCCAATTCAAGGAAAATCAGGTAAAACTAGTAAATATATCAGACTTTAAAAAGAAAAATCAAGGCCAGCCCCGTGGCCTAGTAGTTAAGTTCGGCACGCTCTGTTTCAGCAGCCCCAGTTTGGTTCCTGGGCACAGACCTACACCACTCATCAGTGTCCATGCTTTGGCGGCGACCCACATACAAAATAGAGGAAGATTGGCATAGATGTTAGGCCAGGGCGAATCTTCCTCAGCAAAAAAAAAAAACGAAAGAAAGAAAGAAAAATCAGGTAAAACTGGTAAATATATCAGACTTTAAAAAGAAAAATCATAGTTTTGAAGTTTTACCTTGCCTTGCTTCACTTGATTTGTAATGAAATTTATTGTTATGTATTTATATTGTTTTCAGCTCTAATGACCTACGTGAATTATGCAAATTAGTCTGTATAATAATATCGCTATAAGCTTGTAAGGCACACTTTCTATGGAGGTGATTAAAGAAATGATCAGGAGGAAATTACAAGTATAGGAAATGACTTTTCTATTTAATTATATTTCCATTGAAAATTCTATCTCATTTCTAGTTGTATGAAACTCATTAAAAGTGATTAAGAAACATCACATCAGCACATTTAAGTGTTGAAATTGCTTTCTATTCAGTGTGTTCCCATTACTGTGGGAAGGGAAAATGGCAGGCTACAATTAAAAAATCTCATTTTCAGAAGATACATTTCAACCATTAAAAAAAATTAAAAGACCACTCTTGGGACTTATGCTTGGGAATATTTAAAGATTACCATAAAGGCTGGTAAGACAGAAGGAGCACAAAGATAACCTTGCATTATCAAGGGTTTTTCAGACGAAGAAAGTTCTTCTTAAAGAGTATACGGCACTCATGTTTGATTTGGGAGTTATTATCATTGCCACATCGTCCCATTAAAATAAAAGAGATCCCATTTGAATTGCAAACAAAAATCTACATAAATTACAAAGGAAAAGAAGAATAAGTAATAAAAGAGCAAGAGAAATGATGCTTCAGCTGAAAGCCAAAAATGGGAAATTCCTTTTTTAACATTCCTCAGTAGAGTTGGGTATGAGATATTAAAACATGTTTTACATGTCCTTGAATTTCTTTTTACTTACTCTTTAGAGACATGTAGGTTTTAGCCATCATAAGAGCCAAATGCATCTCTAAAAGAGCTCTTGTGTGGAGCCCGCGAAGACTTGAAATTAGCATGGTTCAGAGGCTGTGGGAGGCAGCCAGCGGGGGGATGGTCAGCTGGGGGCTGGAATCGCTGTCCTGCAGGCTGCCCACCCCAGCTGGCTCCCCTTCCCTATTATACACTAAAGGCCAAGGATTCTCCTTTGGCCTTATCTCTTCTCTCTTTGCATCATGGTACTTTGGAAACTGCCAATTTGTTCCAGAAGGAAACATTGCCTCTGCCAGGAGACCACTGGACAGGACTTTACAATGAAACCTGCTAATCTATATAATTCAGCATTAGTTGTAAGACGCTGAGCCAAGTGCTGAAAAGCTATATTTGACTCAAAAACATGCTGCTTTGGAGGAGAAACTGGAGCCCCCATACATTGCTTGTGGAAATGTAAAATGGTGTAGCAGCTGTGGAAAACAGTTTGGTGGTTCTTCAAAAAGTTAATCATAGAATTACCATAGGACCCAGCAGTTCCACTCTTAGGTATCTACCCAGCGGGACTGAAAACATATGTTCATGTAAAAACTAGTTCACAAATGTTCGTAGCACCATTATTCATAACAGTCAAAAAGTGGAAACAACCCAAATGTCCATCAACTGATGAATGGATAAGCAACATGCAGTATATCCATAAAACGGAATATTATTTGACCAGAAAAAGGATTGAAGTACTCATACATGCTACAACACAAACTTTGAAAACATTATGCTAAGTGAAAGAAGCCAGGCACAAAAGGTCACATATCGTATGAGTCCATTTATGTGAAATGTCTGGAACAGGCAAACGAATAGAGATGGAAAGTAGATTGGTGGCTAGCAGGGGCTGGGGGGAAGGAATAGAGAATAATAATAATAATTTTGGGGTGATGAAAATGTTCTGGAACTAGATAGTGATGATGGCAGCAGGACTTTGTGAATATACTTAAAATCACTGACTTGTACACTTTAAAATGGTTAAAATGGTAAATTTCATGTTACGTCAATTTTATTTCAATGAAAAAAGAAAAAAAATGCCACTTTAGTTACAGAAAGTCCCTTCAAGTCCTTTTGCTTATTGGTAAGAAGTGAGGTGGGAAAAATATAGTAGATGAAAGATTAAAGGACACAGAAGATTTGGGCTTCCTATTTGGAAATGTAGATAAAATCTTCCATAAATATACACTTACTACTTTTTATAGTAATTTCCATACATTAATATCACACTTCACTTCCTCCCGGCCCCCATATACACAAAAGCATTATGAAAATGACCAGCACTTTTTACAAATAGCATTTATCATGTCCCAGGAGGTGTGCTAAGTGCCCTTATAGATTTTGTCTCATTTACTCCTCAGAGCAACCCTAAGAGGTGGGTACTGTAATCACCATCAGTTTACAGAAAGCAAGTGAGGGACAGGCTCTGTGAATCACCCAACATCATACAGCCTGTTAGGAGCAGGGCTGGGACTTGAACCTGACAGACCATCTCCAGGGCGTGTGCTTTCAAGGGAGCTATTCAGTCTTTCCAGGAGCATATCCATCTCCATTTTATAGATGAGAAAACAGACTCCAAGAGGTTAAGGCATGTGCCCAAGATCCCCCAACTGGTGAGTGGCAAAACAAGGTAATGATTATCATAAAGGGAGGGAAAGTTGGGGCCAAAATCAAGGACAGGCATGTAAGGGGGAGGCTGCTGGCAAAATTATTTTTCTTGACCTGGTTGGTGGTGACAAAGGTGTTTGTTTGTTTAAAAATCATTCTTTAAGCTGTAGATGTTTTATGCACTTTCCATAGGCATGACTTATTATAATTTATTTTTGAAAGTAAATTTGTGTCTAGCACAGTGTTTAGCAAAATGAGGTTTAAGGGTGTGCAAGAACAGAAAGCCCTGGGAGCTTATGACCTGCAGTTCCTCGTGCTCTCAGGAAGGGACAATGGACTGGGCTGCAGAAAGAAGGTGCCTCTGGAGGCAACAGGATGGGTAAAGGGCGCCCTCAGCGGACTATCTACAAGTGAGTGAGAGCTGATTCTTTTCTTCCTGGACCCCACATATTCCCCAATTTAAATACACTCTCTACTGATGCAGATGTTTTACATCACGGGTTTCCAGCCCATTCTGTATCAACAAATAACAGGTATCAGATCACTGTGTGTTTGATTTAAACACGAGTGAAACTCCAATCTTGAGGTTTTAAACGTAGTCATTGCATTAGAAAGAGACTGTGGTAACGGGATTCCAGTTGTAGACCCTCCCAAAGTGCTAAATTCCTTGGCTGCTGGCTCCCTTGACTGAGATTAACCCGAGTACGGATAAAGGGAAATGGTAAGATACATGGCCCAGAAGGAGGGACCCCAGTGATGAGCTGGTGGCTCTTTTGAGAGGGTGTGTGATGGGTGGTGGCTCTGGCCCAAGGTAAGACACTGCTTGGCAGGGCAGTGGGAGGGTCAAGCGAGAAAGGAACTGTTGAAAGCCCTGAACTGAGTTGTTTTGAAGAGGGAATGATTGATGGGTTTTTGCTACTTGGGGTGCTCCTCCCCAGGGTTCTTTCCAACTTTCCCCCCGGACTCCTGGGCTGGCACCAGCAGCAGCTCTGCGCTGTCTGCCAGAGAAGCTGACACTGGCCGGGAAAAAATGAGCTCACCAGCCAACACACTAAGATATTTTAGAACAAAGATTCCAAAAGAAAAATAATGTACTAGATTAGATTCCAACAGAAGTAGGAATAATAAAACAGAGCTAGAAAGAAGAAATCAATAATATGAAAAAAAGCCCAGAAATATTAGATGTTAAAAAAGTAACTGCTGAAACAAAGGGCTCCATAGATGAGACAAACAGCAGAATAGATACAATGCAGGAATTAATTAGTGAACTTAAAGACTAGACTAAAGAAATCTCCTGAAGTGACATACGGAAGGAAAAACAAATAGACGATATAAAAGAAAAGCTAGGAGATACAGAAATTGTATTAGAAATGCTAACATTTGGATAAAAAAATACCACGAAATGAAATAAAAATGGAAGAGAGAAAATATCAGCAGAAGAAATAACAGGGATAAATTTCTTAGAATTAAAAAGAAAAAAAGGACCTCAGAGTGCCAACAAGGAGAAATAAAGAGAAACCCACACATAAACACATTACAAAGAAGCTTGAAAATATCAGAGAAAATTAGATAAAGTGTTCTGCCAAGAAACAAGAACCAGATTGACCTCAGATTTTAAATACAATGATGGATGCAAGAAAACAATGGAGTAGGTTTTCAAAGTATTGAAGAACTTAGAATTGTATGTGTAGCCAACATGAATTCAAACATACAGGCAGGATAAAAATATTCTTAGGCATACAAGGCTTCAAAAGCTTTGCCACACAGACCACATGGCATACAGTTTATACAAGAGGAGGGAGAAACTCGGGAGGTATTGCAAGAGATTTGTGACAAAAATGTTAACAGAAACCTTGGAAGATTGTCTTTAACAAGAAAAGGGGGCCGGCCCAGCTGCATAATGGTTAAGTTCACATGCTCCTCTTCAGTGGCCTGGGGTTGGCAGGTTTGGAGCCCAGGCACAGACATACGTTCCACTCATCAAGCCATGCTGTGGCAGCATCCCACATGCAAAGTAGAGGATGAGGGGCACAGATGTTAGCTCAGGGCTAATCTTCCTCACCAAAAAAAAAAAAAAAAAAGAAATCAGAGAAATTGTATCTCCCTATCCCAGAATTGAAAGTCTAGGAATCAACATTACGGAGTTTTGGGGGGGTGAAAGTGGGGAAAAGTTGTGAAAGTAGGTGGAAGTTCTTAACTTATTAGGAGGGAAATATAGCTATTAATTCAGAGCAACAGTAAGAAAGGAATAAAACCTGGGTCAAACTTAGTAGGATGGTAGAAAGAGGGTTCAATTACATCAATAATTGAAATGAATATAAATGGGCTGAATGCAGAGGTAAAGGTTGGCAAAATGCATTAAAAAAAACAAAAACCGAGGAAGTCAAGATGGCGGCATAAGCAGACTTTGACTCACCTCCTCCCGTGGACACAGCCAATTTACAACTACTCGTGGAAAAATTACCCCTGAGAGAGAACTGAAAACTGGATAAGAGGAACTCCTGCAACAAAGGACAATCTTAACTGAGGTGGAAGAGGCAGAAACTCCCTTCTGGAGAGAAAAAACACTGCCTTCACAAGCCGCCAACTTCACTACCGCCCAGGAGCAGCCCAAAGGTACCCAGCCCTCCCTGGAGGAGCAGGGCCCTGAGCCAGGGAGGGCTCCCGCTGTGGGCATTTTGTGGACCCAGCACAATCAAGACAAGTGGCATAATATCTGACTTTGCCTGCTACTAAAACATTGGAGAGTACCCCCAGAAAAGCTGGTTCACAAAGAAATTAAAACCGGCTCTTCAGGGCCCATGTGCAAACTCACCTGTTTCAGAAAGCAAACTAACATCAACAGAAAGAAGGGTGCACAGTGCTTTGGTGAAAAGAGACTCACCTGATAGGCTCTGAGTGTGTTGCAGTGAGAGGTGAGACCTCTCCAGGGACTGGGACATTGGCGGCGGCCATTGTTGTGGCCTGGTGTGGGCATGCTGACACAGACTCGATTGGAGTTCTCCCTGGAGGCTGCTAGCCCAGGTCTGCCTGCCCCACTAGAGCACCAATTTAATCCAGCTCAGCTAGGGTAGGCAGCCCACACTAGAGACTGGCCCCACCCAACAACAAGCCCTCAGGCAACTTGTGGGCCTGCATAGATTGGTGACTGGACTCTCTGCAGCCTGGCAACTGAGCCCACTTCAGTGGGGCAGGGCATGCACAAGGAGCAGGTGGAGAGTGTGGGGCAGTGGTGGAGTGTGTAGGGCTCCCGCCGTGGAGAGACTGGGTCCACTTCAGGAGGTTGGGGAGCGCACATGGGGCAGGACTGTGAGGACTGTGTGTGTGGACCTGTGGGCGGCAGGGCTTGTCAACTGCAGAAGACTTGTGCTTCTCAAAGACCCACATAGGAGGTTTGCCCCACCTTCCAAAGCCTGAAACAATTGGGTGCTCCTGTGCCAGGGTGAGGCAAGCCCCACCCAACTGCAATCCTCAGAGAGCTGACAAGAGACCTAAAGGCTGGAGGCTTACAGCATTTGTAAGCCCCTGAGCCTAACAACCTGCCACGGTGGGGGCCTACTCATTTAAAAGAAATAGTGAAACACAAATGTGGTATTAGAACTTGCAGCCAACTGTGCTGGGGCTCCCCACACCTGATAAAGAGACTGAAGGGCCCACAAACACTACAAGCAGTTGAGCATTACAACAGCTGGCCAGGAGCATAACTCGGCCTCCCTCGGTGCCTACAGGGAGAGCAAACAGGCCACAACAGAAGGACACACGTAGCCCACATAGGGGTCACCCCTGGAACATTGAGAACTGAGGGAAGCACACTGCAGGCCTCCTAAGCCATCACTTACATAAGGTCACCTATCAAACAGCAGGAGACGTAGCTGACCTACCTAATACATAGACATAAGCACAGGTAAAGAGGCAAAATGAGGAGGCAAAGGAATACATTCCAAGTAAGAGAACAGGACAAAACCCCAGAAAAGGAACTAAGTGAAACAGAAATGAGCAACCTACCTGACAGAGAGTTCAAACAAAGAGTGTTAAGGATGCTCACTGATCTGGGGAGAAGAATAGATGAACTCAGTGAGAATGTCAACAAAGAGATGGAAGATAAAAAAAGAACCAATCAGGGCCGGCCCCGTGGCTTAGCGGTTAAGTGTGTGCGCTCCGCTGCTGGTGGCCTGGGTTCGGATCCCAGGCGCGCACTGATGCACCGCTTCTCCAGCGATGCTGAGGCCGTGTCCCACATACAACAACTAGAAAGGATGTGCAGCTATGACATACAACTATCTACTGGGGCTTTGGGGGGAAAATAAATAAATGAAATCTTTAAAAAAAAAAAAAGAACCAATCAGAAATGAAGAATACAATACTGAAAATGAAAAATTCACTAGAGGGACTCAAAAGCAGAGTGGACGATACACAAGAATGGATCTGCGAGCTGGATGAAAGACTAGAAGAAATTACCCAAGCTGAACAGGTAAAAGAGAAAAGAATTAAAAAGAGTGAGGACAGTCTAAGGGACCTCTGGGACAACATCAAGCGCACTAACATCCGTGTTATAGGTGTCTCAGAAGGAGAAGAGCGAGACAAAGGGGCAGAGAATCTATTTCAAGAAATAATAGATGAAAACTTCCCTAACCTAAGGAGGGAAACAGACATCCAGGTACAGGAAGCACAGAGAGCCCAAACAAGATAAACCCAAAGAGGCCCACACCAAGACACATCATAATCAAAATGTCCAGAATTAAAGATAAAGAGAGAATCCTAAAAGCCGCAAGAGAAAGACAAGTTACATACAATAGAAACCCCATAAGGCTATCAGCTGACTTCTCAGCAGAAACCTCACAGGCTAAAAGAGAGTGCCACGATATATTTAAAGTGCTAAAAGGAAAAAACTTACAGCCAAGAATACTCTACCCAGCAAGGTTATCATTCAAAATGGAAGGAGAGATCAAAATTTTCCCAGACAAGCAAAAATTAAAGGAGTTTGTCACCAAGAAACCAGTGCTACAAGAAATGTTAAAGGGACTGATTTAAGGGGAAAAGAGAAGACCACAAATAGGAAAAATTATCTATTTCCATGATAAGAGGGTAATGGATACAAATGCACAAAAAAGAGGTTAGATAGGATATCAAAAACATAAAAGGAGGGAGGAGGGGAGTGAAAGAGTAGAGCTTTCAGACAGAGGTCAGACTAAAGAGACCATCAATTGTGTATAGAAGGAGAAAGGAAGAGAGAAGGACTACTAAAACACTGAGAAAAAAAAAAAGTTAAAAAATGGCAGTAAGTACATACTTATCAATAGCTACTTTAAATGTCAATGGAATAAATGCTCCAATTAAAAGGCATAGGGTGGCTGATTAGATAAAAAAACAAGACCCATATATATGCTGCGTACAAGAGACACACTTCAGACCTAAAGACACTCACAAACTGAAAGTGAAGGGATGGAAAAAGATACTCCAGGCAAATGGCAATGAAAAGAAAGCTGGAGTAGCAATACTCATATCAGACAAAATAGACTTTAAAACAAAAACTGTAAAAAGAGACAAAGAAGGGCATTACATAATGATCAAGGGAACGATCTAACAAGAGGATATAACACTTGTAAATATCTACGCACCCAATGTAGGTGCACCTAAATATATAAAGCAATTATTAACAGACATAAAAAGAGAAATAGACAGTAACACAATAATAGTAGGGGACTTTAACACTCCACTTACACCAACGGATAGATCATCCAAACAGAATATCAATAAGGAAACATTGGCCTTAAATGACACACTAGAACAGAGGGACCTTGTAGATATATACAGAGCATTCCATCCAAAAACTGAAGAATACACGTTGTTTTCAAATGCACATGGAACATTCTCCAGGATTGATCACATATTAGGCCACAAAACAAGTCTCCATAAATTTAAGAAGATTGAAATAATACCAAGCATCTTTTCTGACCACAACGGTATGAAACTAGAAATCAACTATAGGAGGAAAATCAGAAAAGCCACAAATACGTGGAGATTAAACAAAATGCTACTGAACAACGATTGGGTCAACAAAGAAATCAAAGGAGAAATCAAAGAATACCTGGAGACAAATGAAAATGAAAATACGACATGCCAGAATTTATGGGATATAGCAAAAGTGGTTCTAAGAGGGAAGTTTATAGCAATAGAAGCCTATCTCAACAAACAAGAAAAATCTCAAATAAACAATCTAACAATGCACCTAAAGGAACTGGAAAAAGAAGAACAAACAAAGCCCAAAATCAGTAGAAGAAGGGAAATAATAAAAATCAGAGCAGAAATAAATGAAATAGAATATTGGCCTGTAAAAAATATTGGCCTAAAAAAACAATAGAAAAAATTAATAAAACCAAGAGCTGGTTCTTTGAAAAGATAAACAAAATTCACAAACTTTTAGCTAGACTCACCAAGAAAAAAAGAGAGAGGCACAAATAAGTAAAATCAGAAATGAAAGAGGAGAAATTACAACACCTCAGAAATACAAAAGATTATAAGAGAATACTATGAAAAGCTATATGCCAACAAATTTGACAACCTGGAAGAAATGGATAAATTCTTAGAATCATACAACCTTCCAAAACTGGATCAAGAAGAAATAGAGAATTTGAATAGACCAATCACCAGTAAGGAGATCAAAACAGTAATCAAAAACCTCCCCAAAAATAAAAGTCCAGGACCAGACGGCTTCCCTGGTGAATTCTACCAAACATTCAAAGAAGACTTAATACCTATCCTTCTCAAACTCTTCCAAAAAATTGAGGAGGGGTGAAGCTCCCTAACTCATTCTACGAAGCCGACATTACCCTGATACCAAAACCAGACAAGGACAGCACAAAAAAGAAAACTACAGGCCAATATCGCTGATGAACATCAATGCAAAAATCCTCAACAAAATACTAGCAAATCGCATACAACAATATATTAAAAAGATTATACACCATGATCAAGTGAGATTTACTCCAGGTATGCAGGGATGGTTCAACATTTGCAAATCAATCAATGTAATACACCACATTGATAAAATGAAGAATAAAAATCACATGATCATCTCAATAGATGCAGAGAAAGCATTTGACAAGATACAGCATCCATTTATGATTAAAACTCTGAACAAAATGGGTATAGAAGGAAAGTACCTCAACATAATAAAGGCCACATAAGACAAACCCACAGCTAATATCATTCTCAATGGTGAAAAACTGAAAGCTATCCCTCTAAGAACAGGAACCAGACAAGGATGCCCACTGTCACCACTCCTATTTAACATAGTACTGGAAGTCCTAGCCAGAGCAATCAGGCAAGAAAAAGAAATAAAAGGGATCCAAATTGGAAAGGAAGAAGTGAAACTCTTCACTATTTGCAGATGACATGATTTTATATATAGAAAACCCTAAAGAATCCAGCAAAAAACTTTTAGAAGTAATAAACGAATACAGTAAAGTTGCAGGATACAAAATCAACATACAAAAATCAGTTGCATTTCTATACACTAACAATGAAGTAGCAAAAAGAGAAATTAAGAATACAATCCAATTTACAATTGCAACAAAAAGAATAACATACCTAGGAATAAACTTAACCAAAGTGGTGAAAGATCTGTACACTGAAAACCATAAAACATTGCTGCAAGAAACTGAAGAAGACACAAAGAAATGGAAAGATATTCCGTGCTCTTGGATTGGAAGAATTAACATAGTTAAGATGTCCATACTTCCTAAAGCAATCTATAGATTCAATGCAATCAGTATCAAAGTTCCAACAACATTTTTCACAGAAATAGAACAAAGAATCCTAAAATTTATACAGAACAACAAAAGACCTCGAATAGCTAAAGGAATCCTGAGAAAAAAGAACAAAGCTGGAGGTATCACACGCCCTGATTTCAAAATATACTACAAAGCTATAGTAACCAAAACAGCATGGTACTGGCACAAAAACAGACACACTGATCAATGGAATAGAATCAAAAGCCCAGAAATAAACCCACACATCTGTGGACAGCTAATCTTCGACAAAGGAGCCAAGAACATACAATGGAGAAAAGAAAGTCTCTTCAACAAACGGTGTTGGGAAAACTGGATAGCCACATGCAAAAAAATGAAAGTAGACCCTTACCTTACACCATACACAAAAATTAACTCCAAATGGATTAAAGACTTGAATGTAAGACCTGAAACTATGAAACTTCTAGAAGAAAATATAGGCAGTACGCTCTTCGACATCGGTCTTAGCAACATAGTTTCAAGCACCATGTCTGACCCAGCAAGAGAAACAATAGAAAAAATAAACAAATGGGACTACATCAAACTAAAAAGCTTCTGCACAGCAAAGCAAACCATCAACAAAACGAAAAGACAACCTAACAATTGGGAGAAGATATTTGCAAACCATACATCTGATAAGGGCTTAATCTCCAAAATATATAAAGAACTCATGCATCTCAACAACAAAAAAAACTACCAACCCAATTAAAAAATGGGCAAAAGACCTGAACAGACGTTTCTCCAAAGAAGATATTCAGATGGCCAACAGGCACAGGAAAAGATGTTCAACATCATTAACTATCAGGGAAATGCAAATCAAAACTACAATGAGATATCACCTCACGCCCGTCAGAATGGCTATAATTAACAAGACAGGAAACAACATGTGTTGGAGAGGATGTGGAGAGAAGGGAACTCTCATACACTGCTGGTGGGAGTGCAAACTGGTGCAGCCACTATGGAAAACAGTATGGAGATTCCTCAAAAAATCAAGGATAGAACTACCACATGATTCAGCTATTCCACTGCTGGGTATTTATCCAAAGAACTTGAAAACACCAACGCCTAAAGATACATGCATCCCTGTGTTCACTGCAGCGTTATTCACAATAGCCAAGACTTGGAAGCAACCTAAGTGCCCATCAAGGGACGAATGCATAAAGAAGCTGTGGTATATATACACAATGGAATACTACTCAGCCATAAGAAACGATGAAATCCAGCCATTTGTGACATCATGGATGGACATTGAGGGTATAATGCAAAGTGAAATAAGTCAGAGGGAGAAGGTCAAATACCGTATGATCTCCCTCATTAAGTAGTAGATAATAACAACAACAAACAAACACACAGAGACAGAGATTGGATTGGTGGTTACCAGAGAGGAAGGGGGGAGGGAGGGGGGCGAAAGGGATAATTCGGCACATGTGTGTGGTGATGGGTTGTAATTAGTATTTGGGTGGTGAACAAGATGTAATCTATGCAGAAATAGAAGTATAATGATGTACACCTGAAATTTATACAATGTTATAAACCAATGTTACCACAATAAACAAAAAATTAAAAAAAAAAAAAACAGGGGCTGGCCCAGTGGCACAGTGGTTAAGTGCGTGCAATCCACTTCAGTAGCCCGGGGTTCACTGTTTCCAATCCCGGGCACACACCGACGTACCACTAGTCAGGCCATGCTGTGGTGGCATCCCATATAAAGTGGAGGAAAATGGGCACAGATATTAGCTCAGGGCCAGTCTTCCTCGGCAAAAAGAGGAGGATTGGATCGGATGTTAGCTCAGGGCTGATCTTCCTCACACACAAAAAAAACGACAAAAAAAAAAAAAAACAACCCAGGGCCAGCCCCGGTGGCCTAGTGGTTAAGTTAAGCTCGCTCTGCTTTGGCAGCCCAGGTTCTGTTCCTAGGTGCAGATGTACACCACTCTGTTAGCGGCCCTGCTGTGCTGGCGGCCCACATACTAAAACAAATAGGAGAAGATTGGTATGGAGTGAGCTCAGGGCAAATCTTCCTTAGCACACACACGTAGAAAAGAAAACGAAATAATTCACAAAAACCAGTTCCAGATGTATGCTACATCTAAAGCATGAGCTCACAAAGTAAGAATGAAAATCTGTATTAGACATATATCAACCAAAAGAGAGCTAGTCTAGCTAGGCTCATATTAGATAAAACTTATTTTCTATCATATATTTTATCTAAGATAAATATTGTTAGTAGGATTGAAGAGAGTCACTACACAATAAAAGGTCAAAATCACTATGAAAAATAGTAACTTTAAACAAGTATACACTTTTTTTAGCTTCAAATATATAGGAAGCAAACATTTATAAATCTGCAGGGAGACACTGGTAGACTCATCTTCACAGAGAGAGGTTTCAACACGTCTTTCTCAATTATTGATAGATCAAACTTCAAAAAAATTTATCTCACTACAGCTATCATTTCACACGAAATAAAGGAGCAGAGGCACAAACGGAATGACATCACAGGAATGCAACAGCAAAAGCCAGAATTCGGGACACGATGGAACCAAAGGGCTGGTATCTTCAATAACTGACAGCAAGAAAAAAATGTAAGAGGAGGAAGCAATCAATTAAGAGACTTGAGATACAGCAATCAAATGCAATGTGGTACCAGGCTTGGATCTTATTACCAACAAACTGGAAAAAAAGAAAAAAAGCGAGTGTAGGAGATCTGATAGTGACTGGATATCTGCTATTAAGAATGACTGTTAAGCTTTTTAGTGTGACGCTAGAATCGTGGTTACATATTTTTTAAAATAAACTTTTTTATTTTCTAATAGTTTGATTAACAGAAAAAACTGTGAAGATAGTGTAGAGTTCCCATATATCCCACACCCAGTTTCCCCTTTTATTATGTCTTATGTTATTATGGTACATTTGTTACAATTAATGAATCAACATTGATACATATTAACTAGACTACATGCTTTATTTAGGTTTTCTTAGTTTCCACCTAATGTCCTTTTTCTGTTCAAGGATTCTATCCTGGATTCCACGTTACACTTAGTTGTCATTTCTCCTTAGGCTCCTCTAGACTGAGTTTCTCAGACTTCCCTTGTTTTTGATGATCTGGACAGTTTTAGGAGTCCTGGTAAGGTATTTTGTAGAATGTCCTTCAACTGGGAGTTGTCTGCTGTTTTTCTCATGACTAGACTGGGTTTATGGGTTTTTGGAAAGAAGACCAAAGAGGTAAACTGTCACTCCCATTTTGAGGTACAAATTATCAACATGACATCACTGTTGAGGTTAACTTTGATCACCTGGCTGAGGCAGTGTTTGTGGGGTTTCTCCACAGGACACTTACGCTTTTGTCCCCCTCCCCACACTATACTCCTTGGAAGGAGGTCACTATGCAGAGCCCAGACGTTAGGGGTGGGGAGTTATGTTCACCTCCTCGAAGGTGCAGAATCTATTCAAATTACTTAGAATTCTTCTGCATGGGAGATTTGTTTATTCTCCATTTATTTATTCAATCATTTATTTACATCAGCATGAACTCACAGATATTTGATACTTTGGGTTAAAATCCAACACTACATTATTTTGTTGCTCAAATTGTTCCAGCTTTGGACATTGGGAGCTCTTTTAATTGGCTCCTACGTCTTCTGACATATTCCCATCATTATGTTTTTGCCGTTTTTTAAGCACTTGCTTACTTTCTGGCACTGTAAGATGCTCCAAGCATCTCATCTTGTATTATTTCCTGCCCTAGAATAGAGTCAGCTGTTTCTCCAGCAAGTCCTAGATCCCTTTCTTGGAGAATTGTAGTAGAAACCAAGATCTTGGCACTGGGTGTGCTCGTTGCTAGTGAGTGTCATTACTTCTTGGCTCTCTCAGCTGATAAGTGTGGTTATTTATATCAAAGACTAAAAATACTCCTTTTAAAAAATTATTTTTTTGAAGTTACTTTTAGATTAACCGATTGAAATACCTAGAATTTGCTTCAAAATAATTAGTGTTGAGGGGTGGGAAGTGGGGAAACAGTAGAAAAAACTAGAGTGGTCATGAGTTACTTACAGGGGGATGATAGGTACATAGAGTTTACCTATTTTAATTGTGTGTCCCTCCCAAGATTTCCCTAATAAAGAACTTTTAAAAATTCATACTACTACTCAAAACTATATGTCAACAATTTTGAAAACTTAAGACAAAATGGTCAAATTCCTAGGGGGAGAAAACATTTTGCTAGAAATGACTTAAAAAGCTATTTAAGAAACCGAAGCAGTGATTAGAAATTTTCCTATCGGGAATTCATTGGTGTTTCCAATTCCCTCAATGATGGAGCAAATTGTATTGGACTCATCTTCCTGCAGATAATTATGAACACTGGACAAAAACATTAAAAAATCTATTTGAAGCCACTGGAGAACAACCAAAGGCTGGTGGAAAAGAGGGGCTCAATCTTCAAAGGGAAAGAAGGGGCTATGCCAATTCTCCACAAATTGATCTATAGATTCAATGCAATTCCAATCAAAATCCCAACAGGCTTTATCGTAGAAATTAACTAATTGATTCTAAAATTTATACGGAAACGCCACGGACCTGGAACAGCCAAAATAATCTTTTAAAAGAACAAACATGAAGCACTCACACTTCTTGACTTCAAAATTTACTATAAAGCTACAATAATCAAGACAGGGTGGTATTGGCATTAGGACAATGGAACAGAGCAGAGTCCAGAAATAGACCCACACAAATGTGGTTAATCGAGGTACAAGGCAATTCAGCTGGAAGAGTGTTTTCAACAAATGTTGCTGGAACAACTGGATAAATGTATGGAAAGAAAATGAAACTTGACCCCTACATCACACTAAAACAAACTGATAACGGACCTAACCCTAATAGTGAAAACTATTAATCGTCTAGAGGAAGACGTCGGAGAAAATCTTCACCTTTGGGTAGGTAGGCAAAGATTTCTAATTTTTAGGAATACATAGAGATGCAAAGACGAACTTGGGGCTCAGAATGTGGTTATCTA
Source organism: Diceros bicornis minor (assembly GCF_020826845.1). Lineage (NCBI taxonomy): Eukaryota > Metazoa > Chordata > Mammalia > Perissodactyla > Rhinocerotidae > Diceros > Diceros bicornis. The sequence continues at coordinate 6,138,425 of NC_080776.1, read as the reverse complement.
TGAGGAGACCCCAAGATGGGATGGGGTGGGGAAGTCAGGGGCACCCAATGGTTAGATGTAAGTTATTGTCCAGATCTTAGCTTTTGTTTTGGGAGATGAGGCTACGTTTCTACTATTTTACTAAAAATATGTGCACAGACCAGTCTGTCATGAACTAAGGCTTATGATTATTCCAATTCCGTCTGCCTGAGGTCCAAAACAAAAAATTATCTGAAAAAGGAGTAAAAGGAAATACTCTATAAAGCATTTCAAGTCTTTAAAAATTACTATTGTAGCTCCATACCTGGGAAGTGAGGGTGGGTGGAATTTTAGCTCTCACACAGTCCTCTTGTCTGCAAATATAAAAAATGAATTTGATAAATATGGACAAAAGAATTTATATCTCATTGAGATACTTTGTAGTACCACTCTTAAAAATACTTGTGTAAGCATGGTTAGATAATATACCACTGAACAGAGCAACAATTATTCCAACAACTATACCTTTATGTTAACCTTTGGGCAAGCCAAAGAACAATCAATAACTTGGGCGAGATAGAATGCACACTTCATCACGTATAAGCCAAAAGCTATATTAGCTATTTATTGCTACGTTAACAAAGTACCCCAAAACTTTGTGGCTTAAAACAACAATAACACATCTCTGTCTCTATGGTTCAGGAATTCATGACAAGCTCCTTTGGGCAGTTCTGGCCAGGTCTCAGGAGGCTGCAGCCAGATGTTGTCTGAGCCTGAGCTGGAGGCTGGAGGGCCACTTCCAAGGCGGCTCACTCACACAGATGGCAGCTAGCGTTGGTAAGGTTTCTCCTTGCGGAAGGCTGCTTCAATGTCTTTACAACACAGCAGTGGCTCACCCCAAAGCAAGCCATCCAAGAAACAAAGGCTGAAGCTGCAATGCCTTTTATCACCTACTCTCAGAAGTCATACATTTTTTCTACAGTATTTTATTGGTCACACGAGTCAGCCTTGTTTCAACGTAGGAGGGAAGGACTGGAAGACTTGCCAATATATTAATGACTAAAAGGACAACCTTAAAAAAAAAAAAACTTAAATTTTAATCTAGGGAGGAGGTGGCTTAAAGACATAGGAAGAAGTTGGGACTCATCTATTAAGTGAAAGATGACAAAAGGCTTTAGTTGGTCTCAGGTGTCGTATAAGTGAACAGTCAGGACCACACGTGCAGGGTACATAGATGCACAGTCATGTCCTGCTGCAGGGAGGCGCTATGCTACCACCGTGCCCCATTTCCCAGGGGCAGCCTGTAAGGGGAACACTGGGTCCATTCCTGGGTGCCAAACATTGATTACGTTTTTCATGTAGCTCCAGAGGGGACATCAAGGGCTTGCTGAAATTATGGGAAACATTTCACTTAACACAGAGGGTAAAATACGTACTAGCATTATCCATCTATGAGGCCAACAGAAGACTTACTAGTCCCCTCGAAGGTTCCAGTTCACAGGATACAGCCTGCTGTTTGTTAAGAAGGTAGACAACCAAGTTTTTTACAACTGTGATTAAAAGAAACTTCAAGAGTGAATCCCCCATGAGCAAACCAGTGGGACTTTAAGAGGCTGGAGCCATCTACGCTGGTGGCTGCTCCCTCTCGGGCTCTCTTGATGATTTTCAGATGTTCACACAGGTAATGTTTTGGGATGAGTTGAGCTCCAGGAGGTAGGGACGCTCCTGTATTTCTCAGCCATAAATACTGTGTGTAATGCCTGTCACTCTAAAGAGCCCATACCTTTAAGACAAATTAAATGAACTACCAAACTCTCTGGATCCGGGATTAAGATTTAATGTTTTATTGTTTTTAAAGGTTTTTTCACAATGTCACACATGATTTTCCCCCGACACACGAGCAAGCCATAAGATATCACGTGACGGAATCAGTGATGAAAGAGCCGGAGATTCGTATGAGCCAGGATTATTCCCAGGTCGTCGCACGCCTCAATCACAACTTTGTCAGCTGCAGAACCGGAAGGAGCAGCGATATACGCCACACCACTCTGAGGGAAAACAGACATCGACTTTCACAACACAGTTTTATGTGAAAACACACAAAATTCAAAATCCCCCTCTAAAAAGCATATACTAACGATTCACACTGCACACTGACTCCCTCAGTCAAGACAAAATAAGAGGATTTGGGTCATCTATACATCAAACGGAGAAGTCAAAGTAATTCTCTAAATGTTACTGATATATCACATTGCCAAAGCTTGGATATATAACTCACGGAACTTAAAAATCAGAAGCAGGATTTCTGAAATAGTTTCTGCATAATGATCAATTCTATGCAAATACAAATCAATTCCATACTTACCCTTTTAGCTCTGTCTACATTATCCCGGAAAGGAAAGAAGGCATCAGAGCTGATAGAAACTTCACTCAGCTTGTCAACCCATTCCTTCTTCTCTGCCTCGGTTAATAATTCAGGGACTTCCTCAAAGAGTGCCTTCCACTTTACCAAATCTTCATCCTATGAGGTGGGGGAAAGGGCAGAGGAAGGTTTCTGACACCATCTTACCTGATGCAAATCAGAATAATGGAAAGCACTGGGCATTTTTCCTAGGACTTCTTAATTATAAATAATGACCTTTATTTACATTCAAGCTCATACTTCTAGAATCTCTTTTTTTTGGATGCTTTCAGCATTTCATTAAGGAAAAAAAAAGATTCTAACTGTACCAAGTAAAGACTGTATCATTTGCTTTCTAAATCCGCTTATTGCAAATATATTTTATTCTTTAATCTCTGCTTAGGTTAAATCTACTACTGCATGTCCCTGTATCAAAGCAAGTAAGGAAACAGATGGTGACGGACATTCTAGAACTACATTTATACTATTAGCCTCAAGTACAGTAAATCTCACAGATAAATCAAAATATGATTCATAATCATATTTTAAGAAGGTGCTTCCATTTTGGGTGATGTTTTGGCTTAAAGAACATCCTTTTATTCTTGTTCACGTATGAAGACTTCTAGGACACTTAGCATGGTTTTGCTGGGTTATATCAAACAGAAAAACACAAGAATAAAGTAAAAATGAAAGGCTGTTTCGAGGACTTCAGTCACAAGGCACACTCTGCAGCCTCACCTTTCAGTGACACTTAGCAAGTCACAGACTCCTGCCCCTGAACGGACGACTCAGCGTAATGGACTCGCCCCTTCAAAAACCCCTGAGATTCGGATTACTGGACCTTTCTCTTGTTTCCCTCCAGTATTTGTTAAGCGCTTGCTATGTCCAGAAACTGCGCTAAATTCTATTTCTTTGGCAGTCTACCTGATATGTGCAGTTTTAATACTTCCATATAAGTTCTTCAAAACAGAAGACATCAAAGAATGTGAAATGTAACAAAAATATATTGAGTTGTTAATGGAGCTTGCAGAAAACGTGGAGGGAGAAGGAAGACACTGGTTACCTGCAATCAGGTAATTTGTATTTAATGCTGAATATACCCCTCACGTAGCAAGCACATGGCTTGGCTCCATGACAGACACCGCGAGGTGACTGAAAAAGTCCCTGCCATCAAAAGCTTATCATCAACAGGGGAAGTGCAAATATATAAAATGAAATCAGTGGTTATAATTTAAAAAGACAGAGAAGGTTTGTGGAGACGGAAAGGGATGAAGGACAATGACGGAAGTTAAATGAGACAGAAGACAATGGGGAATTGCTAAGAAGTTTAGACTAACAATTTTACACAATATAGAATTTCAAGAAAAATATCTTTTTCTCTCTAGTGATGATGGTGAAGTGTGTTACACAGAAAATGATGAACATATTTAATACACTCCATCCACCACCCAAAGACAAGCCTTTACCTCGCCGATGGTTCCAGTAACATACTGATCAATGGCATTGGAGATTTCCGCTCTCTTCACCCCAGTTTTGAACTTCATTGAAAGCACCCGTGGATGATGTCTGAGCCACCACGAGTTTGCCTTGTCCCCTGCAAGGCGTGTGCAGTGTATCCGAGACTGCTGTCCTGCTCCAATGCCGATGACCTGAAGAAAATGGACATTAAAATGAATCCCTCTTCCAACAACACATTTTCCTCAAAGGATCTTTTGTGTATTTTCCCCAAAACCTACCTATTAATTTTGTGGAAGAAAATATCGGCCAAAATAAAAGAATGTGAATAATTCTTAAGTCATTAAAAGGTGAAGGTAGGAGGTTTATGACTGCCATTTATACATTTTACCTCTTCAGTGACATGTGAAGTATGACTATTGATATTCAGGAAGTTTCTAGAACTCCTGGACATCAGTAGTGAAGCATGGTCTTACTGGAACTTACTAGAACCTGAGCACAAGGAGCCCAGTAGCCACAATCTCCCAGGTTTCTGTTATTAGAGACTACCAATCTTTTAACAGTTGGCAATCCCAAGAATTCTGAATCTGAAAGGGTCTTCCAGGTCACATGCTAATTAACATCCACCTACCCCACTTCCACTTTTGGGCCAAATATCTTAACAAATGCTGCGAGAAGAGCTTAAGACAACGTGAGAAGAAAGGGCTCCCGGTGCTGCTTGAAGCTACGACAATACCAGGCTCATCCAGCGTGAGGAGCCCGAGTGAGGAACTCAACCGGTCCTGCATTCCATGGCTCGGTACACCAGGAAGCAGCTGAATATCCTGCTTAACATCAGAGGCTAAGAAATGTTCAGGACCTTGATTGCAGAAGTGCTCACATAACTATACAATTCGTGAAAACTGGTCAAACTCTACGCTTAAAAAGGGTGAATTTACTGTATATAAACTATGTCTCAGTAAACCTGATTTTAAAAGATCACGTTAAACCCTAGTCTATGGATTCTTGGTAAAATAACCTGAGAAACAGACGTGAAAATGTCCTATGATCTGCAAAGATAATGGGCTGGATGGTGCCATTACCATTCTCTACTTCCTCTTCACTGGAAATACTACCAAAAGCGTGTGTGGAGGGGGAATAAACCCGTTTTGTAGCAGCTATTAGATTCTCTCCAATCCAAAGTATGCCAGCTCATTCTAGGCAAGAAGCAATGACTAATTTTAATTTGTTCCAAAGATACTTCATAACCATCACGAGCTTTAACAGTTCACCAAGTTCCTGAGGAAATACTGACAAACCCAGGGGAGAAAAATTTGGCAAAACTTCCTTTTCAAGTGGCGTAGGACGTGAGGCAGATGGATTTCAGAATATCATTTGGTAAAACAACTGCCCCTCAGGTGAGGCTGGCCGCTCGGTTACCTGGCCGTTCTTGGCGTAGCACACGGAGTTAGACTGAGTATACTTGACGGCAACGGTGGCCACGATGAGGTCTCTGAGCGCGGATTCTGGCAGCTGAAAACACACAGGATGGCAGATCCCATCAGGCTTTTTAAACTTCGTTTAACTTTAAGCATCTGACATGGAACTCACTGTAACAGCCTGAAACAAATTCACCGTTTACACTAAGGACGACTATGTCTTACTGAAAAGATCGATATTTAACATACTTGTCAGGAAACTCAGCATAACGCCTCATGTGTCACAGACTCAAATTGATGCCATTCTGCAGCAACACTGGCTTACACCTGTTTACAAATCACACAAGACAGGAAACACCAAATCTGCTCCAAAACTGACACATACTTACTCCACCACAGCACCAACACCTGGAGACGTGACGGCATTTATGTTCAGAAAAAACACTGAGGATAATTTTCACAGACATTACAAACAACTGTGATGCCCACACACAGCCAAGGCTGTTCGGGGAAAATCAAATTAGGATCATTTTCTGCATTGTCTAGAACATTCTAAGCAGAAACTACTAAAAAATGCATTGTGAACTACCAGTCCAAATAGAATAAAACAACAAATATTATAGCCCAAAATATCACTATCTTTAATGTAAAGAGGAAATGTAAATCAAAAAGGATGATGATCTATGTTGGTATGCTAAATGGACAAAGGATATTAAGTGGCAGCTAACTGGTAAATTAGCTAACTGGAAAACTGATAAATCAGACTTCATCAAAATTACAAAATTCTGCTCTACAAAAACCCCTGTATTAAGAGGATAAAAAGACAAACTATAGACTGGGAGAAAATATTTGCAAACCACATATCCAAGAAAAAACTAGTATTTAAAATATATAAAGACATCTTAAAACTCAGTAATAACAAAAACATCTAATTAGAAAATGGGCAAAAGACATGAAGAGACATTTCACCAAAAAGTATGTATAGAGGGAAAAAGCACATGAAAACTGTCCATCATTAGCCATTACGAAATGCAAATTAAAATCAGGAAATATTGCTACACACCTACCTTTGAAAAAAAAAAGCGACAACACTGAAAGCTCGTAGGGATAGAGAGAAGCTGGCCTACTCATGCAGCGCTGGTGTAAAAAGAAAAATGGCACAGCCTTTTTGGGGAAAACAGTTGGCACTTTCTTAAAAAACTAAATATGCAGCTATGATACCACTTAGCACTCAGTAATGACAATCCTGGGGATCTATAGCAGAGAAATGAAAACTTATGTTCACACAAAACTGTTCACAAATGTACCATGAATGCAAATTATAGAAAGGGAACAGATTAGTGGTTGCCAGAGGTTAAGGAGGGGGTGGGAGCAGGAGGGAAGTGAGTGTGATTGTAAACGGGCAACATGAGGGATCCTTGGTGACAGAAATGTTATGTCTTGACTGTACCAATGTCAATGTCACAGTTGTGACATTGTACTATATTTTTTTAAGACATTACCATTAGAGGAAATGGGTAAAGGATACATGGGAACTCTGAACACTGTATGTGAATCTACAGTTTTTATGTTTTTATCTCAAAATTAAAAGCTTAATTAAAAAGTACTGTTAGAATCTCGTAAGAATTTATTATTCTAAGGTGCTATTAGTGTAATATATCCTTTCCTGTCTATATCTGCTGTTTGAGTCACCAACTATTCATTTTATTCCTTTGGTTCTAAGAACGATTAATAACAAAAGCCAGCCTTCTTAGATGTCGACCTTCAAATATAACCCTGGTATTCTGTGTCAGGATCAAGGAATACGAGACACATCAAGGGGAGTGGGGTGGGCGTGGGAGTGAGGGACTCCAGTCTTATAAACATGGCACAAAGAGTTAAAACAAATTAAAGCATTATTCAAAAAAAAAGGGAGACGAGGAAAGAATTCAAACATGTTTAGTAATGCTTAATTCACATTCCTTACACTTCTGCTTTCTCAGGGCCAAAACCGTTCTAGACCTGAGAGCACAATCTGATGATTACGAGGCTGGAATGTTAACAAAAATCTGTTTTAAAAGAGGGAGGGTGTATTTGCAAAACATACATCTGACAAGGGGTTGATCTCCATAATATATAAAGAACTCACACAATTGAACAACAAAAAAACAAACAACCCGATCAAAAAATGGGCAGAGGAAATGAACAGACACTTCTCCAAGGAAGATATACAGATGGCCAATAGGCACATGAAAAGATGCTCAACATCACTAATCATCAGGGAAATGCAAATCAAAACAACACTAAGATACCACCTCACGCCCGTTAGAATGGCTATAATCACCAAGACAAAAAACAACAAATGTTGGAGAGGATGTGGAGAAACAGGAACCTTCATACACAGCTGGTGGGAATGCAAATTGGTGCAGCCTCTATGGAAAACGGTATGGAGATTCCTCAAAGAATTAAAAATAGAGATGCCCTATGATCCAGCCATCCCACTACTGGGAATCTATCCAACGCACCTGAAATCAACAATCCAAAGAGGCTTATGCACCCCTATGTTCATTGCAGCATTATTCACCATAGCCAAGAAGTGGAAGCAACCTAAGTGTCCCTCGACTGACGATTGGATTAAGAAAATGTGGTATATATATACAATGGAATACTACTCAGCCATAAAAAAAGACAAAATCGTCCCATTTGCAACAACATGGATGGGCCTGGAGCGTATTATGTTAAGTGAAATAAGCCAGAAAGAGAAAGACAAACACTGTATGATCTCACTCATATGTGGAATATAAACAAACACATGGACAGAGAAAACTGGACTGTGGTTACCCGGGAAGTGGGGGTGGGGGGTGGGGGATGGGCACAAGGGGTGAAGGGAGTCATATATGGGGTGAAGGACAAACAAAAATGTACAACCCAAAATCTCACAATGTTAGAAACCATTAAAATATCAATAAAAATGTAAAAAAAAAAAAAAAAAAAAAAAGAGGGAGGGTGGGCCGGCCCCGTGGCTTAGAGGTTAAGTGTGCGCACTCCGCTACTGGCAGCCCGGGTTTGGATCCTAGGCGCACACTGACACACCGCTTCTCCGGCCATGCTGAGGCCGCATCCCACATCCAGCAACTAGAAGGATGTGCAACTATGATGTACAACTATCTACTGGGGCTTTGGGGGAAAAAAAAAAATTTAAAAGAAGGGAGGGGAATATAGCAGAGGATAAAACCATCCTTAAGTTTCCAAATTTCTATTAAAAATACATATGAAACAAGTAGAGAACACTTTAGATAAAAGATTAATTAAAATCATATCCTCAATCCTTGCAAAAAACATCCAAGCTAGCACAGCCAGAGGCACAAACCTACCAAATACTGCTCAGTTATGAATCAGTCCAATACCTATAAACCTATAAGGAAAACTCACACAGGTAAGAATCTCAGTAGTTCGGCACAGCTGCCAACGTGGGTACCGCGGAATCTAGGTCAATACCCTTTCAATGTTTTTAAAAATACATTAAGCAGTCAGGTTAATAAAGTAAAAAATGAGCCTCATTTTACTGTGGGCTTAAAGTAACACTGCTGTGAACAGTTTCCCTGTACCTCATGGCCTTGACCAAAGGAGTGGATTTCAAAGAATGGAAAGATATTGTACATATAATGCCTACATGTTCCTTTACTTCAGGGCACCATTAATTTTCAAAGATAAAAATGGAAAAATATCCATTAAATCAACAAAGATCATGTCTTAATCTCCATATGCTTATTAACGAAACTATCCTGATCAAGATTTTAGAGCTTATTTTCAGCAATTCTACTCAAGGCCTCAGGCGTCAGACCTGGGAACAGCTGCAGCTCACTTTCACTTGTTACAATGAATGACTTGTTACGGGACTGATCCGTTTCTTGGAACAAATAGAAAAGCTGAACACAGAGCTAATAAAATAGCAATACTGAGAGGCAACGATCCCAGAGATAAAGGGAACAGGAAGAAATGAGTGTGACTATCTGTGCTTTGCCCCTCAACGCATTTTCCAAGTTGCAAGGCAATCAACTAAGAGGTAAAGGAGCTGAACACAGGACTAAGGGGCAGAAACGGAGCTCGGGGTACAACAAGGATGAGTGATACTAGGGGACACGTGGTGCTCTCAGCAGAATAGGGGTGAACCATAACCAGACCCGTCCTCACAAAGACTGAAGCCCCAACTCAACTCAGCTCAGTTCCTGCCAGGATGGAGACGACCTGCCTCCACCTGATCCATCTGCCAGAAGTGCGAGTCAGCTCTCTCTGGAGGGAAAACACATCATCCAGACCCTCACACAACTCTAAAGAGTTTCATATCCAATCCCCAGCATACAATCAAAAAGACCAGGCACACCAGCAGACAAGACCAGAAAAGAATGGAGTTACGCATCAGAAGTAGTGAAAAAAAGTTCAGCCAACATGAGAGCCAGCAAAAATATCCTTCGAAACTGAGGGTCCAATTAAGAATTTCAGAAGACATATACCAGTTCATCCATTTCCTTATTGTGTAACCTTGGGCAAATTTCTTTACTGTCCCCTATGTCACAATTTTGTGATCTTTACAATAGAGATGATAGCAGTCACCCCCTTCCCCCCACACAGAGTCCTGTGCATATTAAATGACATAATACATGTAAACACACACACACACAAAAAATCACTGTTATTATCCTAGGAATATGTCCGTCCTAAAAGATGACAAACAGCCCAAGAGCATACACTTGACTACAGAAAAACATTGATCACAGCACTGAAAATGGAAACAATCTAAATATCCATCATAGTACACCTATACACGGATTGCCACGGTGACTTTCAGATGAAGATGTGGATCTATATTCATTGATACAGAAAAAAATTTGTAGTCTAGTGCATGGAAAAAAGGCAAGTTACAGAATTATAAAAGATATGATCTCATCTATGTATAACTAAAGATAAATATCTCTATTATGTACATATGCATAGAAGCTTATAATATGGTCTTTTACTCATTTTTTTAAGCCCTCATACTTACTTGATGACTCAAAGAAGAGCTAGCCATCTGCACATCAACCAGTTTTAAACACAGGCCTTAATAAACACATAAGCTTATAAATATTAAAAACACACCTACTGAATTACTAGCATTCAGTTCAGATATTTTCAAACTTACATCTTTATTCTTGGTAACAACATTGCTAAATAACGACCTGTCGATGACACCATTATTTCTCTTCTGGCTTAAACGAAGACCAAAGAGAGTTCGAACTTCATTTTCATCTGGATTGTAAGACTGGTCCATCTAAAACACAAATTTAAAGAGTTAAAAGTAATACATCTACATCCCTCAAAATTTTTCACTTAATTTATGTACAAAAGATTTTATTTTAAGACGTTTATATGCATTTTTTTCTAATTCCAGCACACGTAAGATCATTTCAGTATGGGCATAAGAGAAGGGCCAGGGACCAATGTTTTGCTCCAAAAGATTTTATAGGTTTTATAACCCTGTAGGGTTTTACAATTTATACCAAACATATTAAAACCAAAGATTCCAGTGAGAGCATTTTTGCTTACATTAACTGAAAGCACTATCTACTCAGCAGTTCTGAAAGATCAGCAGATAAAACAGATATGCTGAAAAAACAGACAGTGGCACAAAAATTAAATTCAAATTTTCCTTTCCTCCTAAAAATCTACTACAAATACCAAGCTAACAATTGAATTAAAAAGTTAAAGGGGGGGGGAAGCATTTGTAGCCTGTGTCATTGTTATTTGAAAAGGAATATATGTCATTTATTGCTACCTGCCTCTCCTGAAAAGATATTAAGGTATGGGAATAATCTGCCTAAGATCACTCTCTCCCTAGATATTTTTCTAAACTTGACAGTATTTCTTCATTTACCCTTTGGATGATCTTGGACTTAGAAAGCACTGATATCTATAACTTACAAGCAAGCCCTCATATTAATTCTGCTTAACTTGTGTTTTCTTGAATTCTAAAATGCTCCTTCTTCCTTTCCATTATAAAATTTCTAAAACTGGAATATGCCCTCCTATTAACTGCTGTCAAAAGAAACTTCTCCTGGGCCGGCCCCGTGGCTTAGCGGTTAAGTGCGCGCGCTTCGCTGCTGGCGGCCCGGGTTTGGATCCTGGGCGCGCACCGACGCACCACTTCTCCAGCCATGCTGAGGCTGCGTGCCACATACAGCAACTAGAAGGATGTACAGCTATGACATACAACTATCTACTGGGGCTTTGGGGGGAAAAATAAATAAATAAATAAAATTATATAAAAAAAAAAAAGACAAAAGAAACTTCTCCTTAGCCAGGTAGAGGAATAAGTTGTTTCATGGTTGTAATTATGTGTCCATGTACAAACTTAGCCAAACTCTCAAATAAAATATTGAGGAAACCCTATATTCTTTTGACACTTTCAAATATGATACTGTCAGGTGCTCAAGAGGTCATGATGATGAACTCAGGGTTTGGAAAGCATCCTCCATGATGCTACATGTAACTGCTAATAGCCATAAGTACTTAATACTCTTTTTTTTTGGTGAGGAAGATCAGCCCTGCGCTAACATCCATGCCAATCTTCCTCTTTTTGCTGAGGAAGACTGGCCCTGGGCTAACATCTGTGCCCACCTTCCTCCACTTTATATGGGACGCCGCCACAGCATGGCTTGACAAGCGGTGCGTCGGTGCGCGCCCGGGATCCGAATCCGGGCCACCAGCAGCGGAGCGCACGCACTTAACTACCACGCCATGGGGCCGGCCCCACTTAATACTCTTAACAACAACAAAAGAATACTTGATTAAAAAACTGTAGAATATACTGTCAGCTACCTGAATGGTTGAACTTCCTATCAAGTGCCTTCAAAAAAAAAGCATGTAATCTGGTATTTCTTCTTGTTTCCTTGAAAAGCTGACATGGAATCAATGATCGACCATACAATTACTCGTATCTTACAAAGAAGAACATATACTTAATATACTTAGTAACTTTCATTATATAGAGTTGGGATTCTACAGGTTTTTTGATATCAACACCTTCTGAAAAATGACATTATGAATTTTTACTTTTTTTTTTTTTTTTTTTGTGAGGAGATCAGCCCTGAGCTAACATCCGCCAATCCTCCTCTTTTTTTTTTCGCTGAGGAAGACGGCCCTGGGCTAACGTCGGTGCCTATCTTTCTCCACTTTATATGGGACGCCGCCACAGCATGGCTTACCAAGCAGTGCGTCGGTGCGCGCCCGGGATCCGAACCAGCGAACCCCGGGCCGCCGCAGCGGAGCGCGCGCACTTAACCGCTTGCGCCACCGGGCCGGCCCCATGAATTTTTACTTTTAATTCAAATAACTCTTTGCCTTACGCATGTACAACTTTAGATTACAGGCTAGTTTCCCTAACACGTAAAGCTTGTAAAAATCAGTAAGGAAAAATCTCAACAATCAATTGGAAAAACAGGCAAAGAATCTGGGCAGACAGTTCATAAAAAGAAATACCCTTAAATATGAAAAGATGTTCACCCCACACAAGGAAAAATTAAAACCACAATGAGATGTCATTTTCATCTATCTTATTACTAAGACAAAAAAGTGTAAGAACACAACGCTGGCAAAGGTGTTAGCAAACAGGCTCCCTTACACATTCCCATTAAGACACAGAGTATGTTGCACAACCTCTAAGAGGAGCAGTCACCACCAAAATGACCAATACACACAGGCTGCGACCCAGGCCTAATTTCCCTCCTGGGACTTCTTCCTGGGTTACTCATCACAGTTGTGGCTATTAGCTAAAGACTGGTGACTAACTAGGTAAGACACACAGACATGGGACAAACTTCCAAGATGGTGAAGTAGGGTGTATTTCTGTTGGTGAGGGGAAAAAACGAAAAAGAAATGCAAATGCCAATATTTGCTAAATATGTACAGACTCTTTCAGGAAAGATAAGCAAGAAATTTAAAATGGTAGTTACTTTTAAAAACAGTAACAGTGGCAGAAGGGAGGGATGGGGAGACTTTTCATCAAATAACATTTAATATACCCTTTGAATAGGAAAGTAGGTAAATATACTACTTAAAAAAATTTAAAAAGTTAAAATTAGGGGCCGGCCCCATGGCTTAGCAGTGAAGTGCGCCAGCTCTGCTACTGGCGGCCCAGGTTTGGATCCCGGGCACGCACCAACGCACCGCTTGTCTGGCCATGCTGAGGCTGCATCCCACATACAGCAACTACCAGGATGTGCAACTATGACATACAACTGTCTACTGGGGCTTTGGGGAGAAAAAGGAGGAGGATTGGCAACAGATGTTAGCTCAGGGCCGCTCTTCCTCAGCAAAAAGAGGAGGACTGGCATGGATGTAAGCTCAGGGCTGATCTTCCTCACACAGAAAAAAAAAAAAAAAAAAATTAAAAAAAAAAAAAATAAATAAATAAAAAGTTAAAATTAAGGGTAAGGAAGCTATCCTCATATTAAACCCAAAAATTAATAGTAAGAAAAAAATTTGCAAGATTAAGGATAAAGAAACCACAGTAAAGAAGGATAAATTAGAAAGCTGTCAGCATAAACGAAAGACTAAATATGCAGAAAAAGAGACACGAAATAAAAGAGCAAATAACTGCTTCAAACATGAATTGTGCTAACCTGAAGAACACAGTAGTTCCCATTTTTCTTTTTAGAAAGTATTTTCAAAGCTTCGTCTTCATATCCCGGGGCAACAATACCATCAGATACCTGTAAATATACTAAGTATTAATTTCTCTTTTAAAAAAATTAGAGAACACCTCTTAATCTAGAGACTATTATCTGTCTTTAAATAATGCAGTAGCCTTTTCTGGTGTCTATGTCCAACAGATAATGCTAATACTATACCTGGAAAAAATAAGCCTGTGTTAGAACACAGCTTTCTACAGCCGACCATATCTCATTTGCTGTCCTTTCAAAGTTTTTGGTTGTTTGTTTCAGTTTTAACTAAGATGATATGAATGATTCACTCTAATACACGTAACCTTAGAAAGAAAAACGATTTCTTACTGTTCTGTTCACGGGTGGTGTTTTGCACTAGAAAGAGCATGTTCTAGTCCCAGCTCTGCCTGGACCTGGCTCAGTGACCTTAGGCAAGGCAAGTGCCTCCACAGCAAGACAGGGGTCAGACTGAATCAGAGATCTAACGTCTTATAACTAAAGATACAAAAGCCACAGCTCTCACTCCAAAGCCTGTGCTGTAACCGACAAGGCCACATGTCAACTCCACTGCAGTCGGGGACAACAGCGGTCACAGGGAGAACGGCTACAGCAACTAAATACTGTCAGGCCTTTAGCCTTCATTTCTACCTGTTTTCCCTCCAAGCAATCTGAGCTACCACCTTTTCTTCCCTTTCTGTCTGTCTCCCCACCCCTAAAGCCACTCACACCTTTCTGGAATGCTGGTTTGGCATTCAACTCATGGGGGTTAGTTTTTCAGAGTAGTTAATAATTTCTCCCGTCTACAGTCTCTTCCATTACAGACCTATGAAAGTTTACAGGAAAGTTCATTATTACATCAACCAAGATGCCACCCTCCGCTCTTGAGAAACAGTAACTTTGGCATTAAGATAACGACTATACTAGAGAAGTTAAAAGACTAAATGTATAAATTAAAACTTTTCCATAATAGTCAAACATCCATTTGAAATAGTAATTCACTAAATTTCAAAATTACAATTCAGTTACGGATTCATGTTCTACATAAAATATGAACGTTCTAAATGACAAACTTAACTAATTTACAGATGGCATAAATATAAACATTACAGGTTCTGTTTTCAATGAACACTCTGAACAAATAAAGCCTACTCAGTCACGCATGGATCAGGATACACGAATGCCCACTAACCTCTCTGGAGATAATTTTGGCGGTAGGGACATCACAAACATCAGATAACGCCACAAAGTCACCAAATGACGACATCCTATCGGCCCCTGTAAATAAAATTAAAGCGAGGTATCCATCACAAATTATCCTAGCACAGAAAAAGACAACGTTTAAAAAACCCCAATGTGATCGTATAAAATCCCTTTCTCTAAATCTAACTCTACTGTTTACATGAGATTTACACAGTAGATTAATACGCCATTTAACTGAAATAACTGTGAGAAAGTATTCTTTAATTTTATCTTCAAGAGCAGCACTTGGCAAACTTTCTGTGAAGGGCCTGATAGCAAATATTTTTTAAGCTTTGTGGCCACATGGTCTCTGCTGCAACTACTCAACTCTGTGGTTGTGGTTCAAAATTAGCCATTGACAACACAAGGAAGGGCCAGGGCCCTGTTCCAACCAAACTGCATTTACAAAAACAGGTGGCAGGCTGGATACAGTCCGTGAGCCACAGTCTGCTAATCCCTGTTGCAGAAGGTAAACTATATCAAGGTTCTCAGGAATCTTCCATAAATGTTACACTAATATTGACAGGTTATAAAATTCATAAATTAGACATTTCTGAGATATATCAAATATAACTATAACCAAATTCAGTGTAGTTAAAATAACCATACAATTTTAGCCATATCTTAAGCAATACAAATGCATTCAATAGCCTAATCTAAAATTACATGCACCAAATTCCAACTGTGGTTCCAGTTATTACATTAAAATACTGACATACACTTCTGTAAACAAATGCATCCCAAGGCATAGTCATTCTAAAATATTAATAAAAAACAAATTAAAGATAATTTGAAATCTTATAATAAAACAAAGGATATTACTATTTTATTCTATTTAGGATATAATATTGCTTTTTTCCTCAAAAAACGCTGTTTCTCTTCTGACCTCTTGCTCGGGCATACGCGGTTGATGTGGGTGTGAGGGTCTGATACAGATCGTAGACCATGCAGACTTTGGCCTCATCTTCACTAAGTGGAACTCCAACAGCAGCACCTGGCACAGGAAAACCACAGAATAAACCAAAACTCTCAGGTTACTACTTCTCAACTCCTGAATCAAGACAACATTTTTCTTAATAACTAGTCTATGCAGCAATAATTTCTAGCGCCGGTGCCACATTAAATAGAAATCTGTTTAGCCAGATAATTAAACACCAAAAATATAGTTGCGGGGGAGGATGAGGAGGGGGAGGCTCTTCTCTCCGGCCTGAGTCTGCCAGCAGCAGGAGCGTGCATGAGGCTGGTGTACTTCACTACTGACTCTCTCTCCATCCTGTTTGATACCACACACCATTTATTTCTTACCTGCTCACATCCCTTTAATATCGAATAAACAGAGAATTAACGATGTGCTGGACTGTGAGCAGATCTGGTGATATAAATAACTAAGCTGTGGAGTCAGCTTAAACACAGAAGCAAAAAGGTTATCTCATACACGATCGCTACAAAAAGTTACAGATAATGTGTCATAAGAACAACTTTATTTATTCTCAGTTTTCCATTTTCAACCATGTGGAAAAACATTTAGTCATAGTGCATTAAGCTATTTCACTTTTTTATTTTCTACCTTTCCACTACAAAAAAAAACTATTTCCTGATCTTCCTATCTCACAATAATGTTACACAATTATACATATGCAAATAATGTGTTATTTTATTATCAGATTTTATCATGTTACTATATTGATACTGTTCAGATTTGACAGAAGTGGTTTCAGAAATATTCATAGAATGTCTGTATTCACATTAGAACATGTCAATTCTTTTTAAAATTAAAAAGAAGTGCATTTCGAAACAGTTCCAGAGCATTCCAGAGCACAATGTTTTACCTGCTGGGCTGACGTGTTTGAAAGAGGCAGCGGCTGGAATGCCTAAAGCTTCTTTGAGCTCCTTCACCAGCTGCCAGGCATTCAAAGCATCACACAAGTTTATAAATCCAGGGGCTCCATTGAGAACTACATATAAAAACACACATTACCAAGCAGGGTCAGTAAGGTCAGATGCATGTACATTTCTGAAAAAATAAAAACATGTATCAAGACTGCACAAATATTTTTTAAGTGAAGCATAATTAAGAGGCAAACAGATACACACAAATATATAAGAACTTGATGAGAAAAGTGAACAGAGGCACTAGAGCTTATCTTAAAAAAAAAAGAATACGAACACACGCCTACACACACACACACACACACACTACTGGAGGACCAAATCCAGCCAATCTAGAAATAAACCAATAGAGAATTCAGGAGTGCGAGAAAGATAACACTAGTGATCATCAGGGACCCGTTTCAATACAGAATTAAGATTAAAGAATTATGGCAATTACAGAGACAGTATAAAATTTAAGTTATAAATCTTGTCATTTTAAGAAATATTACTACAAACTAAAGCAAGAGCTGTGAGTGGGAGGAAAGAGGGAAAAAAATGCGTAGGCTTTTTCTTCTTTTATAGCGGACTCAGTAGGCTCTGCCTGAAGTTGAAATGCAGTTAAAAAGACCACAACTTCAGAGTTTTCCATTGCCTATTTTCTTATCAATGAAAGGATTTTTTAGGAGTTAATATCTCTCGTGAATAAATACTTATAAGAAGTTTAGCACATACAAAAAAATAGTGGGCCACTAATTAAAAACAAATTTATAATTGCATTTCCTTTCTATTCTCTTGCATAGTGGCTACTTTTAAGAAAAACTGCCAAGTATCTACTGAGTGCCCAAGCTCCAATGTTAGGCACTGTTCTACCAGGGAAGGAACAGTCCCTCTCACCCACCCCCAAAACATCACTGGCCTCACAGAGCTTATGCGAGAGGCAGAGAAGAAACAAAATAGGCAGTAAATAGTAAACAAGAGAAAATATTAGGTATTTACACACATGAGTTGATAACACGTCCACACAAAAACTTGTACTTGAATGTTTTTAGCAGCTTTACTCTAACGGCCAAAAATTGTCCTTCCATGTTTGATGTCCCTCAATAGGTGAATGGAGAAACCAGCTATGGGACATCCATGTCCAATGGGACATTATTCAGCAATAAGAATAAATGAGCTCTCAAGCCAAGACATGGAAGAACCTTAAATGCATACTGCTAGGTGAAAGAAGCCAGTGAGAAAAGGCTACATACTGTACGATTCCAATGTTATGACATTCTGGAAACAGCAAAACTATGGAGCCAGTAAAAAGAGCAGTGGTTGCAGGGGCTAGGGGGGTGGAATGGCGGGAATTTTCAGGTAATGAAACTATTCTGCTTGATACTGTGAAGGTGGATGCATGACATTATGCGTTTGTCAAAAACCTGCAGAATATGTAACACAAAGAGTGAGCCCTAATATGTAAACTCTGGACCTTAGTTAATAATAATGAATCAATATTGGTTTATCAATTGTAATAAACGTACCAAACTAATGCAAGGTGGTGAGAGGGGAAACGGGGCAGGGGAGGGAATGTTTAGGAATGTCTGGGAACTCTCTGTACTGAGAAATTTTTCTGTAAATCTACAATTGCTCTAAAGGATAAAGTCCAGTAAAAAAAGTACTTAGAAAAAATAATTCCCTTGACCAAAGACGAATGAAAAAGCTTTTGGAAATTAAAAGAATGGGCTCTGAAAGTACACAGAAGTAGTGTTTGAATCAGAATCTAAATGGGGAACATTATAAGGAGGAAATATCTGAGATAAAACAGTAGATAAATCTGTTTTAAGAAATTCTAGAGGTAAAAATTTGTGTAACATGTCAAGTTTCTAACTATTCATTCAATAAATATTTAGGGAACATGCCAAGTGATATTCTAAGCACTGGGGACACAGCAAGGAACAAAGACAGACAGGGTTTCTGCTCTCGGGAGCTGACATCCTCAGGGGAGAAGGCCAATAAAACGCAAATGTACGCAGGGAAATAGGGTGATGCGATAAAAGTGTGATGGCAGCTACTTTGGCCTGGGTCGTCTGGGAAGGCTTCTCTGAGGAGGTGACATTTAAGGTGAGATCTGAATGACAAGAAACCAGAGGGAAGATTTTGGGTGAAAGGAACAACCTTTCCTTTGCAAAGGTCCTAGAGAGAAGAAGCTTGGCCTGCTGAATGAACAGGAAGAAGGTGCTGGGAGTAGAGGGCAAGGGGAGGTTGTCCAGGAAGCAGACCCGAGTCAGATACCAAGGTCTGTAGAGCAGGGCAAGGTGTTTAAGCAGGAAGGAAAGCCAATGGTTTTAAGTAGGGTGTAACATCATCTGATTTCCGTATTTAAAAGACGACTCTGCTGTGAAGAACAGAAAGAACAAAGAGAAAGCAGAGAGATCACTCAGATTATCGCAGGCTGAGAGACTTCCGGGGAGACTGTGGGGCTGGGGTAGTGTTAGAAAAGATTCAAAGTATATTTGAGGTAGAGTAAAATAAATAAAGAAAAAAAAATTTAAAAGGGCTGGCCCCGTGGCTTAGTGGTTAAGTGCGCGCGCTCCGCTACAGGCGGCCTGGGTTCGGATCCCAGGCGCGCACCTACACACTGCTTCTCCGGCCATGCTGAGGCCGCGTCCCACATGCAGCAACTAGAAGGATGTGCAACTATGACATACAACTATCTACTGGGGCTGTGGGGCAAAAAAATAAATAAATATTTGAGGTAGAGCAGGAACAGAACCTGTTGATCACTGAATGAAGGGTAAAGAGAATATTCCAAACTCTCCTCTAAGCTCCCACACTGCTCCCGGCTCCTCCTCTCCCTCTGCTGGTGATGGGAGAAAAGAGCAGACAGGAACGCCTGCGTCTTCTCACCATCAGTGCACCATCCTGTGGCCCCTGTGCGTGCCGACTGAGCATATGCAGTCCCTGCTTCAGAACCTCCTTCCAATGCTCGGGCCTCCAGGCCTCACGCCCTTCCCACCCACAACTCTCTCCCCTCTGCCCCCTGCCCCCAAGAGTGAGGAGCAGCACAGGCTCGACCAGCCCACCTTAGGAACAAAACAGAACAAAAAACCGGAAAACCCTCTCGCAACTCTACAAACCCATGGAGGTCCTGACTAATTTCTCTGTTCAAGGAACTCTCTTTATCATTGTTATTTCCTAACCTCATATTCCTGTTTCGGCCCATTTCAACTGGGCTTCCGGATCCATCATTCCAAGAAAATTGGTTTCTTCTAACATTCCCAGATCATACAGTCACTTTTCTGTTCTCAGCAGCATTTGAATCGGTTGAAACTCAAGTGTTCCAACCTGGTTTTCCTCTGCTGGTTCACCCACTGCTACCCCAAGGCATGGTCTTGACCCTCTTCTATGAAATCCAGGCCATCCCACACCGTCCTATATCTTCAAAATCATCTACACGACAAAGACATTCCAATCTGTATCTCCAACTTCCCCTCTCCCCAGAACCCCACACTGTCTCAATATTTTTTACTCACAAGTCCAACCGGCATCTCAAACTTCAAGCGGCTGTAAGAGTTATTATATAATTCACTTTATCTTCTAAACGTAAACCTCATCAGATATGATGTAAGGAAGACACACACACCCAGACACCGCAAACCGTGCCACACAACACTCAGCCTTTACCTGTGATGGGAAGCTTGGGCTTCAGGGTGTACAACTGGGCAGGAGTTTGATGAGGGTTCATTCCATACCTCAAAGGCAACTGAGATATTCCTTTACCATACTGCTTCCGGAAGTAATCAGAAATTGCTTCATCATATTGTGCCGTATGAGTGAAAGCCTACAAAAAGAGTCAGTTTTGTGAAACAACAGCAGCATTTCCCAAAGTGGGAGAAGATGGTTCTAGGTAGCACATAGCCGACTACACCCCCTCCCCCTGCACACACACCTGTGCAGGAAAGACACCAAATAACACTAAACAGCACAATGAATGAGTCTCTTTCCAATTCTCTTGTCACCATGAGTCTAGTGAGAAGTGAATACCGTGTGGTTTGGCAAACGCTGCACCAGATAAAAACAGGCCCCCACCTTCAAGGCTAACTGGCGCCTTGTCTCCAAGGAGGTGTCTTGACCGTTGGTGCTCTGCATCTCTGTGAACACGGCTGCGTAGTCCTCTGGCTCACAGACGACTGTCACTCGGGCATGGTTCTTGGCCGCTGCTCTCAGGAGGGTGACTCCACCTTTGAGGAACAAAAGACGATCTGTATTTTCACATCAGTTTCTCAAATACAGTCATTGCACACATACTTCTACTTTAATTCCTGACTTAAAAAATAAGGGAAAAAGTAACGCAGATGAATCTCTGCACAAAGAAATAGCTTAGCAAATACAGATGAATAACAGTCATCCCAGAACACAATCTGGCAGCAGTAACTATTTTTTATTGCCTCAACAGTGAATTTCAAAATGAAATCTCATTTAAAATCTACATAATCTTCCCCTCTGTCAGTCTTCAAAAACAGTTTTTCCACCTTACCAATATCAATTTGCTCCACAGCATCTTCGACAGTTACATCTGGAGAAGCCACTGTCTTCACAAAGGGATACAGATTACAAACGACAACTCTAAAAGAGGAATTCAGCTGTCATTAAAAACTCAACGTTCGTGGTTTACGGCTATATAAGAAAAGCATGATCAAAACTCCTGAAGACCTAACATGTCGACTGTGAGCCTGACATTTCAGAATTCTAGAAAGTGATGTTGGAAAGTCAGGACCTCCACTGTCGCAGAGCACAGGGCACCAGAAGTGGCTGCAGTCAGCAGGTGCACTCCACGGACGTTATTACCTCTCAGTCCTACTGCAGTGGTGCTGCAAGATGGCTTGATAGCATCAAGCCATCAAAAACTTTTTAAAAATTTTAATAGAAATGTAAAATTTCTATTACGCTACAGATAAGATACTCATTTTGCAATGACATCATGATTATTTAGGACATTTGATTTTAGATTCTATTTCCAGTGGATTGTGTACAATGATGAAAAACAATGGACCATTCTAAGGGTGAAATACTTATTTGTATGTTTTGTCTTCAGAGAGATCATAGATAACAATGGTAACAAGAAAGCCAAAAGAATAATTTAAAATATGGAACTAATCTAAAATTAACCACCAGTGAAATTGAGTTCCACTCTTAGGACCTCAATGTGAGGAGGTCTGCGGACAGTGAAATACACACAACTGGTAAAAACTAATAACACAAGAAAAAGAGAAGAGGAGGGGAACACTTCCTGATGTCTATTACCCTGACATCAAAGCCAGACAAAATGTCACAGGAAAAACACAGACCAGTATCTCTTACAAATACTGACACAAAAATCCTCAACAAAAGACTAGCAGAATCCCCCAAAATATAAAAGGAGGCACACACCACAGCCAAGTATGGTTTATCCCAGGAATGCAAGGTTGGTCTAACATCTAAAAATCAGTTAATGTAATAGACCACTTAATAAAACAGAGGATAAAAACCACCTGATCATTGACACAGATGCACAAACAGCATCTGACAAAACTGAACACCCACTCATGATAAAAACACTCAACAAGTTAAGAATAGAAGAGAACTTGCTCAACATGATAAAGGGTATTTAACAGCAGCCACAGCTAACATCATACTTGAAGGTGAAGACTGAAAGCTTTCCCCTAAGATCAGGGTGTCCACTCTTCCCCTTCTATTCAACACTGTACTGGAGGTCCTAGCCAGGTCAACTAGCAAAGAGAAGGAGATGAAAGGCATCCAGATTGGAAAGGAAGAGGTGAAGCTATCTCTATTAGCAAGTGCCATGATCTTGTATATAGGAAATCCTAAGGAATCCACAAAAAAACTATTAGCACTAATAAATGCCCTCAGCAAGGTTGCAGGACATATCATCAATTGAACTTATACACACTAGTCATAAACAATCTGAAAGTGAAATTAAAAAACAATTCTACTCACAACAGCATCAAAAACAAAAAAACATTTAAAAATAAATTTAACAGAAGTACAACAGTTGTATATGAAGAAGTACAAAGCATTGTTGAAAGAAATAAAACAAAATCTAAATAAATGGAAAGACATCCCATGTTTACGGACTGGAAAACTTAATATTGTTAAGATGCCAATATTCCCAAATTGACCTACAGATTCAACACAATCCCTATGAGAGTCCAACTCCCTTTCTTGCAGAAATGAGCAAGCTGACCCTAAAATTCACATGGGAATGCAAGGCATCTTGAATACCCAAAGCAATCTTGAAAAAGAAGAACACAGTTGGAGGACTCATACTTCTCAATTTCAAAATTTACCACAAAGGTACAGTGGTAGCATAACAACAGAGATATAGATCAAGTGTGCCCAGACCGGTCAATGGGGAAAGAACAGTCTTTTCAACAAATGATGCTGCGACAACTAGATAGCCACACACAAAAGAATAAAGTTGGACCCTTACCTCACACCCATATATAAAATGTTGCTTAAAAGGAACCAAAGATGTAAGCGTAATAGCTAAAACTAAAAACCTCTTAAAAGAAAACATAGGGCTGGCCCTGATGGCCTAGTGGTTACACTTCGGCACACTCCCCTTTGGCGGCCCAGGTTCAGTACCTGGGCACGGAACCACACCGCTCATCTGTGAGTGGTCATGCTGCGGCAGCAGCTCACATGAAAAAAAAAAAAAGAGGAAGATTGGCAACAGACGTTAGCTTGGGCCAAAGCTTCTTCAGCAAAAGCAAAAAAAAGGAAAGCATAGGCATAAATCTACATTACTTGGATGATCAAAGGGCTTCTTAGATATAACACTAAAAGCATAAGCAACAAAAGAAAAAATAGATAAACTAAACAGCATCAAAATTTAAAACTTTTATATGGTCAAAGGATACTATGAAGAAAGTGAAAACAACCCACAGAATGGGATAAAATGATTTCTTTCAACTCAATAATAAACAACTCAATTAAAAACTGGACAAAGGATCTGAACATACATTTCTCCAAAGGTATACAAATGGCCAAGAAACACAGATGTTCAACATCATTAGGAAATGAGAATCATAATCACAATGAGATACCACATCACACCCGCTAGAACAGCTAGAATCAAAAAAATACATAACAAATGTTGGTGAGGATGTGGAGAAATTAGGACCCACCTACACTGCTGCAGAGAATGTAAAATGATACAGCACTTTGGAAAACAGCATGGCAGTTCCTCAAAAGGATAACAGAGTTACCATATGACCAAGGAATTCTACTCCTAGGTATGCACCCAAGAGAAATTAAAATATATGTCCACACATAAATTTGAACATGAATGTTCATAGTTGCATTATTCCTAACATCTAAAAAGTGGAAACAATCCAGATGCTCATCAACTGATGAACTTATAAATAAAATGGGGTATATCCATGCAATGCATTATTTTTCAGCAACAACAAAAAAATGAAGCACTGATATGCTATAACATGGATGAACTTGAAGACATGCTAAGAAGCAAGTCACAAAGGACCACGTATTGTAGGATTCTACTGATATGAAATGCTCAGTATAGTAGATAAATCCATAGAGACAGAAAATAGACTGGTGGTTGCCTGGGGGTAGAGGGTGTTGGGGGAAATAAAGAATGAACGCTAATGGGCATGAGGTTGTCTTGCTTTTTTTTTGGTGAGAAAGACTGGCTCTGAGCTAACATCCATGCCCATCTTCCTCTATTTTGCATGTGGGACGCCTGCCACACATGGCTTGATGATACTGTGTAGGTCTGCGCCCAGGATTCAAACCTGCGAACCCTGGGCTGCCAAAGCAGAGTGTGGGAACTTAATCACTATGCCACCAGGCCAGCCCCATGAGTTTTTTTTTTTTGAGGGGGGTGATGAATATATTCTAATATTAACTGTGGTAATGGCTGCACAACTCTGAATATACTAAAAACCACTGAATTAAATATTTTAAATTGGGGAATTGTATGGTATGGGAATTATATCTGAATAAAGCCATTATACATATTTAAAAGAAACAGTGACTATCTTTATGCAAATACCTAAGTTGCTTGTATGTACTAAAATTTAGATAACTTCCTAAAAAAGCAAAGGTTGTTTTTAGTTGAAGTATGAATTTTGGTAATATAAATTAGGCAAAACCAAAATGCTTAAACATGTACAATGTCACACAGAAGGTACTCAATAAATGTTTATACAGTCATGCATCGCTTAACAACGGGGATAAGATCTGAGAAATGAGTCGTTAGGAGATGCTGTTGTGCGGACACCAGAGTGTATTTACACAAACCTAGATGCTATAGCCTACTACACTCCTAGGCTGTATGGTACTAATCTCATGGGACCACTGCTGTATATGTGGTCCATCACTGACTGAAACGTTGTTATGCGGTGCATGACTGTAGTGAGTGGTCAGGAAACTAAACCTAATGCTAATCTTGAACTCAAAAAAGGGACACTAGCTTTGGCATACTCTTTATCTTTGATTCTTAATGTATTAAAAATTCAACTTCAAATTTTTACCTTATGAGACTGAAATCAAGTCTGGCCATGTCAGCATTATCTTCTGGGATATTACGAGCCAAGATTCCTAATTTCACAAAGTTAAAAGTATTAGGTTCAAAAAACAAGTCAGAATAAGGTACTTCTTTCCAAAACAGTCCCATCATCAAGTTAAAGCTTCTAATACTGCCTAATTAAGAATACCAAACACATGGTTAAAAATTAAGATTAGCGGGTATATTTAAAAATCTTGTGTCAGTTCCTGATTCCCCTTTTCTTGAGCCACAAGATGTAAAAGGAATTTTCACGTAACTGTTGTCAATTCTGTTACTCTATATGTTCCATAAGTAAATGGCTTATCTGAGGATTCTCGGCCTTACAGCCTTTTATTCTGCTGAATTTTACTGTAACTGATAAGTTAGCAATATTCCTGGTTCTCACCATTTTTGATTGACATGCTCGTCTGTGTCTCAGAAATGAACAAAAGTAGAGCACTTCAAAAAAGAATTCTTTTGAAAGTCAGTTACATTGTGATGCTTTATTCTGTCTGAATCATGACAAAAGTCTTTACACACATAAATTCTAAATACTTTCATTAACTCCAGCAGGAAATATCACTCTAAATTAGTTACCAGGTCAGGACTAAAGCAAGCAGAGGAAAACAACCTGAATCCATCGCGTAATAAAGCCAAGGAGATTTTAAACAGGTTCTAACGTACTACGAACTTTGGCAGCGAACGTGGCAAAACCAATATAACCGCACAGATAATTTTTTTTTGAGCTCATGACCTACCTTTTTCCTCACTTATTCTACAAAGTAATCAACTAAAATATTCCTGAAACCCACAGAAGGTACCAACCACTTACCAGCATGGACCGCAGGATGCAAGGTTTTCACACGCCCCCCTAACATTTCAGGAAATCCTGTCAACTCAGAGACATCTCTGAAAATGGATACACAGAATGTTACTCCTGTCTCTGCTGAACCATCATTTTACATTTTACGCTATTCCAAAGCATCTTTCAACATTAAATCTATCATTCTCATTTCAAGAGATTTTTCAGAGCCTGAATTTTCAGAATTCAGAAACTCAATCATAAGCCATACTAATGAAATATTAAGAAACAAATTCCACTGAGAAGTAATTTGGCAATATATAACAAAGAGCATTAGAAATACCCTCATCTCAGAAACAGACTAGAGTAAAAACAAGAATTTAGTCTTATGATTAAACAAGCCTCAAGATGGCAAATCCAATGAGTGGGGAAACGAAAGATCATCTAGTAAAGTGGTGTTGATACTGGAATAACTGGTTAATCCCACATAAAAATAAATTTGCAATGAATCAAAAGTTTAACTACCAGAATTAAATATGTGAGGAATGCTTTCCAAGTGTTAATCAAAAGACTATCTGACTGTGTAAATATTAAAAACTTCTACAAGGAAAAAAAAGTAAGCTGGGAAAAATAATCGCAAAATATGACAAAGGGTCAAATAAGAGACAATAATTAAATATCGATCCATATCACCAAACTGACATGAACCTTCTCTCTCTGACAGAATTTACAAGCAAATTTTAATAGAGTGGAAAAAAGCCCCCCACATTTTAAGTGAAAAAAGGCAAGAAGCAAATTATCTTCTGTAGGAGCTATGAAATAAAGTACACGCTTATAAAAACACTGGAAGGAAACACGTCAACATGTTAAACAGAACTATAAGCCATTTTTACTACTTTCTTTATAGTTTTCCACATTTTTCAAATTTTCTACAATCAACATATATTGCCTTTATAGTAAAAAACAATAAACATTTTAAAGCAGCAAATTCTGCCAATAGGATACAGCAGTCCTGGGTAGATTCTCCTATTAAGGAAGGCCATTTGCAAATGAGTGGTGTTTGACCAAGGACATACACAGTTCCAACGTAAAACGACAAACTGGTGGCATTATGGTTTCCAAAACAAAATTACCTTTCCTAGAATTCAGGAAATAAAATCCAGTTTCTCCAACTGAGGATAAACGATAAAACAAAGGTAGATCCATTCTTAGAATTAACCACCATTTGAGGTAATTAAAAAGGTCGCCACTCCTTTACATTTAAGAATTTGTGCAGAACGGCTGCCATCTTGGGAATAATTCTCAGTATGCTCACTGCTGTATACTCACTAATTAAAATCTGATCAGTTTACCTCACACATCAAGGTTAACTTTCTGGGATAAAACTGTGTAATCTTGGGCAAGTTACATAACTTCTTTGTGCCTCTATTTCCTTATTTATTAAATAGGGATAATACTATCTACACCAAAGTGTTATCGTAAGGATTACATGAGTGAATATATATATGAGAGTGTAAACAGTCTCACTTTAATAGGAGAGAAACACATAATGGGGGTGAGTGAGGAGTGAGTAGGGGTATAGATCAAACACAACTCAGGAGTTGATATGTATTTAAACTGGGTGATGGATATACAACATGGAGGTTCATTATACTTTTCTCTCTACTTTTGATTACGTCTGAAATGTTTCCATAATACAAAGTTGGTGGGGAAAAGAGAGGTTACAGAAGAGTACCTTGCTTAATTTGCAGGGTCCAACTACACGAGGACCCAACATTGTTCCATGGAAAGAACACTGTCTAGACTTTGGATTCTCACCCCGCCGTTGTTCAGAAAGGGCCGCCCTCGCCTTCCATGATTCTTACAAGGTTCCTTTGAGAACCCCATCAGGGAGAAGATGCAAAAAGACTTTGGAAAATATAAAGCATTTATTTAATAAAGTTAAGTCATTCCTGCCACCTGAACTTGTCAAATTTAGGGAAGCTGTGTACTGCCCACCTAGGGGAGGATTACAAGGGGAAAAAGGTAATAATCCAAATCTACATGGATCTAGAGGGCAAGCAGCAAAATTTTCCCTGTGGCAACAACAGCAGACAGATCTTTCACCCCTTTTTCTAAAAATATTTCAGGGGTGGGTATGCCCTTCCTCTCAACCCTCACTGCAGCGTGTTACACCTGTCCTCCGGCCTGTTTCATTTTCTTGAGGTCAGCACTGGCAGCACATTCCTTCTTCCAATCGTTTAGCCACGTAAGGAATACCTTACAGAAGAGGGAATGAATGACAGATTTGTGCCTTCATATGGTTACGTCAGCTGCTAAGGGAAGAGAGGCAGACTTGAATCTTAATGTCAATAGTTTACTAAAGGGCCAGTCAAAACAGATCACGTGAATCAAGCGAATCACAATTTGAGTTTTTCTTGCATAATAAATAGCCCGCCTAAATTAATCGTTATAGGAAGTGGCTGAGAAGCGGGGTTCCAAACCATGGCTCGCCCCCTTACTTAACTCTGTAAACTTGAGCAGAAGCTCTTAGACCTCTCTGAGCCTCACTTCCCTCTTCTATGAAGTGGGTAAGCAGTGTCCCAACCTCACAGTACTGTTGGGAAGAGTGCACAAAGCATTTTACTCCCAGTGCCTGGAAAACACTCCTTTCTGGTTACCGTGAGCACACTACGTTCTGATGGGACTTAAAATTAACTCTGAGGCGCCTTACCTGACGGCCAGACCAGCATCCCTGAGAGCTTTTGCAGTGCCTCCAGAAGCGATCAGATTCAAACCCAGAGAAGCGAGGCTTCTGGCAAATTCCACAACGCCAGTTTTGTCGGAGACACTAAATAAGGCTGAAACAGAAGACATCCTCCGTCATCACTGGCGGTGCACCGCACTGGGTTCTCGAAGGCCTTGGGCGGGGGGAGGGACTGGGCCCGCACTCCCAGGCCAGGCCCGGGGTCCCCGCCCCGGCTCCCCCCCCCCCCCCCCCCGGGCGCGGGCGGCGCGGGGCTCCCGAGGGCGCGCGGGGGGCTCACCGAGCTGGCCGGGCGCCATGGCCGCGGCGGCGGGGACGGCAGCGGGGACGCCACGTGCGCACAGGTCCGCGCGGCCGGACGCGCGAGCAGGAAGCGGGGCGCGCGCCTGACCCGCCACGTGACCCGGCCGGCCGGCCACGTGACCCGCCGGCCCGCCCCGCGCAGCGGCAGCGCCGAGACCCGAGCCTCGCGGCGGCGGGAAGGCGGGCGGGGCGCCCTCCGGGGCCCGGAGCTCGCAGCGCTCGCCCGCCCCAATCGCACAGGCCGGGCGGGGCTTGTCCCTGCCCCCGAGGGGCGGCCGCCCCGGGGCCCCCGCAGCACCGGCCCCTGGCCCTCGGCAGCCGGTCCCCAGAGGCCGGGATGCGCAGGGGAATGTCAAGGCGCTGTCCCAGACGAGAGAAACAGGGACAAGTTCACAGAGCAGCAGAGGTGGAAAACATCTTGGCAGTCGGCGACCATCCTCCCCTTGAATATATTTAAAAAAATACAGCGAAGACCTAAAGATGAAATATTCAGTGGTTGACTCCCCAGTTCTCACATCAAAGGCAAAACGAAGTGAAACTGACGGTCATTTGAGTTTTTGATTCCATATTATTAAATACCCTGAAAGCTGCTGAAAGATGGGGTCTTCTTGCAAATCGGTAGATAGTGTTAGACTCAAGACTGGATGAGAAGAATGATAATGGTTAAAGAGGACGGGAGAATACTTTTCCTACTTCGTTAAACATGGGGAAAGTGAAACCGAAAGCATTCGTTTCTTTTTGAGAATAACACATTTGCCACAAAATACATATATATTGCTGTCTACAGAAATCTTTTAAAATGTTCCTTATCAGAATTATGTTACAAAAGAATAATGCTGCCTATCTTGTATTCTTAGTCTGGGGCTCACAGCTGCAGACAGAAACCTATTTTCTAGTTACCCACATGCTATTTATTTCTGTTTTTCCTCTCCCCCTCTCTAATTCTTCTAGTCTTTTCTTTACTCCCCAAAATGAATACCTATTGGCTAGAATCAAGAACTCTATTTTATAACTTTTTTGTTTGTTTGTTTGTTTTTGAGGAAGATCAGCTCTGAGCTAACATCCATGCTAATCCTCCTCTTTTTGCTGAGGAAGACCGGCTCTGAGCTAACATCTATTGCCAATCCTCCTCCCTTTTTTTTCCCCAAAGCCCCAGTAGATAGTTGTATGTCATAGTTGCACATCCTTCTAGTTGCTGTATGTGGGACGTGTCCTCAGCATGGTCGGAGAAGCGGTGCGTCAGTGCGCGCCCGGGATCCGAACCCAGGCCACCAGTAGCGGAGCACGCGTGCTTAATGGCTAAGCCAGGGGCCGGCCTCTATTTTATAACTTCTGAATATGTGGACGCCGTGCTCTGAATATTTCTCAGGTTTCTAAGAGAAATATGTTAAGATTATCACAGTGTCTTCAGAGTGTGTTTGCCAACTTGGAATTTTAAAAGACAGGGTTCACAGCTAGTGATAAAGGAAATTTCCCTAGCCAGTCACCATTAGGTTTTTTTAGGAAATAGAAAGCAGAGAAAAGGGAAAATAATGCTGATATTTAGCAATAAGAGGAAAATAAACAGTATTTAGGCACTCGGCATTTTTCCTGCATGTGAATTTAAAGTATTCAATTTAATAAGTATTTATGAGCCCTTTCTGCCTGAATGGCAGAAATACAGTGCCACAAAGACAGAGATGAATGTCACCTTATCACTGTCCCAAAGGAGCTCATGATGAAATGAAAGTATAGAAACATCGCCAGGTACAACTAAAAAATATTAATAGAAAGAGAAAATGTGGGATTAAACTGATTTTTGTAGAGGTCCTTTGGAATGCTGCCATATGTATTAAAAAAGAATGAGCTGTGGGTTCCAAACCAAGACACAACTCTTTTCATTTAAAGATGTTTACTAAGATTAATTCTAATACTTCTGCAGTTTTAAAGTTCATATCATAACTACCTCATATGCTAATGGCAAAAAGAGTAAATGAATTTTTTGCTAGCTTTGTGGTCCTGGCCACATCACTTCATCTTTGGGGACCTTAGTTGCCTTGTCTGTAGCATGGGCATAATATTTATTCTATAAGCTTCATCAGATTGTAAGAAGCAAATCAATCTATTGAAAGTACAAACTGTAAAGTGACTAATAAGGATAATGAAGAAGTGTAATTTCCTTCTTGGTTCATTCTCTTGATGTAATTGACTAAGTGTATATCTTTCTGGGCTTCAGAGTATGTCCTCCTTAAAGAAGCTAGTCACAAGCAAACTAGTGAATTAGAAATGGCAGATGTTCCCACAAAGATGTGGACTCATCTTCCAAGATCACTAGCATTACTGTTTCACGCAGACAGAAAAGAACATGCATGCACTATAATGATATCATTTCATTTCTTTTTACCTCGCAGTCCTCCCCAAGGAAGCTTAAAGGCCCTGAAATCATCTTTATATATCTAAAAATATTCAATATATTTATGTTGACTCAAATAACCAATAACCATTCTGTAGATAAGAGAGAGAAGGTGAGATTGACTTGAGCCACGCTGAGGACTAGCCCAGAAGGCAGTCTCCACAAAGAAAACGTATTCCAGAGAAGCATGGTTTTCAGCACAGTTTTATACCTTTTTAGAACAAAGAACATACATCAAACATGCCCAGGATACATATTCATCAAAGTTTCAAAGGGATGTTCAGTTGCAGATTAGCAGGGGTCAACATGACCCTGATGTCTGGAAAAGGAAACTTATCTTCAGGTGTACTGACGCTGACATGTAGGAAAGGAAGTATGCGTTCTTATCTTCAGAGTGCGTCCTTTTACTTTGAGATAATGTTTAATGCATCACTATCTTTAATGGTTAAAGCGGATGTACAATGTATGTTTGACAGGCCATAAGTCAGGCTTCTTTAGTTCAGGCCAAATCAGATTTAAACCAGAATAGCTACGCCGTATACCTCAATATGTGAATACCTCAAAATGTGAATTTCTTATCATTTATACATGATTTCAGTTCTTTAATTGGTTTTTTGCCTCTATGTTGTTTGTTCATTGTCTAAACTTATCACTTCCTCCAAAAGCCTCCATCCCACTCCCAAATCTGAGATCTCCTACTGGACTCTAAGGAATAGAGTAACAGTAAAGCTGTTCCATTCAAGGCCAACTTGTTCCCAGGGTTTTTCCACTCACGTGGATGTAGTCTGCCATAGAAAGTGATTCCCAGGGCTTGGATAATTGGATTAATGTATTAAGTGTTGCCTAAAAAATCCTCTACTCTAGTCCAGAGGTTAAACTATTTTATGACATATTAAGAAGTTTGAACATTTTCCTTGAAGGTTTTGGGGCTCTTTGAAAATATAAAGTTGACAATAATACAAAGAATAAATTAGAAGAGCCAGAAGCAGAGAAACCAGTTAGGAGGATTTTATATTAACTTGCACAAACTCCTAACCAAAGACTTGAAATCACAGAAAAGGAGAGATTTATGTGAGACGAAATCAGAGGTAAAATCAATGGTACATGGAGATCAATTTCATAAGGGAAATATGAAATGGAAAGAAATAAGGGGTATTCCATCATTTCTGGCTTGATCATCTAAATAGCTGATGAGGCAAATAACCAACATTAAAAAAAAAAAATAAATAAGAGAGAATAGTTTTGGCATGGGTCTATTTTTATTTGAGGTCCATATGAGAGCTTGGGTAAATAAGTTTGAGCTTCTAAATGTTGATTTTAAAGTATAAGTAACTGATGGACATCACAATCAAAATATAAAGTAAGTTTCTGGAAATAGAAATGCAAATCAGGGATGGACATGAGGCTAAAGATAAATAAATCTGGAAAGTTAATGACACTGATGCAGTAGCTGAAGCCTGAAAGGAGATAAGCTTGCTTAATTAGGCCCAGCAAATAGTCCGAGTAAGTCAGAAGGCCAAAAACAGTAAATTTGTTCAAGTAAGCATTTAATGCCCAAGAGCACATGTGGGTTTTAAACATTTAGCATTCGTATAATTAATACTGTGGCTAATAGAGTAATTAAAAAATTGATATTATAGCAAGTGTTCATCTGATGACTATTTATTGAGGATGATGTTTGTTCACTTACTCATGGATTCATTTAAAAAAATATTTACTGAAGACCTACTATGCACGAGGCCTAAGGACAGCGAAGATGCGAATGTGGATTAAATAGACAAAAAAAAAATCTTGGCCCTCGTGGAGTTTATAGTCTCAGAGGAGGAGATGGTCAATAAACAAAAGAAATGCATAAAATTTACAGTATGCTAGACAAAGAGATACTTTATCCCTATGGAAAAACGAAGCAGGGAAGAGGACAGGGCAGAAGGGAGCTGCAATTTTAAATAGGATTGTCAGAGGGTTTCACACTGAGAAGGTACATTTGAGTGAAGAACTGAAGCGGGGGAGGGGTAGGAAGCCACAGGGTGTTTGGAGGAGAATATTCCAGACAGAGAGAATAGCCAGTGCAAAGGCCCTGCATAGGGAGCATGCCTGTCGTGTTTAAGGAACAGCAGGGCAGGCAGTATGGCTGCAACAGAGAGAGCAAGTCTAAGAGAAGGAGGAAGTGATGTCAGCAGTCATGTTGTAAAGGGCTTTCTGGGCCATCGTGAAGACTGGCTTTTACACAGAAAAGGGAAGCCCTTGGAGAGTTTTGAGCAGGAGTGACATCTAGCTTACTTTTTAACATGTTCACTCTAGTGGTATGAGAGCAAAGGTGGATGAGGGGGATCCCTAAGGAGGCTGTTGCAATAATTGAGGACCTAGATACGAGGTGAAAGATGAGGGTGGTATGGCTCTGGGTGACATCAGGGAGGTTGTGACAAGTAATGAAATTCTAGATATATTTTGAAGGGAGAGACAACAAGATTTGCTGACCAATTGGATGTGAAGTGTAAGAGGAAGAGAGGAAGCATGGATGACTGCAAGATTTATTGGCCTGGGCTGGCCCCATGGCTTAGCAGTTAAGTGCACGTGCTCCGCTACTGGTGGCCTAGGTTTGGATCCCGGGTGCGCACCGATGCAGCGCTTGTCCGGCCATGCTGAGGCCGCGTCCCACATACAGCAACTAGAAGGATGTGCAACTATGACATACAACTATCTACTGGGGCTTTGGGAAGAAAAAGGGAAACAAAGGAGGAGGATTGGCAATAGATGTTAGCTCAGGGCTGATCTTCCTCAGCAAAACAAAAGAGGAGGATTGGCATGGATGTTAGCTCAGGCTGATCTTCCTAAAAAAAAAAAAAAAAGATTTATTGGCCTGTACATCTGGAAGACAAGTTGACATCAGCTAGTCCTGGGAAGACTGCAAGTGGAGTAGCCCTGGGAGTGAATCTGAGTACCTTAGGGTTACTGTAAATATTTAATAAGAACATGATTACCCTCAACCTTGTTCCCATCACAGACACAGATGAAAAGACGTTAATTGTATTAATTTGCTGTGTTCTTGTTTAATCTGAGGGGTTACTCAAAGGTCACAAGGATTTATGAACTTATTTTGCAGAAGAAAAAGAATGCCTTTAAGGAAGTTATGATCACTAGATAACCAGCCCCCAGCTGCCATTAATGCCAGAAGTCTGATTGCCCAAGGGCTTATCTGGAGTGAAAGAAACATGGATTTCCCCTTTGTTTCTCTGAAACTCCTCCTCCCAAGCCCCTTAGCTCTAAGGACCCCATGCTTTCTTCTTTCATTAAGGTGGATTTGAAAGAACCTATCCTCTGGCCTTCTCATTTTGGCCAATTTGAATAAATCTTTCTCCATCTCCAAGCACGGATGTCTCAGTGATTGGCTTATTGTGCATCAGGCACACCAACTTGCCATTAAGAGGTTTGGTATCAGGAGGAAGAACAGGAGTTAAGTTTAGGACACGAAATGCCTATTAGAGATCCAAATGGAAATGTCTAGTGGGCAGTTGGAGGAGTCCAGTAGGGAGCTCCAGGCTGGAGATATAAATTTGGGAGTCATTAATGTATAGGTTACATTTAAGGCATGAGATTGGATGAGATCAACAAGGAAGCAGAGTGATTGGAGAACAAAAGAGTTCCAGGACCAAGCCCCAGGATGTTCCAATATCGAGGTCAAGAGATGAGAACAAACAATCAGTAATCTAGGAGGAAAATTGGGTGACATAGGAGACTAGGGTGTGCTGGAAGCCAAGTGAAGGGATATTTCAGGAGAAGGGAATGGCAAACTCTGTGGCAAATATTACTGATAAGTCAAGTATGACAAAGATTGAGCGTTGACCATTAGATCTTGGATTGCTCTTATAAGGACAGATTTGGTGGCATGGTAAGGGCAAAGATCTGGCTGGAGTGGGTTCAAGAGAGAATGAAAGGAAAAATTGGGGATGCGGACTAGAGATAACTCTCTTTAAGGAGTTTTACTCTAAAACAGGGTTTCTCAACCTCAGAGTATTGGCATTTTGGGCCAGATAATTCTTGTTGTGGGGGACTGTCCTGTGCATTGGAGGATGTTTTGCAGCATTCCTGGCTTCTACCCACTAGATGTCAGTAGCGCCTCCACCCCCCAGTTTTGACAAGCAGAAATGTCTACAGACATTGTCAATTGTCCCCTGGGAAGGGAGGGAGGGACATTTACCCAGAGTTAAAAACCACTGCTCTAAAAAGAGAGTAGAGACATAGAGTGGTAGCTGGTGGTAGAAGCAAGTCTAGAGATGCTATTAACGTTTGTTTTGTAATAATCAGGTAGAAAAATTAGCCACATTTGTATGTTGATGAGATTGATACAGTGGAGAAGGGGAAGGGGGACCTGACAATGCTAGAGGGAATAAAATTTTATGAAAAAGGAATCATCTTGGCAAGTGTGGGTGAGGTGGGAAAAGATTCTTGCAGAAAATGATTTTTGAATAGATAACTTTTAAGTAAGTAAGCATGTTCCAGAGGAAGAGATAGGGGAAGAGAGACTGTTTCAGGAAGAGAAACTCGTATGTACACCGGCCAAGAGGAAGGGAAGATTGCAGTCTGTGGAAGAACTAGAAGAAGCATTGTATATCTCGAATGTAGAAAGTGAGGGGCAGGAGTATAGCAGGGGCGTTAGAATGGGTCTATTTAAATATAGTCCTGTGGATTTTAGTCTTATTTCTTAGGGCAATGATAAGCCCCTGAAGAGTTTTAAGTACGGGATTAACTCAATAGATTTGCATTAAAAAAAACCCTCATGTTTGCTGTGTGGAGAATAGTTTGGAAGGAATCTGGAGGGGATGTAGGAGATGACGGAAAGAGAAATTCATAGTAATTTAGACTAGGGTGGTGACAATAGTGGTGGAGAAAAATGACTGGACTAAGTAATGTTAGGAGATAGACGCGACAGGATCAGTTAATGATAGGGTGTGGTAAGTGAGAGAAGGAAGAATCAGAGAACTATAGTTTTTTCTTTTGAGTAACTGCCATTAATTAAGATGGGAAGACTAGTAAAGGGGCAGGTGATAGGATTGAGACAGAGAGAGCTCTGTTTGGGGCATGTTCCATTGGAGCTTTCCTAGAAATTTGCTAATGGAAATGATGCAGAGAGAATTCTGGCCTGGAGGTGCAAATGTGGCTCCTCAGCATCTCAATG
This sequence comes from Diceros bicornis minor, assembly GCF_020826845.1. Taxonomy (NCBI): domain Eukaryota; kingdom Metazoa; phylum Chordata; class Mammalia; order Perissodactyla; family Rhinocerotidae; genus Diceros; species Diceros bicornis. The sequence continues at coordinate 6,101,431 of NC_080776.1, read as the reverse complement.
GTAGTGGAATCTCTCTGAATGAGATAAATTAGGGAAGGGGATTGCAGAGTGAGAAGAGGGCTTTGGACAAAGCCTTAAGGAAGAAATAACTCAAGACGTTATGAAAGCCAAGGACAGAAAGTGAAAAAAGCTGTCAACTATTTTAAATATTGTTGGAAGGCAATAAGAAGATCAACAAGTGACCATTATGACAGCAATGTTGTCATTATCAAGGTCAATGATCACGTTGGTAAAACCAACTTCTGTGGAGTGGTGGCAGCAGAAGTCAGGCTGGAGGAAGACTGCCAGGCAGTGCTGAAACCCATCTGAAGATGATGGTGAATTTACAGAGACTGTTGAATTGTGCAATTTTCCTCTAGCAGCTTGGTAGTCCTCATACAGACACAAAGAAGGCAGATGGTTCAATTCATCCAGGACTGGGTTTTGCCTGAAGGATGAGAAAAGAACAAGAGTCAAGAGACTTTGGCACTTTGGGAGCAAGTGTGACTGACTTGATGGGCCAAGAAATTTAAGCTGGATAGGGAGAGAAGTAAAGGTGAGAGGGAGGCTATAGCAGGTCAACCATGAGGCTGAAGAATACTTACAGGTCATGGCAAGCTGGAAGGACGGGAGCACTTTTTTTTTTTTTTTTTGTGAGAAAGATGAGCCCTGAGCTAACATCCACACCAATCCTCCTCTTTTTGCTGAGGAATACTGGCCCTGGGCTAACATCTGTGCCCATCTTCCTCTGCTTTGTATGGGACACCCCCACAGCATGGCCTGACAAGTGGTGCATTGGTGCATGCCTGGGATCCGAACCTGGGCCGCCAGCAGAGGAGCACGTGCACTTAACCACTATGTCACCGGGCTGGCCCCAAGGGAGCACTGTTTTAGAGAGTCAGTTTTTAGGGGTGGAGAGGTTTTGAGTGTTGACAATATTCAGGGTGTGATCATGGGAGAGGGAAGTTAAGGGTAGGGAAGGTCAGTGCCGTGCCCAGGACTCTGCCAGTTTGTATCTCTTGTCCTGGGGTACTTCTTAGTACCAACTTTTACTTTTAAAAGCATCTCTATCTGGAAAATAAATTTTATGGTCCAAAAGGAGTTTTTATCATTTTGATAATAATTGAATCACATGTAACTAAGCATGAAATACCAATTCTAATAGTATATTAAGTAGGAATTTCTTAAAGGTGATTATAATGGATTATGTTCACAAATTCCTATCACATTTAGTATTTTCAGATATCTTTTTCATTTTGGCAGTCACTTTAGCTTCCCTAGGTATTTAAGGAATTTAAAATTAGCCAAATTATCACTATTTTGCAATATTGATAATAAGAACTGATTCAGACTAGAATCATGAATGTATGCTAAAACTGACAATGGGGATCCAGCTACTGTGCAGTGCCTGTTTAGATAATGGGCATTCTGGGCAAAGATTTACCAAAGAAGGCTTTTAGTTTTGGTTTCTAATCTGAAATTCCTTTCCCAGTCATCTGCCAAGTAGGCCAGCCCACAGCTAGGATTGGGACTCTGTTTGTTCCTTGCCAGTCCTCCTATCCTATTCTTGCCTAACATAATTGCCTGGATTTTCACATATTTGCTAATACCTGGATCTTTCTGGCCAGCCCTGCCCAACTGTTGAATTCCTCTGCCACTTATCTTAGGTCACTTGTGTCCCCCATTTGTCAGAACTGGGGCTGGAGAGTATTAGTTCACCCCAGCCTCCATCATATTTCACCCTTGACTAAATAGTTATCATCAGTTTTTGTAGTTTTTATAGCTTTCTCAGCATCTGGACCCTGATATTCTATGTTTTAAAAAATATAATATAATGAACTAATCTCAAGATAGAACAAATAGCTCTTATATTATCTGTGCTTCTAAAGTCTTTCTTTATCACTTCATTTCCCAGATATATCAATTCTTTCCCCTCCTTTGATCCTGGATTCTACTTTAATTATAATACCTTTAACATAGTATTGCATTCATTTCTCTACAAAACTATCTACCCCATTACACTTTATGAGGAGGGATCACGTTTTATTGTTCTATGTGTACCTGAATGCCTAATACAAGAACTAGTGAGTAAAAGACATTAACCGTAGAGGCTTAAACAGTCTGGCTCTACTGCTCCCTATTCCTAGTCTTTGTCACCTCAAATTCATAGACACAATCCTCATTCATTGAGATACTGGCGCCAGGCTCAGAGTCTCTACCTCAACTTCTACAACTATCTTGGCAAAAGTCCTTAGAATTTTCCTTCAGAAACTCCCACTAATATATTATTAAGATTGGTATTCTAATGTGAATTTTATTAATGACATTAAAACCAAGTAAAACTATATTATGTTTAGGTGGATCGTAATTTATTGCCCAAACCAGCACAGACCAATCTCTGCCCTTTGAATTCGATTGTTTAGTCCATTCACAGTTAGTGTTATTATTGATATATCTGAATTTATGTCTGCCATTTTTGCTATTTGTTTTCCATGTCTTGTGTCTTTTTTGTTCTTCTTTCTTTACTGTCTTCTTTTAGATTAAGTTGATATTTTCTAATGTACCATTTTAATTCCTTAATTGATTTTTAACTATATTTTTGAGTTATTTTTCTTAGTGGTTGATCTAGGGATTATAATGCAGACCTTACTTTTATCAGAATCTAGTTAAGATTTACAATGACTTAATTGCAGTGAGAAAAAGAAAAATTGCTCCACTATAGTTCCTTCCCACGTGTTTCATCCAACAATGCAGTATTATAATTGTTGCTTTATATAGTCATGTGTCTTTTGAAGAAATTAAGGGGAGAAAAATATATTTACCACGTTTTTATATTAACATTCTTCTTAACCATTTCCAGTACTCTTCACTTCTTCTGGTGAATTTGAGGCATTGTCTGATGTCACTGCCTTGCTCCACCATAGCTTCCTTCCTTCTCCACTTCTTTGTGCTGTTACTGTTAAATATATTATATCTCTATATGCTGTAAGCCCCCAAATTCAATTTTATAGATATTATTTCATGCTATTGTTTTTAAAAAATCAATTAAGAGAATAAAGGAGAAGACATATACAATTATACTATCTTTTGTAGTTGCTACATAAATTGCCTTTACTGTCACTCCTTTTTTTTCATGTGGATTCAAGTTATTGTCTGATGTCACTTCTTTTCTCTCTGAAGGACTCCATTTAGTGTTTCTTGCAAGGCAGGTCTGACAGCAGGAAATTCTTTCAGGCTGTTTATCTGGGAATGTCTTTCTTTTTGCCTTCATTTTCTTTTTTCTTTCTTTTTTTTTTTTTTTGCAAAGGGGATCAGCCTTGAACTAACATCCATGCTAATCCTCCTTTTTTTGCTGAAGGAGGCCGGCTCTGAGCTAACATCTATTGCCAATCCTGCTCCTTTTTTTTCTTCCCCAAAGCCCCAGTAGATAGTGGTATGTCATAGTTGCACATCCTTCTAGTTGCTGTATGTGGGATGCAGCCTCAGCATGGCCGGAGAAGCGGTGCGTCGGTGCGCACCCGGGATCCAAACCTCGGCCACCAGTAGCGGAGTGCGCGCACTTTACCTGCTAAGCCTCCAGGCTGGCCCTGCCTTCATTTTCATAAAGTAGTTTTGCTATGTGTAAGATTGTTGCTTGACAGCTTTGTTTTCATCTTTAAGCACTTTGAATATGTCATCACAATGTCCTCTGGTCTCCATGGTTCTTGATGAGAAGTCAGCTGTTAATCTTTTTGGAATTCCCTTGTATATGAAGAATCATTTTCTTTGACTGCTCTCAAGATTTTCTCATTGTCTTTGGGTTTTAACATTTTGACTGTGATATGCCCAGCTGTGGATATCTTTGGTTTTACCCTACTTAGAGTTCCTTGAGCTTCTCAGATGTGTAAATTAATGTTTTTCATCAAAATTGGGAAGTTTTTAGACATTATTTCTTCTAATATTTGTTTCTCTCTCTCCCCTTCTAATACTCCCATTATGCATATGTTTTTGTGTTTAATGGTGTCCCATATTTTTGTAAGGCTCTGTTCATTTTTCTTCATTCTTTTTTCTTTCTGTTCTTCAGATTGCATAATCTTTATGGATCTATCTTCAAGTTCACTCATTCTTTCTCTGCCAGCTCGAATCTATTTTTGAGCTCCTCTAGTGAATATTTCATTTCCATTATTGTATTTTTAAACTCTAGCATTTCTGTTTGATTCTTTTTTATAATTTCTATGTCTTTATTGATATTCTTAATTCAATGATTTACTGTCATTGTATTTTCCTCTAATTCTTTAAACATGATTTCTTTTAGTTCTTGAACATATTTACAATAACTACTTTGATGTTTTGTCTGCTAAGCCCAAAACTTGGGCTTCCTCAAAGGCAATTCCTACTGCCTGCTTTTCTTTCTTTTTTTTTTTTTAAACTAGGACACTTTTGAGAGTGAAAGTCACTGTTATTTAATAATTACACTGGGGCAAAATCATTAAGTCTCAAGGCCCTGGTAAAACTGGGATGTACTTGTGAGAATGCAATGTGAAAAATTTAACAAATTGAGATTCCCATATTTTCTTCTCAATTTCTATACCCAGAAATGATGCATTTCTGAGACACACAAATCCTCTGTTCAGAAAGGAATATATGAATTTAGAAACTTGACTTGATATAGGTAAATGCCTTGATGCTTTCTATTGGAGAAAATCCTAAAAGCCAAAAATTAAAAAGTTTGTATACAATTGTTGTGTGTGGCAGACACTTGGTTGCCACTCAAAATTTCATTTTTCACTTACTTCTTGCTGGCAGATCCCTAATTTTATTTCAATTCACATTTTTTGGAAGATCAAGTACTTACTGAAGGAGCTATTTGTTATAATCCCATTTCCCTGGTCAGTGATAGGTTTATGAGGGCACAGTGTGACCAATACTTGGATAATGAGACATGGTGGAAGATCTATTGGAGGGCTTCTGAGAAACATTTTTATCTCTTAAAAAGAGGCACAACAAAGAAGTAATGTCTTTTTTTCTGTTGGATATGACTCTTAAAACTAGTTGGTTCTAAGGCAACCATCTTTTAACTACCTCTTTTAACTACAAGATCTACTTTGATGCTGTAGGGGAAAAAGAACTACTCTGTACCCTCTACACTCTTCTGCTTGGTCTAAGAATTAAATTGACATGAGACAGGATAGCAGGAGAAAATCAAACAGTTTAATAACATGTAAACCTGGGAGAAAACTAGGAAAACTGAGTAACTCACCAAAATGGCTGCAGCCACCATCTTAAATACCATCGTTAGTTAAATGCAAAGGAAGATGTGGGAAGGAATAGTTTGGGACTTCAAAGGGGAGGAAGGCAATTTACAAAGAGATGGAAAAGCAAATGTTTAATAAACAAATCCTTGTGGGGGGGGGCCATCTATAGATAATGTGACTGGTGAGATAACTGTGATAAAAATGGGCCTAGCAAGGTTCCTCCTAGTTTACCACACCTAGAGTTATCTGTGGTGATAGCTCCTTCCTAGGATAGGCTTCTATCTTAAATTCTTTTAAGCAGTAGGGGAAAAGTCAAAATTTCTTTCTGAGTCTTTTTGTTCTTAAAAATAATCAAGCCCAGGAGACACATTTTGGGGTGGCAAATTCTGATCCCCCACAAGGCCAAAGAAAGAGGAGAGGAATCTTGGTTTTTGATGCCATCATGAAGCCTCTGAATTAACCAAATCTTGAGCCATTCCACTTTTCAAACTTCTTGTTATTTGAGTAATCAATGTCTTTTTTGTTTAAGCCAGTTGATTTTGAGTCTTCTATATAAGTAGTTTAAAACATCCTAAAAGAGTAAAAAAATTAAAAAAATAATTGCTTCAGAAAGATGCTAGCAAAGGACGGGACTCATCTGTACTTAATATAGCGCATTGTCGACTGTTACTGTCTCATCCCATTCTTTCCAATATGGTAGTCACTAGCTACGTACGACTACCAAGTACTTGAGATGTGCCTAGTTTGAAATGAGAGTTCTGTAAGTGTAAAATAAACACCGTATTTTGAATACTTAGAACCAAAATAACAAAACAAACATAAAAAATATTTCTAATAATTTAAATTGATTACATGTTGAAATGACAATGTTTAGGACATACTGGGTTAAATAAAATATATCATTAAATTAATTTTACTTTTTTCTTTTTATTGTTTTTAATGTGACTACTAGAAAATTTAAAATTACATACGTGGTTCCCATTATATTTCTACTGCACAGCACTGATGTAGGCAGAATTCAAGAATTGTCATATCATTTGTCAACTGAGGTAAGGCACAGAATTCCTTAAAATGCTTTATACTTGACACTTTTCAAATACTATTTATATGTCAAAATTCAAGTATAAATTACAAATTTTAGGAATTATCTAAAATTAGAAACCAGGAATATTTGGTTTTGCCAGAATTCTTAAAAGTTCCAGACACTTAGGATTGATTATATAGAATATGATTTATACGTTCAAGATTTTGGTACCAAACCTACAGATGTATTCTTCATATCTTCCTCCTGTTTTTCAAATATTAAATAAAATGCGGGGACAAATGTATATTGTACTATTTCAATTCCTTAGATCAAAAATATAAGTTTCTCTGACTCTAAAATCTTAGATTTTGAGTTTTATGATACGGTATGTTTCTAACAACAGAAAAGCTAAATTAAAATTTGATTTTTAAAATATAATTATCATTAGGGGCCAGTCTGGTGGCGTAGCAGTTAAGTTCATGAGTTCAGCTTCGGTGACCGGGAGTTCACCTGTTCAGATGCTGGGGGTGGACCTACTCACTGCTCATCAAGCCATGCTGAGGCGGGGTCCCACATAGAGGAGCTAGAGGGACCTACAACTAGGATATACGAATATGTACTGGGGCTTTGGGGAGAACAAAAAGAAAAAAAAAGGAAGATTGTCAACAGATGTTAGCTCAGGGTCAATCTTCCTCAAAAAAAAATATATGTACTTATCATTAGCAAAACTTAGAAATAGAACATGGCCTGATATAGACTCTCCTTATGTTCCTGTACAGAACTCTGAGGAAGTGGGTGAACGGCACTTTCCCACATGTTTGATAGCTGAAAAGTGATCACCATGTGGAAGTGCTATTTTATTTCAGGTTGCTTGCCAATGTGTCAATTTTTAAATTAAAAATAAAATAGTTGAATATATATGTGGATTTTAAAGTGTACATTTTGGCTGAATACCTGGGAAAGTATTTCCATATTTTAGAGTTTTCATAAAAATATTGCTTGCATTAATTTTTAAATGAAATAATTTGTATGGATTTATATTAATTTTATGCAAGTTCTTTCACCAAAATATGTCATACTGACTTCTAGCAATGTATATATGCCCATTACAAATGTCTTGTTACAGCAGTGTCTACGTGCCTATTATAAATATGTAGCTAAGAATTATACACGTTGTTGTCTACACTGTACATAGATGAACTCATTTAATCAGGTGTACTTTCTCAGAATTTATTCATGAAAATCAAATCTTTAATATTACATCATCTTTTCAGATCTTGAAACCAATATCCTAAGTGTTTGGAGAGAAAAAGTCATTCTGTAAGGTTAAACTAAAATTTTCAATCTAACATCTGGAAAAGTTCCATGTAAAAATCAATAGCAAAAGAAAAATATTTTGGATCACTTGGAACAATAAGATCATAATAAAATACTTGGATGTTTTTCTTGGAGCAAAAAACATGTAACCCTTCAATAGTAGAAAAAATACTTCATATGCTCAATTACAAGATGAAAGACAATTGTCATCTGTCATGTGTCTCCTTTCCCCCCAAAGAATCTAGCTTGGGATTAAGATTAAATATCAGATCCAAGAGATCACATATTGCATATATTTATTATTGAACTTGGATGTCAAAAGAACTTCCAAGCTGCAGAATTATTTCATAATAGCATCGATATAATTTATTATCACTATTTTTTGTCATTAAATGTTAAGGGATATCAACTGTAAATAAATATAATTTTTAAGTTTATGTTTGTGAAACCCAAAACATAATCTATTTGAGCTCTTTGATGCTGTTTTCAATAAACATTTAAGAATGTGTCTCCTTTATTTATTTATTTTTTTGGAAGGACCACTGAATCAACATGGATATAATAGCAGGAGAGTACAGGGCAAGGACTAAGTCCTTGAAGTATCATAATACTGAAGCAGCTTGATTTTTGCTCTCAGGAAGAACTTTTATCGTCTTGGCCAAAAGTGAAAGGAATCTAGAAAAAATTATGTTTAAGTAAAATTAGTAGTCTTCATTATTAAGGATAATGCAAACTAGAAAGGGGACAGAGGACCTGTGGTTAACAGATCATAAATGTGAGTAGACAAAATGTTCATGGCCCAAAGTCGTTTATAAGCTTGCTCCTTCCCCCAAAATTCATGCTCGCTAAGGTGTTAAAGGCAAGGAGATGGGAATGGAAAAAGGAGGGTAGTTAGGACATTTAAGCTTAACAAGGGTGCAGAAATGGAGATGCTCAAGAACGTAGGATCACAGAAGAATACTTAAACCATTTCCTGCTTAGATCATTCTCTGCACATTCTTCTTTTTTTTTTTAATTTTATTTATTTATTTATTTTCCCCCCAAAGCCCCAGTAGATAGTTGCATGTCATAGTTGCACATCCTTCTAGTTGCTGTATGTGGGATGTGGCCTCAGCATGGCCGGAGAAGTGGTACATCGGTGTGCGATGGGGATCCGAACCCGGGCCGCCAGCAGCGGAGCGCGCGCACTTAACCGCTAAGCCACGGGGCCTCTGCACATTCTTTATGCAAGGAATTCATGCAGTTACACAAATATCAAGCATATCAAAAGAAAAGCATCTCCTCAAAGAGTAATGAAAGCAAAGATGATTTATTTCTAGAACATACCACCAGGGTAACACACGACCACTACGGGGCAGCACAGGTCATTCCTTGGTCATCAGCATTAACTCAGAATTTCAAAGATAACCAGTGACATTTGCACAATGCTTTCCAGTTACTGAAGTGCTCTCATCACTCATTTTCATTATTACACAGTGAGGGACGTTCTACTCTTAGCCCCATTTTTCAGATGCAGAAAGTGAAGGCCTGTAGAAGCTCAAGATCGAGGAAGTGGTAGAATTGAAACTGTGTTTTCCCATTCTAAAGTCTGAGCTCAGGCTAATAGGTATAGAGAGCTAATGATAAAAGACACTCTCCTGGGAGCATAAATTCCAGCCTAGAAAGGAGCAACCACTGAATCTTTCAATTCTAAGGTGTACCATTGATTTTATACCAGGTTTTTTGTTGTTAGGTAGGAGGAGAGGTATAAATTCCACATTAATTTTAAGTTGCATTCCAATTTCAGAAAATTAAAATATAGAAAAAGAAAGCGTGTCGTAAACTTAAGGAAATAAGTCAAGTATCCTTGTCTATATATGTGTATGTGTATTCATATTTAGTGTGTTTATGGGTGTGTATGTGTGTTGATAGTCCTTTAAAGAAACTGGTACAATCAGTCTGCACTCTCTTACTCTTGGGCCTGGCTTTCTAATTCTTCCTCTTCTTGTTTCATTCTAAAGTGTGTTCATCCTTATCTCATTGCTTTAGGGCTAGTTCTCACTTGAAATTTCAGTGATGTTTACCAGATGATTCCTTACTCATTAGCAAAGTTAGAAAAGGATCCTAAGATTTCCTTCCCTTCTCAAAAGCATTTATTCCTTTAAAAAAGGCAATGCCCAATTTCAGGTCAAGTCAGGTGGTGGTTGGTGTCAAAAGAGAAGGGGACCCAAGAAGGATTTTGCTGGAGGTGGACTTTGCAACACAGCACAATAACGCTATGGTGGTGGATGCATTCTCCACTCTTACCTTGCATTGGTATGATGGACAACCTTTTTCTTGTCTTACATGTATTTCCCTCTGCCAATGATAACTAGACAATTTTCAGCGTGGAGGAAGTATGATTGCTTTGGCATCAGGATTTTTGAAGGGCAGAGAAAACATAGGCTAACATCGAAATGAAGGAATTGGATTAGATCAATGGAAAGGTTTATTCACTCAATGAACATTTACAGAACACCTACTATGTGTCTTGCACTAGATTGGCAGTGAGAACATTAAGATAAGGAAATAGTTTTCGGACAAAAAAAAACTTCTGATGACGCATGGAAAGATCGAGACGGTGCCAACATTAAATGCAAAATGGAGATCTGTAACTTGGCAGAAAATCATTTCTCCCAACTTCCTTATATAAGGAAATAATAGTGAAACACTGTTTAACAAATATTGCATTATCAATTCTCTTGATGGTACATAAGAAGTTATTGTGCAGAAAAACATGGAAATTGATAAAACTGGGTTGGTGGTAGTCAGCCTCCAAAATAGTCCCCAATGAAGCCCACCTTCTGTTCTTCTTACTTTTGTGTGGTCCCATCTCACATTGCAGCAAGGTTGGTCTGTGTGATGGGGCAACACTGCAGAGGTGATGGGGTAGCTTCCTTCTCGACTCTCTCCCTTTCCCTGGCTCTTGGGTCACTAGCTCGGGAGAGGACAGCTGCCATGTTGTGAGCACCTCAAGTGGCGAGGACCTGAAGTGGAGTCTCCTTCTCCAGCTGCAGCCTGGGGACAGTTGGACTACAACTTCCTGAGAGACCGTGAGCCAGAACCACCAGGTACTGCCGCTGCCGGATTTCACACCCGCAGAAACTCGCACGTAATAAATGTTTGCTGTTTTAAGCTGCTAACTTTCGTAGTCATTTGTTACACAGTGTTGAAACAGCTTTCTAGGCCCAAGATGGAGCCGCTCTGCCTGGGGTGCTTTGTCAGCAAACCGAAACTTTGGATAACTTTCCGGTCCCTCTAAATGCACCCCCTGACCGGAAGGCGGTGTATCCAGCCAATCCCCAAACGCTAGGCCAGCTGTGGGCCCCGTACTTACTTCCTTGTTCCTTCTCACCCCACACAAGGATGGCTGAAGGCCCCAGCCCATCAGATATTTTCTATTTGTCTTTTCCTTGTTCTTTATTCTTTATCCTATAAAAGCTCCCTGCCTTCTGCCTCATCTTGCAGTTCTCTGAAAGGAGACCGTGTGCTTCATGAGGTGTTAAACAAAGGTGGTCGTATCACATAAAGTGTCTCCTTTAATCATTTTTTTAACAGTTCTTGGTGACAAGGAATGAGATCCGAAGCTGACTGCTAATGGTCTACAGGACAAGAAGGCAAGGCACCCACTGCACCCTTTGAGTGTCCTGTTCCTCTCTTGTTACAGGAGGGCAGTGATAAGTCATTCTCAGATTTGAGCTCCGCTCGCTTGCACGCAGCTCTCTGATCCAAGCAAACTTTACTAAAATATTTCTGTATATATATGTAGTGTTCCCAGAAAGGTTTTGGGATCCTAGAAAGTTTCTGGGGGGTAGTTATGTTAGGAGTCCACAAAGGGTGGCAGCCTTGAGGGGGCCTAAGAAGAAGGAATTTCAATGTCCACAATGCAATGGATGGCAGCCTTTAGGGGACTTAGAAAGCCTTGAGGTAAGTCCACAGGATAAACTGCTGGAGGACTTGGGAAAATAAATTAAGACAAGAAATTTGGACTGTTCTGACCATCAGAGTCAAAATTTAGCAAAATTTAGCAAAAAGTTGATTCCCAACGTTTTTTTCCATCCCCCCACGAATGCCTCCCATAGTCTTCACATCTCAGTCAAAGGCATCTATATCCAACCACTTGCTTAGGTCAAACACCTTGAAGTCATGTGAACTTCTTTCTTTCTCTCATACTCCACATCGAATCTGTCCATAAATCCCATCAACTCTATCTTCAAAATGTGTACAGAGTCTAACCACTTTTTACCACCATCAGTCTGGCCAAGTAATTGTCATCTGCCTCCTGGATTATTGCAACAGCCTCCTAATTGTTCTCCCCATTTCTGCCCTTGCCCCCTGCAGTCTCTTCTCAACAGAGTAGCCAGATAGAGAAATCCTTTTAAAAGCATATATGTAATCATGATTCAGCTCTGCTCTAAAACTTCCAATGACTTCTGCTCTCACTCTGAGTGAAAGCCAAAGTACTTAGAATGACTCACAGACCCTATGCCATCTGGCCCCTGAACTCCCTGTCCTCTTCCACTGTTCTCTCTCTTGATTGTCCCACCACGGCAGAATATCTGCGGCTTCCTCAACGCTCCAGACATGCATCCACCTTCAAGGCTCACTCCCTCACCAACTTCACTTCTTTCCTCATTGTCAGCTTTTCAGAGCGGCCATCCCTGACTACACCTTTCATTCATTCCATATATATTAATTAAGCCCTTACTCTATGCTGCACAATTTTCTAGAATCTTGGGATAAACAGTGAATTAAATAGACAAAAATTCCTGCCCTCATGGAGTAAGGGGAGGCAGATAATAAGTAATACACATAATAAAGACATAAATTGGGCCTTAAATCTTGCAGAAAAAAGTAGAACACATGATAGAGGATCAAAAGTGATGTGTTTCAGTGATCAGAGCAGGCCTCCCTAAGAGGATAACATTTAAGGAAAGATTTGAGTGAGAGGGATTTAGCTACGGAGGTGTTTCCAAATCCGCTTTACACCCTCCAATACTTTCTCCACCTTCCTTGCACAATTTCCTCTCTAGATAGCCTCATCACCATCTAATATACTGTAAATTTTATATAAAAATGAGGAGATTTTATTTACTTATTTTATCTCCCATAATGAAATAATGGAATAAAATTCGCCTCTGAAGGAAGCGTTTCTCATTTGAATGTTGCTTGAAAAAATCTCCCTTTAAGAGAAAATAGCACATGTGTATGGTGAGGAATAAAAACTGGACTATTGGTGGTGAACACGATGTAGTTTATACAGAAACTGAAATATAAATCAACTACCAAATCGATTTTAGGGAACTCATTGCTTTTGCTATGGAATCCTCTCGGACTTGATATAGGAAATCCATCAATAAAAATACCTGATAGGAGGTAAGAATATTGCATGATATCCAAGCAAAGATTCTCTCTCTCCCCCACTCTCTTGGCTTTTGTTAGATGGAACAGAAAAACCAATTAATTCTTTATGTAAAAAGACCAAGGAAGACTGAGACCTTACATAACCAAAAGGAGAATACCTGTATTTAAAGCCACCAAAAGCCTAAGGAAAAGGAATGAGGGCTGCAGGAATTTTAACACTCTTAGAACTGGTTTGATGACAGTGAATCCACAACCCCTGGATAAGCCAAATAAATCAGAGCAAGTTAAATATAAGCCAAGGGTAGGTCAGCATCAGATAAAGCCCCAATTTATAACAACTGAGAGCACAATCAATTTTTCTATACAAGAGAAGCACTAGCTATTATTTTGGTGAATGGATTATTAAAACTAAAGCATTCTGTGAAATTTTATGGTCAACGTTGTTCTTATCTTTCATTAGTTAAAAAAAAAAAGTCATTGACTACAGTCAGCTCCAGGTTTGATGTGTTTCTGGAGCCCCTAAACCATGGTAATGAAGGCTATCAACCTGTGAAATTGGGGGTGTACAATCGGAGTTATTTTGGGGCTGATGGATTTTTGCTGCTTCATTCAGATTCTGACTAATCATTGGATCCCTCTTGTGACTAATACAGCAAGAGTTTGCAAGACTAGCTTGGTCATTTGGGGATCAGATTTGAGGCGTTGGCCTCATTAGCACAGTAACTAACAAGCTGAGCTAATTGGTCTTGCACCACAGCCAATTAAAAAATGATTACAGGGCTGGCCCCGTGGCTTAGCGTTTAAGTGCGCCCGCTCCGCTGCTGGCGGGCCCCGTTCGGCTCCTGGGCGCGCAGGGTACCGCTTCTCAGGCCATGCTGAGGCCGCGTCCCACATACAGCAACTAGAAGGATGTGCAGCCATGACATACAACTATCTACTGGGGCTTTGGGGGAAAAATAAATAAATAAATAAAATAAAAAAAAAATGATTACAAAGAGAAAGTCTTAAAGTCTATTCGTAGCAAGCACAGCATTTTGGTTTATTTATAAAATTTAAAAATAAGATAAATAATAAACAGAATAGCACATCACATTTCCAGGCACGAGGTTTACAATACCGAACAATTTCCTAAAGGAATATTTTGTAATTCTTTTGAATCCATACCCCCTTTTTTTAATAAACATAATATTCTCATGCTCTATCTGAAAATCATTGTTATGGTCTACATGATCCCAACAGTCAAAATAAAAATATGAAGCTTTATTTACTGTGGTCAAATATAAAATATTATAATATTGTTTGCTTTTACAAACTTCAAATGTACCTCTTTAAATGTCTGATATAGCCTTTCTTCTTCTCCTTCTTCTGCCTGTTCTCTCTCTAACAACTAGGCTCAAAATTGTCCTTTGCTATGATTTTCTACAAATGTATGCAGTTGTCAACACATAATTTCAGAATATAAATATAGTGTGTATACAAGTAGATAGCAGGGATCAAATATTTTTTTAACCAGTGGGTTAACAAAACCAGGGCAAACAAAAATATGAAACGTATATATGATAAGTAAAAAATATAAATAAAAAGTAATCCTGAAATTAGGTTTTTGCTAAATTATATGCAAATCTGGCTAATGGTCTACATGGCAATGAACCCTAACCTTCAGAGTTAGCTTCTCTTCAGGACAGAAATCACTTGCAGATGATCAGTTTCTACAAGTTAAACATCTAACTTCACAGACTTTAGACCCTAATCAGTAGCAAATAGTCAAAGAAAGTTACATTCTCTAGTCAGATGGCCCTATGGTGAACTTATTTACATGATATCAAAAGACAACAGAACCATCTTTTCTCCAAACTTCTGATAATTTCTCTTAATATGTTATAACAATGTGAGCATATGATACAAAGTAGTAAATGATGAAGTGGTGGGGTTTTGTGGGCAAGCTTTACAATGATGGTATAATATCACATCCCCTTTTCCTATCCACGGATCACCCAAGATCACTTTTCCTTAGACTATTTAGGGAACTTGTTTATTACACCAACTCCTGAGTGATCCTCTTGACTGTTGCTTTTCTTAGTTTTCTGTTCTTGCTCATCTCATGTTGTTTTTCTTTGGGATTGCTCACTACTCTTTCTGATGATAACAATGTTACATATCCTGCAAAATGGGCCTCCTATGATTGGATGTAGAGGGGTAGATGAGCAACAGACTGCATGCCCCTTTGTTACTCCATCCCTTAATTCCATGCCCTTGCCACATCAGGCTGTACAGATGCATCTGACTCACCTATTATGTTGGGAGTGATGAGAATTATGACGTAGAGAAAAATTTTAATCTCTGTGTTACATGTCATTATTCCCATTGCCCAAGGGAAAGCTCCCAAAAGCTAGAACCTTTGTGGAGGATTTCTTTTGTGGACACAACTCAGATTCTTCCCTTGATCTCCTGCCCTCAATTCCACATTTCTCAACAATTGCTTTCTTATTCATAGCTACACTGTGTGAGTCTCTAATTCTCTTTTGGGAAGCTCACTTTCCTATTCACAGGGATGTGTCTGATCTTCCTCTACAGTGTAATCTCTAGATGTAATAATTCACAGCATGACATTTCTGAATATCTGAGTTACTCAAGTCAGAATGTCATCCCTGGGAGCTTCACCATGACAGTCTAAGGTGGGCACTTAGACAAGTCAAACCTCATTTTCTATTCCCTCTTTCCCACCCCTCCTCCAATGTTAAATGGAGATATATTCTCTCTTTGGAAACTTCCAGTTATCAAATCTAATACACACAAAGACACATATCTCTCAAAGAGAAATGTACTTTTCAGAGAGGAAGAGAAACCTTTAGCTGAATATAACAATTTGCCAGCGTCCCTGCTCACATCTATATAACACTTTATATTTATTACCGTGCTGGTAATTGTTGCCCTTCAACATAGTTTTCTGAAAACTATGCGTTTTTCAGGCACTCTTGGGCCATCTGCCCTTGTTGTGCATCCTTTAACACAGAAGGAACTGGAGAAACTTTGAAATGACTATTTCTGAGAACAAAGTGGAGTATCTGAATTTTGCTTTTTTTAAACAGAAGGAAGAGCCATAAGAGGATTTCTTTTCCTCCTGCTGGAGCATCATCTTCTCTCTTCCCAGGAATCAGCAGGGGAGTTCTTCTGGTTAAACTGCCTTTGTTTGGCAAGAATGTAACAGAAAGTTTTTAAGCATTACTATGGGTTGAATTGTGTTCCCCCAAAATATAGGTTGAGGTCCTAACCCCCACTACCTATGAATGTGACCTTATTTGAAAAGAGGGTCTTGGGGCCGGTCCCATGGTGTAGTGGTTAAGTTTGGCACACTCCGCTTCGGCAGCCTGGGTTCCTGGGTTTGGATCCCTGGCATGGACCTATACCACTGGTCAGCCATGCTGTGGTGGCGTCCCACATTAAAAAATAGAGGAATATTGGCATAGATGTTAGCTCAGGGCAAATCTTTCTCAGCAAAAAAAAAAGAATGAAAAGTGGGTCTTTGCAAGTGTAATCAAATTAAGATTGGGGAGGGTCCTAATCCAATATGACTGGTGTCTTTATAATAAGAAGAGAAGAGACACAGCACACACACAGAGGGAAGATGGCAAGATGAAGATGGAGGCAGAATGGAGTTATGCTGCCACAGCCAAGAAAATCCCGGGACTCCTGTAAGGTGGAAAATGCACGGGACGCTCCTCTCTTCTAGGCTTCTGAGGGACCATGGCTCTGCCAACACCTTGATTTTGGACTTCTAGCCTCCAGAACTGTGGGAGAATAAATTTCTGTTGTCTTAAGCCTCTCAATTTTTGGTACTTTGTTATGGCAGCCCTAGCAAACTAATACTAGCGTCGTCGTCGTCATCATCATCATTAGGTACCGTTAATGACATCTGCTATGTGAAATTCCCTCTGTCCTTTGCTTGACTGATTTGTGTGCTGGATGAGAGTGTGGATTCTGGAGTTGAGTTCTGGCTCACACTTGCTAGGTTTGTGACAGAGGGAAAATTACATAACTGTTAACAATTACTTTTATTATTTTCTCAAATCATTTAATAGACTTGAAAGGTAAATATTAATATCCCCATGTAACAGTAGAGCCTTCTGAAGCATAGAGAAATTCACCATTTATCCATGCAAACGCGTTTAGTAAGTGGAACTGTTGAATATATTTTAAACCTGTTTTTTAACTTTTCATTTTGGAATAACTTCAAATTCATAGAAAGATTAGAAGAATAACACAAAGAACTCTCACATACCCTTCAGTCAGACTCCCCAGTTGTAAACCTTTTTTACCACATTTGCCTCATTATTGACTTTCTCTCTATATATGTATATTTTATATTTATAATTTATGTATTTTATATTTTTTCCATAAGCCATTTGTGAATTACAGATGTGAGCCCTATTACCCCTTAATACTTCCATATGTCATTGCAAACAAGAGCGCTTTCCCATCTAATGAAAGTTCAACTGTGAAAATCAGGAAATTAAGGTTGATAATTACCATGTAGGGTATTTTTTTAGTGAATATTTCATCTAAGAATAACATACATACAGAAAAGTGCACAAATCATAGATATACAGCTTAATAAATTTCCAGCAAGTGAAAACACCTGTGTAGCCACCAGACAAGTCAAGAAATAGATCATTATCAGCACCCAAAAGCTCTCTACTCTGTGTCCCTTACCAGTCTTTCCTCCTTCGCCCCAAAGATGACCATTATTCTGACTTTTATCACCATAGATTAGTTTTGCCTACTTTTGAACTTTATATAAATGGCATTTCATAGCTGCACTCTTTTTTATTTTTTCTTTAAAAGACTGGCTTCTGGGCCTGCCCTGTGGCTTGGTGGTTAAGTGCACGCGCTGCGATGCTGGTGGCCCGGGTTTGGATCCCGGGTGCGCATCGAGGCACCACTTCTCCATTCATCCTGAGGCCGAGTCCCACATACAGCAACTAGAAGGATGTGCAGCTACGACACACAACTATCCACTGGGGCTTTGGGGGGAAAAATAAAATAAATAAAATCTTTAAAAAAAAAAGATAAATAAAAGACTGGCTTCTTTCACTCAATATTATATACGTGAGGTTCATTCTTGTTGTTGGGTATATCTGTAATTTGTTTATTTCTTATCGCTATATAGTATTTCATTGTACAAATACATTCCAGTTTATCCATTCTACTGCCCCCACATTGGACATGTGGATTGTGCCTAGTGTTTGGCTATTAACATTTTTGTACAAATCTTTTGATGCACATATGTGTACATTTCTGTTGGGTTTATTACTAGGAGTGGAACGATTTTGTCGTAGGGTACGCATAAATTCAGCTTCAGTACATACTGTACTGCCAAATAATTTACCAAAGTGACTGTACACTCTTCAGCGGTATATGAGAGTTCCAGTTGCTTCATGTCCTTACCAACACTTGGTATTATCATTCTTTTTAATTCTAGCCCTTCTAGAGGATGTATAGTTGTATCTCATTGTGGTTTTAATTTTAATTACCCTGATGACTAGTGAGGTTGAGTACTTTTTCACCTACTCCCACACCACTTGAATATCCTCTTTTGGGATGTGCCTGTGAAGTGCTAGATTTTAAATTTCCTACCTGACTCCAAAGTTGGTTTTTTTTTTTTAGTTGTTATTTTAAATTCTTCTTACATATCACGAAGTAAAATTTTACTTGGTCAATATGAACTAAATGAGTACTCTAATAACAATTATACTGTAAGTGCACCAACTTCAGTTGTTGTATTATCTATTTATCGCTGCACACATAACAAATGAATCCAAAACTTAGTGCCTTAAAACAACAATAAACATTTATTATATAATAAATTTCCTGTAGGTCAAGAATTCAGGGACACTTCAATTAAGTTAGTTAGGTGGTTCTGGCTCAAGGTCTCTCATGAAGTTACAGTCAAGACATCAGCTAGGACATCTTGACGGGGGCTGGAGGACTTGCTTCAAGGTGGCTCACTCATAAGGTGGTGAATTGATGCTGGCTGGCGGCAGGAGGCCTCAGCTCCTTACAGCATGGACCTCTCACAACATGGTGGTTGGCTTCCACCAGAGTCAGTGATCTGAGCCAGAGCAAGGCAGAAGCTGCAATGTATTTGGTGATCTGGCCTCAGAAGTCACACTCAGTCATTTCCACAGTCTCCTATTGGTACACATTAGCCTTATTCAACGTGACTACACAAGCGCCATCTTGGAGGTTGGCTGCCACAGTTGTTCTTATAAACTCAATTGCCCAAGCTCTGTTTTTTTTTTTTAAATAATTTTATTTATTTATTTTCCCCCAAAGCCCCAGTAGATAGTTGTATGTCATAGCTGCACATCCTTCTAGTTGCTGTACATGGGACGCGGCCTCAGCATGGCCAGAGAAGCAGTGCGTCGGTGCGCGCCCGGGATCCGAACCTGGACCGCCAGTAGCAGAGCACACACACTTAACCACTAAGCCACGGGGCCGGCCCTGCCCAAGCTCTTTTTAAAATGTAAATAAAATAGGAGAAAAATTACTCACTTAACACAAGTGTATTCTTCTGACAAAAGTAATAAGTTGATTGTAGGGTAACTAATTTCTATTTCTTACAAGTGTTTCAGAGATTTGTGGGAGTAAATGGGCTTGGATATTTTTGATAGTTCCTGTTACCACTTCTCTCCTTTCTTCTCCTCTTGCTCATATTTGGTGGTTTATGGAGTAAACTGATTTCGTGGGTATGAAGGTGTTTTGCAGTGAAGTCAGCATCTGTACAGAAGGTCAGCAATCAGCAGCTACTTCTCTAGGTTAGTTGTGGGGCAAGGGGTGAACAAAAGGGCGGAGGGGAAAGTTAAGACACATGGTGAGGATGGGCAGGTCAGAGTTATTGCATATTAAAGGTTTTATTTCTTGAAAGATATGTGCAAAGTGTTGTATGCCTCCTATGTATGTATGTATGTATGTATGTATCTATCTATCTATCTATCTATCTATCTATCTATCTATCTATCTCTTTATCTATCTATCTATCATCATCTATTTTTAAGATCTTTTACTGAGTGGGCCAGTCATCTTTCCATTTTTAGCACTTATCTGAGGAAAGTATCAGTAATTCTAATGAAGTAGGCATTCACAAAATGATTTTATTCTTGCAGAATTTATTCTTTTGTTTTTTTGTGAGAAAGATCAGCCCTGAGCTAACACCCATGCCAATCCCCCTCTTTTTGCTGAGGAAGACTGGCCCTGGGCTAACATCCGTGCCCATCTTCCTCCACTTTATATGGGACGCCGCCACTGCATGGCCTGACAAGCGCTGCATAGGTGCGCGCCCAGGAGCCGAACCAGGGCCACCAGCAGCAGAGCGCACGCACTTAACTGCTACGCCACGGGGCCAGCTCTTCTTGCAGCATTTAAATCCACGAACTTTTCCATGTTGTCTTACTAGTTTGCTTACAATAATCTGACATATTATGACAAAGTCGAGTCTCTGTCCAATAGTTTCTCTTGGTTGTACTCAAAGCTGAAAAGTGCTCTTTAAAATACACTCGTCTATTCTATTTCTAGTCTTCTTGGAATATATCTAAATTAAATAGAAACTAGACCAAAGCTGTGTGCCCTAAGACGTTCATCACAGTATCAAAATAATTAACACTTACTGAGAAAAGCCAGGCACTGTGCACAGCTCTTTTGCATGCATAATCTTGTTTACTATTGCAACCCTATGAGGTAACTTGTATCATTATCCTAATTTTTATAGATGAGAAAATTGCTGTTTAGAGAGATTTAAGTAACTTGACTAAGGTCACATAAGTGGCAGAGCCAGCCAGGAATTGAACCAAGTCTGACTGATTCTGAATCCATCTTCTTAACCTCTATAAAAAATTAAGTGTTCAACAATAGGAGAATGCTCATGTGCATTATAACTTCAATACCATACAGTATTATGCAGTCATTGGAAATTACATACCCAAATAATTTTTATTGAGTTTGGAAAATGTTTATATTTTAATAGTAAACAAAAGAATAAGATACACACTGATATGATAAGATATACACATAATGATCTCAGCTATATAGAAAAATAAATATGTATGAACATCGATAGGAAAAAAAGGTAAGTAGTATATAAAGTATTAATAATGTTCATCTCTAAATGTGGTAAGACTATGGATGACTTTCGCTTTCTTATTATGCATTTCTGTAATGAACTTGCACTACTTTTATAATCAGGAAAAAGGTAATAAAATTCTCTAATACTTACAGTAGGAGAGAGGAAATATAAAGACTTGGTTTCTATGATTAACAGAACAAGTCCATTTGATAACTCTTGTATGCATTAAGAGGCGCAGACCATTCAATTAGAGATCTGTTTGTGATGTGTGTGGCTATCAGATGTTCAGACACAATGTAATATTCTTCTGCTTGCTGTATTTTTTTCTTTCTACCTTATGTTGGAGATATAGCAGAAAGTGTGTGTTTCTCATTTGGGAACTTGGCATTTGAATGAGACTGCTTGGTTTGCTCAGCTTAAAGAAGATAAAAGGAGTTATCAAGTAATGTTTTCTTTCACCTAAGGATGTTGGTCCCTCTCCAACAATTGGAATTGATTGAACTCCAGTGCTTGCAAATTTACAAGCCTAACACAGGGGATCTGCTCATTCTGAAGTTTACAAATCAATGGATAAACTGAAAACAAAAACCCATTACAGAGCGCCTTATTGTTTATCTGTTTGGCAAGACAAATACTTGTAAACAGCATTTTCAACCACGAGCTTCAGTAGTAACACTAACAGATCTGTATTGGATGTTAAAAATTTGTATAGAACTACAAAGATAGAACAAACGCAAAGGAGAAAATTGCTTTTTTAAAAAAACTGTCTCCTGAAACATATTCTCAATTAAATTGTGTTTTGTTCTTCTAGACTAGAGTCATTTCTCTTGGCTTTTGATAGCATTTCTACTATTGCCTATGGAACGTAGCATCATATGAAATAAGTATGCCATTGGTATTTGATTAAATAGTTTTGCTTCATGGGAGCTTATAAACCATGGAACCAGGCAAAAGAAGTGATATTAAATAGACTTATATCTGATGAGCATAATGATTGCTAATTAGTTTACTATTTAGCCCTGAAGCTGTCAGATCTAAATCTTGACATTAAATATGGCCTTCAGTGCTTTACTTACTGAGATGAACCAACCCGGAGGAAAGTTTAAAAAGACCGTATCTATGTGCCATCAGTACTTTTGCATAGAAAGATTAGCTAGTAGATGTCAATCAATAGACCTAAGATCAGCACTTTACAAACAGTCTTTGATGATGGACCGGGTTCCCCGCCGCCAATTTGTTGCAGACTAATTCTTTTATAAAATATAGTAAAATTGAAGCACTACAACAATGGGAAAGTGAAAACAAGAACATACGAAATAGAAACACGTCTTTTCAGTATTAGTTTCAACAGACATACAATCACTGTCAGGTTTTTCTCAATGTTTCAGATCCTTACTCTCGATTTCTGTGCTTATCTTGCCGTGAACGAAGAGCAAACGATTCTCGGACCTGCGGTGTGCGGACCACACTTTAGGGCTGCTATGGGTCCCTCTGCTCATCTCCAAGCCCCACGCTGCTGCGTAGCTTGGGCTGGGAATCTGATTAGGGAGTGGAAGGAGGCTGACTTCGTTATCCTCTCCTCCACCTCCTTGAGAAAGCCTGCAGACTATGATCATATCTGTGTGCCACCCAGATCTAGCACCTGTAGTGTCCTGATGCTAAGCGTGTATTCATGAACACTGAGGTATGTGTTCCCAAGGTTCAACTGGCTGTGGTTTCACATGATCACTACAACCGATAAATGGGCCAGTGTCAGGGGCCATGAACAGCATAGCCAGCTCAACCAGAGGAAAATATTCCTGAGTGTCTTACATCTATATGGAAGAAACAGTTAACAGCTCCTGCAGTGTGTAGGACAATCATGGCCACACAATGAAGTTTTAAATAATTGTTAATACCGGGGGCCGGCCCCGTGGCATAGCGGTTAAGTGCGCGAGCTCCGCTGCTGGCGGCCCAGGTTCGGATCCCCAGCACGCACCAACGCACTGCTTGTCAGGCCATGCTGTGGCAGCGTCCCATATAAAGTGGAGGAAGGTGGGCATGGATGTTAACCCAGGGCCAGTCTTCCTCAGCAAAAAAAGAGGAGGATAGGCATGAATGTTAGCTCAGGGCTGATCTTCCTCACCAAAAAAAATAAATAAATAATTGTTAATACCCAATGTAATTGCTGACAGTGAGTCCCTGTGGTGGCTCCTGCAGACAACTGAATCTAATTCATTTAATTTTGTCCCAGTTCAAAAACAGTAAATTTTCAGGTCAGCTCAGGATTTAGAATTCATTCAACATTTCAAAGCTTCTTCCCCCTCCTCACTGGTTGAGTCTAACACCCCAGGAAATGGATGCAGCCCACAGCCTAGGTCTGCAGGAGAGGCGTGGGGTCCTCTTGCTTGGTGTTTTTTTTTTTTTTTTATAATTTTTATTTGTTTATTTTTCCCCCAAAGCCCCAGTAGATAGTTGTATGTCATAGCTGCACAGCCTTCTAGTTGCTGTATGTGGGATGCAGCCTCAGCATGGCCGGGATCCGAACCCTGGCCACCAGCAGCGGAGTGCGTGCACTTAACCATTAAGCCACGGGGCCGGCCCTTGCTTGGTCTTTTCTACTGCAGGTAGGTGATACCAGCTGCCGTGCTGTTCTCGGCATAGTCAGCATGGCCATTGCTTCAAGATGTGGGGAACTGGCATTTCGGCTGCTGTGGCTGCTTCTCTTGCATCACTCACTGGCCTGAAGATCCCCCAGACGCAGCTGTACCCCGTCACACGTGCTGGGGTCCAAGCACATCCCTTTGTGATGCAGGGGCTTCTTTTAGCTGGCACCTAGCTCTCCCTCCTGGACAACTCCTCTTCTTCACTGGGGGGCTATTGGAAACTTCAATGCCAGGTTGTCAGACTTTGGAGCTTGGCCTTGATCCTTCAGCTCTTTTTCTGCTTACAAATCCTACCTTTGTAAAGACCAAGAAGTAGGAAACCCATCCAGTGAAGACGTAGCCACCAGGAGTCCCTTAGCCCGGGGTAGGGTATACCGGTGGAGATGCTGGGGAGAGGAGGGGGATGGGGAAGGGAGGAGCCCTGTACTTAGGTCATCCGGGCTTCCAGCCACAGTCTGGCTGCTCTCATGGCTATTTCCCCAAAGTAACGGCATCATTTTCCTTGGATCATCCAGCCAGGAAACTTGGAAGCATCCCTGAAAACCACATCTGATGAAAGTAATCTTTGGTGTTTAGAAATCAGGATAGTGGTTACCTTTGTGAGGGGGTAGAACCTGGGAGCAGATATGGGGGGCTTCTTGAGGTGCTGATAACATTGTTTCTTGATGAGGATGTTGGTTATACAGTTGTATTAGCTTTTTGAAATTTTGAATTGTGTAATTTTACTGAGCTGCACAGTTATGATTTGTATACTTTTCTGTATTTATGCTATACTTTTGATTAAATTTATTTTTTAAAAATTCCACTCCTTTTAATTTACAAATGTTGACATTGACAGGTGACAGAAAGGTATGACTATGTAAAAGTTGTATTCACTTTCTGAGTACTTATTTACTTTAATGTTATTGAATTCAATCTAGGAATGTCTACAATTGGCCAGCTATTTTGGGTCACCTATTTTGAATTTAATATGGTGCATTTCTTCATCTGTGACAAGGACAAACATTTGACAGTGTCTGCTTATACCGCCTGAAGTCTATAGCTTGCTCTCTCAAGACTTGGATCTTGGCATTCGTCGTGATGTATTCTAGAACAGTAGTTCTTCAAATGTGGCCCAGGGACACTTAAGACTCTTTTAGGCAGTGCGCAAGGTCAAAATTCCTTTCATAATAATACTAAGATGTTACTTTTTTTTTTTTTTGTGAGAAACATCAGCCCTGAGCTAATATCTGATGCCAATTCTCCTCTTTTTGCTGAGGAAGATTGGCCCTGGGCTAACTTCCATGCCCATCTTCCTCTCCTTTATATGGGACGCCACCGCAGCGTGACTTGACAAGCGGTTCATCGGTGCGCACCTGGGATCAGAACTGGCAAACCCCGGGCCGCAGCAGAGCATGTGCACTTTACCACTTGCGCCACAGGCCAGCCCCTGTTATTTGCTTTTTGAACTCTTATTCTCTCAAGAGTGGAGTTCCCAGTGGCTCCATAATGTGTGATGACATCATCATTCTGATGGCTAATAGAGGGTACTTATGTATTCTCTTGTATATTCTTTGTAATCCCAGTCTTAATTTTGAATATGATAAATATCAATAGATAGCATCCATAAACTACAGTTGTTCAGGGTCTTCAATAATTGTCAACAGTGTAAAAGATTCTGACACCAAAAAGTTTGAAAATTGTCACTCTGGAAGAATAATGTGGTTAATTGTGTTTACAATGAGATGCAGAGACATTTTGGCCATGAGAATCTTAGGAGATTTTTCTTTTTATTACCTGGTGTCCAATATTGCCATGGTAGTGGGGCAATGTCCTGGCAAGGAAACAGAATGTCCTCTAGAGCTTCCAGAAGAAACGCAGCCTTGCTAACACCTTGATTTTAGGACTTCTGACCCCCAGAACTATAAGATAACTAATCTGTGTTGTTTTAAGCTGTGAAGCGTGTGGTAATTTGTTACAGTCACAATACGAAATCATACTTATTTCAGAGGAAACTAAGATTTGTTGAATATCTGCTATGTTCCAGGCCTCGAGCGAGATTACACAGCCAGCGATTCGAAAAACTAGGATTCAAATTCAGGTTTGCCTGCATTCAGAGACCAAGCTCTTTTCGCTAATCTCTCTTTTTCCTCTTAAAATAAAATGTCATCCCCTGGTAGGATTGGTGCTGGAGATTTATGAATTTCTCTAAAGACAATTCCAGAAGTCCAGTGCATGCTCCATGTTGCCACAGATCGTTAACATGGTTAAGATCCTGACGCTGCATCTATCTTGTATCCTTACATGGCTACTAACCATCTGCTTGATGTGTATAGCACCATGAGGAACTTTATAGCCACTCAGTGTATTCCAATTAGGAGTTATTTTCCCCCACGTTACTCCATTTATTCCTGACTAGGAAATAACTCTCAAACTCACTGCAGCGTATTCATTTACCTCTAACGATGAAACGTGTGTGTTGTTGAACGTCAAGCTCTGCCTCATGAGAAGGAAATCCTAGAGTGAATTCTTGTTAACACGGGTAAGATAAGATTATTGGCTTTATTTTCTTATTTGATGGTGACATATGCTGATTCTTCTGGCCTAAAGGTGAATATTTGCCTATTATATTGACATTCACCACCAGTTTATCTGTAGGAATAGTATCAAGACAAGGATTGGTTTTAAAGCAAATCATTTAGGATGGATGGAACTTGCTTTGAGAGGTAGTTTAAATGGGAACAAGGTAAAAAAAAAGCTCAAAATAGCCAAATATTCAGAGATGTCATTTAAGTGCTTTAGAAATATATATTTGGGGAAGCCACATTGATGGGTCCAGGCCTCAAGATGGTGGTAACGTACAGGATATGTCCATCTTCATTTTGCCCTAATCCTTCCTTTTCCCTCACTCCATTCCAAACTGTTCCAAAAGTGTATGTCAGTCATGTCACAGCTCCTTCTCCTAGATCCCCCATGGGAGATACATGCACTGAGGATGAGGCCAGGCCCATGAAAACTGCTGATTGCTATTTGGGTTTGGTGCCAGCATCCTGTGTGGAACTCCTAGACCTGATGACTTGTGCTGGACTACATAGGGCTGAGAACATTCCTATGTATCTTTTTTCAAAGGCCTAACTAAAAGAAGTTCCTCCAGATCTTCTCACTCTAGTGGCAAAAATAAGAGGTAAACTCAAAGGAAAAAAAGGGGTGAGTGGGATGATTTTTCTCCCCTAAGACCTAGATCCAAGTGGTCTAACACTCTATCTCAGGCCAGGCCTTCCTTTCTCAAGACAGGAAGTGGAGATTTGGTGGGTGGTGGGAGGGGCAGTTGAAGGAGTCAATTAGTAGGTGGAAAGCAGGTTCTGGCTCTCTTCCCAGAGCAGCAGCTGGTGGGGAAGTCATTTTAATAAGACAAGTCAGACAGGACAGGACTCTAAGAAACCAGATCCAGCTGGAGAGCATTGCCTGAGAAGTATAAGCTTTTGTGTGACCTTTCCTTACCACAACTCTGCAAGTTCTTCCCTCTGCCCCAACACCACAGCCCAACAATGGTCCTCAGAAATTAACATTGCTTCCCTTAAGAGTAGAGGACAGGGAACACTGGGACCTTGATCTGACCCCAGAGGCCAAGGATGTATATTGTCCAACAGATGATTGATGCTTTGGTCATAATTTACCTCCCCAGGCATATCTAGGCTCTGTCAGTGGAGAGGTGAACTACAAGCTGGAGCTTCTCCCTACCAGCCTTCCAGATGGCCGTGCTGCCTCATTCCTCCAGCATTCCATTTAAACCAGGGGCGGCGCAAGCCCCTGCTGCTTCGAATTCTAATGAGAGGTATCTGATCACAGCTCCCCAGCGCTCTGGGGTGCTCTGCGGCAGTGCAGCTGCAGGCATGAATCAATTAAGCGGCTATCAGGCTCAGCCTCTCAAGCAAAGGCAGAGTTGGCTCCACGCTGACTTGGTTATACATGAACTCCCCAAGGAGAATAACGCCTTATCTAAACTTTCATTATATTTTATAGTAGAATGAATATGGATCGATAATAAATTTCGTTCCAATATAACATTAGTTTCAGAAGAATTTCCCTCTTTTCCTCTTTCTCTATCAAGAAATCAAATTATAACCATAAAAATAAAGGCTTTTCAACTTAAGGACTTTGTGAAGAGAACAATGGTTTCCTTTTTAATATTAATATTTTAGCTTATATTTTATAATAAGCTCGGGTGATTTTATACAATGTAAAATTAAATTTGTTTCTCAGAACATGAACTTACATTTGGGTGTTTTTGAAAAATCAGTCTTTTTTACATGACAATGAATTAGATCACATATTATTAAAATATAATAATTTTACTTTTCTCATTTAGCTTTTGAAAATTGGGAAGCACATCAAATATATTGACAAGGATGGAAAATAAAATTATGGAAACCCATTATCTATGTATCTACTACCAAGCTTTATTAAAATAATATTATGCCATTTATACTTGAATAGTTCCTGAAGAAATGATATACTACAGGTATAACTGTGGCCACTTTTATTTTTCTCCCATTCCCTTACCCTCCCTTTCTCTGAGAGGTAACTTTTACCATGAAATCCATGTTCATCATTCCCATAGTTGGTATATTTTTTACTATGTATACATAGAACCTATACATAGACACTATATGGTCTTATTTTGCATACTGTCATACTGTACATATCTTTCTCCAACTTGGTTTTTAAACTCAACATTTCAGACAGGATTTTGACTTGGGAAATCTGGGACATGTGTAGAGTTAGATATACCCCAAGCTTTTAAATTGGCTTTTACAGTCTTCAGTTGCTATACATGCTCCTGAAATTATGCGTGCATGCATATTTTTCTGAGAAGTAGGTCCACAGCTTTCACAAAATTCTCAACTCCATCTTTGACCTCAGAAGTCTTCCTTCTTCAAAAATTTGAGATTCCATTAACGTATAAAGCTTTTTTTATAATCTTGATGTATGATTAATTTTCTTTATTTTTTTCTGTATGTTCTGCTATTCTGGGTGCAGCATTAAAAAAAATTGATGATTCGGGGCCAGACCAGTTGCATAGTGGTGAATTTAATTCATGCACTCCGCTTTGGCTGCCTGGGGTTTGTGGGTTTGAATCTTGGGCATGGGTGGACGCACCACTGGTCAAGCCATGATATGGTGGCATCCCAAATACAAAAAATAGAGGAAGATGGGCACAGATGTTAGCTCAGAACCAATCTTCCTCACCAAAAAAATAAAAATAAAAATTGATAATTCTACTGATTGATAGGTTTTTTTTCTTTTGGGAAGCCAGCGCGGCATGTTTTGAAGACAGGGAATGACTTAATAAACTGCAGATACCACTCTGACCGCTAGAGGGCACTAGCACAACTGAAAACGGAGAAGGCGGCTTTTTGGAGTAAAGAAACAGGAACGCCAACGCCCGAGGAGTTGCTTGCAAGAGCTTCACATATTTATTTCTCTGTTTACGGATTCCTACATCGAGCTTCTAATGTGTCCTAAAACTTTCATGTTGGAGCTATTTTAATGATATCAGTCTCATAAAACACACTTAAAGCAGGCCTTGAGTAAGTGAAGTACACTACAGCTAGATTCTGGCTACTCATCTAGTCATTGGTGAATTTTTCAGACCCCAATTGCTGGTCAATTAATTGATATCTTTATTAATAAAAACAAGTAATACAATTTAGGAGTTTCATAGAAAAAAGAGCCTCATCATTTAAGACTTGACTAAAAAGGCTTTGTCATCATTTATGCAACCCTTGTACACATTCATTCTTTGGGAACATTCCATATCTTTCTTTTGCCAATTAAGAAGGCTGTGGGCATTTTGCATCCCGAAGGCTACGGCGCTGGGACTCTGGCAGAAAGCAGTTATTTCTGCTTTTGAGACCCTGCCCATCACCCATTTTTTTGCGTCTCTGCTGAGATGCTAAGGGAAGCAGGGATCCATTTTCCTTCTCCTAAATGAGAACCACTCCAGGGCTTTCTATGTGCCAACTGCCAATTGTCAATTAAGAGCCAAGAAAAGGCAACCTAAGCAGTATTTTAACACAAGAACATTAAAATAACTCATGTTTATAAAGCTTTTTACAATTTACAAGAAGTCTTTGCCTATGAGCCTGACAATAATTCCTTGAGATAGGATAGTAATACACGGTTATTCCTGTTTGGTGGATTAGAAAACTGGTGCTCCTGAAGTGTTCCATGCTGTGGACTCTTCACGACCTTGGTTGCCTCTTATGGTTAATAAATGGCAGAGTAGAAACTTCTCTGGAGGTTTTCTGATTTCTAGGCAGCTAGGAGTCTTTCTACTTATTTATCCATTCCTTTCCTTACTTGTTTTGAATAAATTTTTTTGAGGTTTGATTAATCTGAGGCATGCAGTCTTTTTTAGAAAAATAATGTTATTTAACCCATGTTCTTTATTTTGTTCTACATTTTCCCCCTAAATCTTTAATTCTGTTTTAACCATTATTTTGATACAGTCTCAGAATTATCTAGTGAGTATGTAACTATTTCTTAATTCATTTGAGCAACTGAAAAAACAGAGATCCCCATCCAAATGGGGCTTATGTTCTACAGAGGGGAGGACACATATTAAACAATAAACATGAGAAATGAGTAAATTACATCGTATGTTAGAGGGTGCTAAATGCTATGGAAAAATCACAAACAGAGCAGAATAGGTGACATGGAGAGTCAGGGGTGGGGGTTGCAGTTTTAAGTAGGTGGGCTTTCCTGAGAAGAAGGTGAGTACCCGGCTGGTTGAGGGTCACCAAGGAGGAGACCCACATGGTTGGGGTGGAGTGAAGGATGGGAGCATACGAGGAGAGGCGTTCAGAGATGTGCGATGTGGGGCCTCCCATGGTAAGACTTTGGGGGCCGCTATGGGGACTTTGACTTTGACTCTGAGTGAAATGGGTGGCCATAGAGGGGAAGGACACCATCAGAGCAAATATTTTAACAGGATCACTCTGGCTGCCGTGTGAGAATAGACTGTGTGTGTGAGTGGGGGGAGAGGTAAGTGTAAAGGCAAGAAAATAGGTGAGAATTACAGCAACGCAGATCAAAGGTGGTGGTGCTGGACCAGGGCAGTGGTGGCGGAGGGTTGGGCAGTGGGATACCCTACTATCTACCCTTTCAAGGTACAGCCAACCCAATTTCCTGATGACTGAACACATGAGGTGAGAGAAAGAGAAGAGGTAAGAATGGCTTCCAAATTTTTCACCCGAGCAACTGGAAAGATGGAGTGGCCATAAACGGAGAGGGTGAATAAAGGTTGTGAGTGGAGCAGATTGGTGGGTCGCGGGGGGCAGATCAGGAATTCATATGTGAACGTGTTAGCTTTAAGAAGCAATGAGACGTGGAGTGGAGACGTTGATTAGGCGGTGAGATGTGGGAGTTTGGAGTTCGGGGGAGAGGTCTGGCCTGGACTAGGTGAAGGTCATCAGTGTGATAAGCATGTGACTGGATGCCATTGGAGAAGGACGAGCACCAAGCGTCTACTCCTGGGTACTCTACTGTCAAGAGGACAAGCCAAAGAGGAGGACCCAGCAAAGGAGACAGCAAAGGAGTGAACGGTGAGGTAGCAGGACAACCAAGAGAGTTTGGTGTCCCGGTTAAGAAAGAAGGGTGGTAGGTGAAAGAGGCTGCAGCTGCTCCTTGGGCTCCGCGTCTCAACCTTGCAACTCCTGCACTTTCCCCCCAGGAAGAATTATCAAGTGGTCATCCAGCGTGGAAATTTTTCTCTGAGGGAAAACAAAGATAGGGGGAATTTATTTCATTCCTACTGTTTCCCCCCCCCATTAGTTACACGTTTACTTTATTTTTTAAGATCTTAGTATCAATTAAGTTTTACTATCTCAGAATAAAATGCAGTAAATAGAAACTTGTTGAAATAATTTAAACCATCAGGTCTTGCTTCTGAGATAATAACTCTGCATTTTACAGAATTTTATACTTTCCTCCTGTGCATGTATTATTTGATTATTCGATTATTTCAATGGTCTCTAAGATGTAAGAGCTTGTATTATTCCATTTTATAGGTGCAAAAACTGAGGCTTAGAAAAATTACTTAGTGAACTACTTTTTCCACATAGACAGTATTATAGGTTTCCACAAAGCATATACTTTAAAAACGTGCATCTGTGACTAAAATTTGAAGTCTGTCTACAACAATATCAATTTTATCTGCCCTTCTCTCACAAGGGTACTCTATAAAGACATATATTCAAGAACATTTGTTCCTAACATTCTGAAAGAACTTTGGAGAATTTTCACCCGAAAATATGCAGTCCTTTTACATTTAAAATTCACAAGAACGTGGTTGTGATATAAATAGGGAAAACTTCTTCATAGAGTAGCTTTGCAAAACTTAACCAAATCTTAAAACTTTTGAATGTCCAGTTTTGATCCAACAATTCCGCAATCAGAAATTTGCCCTAAAGAAATAGTCATAGAAAAGAGGAAAGGGTTAGACTGAAGGATATTTATTACCTAAAAAAATAATTGGAGGGCCGGCCCGGTGGCATAGTGGTTAAGTTCAGCATGTTCTGCTTCAGTGGCCTGGGTTCACAGGTTTGGATCCTGGTTGCAGGCTTACACCACTCATCCAGCCATGCTGTGGCAGCAAGCCACATACAAAATAGAGGAAGATGGGCACAGATGTTAGCTCAGGGCCAATCTTCCCCAAGCAAAAGGAGAGGAAGATTAGCAACAGATGTTAGCTGAGGGCCAATCATCCTTACCAAAAAAAAAAAAAAAAATTGGAAACAACCTAAATAAATGTTGTAATAGCAATACAATAGAATGCTACACAACTGTAAAAAATAATGTGCTGTAACATTTAATGACACGGAAGGACATCTACTATGTAGTATAAGTGGGAGAAGAAAGCAGGTTATTAAGCAATATGCATGATATCACTTCTTTTTGTTGCAAATTGTATCTCTAAATTGAGAAAAACTGGAGGTCAGCAAGATTTTCCTGTAAAGGGCCATAGAGTAAATATTTTGGATTTTGTGGGCCACATGGTTTCTGTTGTAACTACTCAGGTGGGTTGTTGTAGTGCAAAAACCGTCATCCACAATATGTAAAGAATGGGCATGGCTGCATTTAGTCCCTTTGCTGTAGTATGCTGGTCCTTGGGGTATGGTAGTCTGCCGACCCCTGATCTATAGTTGTAAACAATGATTATCTCTGGAAGCTATAATTATAGACTTAATCTTCTTTTTCCTTCTCATAGATAGTTCTTTGTTGCCAACAGAAATACAAGATTTGATAAAATGATGATAAAGCATTTAATTAGATTTCATTTTTCTATTATCAATGATATACTGCTATTGTTAGTAAGTCAAGCAGAATAGGATTGGGTCACATAAATATTATAAAATATTTAGCAGAAGAATAAATTAAAATAAAGACAACTTTGTGTTACTTGGATCCCGAGCATATTCTTTTACAGCCTAGTTCTTTGTGATGTTTTAAGTTCTGGACCAGTTTTCCCTGTGACCCAAAATATTTCTTATGCAATATGTGTGCCCAAATAAAAGATGACTTTAATATTCACTTCAGAAAAACATAATTAGGCACTAGGAAATTTGGTTAGTAGGACAAATAGACATTGCATTTCAAAGAATTTTCCCAAAGCGTCTAAATTTTGGAGTATCTACAGCATTCTTTGCTTCCCTG
Source organism: Diceros bicornis minor (assembly GCF_020826845.1). Classification (NCBI taxonomy): domain Eukaryota; kingdom Metazoa; phylum Chordata; class Mammalia; order Perissodactyla; family Rhinocerotidae; genus Diceros; species Diceros bicornis. Next base: position 6,068,035 of record NC_080776.1, on the reverse strand, counting down.
GAAGAGAGAACAAGGTCAATTGATTGCGTAACTCACGTATCTGCCAGAGTTAGCAGGTCTTCCGGCCTCGTGGAGTCCAGTCAGTGGTGTGCTGGAAAGTGTTTAGCGGCCAGCATTGGTGGGGAAGAATGGGAGAGGGAGGGGAAAAAGCCCTGATTTGTAGCATTTGCCAGTTTCCGCATAAACGTTCCCAACCGTGGGCAATTTCAAGCTACCAAAGGGACCCATAAAATTCTTGAGTATTTAACAATCACCTGTCTGAGCCGGCTTCAGCACGCTGCTGGGTCCAAGTAAAATGAATTGAGCCCCCATCCCACTTACTATAAAAACACCAGGTCCTACTCTTCTGCTCCCTCCCCTCCACCAGATCTTTCTGGGAAGCCCCGAGTGCTTCCACTTTCCTGGGAGGGCTCTCCTGCTGCTTGCTTTTCCAGAGCTGCTCTGCCCTCAGTCATGCCCATGGCTGCTGAGGCTGCTGCTGTGTGGGCCTCAGCGCTACTCCTTCCTGAAGGGGGCTGTTGTAGGTGACCTGTCATCATCCTCGCTTCCGTTCCGTCCAGTCTTGCCGACTCCACCTTGAACATAGGTTCTAAACCGTGGATAACACCGTCCCATCCATCTTCATCTACCAGACTTGTCCAAGGCACTGTCATCTCTTTTCTGGGTAACTGACTGCAGCGGCCTCATAATTGGCCTCCTGTTCATTCCCACACAGCCACCAGAGCCATTAAAAAAATTAAAATGTAATGTTTACACGGGTCCAGCACCAAAAAAGAGTAATTATTAGAACATAAAAGGAGACAAAAATCTTTTCCTATCAAGTTGTTCAAATGTCAGTACTTAGTTACAAAACATGAATCAAAATACTTCAGATTAAAAGAGATTTTTTAAATGAGTGCGTGTCCTTTGGTTTTAATAAAATGCAGCGTGGTATGCAACCACCAGTCTCAAGTGGCAGAGGGGGGTTTGAGTCCATGTTTTTGTGATGGAAGAATCTATGCTCGGCTATCAAACAGGACTTTGTGTTAGAGTGGTGGCCTGAGCAACAAGGACGAAGCAGAATCTCATTGACTGACGTGGTGCTGGTCATTATAGACGCCAGCGTGGCTGTGGTAGGCTGAACCACAAGAAGTGGAGTGAGGGGGAAGTTACACCTTCAGGACAACTATGGCTGTTTCTGCGGGGGAATCTGAATACCTGTTTGGGGGTGGTGGTGAGTGGCTTCCAGAAACCCATGTTCTGGTCCAGCAGCAAAGGTGTAAATCTCTTCTCCAGCTCTGATTACATTTCATAGTTTCAACTAGGCCAGAGGGGCTGACACCACGCAGTCCCCACAACTTGGGGATGGCACTGGAGGAGCAGAAAAGATACTGACAATCCCCCATTTGCAGCACCGGGAGTCAGGACAGACTCTGGGAGGGGTTGTCTGGTTGCAGGGCTGTGTCCAGCTTCTGCCAGAGGCCAATTAGGTCTTCTACCTTGTAGCTCAGGAGATTTCATCAGCTTCAACCTCCTCTACTCCAAGCTGCTGCCCTGTCTAAGTTTCCATTTGCACTTACTGTAGATCCAGTGATGGAACCACAAGCATTGTTCAAATATAATCTAAATTTCCTACTAAAACTATAGGCATTGAGCTGTGTGGTCTTTGTATTTCAGTTTTATTATTACAGAGGAAAGGGCTTATTGACAATGTTTTTTCCTGACAATGACTCATTAGGTGCTGCCAACAGCAAAAGTCTTAATGAAGTTCAGCTCTGTGAGCCATATGTGTTATTTCTTTCTTCCTTACCCTCAGGGCCATTTGGAATGAAGGATTCTCAAGAAATGGACAACATATTGTCAAGTTTGAAGGCATATGGGGCTGAACGGGATTCTTATAAAAGCTCATGGTCTTGTAATCCAATATTTATAAGCAATTAAAGTTCACCAAAGTCTATAAAAACATGCCACAGCTGCGAATAAAATTAGTGCCTTGACCTACCCAATTAGACAAAGAAAACATCAATATCATAATTAGGCGGCCAATTCCCTTCTTAGAATTAATGTAAATAGCGATTATGCTTTAAAATCAAATGAACACTGTATTTTCAAACTAGAAGAAAGAAGCCTGTGCTACAAGATTCAAAACCCCGGGTGGGAGAGAGTTCCTTCATGTTTGATTAGTGAACTGACACAGGGAATTGTTTTTTGGTATCGCAGCAAAATTTTCCTTTTGATTCCCATCAATCTCTCCCTCCTTTTATAAAGACTGACTGCCCATAGATTTAAAGTCACTGCTTTGTCAGTTGAGGTTGAAGAGCAAAGAGCTGCAAGCCTTCCAGTGGGCCATTGCTGAATTATTTAGTAATTTCAAACCACACCCCAATGCAGGTGTAAGTAACATCTGGTCACCTGTCTGCTGAGGTCCTGCATCTTTGTCAATGAGAGAAAGATGTTTCAGATCTGGGGCCGGATCTTCTATTGTGATGGAACAAGTAAAATTATGCAAGTACTCACTTCCTGTCTCTAATTTCCCATTCCGGGATTTCCTCTCTTCTGTCTCTATTCATCGGTCCGAGTTTTCAATTACAGAGACCATTCAAGAAGCAGGAACTTGCCGATGAATTTAAAAACTCTAGGCGAAGCAGTGTAGAGCAAGGAAGAGCTATTGTAAATTGTCAATTTTTCAGTTGGAAAGATGTTTGGGGGTCTTCTCTAGATGGAAAGAGGACTCCCATCAGAATTTCTTTGTTCTTTCAGTAGCAGCTGAAACTTTAAAATTTCTAAAGACGAATGAATTAAAAAAAATGTTTTGCTATGAAAGTATAGCGGGGCAAGAGTAGAAGCGGTTTTGTCAGTTTTCATGATAGTTATTTCATGTCTGTATATCCAAAATAGCCCCACAAGGGCTGTGAAATGAGTTGGCCTGATTAATTTGATTATCTTCGATCAGGCCATTAATAGATTTGTAGGATGTCTTACTAGCAGTATATGGTATGGTGTTGACAGCTTGATTATTTACCCTTTGGACTTAAGCTTTATTTATTTTTTTATTATTATATTTATAATTATTTTTTTTCCCAGAGTATACCTGGTGCTCTACTGGCAACTTAAAAGACACCATATTATTTTGAGATATTTGTATAGAAGTATAAAGTATGCTGTCAGGGGCCAGCCCGGTGGCCCAAGCGGTTAAGTGTGCGCGCTCCGCTGCGGCGGCCGGAGGTTCGCCGGTTCCTATCCCCGGGGTGCACCGACGCACCGCTTGGCAAGCCGTGCTGTGGCGGCGTGCCATATAAAGTGGAGGAAGATGGGCACAGATGTTAGCCCAGGGCCAGTCTTCCTCAGCGAAAAAGGAGGAGGACTGGCAGATGTTAGCACAGGGCTGATGTCCTCACCAAAAAAAAAACCCAAAAAAACAACAATATAAATAAATAAATAAAGTATGCCAGCAGCATCTTAGATAAATCTCTACCAGTGAGAGGGTTAGAATACAACACATCTTATAGATATGACAACTTGATAAAAATTATTTGAAAATGGTGGTGAAGCGAGTTCTTAAATTCAAAATGTCATTTATCCTTTTAGACTTGACGTATTTCTTTAACCACTCAGGAAGGGTGAAGGTAATTATTTGCGTTCTTACCTTCCTTTTTATAGGAAAATTACTTGTTTCAGGAAGTCAAACTTGAGTATTAAATTATGGAAACTTATACTTGCACTAAGTCTCCCGTTTATATTCCTCATTTCTCAAGATATCATTGAGATTATTAGCTATGTTATATTTCTTGTTTATATTTCTTCACTAGGGGTCAATTCTTTTACTGACTAAAGATATATACTTCCATTCATCAGAGAGAGTAAACCACTCGTTCAGTCATCATCTTCAAAACCATTGCATTTCTGTGAACTGAACTGTGTTTTCTAGGAGTAGTTTGAATTTTCTATATGGAACAGAACAATGAACCAATAGCACATTTTTTTCCTCAGAACTTTCCTGGTTGTTTATTGAACGTTGAATAACAGTGAATTTATTCAATATCATACTGTAGTCGTTGTTAGCCACCATTATGCTTTACTTATGTTTTCAGTTTAAATAAAATTTGTAGATGTTCATTAGGCATTAAACAGAGTGATTTGTGTAAGTCAAACTGTAGTGCATTAATGTTGTTAATATATTCCATTTTCCCCACTAATCCATTCTCCCTCCCTTCTCTCTTGTTTTCCCTTTCCTTCTTTTTTTTTTTATAATTTTATTTATTTATTTATTCCCCCAAAGCCCCAGTAGATAGTTGTATGTTATAGCTGCACATCCTTTTAGTTGCTGTATGTGGGACGCAGCCTCAGCATGGCCGGAGAAGCGGTGTGTCGGTGCACGCCCGGACCAAACCCAGGCCGCCAGCAACAGAGTGCACGCACTTAACCACTAAGCCACGGGGCTGGCCCTCCCTTTCCTTCTTTACTCTCATATATTTGCTAAATATCTATAGTGTTTTGTTCAAAGTTGAGTAGACACTCCCTTGTCTCCAAGGAGCTCACAGTTGAGTGAGGCCTCTGATGATCTGTCTCCCCCTCGAAAATCTCATCTATTTTTTATTTTTGTGATTAAAAATTATACTTTATTTGATTTCAATTCTTTTTATTGATGTTTTAATGGTTTATAACATTGTAGAATTTTTGGTTGTACATTTTTTTTTGTGCATCACCATATATATGTCTCCCTTCACCCCTTGTGCCCACCCCCTACCCCCATTGCCCCTGGTAACCACAACACAGTTTTCTATGTCCATGTGTTGGTTTATATTCCACATATGAGTGAGATCATACAGTATTTGTCTTTCTCTTTCTGGCTTATTTCACTTAACATAATACCCTCCAGGTCCATCCATGTTGTTGCAAATGGGATGATTTTGTCTTTTTTTATGGCTGAGTAGTATTCCATTGTATATATATACCACATCTTCTTGATCCAATCGTCATTCGAGGGACACTTGGGTTGCTTCCACTTCTTGGCTATAGTGAATAATGCTGCAATGAACATAGGGGTGCATAAGCCTCTTTGGATTGTTGATGTCAGGTTTGTTGGATCGAGTCCCAGCAGTGGGATAGCTGGATCATAGGGTATTTCTATTTTTAATTTTTTGAGGAATCTCCATACCGTTTTCCATAGAGGCTGCACCAATTTGCATTCCCACCAGCTGTGAATGAGGGTTCCTGTTTCTCCACATCCTCTCCAACATTTGTTTTTTGTCTTGGTGATTATAGCCCTTCTAACGGGCGTGAAGTGATATCTTAGTGTTGTTTTGATTTGCATTTCCCTGATGATAAGTGATGAACATCTTTTCATGTGCCTATTGGCCATCTGTATATCTTCTTTGGAGAAGTGTCTGTTCATTTCCTCTGCCCATTTTTTGATTGGGTTGTTTGTTTTTTTGTTGTTCAGTTGTGTGAGTTCTTTATATATTATGGAGATTAACCCCTTGTCAGATATATGTTTTGCAAATATTTTCTCCCATCTGGTGGGTTGTCTGTTCATCTTGATTCTGGTTTCGTTTGTCTTATAGAAGCTCTTTAATCTGATAAAGTCCCGTTTGTTTATTTTTTCTTTAGTTTCCCTAGTCTGAGTAGGCATGTCATCAGAAAATCTTCCTTTATGACCAACGTCAAATAGTGTGTTGCCTATATTTTCTTCTATGAGTTTTATAGTTTCAGGTCTCACTTTCAGGTCTTTGATCCATTTTGAGTTAATTTTTGTGAATGGCGATAGCAGATAGTCCACTTTCATTCTTTTGCATGTGGCAGTCCAGTTTTCCCAACACCATTTATTGAAGAGACTTTCCTTTCTGCATTGTATGTTCTTAGCTCCTTTGTCAAAAATTAGCTGTCCGTATATGTGTGGTTTTGTTTCTGGGCTTTCAATTCTGTTCCATTGATCTGTGTGTCTGTTTTTGTACCAGTACCATGCTGTTTTGATTACTATTGCTTTGTAGTATGTTTTGAAGTCAGGGATTGTGATGCCTCCAGCTTTGTTCTTTTTTCTTAGCATTGCTTTAACTATTTGGGGTCTTTTGTTGCCCCATATGAATTTTAGTATTCCTTTTTCTAATTCCATGAAGAATGTCATTGGGATTCTGATTGGGATTGCATTGAATCTGTAGATTGCTTTAGGTAACATAGACATTTTAACTATGTTTATTCTTCCAAGCCATGTGCATGGGATGTCTTTCCATTTCTTTATGTCATCATCGATTTCTTTCAATAATGTCTTGTGGTTTTTATTGTATAGGGCTTTCACCTCCTTGGTAAGATTTTTTCCTAGATATTTTATTCTTTTTGATGCAATTGTAAATGGTATTATCTTTTTGAGCTCTCTTTCTGTTAGTTCCTTATTAGCATACAGAAGTGCAGCTGACTTTTGTAGATTGATTTTGTACCCTGCGACTCCGCTGTAGTTGTTGATTATTTCTAATAGTTTTCTAATGGATTCTTTAGAGTTATCTATATATAAAATCATGTCATCCATAAATAGTGAGAGTTTCACTTCTTCTTTGCCTTTTTGGATTCCTTTTATTCCTTTTTCTTGCCTAATTTCTCTGGCCAAAACCTCCAGTACTATGTTGAATAAGAGTGGTGAGAGTGGGCAGCCTTGTCTCATTCCTCTTCTCAGAGGAATGACACTCAACCTTTCCCCATTGAGTATGATGTTGGCTGTGGGTTTGTCATAAATAGCTTTTATTATGTTGAGGTACTTTCCTTCTATACCCATTTTGTTGAGAGTTTTTAATCATAAATTGATGTTGAATCTTGTCAAATGCCTTCTCTGAGTCTATTGAGATGACCATGTGGTTTTTATTCTTTGTTTTGTTAATGTGGTGTATCACGTTGATTGATTTGCAGATGTCGAACCACTCCTGTGTCCCTGGTATAAATCCTATTTGATCATGGTGTGTGATCTTTTTAATGTGTTGCTGTATTCAGTTGCCAATATTTTGTTGAGGATTTTTGCATCTATGTTAGTCAGAGATATTGACCTGTAATTTTCCTTCTTTATGTTGTCTTTGTCTGGCTTTGGTATCAGGGTGATGTTGGCCTTGTAGAATGAGTTAGGAAGTGTTCCATCTTCCTCTATTTTTTGGAATAGTTTGAGAAGGATGGGTATTAAATCTTCTTTGAATGTTTGGTAAAATTCACCGGAGAAGCCATCTGGTCCTGGACTTTTATTTTTTGGCAGGTTTTTGATTATTATTTCAATCTATTTACTTGTGATTGGTCTCTTCAGATTCTCCATTTCCTCTTGGTTCAGTTTGGGGAGGTTGTATGAGTCTAAGAATTTATCCATTTCTTCTAGATTGTCCAATGTGTTGGCATATAATTTCTCATAATATTCTTTTATAATCCTTTGTATTTCCATGGTATCTGTTGTAATTTCTCCTCTTTCATTTCTAATTTTATTTATTTGAGGCTTTTCTCTTTTTTCTTAGTAAGTCTGGCTAAGGGTTTGTCAATTTTATCTTCTCAAAGAATCCACTCTTTGTTTCATTAATCCTTTCTGCTGTTTTTTTGGTCTCAATTTCATTTATTTCTGCTCTGATTTTTATTACGTCTCTCCCTCTACTGACTTTGGGCTTTCTTTGTTCTTCTTTTTCTAGTTCTGTTAGGTGTGATTTAAGGTTGCTTATTTGGGCTTTTTCTTGTTTGTTAAGGTGGGTTTGTATTGCTATGAGTTTCCCTCTTAGGACCGCTTTTGCTGCATCCCATATGATTTGGTATGGCATATTTTCATTTTTGTTTGTTTCCAGAAATTTTTTGATTTCTCCTTTAATTTCATCAATGATCCATTGGTTGTTCAATAGCATGTTGTTTAATCTCCACATTTTTATCTCTTTCCTAGTTTTTTTTCACGGTTGATTTCCAGTTTCATAGCATTACGGTCAGAAAAGATGCTTGTTTATGATTTCAATCTTCTTAAATTTATTGAGGCTTGCCTTGTTTCCCAACATATAGTCTATCCTTGAGAATGTTCCATGCACGCTTGAGAAGAATGTGTAGTCAGCTGTTTTTGGATGGAGTGCTCTCTATATGTCTACTAGGTCCATCTTGTCCAGTTTTTCATTTAAGTCCACTGTTTCTTTATTGACTTTTTGTCTGGATGATCTATCCATTGGTGTAAGTGAGGTATTAAGATCCCCTACAATTATTGTGTTGTTGTTAATACCTCCTTTTAGGTTTGTTAATAGTTGCTTTATGTACTTCTGTGCTCCTATGTTGGGTGCATATATATTTATAATTGATATGTCTTCTTGGTGGAGTGTCCCTTTTATCATTATATATTGCCCTTCTTTGTCTCTCTTAACCTGTTTTATCTTGAAGTCTACTTTGTCTGATAGGAGTATGGCAATATCTGCTTTCTTTTGTTTGCCATTAGCTTGGAGTACTGTCTTCCATCCTTTCACTCTGAGCCTGTGCTTGTCTTTAGAGCTGAGATGTGTTTCCTGGAGGCAGAATATTGTTGGGTCTTGCTTTTTAATCCATCCTGCCACTCTGTATCTTTTGATTGGAGAGTTCAATCCATTTACATTTAGGGTAATTATTGATATATGAGGGCTCAAAGTTGCCGTTTTGTCATTTATTTTCCAGTTCTTTTGTATTTCCTTTGTTTCTTGTCCCATTTGTTTTGGACTGCCAATTCAGTTTGGTTGTTCTGTCTTATGACCCTTCTAGGTTTCTCTTTGTTTATCATATGTGATTTTGTTTTGATTATTTGTTTAGTGGTTACCTTGAGGTTTGTATAAAAAATCTTGTGTATGAGATAGTCCATTATCTGATGACCTCTTATTTCCTTATACTAAGTCAATTCAATCTCTTTCCTCTTCCCCTTCTAAGTCGTTCTTGTTATACCTTATTGTATCTTGTGTTTTGGGTGTGTGTTTACAGTGATGAGGTTATATTTACTTTTGGTGATTTCCTTCCTTTGATCTTTGATTTTGGTATTTAAATGGTTGCTAACCTATTCCAGTAAAGATCTACTATTTTTTTGATTTTGTCTACCTATTTTTCTCCTTGCTCCAAGCTTTGTATTCCCTTTCTCTTCTTTTTGTCAGGCCTGAGGGCCTTCTTGTGTATTTCTTGTGGGGGGTCTCGTGGCCATGAACTCCCTTAGCTTTTGTTTATCTGGGAAAGTTACTATTTCTCCATCAAATTTGAAGGAAATTTTTGCTGGATAGAGTATTCTTGGCGGAAAGTTTTTGTCTTTCAGTATTTTGAGTATATCATTCCATTCTCTCCTAGCCTGTAAAGTTTCTGTTGAGAAATCTGCTGAGAGCCTGATGGGAATTCCTTTGTACATTATTTTTTGTTTTTGTCTAGCTGCCCTTAATATTGTTTCTTTGTCATTGACTTTAGCCAGCCTTACCACTACATGTCGTGGAGTGGGCCTTTGCCTGTTGACCTATTGGCTTCACTTAGTGGTATTTCCTGCTCCTTCCCCAGATTTGGAAAGTTCTCAGCTATTATTTCCTTGAATAGGCTCTCTGTTCCTCTTTCCCTCACTTCTCCCTCAGGAATACCTATAATTCTTATGTTACATTTCCTAATAGAGTCAGATATTTCTAGGATACTTTCTTCATTTCTTTTTAGTCTTAGATCCTTAGTCTCCTCTTCCATCTGGAGCATACCTGTATTCCTAACCTCTATAATGCTAATTCTTTCCTCCATAGTGTCAGCTCTGTTCTTTAAAGATTCCAGATTCTCCTTTATCTCCTCCATTGTGTGCTTCACCTCCATCAGTACTGATTGGTTTTTCTTTATGATTTCAATCTCTTTTGTGAAGAAATTCCTTATCTCACTGAATTGTTTGTCTGTGTTATCTTGTATTACATTGAGTGCTTTTATGATAGCTATTTTGAAATCTCTGTCATTTAGGTTATGGATTTCTGTGTCTTCAGGGTTGCTTTCTGGGTGCTTGTCATTTTCCTTCTGGTCTGGTGATTTCATGTACCTTTGCATTGTGGTTCCTGTATTTGCTTTGTTTTTCCTCATCCTGGAAATATTTGGTTGCAATTTCCACCCGCATCCACTATGGTTAAGAGCTGTGTAATCTGAGTCCCCTGCACTCTGCCCCGGCTGCGATCGGCCGGCCGCTCGGTCTTGTCTGGTCAGCTGAGCTTCAGTGTCAGGCATGTTGGGGGGGGGCTCTCTCTTTTGTCTGCTGGGTCCCTGGAGTGGGGGGCTTCTCTCTCGCCCCTTGTTATCTGCTCTCCTGGGGTGCTCAGATGTTGATGGCACCCCTGCAGCAGTTCTGAGTCCTCTGTGTGGAAGTTTCCCACTGGCTGAGAGAGCCCGAAGGCTATGGTTTCCCCTCAGAGGGCCGCCTGTCCCCCCTCTCTGGGAGCTGCATGGACCCGTATCGCTGATCTGATGGGGAGGGAGAAGATTTCTCCTTACCTCTCCCCACTTCCTCCGGGGGCCCCAGGACGTCCACTCTCAGATGTGTGGCAGTGTGGAACTTTCTGATCTTCCTTTTTGCTGTCTAAGAGTCTGTTGTTGGTCTATGACTGTTGCTTTTGTTGTTTCTTATCAGGGGAAGAGTTTACAGGAAAGCTCACTCTGCCGTGACCCTGACATCACTCTGAAAATCTCGTCTATTTTATGACTCATGAACTTTCCTTGGGAGAGGAAAGTTACCTACTATCCATTTGTATACATTTTTCTTCCATTTTTTTCCACTATATTGCAAGCTATTTTTTTGTGATTTATTTCATGCTAATTGCTCCAATCACCTCTTTAAAAGATACAATTACATTTGTTTTCTTTCAGTCCCCTAGCAACTTCTCAGTTCATCAAGACCTTACAAAAATAATTCAGGCTGTGGTGAATTCATTAACACATTCCCTTCATAATTTAGGATTCTTGTCAGACCTGCCAATGTGTGCAGAGCATATTCAAAATGAGCATTTTCCATAACCTGTTTATAAAACAAAAACAAAGTCCTATTCTTTGAATATTCTCATTTTACCTTGAAACTGTCCATTGTTATTTTCTTTTAAATGAAAACATTTGGTTTTTTCTCAGCCATCTTATACCATAATTGTTTCAGAGTTTTCATATATCAATAAGCTTGCAGTGTTTTAAGGGAAATGTAATATTCGAAAATCTCGTTTATTTCTCCAAAAATTATTGAACTGACATCGGTTTTCTGATTGTTAATGGTGATAATTCTTACTCTGTGAGAATAATTGATACTCAAAAGTCCTATTGAGGTCATCCTTGCTTTCAATTTTTCCAGAAATAAGCTTTCTTGCATAAGATTGCTTGTTGACCATTATATGCTTGTAGTTTCAGGATACAATGAAAATATTAATCATTTGAATGTTTAACCCTTCTTTTATACCCATGAATATAAATGCTCAATATTATCTAATATTAACCATTAGATTTAAAAAAATATTTCTACCTTTTATTATACATTGTGGGAAATTATTATTTACTGTATATTTCTTAGATGTCCCAGTCACTGATACTCAACTTTGTTTTTTTTTTAATTCTATTTTGAAATTGAAATGATTTCAATCTCACTAAACATTTACAAGAATAGTACAATGAATTATCTATACTTTTTAGCTAGATTCACTATTTGTTAATATTTTGCAACATTTATCATTTCCTAGTATGCTCTCTCTCTCTTTCTGTCTCTTTTTCTGACTCTGTTTCTGTCTCTATATGTAGGTTGTGTGTATGTGTGAATGTATCTAGACAGCTAGCTAGATAGAGATAGATATAGAGATATTTAAATAGAGATATAATTTTTTTCATGAGTCATTTGAGAATAGGTGTCATGTATCATGCTCCTTTACCTCTAAATACCTCAGAATAAAGAATAAAGAATAAAAAATAATAAAGAATAAAGACTTTACCTCACATAACCACAATACAATGACCAAAATCAGGAAATTTAACACAGATCCAATATTATTATCTAATCTATAAAACATTTTCAAATGTTGCAATTTCACTAGTTATCTCAATAATGTTCTTTATATATTTTTCTCCCAGTCCAGGAACCACGTTATATTCGGTTGCCATATCTCTTTAGTCTCCTTCATCTTAGCCTTTCTTTGTTTAAAATGACATTAGTATATATTGTTAATCTTCTTAAGGGTGTGAGAACATTTAAGTTTTACTCTGTTAGCAAATATAAAATATACAATACAGTGTTGTCAACTATAGTCACCATATTAGATCCTCAGACCTTACTTATCTGATAGCTAAAAGTTTATACCCTTTTACAAATCTCTCTCCCTGTTTACCCCACCTCCCAGACCCTGGCGACCACCAATCTATTCTGTGTCTATGAGTTCCTTTTTTTTTTAGATTTCACCGATAAGTGATACCATGCAGTATTTGTCTTTCTCTGTCTGGCTTATTTCACTTAGCATAATGTCTTCCAGGTCCATCCATGTTGTCACAAATGGTAGGATTTCCTTCTTTCTCATGGCTGAATAATATTCCATTGTATCTATATACCACATCTTCTTTATCCATTCATCCATTGATGGACACTTAGATTGTTTCCATACCTTGGCTATTTTCAATAATGCTGCAATGGACATGGGAGTGCAAATATCTCTTCAATATCCTGTTTTCATTTTCTTTGGATATATACTCAAAAGTAAGGTTGCTGGATCATATGGTAATTCTATTTTTAATTTTTTCAGGAAACTCCATACCATTTTCCATAGCAGCTGTACCAATTTACATTCCCACCAATTGTGTACAAGGGTTCCTTTTTCTCTACATAAAATGACATGAATATTTTTGAAGAATACTGGTTAGTTACTTTGTAGAATGTTCCTCAGTTTGGATTAGTTTGAGATTTCCTTGTGACTAGATTTAGGTTATGCATTTTCTGGGAGAAATACCGTTGAGGGAAAATTGTGTCCTTCTCACGAAACATATCTTCTCATATCAAGATATCCCTTTGTCACTTATATTACTTGTGATTTATAACTAATTTGTGGGGAGATACTTTGAGATTATATAAGTATCCTGTTGCTCCTGAAACATTCATCCACTAGTTTTAGCATCCATTGATAATTCTTGCCTGAATCAATTATTTATTGAATAATAATTATTATTTTTTTTGTGAGGAAGATCAGCCCTGAGTTAACATCCATGCCAATCCTCTTCTTTTTGCTGAGGAAGACTGGCCCTAAGCTAACATCCTTGCCCATCTTCCTCTACTTTTTTATATGGGACACTGCCACAGCATGGCCTGATAAGCAGTGCATCAGTGCGCGCCTGGGTTCTGAACCTGGGCTGCCAGCAGCGGACTGTGTGCACTTAACCACTATGCCACAGGGCCGGGCCCAAATAATTATTAATCAGTTGTTTAAAAGGTGATTTTCTATATCCTTTATTCCTTCTACATTATAAAGTAAAGAAGAGCTTTCCTTTCTCCCTCATTCATTCATTCATCTACTTATATCAGCATTTATTCTTGGATTCTTATTTTAATTACTTGGCTTATATGCTGTTACTTTTTTTATTTAATTTGAGGCACAAATTGTCTCAGATTTGGTTGATGAGAACTCCTTTGGGACTTTGTTTTTATATTCTCATTTTCTTTCATTCAGCGATACACAGATCCATGAGTTTTCTTTGCTTATATACATTTACTATCTGAATCACAAAGGTGCCACCTTAATGAAATTTTCAAAAAGCAAAAAATAGCATTAGTAAAAGTATAATTTTCAAAAAGTTGAAAACTGACCCATAAATAGCCATAGTGACTGTGTGTTAAATAATTTTTTTAATTCATTAATGAAAGGACCAATAGGATGGTAAGTCTGATTAAAAAAGGAAATTGTGAGCCTGAGTACTTATGGTCAATGAGATGTAGAATGCTGAAATAAGATTGCACAGCTAGACATCAAACTGGTTAATGTGCTACTTAGCAATAAAATTGTAACCATTTGTATTATCTTTTTTATGAACAGGAATCTGCAAATTAACATCAAATTTCACAGAGATTAGGTACTAACCAATATAAAACAGTAAATCAAACAAAGGTACATTCTCCTAAAGAGTCAAATAATCCTTGGGTGGATCTGTTACATAATTCTTCATATTACATTGCAAGAACAGGCACACCATCATCTGTCTTATTTCCATATTTTGGATAATTTTCCTTATTACTTCAAAGTTATATTTCTCTTAAAATGCCGAGTTGGACCTTTTGAATTCTATTGTTCAATTTTAATAGAAAATCTAAAATTTTCATTGATCTCTTTTGTGGACCTTCTTAAATCTCTCTTACTGTGATTTAAGCCCATTTCACGTGTGAAGTTAGAATTTGTCTGCTGTAATAATCCAACCCGAATGTGAAGACTCAGTAGACGCTTGGCCTCTTCTTCTTTGAAACAATAAATCTTTACATCTTTTCTGGTATTTCCTGTCTTCTTAGCTTTGAATGTTTTGTTATTTTTCTGAAAACTTTTTGCTTTTTTCACAGTTCTTAAAACTGCAGAGTCCCAAACACGATACTGTATTTTGATGAGTCTAATAAACACCAAGTACACGTGGCATCTATGCTATTTCAACCTGCATACCCATATCTGCAAATGTTGTATGGGATAGCACGCTAGACTTCTTATTTTTCTAACCAATAATTAAAACATGGTATATCATAAATTGCCTAATTTTCTATTTATTGTTATAAATATGTTTGCTTAATCATTAATTACTTACTCATTAATTCATTCATTTCGCCCTGCATTCATTTAACCATTCATTCATTCATTAAAAAATTTTTTTATTGTAAAAAATACATGACATAAAATTTACCCTTTTAATCATTTCTAGGTATACAGTTCAGTAGTATAAAGAATATTCATGTTTTTGTGCAACTATTCCCAGAACTTTTTCATCTTGCCAAACTGAAACTCTGTACTCATTAAGCAATAACTCCTCATTTCTGCCTGCCCCAGCTTCTGGCAACTACCATTCTACTTTCTGTTTGTATGAATTTGATTACGCTAGGTAATTCATATAAGTGGAACCATGCAATATTTGCCTTTTTGTGACTGGCTTATTTCATGGAGCCTAATGTCCTCAAAGTTCATCCATTCTATAACATGTGCTAGAATTTCCTTCCTTTTTAAGGCTGAATAATATTTTACTGTATGTATATACCACATTTTATTTATCTGTTCATCAGTGAACACCTGGGTTGCTTCCACCTCTTGGCTGTTCTAGATAATGCTGCTATGAACATGGTTATACAAATACCTCTTGGAGGTTCTGCTTTCAATTCTTTTGGATATATACCTAGAAGTAAAATTGCTGGAATATGTTAATTATATTTTTAATTTTTGGGGGAACCATCATACTGTTTTCCATAGGAGCTACACCATTTTACATTCCCACCAACAATGCACAATGGTCACTCACTCAATTTTTTTTTTTTTTTGTGAGGAAGATCAGCCCTGAGCTAACATCCATGCCAATCCTCCTCTTTTTGCTGAGGAAGACCAGCCCTGAGCTAACATCTATTGCCAATCCTCCTCCTTTTTTACCCTTTTTCTCCCCAAAGCCCCAGTAGATAGTTGTATATCATAGTTGCACATCCTTCTAGTTGCTGTATGTGGGACACCACCTCAGTGTGGGTGGACAAGCAGTGCGGCGGTGCATGCCCGGGATCTGAACCGGGGCCGCCAGTAGCAGAGTGCACGCACTTAACCGCTAAGCCACGGGGCCGCCCCGGTCACTCACTCATTTTTAACCATCCATTGAGTGCCTATTAAAGCTCTGGAACTTATGCTAAGTACTAGAGAAACAAAGATGAATAAAATAAGTTTCTAGACCTCAAGAAGTTCACAGTCTACTTAGGAAACTAACCTGTCAACAGGTGACTCTGAAACAAAGTGATAAGTGTCCCCAGAGAGGTATGCACGAAGTACTCTCTGGTCATCCATCTTAGCTAGTATCTCTAGTATTTTTCTTCTTAGTATTTTCTTCTGAATATACTGGTGGCCACTTACACCTTATTCCTTCAGAGATGATTTACAAATTTGCCCCTTCAGCTACTTATATTTACCTTTTTTTTTTTTTTAATTTTTCCCCCAAAGCCCCAGTAGATAGTTGTATGTCATAGCCGCACATCCTTCTAGTTGCTGTATGTGGGACATGGCCTCAGCAAGGCCGGAGAAGTGGTGCGTCGGTGCGCAGCTGGGATCTGAACCTGGGCCGCCAGTAGCGGAGCTCGCGCACTTAACCGCTAAGCCACCGGGCCGGCCATATATTTACCTTTTATTATTCATTAGCTGAGTTGAATTTCCTCAGGTCCCTAATTGATGAGAATAAAGCGAAATTGGCCTCTCAAGCTTATTTCAGTCATCACACAACTGTGGCCTGTCATGATGCCCAGGACCTGACATATTGCCTCACTGCCAATTCCTAAACTCTATGGGAATTTCTTATCTCTGCAGCCAGTTTAAGAGGTCAACGCTCTCTCCCTCAGCAATTGTTCTGTATTTGCTGCAGTGTAAACATGGCTCAGACACCATGCTGCATTTCGTTTCTCAGTCTTACTTCCTCTTTGACATAGAGTCAAGAAGAGTCAGGAGAAGGAGGAATATAGACAAATATGAGAGAAGATTGGGTACCAACAAGTGATTAATTGATCTGGGGTCCTGCCTCTACTTGTTAAATGGTCACTGATTAAAATATATATATATATATATACATATTCTTCTAAAATTTCAAGTTTATATTGAGCCAGCCCTGGTTCTTAAAGCATTATCAATCAAACTACTTGATCCAAACCACTAACCTAATACCTCTATGCTACCATAATAGAAATCCATTTATTTTCTCTCAGGAAATAGCTAAAATAGTAGTAGAATCAGACTTATGTAAAGTATAAACTAACAAGGACTCAGAACAGATCTCTCCTTGCAGGGAAAGTATCAATGATTCCCACTAGGCTAATAATTAGCCATTAATCAACCATTAACCTTTGATTTAATTGCTTATATTTTTTAGTTGTATGTATGTTAGCCTGTGCTAATTGGGTATTTCTTAGAGATCACTGCTGCTGCAGTATTCTGGGATAGGTAAAAACAGGGCAACATTTACTGAACTCTACAAAAATAGTTCCAGTTACAGCCTGTCATTTTATTTCTACCCTGCGACAACATCTCTGAATATAAGAGTGTGATTCTGCTTATCTGTTTTTTTAAGCTGAACAAGAATAGATGCTAAAAGTCACTCAGTTATTACTGGCAGTTGAGTATGACTTCTGTGCTAAAACTTGAACAAATTGTGACTGAAATGTCTATTTGGGATAACATTTAATAATTTGATGTCACTCTGTTTTCTGAGAGTTATATGCTGAGAGGTTTGCTCTGTAAATTATAGCAAATAAAATAGTAAGTACCTAACAGAAATCTGTTATGTTCCTGACAGTTCGCAGTGTTATAGCACAATGCTATCAAAGTGTGGTCTTTGTCTGGAAGTGTCTCAATATCTGGGAGCTTTTTATAAAGACAAGTTTTCTTTGAAACAGGCAAATTCCTTTAAAAGAGAAATTTCCAAATGAACCCAAGAAAAAATGGAAAACTTGAATAGCCTTACAAGAGGGAATAGATGTATAAAAACTATAAACTAAAAGCTATATAATTTTGCTGAAAGAAATTAAAGAAGACCTAAACAAAGGGAGATATTTGCCATGCATAAATGGTAAGTCTCAGTGTTATTAAGATAGCAATTCTCCCCTTACTGAATCAATGCAATACCAATCAAAATCCTGGCAGGATATTTTTAAAGAAATTGACAAATTTATTCTAAAATCTATATGGAAATTCAAAGAAGCCAAAGTAGCCATAACAATTTTGAAAAAGAAGAACAAGTTTGGAAGATTCACATTACCTAATTTCAAAGCTTACTGTAAAACTACAGTATTTAACCCAGTTTAGAACAGATAGAGAATCTAGAGATAGTTCCATGCATACAGATTCCAATTGATTTTCACAGATACGCTGTCAGTGGTGCTGAAACAATTGGATATGTGTATGAAAAAAACACAACTCAATTCTTACTTGATTCTATACCAAAAATTAACATGAAATGGACCTAAAAGTGAGTGCTAAAACTGTAAAATGTCTAGAAGAAAACATAGGATAAATAGACATACTGTAATCATTGTGACATTGGGCTGGGAAAAGATTTCTTGAAGAAAACAGAAAACACAAACCATGAAAGAAATGTAATCATAGACCTGATTCCACGTCTGCTGAATTATAACCTCAGATTGGTGGAGCTCAGGAATCTGTTTAACAAGCTTTCTAGCTGATTCTTTTGATGCTAAAGTTTGAGATCCACCACAATAAGTGTAAAAACATATTGACATGTGAGTATCCAAATCTCTCCTCATTCCTCTCTTAAAGTAGTTGGAGAGTAGGAGGAAGAATGGAAAAGAAAAGATCTGTGATTTTTTTGATAAAAACAGTGAGACGAGAGTTGAAATAAACTCTAGTGTCCAGCATAGTGCACAGCCCAGGAAGCAAGACTACACGCACAGAGAGTTGAGAGTAGGAAAATTTGAGTACGTGATAGAGTCTGAGGAGTGAGAATCTCCAAGAAGTTCTCTGAGTCTTGAGATTCTTTTTTTAAGAGGAGGATAACGATATTGAATTCACTTTAGCATTCTTCAAGAACTCAAGTTAAAGACTTTAGAACATTCTCCAAGTTCCTTTTGGAGCCTGGACCATGTTTTGTTGAACTCAACACTACTCTAAGATTTACCACATGAGTCTCTGGGTTCATAAGAATTACAGAAGGACTTTTTGTTTATGCATCAATTACCTATCAATTATTCATTTAAAGAATGTGTGAAATAATTGAAGGCATACTTCGATAGCATTATCAGATATTATTTAAAGAGGAACATTTCACAAATGGGTCCACATCAAGGTGAATGCATTGCCATTAACTTTGTAGAGTTACGTCATCTCTCTCCACATTGCAATTTGGGTATTAGGTGACATATTTTAGGATGGTATGGAGAGTTCACAACAAAGCCTTCTAAACGTTCACCTTTATAAAGGTGCAGAAAAATACCGTGTCCATTTAACATGTGTGCCTCATATCACAAATTTGAAATAGTGTGGTTTAAAATGCAATCTGAAATAAGCAACTGAAAGTGCTTGAACATATGGACTATATAACTTAACATTTTAAAAATACTTAGACTGGTGCCTGGCACATAGTAAATGCTATATAAGTGTTTGATAAGGAAATACATTCAATAAAATATGTACATTTATTTATTATCGAACATCTACAATATGGCAGGCACTGAGCAATGTGCTGGGGTTAAAATGATAAGCCAAGGGGCCGGCCCTGTGGCTTAGCAGTTGAGCGCATGCGCTCCGCTGCTGGTGGCCTGCGTTGGGATCCTGGGTGCACACCGCTTGTCTGGCCATGCTGAGGCTGCGTCCCACATACAGCAACTAGAAGGATGTGCAACTATGACATACAACTATCTACTGGGGCTTTGGGGAGAAAAAGGGAAAAAAAGGAGGAGGATTGGCAATAGATGTTAGCTCAGGGCTGGTCTTCCCCAGCAAAAAGCGGAGGATTGGCATGGATGTTAGCTCAGGGCTGATTTTCCTCATAAAAAAAAAAACAAAAACAAAATGATAAGCTGAAAAGAGAGGACTCTTATCTTCATGGAACTTAGGGTCTAAAAGTTTGACACAAATAATCACATAAATAAAGATACGATTAATTATAAATAAGGAGTAAAAAATATCTGGTGCAGTGAGAAAATGTGATGTAGTCTGATGAGTCAAGGAGACTTCACAGAGGAAGTAATATTTCAGCTAATTTCTGAGTCATGGAAAGGAAATAACTAGGCCAAGGAAAGAGCATGTATTAATTCTCTGGGTAAAGAATAAGAATGGTACATTTCTGAAAATGCAAGCAGGTTTATTTGACTGATGTAAAGAGAATGAGGTCTAAAGAAGGTTACAGTGAAGTTGGAGAAGGTAGGTAGGTGTTATTTTATGCAAATCTTTGTAAATTATGCTAAGACAAGGATGTAGATCTTCGTCCTAAAATCGGTGGAAGGGTTTCAGAGATTTTACATACAGAGCAAGTGTATCTGTGTATGTGTGTATATATGTGCATGCGTGCACGTATGTGAGAGAAGAGAGACAGAGAGAGAGAGGAAGAGAGGCGCTAACTGAAAAGACAACTCTGGCCCCAGTTTGGAGAATGGGATGCCAAGGCAAGAGTGGATGGAGGGAGATAGTCATCCAGGAAAGAAAGAAAGAATGCTGTCTTGGACTACAGAATTAAGGTGGTGGCTGTGGCTTTAGGGAGAAGTAGATTGATTTGATCAGTTAAATCAATAGAATTTGTTGCTGGATTGGATTTGGGGCAGAGGTGCTGAAGAAATCAGTATCAAGGATGACTCATGGTTTTCATTTAATATGTCCTTCATCGATACAAGGAAGAGTGGGGGTTGGTGCAGGTTTTGGGGAGGAGATTATAATTTAATTTTAGATATTTTGAGTTTGAAGTAGCTTTGTGATTTTTCAAGTAGACCTGTGAAGTAGACAATGCCATTTGGGATTTGAACTCAGAGAATGGGTATAGGGTTAGAGATATAAATTTGGGAGTTAACTCTGTTTAGATGGTAATGGAAACCATATGCATGGATGAGTTTCCGTAGACATTATTACATAGAGTTAGAAGAATACAGACTTTATGATGAGTCTTCAGGTATGTCAACGTTTAATGACCAGGTAGAGGGGGCAGAGCCGGCAGAGAAGACAGATAATGGATAGCGGAAAAGCTGGAGGCTATCAAGGGAAGAGGTATTTCTAGAAGAAAGAAATGGACAACCCAATTGAATGCTGCTGAGAACTGGTGAGAAAGGACTGAAGAAAAGGAGCAATAGGATGATCACTGCTGACATTGGACAGAGCAGCTTTTGGAGACTGATGGGGGCAGACGATAGACCAAAGGGAATTGAAGAGTGTTTTCTGGAAAACAGCAGAATCAAAGAGACTAATTTCTGTTTAGGAGTGGAGGAGACTTATTCTGAGTTCTGCTTACAGATCCTGAAATGTGAATGAAATAGTACTAGGAACTGGCAGACTCCATCTTAACCAAGTGACCCAAGTTAGCATCTTCAGTAGGAGGATAAACTGACATCCTCAATGTGTTTATCTGAGAAGGATTCAACTTAACTTATGGAGACTCTCTGCCAACTATGCTCAATCTGAATCCAATCATGAGTAAACAATCAGACAAACCCAAATTGAATTGGCCTATATTCTTAAAAATCCATGTCGTGAAAGAAAAAGGAAGGTTGAGACACTGCTTCAGATTCAAGGAGATTAAACAGACACGTAACTAAATGCGATGTGTAGTATTGAATTGGATTCTGAATCCAAAAGGAAAAAAATGCTATAGAAGACATTATTGGGACAATTTATGGAATTTGAATATGTACTGTATATTAGATGATGGTCTTGCAATCAAGTTAAATTACCTGAATTAGATTTTTTCTCCTGTGGTTGTGTAAGAGAACGTCTTGTTCTTGAAGATACAGGCTGAAGTACTTAGGGGTAAAAGGTCACGAAGCTGCAATTTACTTTCAAATGATTTAGCAAAATAATATGTGCATACATATAAAAGGTAGACACACACAGAGATACAGACAAAGCAGATGTGACAAAATGTTAGCAATTGCTAATTCTATTCTTGCAACTTTTCTGTAAATTTAAACTTACAGAAAAGTTCACTGTGCTATTTGCACAATTTTCGTGTAAATTTTGAATTATTTTCAAAATTAAAAATTAAGGAAATATCATAGCTCTACACCATCTGTTAATATTTATTATCCACAAAATGTATCATATACAGATTAGATGGAAAAATTTTGGATATTGTGAGTGTTAGTCACAGCATTCATCTACCGCCATCAATATAATTTGAAACCTAATTTCAGTGGTTAAGACAGAAACAAGTACATATAACTTCCAAGACCTTTCCTTCACAAGACATTGCACTAAAATTGCAAGACTATCCTTTCTGTCAAAAATCATCACAATGATCCTACATGGGAACTTAACTAGATTCAACTAGTATCCACAGAGATGCTCTAAGTGTAATGCTGGAATCTAGATATCGTAGGGAACGTGGAGATGAACATGACCGTCAGAGCTCTCAAGAAGCATGTGGTCCAGTACGGAGGCTCAGACAAGATCACACTGTCACAGAAATTCGTGAAAACACAATAAATGAACTTCAAAGGGAGAGGAAGGCTACAGAGCAAAGTTTCCCCGACTCTGGATTGGCCAGAGTGGTAAAATGTTACCACCAACAAAAATGGTGGGGAAATTTATTTATTTATTTTTAATTTAATTAATTTATTTATTTTCCCCCAAAGCCCCAGTAGATAGTTGTATGTCATAGATGCACGTCCTTCTAGTTGCTGTATGTGGGACGTGGCCTCAGCATGGTCGGAGAAGCGGTGCTTTGGTGTGCGCCCGGGATCCGAACAGGGGCTGCCAGCAGCAGAGCACGCGCACTTAATCGCTAAGCCAGTTAGCGGGGGGCCGGACCGGTGGGGAAATTTAAAAACAATAAGGATATGAGAAAATAACTACCACCTTCCACTTTCAGTATCATTTTACAGAGAAAGGAGACTTTAATACCAAAAAGCTATGATGGATAATATCAAAGTTTTTATTTTTTTTAAATTTAATTAATTAATTAATTAATTTTATTGAGGCAACATTGGTTTATAACATTCTATAAATTTCAGGTGTACATCATTATATTTCGATTTCTGTGTAGATTACATTATGTTCACCACCCAAAGACTAATTACCATCCATCACCACACACATGTGCCCAGTCACCCCTCTCACCCTCCTCCCTCCCCCCTTCCCCTCTGGTAACCACCAATCTAATCTATATCTGTGTGTTTGTTTGTTGTTGTTGTTGTTGTTTTTATCTTGTATTTATGAGTGAGATCATATGGTATTTGACTTTCTCAGTCTGACTTATTTAACTTAGCATAATACCCTCAAGGTCCATCCATGTTGTCACAAATGGTAAGACTTCATCTTTTTTTATACCTGAGTAGTATTCCGTTGTGTATATATACCACATCTTCTTTATCCATTTGTCCCTTGATGGGCACTTAGGTTGCTTCCACATCTTGGCTATTGTGAACAATGCCACAGTGAACACAAGGGTGCATGTATCTTTACACATTCATGTTTTCATGTTCTTTGGGTAAATACCCAGCAGTGGAATAGCTGGATCATATGGTAGTTCTATTCTTAATTTTTTGAGGAATCTCCATACTGTTTTCCATAGTGGCTGCACCAATTTGCATTCCCACCAGCAGTGTATGAGAGTTCCCTTTTCTCCACCTCTTCACGAACACTTGTTATTTCTTGTCTTGTTAATTATAGTCAGTCTGACAGGCAGGAGGTGATATCTCATTGTAGTTTTGATTTGCATTTCCCTAATAATTAGCAATGTTGAACATCTTTTCCTGTGCCTGTTGGCCATCTGTATATCTTCTTTGAAGAAATGTCTGTCAAATCTTTTTCCCATTTTTCAGTTGAGTTGTTTGTTTCTTCATTATTGAGGTGAATGGGTTCCTTATATACTTTGGATATTAACCTCTTATCAGATATATGGCTTGCAAATATCTTCTCCCAATTGTTAGGTTGTCTTTTCATTTTGTTGATGGTTTCCTTTGCTGTGCAGAAGCTTTTTAGTTTTATGTAGTCCCATTTGTTTATTTTTTCTATTGTTTCCCTTGGCTAGTCGGTCATGGTATTTGAAAATATGCTGCTAAGGCCAATGTTGAAGGGTGTACTGCCTATGTTTTCTTCTGGAAGTTTCATGGTTTCAGGTCTTACGTTCAAGTCTTTAATCCATTTTGAGTTTTTTTTTTGTGTATGGTGTGAGATAATGGTCTACTTTCATTCTTTTGCATGTGGCTGTCCAGTTTTCTCAACACCATTTGTTGAAGAAACTTTCCTTTCTCCATCGTACGTTCTTGGCTCCCTTGTCTAAAATTCGCTATCCAGAGATATGTAGGTTTATTTCTGGGCTCTCGATTCTGTTGCATTGATCTGTGTGTCTGTTTTTGTGCCTGTACCATGCTGTTTTGGGTACTATAGCTTTGTAGTATATTTTGAAATCAGGGGGTGTGGTAGCTCCAGCTTTGTTATTTTTTCTCAGGATTCTTTTGGCTATTCGGGGTCTTTTATTGTTCCGTATAGATTTTAGGATTCTTTGTTCTATTTCTGTGAAAAATGTCATTGGAACTTTGATAGGGATTACATAGAATCTGTAGATTGCTTTAGGAAGTATGGACATTTTAACTATGTTAATTCTTCCAATCCATATTCCAGCATGGAATATCTTTCCATTTCTTTGTATCTTCTATTTCTTTCAACAATGTTTTATAGTTTTCAGTGTATAGGTCTTTCACCTCTTTGGTTAAGTGTATTCCTAGATATTTTATTCCTTTTGTTGCATTTGTAAATGGGATTGTATTCTTAATTTCTCTTTCTGACACTTCGTTGCTAGTGTATGGAAATACAACTGATTTCTGTACATTGATTTTATATCCTACAACTTTACAATATTCATTTATTGTTTCCAAAAGTTTTTTGGTGGATTCTTTAGGGTTTTCTATATATAAAATCATGTCATCTGCAAATAGTGACAGTTTCACTTCTTCCTTTCCAATTTGGATACCTTTTATTTATTTTTCTTGCCTGATTGCTCTGGCTAGGACTTCCAATACTATGTTAAACAGTAGTGGTGAAAGTGGGCATCCTTGTCTGGTTCTTGTTCTTAGAGGGATAGCTTTCAGTTTTTCTCCATTGAGTATGATATTAGCTGTGGGTTTGTCATATATGGCCTTTATTATGTTGAGGTAATTTCATTCTATGCCTGTTTTATTCAGGGTTTTTATCATAAAAATTGATGCAGTACCTTGTCAAATGCTTTCTTTGCATTGATTGAGAGGATCATGTGATTTTTATTCTTCCTTTTGTTAACGTGGTGTATCACATTGATTGATTTGCAGATGTTGAGCCATCCCCACATCCCTGGAATAAATCCCACTTCATCATGGTGTATGCTCTTTTTAATGTATTGTTGTGTTCGATTTGGTAGCATTTTGTTGAGGATTTTTGCATCAACGTTCATCAGTGGTATTGGACTGTAATTTTCTTTTTTTCTGTTGTCCTTGTCAGGTTTTGGTATCAGGGTAATGTTGGCCTTATAGAGTGAGTTAGGAAGCTTTCTCTCCTCTTCAATTTTTTGGAAGAGTTTGAGAAGGATAGATATTAAGTCTTCTTTGAATGTTTGGCAGAATTCACTGGGGAAGTTGTCTGGTCCTAGACTTTTATTTTTTGGGAGGTTTTTGATTACTGTTTCGATCTCCTTACTGGTGATTGGTCTATTCAAATTCTCTATTTCTTCTTGATTCAGTTTTTGAAGGTTGTATGATTCTAAGAATTTATCCATTTGTTCTAGATTATCCAATTTGTTGGTGTACAGCTTTTCGTAGTATTCTCTTATAATCTTTTGTATTTCTGAGGTGTCTGTTGTAATTTCTCTCTTTCATTTCTGATTTTAATTGTTTGAGCCTTCTTTCTTTTTCTCTTGGTGAGTCCAGCTAAAAGTTGGTCAATGTTGTTTATCTTTTCAAAGAATCAGCTCTTAGTTTCATTGATTTTTTAAATTGTTTTCTTAGTGTCTATTTTATTTATTTCCACTCTGGTTTTTATTATTTCCTTCCTTCTGCTGAATTTGGGCTTTGTTCATTCTTCTTTTCTAGTTCCTTTAGGTACACTGATCGATTGTTTATTTGAGATTTTTCTTGTTTGCTGAAGTAGATCTGTATTACTGTAAACTTCCCTCTTAGAACAGCTTTTGCTGTATTCCATAAATTTTGGCATGTTGTATTTTCATTTTCATTTGTCCCCAGGTATTTTTTGATTTCTTCTTTGATTTCTTCATTGACCCAATAGTTGTTCAGTAGCATTCTGTTTAATCTCCACATATTGTGGCTTTTCCAGTTTTCTTTCTGTAGTAGATTTCTAGTTTCATACCGTTGTGGTCAGAAAAGATGCTTGGTATTATTTCAATCTTCTTAAATATATTGAGACTTGTTTTGTGGCCTAATATGTGATCTATCCTGGAGAATGTTCCTTAGGCATTTGAAAAGAATGTGTATTTAGTGGTTTTTGGATGGAATGTTCTATATATATTTACTAAGTCCATCTGCTCTAGTGTGTCATTTAAGGGCAATGTTTCCTTAATGATCTTCTGTTTAGATAATCTATCCATTGGTGTATGTAGAGTGTTAAAGTCTCCTACTATTATTGTGTTACTGCTTATTTCTCCTTTTATGTCAGTTAATAATTGCTTTATATATTTAGGTGCTCCTCTGTTGGGTGCATTCATATTTATAAGTGTTATATCTTCTTGTTGGATTGTTTCCTTGATCATTATGTAGTGCCCATCTTTCTCTCTTTTTACAGTTTTTGTTTTAAAGTCTATTTTGTCTGATATAAGTGTTGCAACCTCAGTTTTCTTTTCATTGTCATTTGCATGGAGCATCTTTTTCCATCACTTCACTTTCAATTTGTGAGTGTCTTTAGGTCTGAAGTGTGTCTCTTGTATGCAACAATATATGGGTCTTGTTTTTTTATCCAATCAGCCACCTTATGTCTTTTGATTGGAGCGTTTAGTCCATTGACATTTAAAGTAGCTTTTGATAAGTATGTGCTTATTGCCATTTTGTTACTTTTTCTGGGTGTTTTAGTAATTCTTCTCTGTTCCTTTCTTCTTCTCTTGCTCTCTTACCTTGTGGTTTGATGGCTTTCTTTAGTATTATATTTGAGTTTCTTTCTGTTAATTTTTTGTGTATTTATTATAGGTTTCTGTTTTGTGATTACCAAGAGGGTCGTATATAATAGCCTGTATACATAGCAATCTATATTAAGTTGATAGCGTCTTAAGCTTGACCTCTTGCTAAAAGCTCTACTCTTTTACTCCCCTCCTCTCACACTTTATGCTTTTGATATCATATCTAACCTCTTTTTTGTGTGTGTGTATCTCTTACCTTCTTATCATGGAAATAGATAATTTTAGTACTTTTGTTTTTTGACCTTCATATTAACTTTGTAGGTGGTTGATCTGCTGCCTTTACCGTATATTTGCCTTTACCAGTGATTTTATTGTATTTTTTTTTTTTTGACATTTTTCTTTTTCCTATTTGGGGTCTTTTCTGTTCCACTAAAATAAGTCCCTTCAACACTTCTTTGTAAGGCTGGTTTCTTGGTGATAAACTCCTTTAGTTTTTTGCTTGTCTGGAAAACTCTTTATCTCTCCTTCCATTCTGAATGATAACCTTGTTGGATAGAGTATTTTTGGTTGTAGATTTTCTTCTTTCAGGACTTTAAATATATTGTGCCACTTCCTTCTAGCCCGTAAGGTTTCTGCTGAGAAGTCAACTGATAGTGTTATGGGGTTTCCTTTGTATTTAGCTGGTTGCCTTTCTCTTGCAGGTTTTAGGATTCTCTCTTTATCTTTAATTCTTGACATTTTAATTATAACGTGTCTTGGTGTGGGCCTCTTTGGGTTCATCTTTTTTGGTGCTCTCTGTGTTTCTTGTACCTGGATGTCTGTTTCTTTCCTTAGGCTAGGAAAGTTTTCAGCTATTATTTATTTGAATAGATTCTCTGCATTGTTGTCTCTCTCTTCTCCTTCTGGGACGCCTACAATTCGGATGTTAGTACACTTGATGTTGCAAAGAGGTCTCTTAGACTTTCCTCATTCTTTTTAATTCTTTTTTCTTTTATCTGTTGAGCTTGGGTGATTTCCTCTAGTCTTTCATCCAGCTTACTGATCTGTTCTTCTGTATCATCTACTCTGTTATTGATTTCCTCTAGTGAATTTTTCTTTTCTGTTACTATATTCTTCATTTCTGATTGGTTTTCTTTTATATTTTTCCAATTCTTTGTTGATGTTCTCACTGTATTCAACTATTCTTCTCCCAAGATCAGTGAGCATTCTTATGACTATTAGTTTGTAATCTTTATCAGCTAGATTGTTTATATCTGTTTCATTTAGTTCTTTTTCTGAGGATTTGTCCTGTTCCCTTATTTGGAACATATTCCTTTGTCTCCTCATTTTGCCTATTTCTCTGTTCTTATATCTATGTATTAGGTAGATCAGCTACATCTCCTGATCTTGGAAAAGTGGCCTTATGTAAGAGATGCACTATGAGGCCCAGCAATGTGCTTCCCTCTCGTCACTAGTTCCAAATGTTCCTGGAGTGTCCCTGTGAGGGCTACATGTATCCTTCTGTTGTGACAGAGTTGCTTTTGCTGCAAGTGCCCAGGGAGCCTAGGCTGTCCCCTGGCTGGCTGGTTGCAATACTTGGCTGTGTGTGGCTGCTATGGACTCTTCAGTCTATTTATCGGGCTTGGGGAGCCCTAGCACAGTTGGCTGCAAGGTCGAATAGCACCTTCCTGCTGCAGTTTTTCTGTGAAGTGAGTAGGCCCCCAACATGGCTGCTTGCTAGGCTCAGGGGCTCACAATCACTGCACTCCTCTGGCCTGCAAGGCTGTTGTCATCTCTCTCAGGCATGCAGCTGGGTGGGGCTGACCCCAGCTACGGCAGCACACAATAGTTTCAGGCGTTGGAAGGTGGAGCAGATTCACTTCTGCTATTTGAGAAGCAGAAGTCTGCTGCCGCTGATAAGCCTCACATCTCGCAGGCCCACATACCCCGTCAATGCAGTCCTGCCCCTCACATTTGCCCTGCCGCTTGTGCATGCTCTGCCCTGTAGAGGCGGACCCCCTTCCCCTGTTGCAGGGGTCCCACACACCTTGCCTCTGTGGGCCTACAACTTGCCTGAGGGCTTGCTGGCGGGTGGGGCCAGTCTCTAGGGTGGGCTGCCTGCCCTGTCTGAGCTGGATTAAATCAGTGCTCTAGTGGGTGGGACAAAGACCTCTGCTAAGAGGCCAGGGGAAGAACTCCAATGGCATCTGCCAGCCTCTGTGTCAGCCCGCCTGTACTAGGTCACAGTAATGACTGCTGCCAATGTCTCAGTCCCTGGCTGCCTCCTGCCTCCCTGAGATGCACCCAGAGCCTATCAAGTGAATCTCTTTTCACCAAGGGACTGTCCACCTTTCTTTCTGGTGATTTTGTGTTGCTTTCTGAAACGAATGAAGTTGTGTATGGACCCTTTAAGAACAGGCTTTTCTTTCTCTTCTGTCTGATAGCTTTTCTGGGGGTTTTCCCCATTGTTGTTAATAACCAGCAAAGCTAGATATTATGCCAGTTGTCTCAGTTGTGCTGAGTTCAAAAGCTGCTTATTGTGGCAAAGCTCTCCCACTCAGACCCCCACTCCTTCAGAAAAGCTTCATACCTTAAGATTGCTCCTGGTCGTGATGTGCAACGGCTAGGATGTGGTTTTTTCTTCTCCAGAAAGGTATTTCTGCCTCTTCCACCTCCGTCAGTGCTGTCCCTTGTTGTGGGGGTTCTTTTTATCCAGTTTCCAGTTCTCACTCACTGGTAACTGTTCCAAAGATAGTTGTAAATTTGTTGTGTCCATGAGAGGAGTTGAGCTCAGAGTCTGTCTATGCCACCATCTTCCCAGCAATCTCAAGAAAAGTTTTTAAAAATGAAATAAATTTCATTTTATTGAGGAAAAAAGACAATAATAAAAGCTTAGTGAGTGGTGCCAACCAAAGAATTTGAGGAGTTCTGGGAAGGTCAAAACAGTTCTTTAATATTGAGAGGAAATAAGACTTCCTGAGTCCTTAAGCAGTTGTGCTGGTTGCAGTTCAGAGAAACAGGCTTTGGGAAATTCACATGTGGGAAAACTACTTACAGGGAGAAGGCCTGTGTCATTTTCTACAACGCATTGTGGGCATTCAGTGAGCTACAGATGCATGATTCAGGTAAATGTAGTAAATGTTGAATTAAGTAATTAAGTAGTGTCTTGAAGTCTTGAAAGCTTGAACGTAACTTCAAAAGCATTTAAGAAAATGTGAGGAAAGTTGCTTATTTAAGAATAAAAAAGTATAAATATGTGTGTGTATCTATATACACAGACCCACGTACATACTCTTAAAAATTTTTAAATAATGCTTATAATTGATTGAGAGAAATGCAGAATTACATTGTGGATACTGATATTGACTTAATATCTCCCAATCCCCCTAGTTTTAACTTAAAATGTAAATATAATATCTGTTTAATAAGAGAAGTGAAGATTAAAAGGCATAATATCAATTTTTGCATGAATACTAAAAATAACGTTTTGAAATATTGATAAATGTTTCCAGTGGATATATTTAAAATCAGGCTTTCAACTCACTACTCATTCTTTTGGACAATTCAATGAATTCCCTATTTAATTAAAAGGAAGCTGTTGCATGACAGTAAAGCAAGTTTGTTGAAAAACAGAAAAAAGTGGCTTCTTTGTGCCTTGTTTCCATTAATAACATATTTGCAAGCAATTAATTTACAAATGGTTAAAGCAGATTTGCAGACATTGAATATATATCCATTTTGCATTGTATTCTTAAATTATTTTCTGCCAAGTACCCTGATGTAAGCTGTGTAATAAACCACATTACATTTCAAACTTTCCCTGTTAAAACAGTTAAGTTCTATATTAATGTCTCCTTCAATCTGTAAAAACCAGCTAAAGCTTCCAGCAAGTTCACTAATGATGAAAATTGTCTTCTGGCTTTCTGACTGCTGTGTTCTGGAGATGCGTTGTGAAGAGTGAGGTGCATATTTAACAGTCAGGAGGAAATCCTGCACCAAGGATGGCTGCCATTCAAACCAGCCCTCCTGGTCTTTTTATTGTGAGAAAAATGCAAATAAAGATGAATGCAACTGACAAAATAAAAGGGAATACAAAAAATTGAGATCTCCTTACTATATCCTTGTCACAGACCCTGAAATGCAGTTCTATCACGATGTCATGAGAATCAGAAATGTATCTTATTATTGGATTTGTAGACAGAAATAAATATAGTTTAATATTCTCACAGCATTTTGACTTTGTACCACTTGTCCGGTCCAGCCTATGGGATTGAGTAAGAGACTTGTTTGCTGATCTTATCTACTCAGTCTTTAATGCATCTATTACTGTGGTTTCCAGCCATTGTTATCAAGATCTGGGTATTATTTCTGCTACAATTCCTGGCAGAGGAAAAGGGGCTATGAAAGAATGACGCCTCCGTATTTTTATTTTACCTTGCCATCTTAATAAGTATCAATACTTTTCTCTACCTCAACTTCTTCATCCCCATTGGGATCATTTCCCAGCCCTGCACTCTCCCTCCCAGGGTGTGAATGAATAGCACCAAGGACATTATGCTCACTAAATTAGTACCTTCCCTAATGACATGCCTAATCATGTGGATTGCAAGGCATGAATAGAATGCAGGGAAATCGGAGGTAGTGACACTGGGAGAGTGCCCACGGCTGTCACTCAAAGCTGCTGTGGAAAGACCAACAGCACAAGAAATAGATTTGAATGACTTAGATCCATTCCTCAGGTATTGTCTGAGCTTTGCTTATTTACCCACCTTTGAGAAGAGATAGCTGAGAAGAAGCAGGATTGGATAATGAGGAGTGAAGCAAGGAAACGTAGTCGGAGATGATGGCTCAATGGTGCTATTTATGGCAACTGCAGTGCATGCTCATCCTTCCTGTTTTCCTCGTCTCCCCTAAAGTCAGAACAGAGTGCCTTTTTGGGGTGACTTTTTTCAAAGAGAGCCCTTGAAATGTGCCTTTTTAAGGGTTAGAAGCAAGCCACTAGGCTTTAGAGTTAATATTAAACTTCCTGTCCTCAGGTGCAAGGGGGCAAAACAGGCACAAGATGATACTTTCAATGCACAAAGCATAGGCCTAAATTTGGGGAGCAATCTGGGCTTTAGGGATAGACAACCTTATAATCCCAAATGTAATCTTGATTTATATGGCTTCTTGGGACCAGTCATTAAATAGTTTACTTACAGGAATTCTATTCTTTTATTTTTCTTACGCTGCAACTTTATTGCGTTATCTATGGAATTTCTTCTTTCTATCTGAAATGTTAGCTTTTGATTCCTAAAGCTGAATGTATATATGGAGGAGAGAAAAAGTCTTAATAATTTTACTTTGTTATATTTTATATTCAAATAAATTATTATAACAGGTGTGAGCTAAATTGAAAGTACAAATAGGGGGGCAGTGAAAACTTTTTTCATTGACATCCACAGGACTGCGAACTCACCCGGGGTACTTTCGGGCAAACCAATCAAATTGGAGTTCATTCAAGTGTCAACACAATAATGTAAAGAGAGCATCCACTCTGTGTGTGGGCCAGAGGGAGGGACGATGCATTATCTACCAATAGAGAATGCCAAGATGGTAAGTAGCGCCCCAATTGCTATTTTTGAAAAATATGCGGGTCAGCCTTTGCAGGCCTGGCAAAACAAACAACTATTTCTTCACAGCCTGGAACCAGCTCTTCAACGATCAGAAGGTACGTTGCTAGTTGATCGTGATTATTGCTAAACTGAAGTCGTCTGCCACCATTTGATTTTCTTGTTATTTTGTACAAGGAAATGGATTACTCTATATTATTATCCTTATTTAACAGTTGCTATTACATACATATATGTATATACATATGTATATGTGGCATACATACACAAATCTTATTATAATTTATAAACTGCTCTGCACTTATCTTACTTTAATAGAGGATCAGGAGCATCTTTTCATGTCAGCCTTCATTACCTTGTTCTTTTTGGTGTTTGCAGAGTATTCCATATTCTGGGTATAATTATTTACATAGGCAATCCTGTATTGAGGTTGTTCCCCACATCCATTTCTTTTCCTGTTCTTAAAATTATTCATTCAATTAATTTTTTCTAAGTTCCTGAGTATCCCTCTAGAGAACAAATCTTAGAGTGATGGTGGGCCTGGATACCAATGGCTTGGCATTAGTTCAATACTAAGATAAACTTGGCGTGGTCTCATTACTGAGTTCTTAGAGACATTGGTTGACTTGATAGAGGTAACAAAGGGTTTGATAGTTTTAGCAGTACTGATTATCTCTAGCTTTTTGAGATTTTTAAAAATAAATTATAGAGCCAGCCCTGATGGCCTAGTGGTTCAAGTTCGGCGTGTCCTGCTTTGGCTGCCTGGGTTCAGTTCCTGGTTATGGAACCAGACCACCTGTGAGTCAGTAGCCATGCTGTGGTGGCAGCTCACATAGAAGAACCAGAAGAATTTACAACTATACACAACTAAGTACTGGGGCTTTGCAGGGAGGGAAAAGAAGAAAAAGGAGGAAGATTGGCAACAGATGTGAGCTTAGGGTGAATCTTCCCCTGCAAAAAAAAAAATAAATAAATAATATATTCATTTAAACCGTCTATGCAATGGCCATAGTGTTAGGTATTCTTCTAATATTAAACTTTTATTGAGTGAGGTATAAAATTAAATAAAATAACAATAGATGACATATATTTTAAATTTTCAAATTTTAATTGTGACATATATTATACGTTATATGTACATATATGGTATATACAGTCGTTAGTATGTATAGTTATATATATATAACACACATACAAAGTAAAGAATCATAATAAAATGAATACTTAGGTACTTACCACTCAAATTAGGAAATGAAACTTGATATGCACCTTAGAGGACCTCA
This sequence comes from Diceros bicornis minor, assembly GCF_020826845.1. Taxonomy (NCBI): domain Eukaryota; kingdom Metazoa; phylum Chordata; class Mammalia; order Perissodactyla; family Rhinocerotidae; genus Diceros; species Diceros bicornis. Next base: position 6,034,260 of record NC_080776.1, on the reverse strand, counting down.
GTGTCCCACCTTGATTGCATTGCCTTCCTCCCTACCCCCACCCCAGGTTACAACAATATTAAATTTTGTCTTAGTAATTCCCAGGGTTTTCTATATAGTTTCTCCCCCTCGTTTTGCCTCAGGAGCACCAAGGTATGTTCTAAACAATACATTTACTTTTCTTTATTTTTGAATCACAGCTAAATGGTATCATATAGTATGTACGCTTCTGGGGCTTGCTTTTTTGGATCATCATTCTGTTTTTGAGATTCATCCGTGTTGATATTTGTAGTAGATTGTTCATTTTTAATAAGATACTATATTACATTACATAAATATACCACAATTTACTTATCCAATGAGTATTTGTGTTGCTTCCAGGTTTTTGCAATCATAACCTAACATAATAGTGCTGTAATAAACATTTTTCTACATGTCTCCTGGTGCACATATGTCAGACTTTCTGTAGACATGGCATTCAAACTTTTTTGCCTAGATACACAGTAAAAAATATATTTTTCTTCATAATTCAGTTAACACACATAATGTGTGAAAAAAACAATTTCACAAAACAATACTTACCCTTACTAATTGCAGTGCATACTGATATTTCTATCCAATTCTATTTTGTTTTTTAAATGAGTGGGTCATAACCTACAGTTGAAATATACTGCTTTAGGATACCTAGGAGTGGAAGTGTCATGTCACTGTATATGTCATATGTCCAATTTTATTAGATAATGCCAAACCCTTTTCCAAGGACCTTTTATGCTTCGTTCTTCATTCCTTCCTTCGTTCTTTCATTCCTTTGACTATCTTTCAGTTGGTCTGTCTGCTTTTCTAATTGATTCATAAGTACACTTTCTATATTCCAGATGCAAACCGATCATAGTTAAATATACTGCAAATATCTTGTTCAATTTGTAGCTTATTTTTTTCACTCTTTTAATGGTGTCATTTGATGAAAAAAAGTTCTTAATTTTTTAGTCTTCATTAAAGTCATTGACTTTTAGGCCTGGCTGAAGAAATCCCTTTCTACCCTGAGATCATGAAGATATTCTCCTATATAATCTTTTGAAAGTTGTATATTTTGCCTTATCAATCTTTAATCAATGTGAAATTGATTTTTTATATGGTGTTAAGTAGGTGCCAAATTTCATTTTTTCCATATGGATATGCTAAATTATTTTAGAACTGTTTCCTACAGTGCCGTTTCTCCACTTCTGGAGTGCCAACTTTACTGTATTGTCTGTGTGGGTCTATTTCTGTTCTCTCTGTTCTATACCATTGGTCTATTTGTCTATCTCTGTACCAATACCATACTGTATATATACACATATACCTATGTTTATATGTATTTATATATTATATAATATAATGTATATATTAAATAGCTTTATAATAAGGCTTGATATCTGGTAGGGCAAGTTTCTTCATCTTGCTTTTCTTCTTCAGTTATGTCTTGACCTTGGTCCTGAGTGCTTCTGCATAAATTTTTAGAATGAGTTTGACAATTTCACCAAAATAACCTTCAGAGATTTTGATCCAAATTGCATTGAATCTCTAGATCAATTTGGGAAGAAGTGACATCTTCAGGATCAAAAGTTTTCTTATCCAGGAACATGGTCTACCTCTCCATTTTATTTAGGTCTCCTTTAATGTCTCTTAATATGTTTTATAATTTTCCCAACAGACATCTTTCCACTTGAATTTATTTATGGGTATGTTATATGTTTTGTTGTTGTTATACATATGTTATTTAAAAATGTGCTATATATATATATATATATTCATTTTTGTTATTGTTGAGGAAAATTGGCCCTGAGCTAACGCCTGTTGCCAATCTTTCTCCTTTTTCTCCTTTTGCTTGAGGAATAGTGGCCCTGAGCTAACATTTGTGCCCATCTTCCTCTATTTTGTATGTAGGACACCACCACTGCATGGCTTGATGAGTGGTGTAGGTCTGCACCTGGGATCTGAACCTACAAACCTGGGCCGCCGAAACAGAGTGTGATGATCTTAACCACTACGCCACTCGGCCAGCCCAAAAATGTCCTATATTTTAAAATATTCATTTTATTTATACAATTTCTCTTTTCTGTTCTAATGTTCTATCTGCAAATCATTTGATACTTTATACTGAGACTATCATATCATCTATAAATAATGACTGTTTTTTTTCCTTTCTGATTTTTATAATTTTTATTTCATTACTATACTTATGTAATAGTGTATATATGAATTATAATTCATTACTATACATTCCTTGCTATAGATCTCGAGTAAGGAAGATCCCAAGAAAAATTTTGATTAGCAGTGATGACAGCAGGCATCTTGTTTTGTTCCTGATCTTAAAGAGAATCTTCACAATTATTTATCACTAAGTACTATGCACGCTTGTTTAAATTTTGTTGTTGTTTGTAGACATCATTTTGTGCCGAATATCTTCCATTACCCCTTTAAATTACTCTCCCTCTTTCCCACCTACCTCGGTGTCCTGGATGGCTAACCGGTATAGGCCACTTCAATGGCTTTTCTTAGCTTCCATTTGCTTCCTCTTGGGCTCAGCCATTGGAGACTACTGGCAGTAGAGGAAGGAGAGCAGGAGAGAGAAGAGAGGTCAGGGTCTTTATTCCTCTGGCTCTTCACTGTGGATTCTTCTGTGGGTCAGCTGTATCACTAAGTGAAAGGTCCAGCTCCTTCCTATGCCTGTGTGCTTTTTTTCCTGGTTAACTCTTTTTTGAAAAGAGTTTATTTTTTTTTAGAACAGTTTTAGGTTCACAGCAAAATTGAGAGAAAGGTATAGAGATTTCTCCTATACCTCCTATCCTCACACATGCATGGCCTCCTCATTATCATCATCCACTACCGGAGTGGTACATTTGTTACAGTTGATGAACCTACATTGACACATCATCATCACCCAAAGTCGATAGTTTACATCAGGGTTTACTCTTGGTGTTGTACATTCTATGGGTTTGGACAAATGTATAATGTATAATGACATGTAGCCATCATTATAGTAACATACAGAGTATTTTCACTGCCCTAAAAATCCCCTGTGCTCTGCCTATTCATCCCTCCCAACCATCCCTGGGCAACCACTGGTCTTTTTACTGTCTCCATAGTTTTGCCTTTTCTAGAATGTCATGTAATTGGAGTTATATAGTACGTAGCCTTTTCAGACTGACTTCTTTCACTTAGTAATGTGCACGTATGGTTGTTCCATATCTTTTCATGATTTGATAGCTCATTTTTTCCAACCTCTGAATAGTATTCCATTTCTGGGTATACCACAGTTTATTTATCCATTCACCTACTGAAGGACATCTTGGTTGCTTCTAAGTTTTGGCAATTATGAACAAAGCTGCTATAAACATTGTGTGCAGGTTTTTGTGTAGATATCAAGTTGTCAGCTCATTTGAGTAAATACCAAGGAACATATTTGCTGGATCATATGTTAAGACTGTGTGTAGTTTTGTAAGAAGCTGCCAGACCGTCTTCCAAAGTGGCTGGACCATTTTGCATTCCCACCAACGATGACTGAGACTTCTTGTTGCTCCACATCCTTGCCAACATTCGGTGTTGTCAGTCTTCCAGATTTTGGCCATTCTAGTAGATATGTAATTGTAGTTCATTGTTCTTTTAATTTGCATTTCTCTAATGACATATGATGTGGGTCATTTTGGTTAGTAATTCTAACTTAATTCCGCTGTGATCAGAAAGTGGGACGTGTTTGATATCTTGGAAATTTCTTGAGGCTAGCTTTATGGCCTAGCTCATGATCTATTTTTGTATAATTTTTATGTCTGTTTAAAAATTATATTCTGCCATTGCGGCTGCAATGTTCATTCTGTCAACAATAATTTACTGAGGGTCTACCATGTGCTAGGCGTTGTTTTAGTTGATATGGATACAGCAGTAAACAAAGTCACAAAAATTCCTGCTTTTTTGGAGAGCACATCTTATGGGAAGGAATAGAATCCAAAAATTAAAAAATGGAACATATAGTATATAGAATAATAATAAATGCAATAATGAAAAATAAAGCAGGAAAAGGTAGGAAGTGCTGGAGGTGAAGTTTGATAGTTTTGCTCAAAGATGGCCTCACTGACGAGGCATTTGAGTCAAGACTGAAGAAAGAAAGAAGGCCATGCAACTATTTGTGAGATTGAATGAATCAATGTTAGCTATTATATTTGCATTTTATTCCAATACTTTTGTGTGTGTGAGGAAGATTAGCCCTGAGATAACATCTGTTGCCAATCTTCCTCTTTTTGCCAAGGAAGATTGGCCCTGGGCTAGCATCCATGCCCATCTTCCTCCACTTTTTTTTTTTTAATTTAATTTTATTTATTTTTTTCCCCCAAAGCTCCAGCAGATAGTTGTATGTCATAGCTGCACATTCTTCTAGTTGCTGTATGTGGGACGTGGCCCCAGCATGGCCAGAGAAGTGGTGCGTTGGTGCGCGCCCGGGATCCGAACCAGGGCCCCCAGCAGAGGAGCGTGTTCACCTAACCTCTAAGCCACGGGGCCGGCTCTCTTCCTCCACTTTATACGGGACGCTGCCACAGCATCCACCGAGCTGTGCGTCAGTGCTCACCCAGGATCCAAACCGGTGAACCCTTGGGCCACTACAGCGGAGGGCACGCACTTAACCGCTGCGCCGCCTGGCGGCCCCCCAATTATTTTTATTAGCTTTATGTTCCAGATATTTATTCCATTTATTTTGTAAGGCCTTTGAAAATTTCTAGAAGTTCTGTTCAAAATCACTACAACTGTTTATATTTTCTCCGTCAACCTGAAAATAAGCCTATTCTTTTTCTAAAGAAACTACATTCAAGACAAATTTTGAAAGTTTCTCTCAATTTAGATATCTTTTTTCCCCAAAGCCAATATTGTAACAGTAGTATTTTACACAATTGTTTATAGTAAATTCATAATGTTTAAATAATACATCTAATGTACTAATGTGAACATTTATGACATTTTCATCCTTAGGAAGACACCTTTCTAGTTCTGAAGAACCAATTTACAGTTGGATTAAATATCACTACATACTCCGAATTTAATTTGTGCTTTATTTGATTAAAACTTTTCCCCCTCATCCTATTACAAAAGTTTTAATGAGACTGAAATAACTCCATTTTAATACTTAATTTGAATTTTCTAGTTCAGTCGAAAATAATTTTATATATTGGAGAAAAAGACATATTTTCTCTAATAATGAATTAACTATGTAGTTGGATATATGTGAGCAAATTATTTCTGTGCCTCAGATTATTCATCTATAAAAGACAAGTTGATACACGAGTTTATTTTCCTTGGCAATCTTCTCCAGTCTTGTTTACCAAGTTATCTTCCAAGATAAAGCTGTCTCAAGGATTCTTCTTCAAGAAGAAAGATCTTTATTTTGGAGAATAATTCTTTAAGTCTCTTTGCAAATGGGGAGCAGTGTACATATGGAAAAGTGCCTTCCATAGGGATGGAGGAGAGCAGAGAAAACAAAAAAATCTGGAGCCTAACAACATGGTTGGAGGTTGGAGCCTGAGTTGATCAAAATAACCAAAAGGATTTTTAAGGAGAATGTTTAACATTCAATTTAAAATCTTTTATGTTTCTTCAATGTAAATATCGTCCATTTCCCAAATGGTCAGATTGTTACAGTGTAATTTTCAAAAGTTACTAATAAGGCTCTCATGCAAATATAAAATGAGCATATGTCAAAGATTTTATTCAACTCCTTAATTAATGCAGGAAACTATGATATTAAGACTAGTTCAAATGAGAATTTGAAGAACAGTGATAAATACAAAATCATGAATACTTGAATGAATTTGCTAAATTCATTTTAGCAAAACTAGTTAATTTCCTATAAAGCAGTAATATTTTATGTTTGGGGTCAATCTTTTCTATAAGGCAGAAATGAATTGTTGGGCAAAATTCATTTCCATTGCTTTGGGCAAGAATCATTTGCGTTACTATCAGTTTTTTACAATTCTGAGAGAGTTGTAAACAGCCTGGTTAATAGAAAGATAATCGGAGGTGCTCGCCTGTATGAAATCAGATAATCCCCACTGGACTCTGCCCAGGCCTTCACTGAAAGGACACACGGTAATTCTGTTGCTCATTTCCAAGTCATAGACAATTTTTCTTGTCAGAAAAGACAAGTAGATACACACTAAGTTGCATAAAAATTACGGAAGAGGATTGAAATACCCGTTTGAGCTGATGTATTGAAGGGAAAAAACAGCATGAACAGAATGATGCAACAGTCCATGCACGAATCTAATTCAGTGGAAGTGAGCTGAACACTTAGGTGAGGGTAAGAACAGAAGCTGCTTGGGAAGTCTCGGGGGACGACATGGGACTGCTCATGAGATGTAACCCAGGGCTCCATCAGTCTTATCTGGACTTTAACTGACAAGGTGACCACAACCACAGCTGACATCTTGGTTGCACTTTTCATAGAATGATATTCAATTGTGAGAGTTGAGTCCTACTTCCTTCAATTTCCACGGAGAAGTTTTGGAAAATAAAAAAATTTCAAACCTATTCAGTAATGGTAACATCTTCAAAGAGAGCAGTGATTTCATTGCTTTTCCAAAGGCCAGGGTAGCGCTTAGGATCCTTGAAACCAGGGCTGCTCCTGCCTTGGCAGCTGATGTGAAGGAACACCATGAGTAGATGAACAGAGATGTGCTTTCATCAGCAGTGGCTTTGACGCACACCTGCTCACAGTGCACTCCGTGCACCACTTTGCCCATCTCTGAACCTATCAGGGATTGTGGATCGCTGTTTGATAAGTTTGGAATTAACGAGAGATATCAGAGATTGTTGGTTGGTTCCAACAACCAAATCAAAATCTGAGGTTGGCTATTCTAGACTCTTAATGCTAGTGCCATGTTCAATATTTGGGAGAAATTCAGGCCTGGTTCCAAGAGGCAGCAGAGCAACGTGGCCAAGGGTTCTGGTTCGGTAGACATGCTCCCTGAGTTTGAATCGCGATTCTACCCTTAGCAGTCACAGAGCCCTGGGCAAGTCACCTCTCTTCTCTCTGCCTCAGCGTCCCTAATTGTAAAACAGGATGATAGGTATGCTGTTCTCATGGAGTTGAAGGGAGCATTAAATAAATCAGTTTGTATAAAATAAGTCTGTCACATACTAACTTCTATATATGTGTTAACTTTTGTTCAAAATTGACAGTTTTAGCTCACAAGATCAAGGTTGATGAAATGTTTCCATGAGTAACAGACTTTCAGATACTTTTGAATACACATATATATGTATATATACACATACACACAGAGATATATCATACATATATGATATATATATGATATAATTTACCAGAGGTTTATGAATCAGAATTCTACCAGAGAAATAGAACCAGGAGGATACACATACACATTATATATGTATATACACGTATTACATACAGAGAAAATGTGTATGTAACATGTGCTTTATATATATAATATAATATATATATATGGAGAGAGAGGGAGAGAGACACTGATTTTAAGGAATTGGCTTATGTGATTGTGGGGTCTGGCTAGTCAAGCCCAATATCCGTAGGACAGGCCAGCAAGCTGGAACCCCTTGGGCAGCAGCTAACGCTGCCATCTACAGGCGGAATTTCTTTTTCCTCAAGTAAACCTCAGACTTGCTCTCAAGGCTTTCAACTGATTAGATGTGGCCCACCTGTATTATCAACGAGACTCTCCTTTACTTAAAGTCAACTGATTGTGGATGTTAACCACAGCTGCAAAATACCTTCACAGCAGCATGGAGATTAGTGTTTGATTGAATAAATGGTTACTATAGCCTAGCTAAGTTGACGCAAGGGGCTTTCAATTCTAGATTGCGTTTCCTGATGTCTAGGCTTTTTAATAAAGGATTATGAGGGAGACTCTGATCCTGGCACTGCTGCTACTCGTTTGCTGGCATCATGTGTTTTTGATTCTGAGAGATACAATTAAGGAGTTATGTGTTAACAATATCCAGGAGCTATTTTTCCTTTATTTTTCCCACTTGAGATGCACTTTAAGAAAATCATGGAGAAGTCGATTGTCCTTGGCACATGGCTTTGTCACTTTCCATCATCCACTTGAGGGCACAACTTTCCTCATGGCGACTGAAGAGAGCCTTGGAGCTGGGGGAGTGGGCTTGCTATTCCGCTGCAAAGAGCCCTAGAATCGTAGAGTTTCAGACGCTGAAGAGCCCCCTCCTTCTTCATTTTACAATAGACGTGCTGAAGCCCAAAAGGACCCCACATCACACAATAAATCCTGTCTGAACCAGGAAGACAACCCGGTTTTCTAATTCCCAGTCAAGCCTTTAATCTCTCCTGATCTTTTCCACTCTCCTTTTTTTCAGTCTATACATTTTCCTCAGCTATTCAAAGTATAACGACCAAAAACTTAATGTTAAATCCAATGATGTTATAAAGCATCTTCAGACTTTTTCAGGAAAGTTAATGTTAAGCCAAGGTAGTTATAATTTCATTATTTTTTGCTCTTTATCCTACAGTAGTGGAGTGAATGGTGGAATATTTAATAATATAATGCTGCAGATAAACACAAGAAGATCTAAAGAGAGATTAGATACTTCAATTTGAATCACTAAAAATCTAAATGTGTTCATTTCTAAAATGTCTCAACCTGTGTAAAACTGGGTAGAAAGCTTTTTTTCATTAGTGTACTGACCAATGACAGCTACAAAAGGTGTCATCCTGAAACTAGTAGGATTCATTTCAAGCAAACACTCATCTGTGTGCACATAGAGGATGAAGTCAGCCTCGTATTAGAATTACCCTCTAGCACGTCTGTCTCCTTCCATGCCCATCCAGGAGCCTTTTGATAATCAAATGTCATTCATCTTTTTTAACCTCTAGTGCCTAGAACAGTCCCTGGCACATAACTGGTACTTAATATATGAGATGAATTAAGGTCTTCTACTTGCTTTAATATAGGTGGTTGGTGATGGCAAAACACTTCCCAGCTCTTTTAAGATGGAACAAATAGCCATCACTTAATAGTCATTTAAGATATACTTTCAGAAATAGGTTCAATATATTTATACTGGAGCTATCATCAAATGTTTACAAAGGGAAATGATGAGGCATGAAGATAACATGATGTTAAAAGTAACACAGTGAGTTACTACTGACTTCCTTATATATACTGAGAATGGGACATGAGACATATGGTAGATTTTTGTGAATATTTTCCCTTTTTTCCTATTAAAAAGGGGCTTGACAAAGATAAGCATTATTTAATGTTTACATAGTACTACATTGCACGTATAACTAAATGTTGGGCTTGTAACATATTACAAAGCAATTATAGGCAGTGCTTCAAACTTTTTGCAGGGTCAAACATGCAGGAAGGAAAAAGTGGAATGACTAAAACATAGAAGAGTTTCTTTTGGAAGAGAGATCAGGTTATCACGATCCCACCAGTAGACATTATAATACAAGCAGATCCTCCACTTGTCCAAGCCACAGACAGATGTCATCACTCAAGATCTTAGCTAGTGGGGCCAGCCCCATGGTGTAGCGGTTAAGTGTGGGCGCTCCGGTTCCGCGGCCCGGGGTTCACAGGTTCAGATCCTGGGCGCTCACCAATGCACTGTTTGTCAAACCACACTGTGGCAGCGTCCCATAGAAAGTAGAGGAAGATGGGCACAGATGTTAGCCCAGGGCCAATCTTCCTCAGCAGAAAAAAAAAAAAGAGGAGGATTGGCATTAGAAGTTAGCTCAGGGCCTATCTTCCTCACACACATGAAAATAAAAAGGATGTTAGCTAGCAAGCCCTTTGTGGGTAGTATTTGTTGAAGGTTGAAACTGTTTCTAATTTGGTACCTATAAATTGATCTTTCTTTGCTAGACCTGCATTTCTTTTTTTTTTTGGTGGGGGGGATGAGGAAGACTGGCCCTGAGCTAACCTCTGTTGCTAATCTGCCTCTTTTTGCTGAGGAAGCTTGTCCCTCAGCTGACATCCATGCTGGGCCTCCTCTACTTTATAGTGGGACGCCTGCCACAGCATGGCTTGATAAGCAGTGCATACATCCGCACCCGGGATCCGAACATGTGAACCCTGGGCCGCCAAAGCGGAGTGTGCGAACTTAACCACTATGGCACCAGGCTGGCCCTGACCTGTATTTCTTAAAAGGAGTTTCAATTCTAGGACAAACTCAGTCTCAGGAAGTTCATATGTTTCAGAACAAAGTCCGTGAAACGTACTCCACCTGAATTGCTTAATTTGCAATATTTGGGACCAACCTTATGTCACCATGAAGAGGGTTACATGTTTCTCTATAAGGTTGTGAGCCACTGCAGGGCACTGACAGTGTACTTGCCTCTTATGCACTATAGTACTTAGCGTGTGTAATAATGGTAGTTCATTGAACATTTATTTAATAATCAGCAATTACATTAATTTAGTAATATTAAAATTTTAATTAACTTAATAAACTCTATTTATTTAATGCAGGCATGGCCCTAGGCACTTTAAACACATTACAGTATTTGATGCTTACACCAACTTTGCAAGATAGATTTATTATCTCCATTTTAAAGGGGAGCACGAGACACACAGAGGCATCGGAATCTAACTAGCAAGTGACAGAGCCAAATTTCAAGGTGAGATCTGTCAGATTCCACTAGGTCTGCTTTCTTTCTTCCGTGGGGTCTGCACTCAATAAATGTTGAATGGATGAATGGTCTTCTTTAAAATCTTTACAAACTATGTGACAATTGCCTGGTATGCATTTAATTTTAAGGAACTAATGGGACGTTTAAACTTTAAGGAATTATTACTAAAGTAGACGTTTTGTTTCCAATAGCACAAGAGCAAACCTCCAAGTATTCCACTCCTTCGTAAGCTCTGCACATGTTCCAGTGACAACACCTTGTTTATTCACACCCCCACACAATACATTGATTTACTATTGTACACCCACCGGGAAGGGGACTTCTTACTCACACAAGATACCTTTTTAAGAGTAGATCACTACTTTGATAAGCACATGTTCAACTGAAATCACCTTGAGTAAGGTTTGGGATACAAGAGTGTCATGAATTGACACACAATTCTCATTTGATTACAAAGTGCAAAGTGTACACAGTTGTCCTGATCTGTCTAGGTGAAGGATTTTGCCAAATACTCTCTAAGTGTCTCATCACTGTAGGACAGAGCGCCTGGGACAGTTTGCAAACTCAGTCGTTGACCGCCAAGCTGGAATCAAATCCTGAAAGTAAACAAAGACGAAATGATCCTGGGTTACATGAGGATAATCTAGAATTTTTATATGCGTCTATATCTTAAGTAAGGTTGAATAAAGCAGTGAACAAGAGTGAGGTTTATAACTTTTATAAACCGTTTACCGTATGCCGGGAAATACTCAAAGTGGTCCGCTTAAATTTTCTCATTTAATCCTCTCCTTTAAACCTTCTATGAGGGAGGCACTATGAACTTCATATTACAGACGAAGACACTGAGCAGAGAGCATATCTTGCCAAGAGTCATACAAGTAGCAAGAAGTGAAGGCAGGATTCAAACCACCGTCTGTCTAACTCCAGGGCTCACGTTCTTAACCTCTTTCTACACTGCTACTGAGAAGTCTTTTTTGACTCAAGGTCTGAGAGACTTTGACACAGTACAGGATGTTTCTGAACATCTAAAACATGCTCACAACCGACTATTTCTTCTCCCGCCCCACCGTCCCAGCCCTGATTGTCCCTCCTCTTCCTTCACCCATATTTCTTTTCACGTGGTCCCCAAACTTGAAACGTTGGCATCTCTCAATTGCCCCTAATATTCAATTTGTTGCCAAGCTCTGTAACTTCTTTCCGCATGTGCCTTGAATCTACCTCTGACTTTTCCTACCTAATTCCCACTAATTCCATTCAGAGCTCATTCCTTCTCATCTGGAAACTTGCATTTTCTGACTGGTTCTCCTACCTCCTTTATTATTAGTGTTGTTCTTGTTGTTATTATTAATAGTAGTACATCCTATCATTATTCCAAGATTCATCCTGAAGCTAAGCTGTGATGATTCCTTTCCCCTGATTTTTTTCCTTTTTTTTTGGTGAGGAAGATTGGCCCTGAGCTAACATCTGTTGCCAATCTTTCTCTTTTTGCCAGAGGAAGATTGTCACTGAGCTAACATCTGTGTCAGTCTTCCTCTATTTTGTGTGTGTGTGTGTGTGTGTGTGGGATGCCGCCACAGCATGGTTCAGTGAGTGGTGTGTAGGTCCATGCCTCGGATCCGAACCCCGGACTGCTGACGTGGAGCATGTGAACTTAACCACTACACCACTGGGCCAGTCTCTCCCCTGATGTAAAACAATGCTTTCATTTCTTTTGCATATGGAATTATACCCAAATTTCTCACCTGAGGCTGTGGGGAGATGAGTTGAGACTGCCTTCTCAGCAGCTATCAGAAAAGACTTGGGGATTTTTCCATCCAGAGAGAGCCATTCTCAACTAAGGTTCTGGCCCTCACAGTCAAGCGCCACAGGAAGTAGTCCCATGTTCCTTGTCATAATAAGTCGTGGGTTGTTATTTCACAAGCAGAGCGATCAAGGTCGTGTTACAAAGAGAAATATGATTTCCTCATTGGAGACTAAGCTGTGTTGTTTTTAGGAGAAAATTAATGTTTGCTCTAGTGAGATGTGTTTGCCTTTGGGTAACTTGGGAGGAACCCAGCTGTAGCCTTTGACGGTTCAGCTTCCTCCCCACCTCCGGGGAGCAGAACCCACTTACCTTTCTTCAGACCCTGAGAATTCTAAGCAAAGGGAAGACAGCATTAGTCATTGGTTGAAGATCAAGGATCCAACACTGGCAAAATACAAGAAGGGAAGGAGCTTTCTTTTCTTACTGGGAAAGGGATGGAGCTTTGAGATGAGAGGGATAGGGATTCCCTAGGTGGAGAATTGAGATTGAAAGGGGATTTTGTCAGAGGGATTTAAAAGAGATTGAAAGGGGATCGTGGTCAGAGGGATTTAAAAGAGAAACCATGGTTGGGAATGAGGGCAACATCCCTCTCTACACTCTCCATAGGTATAAACTTATTCTGACTTTTCTTGTCTTTTCTCCTCCTCCTTTTTGCTGAGCACTTATCACCACATGATTTATGGGTTTATTGTCCATCTCTCTCTACTAAAATGCAAGCTCCATGAGCACAAAGAGCTTTGCATTATTCACTGCTCTCTCTCTCAAGTCTCAGAGCCGGGCCCAAGTTAGGTGCTCAATAAATAAGTGTTGAATGAATAAAGGAGGGACAGAAAGAAGGACGGCATGAAGGAACTTGAGGAGGCACAAACTATGAAGTCTTTCCCATCGTGTGTACTGTAAGGGATTGAGTTGGGAACTTCTGCTCTTCTATGCTGTTCTGTTTTGGAAGCTTACCTGATCTTTTAGGAGGTGAGCTGCTTACACATGGATGAAGCTCACAAACCTAATATAGAGCAAAAGAACTAAGGCCCAAGGGAATTCGTACGAGTCCCTTTATTTAAAGTTAAACAGACAAAAGTGAACTATATTGTTAAAGGACACCTTCAAGGTTGGTAAGACTATTTTTTAAAAAAAGCAAGGAGATGATTATCAAAAACTCCAGGATAATGATAGTTAGAAAGAAAGTGTGATTGGCTGGGCTATTTATCAGGCAGGATGCACCCACACAGCCTTACAGGATGCTCTCAGTTGATGCTATTCTCACTCTTCCAAGAACTTGAAAATATCTTGAATAATACCCCTAGTGATCTGGAAGCTATTTCAATTACTAGTATTGCTTAACAAACCACTCCAAATCTTAGTGATGTAAGAAAACATTTTATTATACTCACAGACTTAGCCAAAGATTACAGGACTAACTGATGGCTGAGATAGGGCTGGAATCAAGGACTCCTGAATTACAGTGGTCACTTGTGTACTCTGGATGCTTGCTTCCCTTTCATTGCATTTTTTCCTCTTCATCTCCAAGAATTTTGGTTTTCTGATAAGCAGGAACAATAAAGGAGGCAATTGTTGCCTCATTTCATTCATTTACTAGGTCGGCTTCAAAGCTGGAGATGGCCTTCGGCCTGTCTATTGATTTGTCTGAGAGCTTCACACACTGGCCTCTGCCTCAGGCGAACACTTGGCCAAGATGAGGAGAGACCAGAACAACCAAAATACGTTAAAGGAAACAAGTTGGCTGAAACATCAAGAAATTATAATTATGCTAGGAGGAGGGGAGAATGGTTTCTCCTAAATAAACTCGTCAAAGAAAAGTTGTAGGTGAGGTTGGAGAGAATGACACACACATCTTGGAATTCCAGATTTTTAAACAAGGTGGATTGTTGTTTTGATTGTATAAGACATTTTGATTTGTTTTGATTTACTCACACATAGTAAAGCAAAAGCTAAGATTCCCACCGTGGTTTATCAGTCTTCGCCCTGGGAGTGCTCCCTTCCTTAGATGTGATGTTGACAGGTTCATTGACAGATTGGCTCTCGTCTGTCTGGAGCACAGACACATTCTGTATGTAGTATCTGGTGTAAAGACCATATGGTAGAAAAAGGTTCAGAAGAGTAAAATAGCATAGACCAGACTGGCCATTTACGCTCAGTGTTAGTTGCTGGTTAGCTTTCCTAAACATGAATTCTCAAAGTAAGAGGAAACACACCCACAAAACTCTGTGCCAGATTCCTTATGCTCATGCTAGTTCTCTGTCTCATTTCAAAATTTTCTCACACTCACATTTGTCTACATTTGTCACATAGTGGACAAGAAGACATTGCCATTACAGCATGTGGTGAAATGCTTGCATTTTTTAAAAATTTGGGGCAAAGTGCAATAGTGTCCTATTGCTTTGGGAAATGCTGCATAGGTAAAGCTTCAGGAGAACTTGTCCAGACTATCTATTCAGGTTGGTTTGAAGTTGCCACCAAAAATAAAATTCCAGTGTTTAGAAAGTTGATGAGAATATGAAATACCTCTTAAAATAATTTTTTTAGGGGCCAGCCCTATGGCCTAGTGGTTATGTTCAGTGTGCTCTACTTCAGTGGTCCAGGGTTCATGGGTTCAGATTCTGGGCGTGGACCTACACCACTCATCAGCCATGCTGTGGCGGCGACTCACATACAGAACACAGGAAGATTGTCACAGATGTTAGCTCAGGGCAAATATTCCTCAGCCAAAAAAATAATAATAATTTTTTTTGGTGTGACTACTAATATG
This sequence comes from Diceros bicornis minor, assembly GCF_020826845.1. Classification (NCBI taxonomy): domain Eukaryota; kingdom Metazoa; phylum Chordata; class Mammalia; order Perissodactyla; family Rhinocerotidae; genus Diceros; species Diceros bicornis. Next base: position 6,019,053 of record NC_080776.1, on the reverse strand, counting down.
TCACCCAAACCTATGGGTTAACGTCATTGCCTAACTTTTCGCAAAGGTGACTTCTGAGCTCTTTTCTTTCAAAGAGTGTATGGCCGGCCCTTGTTGTTTCCGTGTGAAGGGACTTCCCTCACACATCTGTCCATCATGCAACATTTCTCATTCATTTCTGGGTAGCCAATGGTGCTTCTTTTTCCACTCCTGTGCTTTCCTGTACCTCCGTGCTGGCTCCAGGTCACCCCTACATCTCCAGACCTCTTGACACTGGAAGTCAGAGGGAATCTGCCTTGGAAAGGTCCCAGCTCACATTAGTTATGCTCTTTCTGGCTCTTCTCCATGACGGGGATTTTTAATTGATATTTAGAAGTTAGCAAATAGTTGCATGTCAAGAAAAGACAGGCAGTAGGATGACAAAAGAAAAGCAAAAGAAGCCTGGATAAGCCAGAAACTACATACTGTTGTTAATCACGTTCTTTTAAGGTGATAGGAGTAGAATTTTAGAAGGTAGGACATAAAGAATATTTCATTCTGGGTCTACCAAACTGATTGTGAAACCTTCCAGAATCAAATCCTCTCTCCATATCTCTGTCTTTCTGATTTTTTGCTTCCTTTTGGGTCATGGTATTTTTGAAGTAATGTACTAATTATATGTAAAATGTAATTGTTGAACTTAATAGTGCATGTTGTTCCAACAATCTCTAATGCACTGTACTGTTTGCCCAAGGGTTAAATATAATTGTTTTAACCTTTTACTTGAGGAGATAGAGGTGAAATGATTTGCACACAGGTCACTTTTTCCAATATGTTATGTGACAACCATTCCTAAAGTATTTGGAATTAAAGACCATAATTTTAACAAGAATTGAGCATCCAGTTATATCTAATAAACTGTGCAATGAAATATGTTCTCCAGGTTAATTAAAGATTCTGAGATGTATTAGACTATCCAGTAATTTTTTTCATTCTGGCAATTTGGTATATACAGGCCCAATCTGAACTTCCAAATTAACTTTTAGAGCGTGAACATAACTTTGCCTGCGAGGCAGCCAATCACCAGCATTGTGTTAGAAAACAAAACCAAAAAGAACCCAGCTAGTGAGTGTGCAAGGCTATAGGGAGAAATGGCTAGGATAGATGAGACCATTAGAAAGGATCGAGAGTGTGGATATTTTGCAGTTTAAAACTTCAGACAAGAGCAGCAATCCACATTTTAATGCAAGCTGGGTACTGTTTACACAATTGTCCTATTAAAATTGAAATAATATTGTAGCTGATCCTCTACATTTAGGAGCTTTATTACACAATAAATTTAAAATCAATGCATGTGAAGTTCAAGAGAGGATCATTGTGTAAAAATGTTGGTAATAGTAAAAAGTCCTGCAATAAATGCCTAAAAAACAAAGGCTTATACTAAACTTTGCATTTAGAAATGAAGCTAAGATAAAAGCTAATATATAAAAATGGGTCTGTGTAGAGAATTCTTGAAACCTAACTCTTGAACAAAATTTTGAGATCTTCTTGCAAAAAAATCTACCTTTTCTTTGACCTAATCTGTAACCCTTTTAACCCAAAGGCCAGGTTCCTCTTTGCAGTTCGTCAGGGTTAATCTTTCACAGATTCACTTGGTGAGAAGTGGGGGATTTCTCTCCCAGATGCCATCCAGAGACGAACATCCTGCTTTGTTCCTTCACTGTGATTTCCAACCCCACCTAGTCCCTTGTTCTTTTATTAGATCATGTGCACTAGTTTTTAATCACATGAAAGTTATATGGCCTGGACCAGACATAAAGCCTCAGAAACTCCCTTCCAGCCCCTGCTACTCCTCTTCCCCTGAATTCTCAGGAGGCCCCTTGATAAGGTCTTCACTACCACACTTGTGTTGTTTTTTTTCTTCTTCTCAATATGAAAATAAATAACTTTATTTTTCTTTGTTATGAAGTTTCGTAACATTACTCCTGTCTGTTGCTGTAGTTTTTGTTGACTACGCTTAAGATCAAAGCTGATATATCCTTCAACCTTCTGGAAAAGTAGAGATTTTTCCTTTTTGGGTACCAGGCAAATACCGCAACCATCCAGCCACTCTGCTATTTTATTCTGTTTTAGGGAAATCTTGGGCTAGTCTTTTTCCTTGTTATGAGAACATAGATTTTTTTTTTTTGACAAATTCACTGAGCTGAGCTGTCTGTCCATCACTGAAGGACTTTTAGATTCTCCCTCCTGCTTTTCCACCAGTAACATGAACAATTAGCACACAGCCCACAAAGTGAACAGACATTTGTGGAAGAATTGAATTCACCAGATATTAGTAGGCCGTCTGAGGGGAATTGCTCCTCATTTTTTAATAAATAAGCTTGGAATTAAATACAAACAAATGAATATTTTCCTGAGCGATTATCTGTTAGATTGATTCATTTCTGTTTGGTTTCATTTTGAGGGTTTATATTTTTTTCTTTCTCTTTTCATTTTACTTTTTGAATAGGCAATAGGTATATATGGTTCAAAACAGAAAAGTATATAGAAAAACACATACTCAAAGAAGTCTTACTTATATGTACCCATTTCTGTCCACACATATACATAACTTTTGCCATTAGTTTCTGGTTTATTTTTCCTGTGTTTCTTTTTGCAAGAATTAGCAAATATGTTTGTGTATGTTTATATACATTATATATATTATTTTCCTTTCTATCTTACACAAAAGGCAGCATAGTGTATACATTCTTTTGCTCTTTAAGAATAATAGCAGTTCATAGGGATCTTTCTCATTCTTTTTGTTTGTTAGTTTCTGCATAGTACTCCATTATGTAAATATTTTAATAAATATTTTTGGTAAAAATATCCCAAAGTACAACTTACGATGATGAAAACTGCAGGTCATAAAATTTGTTAAAGATTAAAAATCTATGAAAGAAGCATATTGGGAAAGATTAGACAAAATTAGAGTTAGTGGAAATAGTGATCACAAAATAAAGCTAAAACTTCACATGACAAGTTTTATCAATCACTAAAATCTGATACCAGAATCAAATCTTTTTGACAAAATTCAGATACGTGAAATTCGACCTGGGGAAATTGGGTTTGTTAAGAGCTGCCAGAGAGAAACCACAGTGGCGGGAGCTATAATTGAGAAAATACAATGTTTCCAAGAAATCCGATAGAACAATCACAGCTTCTGAGTAATATTTAAGTTGGAAAGAATCAATCTCAGTAAAAGTAATTTCGGTTAAATTAAAGATAAAAATGAAAAAAAATTAACTGCACGGTATAGAAAATTGATCAAAGAATCAAATTGGCTTAATAGAATGAGCTCCAGAAAATATTTCTTGATGAACATTGATCATGTTTGTATAATTCTGCTTTACACAGGGTCACGTTATCTACTGGGGCATAAAGTAGGCCCAAAACAAATTGTTCTAGCAGGTCCTGGGCTCCTTTTCTGCAAATTCTGCCCTTGATTTTTTTCATCTCCTCTTTTCTGTCTTCCAGAGTCTTTGATGTATCATTTCAGAGCTGCTTAACTACAAACCAACTAATCTTTTCTTTGAAGCACTTCTTTCTCCCTCCCACTTGCTAATGACTCAAAGCCCCTTTGCTCTTCGAGCCCTTGACTTCTGTGGGTGGTTGGACCCTCCTTCCTTCCTTCTGCCCCATCGTGAGTCACACATCGTCTTTGCTGACATTTGAGTATTTCAAATATTCATGAGCACGTTGGAGAGAGCAGCCAGCCTTCCCTGCAAGCACCCTTTCCACCTTCCTTTGAAACTTATCCTGATCTTTCTGGATCCTTGCCTTCTCTCTCTTCCCGCATCTAAATTCTTGATTCTCCAAGGCACATTTAGTCCAGCTCTGGCTGGGTCCAATTCTATTCTTGATTGGGAGAACTCCAAAAGCCCTTGGAGAGGAGCTCCAATGACTAAGCATCTTATTAATCCTGCTCCCATTTCCAAGTTGGCGCTATGCCCTGACTTGGTAATCACATTTAGGATTGTGCTTTGATAAATCTCCCATCATGTATCCTAATTCCAGACTCTGTATTTCTGTCTTCTTACTTTTTGCCTGAGCTTCTCTTTGGTTAGTCTGCTTGGTTCTCTTGTCTCACTAAGACTGCATTGACAGCCTTTGTAAGGGCCTGGAGTCCAACCCGTAAACTCTAGCCTTAGGTCTGAGACTGTGTTTCGTGTTTCCAGAGCTTCCTGATGCCTAACCACCTGCCTGGCTAGACCTCTGAGTATTACCTGCTCCAGACTACCCGTCTCCAGCTTCCTCCTGTTTACTGGAATACCCACCCTTTATCTCATGTTGAACCTCCCAGGCATTGACCATTTGACTAGAATCTTCTCCAGATGGGACATAGGTCAGGTTATGGTTCTTTCTATTCCTGGGCAATGACTCCACCCTCTAGCATTTGCTCAATTCTAGGAAGTAATTTCTTTTCCAAGTTTCAGGGTAAGCCTTCATTCCGAAGTCCCATTTTGACAAAACCTTTAACATATTTAAGTACCTAAGTTAACATTGTATTATATCATTCTCCACACTTTTTTAGGGTTTATCTGTTAATGCTTATTCCCTTTTGGGAGACTTTTTTTTTTTTTAATTTCACAATGCTCTTATTTATCTTTAAAATAACAAATTATCCACCTACTATCTACCTTTGTCCAAAGATTTCATATCATCACTGTTCCTAAAATAGGAAGATTATCCATGATTAATTTATTGAAGACTTGCTATGTGCCAGAGCACGTGGGCACAAGGATAAATAAGATACATTCCTCGTCCTTAAGGAGCTCACACGCCACACAGTTGCAATACAATATGATAAAAGTTCCACCAGACAGGGTGTGCAAGGAACTCTGGGAGAACAGAGGTAGGCTTGACTTACCTGCCTAAGAGGATCAGGGATTACTTCATAGCTTATTTGAGCTGGTTCCTGACCGATGAGTCAGTGTTTGCCATGGAGAGCAAGGATGTACCTGGCAGAAGAAACAGGAAGTAGAAAGATACCCAGGCATGCCAGAGCACGGCCCATTCCCTCGGAGGAAGCATGAATAATTTGGGTGGCCCCATTGTAAGCTCTGCTGGTGGGGAGGGACAGGAAACATGGCTGGAGAGACTGGCTGGACACCACTGGTGAAAGATCTTACGTGCTCTGCTAAGGAGCTGGGACTTGATTCTGTTGGTGATAGAGACCTATCCTTGACAGTTGAGCAATTCCTTAACTGCCTCGTGGGGTAAGCCAGTCCTTCTCGCCTGCCAAAAAATGTATCCATGGCATTTTAAGGAACCAGCAAAACTTCTATGCTCTGGAAGTTACATAATGGTGATATGATTCTTCCAAAAGACAAGTACCATTCTAGACATTATCCCTACAAATATCTTTTCTCACATTTTACTTACAAATATCTTTCTCCACTTTGTCGATACCTTGTTGAAAACTATACTTAATATCACTCTATATCAGATTGTCCTAATACCTTGATATTTATTTATTTACTAATATGTGAATTTTATGCTGAGTATAGAAATTATTTTGTGGAAATAGTAACCTTTTTTGTGTGTGTGTGCACTTGTGAGCTCGTATGCACTTGTGTGTGTGTCTGTATCGATGTGTGTGTGCTAGAAAGAAGGGGAGAGAGAGAGAGACTAGAAGTTTTCTGGTTTGACAATGTACAATTTGTATTTCTCAAAGTTGTTTTGATCATGTACGGGTTCTTCCCTGACTTACTGTTAGGACAAGCTCTCAAAATTTTCTAGCAAAAGCCTAACAACTTTAATTTTATCATACAGTTCTATAAAAGGAATTATCTGTCAAGTAACCCTGAAGATATTTTCAAAACTCTTTCCTTTCACAAATATTTTTCAACAGTTGTGCTCTAAAGAAACATCAAAAAAGTACTCCTAAGAATAGTTGATTTTCTGCCTTGTTTGTAAATGTGAATCTTAGTGAAATGCAGCAGGATGGATCATTTATTTGTTCAATATTTATTTAGCATTGACTATACACCAGGCACTTGGCTAGGTGTTAGGGGTGAGGTTTACAAAGATAAAGGGTGATTCCCTTCTTTCTGGTGCCATCTTGATATCTTTTAGTCACTTCCTCCTCTGTCATCCCAGCTTGAGGATGCTTTACTCTTGCGGGCTGGGCCCCACATTCTTCCTCAGAAGACAATGCTTGGGCCACTGGAATCCATTGCCAGGACCAACCCAGAACAGAAAGTAAGTGGGCATTCATGTCCTTCCATGGAGACTGTAGCTAATGACAGAGGTATAGGACTACATCTGAAATTGCTTCTGTACCTGGCTTCCCTTCTCTCTCTCGCTTCCTCCACTCCCTACCAGTTTCTCCTGGGAACACTGGGACAGTGTATAACCTAAGACAATAGCCATGTGTATCTGTCAGGGTTCTTCAGAGAAACAGAACCAATGGGAGATAGACAGACAGATATAGATATACCTATATATGTATGTATATATATACAGTCGATTCTTGTTATTCACAATTCACAATAGTTATGTTCTATTAACTTGCTGCAAACACTGAATTAGCAAATACTTAACCATCACTTCTGGGAAAATACAGGGTTGGGTTCCTGGAGTCACTGGTTACAACATTTTCATCAACTGATCAATACACAACCTTGTTTTATGTATGTTTTCTATTTAAATCCACCTTAATATATATGTGTTTGATTTATTAGCATTGAACTCATGGCAACAGAACTATAACTTATGCTTGAACAAAGCTTATCTAACACACGCATCTTCTCTGTAATGCAAGTCACAGCCTTCTTGCACTTAGAAACACTAGACAGTACTTCAGCGCTATGCTGGGGGGTGGAGGGCATTTTAAACAGCAAAATCAATAAAAAGCACAAAAATGCAGAAAACGTGGCACTAAATAGACCACAAAAAGGACACTTGTTTACAGTACGAGAGCTGAAACAAGAAGGCAGAGATTTGCCTGTTTGACCTCAGATGGGAAACATGTGTATTGGGCAAACTCAAATGTTTTGCTACTCTGTGCGTATCCATGAATGACTATAAAAGCATTGCGAGTATTGGTTTCAGGGTTACTAATAAATTTTAGCAAGTAGGCAAATTAGCAAATACAGAATCCACAAATAATGAGGATTGATTGCCTCTCTATATATGTTGTATATGTGTATGTTATATGTGTATGTGTATATATGCCATATATGTACATGTGAGATACATATATGTATAAATATACATATGAAGGGGAGGAAGACTATCCTCTACCCACTCTGGGTCGCTTCTGGCTGGGCTACAAATTAAATTGACATGAGACGGAATAGCAGGAGAAAATCAAACAAAGCTTTATAACATGTATACATGGGAGAGACCCAGGGAAACTGAGTATGTCAACAAATGGCAGAGGTTCTCCTCTTAAATAGAAAGACAAAAGAGGATGTTGGGGGTGAGGGGAGTCAGCTATGGGAGATTACCGGAAAAGCACAATAAACAAGAATAAGGTTATTATGCAGATTTAAGGCCTTCGCCTTCTGCATTGATAAGAGTTTCTAGAGATGAGGTCATCCCACCTTCTTCCTGGTACAGAGAGGGAGATACTTTTACAAATGGAGATTTCCCTTTTATATTCCCAAGAATGTAAATGTCTCTTACAAAGGATAACTTCTACTTTTACTTGGAATGGGCTTAGCAAGGACCCTCCCAGTCTATCCATACCCAGAGTTAAATTCTTTTAGGCAGTTGGTGGAGTGGGGGGGAGGTCAAAGTTTCTCTCAGATAAAATAATCAAAGTAGAGAGACATATTTTAAGGTGGCCAATTCTGATCCCCCACACATACATTACTTACATATACATACACACACACATACACACAGCCTGGAAACTCAGGCAGGAGTTAATGCTACAGTCTTGAGGCAGAGTTTCATCTCTGAGAAACTTCAGTTTTCACTTTTTTTTTTTTTTTTGGTGAGGAAGATTAGCCCTGAGCTAACATCTGTTGCCAATCTTCCTCTTTTTGCTGAGGAAGATTGTCCCTGAGCTAACATCTGTGCCCATCTTCCTCAATTTTTGTATATGGGATGCCCCCACAGCATGGCTTGATGAGTAGTACATTGGTCTGTGCTCAGGATCTGAACCTGTGAACCCCAGGCCGCTGAAGGGGAGCATGTGAACTTAACCACTACACCACCGGGTTGGCCCCTCAGTTTTTACTTTTAAGGCCTTCAACTGATTGCATGAAGCCCACCCACATTATTGAATGTAATCTCCTTTAACTTTTTTTTTTTTTTTTTTTGCTGAGGAAGATTTGCCATAAGCTAACATCCACTGCCAGTCTTCCTTTTTTTTTGTATGTGAGCCACTGCCACAACATGGCCACTGACAGACAAGTGGTGTAGGTCTGCTCCTGGGAACTGAACCTGGGCTGCCGAAGCAGAACGCAGGGAACTTAACCACTAGGCCATTGGGACTGCCCCAGTTATCTCCTTTATTTAATGTTAATTGATTGTAGATGTTACCCATATTTACAAAACACTTTCACAGCGACACCTAGATTAGTGTTTGGTTACATAACTAGGGTAACTACAGCTTGGTCAAGTCCACACAAAAACCAACCCTCACACCATGTAAACAACTTTAATCTGAAATGAATTTCTCTATTCTTAAAATATTTATTGACTACTTGTTCACGAGGTATCTCCACTGGCTGTTTCCCTGCAAGATTTCTATTCCACCGCCTGCTGGAGATCTTTCTCTCTCCTTTCTTTGAAGAGCAGGATAACCATCATTTTGTTTCTTGGGATTATGCCCCAAGGGCATTATCTTCCATCTCAAAGAGTTAGGCTAAGTATTTTCTCACACAGCTGTGAAAAATAACGCAATTTTCATCTCGTTCTATGTAGATAGGGAATCAGAAAGAAAGGGTTAATGACAGACTTGAGATGGCTCTTGAAGAATGAATAGGATTGGAGGAGGCTGAGATAGACTGGGCATGATGTGGGGGCAAGTGTGAAGAAAAGCATAGAGATAAGGTAAGTGCAGAGCATAATCGTGGAAGAGACATTATTCTGGGCTGGTTGGATATTAAAATTCATGTCTGTGAGCTGTGGGAGATGGAGATGGAGAGGTGGGGGCTTTGGGAGATGAGAGATGGAAAGTTGGGCATGGTCCTTGTTGCAGAGATACTTGAATGAAACAGTGAGTGAAGAGGAGCTGACTGATGGAACACAGCAGTTTAGGCATTGTGTTTTTAATCTTACCTACCCCCACCCCCTCACCTCCCTCTCTCCTCCTTAAAGAACTCAATGCATGTCCAGCCTAAGCTTCAATTAAAGCCTTTGACTGTATTTCTTGCTCTGAGCACCAGGCTCAAGTCTAGGAACACTGGGTGTAAAGGAAGATAGAGTTAATAAAATTGAAAAGGAGGATTTTTTGTCTAAATTTTTAATAAGTCACTACGAGTGTGATATTTACCCCACTTTTCAGTTGCCAATTGAGTGAAAAACTAGGAGAAACTCCTGTAATACAGTCCCAAGGGCAAACATGGCTGTCAGGGGAAGTTGCCACAGACTGAAAGGAAAAGCATTTGAAATTGTAAATAACAACTTCTTCCTCTTCATTCCAGAGAGTGACCCCGAAGAGAGTTGAGTGCATCCTGTATTCTATTCTCCAGCCTGTGAAATACAGAAATCACAAAGCACAGACTGAAAATGGCTGTTTCCTTTGTTCTCCCTCGCACAGCTAAGGGACTTTGGGAAGTATTTACAGGCAGTTCAAGTGCAAATGGATGTTGAGTAGTTCTCACTTTCCAGAAAAAAAACTCAAACATCTTGCCTCCAGGTGCATCCCAAATGGCATGTTGATTGACTCGGTTCAAAAAGAAATTAGGGATGTAAATGTGGTTGAGAAAATTATTACCCAAATCACAACATCCCCTTCAGACAGTTGTTTGATTGAATACTGAAAAGAACATTAAAAATCTTCCAGCAAAAACCTTTGCCAAAGTACTAAACGATAAACTGGTATGAACTCTCTTCTTCCCTCTGAGAAAAAATCTTCTTTGCCTTTGAAATAAAATCGTTTGTTTGCATGTATAATTCAGATACGTTTGTAGGTGGCCTTCTGTCAAAATGTCATGAGATTTCATATTTAGAATTACTAGCACTCGGAGTGATGTAATGAGTATTGAAATTATTGGCCTGGACAACTGTCACTAGTGTCTTAAAGCAAACGGGGTGCAGACAATGTGTCCCAAAGTGAATATGCTCAACCTGAAATGACAATAATTAAAATATTTTTCATTTGTATATTAGTCAGCCTTTTCAAACAATTTTTTACATTTATTTTCCTTTTTTATGGAGACCTAATAAACACTGGAAGTTTCTCTTGATTGAAGATTTCTACTATATTAATTGATCAATTCATTCCTTGTATAAATAAAGGTCAGTTATTGTCAGACCTTAGAGATATGGCAGTGAACAAGACAGTAGAAGATGCTGTTTCGGTGAAGTTTAAATTCTACTGTGGGGAGACAGACAATGTAAATTAAACAAATGTGTAAGAAAGAAAATGTCAGAACCTGAGCTTCACTTCCCTCCTTCTACCATTAGATCTACCGTTGATGATTAATTTCATAAAACATCATCCATCTTTATAAATGATTGCCTATTTGATGGAGTTTCAGCAGTAATTTTGTAACATGCATATGTGGAATTAGGAGGAAAGAGGGAACAAAAAAGAATGTGGAATTTTTTCTGATATTGATCTTTAAAAGTACCTAACAGGTTGGACTTTCCTGTGCTTGCTCAAGGATGGTTAATGGATAATTCTGGAAAGATAATACTGTTATTTTACTATTACATGAGTGGTTCTTTCATGAGGCTCCATTCTTGCAGATTTCCAGGGACTGAACAGCATGTAGAAAAGCCCATAAACAATCAAATATTTGTATCGATCAGCAGTACATTCATTTGGTCAATGAACCAAAATTGTATATTGCAAACCTTTCTAAACAATGTCCTGTAACTAATAACTGTAGTTTGCAGTACTCAACCAAGTGAAAAAAATCCATTATCAGTTCTTATTTGAACTGAGTCTCTCTGCCTCTCACCTTCAATAACTCAACAGTCTCTCAAGAACTACAAGTTGAAGGCAGGAGGTCAGCATCCGGAAGGCAGGGCCATCTCTGGCCTTAACCCCTTACCCCAGTTGTTGGGACCTTATCTGTCCTTTTCTTGGGGGGTAGGGGATGAATAAATGCATATCAAAAATTGAGATTTGGTTACACAATTAATTAAACAGGTTGAGATCAGAGGGCAAACCTGAGGAGCAAACCAAGCAGTATCCCACTTAAATGAAGAGCCTGCTATGTAGTCCCGTACGCAATCACGATACAGAGCCCCCGCCTCTGGTCTGGTCTTGGTGCTCATGTAACTTTCCAGGTGCAAGAGAGTGGGAGTGGAGTGTGGTGGGAGAGGGTGTCAGCCTGTCTGAGAACTAACCATGGATTTTTTTTCATTTGACCGCATTCTGAAAGTTACAAAATTATAGTTATTGGTAACAGAAAGGATTTCATCTTGCCACTTTAATAAAATTTCTAACTATATGTATTTTTTTTTTAATTTTATTTATTTTTTTCCCCCAAAGCCCCAGTAGATAGTTGTATGTCATAGCTGCACTTCCTTCTAGTTGCTGTATGTGGGACGTGGCCTCAGCATGGCGGGAGAAGCAGTGCGGCGGTGCGTGCCAGGGATCCCAACCTGGGCCGCCAGTAGCGGAGCGCGTGTACTTAACCGCTAAGCCATGGGGCTGGCCCTAACTGCACGTATTTTCCCCACTGTATCACAGAATGTTTAAATCATACATTTAGTTCTATATCCTCTCTCTTCGGAAAGAACAGTAAATCAAACTTTTGTAGAAACAAACTAAAAAAACAAAAAAAAAGGACTTGGAGACAGAAGACTGGATTAAGCAATTTGGTAATTCTGTGGCTTCCGGCAGGTCACCTCATAGCTCTGCGCCAGTTTTTCTCATCTGTAGAATGAGAGGGATCTTTAGATGATCTCTAAGCTGGCTTTCAAGCTCCACTCACTTTGAATAATCAGTGAACATTAGTCTAGTTACGCAGGACTCCCAGACTCTGTCCCAGTCTGAAATCCATTTCCTTCTTGTCACCTTTTATTAGGTATACCAGTTGTTCCCCAGTGAATTATAGAACCATTCATATGGGAAGAGGGGAATAGAACATATTTTTTATTAATTATTTGGTCCTGTGAATATATTGTGTTTATGTAATATTTTCATTAAAAATTATTTTCATGTGGAAGAATTGTATGGAATGCTGCAGAAAATGCAAAGTTTATTTAAAATCAATTCCCAGTACATTGTGTTTTGCTCACTGTCTCCATGCGTTCGTTATATGGAAAATTCTCTCCATGCTTGCATACCAGAGACAGAAATCAATGCACAATTCTGAGATGATTTTTTAAAATAAATTGGAGCTGATTCTTGAGTAAAGAAATGCTTCCATTTTCCACGACTGCACTCATGCCTAGTTCTTTCCTTGGGTCCTGCCTGACACCATATTGCTTAGGTCTGCACATCCTTGGCTCATAACCACTGTTCCTACCTTTTCCCCTCAATTCAGACTGCTGATCTGCTAGCTGATTCTGCCAGTCTCTTCATTTTAAACGAATCTCGTTGTGAAGCTGCACATTTTAAAAAAAACTTTTATTTTTAGTTCACTTTTTTCTTTGGTGTACAGTTATGTAAGTTCCGACAATGCATTGTCATATCACAATCAGGACACAGAATAGTGTCTTTGCACCAAAAATTTCCTTGAGCCGTCGCCTGGCAGTCAAACCCTTCCCCCAATTCTTGTCAATTACTGATTTGTTTTCTGACCCTCAAGTTTTGCATTTTCCTGAATGTCTTATAAATGGAATAGTATAGTATTAATCCTTTGAGTCTGGTTTCTTTCATTTTGCATAATGCATTTGAGATTCGTTTCTGTTGGTGCATGGACCAATAGTTTCCTCCTTCTTATTGCTGAGTAGTATTCCACCGCATGGGTGTACTGGAGATTTTTACTAGTCACCTGCTGAAAGACCATTTGGGTTGTTTCTAGTTTTTGGCAATTATGAATAGCGCTGCTATAAAATTCATGTACAAGTTTTTGTGTGAATATAAGTTTTGCATTTGTCTTGGGTAAATACCTACCAGTGGAATTGCTGGGTCATATGTAATGCTTATTTTACTTAAATAAGTAAAATACTTAATTTTATTTTTATTAATGCTTATTAATAAGGACATGCTTAATTTTACTAGAAACTACCAAACTGTTTTACAGAGTGGATGTGCCATTTTGCATGCCCACCAATGATGTATGAGAGTTGCAGAAACCCCTCTAATAATACTTAGTATAGTCAGGGATTTTGTTCTTAGCCATCCTAATAAGTGTTTAGTGAGATGTACCTTTTTTTTTTTGCTGGGAAAGGTTCGTCCTGAGCTAGCATCTGTTGCTAATCTTCCTCTTTTTTTTTTCCCCTCTTCAAAGCCCCAGTACATAGCTGTATATTTTAGTTGTGAGTCCTTCTAGTTCTTCTATACGGGCTGCCGCCACAACATGGCTACTGACAGACAAGTGGTGTGGTTCTGCCCCTGGGAACCGAACCTGGGCTGCCGAAGTGGAGCACGCTGAACTTAAACCACTAGGCCATCAGGGCTGGATCGGGATGTACCTTTTTTTACCACAAGAAGGTCTTTTACATTATGAAACAAAATGCTTATCATTTCAATTTAATGCGTTTGCACTTGCATTAAATTGCCATTGAGCAATCTCAAAGACCCTGAGTGGGCATTCAACTGACACCTGGTTGGCCAAGAGAATGTATAAAAGAGACGCATCCCAGAACACAGACAGGCTCCAACAATGGCAAACTACACCTCTTGAGCTATAGAAAGCAAATGTATAGTTTTAGACTAGCTCTCTTGTCCCTGTAGCCCACTATCAAGGGTTCAGAAATATCTGAAGACTCCTCAGATGACGCTACTACACAACTAGGGAATATTTAAAATAATAAGAAAGAGACAATAACTTTGTAGCACAAGTTAAAATATAGGACTGCCAAGTTTATCATCAGACACATGACACCTTTAGTCCTATTTTTAATAAGAATCACATCTGAATCCTTTCTCAGAATTGTCTTCTCTCCTGCTGTCTATTGACTACATGGAACTCCTGGTCTTTGAAGTGAGGGAGCCTCAGATTTAGGGTGTTCTAGGCGCACATTAGAATAGCTGATTTCCTTACGATGGCTTTTGTTCCCACAGCATCTCGAAATCTTATTGATTTCCTCAGTTGCTACACTAGCCTGGCACGCGTGGCTTGCCCCATCCTGAAGCTGCCTAGGACCTGGTATAGCTGGGTTACCTCTTAAATCAGAGTTAGGTTCTCAAGTCAGCGAGAAAGAAAAAACTACCTATTAGTCAAAGTTACTCCCTAAACTCCTTGAGGATGATGCCAGCTGGAGGCCACCATACTGTCTCGCAGCTGAACTCAGCTCAGCCAGTTTTTCCTCCAGCTTTGGAACAAGTTCCTTTTTCTTGAGTTGAGCACCAGATGAAGGAGTTGGCTTTGTTCAGGGGCCATGTTGTAAGAAAACTATCTTCCGTATCTGAGTACCAGAATTCTACTCAGTGCATCTGATTCTTACACTGTGCGAAGCTCAGAGGAACTGAGATAAACTGAGAGAACAGATTCACGCCTCCTGCTTTTACTCCTCTTGGGCATACTCTCAGCATATGGAGAGAGGTGGCAGGTGGAATTTCTGGCTCCATCTTAATTGTATTTTTCTGTCTTTCCTGCTACTCTTTGCCCACCTTCCCAAGGTTATGTAGCTGGATTTCTGTAAGAAAAGTGTTATAAATGTTTGTAATGCTACTTTTCTTTTCTTTTTTTTTTCTTTGTGAGGAAGATCAGCCCTGAGTTAACATCCCTGTCAATCCTCCTCTTTTTGCTGAGGATGATCAGCCCTGAGCTAACATCTATTGCAAATCCTCCTCATTTTTTTTCCCCTTTTTCTTCCCAAAGCCCCAGTAGATAGTTGTATGTCATAGTTGCACATCCTTCTAGTTGCTGTATGTGGGACGCCGCCACAGCATGACCGGACAAGCGGTACGTTGGTGCACGTCCGGGATCCGAACCTGAGCCGCCAGCAGCGGAGCGTGTGCACTTAACCACTATGCCACGGGGCTGGCCCCTAATGCTACTTTTCTGCACTAGCAGGGTAGTGGCTGGCTCCTGCCTTCTTTTCCATTTCTTCCCAATGAAATGGGGAAAAGTTGATGGATTTTACATACTTTTTAATGTCTAGTGGCAAACTTGGCCAGCCCTACTCCTGCCCTGGGCAGTGCCCCTTGCAAGTGGCACGGTTGGTGAGCCTGCCCACAAAGCAGTCATATCCAGCACTGTTCTTGCCCTAGTGAGAGACATTCTCTGCTGCTGCTTCTAGCCTGAAGCCATAGAGTTCCCCTCTTGAGGTCTATAAATGCTCAGGCAGATTATAGAGTTGGGCTCATTAAAATCTGGCTTTAGAGCCATGGTGGTAACAGAATATGATGTGTTATTACTTCCATTTTCATTTTCTCAAATGACTGTGGCATTACTCATTGGAGATGCATTAGACCTTTTGGACGTGTTTTTATGCAATTAACTTCACCAAAGTAAAAATGCCAACAAAATTTCCGAAATATGGTAATGCAAACTTCCAAGTCTGGTTTAAGAATACAAAATAACCGCTGCTTATGTGTAATAAAGAAAAGTATGTAAAAATAAAGACTCATAAATGCATTTAATAAACTATTTTAAAAACAGATAAGAATTGAAAAGTTGCTAGCACAGAGCCTTATGCAGTAGACCTTCATTAAATAATAATTTCCCTTGTTTTCTTTCATTTTTAACTCTCTGTATTTAGAAGATGGGTTTGTTAAAGGCCTATTCATGGCAAGAAAGGAAAAAAAGTGCTTAAGTAAGAAGAGTTAGTCCTTGGATCACCCATTTAATTGTTTACTTTGGGGAGGTAGTGTGGTACAACGGAAGTATTATGAATCAGATAAATCTATATTCAAATCCTTGTTGGCTGTGTGACCTTAGGCAAACTCTTTAATTTTCTGAGCATCAGTTCCTTATTCTTAGAATAAGAGAATATGCTGAATATTCAAGGCAGTGGATAATAACACGACCTTGCAGAATGTTCTAACAGTTTCGAATGAGTGCATTAAACATTCAATTCACCGAATTTCTTTAGTTTTGGTTCCAAGCAACCATCTAGGTAGTTTCCTAGGTAGGCCTCTCTAGAGGGAGATTTTGTGGTGAGTACATGGGCTTCTGGAACTTCTCAGGCATTTCTTAGTGTAAACCAGTGATTCTTGTTTACCTAACCATGTTGCTTTACCATCGAACAGGAATACACCATTTTTGCAGACATAAGCATGCTGGCTACCGGTGTAGTGAGGCCTCATTCTTAATTATTAGACCTCATCTCATAAGGGTGATTACGTGAGTTCACTGCTTCTCCCGGAGATGGATCTGCTTTTTATGTACAGGTGAAATTAAATTTTTGAGCCTGCAAAGTTGAGGACTAGAAGCTGAAGGTTATACATCTAGCACGGTAAGGAGTATCACCGAGGGAGACCTGCCAGACAGAATGGGTACACTTCTTTCCAGACTACTCGACTTCTGTGTCCCCATTAAAATTTAAATTCAATCATTATTAATGACTGGACATAATTTAAAAATAAAAAGTAGTACTTGGCTTATAATAAAAAATTCCCAATTCCTGCTACTCACAGGCAACCACTCTCAACTCTTTAAGCTATTTCTTTCTGGGGTTCACCTCCATATTTCTAAATTGTATGCCTCTTGTATTGATTTCTTGATTTTTAAAGTTTTAGACATTTTCTATGTATTTTGTACTAGGAAGAAGAGGATTTTCCCATCCTACATACACCAACAATCTACATCCCTGCTGCTAACAGACACACACAGACACACACACACACACGCACACACACAGACCCTCTGTATAGTTATATCACAATTTTTGTTTAGAACAGTTGAATCATTAGAATGGCTATGTAAACATTATTCACGGCTGAGACGTGGTTCATGAGTGTTATAATTGCACATCTTTTCTTCCACAACTTTTGCTTTTTTCTGGAATTAAGGTTGAGGAAGGGCTACCCCAGATGATCACGTTGTATGGCCTAGTTAAAGGGTTCAAATCTCAGGTAATGACATTCCCTAAATATTCTACTGGACAAACTCTGAGATTCTTTTAAAATGTTGGTTATCTGCACTCCTTTCAAATGCCCATTTTGAAGTTTGTTAACTTATACCGACAAGGTCTACACTCTGAGATCTCCTCTCTCAACCTGGAGAAGCCTGTTGACTACAAAGAATTCTTGGAAGAGACCTTAGATTTTATCCAAGTATGAAAGAAAATCAGACTCTGCTGTGCCGAGGAGGTGGGATGGGGTGGTTTCCAGCCTCTGGCCGGTGAGTATTTCTTTTCTTTCTGCAGTGCTGTTCTTCTTAATGACACAGATTTATTTCTAAATTCTGAGTTTGGGCCTTAATATCCTGAACAGTTACTGTTTTTCTGTTTTTGTTATGTTTTCACAACCTCCTCTGAATAATTTAAAACATATTAGGATTTTGTCATTTTCATTACTTCTTGGAGACAGGCCTCCTGAAGCCTCCGTCCTCCTCTATCTGGGACTGGCTGCCCCAAGGCTGGTGGCACAGATATCATCCCTGTCATCACCCCCCAGAGGAGGCTGTCTCTCTCTCCTATCTGGGGCTCTCTGCTTCCTACAGCGTGCATCTTTATCTTTTTTTGATTCACTTCTCTGTTTTGAGAAAGTACATCCTTCAGTAGTTTCCTGGGAAAGGATTCACTGTAGGTACTTTTATTTTTATTTTATTTTATTATTTCATTTTAATTTAATTTAATTTAATTTAATTATTAATTTTTTAGTGGGGAAGATTAGCCCTGAGCTAACATCTGTTGCCAATCCTCCTCTTTTTGCTGAGGAAGATTGGCCCTGGGCTAACATCCATGACCATCTTCCTCTACTTTATATGTAGGATACCTGCCACAGCATGGCTTGATAAGTGGTGCATAGGTCCACGCCCAGGATCCGAACCTGCAAACCCCAGGCCACCGAAGTGGAGCATGAGAACTTAACCACTACGCCACTGGGCCTGCCCAACTTTTATTTTTTTTATGACCTAAAATATCTCTATTCTATTTTTGTACTTGCTAGTTCGATTGGGTTCATATATTAGGGTAGAAATGAACTTTTCTTCAATTTTCAAATGCATTGTTCTGTTGTTTCCAGCTTCCAGCATTACAGTTGGTAAGTCTGATGCTGTACTGATTATTATTATTATTGTTATTATTATTATGAACAGCTTTATTGAATGAGACAATTTTATACTGATCCCTGATCTTTCATAAAAGATGAGGACTTTTTAATGTTCTGATGATGTTTAAGATCTATCTTCCACCCTTGTTATACATGAATTTCATATGATGTGGTTTGATGTGAGATTTATCAGCAGATTTCCCTTAAACCTAGAAATATTTGCCTTTCAGTCTAGAAAATATTCTTATTTTATTGTTTGGTAGTCTTCTGTTTGCTCTCTATTTCTGGTACTATTATTATTTAGATGTTGGACTTCCTGGATTGATTCAATAAACAAAAATTTCCCCCAATTTCAATATCTCTGTATTTTATTTCTACTTCCTGCTTTATTTTTCAATGCTTCTGTTTGAAAAGGTTCAGAACACGCCACCTCCAAAATATGCTGATTTGGCATATTGACACTTTTGAGTTAAAGGCACTTAAACAACAACAGGTATAAGAAAGACATTCCAACCCCTTTTCTTTCTAAAAACGGGAGATAAAAATCCCTTGTGAAAGATGCTCTCCCTGAACCTGGAGGAAAAGAACATTCTTATCACCAGAGACTGGGAGTGGAGGTTTGAGAAGAATCTGTACAAACAAATTTTGTTAAAATAACCCTTGTCTTCCTTTAGCCTCCCTATATATCTTGGTTACTTTTGCACAATTGTTACTCTTTGTTCAACCTAGTACATAAGCACTGAGGCCTACCTGCTTCTGGGGTCTTTATTTTCCTGTAAACTCTTCCATATACTTGTAAAAATAAAAGGTGTTATGTTTTTCTCTTGTGAATCTTGTCTTACATCAGCTTAACTCTCAGGCCCAGTGGGAGAGTCTAAGAGCGTAGAGGAAAAGTTTTGCCTCCCCTACATGTTGAAAGGTTTATTTCTGCATTGTACTTTTAATTTTCTTTTTTTCTAACAAAACATCCTTTGCTTGTTTTATGGATGCTGGATCTTTTAAATGGTTGATGCACCTGCTCTTATCTTTTCAACAAATTAATTTAAATGTTTTAGAGTTTCCTTTTGTTTCCTCCTTTATCTTTGTTTTCTCTGTGTTTCCTTTTTCTGTTTGTTCATTCTCTGCCTTTCATGTTAAAGCTTCTCTTCATTTCCTGGTGGTTTCTGGTTGTTCATTTTTAAAGAAGATATTTTTGAGAGCTCTGTTTCTGGACAGTTTGCCAATTTGCGGACCTTGTCAGAGGGTGATTGGATGTGGGGTCTGGCTCTTTCACTAGGATACTCCCAAAATAATTTCTTAAGTCTTTTCTTTTGGGTAGATCAGTTTCCCCAGAAAGAAAGTCTTCAATTTCCTACCTAATGGTATCCAATTGGCTGCAAGCATTTTGGGAGTCCAGCAGGGAAAGTGTGCTGGCGAAAGGAGGGGGGGAAAGCAGTGGTTTTATCAGTCCTTAAAAGTTAAGAGCCCTTTGGAGAATGAGCCAGGCCTTGTTCATTCTAGTATCTCTTGTGGCAATGAGCCAGATGCCTTACATGTTGTGACATGGGGACGTGGGAGCAGTTTGGCTGGGATATTTGTCACGCTATTGTTTGTCAGGTTGACTTGAGTGGTTTCTTGATGCTACATGTGTATCCCTTTAAAAACTGAAAAAGGATGGACGGCCTTCACCAACAGAGAAAGCTGACTCTTTGATCATGGTGAATACATTGCTGAGCCTCCAGCTACAAGACAGAAGATAAAAGCAGTTAACATATGTATAAAGCGCTTAAAATAGTTCCTGGTACAGGAACTATTATCAGATTCATAATTACCAATGATTTAAAATCAATTTATTAATTAAACAAATATGTCTTTTGAACCTACAGTTTTGCTAAAGTGGTCCTTACTTTGAAGAATACTCTACCCCTAAGTAGTTTACATTCTAGGAGAGACACGCAAAAAATTGATAAATTAAATAATTAGACTTGCAATAACATTAAAAATAGTAAGATACTTAGGAACAAATTTAACCAAGGAGGTGAAAGATCTGCACATTGAAAAATTACAGGACCTTGATGAAAGAAATTGACGAAGATACAAATAAATGGAAAGACATCCATGTTCAAGGATTAGAAGAGTTAATATTGTTAACATGTCCATACTACCCAAAGCCATCTATAGATTCAATGCAATCCCTATCAAAATTCCAATGACATTTTTAACAGAAATAGGAAAAAAAAAATCCTAAAATTTGTGTGGAAACACAAAAGACCCTGAATAGCCAAAGCAATCTTGAGAAAGAAGAACAAAGCTGGAGATATCACACTTACCGATTTCAACTTTATTACAAAGCTATAGTAATTAAAACAGAATGGTACTGGCATAAAAATAGACACATAGACTAATGGAACAGAATCGAGAGCCCAAAAATGAATGCACACACATACAGTCAACTGATATTTGACCAAGGAGCCAAGAAGACTCAATGAGGAAAGGATAGTCTCTTCAATAAATGGTGTTAGGAAAACTGGATAACTACATGCATAAAAATGAAATTGGACCCATACCTTACACCACTCTCAAAAATTAACTCAAAATAGATTAAAGATTTAAATGTAAGACCCAAAGCTGTAAAACTATTAGAAGAAAACAGGGAAAAACTCCTTGACATTGATCTTGGCAAGAATTTTTTAGATATTACCCCAAAAGTGTAAGTAACAATAGCAAAAATGAACAAGTGGGACTACATCAAACTAAAAATCTTCAGCACAGTGAAAGAAACAAAAAGCAAAATAAAAAGGCAACCTACAGAATGTGAGAAAATATTTGCAAACCATCTATCTGATAAGAGATTAATGTCCAAAATATATAAGGAACTCATATAACTCAGTAGCAAAAAACTAACAATCCAATTAAAAAATGGACAGAGGAGCTGAATAGACATTTTTCAGTTTGGACATTTTTATAAAGAAGATATAAAAATGGCCAACAGACACACGAAAATATGCTCAACATCATTGATCATCAGGGAAAGGCAAATCAAAACCATAACGAGATATCACCTCACATCTGTTAGAATGGCTACTATCAAAAAGATAAGAGATAAGTGTGGGCGAGGATGTGGAAAAAAGGGAACTCTTGGGCACTGTGGATGGGAATGTAAATTGGTGCAGCCACTGTGGAAACAGTATGGAGGTTCCTCAAAAAATAAAAAATAGAACTACCATATGATCTAGGAATCCCACTTCTGGGAATATATCTGAAGGAAATGAAATCAGTATCTCAAAGAGATATCTGCACACCTGGTTCACTGCAGCATTATTCACAATAGCCATGACATGGAAACAACCTATGTGTCCACCAACAGATGAATGGATGAAGAATACGTGGTACGTATATATATATCCATTACATATATATATATATATATACACACATTATATATGTATATCCATTATATATATATATATATATATAATGGAATGTTATTCAGCCATAAAAAAGAAGGAAATCCTACCATGGGCAATAACATGGATGGACCTTGAGGGCATTATGCTAAGTGACATAAGTCAGACAGAGAATGACAAATACCGTATGTTCTCACTTGCATGTGGAATCTAAAAAAGCTGAATTCAAAGAAATAGAGAGTAGAATGGTGGTTGCCAGGAGCTGGGAGCTGGGAGAAATGAGGAGATGTTTGTCAAAGGGTACAAACTTCCGGTTATATAATGAGTAAGACCTGGGGATTTAATGTACAACGTGGTGACTATAATTAACAATACTGTATTATATGCTTGAAAGTTGTTAAGAGAGCAGATCTTAAATGTTTCACCACGCAGACACAAAAAGGGTGGTTATGTGAGGGGCTGGAGGTATTAACCAACCTTGTTGTGGTAGTCATTTCACAATATATACGTGCGTCAAATCATCGTGTTGTACCCCTTACACTTACATATGTTATATGTTAATAATATCTCAATAAAGCTGTGAAAAATATAAAGGAATAGTTAGGAAAAACCCCACAGGATGAAACAGAGAATGAAAGAAGGAATATATATATTATTAAAAAGAACAACAACGACCCAAGGAAGTCACCTTGCTCAGGGGTAGGACGAATCCTTTCTGCACTCAAAGAAAATCCAGGCCTCCTTCCCCCCAGGTGTCTGGGACTTTAAAGAATACACTTCTGTTTTTGTTTTTACTCTACTTCAGAGTTTCTCTGAAGTCCTTTTGTTCTCATAGCCCACATATTTCCC
The DNA here is from genome assembly GCF_020826845.1 of Diceros bicornis minor. NCBI lineage: Eukaryota > Metazoa > Chordata > Mammalia > Perissodactyla > Rhinocerotidae > Diceros > Diceros bicornis. The sequence goes on along the minus strand of NC_080776.1, from coordinate 5,996,415 downwards.
TGGAGAGGTGGGCTCACTCATGTTTTTGTTTTTTCCTTGAAAGATTTATATTTTTAGAGATAAACTAACATTTAAGGATGGGTTTTATTTTCATAGAAACAGGAAACATATACCACCCAGGATACTTTTGATAAGAATTTTAGCTGTTTTCTGTTGCCCTTAAAGCGACAAGATACCCAAAGCACTTTAGCAATAGGAAGCTAAAATGATTAGCATCACCCCACAAGAGGATTAAAGAGGGTAGAGGAAAACATTAGCACATAATATAAAATGATAGAAAACTAGGTTAGACCTTTTCGCAGGCTGGACTGTTGTCCTTTGAGGGGCAACTCAAACCTACTAATGCATTTCCACAATGGCTGCCCATCATCACTGCCTTTTTATTCCTTGCCGAGACCAAGGGCAGCTTGTGTTTTCCATAAAGATGCCAGACTCAAAAAGAAATTGGTTTATAAAAAATATCTTATTGAAAGAAACATCTTGCATAACCATCAGCATCATTACCAACATATTGCTTTGCTTATTCATCATGTGTAGAGAGAGAATGCAAAAAAGGAGCTTCTTCCCCACCCAGTGTCACTTGACTACCTTCAGTTACAATGGAAAATAGTAATGATTTAAATAAATATTACTCATTCAACAAAAATTTACTGACAGCCTCCTTTGGGTCAGGCACTGTGTAGGCCCTGGGACAACGTGATCCCGGTATGTCAAGGGTTCCAATGTTTACAATCCAGTGAGGGGGCAGACAGGGATGAACACACAAAAATGTAAATTGCAACAATAAGTGCTATCAACAGATAAGCACAGTGCTATGGATGTTGGATTTGACATTTTTAAGGAAGTGAAAAAGAAAAAAAGAGGGAGTAAGTATGAACTTGGAGGGGATAGGAAGTATGTGCAAGGCCCTGGGGTTGGAGGAGGCACAGAAAGAAGACAGGTGGAGAGAATTTGGGAGGAGGATGGTACGAAGGGAGGCGTCAGACCATAGTAGGTTTTGACCATAGTAGGTTTTGTGGACAATTAAGGAATTCTGTCTTCGTCCTAAACACAAAGAAAGGCACTAAAGGGCTTTAAAAGGGATGCGTGTGTGACATCTTTACATCTGAGCTTTGAAAAGATCATTGTGGCTGCAACCTGGAGAATGATTTGGAAAGGCAAAAGTGGATGATAGAGCACGTATCCCTGATCAAACCTCATTGAGAACTGTTAGATGAAAGCAGCATTTAATTCATAAGAGAATAAAGCTGTAAAGGATGTCAGGAAATTTAATCCAATATTCTCATTTCAGACCAGAGTATGTGGCAAACTTTCAGGACAAATGACTTCATAAAGTCTCCCAGAAGAGAAAAATCTACCGTATCTCTTGGGAACAGATATGACATTTGACTTTATTACAGAGGAGCCCATCTCAGTGTTTTAAAATGCTATGCCTCTTATTGGATAACCGTCACAACAACATTGAGAACTAAGTTGGCATCATAATTTTGATTTTACAGACTTGGAGTTTAAGAATTTAGGTGCCGACAGAGTGACATATCCTAGGTCGTGAAAAAAATTTAGTAGCAGTGCTAATTGACGACTTTCTTTTCAACCTTCCAGTTCTCTGAGTTGTCCAGATGACTTTGCATTCACCAGAAAAGTCCCAGAGCACTTAACATTGGACAGAAGTCAAATATAATGGTTTAGACTTGTTGGGCATCTCCCTACAGTTATTTTAAGTGTGAAGCTACAACCTTGACTTCAACTTTTCCTTTTTACATACACATTATGTGCATTTTTCCACTTAATTTCACCAATCCCTCTATGTTACTTATTAACTTTTAAAGGCAAGTTTATACACAATAGTTTTATGAGCTTATAAGGATTTTGCTAAATTCTCAGCCTTCCTCTATGTGGACTCAACAAAGCTGTGTGTCTAATGTAAGGCAAGTGGTGGGGTTTTCAAAGGGTTGACACATGTTTATCTCACGGAAACTGGTGTACGTAAACTTTGGCCTTCTATGCAAACTTGCTCCGTTTTTTTTTCTTTACATGATAAAACATGAAGTCTATAAATTGTTTTAAATATTAAATTAAATTATGACAGTAATATTCTTCCCTAAAAAGGTTGATTTTAATTAATGTCTCTTGTTTGACCTAATTTGTAATATTGACTGCCCATTTTCTAGAGTTTCTAAGAAGATTTACCTGTGTATTATATTCTAAAATAATTCCAGGAGAACATCAACGGGAGTGTGTTTCTACTTTCTCTCTCCTCCGAATACAGGCATACTTCTGCCTAGAATCTAAACTCAGGATTTCTCATTAGTTCTTTTAAAATTTCATTAGAGAAAGGAGTTTGAACAGTTTGATTATTCATCATGTTAGGGCATTATCAGAGAAGAAAATATTTCATATCATAAAAAGATATTATAATAGACACTGAAATTCATCTTTGAAATGCTGGCAAAGCATATAACACTATATCTGGGTCATTCAGCTGTCATTACCTGGATAATTTAGGCAAAAGCTACATTTTAGTTTTTAACTAAAACACCCAAGTAACAGAGAAAAGCCTTGAGCTTTATCAAAATTATATATATTTTTACCTAAACCTCTATACCAAGTTGGGCTAGTACCTTTTCCTGAAGAGATTTCTAATTTTATCATTATTTAGCCAAAGTATTTTGAATTCTTTGGATCCTGTAATCAGCTAAACAGCAGTCTGGAAAGTGAATTTAGTGGGTAAAATTAGTAAATAAATGTTTAAGGAGGAACAGGATATTAACACAGTCTCAAAATATCTCTGTCAAAATAGTAACTCTACAGTGTAGAAACCTAGCAGACTCTGCCTTAACCAAGGGCTGAAGATTAAGATCTTGACGTATGATACAAGGGTGGTGTTAAAACTGTGTTCTGGAGAGAAACTTCATGATCTTTGATGGTGTGTACTCATGGTGGAATAAAAGCCTGCTGGAATGTAATACCCTTACTGTTTATAAGGCAGGGCCATAATCTTTATTCAACATAGTTATCTACTATAACTTAAGGGCTTAATAAGTGTTAAATTCTAAGCAATTACTAATTTATTTGACATTTATTGAACATCTACAAGCAAGTCTAGTATAAGACACACAGAGAGACAAACATGTTAAGACAGACTTCTGTAAAGAATTCTGTTACGTGATGGAAGTTCCAGCATTTTGAACTAAGCATTCACATTGGGTCTTCCTGGTCCAGGTATCTTTAACACTGGACTCTCTAAAACTAATCAACAAAAATTAGTTAAACATAATTGAAGTTAACCCCAAGAATAAAATAAATACCCATGAGTCCCTAATGATATAAATAAAAAATTGAATAAATATATAAGTCATAGACAAGGGACAACACTTCTTTGCAGAAGAATTCCATTTAATAAGCACTGAGAGAAGGTAGGAAATAGAAAACCACCATTATAACTCCATAGTGGTAATTTCTACAGTCAAGATCCACCAGTGGATGCTAAAATTAGTGGGTGAAAGTTCAAGGAAGAACAAAATATTTGTGTAGTTGCAAAGTATCTCTTCCAAAATAGTAACTTTACAGTAGAGAAAGCTGGCAGACACCACCTTGACCAAGGACTCAAGGTTAACATCACCAGGAATAAGGTATATTGACATCATGTGCCCTCTGATAGGATGCCCTGAGAAGAGTTCATCACCTCTGTGCTATTGTTAAATTATGCAAACCTCATTCTAATCCTGAGCAAGCACGACACAAGCCAAAATTAAAGTATGTTCTGCAAGATAAAAGAGTTCTTTACAAAAGTCTCAAAGTCATGAGAGACAAAGACAGACTGAGGAACTGTAGCAGATCAGAGAAGACTATGGAGGTGTGACAACCCGGTCACTGTTGGGTCCTGGAACAGAAAAAGGACTTTCATGGAAAAATGGGGACAATTTGAATAAAGTCTATAGTTTAGTTAACAATATTGTGTTAACGTTAATTTCCTGTTTTTTTTTTCTGAGGAACATTCACCCTGAGCTAACATCTGTCACCAATCCTCTTTCCACTTGAGGAAGATTCACCCTGAGTTAACATCTGTTGCAAATCGTCCTCTATTTTTGTATGTGGGCTGCCACCACAGCATGCCTGCTGACAGCGGTGCATGTCTGTGCCTGGGAACCGAACCTGGGCTGCCGAAGTGGAACATGCTGAACTTAATCACTAGGCTGCCGGGGCTGGCCCAATTTCCTGGTTTTGATCGTTGTACTATGGCCATGCAACATTGGGGAAGCTGGGTGACATGTATATGGAACCATTCTACTATCTTTGCAACTCTTCTGTGAGCCTAAAATTATTTCAAATTAAAAAGGTTTTTTTTTTAACAATGAAAATGGAAGCTAACTTTCTGAAATGAGCACAATATTCACAGTTGAACGAGCATCTGAAGTATGGAAGTCTAGGTCTCTGAACCCTTCACTCCTTGTCTTCTACTCCATCTCCATGGCTTGAAGCACATTTATTCCTTAAACCTTGGATTTTAGAAATGCGGCGATGAAAAAAAAAAAAATGATCATGGTGGATGTCAGGATAAAAAAAAAAAAAGAAATGCGGCGATGGCACAACGTAACTGTCTTTAAAGCTAACAGAATATTCTCTTGAGTTCCATCTTTCTCTTGAGTCAGCTTTAATTGCATAGAAACGAATTTCAGCATTTTCCCTAGAGAAGAATGATGAGAGGATCTTTAGAGCAGGTATCATGTGAGAAACACTTGCAGTCTCAAGGTCCATCAGGGTGCTTACTTCTTCAGCAAGTTCTGGTCCTCAAAGTGCTTTCTTTGCGAACAGTTGTTGTTCGTTAATAAGTCCTGTTACGTGGGTATTTTTATCAGCAAATATTAAGGCATTTTTTTTGTTCAAGCTGACTTTATAATACATAATGCCTAATAGCGCTGTTCCTTTTGCTAGAATTTTTCAAATAAAAACATGACAAAGCAGTTCTCAAATCTCTTATATGTCATAGGGATTATTTGTGGTAGAAGAATGATGACAGGCACCATTATCTTTCTCTTTATGGCTAGTGATATTGCTGCATTAGGCTGTTCCTTGATTATGTATCTGTTCTATGTATGTTTCTGAATATACACATACACATAGCATATTTAGTAATACTACTAACAGTTTAATTCATATAATATTCATAAAATCAACATAATTATAATATAACTAGTATGATATGATATGATATAATTCAGGAAAAAGATGTTCAGTCACATGCTTTCTAGAAAGAACTTGCACCTAGGATTCATCTTGTCAAATCTCAAAAATTCTTCATTTTCGACCACGGAAAATGCTTGGCAGTCTATAGCTTTTTGTTTGGATTTTTAACCTTTGCAGACCCTGAAATATAAGAAATTTTTTTTCTTTTTTAAATCTTAGTAAACCTACTGTTTTGCAGTGTGATTAAGAGAATAGAATGTGTTTGGGATACCTTATTTTTCTTTAATATGTTCTTTTATTCATAGTTTTCATTATGACTAGATCAAAGATAATTTGTCATGGATGTTTTTATCCACAATTTTGGAGGTTTTCCTTCTGCTGAAATTCTGAAGAAGCAAAGTTGACATTTTGTTTGTAATTCCTCTTCTCAGAATACAAAGATTCCAAACTAAGCAATTTTTTGGAATATTCAAGGCCTAAATGTACTTAACTAACTGTTGTGTCATTCTTTTTTTTTGTGTGTGTGAGGAGACCAGCCCTGTGCTAACATCTGCCAATCCTCCTCTTTTTGCTGAGGAAGATTGGCCCTGGGCTAACATCCGTGCCCATCTTCCTCCACTTTACATGGGACGCCGCCACAGCATGGCTTGCCAAGCAGTGCGTCTGTGCGCACCCGGGATCTGAACCGGTGAACCTGGGGCCACTGCAGCGGAGCGCACGCACCCAACCACTTGAGCCATCGGGCCGGCCCCTGAAGTGTCATTCTTAAAAGTTATTTTATTTAGTGCTATAAATACTAGTACATTAAGCAATTCTACAAGATTAGAATTATGGTAAAATTCTGTTTTGTATTATTATTCTGTTTTGTATTATTACTTAATTAAAAACATTTGTTGGGTCAAGAAGTATTATATTTGTAAGAGTTATGCATTGCTACCTCAGAAGTTACCCCAAAACTTAGTAGTTTAAGACAACAATAAACATTTATTATCCCCAATTTCTGTGGGTTAGAAGCTTGAAGTGTCTTATCTTGGCAGTTCTGGCTCAGGGGCTCTTGAGATTGCAGCCCAGATGTTGGTCAGGGCTGCAGTCATCTGAACGCCTGACTGGGGCTGTAGGGTCTGCTTCCAAGTTGGCTCACACAGCTGACTGGCAAACTGGTGCTGCTTGTTGGCTAGAGGCCTCATTTCTTCCTAATACGTGCTCCTTCACAGGCTGCATGAGGGTCTTTACTACACGGTGGCTGGCTTCCCCCAGAAGAGGTGATTCAAGGGGGAGTAAGGTAGAAGCTTCAATGTCTATTTTGACACAGCCCCAGAAATCACACTATGTACTTGTTGTTTATAGAGGTCTGTTTTATTCAATATGGGAAGGTACTAACAAGGCCGTGAATACCAAGAGGTGAGGACCACTGGGCGCCATCTTGGAGGCTCTTTACCACAATAGTCTTTGTAAAAGTAGCAAGCTGTTCATTGTCTCTTAAATTCATATTAACTGTCAATCTATTTTCCTATTTATTTAATGATTTCTAAGTTCTTAATAATTGTTTCTGTACATTGAATTAACAGCTTTCAAAGCACATCATTATAGCAACATTTTACTCTTGCTATAATAAATATACATTTATATGTCAATTGACATAGAATTTCCATATGACAAGCACATAAACAAATTTTCATTCCAAATTATATCTAGAAATTTTACAAATATTTGAAAGGAACAATTAAGATAATAATAAATCCAAGTGACCTACCTTTTTTATATTACTGACTATGAAATTCTGATTTGGTATAATGGTAGCATACACGATGATGTACCGTCAGTCGCACACAGGTTCAGGATGTCTAAAATGGCATTCGCTTAAGTCTTTGACTCTTCGTCTTCCAATGGCTGAAGCTGTAGGGCAGACTTTGGTCAAATACTGAGGCCAAAGTCAAATTTCAGGGCAGTTCCACTATAAAAGGCCTTGGTGCACTGATATGATGCTTGGTGCTCCATTTCCTCCTCACCGAGGAACTAGTGCTAATTCTTGTGGGACTACAGCTGTCTCAGGGGGTCAGTGTGAATTGGTTGAGATCCTCTCTGCCTTATCGGCCCTCCAATTTTGCTCTATGCTGGAAGATTTGATGTCCGAAGGAGATTCAGGGGCTTAATTCCTGATTATAAATGGCTCTTAACATTTGTTTGGCAGGAAGACTGGTCTTGTTCTTTTAATTTTATACCACATTTTACTACCTGGGCATCAAAGAAATTCTACTGTACTCAGAGTTTCACAAAATCTTTTGTGAACACATTCATCGGTTTTTGGCTCTCAACCCTATAACCTCAGTGATTCAAACAGTCCAGATTATCCAAAAAAAGACAAATTTCATGCATTCTCTTCCATTACCTTTCTAGTCTAACTCATCTTCAAATAAATTTCCTCCCTCTTCTCACAGTTATAAAACAAACAAACTACCAAAAAAATCTTTAGGACCTTTTTTTACCTTTCAGTAAAAGAGCCCAACACTTATATTATGACAAGGTTGAAAATTTACTCATGCTGCCATTAAATGTGCAAATAAAATGCAGCTTCTCTAGTTTCGCTAATAGATCAGATCTTCCTTACAATATTTTAGTTCACTGGATAACGTGGAGGAAAAGAACAATTCTACAAACTTGGTAATATGCAGTTTAATAGTCTTTTCTAGTTTACATAACCTCTTTACGATGGCTCAGTCTTTTATATTTCTTCTCACTCCTGGTGATCCTCTAGAAATGATGATGGGGTTTATTGAGGGCTGGTTTTATGATCTTGGAGTATCAGGGGCCAAGGTGACAGTGAGGTTTGGGAACTGGGAGGCTCACAGATCCACATTCAATCTGGATCCTCATTAGTCTGCACTGGAGTGACAGATGTTATCTGTTCTCTGGACTTGTAACCCCAGAGACGGTTCTCTCTCATGGTTGGGGGCATCATGCTAGTTCCCACCACTAATGGTCATTTGCCAAGACTACTTGTCCAGTACTGAAGTCTTCCTACACTGCAGTCTGTTTATTGTTCATCCAATGACGTTTATAGCAATTGTTTGCAACTTTCCCAGTTTTATGATCAACAATGTTTCTTCATAAGAAATAGACACCATTTTTTTAAATTATTGAAAGCAAATGCTGTTTTTTCCCTTCATGTGTTTGGATACAGGCATAACTATTTCAGAAACTTTTTAAAAATGGAGAGTTTATTTATTTATTTATTTTTTTAAATGGAACTTCTGCTTTATTATCCTCCTCCTCTCCCCAAATCTTCTACCTGCTGTCTCCTCCACCTCATTTATTTATTTATTTATTTATTTATTTATTTATTTATTTTTTGTTTATTGCAGTAACATTGGTTTATAACATTGTAAAAATTTCAGGTGTACATCATTATACTTCTATTTCTGCATAGATTACATCATATTCACCACCAAAATACTAATTACAAACCATCACCACACACATGTACCGAATTATCCATTTCACCCTCCTCCCTCCCCCCTTCCCCTCTGGTAACCACCAATCCAATCTCTGTCCCTATGTGTTTTTTTTTTATTGTTGTTATTATCTACTACCTAATGAAGGAAATCATACGGTATTTGACCTTCTCCCTCTGACTTATTTCACTTTGCATAATACCCTCAGTGTCCATCCATGTTGTCACAAATGGCTGGATTTCATCGTTTCTTATGGCTAAGTAGTATTCCATTGTGTATATGTACCACAGCTTCTTTATCCATTCGTCCCTTGGTGGGCACTTAGGTTGCTTCCAAGTCTTGGCTATTGTGAATAACGCTGCAATGAACACAGGGGTGCATGTACCTTTACAAATTGGTGTTTTCAAGTTCTTTGGATAAATACCCAGCAGTGGAATAGCTGGATCATATGGTAGTTCTATCCTTGATTTTTTGAGGAATCTCCATACTGTTTTCCGTAGTGGCTGCACCAGTTTGCACTCCCACCAGCAGTGTATGAGAGTTCCCTTCTCTCCACATCCTCTCCAACACATATTGTTTCCTGTCTTGTTAATTATAGCCATTCTGGTGGGCGTGAGGTGATATCTCATTGTAGTTTTGATTTGCATTTCCCTGATAGTTAGTGATTTTGAACATCTTTTCCTGTGCCTGTTGGCCATCTGTATATCTTCTTTGGAGAAATGTCTGTTCAGGTCTTTTGCCCATTTTTTAATTGGGTTGGTAGTTTTTTTGTTGTTGAGATGCATGAGTTCTTTATATATTTTGGAGATTAAGCCCTTATCAGACGTATGGTTTGCAAATATCTTCTCCCAATTGTTAAGTTGTCTTTTCGTTTTGTTGATGGTTTCCTTTGCTTTGCAGAAGCTTTTTAGTTTGATGTAGTCCCATTTGTTTATTTTTTCTATTGTTTCTCTTGCCCCGTCAGACGTGGTGTTTGAAAAGATGTTGCTAAGACCAATGTCGAAGAGCATACAGCCTATGTTTTCTTCTAGGAGTTTCATAGTTTCAGGTCTTACATTCAAGTCTTTAATCCATTTGGAGTTAATTTTTGTGTATGGTGTAAGGTAAGGGTCTACTTTCATTTTTTTGCATATGGCTATCCAGTCTTCCCAACACCATTTGTTGAAGAGACTTTCTTTTCCCCATTGTATGTTCTTGGCTCCTTTGTCAAAGATTAGCTGTCCATAGATGTGTGGGTTTATTTCTGGGCTTTCGATTCTATTCCATTGATCTGTGTGTCTGTTTTTGTGCCAGTACCATGCTGTTTTGGTTACTATAGCTTTGTAGTATATTTTGAAATCAGGGAGTGTGATACCTCCAGCTTTGTTCTTTTTTCTCAGGATTCCTTTAGCTATTCGGGGTCTTTTGTTGTTCCATATAAATTTTAGGATTCTTTGTTCTATTTCTGTGAAAAATGTTGTTGGAACTTTGATAGGGATTGCATTGACTCTATAGATGGCTTTAGGAAGTATGGACATCTTAACTATGTTAATTCTTCCAATCCAAGAGCACGGAATATCTTTCCATTTCTTTGTGTCATCTTCAATTTCTTTCAGAAATGTTTTATAGTTTTCGGTGTACAGATCTTTCACCTCTTTGGTTAAGTTTATTCCTAGGTATTTTATTCTTTTTGTTGCAATTGTAAATGGGATGGTAATCTTAATTTCTCTTTCTGCTACTTCGTTGTTAGTGTACAGAAATGCAACTGATTTTTGTATGTTGATTTTGTATCCTGCAACTTTACCATATCCGTTTATTACTTCTAAAAGTTTTCTGGTGGATTCTTTAGGGTTTTCTATATATAAAATCATGTCATCTGCAAATAGTGACAGTTTCACTTCTTCCTTTCCAATTTGGATCCCTTTTATTTCTTTCTCTTGCCTGATTGCTCTGGCTAGGACTTCCAGTACTACATTAAATAGGAGTGGTGACATTGGGCATTCTTGTCTGGTTCCTGTTCTTAGAGGGATAGCTTTCAGTTTTTCACCATTGAGGATGATATTAGCTGTGGGTTTGTCATATATGGTCTTTATTATGTAGAGGTACTTTCCTTCTATACCAATTTTATTCAGAGTTTTTATCATAAATGGATGCTGTATCTTGTCAAATGCTTTCTCTGCATCTATTGAGATGATCATGTGATTTTTATTCTTCATTTTATTAATGTGGTGTATTACGTTGATTGATTTGTGCGTGTTAAACCATCCCTGCATACCTGGAATAAATCCCACTTGATCATGGTGTATAATCTTTTTAATGTATTGTTGTATGCGATTTGCTAGTATTTTGTTGAGGATTTTTGCATCCATGTTCATCAGTGATATTGGCCTGTAATTTTCTTTTTTTTTGTGTTGTCCTTGTCTGGTTTTGGTATCGGGGTAATGTCAGCTTCATAGAATGAGTTAGGAAGCTTCCCGCCCTCCTCAATTTTTTGGAAGAGTTTGAGAAGGATAGGTATTAAGTCTTCTTTGAATGTTTGGTAGAATTCACCAGGGAAGCCGTCTGGTCCTGGACTTTTATTTTTGGGGAGGTTTTTGATTACTGTTTCAATCTCCTTACTGGTGATTGGTCTATTCAAATTCTCTATTTCTTCTTGATCCAGTTTTGGAAGGTTGTATGATTCTAAGAATTTAACCATTTCTTCCAGATTGTCAAATTGGTTGGCGTATAGCTTTTCATAGTATTCTCTTATAATCTTTTGTATTTCTGAGGTGTCTGTTGTAACCTCTCCTCTTTCATTTCTGATTTTACTTATTTGTGCCTTCTCTCTTTTTTTCTTGGTGAGTCTGGCTAAAGGTTTGTCAATTTTGTTGATCTTTTCAAAGAACCAGCTCTTGGTTTTCTTAATTTTTTCTATTGTTTTTTTGGTCTCTATTTCATTTATTTCTGCTCCGATTTTTATTATTTCCCTTCTTCTACTGATTTTGGGCTTTGTTTGTTCTTCTTTTTCCAGTTCCTTTAGGTGCATTGTTAGATTGTTTATTTGAGATTTTTCTTGTTTGTTGAGATAGGACTGTATCGCTATAAACTTCCCTCTTGGAACCGCTTTTGCGGTATCCCATAAATTCTGGCATGTCGTATTTTCATTTTCATTTGTCTGCAGGTATTTTTTGATTTCTTCTTTGATCTTCGTTAACCCAGTCGTTGTTCAGTAGCATTTTGTTTAATCTCCACGTATTTGTGGCTTTTCTGATTTTCTTCCTATAGTTGATTTCTAGTTTCATACCGTTGTGGCCGTTGTGGTCAGAAAAGATGCTTGGTATTATTTCAATCTTCTTAAATTTATGGAGACTTGTTTTGTGGCCTAATATGTGATCAATCCTGGAGAATGTTCCCTGTGCATTTGAAAAGAACGTGTATTCTTCGGTTTTTGGATGGAACGCTCTGTATATATCTACTAGGTCCATCTGTTCTACTGAGTCGTTTAAGGCCAATGTTTCCTTATTGATCTTCTGTTTGGATGACCTATCCGTTGGTGCAAGTGGAGTGTTAAAGTCCCCTACTATTATTGTGTTACTGTCTATTTCTCTTTTTATGTCTGTTAATAATTGCTTTATCTATTTAGGTGCACCTACATTGAGTGCGTAGATATTTACAAGTGTTATATCCTCTTGTTGGATTGTTCCCTTGATCATTATGTAATGCCCTTCTTTGTCTCTTTTTACAGTTTTTGTTTTAAAGTCTATTTTGTCTGATATGAGTACTGCTACCCCAGCTTTCTTTTCATTGTCATTTGCATGGAGTATCTTTTTCCATCCCTTCACTTTCAGTTTGTGAGTGTCTTTAGGTCTGAAGTGTGTCTCTTGTATGCAGCATATATATGGGTCTTGTTTTTTATCCAGTCAGCCACTCTATGCCTTTTAATTGGAGCATTTAGTCCATTGACTTTTAAAGTAGCTATTGATAAGTATGTACTTACTGCCATTTTTTAACTTTTTTTTTTTCTCAGTGTTTTAGTAGTCCTCTGTTCCTTTCTTCTTCTATACAGAATTGATGGTCACTTTAGTTTGACCTCTGTCTCAAAGCTGTACTCTTTAACTCCCCTCCTCCCTCCTTTTATGTTTTTGATATCATGTCTAACTTCTTTTTTGTGCATTTGTATCCATTACGTTCTTATCATGGAAATAGATATTTTTTCCTATTTGTGGTCTTCTCTTTTCCCCTTAAATCAGTCCCTTTAACATTTCTTGTAGCACTGGTTTCTTGGTGACAAACTCCTTTAATTTTTGCTTGTCTGGGAAAATTTTGATCTCTCCTTCCATTTTGAATGATAACCTTGCTGGGTAGAGTATTCTTGGCTGTAAGTTTTTTCCTTTTAGCACTTTAAATATATCATGCCATTCTCTTCTAGCCTGTAAGGTTTCTGCTGAGAAGTCAGCTGATAGCCTTATGGGGTTTCCTTTGTATGTAACTTGACATTCTCTTGCGGCTTTTAGGATTCTCTCTTTATCTTTAATTCTGGACATTTTGATTATGATGTGTCTTGGTGTGGGCCTCTTTGGGTTTATCTTGTTTGGGGCTCTCTGTGCTTCCTGTACCTGGATGTCTGTTTCCTTCCTTAGGTTAGGGAAGTTTTCATCTATTATTTCTTGAAATAGATTCTCTGCCCCCTTGTCTCGCTCTACCCCTTCCGGGACACCTATAACACGGATGTTAGTGCGCTTGATGTTGTCCCAGAGGTCCCTTAGACTGTCCTCACTCCTTTTAATTCTTTTCTCTTTTACCTGTTCACCTCGGGTAATTTCTTCTAGTCTTTCATCCAGCTCACAGATCCGTTCTTCTGTATCCTCTACTCTGCTTTTGAGTCCCTCTAATGAATTTTTCATTTCCAGTATTGTATTCTTCATTTCTGATTGGTTCTTTTTTATATCTTCCATTTCTTTGTTGACATTCTCACTGAGTTCATCTATTCTTCTCCCCAGATCAGTGAGCATCCTTAACACTCTTAGTTTGAACTCTCTGTCAGGTAGGTTGCTCATTTCTGTTTCACTTAGTTCCTTTTCTGGGGTTTTGTTCTGTTCCCTTGCTTGGAATGTATTCTTTTGCCTCCTCATTTTGCCTCTTTCCCTGTGCTTGTGTCTACGTATTAGGTAGGTCAGCTACGTCTCCTGCTCTTGGATAGGTGACCTTATGTAAGTGATGCCTTAGGAGGCTTCCAGTGTGCTTCCCTCAGTTCTCAATGACCCCTTGAGCTACGTGTGTCCTTCTGTTGTGGCCTGTTTGCTCTCCCTGTAGGCACCCAGGGAGACTGAGTTATGCTCCTGGCCAGCTGTTGTAATGCTCAGCTGCTTGTAGTTGTTGTGGGCCCTTCAGTCTCTTTATCAGGTGTGGGGAGCCCCAGCACAGTTGGCTGCAAGTTCTAATACACAAGTTCAATTTGTGTTCCAGTATTTCTTTTAAGTGAGTAGGCCCCCGGCGTGGCAGGTTGTCAGGCTCAGGGCCTTACAATTGCTGTAAGCCTCTAGCCTATTAGGTCTCTTGTCAGCTCTCTGAGGATTGCAGCTGGGTGGGGCTGGCCTCAGGCACAGGAGCACCCAATTGTTTCAGGCTTTGGAAGGTGGGGCAGACCCCCTATGTGGGTCTTTGAGAAGCTCAAGTCTTCTGCAGCTGACAAGCCCTGTTGCCCACAGGTCCACACACACAGTCAACACAGTCCTGCCCGGTGTGAGCGCCCCGACCTCCCCAAGCGGACCCAGTCTCTCCACGGCGGGAGCCCCACACACTCCGCCACCGCCCCACACTCTCCACCAGCTCCTTGTGCACACCCTGCCCCGCTCAAGTCGGCTCAGTTGCCAGGCTTCAGCGAATCCAGTCACCAATCTATGCAGGCCCACAAGTTGCCTGAGGGCTTGTTGTTGGGTGGGGCCAGTCTCTAGGGTGGGCTGCCTGCCCTGGCTGAGCCGGATTAAATTGGTGCTCTAGCGAGTGGGGCAGACCTGGGCTAGCAGGCCTCAGGGAGAACTCCAATGGCTTCTGTGTCAGCACGCTCACACCAGGCCACAACAATGGCTGCCGCCAATGTCCCAGCCCCTGGAGAGGTCTCACCCCTCACCGAGATGCACTCAGGGCCTATTAGGTGAGTCTCTTTTCACCACAGCACTGTGCACCTTTCTTTCTGGTGATTTTAGGGTGCTTTCTGAAATGGGTGAGTTTGCGCGTGGGCCCTTTAAGAGCCAGTTTTAGTTTCTTTGTGAACCGGGTTTTCTGGGGGTGCTCCCCAGTGTTTTAGTAGCAGGCACAGTCAGATATTATGCCGCTGGTCTCGATTGTGCTGGGTCCACAAAATGCCCACAGCGGGGGCGCTCCCCGGCTCAGGGCCCCGGGCCTCCAGGGAGGCTGCGTACCTGTGAGCTGCTCCCGGCGGCCGTGAAGCTGGCGGCTTGTGAAGGCGGCGTTTTTCCTCTCCGGAAGGGAGTCGCTGCCTCTTCTACCCCAGCTAGGATTGTCCGTTGTTGCAGGAGTTCCTCTCATCCAGTTTTCAGTTCTGTGTCTCAGGGGTAATTTTTCCACGAGTAGTTGTAAATTGGCTGTGTCCACGGGAGGAGGTGAGTTCCGAGTCTGCTTACACCGCCATCTTCAAAATGGAGAGTTTAAAATAAAACTTGAGACGTATGTTTTCAAATATTTACCAAGTTCTTTTGGATTTAACTTTTGTTTGATATCAGCTCCTTATGACTGCTGAACATCTACACGTCTTCAGGTTATTGGGTCCCTGTGTCAGTCAGCATTCCACCATAGAAGCAGAACCAGCAGGAGATATGTATTAAGAGATTTATTACAAGGAATTGGATTTTTCAGTTGTGGAGACTAGCCAGGCAAGTCTGAAATCTGCAGCGCAGGACGTCAGCGAGGGCGGGCTGGAACTCTGGGGCTGAAGCTGCTATCCACAGGATGAATCTCTGCTTTACCAGGGAAGCCTCCGTTCTACTCTCAAAGCCTTTCAACCATTGAATCAGGCCCATCCGGATTATCCAGGATAATCTCTCTTACTTAAAGTTAACTGATTACGGACCTTAGTCCCATCTACAAAATACCTTCACAGCAACACCTAGATTAGCCTTTGGTTGACTAAATGGAGACTTAGCCTAGCTATGTGACACATCAAAAGGCCATCACAGGTCCCAAAGTGTTTGTCCCCAGAGTTCCTCAGTGTCGCTCACGACCTAACTTTCTATCCTTCATCCCTTTAATCATAGGGGTTTGCGTGCATGTTTACCTGATATTTTTTGATGTTTAAACGGATTGATTCTAACCTACAAAGAAGCGTCAGTATAGTCAGTATATTCTAAACGTAGGAAATGCGTGTTCGTATAAGCCATACATAATGCTAACTACTTTAAACCTTTGTTTACTAGTTCAGACTTTATATTTAACCAGAACCTTCCAAAGAGCAATCTTCTCTCAACTTAAAGTATAATCAAGAAATCTCGATTTATACTCAAATAGTTTTTAGAATGTTATGAACAAGTCATTTACTGCTAATTTCCTTCCTCTGTGCTGAAAGTTTAAATTTTGTTATACATTTGTATGCATTTGTTCAATACGACTGTGAATGTATAATTTCTAAGTCCACTCCTTTTCCAACTGACCCACTGCAATTAAAGTAGTATTTTTTTTGCTTCACTATGTCACGTTAATGATGTCAAATCAAAGCCTTAAAATATATAAAAAACATAAGAAAAATTTCAGTTATGAAATACCATGGCCACAGAGGAGTATTACTTTTATAACTTGTAAAGGAATTTAACGATTCTTTTGAATTGACATACAATAGCAGATTTGTAACAATTGTTGTCATTTGCATATTAGAAGGAGAGGACCTGGACAAATTTATCAATTCACTGACAGGTTGAACATTTCTACCAAAGATGATCACTTGACACTTAATTGTTCATAAAATGATCATCCAGATGAAGCAGAGTAGGTTTACTTTAATTTTTCAGAGTACCATCAACACAAAAGCACCAAAATGTTAAATCTTCAAAAAGAATTCATGGGCTCCTAAGAACATGACACAGATCCTAGAAGGGTCTACACTTCTACTCAAGCTGCCTTGGGTATAGGAAAAATCGAAAATGACAATATTTCGTATGTCCTGATATGTAATTGAATATTGCTTTGAGTTAGAAATAATTGCTGTGGAATTAATCTCATTATCTTCCTTGATTGTCATTGTTCTGGAGGTTCCAAGTGATCAAGCATTATTTTAGCCAGTAATGATCGTAATTAACTGTAAGGAGTTGGAGAAATTTTTACTCCTTCGGGAGCTGCTGCCAGAGTTTTTTATGGAGAGAAAACAGTCCTTATTCTAGTGACTGATAAGCTTGGGTGCAAATGCATCCCTCTGGAGTCTGTTTGGAGGGCAGGAGGCACCCAGGCTTCAGAGAAGGAGGCAAAACTACTCAGCAAGAGAAGAGGAGACAAATTTAATTATCTCAGGAGAATAGAGTGAAGAGTGGAGGAAGGATGAAGGAGGAAGAATGGAGTGAAGAGAAGGAGATGGGAGGGGGAGAGAGAAGAGGCTGAGTCAATGAGATTGAGAGGCACACACTCTACAACTGTTACCCACTAATCTCCAATGACGATGCTAATCTCACCAAATACTTTGTGTGCATTTTTGTTTTGTTTTCCTGGGCACACCACCAATGGGTTGAGTTTCTATCTGGGTTGTGTAGAGTGTTAACTCAAGCCACACACATAGACAGAGGAACTAGGGGGCAGAGAGCCTTAGCTAACATCTAGGTTGTTTACATTTGTTTGATCCTTTAATTTAGTTCCTCAACAAATCTGTAGACTAGGCATAACTATTATCTCACTTTCTAGATAGAGCATTTGAGCCTCAGAAATCAACCTAGCCGGGAAGTAGCAGAGTGACCTCAAATCCATCTCCTCACAAGACCCCCTCTGCTCTTTCCCCCAAAACACTCTACTTCCTTGTTAGTCAAATCTAACAATTAAATCTCCCTTAAATAAGCTCTTGTAGTGTTCTCTCTCCTTACAGTAAATTAGTGCCTTCTCTTTCATTCTTTCTTTTGTTTTTTGTTAATAGACTGCTGCTGGGGAGCACCTGTCCCTTTTATTTATTTATTTTTTTGGTGAGGAAAATTGCCCCTGAGCTAACATCTGTGCCAAACTTCCTCTATTTTGTATGTGAGATGCCACCACAGCATGGCTTGATGTGTGGTATAGGTCTGCCCCCGGGATCCGAACCCACAGACCTGGGCCACCAAAGTGGAGCATGTTGAACTTAAACACTATGCAGTGAGGCCAGCCTCAGTGCCTTCTCTTTCAAAATGATTTGGCATTTCTCACATGGCCCCTAGTTTAGCGAATGAAGTTGCTATATCAAAATGGCATCTTGCCCATGACCTCCTGAGGCTGCAGAACCACAGCATCAACAGATCTCCACTTCAGAGGCCCCTTGTGCTACACAAAATGCTTGTCTGCTCTAAGCAATGAACTTTCATTGTGGAACAAAGGCAGAAGATTTGAGAGTCAAGCTGTAGGTGAGAATGGGATTATGTTTCCCATGAGAGCCTCAGTGGTAGGAAAGTTTGTGCAAGCCTCTCAGAGAGTTTTGAACAAGTTTCTTCTTTATTATCGGCTATATATTGATCACAACCAGCTTTCAAAACAAGTCCGTGGTCCAGAGAGAAAGCCCAAGTAGTGACAGAGTGGGCAAGATTAACTTTGTTGCATTCATTCAAATTGCGATTTTAGGTAGAAATATATTCATTTTGTGTTACATGTGAGGAAGGTTAATGTATAAACTTAATTTAAAAATTAGTGAAGGTGCAGTTATTTAATTTAGAATGGTTTTGAATTTGTGTGTTTAGAAAAATACTGTGGGTATATCTAGATGTTACAAAATTTGATTCAAGAGATCTGTCCAGTTCTCTGTAGCTTTACTGATATCATGGCCATATGCTCCATTTTTCACATGCTGTCATTAAAGCACTCATTAAAATGCATATCTGGAGGGCCAGATGTTTCATTTTTATTACATATCATTTTCTTCACATTTAAAATCCATGTATGCTTATATAATGGCTAAAATTTTGTGAGTTTCATTATATACTTATGCATATGCTTTGTATCTCTAGCTACATGTTTGTAAAGAAGCATATATGAGTATGTATTTATGTCTATATAAACACATACAAACATGGATATTTTTGAGTGTGGACTTGTGAATTTCTTCCATTCTACTTAAAAAATATATTCTGTTGTTCAAAAGTGAAACTACCAGATACTAATGTACATGACAATTAGTTACTTCCTTCCGTTTCTTCCTGGTATGCTTCCTTCTCCTTTGCTCCAACATATTGTTTGTGGGGCATGATGAAAAGGAAGTGTTATTAAAGGAAACCATATAGAGAGGCACAAAAACAGAGACCTTAATTCTCTACATACTGGCTAAGTCTGAATCATCAGATTTTTCAACTAAAATATTTTGTTATCAATTTGAATTGAAATTATTGGCCAGTCCCTTCTCCCCCAGTCCTATCCTTTCAAAGTAATTCAGTAGTAATACACATAGAAAATAGGTAGAAAAATTGTGTGTTGCTCAAGACTGAGGAGACAGATAACTGGACGACTTATTTTTCTTATACTGAATGTTTGAAATTTTAAAATGCTAGGAATGATCATTTTCTAGCTTATTCAAGAAAAATCAATTTTTGTAAGATAGTTTCTGTTGTATACAAGAGAATGCATGCTTCCACATAAATATAGAAACCTTTAATATTTGTGATATTCTTTTTTAAATTTCTCTGGGACCAGGCCAGTCACCAAAGACTACACCACACGCAGAAATTGGTTAGCTATATTTTTTTGATAAAGAAAGAAGTGATACTAGATAAAAACATAGATTTGTCTTTTAAGCTGCTTTAGGTTTTATGGGGGAAAAGGCAAATGTTGAGAAGAAGACAACAGTATTTTATTTTCATTTTTTCCTCTAAAGTGGAGACTTGATTAGAACTTCCACTGCAAAAAGAGCAAGACTGATCTTTCTTACCTCAAATCTTTCCTTAAGTTTTAATAGATTGGCCAAGCCTCCCCCCCAAATTTTACAGACTTTTATTATTTCTTATCCCCACAAGATTATAGCAACACATGTAGTAAAACTAATTAATTCAACGTACTTTACCAGTTTAACCAAGCAAATTATTACTCATCCTGGGTAAGTGGGTGAGTAATTCTTTGCAAGATTGCAAATTACCCTGAAATTCCCAGGCTCACACGACTCAATGGTAAGTAAGAGCATCAGTTAGTTTATCAAACTGGTTCTCCTGAAAAGACCATGTTATTTGTGATGGGGCATGCTGTACCATTGTACCATCTCGGAGGGAGGAGCTGTCTCACAACTTAGCTTGGAATGAGTGAGTCTTGTTTAAAGACTCTTAAAATATGTCTTAAAAATAAAATGTCATAAAAATATGTCTAAAAAAACCCCTTAAAATATGTCTTGCTTCCTGGTTTTGTGGATCAGATTTTTACCAGTTGCTTCCTGACACAGTTCTTCTGTCCACATCCTTATTGACTGTCTCAGTGCTGATAAAGTACCTGACAATGCCGAATCTGATACCTTCCTCACACCTACCTGTTTCATAGCATCAGCTGTCACCACCTTCTATCACAGGTAGATCTTAGGTAATGAGGTATTAGCAATTGGTGCCTCATCACCTTAAGCCTCTGGTGGAGCCCCACCCTCCTCGTAAAAGAAGGATGTTGTTATTTTTGCCATGAGTTAGCTTCAGTTTCCCAACTTATTGCACATTTCCACCTGGGTCAAATGCACACACTTGCCATGTTTTCTTATCCATGCTTGCTTTATGAGGACAGGCTTTGCAGACACAGAGACCTGGGTTCAAATTACTTTTCTGACAATCCTAAGCTGTGGGACCCAGGAAAGCTGCTTGACCTATGTGTCTTCATCTATAGAGCAGAGATTATAATATTGACCTCACAAGTGTATTATAAAGGTCAGATCCTGTATAAGATGAGCATACCACAGCATCCTAATATAAAAGTCAATTAATGGTGGGAAAACAGATAACTCATCACTGTAATGCCATGGATAAAAACCAGTTTGGAGGCTAAGGAGTAAAATTATGAATATGGTTGCCATTAAGATTCCTAAACTATTTTGCTTCATCATTAACTCAATTTCACATTTTTTCCCCATTCAAAATAGAGATTTCAAATCTCAACCTGAATGTCTCGTTCTACTAACATTTGCATCTTCCCACAGCATCCGTTTCATCATGCCCTGTTTCTTTAGAAGAGTTGCCAGGAACTTCCCACTCTAAATCCTCAATGGGGCATCCTCCGTTCTTTAGCATTAAGGTCCCTCACTCTTCAAACTTTATCTTCTACAACTTCAAACCAGCTCTTAGATCTAGTCAGGCTAGAGTTCTCACTAGCCTCCAGGGATACAGAATTAATCCTCAACTCTTGGTGTTCCAAAAAACATGGTCCCTGTCTTCAACGGGCTCAGAGTGTAGATGCGGAGACAGACTGACAATAACAGAGACCGGTGATGAGTGGACTATCTTTATGAACAGAGAACTATGGTAAAACAGATGAAGGGGTGATTAATTCAGCCAGGGGTGGGGGCATGTGGGTGGAAGAGCTGGGAAAGGCTTCAGAGAGGAAGCAACACTTGAGTCAGTCATTTAAGAATGAGCACGATTTCATTTGGGGCAGAAGGAGCAGCATGACCAAGTCCTGAAAGTGACTAGTCCTCAACCCGGGCGTTATAACACATGGCGGGAGGGACGGTGGACACTGGAGAGACACACCTGGTGAAGCTGGCGGGGGCCAGGCTGGGAAGTTCTTTGATGCTCTACCATGAAGCCTAAAAAGAATAGCTTTCCTTTTCCCGAATTCCTGATGCAGTTATTCTTTGTGTTCTCATTTTGGCAAGAATTTTTCATTGTTAATAAATCTCTACAAGGTATTTATAGGCTCCTACAGAACCAAGAAAACCCCTGAAGTTCTTTTCTTTCCTTCTCAGCTCTTTCCATGCAGACAGTATGCGGGACTGGAGGCAGCAGCACAGAGAGGAAAAGTACGGATTTAGGGTCTGAGATCCCTCTCTGCTGTTCCCACCATCCTCACTTCTAACTGGGTGAACTTAGGCAAGTTACATCACCTCTTTGAGTGTCACATTCTTCCTTTGAAAGTGGGGATAATGCCAGTTTCTATATGATAGGCCTTCTATGATGATTCCATAAATGCTTAACACGTGGTTGCTACTCAATTATTCAATGAGCATTAATTGACCACCTACTATAGGGCAAGATCTATGCTAGATTTCTATTGTACAGTGATGAGTTAAACAGCAGGAGCTTTGTATTCTAGCATTTATTATTATTAATAGAGATCTTTAATAAGTGCTGTTGAAACAAAGTAATGTGTTTCAGCCACATTAATATCCTATCCATGGTCGGACTGATTCCCTCTTCCCCTGGTCCTGGAGTTCACTACATGACAATTGACTGACAAGAGCTGCCACATCCAATGCTTATGGAGCCTGTCAATTACACAGTTGTGCAGCCTTGGCAGAGCCATCATTCTAACAAGATTCAGTAGGTGAAGTGACCCTGGAGGTGACCCTGGATGAGATCAACCTCAAGAGGATGACCATGCATGTTCAAAACTAATTCCGGGCATGGCTCAGTCAAATTTGGGCTGGTCGAACTATTCTCCAAAACTTGTAGTTACTAGAGCTCAGGAAAGCAGAAAGCTGGAATCCTGGGGTTAGCTAATTTTTGTGGAACCTGTTCCATGGTAAAGCTATATTTTTGTTTTTACTGCTGGTGAAGTGAGTGTACAAAAGGAAACACTGTCTCAGTTCTGGTGGATGTGATGACTCCTTGATTAATAAAGAGATGCATCTGTTGACTGCCAAGGAGTAGAGTTACCAAGAGCAGAGAAAGGGATTGGAGGCAGAGATTATGGACTGAGACTTGGAAGTCATCCTAAAGACAGCCTGGGTCTGCCTCCGGCAGAAGCACTGAAATGAATGAGTAGTGTGGCAGATCACCATATCCTACCAAATAGAGTAATTAACCTCTTGGTACAAATATAAGAATAAAATCTGTAAACAGCTTACTTGTAAATGCATTCTTTCATGAATTGTATTGTTCTAAGTTTGCCTCTGTTTATTTGCTGCTCAGTTTAGCTTTTTGCTTTTTAAAAAACATTTTTCAGCAGCTGTGCGTCCTGGGTGCAGCTTATTTCTGGTTGCTAAATTGTTCTCTTTTCCCTCAAGTGGGAATCCTAAGATAGCTGCCAATAACACCCCAATCCACAGTCATGGGTGGGGCACAAAGCTCCATCTTCCTCTGTGCAAAAAAAAATAAAGATTCACTATCTTCAATCTTATTCCACATTCTCTCTCCCATTTCCTTTTGGTTGGTCTAATAATTACTTCAAGTTCTGTTCTGATCAGAGGTTATAAT
The DNA here is from genome assembly GCF_020826845.1 of Diceros bicornis minor. NCBI lineage: Eukaryota > Metazoa > Chordata > Mammalia > Perissodactyla > Rhinocerotidae > Diceros > Diceros bicornis. The sequence goes on along the minus strand of NC_080776.1, from coordinate 5,973,269 downwards.
TCCTGATTTATGTAAGCTATAGCTTCCAAGATTAATGTTGGGCAAGGCCTTTTCTGCAAAGGAATTTTAAAAGATGTTTTTAAAATCAAATTTTAAAAGAAATTTAAAAACCTTAAAGAAGATACTAGAAGCCCATATGGTCAATATAGATGCCAAGGTACAGATATTCAAAGTGGGGCAAAATTTGGAGGTCTGATTATCTATGTACTCCAACTTAAACTACTCTGGATCATGTTTTGTGAAAGACTACCCTAGTCCCCAAAGAGGTGTGTGTGATGTTTAAAGCTATGACATCGTGTGTCTTCAGGTACAAAGGAATATCTTACATATATTAAACACCTAAGGTATAGTTTGGAAATTACTTTGAAGAAATCAGTCTCCTGAGAGGTCATGGGTTGTAATAAAATACATTATCTTTATCAACAAATTAGAGGTAATAGATGAAGTTGTCTGAGCAAGAGGACCTCTTGAGAGAGAATCTTTAACCAAAGTTAAACAAACAACAACAAAACAACTCCACAATTATATGGAGGAGGTGACGAGCAGCTGTTGGGAGAAACCATTTGGTACATTTTGAACTGAACTTTCACCTGCGTCAGTCACGTGGTGAGTCAGTTTTTAACCTGAAGTAACCTGACTGAATAAAGTGACCCTGTGCCGGTAAGTCCCTTAACACATACAGTCACATCCTCAAATCCCACCTTGTCTTCACAACTGAGTAATGTTTATTTGCGAACCACACCATTAGTGAGTTGTAGACTGTGACAAATGGCAGAGAAAGGGAGGGAAGCAGGAGCTCGAGTCATCGGCAAAGCTTGAGAAAGCCAGAGGAATCTTGGACACTGCATCCCAGGACCGGTGAAGGAGGGTATTATCTCTGAGGCCTTCAGCTGTCTGAAGAATACCATGTCTTTAACCTTTCAGAAAAAAAATAAAATTTGTTGGATCTAGATATTCAGGACTGACTGCCTCACGAGGATTGGGCTTGGAGAGATTCCTCACAGGAGGGACAGAGCCAAATTTGCAGGGCAATGGACGTGTGCCAACATGGCTCCAGTCAGCCCTGGGCTGGCTGCCACCAACATTGCAGAGCTGGCGTGGGGACCAGGAAGCTGAAACAGCATTTGCTCTGGGTTTGAAGGGAGAACTCAAGTATTGCTTTAACTGATTCCACAGATAGAGTCTGGATCAGTCATGGAAAAGTGTGAGGATGGAAAGGGAGCTTCCCCAGCCTTGGCTCCAATAGTCTATTCAATTAAATTCAGCAGCTGTCATTGAGCATCGATCACGTGTAAAGTATAGTGATACAAAATAGTCCAGGCTCTCAAAGAATTTGCAATCTAGTGGGGAAAAATAAGACATACAAAAATAACAATAAGGCAAAAATGTAAGTTCCTTGAGAGAGATATAAACAAAGAACTCTGCTGGATTCAAAGGCAGGAGAGAGGATATCTTATGGGGTATATGTAAAGAGTCTTCATGGATTATGTCAATTTGGGGATAATTTTGAAAGGTGGGAGCTTAGAGAGGGAGGCTTGTATCCCAGGTAGAGGAGATGGCATAAGCTAGTTAGGAACCAGAAAGCAGGGGTTGTGTTTGCACATTGTAGTATACACAGTTTGGCAGATGGTCAAGCATTTGTAATAGACTATTGGAAGATGAGATTGGAAAATTGGCCGGAGCATTGACTATCAGGGCAACGGGTTGCCATTAAGGTGCTTAAGCAAGGTTATTTCCAGAAACCCTTATGTCAGACTTCTCCATCGTATATACTCTTAAATCACAATTAAAATTACTTAATTATAAAATACCTTCAATAATTCAAGCATAGAGCCTTTTTTCTTCTCCTCTAATCTACACTTTATTTCTTCTGCTGATTTAGATATTTCCAGTGCAGTAGAACTGTCTTAAACCATAACTCAGAAATATCCTGGGTCAACATATGTCTGCTTTAACCATAAAAACCTAAAATAGGGTGATAGGGTGGGAGGGCAGCCCAGTGGCGAAGCCATTAAGTGCTCATGCTCCGCTGTTGTGGCCTGGGGTTCGCAGGTTCAGATCCCAGTGCACACAGATGCACTGCTTGTCAAGCCATGCTGTAGCGGGTGTCCCACATATAAACTAGAGGAAGATGGGCACGGATGTTAGCCCGGGGCCAATCTTCCTCAGCAAAAAGAGGAGGATTGGCAACGGATGTTGGCTCAGGGCTAATCTTCCTCGCAAAAAAAAAAAAAAAAAACAAAAAGCCTGAAACAGTACAGCTTTCCTGTAACAGGTACAGGAATCCCTGCCCCCCAAAATGAGGGAATCCATTGTATGTCATTTATGTCACGGTAGAGGAGGAATTTTTCCCTCCTTCCCTTCTAGGTTCTTTGGCTGGTCTAATAATTAAATTGACATAAGACAGGTTAACAGGAGAGAAATTTAATTATGTACATACTGGAGCTCATAAAAATATGAGATTCAGAGAAGTGATCAAAGCAGGCAGCTTTTATACCTTTTAGACAAATAAACAATAAATTCTCAAAGAATCGAAGAGACAAAGAAGTTTGGGCTTAGGGTAGTAAATTAGTGAGGACGTAACACGTTTTGTTTATATAGCCTTCTCACCCTTGAATTCCCTACTCTGGTGATAAGCATGCCTTCTACCTGGTATAGAAATGGTACCTTTCACAAGGGAGATTTATATCCCACTTTCAGGGGGACAAAGGAGAATCAGAGTGTCCTTCTTGCATCTGCTGTTTCTTAAGTAACTTTAATTCAAAATAATCAATATGCCAAAGTGGTATATTTTAGGATAGTATATTTTGCTCCCCTTTATCACCTATAGCCTGCCTTTTATTTTATGCATTGCTTAACCTAGTAAATTGTGATAGAAGGTGAGATGTAGCCAACATAGTTACTTCCCCTCAACTCAAAGCATTCCACTGAACTTTAGGCTGAAGATTGAGATTTTCTCTATATTCTCTAATGATGGGCTGAAGTTCAGAGCTTTTCAGCTGAGTTCTGGCTTTATTGACTTAAAGCATCTTAATGACACTTTAAATATTATAAGAGTCACTGGGCCCAGAGTCTATAAAATGCTCTCTGTGCCCTGCCTCTGCTAGAGCAGACGTTATGCAGTAAAGAAGGTGAGAGAATGTAGGACAAGTCCTACTGGCCTGGCCAGGGTCCCACCTAATTCCTCATGACGTGTCCAGTGCAGGTGACACCTTCTCAAAGGTGTGGATAGGCAGTTAATTTCATGGAGAGTAGGAGGTGTGGGTTCAGCTTTTTTTTTTTTACAGTAGAGCATTATCTGAATGATATTCATTCTTCCTTGAGTCTGGGCTTCATGCGACAACAGCAACTGGATGTTGTTTTAAAATAAACAAAAGCCACTGAAAGATCCTGATCTGGGTCCTTGTTTGGGAAGAAGAGTTGGTTGACAAGTGCTCCTTGGTCAAGGATTAACCCAAGAGAAAAATCCAGCAGGAAGAGATTTGCGGGTTTTTTACCCTAGCTCCCACGTAGTTATGCCGTGAAAAGGCTTTTGACCCATTGACACACAGCAACTTGGACCGGGTACCAATTCTTTTTTTTGAGGGGTGGAAGAAAAGAGAGGAATTCTCTTGTTCGTGGTGTTTGAAGGATGGCTTCTCAGTTTCATCAGCTTCGGGTCCTGGTCTGGAAAAATTGGCTGGGCGTCAAAAGGCAGCCGGTGAGTAAAAAAGGCAAGAGGGCTTGAAAGCGATGCTCCAGGCACTCCTAAATGTGGCGTTAATGAGAGGTAAAAAGAAGAGTTTTAAGGCATTTTCTAAAGCAGGAAATTAAATATTTAGAAATCACCCCTGCATCTGTCTTCTAGCTAATGGGGCGAGTCTAAGCATGCCCCCAAAGCAGCCTTTTGATTTCAGTAAATTAAAAGAGTAAATCAGAACGTGCCCTGGGCAAGGAAAAGAATACCTCTTGTTACTGTTTGAATTGGAACTAATGTTGGAACTGGTTGAATTGGAAACCAGCGAATTCTAGGTTTTGGGCCAAAATGCTTTCAAAAGTTTTCTTAATGAATTTAGTTAAAAATGTGATGAACAAAAGTATCAGATGAAAGGTACAATAAATGGGAGAGAAAGGTACTGAAAACCAGAAACATTAGAAAGCTTGGTTGAAAAGTAAGGTAAAGAAAGGAAATAGTTTGAAGGCTGTTGGCATAGAAAGCTTCTAAGAAATTTTAGTACCTAAAAATTATTTACTAGAAATGCCAAACAAGAGTCAATATATGTGCCATGTTCAAGAATTTTCTTGACTCACGTAACTTTACTGCTGCGGTCTGTCTACTCTGCTCCTCACAACACGTTTTCTGTGTTCTCACGTTCATGTTTGCTTTTTAAATTACAAAGCTAGCTATCAGATCCTGACCAGATAGGGTCCAGGGAGATTGAGAAAGGAATTGGCTTCTGTGAGTTGTCACAGATTCAGAAAACTGTTTGAAAACCAGGGAAATCTGAAAAGGCACCGAATCTACTTCATTTTAGCGTGGTAATTCCCAGTCTTGAATGAATAATATAAATATTATGCAAATAATATGTGTCGTAGAAACCAACGTCTCGTCTATGCACCTTATCTCATTCTAGGTTAGCTTGTGGTTACTGACCCCTTACTTAAGAGTTTTGATGTATATATTAAGAGGGAGAAGTAAATGTTCACTCACCTTTGTGAATTTAGTGGGTAAGATTTAAAATCATAAGGCGTTATGTGATTCCATGAGTGTGGGGTTTGGACATTACATTTAAAATCATTATTATTTTTATTTCATTGTTTTTTAATTGGAAACAAGACAAAAGTAAAACTTCCCATAATTATCCCATAGGTAGGTTCTGTGTGGAATTCAGCAGGGAAGGAGTCTGGGGAGGTGGATAGGGTCAGAAGATGAGAGTTGCATTCTTGGTTCTGTGCCTCACCAGCCTCGTGACTTGAGTAGCGTATCACAATTTCTCTCAGCACTGGCTTTCCCATTTGTAAATCTATCTCACAGTGTAGCGAGAAACCAATGCACTAATGTATTTCAAAGTGCTTAATAAATGGTGAAACATTTGGCAAATAGATTATAGAGGGATTTGGGGCAATGTGTGTGTCATATTTTATTCAAAGTAATGGTGAACAGAAATCCAGAAGATGGGAGTGTAAGAGATTTATGTACAGTAAATTTCTTAAGTGATGAAAAAATAGTTAAAAATAACAGCATAGAGGAAGTGAAAACTTATATCTGTTATTGCTGATAAACTGAATGCTGAAGTTGTATATTTTCCTTACACCTCCACTTTACCTAAAAATTTTTTAAAACCCTCAGGTAAATAATTTTTTTCACTGAGAAGTTTTATCTTTGGGAACTTTAATAAGTCCCTTCCTCATCTGTAAATTAGCTGGTATATCAATTTTCTGCTTTAGAGTTTTTCTCCATTTTAGTCAATTTCTGCTGGACATGGCATATTTAGACGAGAAGGAAGTCAGGCATGCTAAAACGTTTTCACTGTGTACCTTATATTATTTCTATTTAGATAAAATTCCTCAAAAGCCCCCGGTGGTTATACTTTTGCCTAGAAAAGAGAATACACAAGCTATTAGTTCATTCTGAGACATCAAATGATTCAGATCTTAAGTGCACCTTGAAAGTGGGACTCCAGACAGATAAGTTTGTTGCAGGAAGTGAAATCAGAAAAAGTCCAGAATTGGGGGCAATACAGAAGGCCCACCTGAATTCATTAGGACCAACTAGAGGGACACAAGAGAACTTTAGAAAACAGTGGTGCCAAAAGGAGGACAAAAGACAATTCTAAGTGGAGGACAAGAGGGCAAAGAGAGGTATATTTGTTCCTTCATAGTTTTGCCTAGGGCCAGCCCTATCTCTTGATATTGGAAAGAAGACTTGAGGACACAGATGGAAACGATATATGTGTGCCAGTGTTACTTCGGAGGAAAGAATGAAAATTGAAGAGGTTGGACAGTTAGGATTAAAGATCTAAAAGCAGATGAAATGGAAAAAATAGTCAAAAGAGAAAATATAGACAAATTAGAAGACAGAATATGAAAAGAAGATGTATATAAATTTGAGGAGAGGAAATAGTCTTTGTGTAGGAACTAGACTTTGTCATCCATCAAGCAATTATTTAAAATGCAAGTATTTTTGGCTCTATCTTAGTAACCGTTCTGAATATGGTACTTTAAAAATATATGCTTATACCCAGGAAAGTAGAAATTATGTTGTGCGACACTGGAAATGTATAGTCCTTACTGAATGTTAAAGAAAAAAGATAGTGTCACCACCATGACATCTTCTTCCACTTTGTTTTCAAGAGATTCTATCACAAAGCAAGGTGGTGGGGAAGACAGTCTGTGGAGGAAGAAGTTAGGAATCTATTAATGGATAAACAAATGATATACAAGAAAAACAGAGATATAGCAAAAATATTAGAGTGGAGACTACTGAGGAAATATATTACAAAAGTATCTACTAGAATAGAAAGTGAGAAAAGGAATTTCAAACAGCTCTACAGTCTAAGAAATAGAATGACAATGAGATAAGCTAACTGTTGGATTTGGCTGCAAAAAAAGGGAAGGCAGAATCTTTAACTTTTGAGGTGATCTCCCTCAAAATTGTTCTCAGAGTAAATGTTTCTCTCTTTTTTGTAAAATCAAGTATCAGAATTCTGGAATAGTTGAGATTATCTAATTGCCTTAATTTTACAGAGTCCCAGAGAGCTACAGGGACTTGTCTAAGGTCACACACGGAATTTAAGGACTCAGAATCAGATTTTCTCCGAAATAGATCTCTTCTTTCCATTGCCTCCTGCTGCTTCTCTATTGTTCCTGAGTTGAATTTCCTTTTCCAACATTGTCTGATCCCTGCTCGGAGTTCAGTCACCAACGGAGAGATTGTATTTGCCAAGGAGGCCTTAGATATTGCTGTTTTTTTAGTATTAGGGGTAATATCAATTCTCAATTATATTGCAAAAAATGAATACTAAAGGAGTGTGAAAAGAGATATGTTAAGCACCAACAGAAGTGTTAGGAAATAGACAAAATCAATTAGATGCAGTTGCTTTCCTGCTGGGTTTGTAATTTAATTCTTAAAATAACAGAAAAATGAAGATATATTCCACTGGAGATGGTTAGGAACAGGGAGGCCAACACTGTGAGATGCTAGTTAATGACGGGAAACAGAGTCCTGGGACAGCAAAGAGACTGCAGGATGAAAGATTACCTAGTGCAAGACAAGAGTTCATCTTTCATTATGAAGATAGGTTCTAAATAGGCATATCAAGGAGTGACTTCAAATCTCTGTAGATGTGGAATCTAACTCCAGACTTATGACCTAAGAAGGAAAACTAACTTCAGCTGTTTATCTTCCCTTGTAACTGTTTGACTAGTGGATCACACCTCAGCTCAGTTGATGATAGAACTAGTTTTTTTTTTGTCACGGATATTCCACAACTTGATAAACTTTTTACACTTTGGATCAAATTTGGCGCTTTCTTCTCAATTCCCACCTTACCCATGTAATTTCCCCTTAGAGTGGCTAGAGAAAGAGGAAATCTTGGCTTCAAAACAAACAAACAAAAACAATTTAGAATTAAACTCTAATCTCAAATTAAATACTAAATCAGATTAAAATGAATTAGGTCCTGCGTGGGTCACTCAACTATGTGGTCAAATGTTCCAGGCCCTTTACTTTTTCTGGATCTGTACCACTTACTTCCTTAATTCCTTTTAATTGTTCCAAAAAATTTAGATCTACCTGTTGATTATGGTGCCTGGCACATAGCAGAAATGCACAATTTATTAGTTTAGTCAATCAGTGAAAGGTAAATAAGATGATGATGTTTTAGAAATGGGGCCATAGAGAAATAAATTAGCTCAAAATCCAATAAAAAAGAGTTGTTTTTATATACATCATGGAAAATTTACCAATCTCTGAAATGTATTATAACATGTAAGTATGGATTCCAGAAAATTTCCTTGATCCCAATTTCTAGATGGGTCATTTACATGGATCACAGTGTAAAATAGCAGAGAACCCAATTATCCTTCGAATGCTGTGCCACTTTCGTTTCCTTGTTTTGTGTGTGGAACTAAGGTTTATTCCAGGTCTAAAGTACCAAGCTCTTACTTTAGAATGTGAACCTTGGCATTTTCTTGGAAACATCAAGCAACAGTCATCCTTGACTTATGGGACAATACAAAAAGAAAGGAACAGAAGAGGAAGGAAGACGCAGTGTACTTTCTAAATGGAAGGCTGGGCAATTTTTATTTTCAAGTTTGTAATAAAAAGTTATGATTCTAGGTTATAGGCCAACCTTTAAATGACTTTCAATGCCGTTATAGACTAAACTAATAAAAGCATAGTGTTATGATCAAAGAGAGCTAGTCATCTAGTCTGTCACGGTTTGGCTACGTAGCTTAATGGTTAACAGTGCAGGTGGTGAAGCCAGACTTCCTGGGTTCAAATATCAGCTCTACCATTTAGTGGCTTATGGAATAAAGATTTATTTCGTCTCTTTAAGGTTCTAATTTCCCATCTGCAAGAGGAAATGAGGTGATTATATTAAATGAGATAACGCGTGTTAAGTGTTTAACATAGCGTTTTGCACATTCTAAGCAGTCAATAAATATTAGTTGTTATTATTTCGAGTACTATATTGAATTCTGATACTAATTAGAAGGAGACCACTTGAGAACAAGAACTCATCTTGGGGAAGATTTTCTTTTATTTTTTTTTGCTGAGAAAGATTCACTATGAGCTAACATCTGTTGCCACTTTTCCTCTCTCTCTTTTTTTCATCCCCAAAGTCCCAGTACGTAGTTGTGTATTCTAGTTGTAAGTTCTTCTAGTTCTTCTATATGAGCCACTGCCACAGCATGGCTACTGACAGATGAGTGGTATGGTTCCAGGCCCGGGAACCGAACCTGGGCCGCTGAAGCAGAGCATGCCAAACTTGAACTGCTAGGCCATCAGAGCTAGCTTGGGAAGATTTTGAAATCATATTCAACAGAGAATTGTTGGAGGTAATGGCATTAGTACCCAGGAGGAAAGGGGACTTTGTTTCTCTTCAAACACTTCCGAATTCTCATGTGGAAGAGGAGGCCAAACTAAGAGAAATGAGTGTTCGTCACGGGAAGGAAGATATCACCTTAATACGAGCAAAAAAATAAGATAATATGAGTTGTCCACGAGTGAAGTCTCTTGAGATAGTGAGCTTCTAGTCACTAGAAGCATTCAAGTAGAGGCTGGATTACTATCTGGCAGAGATGTTTTCCCTAACTCTTGAGATACCAGTCATTCTAGAATTAATCCTTTCCTGGAATCTTCTACCCCCTCCCCCATCTGTGGGTCTTCACTCATACGTTTCCTCTGCTTAAAAGACTCCCACCTCAGGGCCGGCCCGGTGGCGCAGGCGGTTAAGTGCGCACGCTCCGCTGCGGCGGCCCGGGGTTCGCTGGTTCGGATCCCGGGCGCGCACCGATGCACTGCTTGGCAAGCCATGCTGTGGTGGCATCCCATATAAAGTGGAGGAAGATGGGCACGGATGTTAGCCCAGGGCCAGTCTTCCTCAGCAAAAAAAGAGGAGGATTGGCGGATGTTAGCTCAGGGCCGATCTTCCTCACAAAAAAAAAAAAGACTCCCACCTCTTTCTCCCACTCCATCCAACACACATATTCTTTCTTCTTCCTGATCCTTTTTCGTCTTTTAGGTTTTAGACTCAGCTTTCCTTGCTTCATCTTCCTTCCCCACCCTTTACTCCCTGTGTCTTAGCATTATCTGTTACATTTGGTTATAATTATTTTTTTAATGTTTTCCTTCCTCGAAAGACTGAAAACTGTAATTGTTCTATCCTCAGTGCCTTTTACACAGGTGTTCAATAATTGTTCATTGTATTAATGAATGTATAAACCTTATAGAAATGATTACTGTAGTGTACATGAACCCCTAAGTTTCCTTCAGTCTCTGCAAGACTATGATTCCGAGAAGGGGAAGGGAGCATCTTTATCCTCAACATTTTACTTTTATTTATTTTCAGCATAAAGCAAAAAAAATCCCCATCGCAATTTGGAAATTATACTGATATTCGGTATCGTTCATTTAGGATACAATCAGCTTCGAACTACTTTAGTGCAAGGGGCACAAATTCACATGTCGGTAGTGGTAAGACAGGTAATGTGACTGTGTGAAGTGGGCCAAGCATAAGACAGTACAGAATGGTGACATTTATGATTAAGACTGGAGCGTGAATGCCCTACTTAAAGACGTTCAAATAGTAGTAGTTTCCTCAAATTTTTAAATACGTAGTAACACAATTTAAAGTTCACTTGTATCTTATTTTCTTATTTACTTTTAGTAAAAATGATAAGAAAATAATAAAAATGGTAGACACAAATAGAACCCGATGGAACAGCAGTGATTAGAATAAAGGATTCTGACAAAGTAATGCAGTGTGAATGACCTAAAGGTGAAATTATGTGCTTTGCCCAGATTTTCCAGAAAATTAGATTTGAGAGGTTTTCAAAGATTTGAAACAGTAGTTCTAGCAAATGCAGAGGCAAATGTTACTAGGTAATTAATTCAATTTTGTTAATAGGTACTACAGATCAGCTCTAAATGGAAATTTTGGAGTGAATTTACACTTGGTTCATTCAAGGAATTTCTTAAGATTTAAACTTAGAATTTTAGGTGGATGACTTCACCGAAGTCAAGGTCACTGGAAAGGGGCCTGTCATCATCATCAATTCCCCCAATCTTACCACCTGCGTGCAAGAGGATAGAGTTCCTGGATATGAAGTGTGTTTGTTTTTATCTATTTTCTTGGTCCTTCATCACTTCTCTTTTGCTATCTTTTAAAAATTGGTTCTGCATTTTCAAAGAGAATTATTTTAAAAACAATTTCTAAATTTTTAATTTTGAAACAATTTCAAATTTAAAGAAAAGTTGCAAGAACAGGGTAAATAATTTTTTTTCTTGAGCTAGTTGACAATGATGCCCTGTTATATCAGATACTTTAGTGTGGTAACTTACAAACAAGGACTCTCTCCTTTATAACCAGTACCACCATCAAACCCTTAGACCCAGGTCAAGCTTCATCAGTTGTCCCAACCATGCCCTTTATGGAAAAAGGATCCAGTTCAGAATCACATTCTGCATCTTGTTTTCTTGTCTCTAGTCTCCTTCAGTTTGTGACAGTTTGCTGGTTCTTTCCTTGACTTTCATGACCCTGCCACATTTTGAACATTCAAGACTAGTTGTTTTGTAGAGTGTCTGTTGTTTACTGATTTTTAGACTCAGGTTTTTCATCCTTGGCGGGAATACCACAGAAGTGATGCTGTGTTCATCCAATTGAGTCACATCAGGTGGTGCATGATGACGATTTGTCTCATTTTGTGGGGAAATATTTTGAGAAGATGTACATATCCGGTTCCTCATTAAGCTTTCAATTTCTATGTTTGTTTGCTTATGTATTTATTTATATCTACATAGACTCATGGATTCTGTTTACCCCACTAGATAGAATCTTTCATTATCATAATGTATTTTAATGTTTAAATTTGTTCAGTGGGTAAAATTCGATGCACAAATTGGGCTGTAGGCTTGTATCTATGCCCTACTGATGTGTTCCCATTATTCTCTGAGCAGCATATCTATCATCCTTCTATGTATTGAGCTACCTACCTATCTATTTCTTTCTATCGTCTCTCTCTCTCTCTCATCTATCTGTCTATCTATTTATCTATCTATCTATCTTTCTTTCTTTCTATCTATCTATCTATCTATCTATCTATCTATCTATCTATCTATCTATCTATCTATCTACTTTCTATATGTATTCTGTAGCTCTGTCCAGGCTTGGAAACAATGACACTCCAATAGTAATGAGCATACCTAGCACTCAGATGTCCACTAAAAGAAGCTAGTGTTTCCTGGAAAAATGGGTATTTTCTGGGCTGGGATGAAGTACTCGATGACTCAGAAACAACTTGTGGAACCAGAAAGTAGGAAATAAATAAGTTATAGGCACACATTTATATCTATATTTCACATCTCTTTATACATTTTGGAAACCAGGAGTTTATGCCCATATCTTTAATTCTAACCCAATAATACAGAGTTCATTCTAGTTTCCTCCTTTTCTATGTTTATAATTCCCCTGATGGATAGTGAGAAACTTGGCTCCTCTACCAGGGATAAATTTACCTTTTTGGTCAACCTCCTTGTATGAAACCAATCGCCTGCTCCTCACCCTGCACATATGCTCTCTTTACTCCACTGGGGCTCTGACACCCCATGTCTGGCTGCTGTACTGTGGATGTCCTCTTCATCTTGCTAAGGACCCACCTCTGTCACTGTGTCACTGTGTTACTGCAGTGCCCCCAGTCCTAGTATGGACTCACCTTGCCAGGCCCCACCTGAGGACTTTTGGGCACTGAATTTTTCAGGAAGGGAAAGGAGAGAGAAAGAGAATAGAATGGGATATCTCAATAGAAAATAATCCTTGGAGAAATAAAAGGAGACAAATGCCATGGCCTACAAAGGGATTGTAAATTACTCAATGTGCATGTGCCTTTAGATGTCAAGAACGTAGTGGGGATGACGTGCAAGGGAGGCAATGCAAGAGTGGCAGGTGTGAGAGAATTAATATATTAGCAAAAACATGAAACTTTTTAAAACTACTTTTTCCCAAATTTTCAAGTAGCCCCAATGTCTATATGTGTAAAATCAATATATTAGCCGTTTGTCCAAACAAACAGAAGTCATCATGGCTCATCGAGTTAGTATTTGGATCCTTGATGCTGCATTTGCTTCTAGGTTGTTTATGATGATTTTTAGAACAGTGTTGAGAGAAATCCTGCTGCTATGAAAATTTAAATTTTGTTTATTTTTTGCTTTTGTGATTAACTTGTTGACTTTAACATTTTCGCGATCCCAGTTTGGAGGACTTTAAATATAAAGTCCATTATCTTTCTAAAATGCAGTATGCAGAAATCTTCTCCAAACCTGTCTGACCTAAAATCCTGGGGGGAAGTCTTCTGATAATAGATTGCTTGTGGACTTGCTGTGGTTTTTGCCCTGAAGAGAGTCCTGATTGCCTTAAACTTCTCTGATATAGAATACGTTTTTGTCTGGATTTAAATCATGTCTAAAATTAAGTTAAAATTTACCAAAACATCCACATGAAACCCTCAAATTAGATCAACCAAAAGACAACATAAAGATGTGTCATGACATATGTCCCTTATTTGAATGTGAATGTACATTTGATGTCAGTTGCTCACTGAATTCTCATGAGGTTGCTATAGAAAATGAATAGATGCTCCTAAAAGGAGCTCTGGGGCACTAAACCTACCCAGATGAATCCTTTTTCTTTTCTTTTCTTTTCTTTTTGTGAGGAAGATCAGCCCTGAGCTAACATCCATGCCAATCCTCCTCTTTTTGCTGAGGTAGACTGGTCCTGGGCTAACATCTGTGCCCATCTTCCTGCACTTTATATGGGATGCCGCCACAGCATGGCTTGACAAAGCAGTGGGTGAGTGCGCGCCCGGAATCGGACCCGGGCCATGAGCAGTGGAGCGCGCGCACTTAACTGCTACGCCGGGCAGGCCCCCAGATGAATCCTGTTTTTAAAGAATAGCTATGGCCTCAAATATAAAACCAGTCAATCCACACACATTAAATTGTTTTTAACCTTAATTCTTTACATTCTACATTTCAGATGGGTCACATGGAATAAAAATGGTACTTTGTATCTAGGATCTTTGAAAAACAGACCCTAATATTCAAATATATCAGAGGCTAGGCTAGAATAATAACACATCTTTTATTTCTATTGCATTTGTATTTTTCCAATATGCTTTCTGTAATGCTTGCTTATTTGTTCTTCTGAGCAGTATGGTAATTTTCAAGAAATCCTAGCCTAAGTATTTTGATATTCAGATCTTTGTCCCCTGCTTCCCAACTGGATATGTGACTTTGGACAAGTTATGCTAACCTTCTGCTCTCCAGAGAATAAAAAAGGCAGTTGGATCAGATCAAGTTTTCTTAGCCTCTTCTGTGCTATGGCTGTCTTTAGCAGCCTGGTGAAGCCTATGGCCCTTCTAAGAATAATGTTTTTAAATCAATAAAATAAATATGATTACAAATAAAGGCCAATTATATTGAAATTCAGTTATCAAAGTATTAACAAGAAAATTTACCATATGGTATTATGTATTTCTTTATTATACCATTAAATAAATATGATGAACCATAACTACCGTAATTTTAATGTCATAATGAGTGTAAAAAGAACGTTGAGGTATCTGCAACAAAACTAACTTGATTTGAAAATATCTGTGGTTTCTATTGGTGATAAAGTCACAAGTACTTCTAATAACATTATGGTTCCTTGCCTACATTCATCATTAATGGAAATGCTAAATTTCAATCACAAGCCAGAGAAAATAAAAGTGTAATCTTTTTTTTCCTATCCAACTTCACAAACGTACTGAATTCTATCCATTAGATGATCTCAAAGGAACTTTCCAACCAAAATATTCCAGGACTTTATGAATAATCCTTCTAGTTAGGTAGGATGGCGTACATTTAGAACCGCTCTACTCCAAGTGTGGGCCATAGGCATCAGCATCATCCATCTGGAGCTTGTTAGAAATGCAGAATCTCAGGCCTGGCTTCAGATCTACCGAATCTGAATCTACATATTTACATGATCCCCTGGTGATTTGGTCTACACATTAGTGCTTGAGAAGCACTGCTATAGATTAGGCTGTTCAGCTTGTCTGGAAGCTTTTCAGCTACCATCACACCGAGGTACTACTTAGGATTCCTTAGATCTACAGTCAACTTCTTCCATTTTTTAGAACTTGCCCTTATACCCAAAGTCTAAGTTGGTGACAGGCCTGCCAGCAAGGAGAGAGAACAGTGTTGTTAGACACACAATGGAGATTTTCACAGAAAATTGATGAATAAAGGACAAGCAATAGGGTATATTGGAGTGTGTGAAGAAGCCATTTAGTTTAAAACTAATTCGGCCTGGGTGGGCCCCGTGGCTTAGCGGTTAAGTGCGCGCACTCCGCTGCTGGTGACCGGGGTTCGGATCCCAGGCGCACACTGACGCACCGCTTCTCCAGCCATGCTGAGACCACGTCCCACATATAGCAACTAGAAGCATGTGCAGCTATGACATACAGCTATCTACTGGGGCTTTGGGGGGAAAAAGTAAATAAATAAATAAAATCTTTAAAAAAAATAAAAACTAATTCGGGCTGACCTTGTTTTTCCAAAAGGGCCTGACGTGGCCTGTTGAATACACACTGTACATTTGCTTTAAACATTTTCTCTGTCCTAAAGACGAGAATGATGCCCTTAAAGATAGAGATGTAGCTTCCCCCTCTTAAGGCATTTCCTTAAGGATAAGCATCTCTTCCTGGAAACTAAGGATTAATTACTGACTTGCTGTGCTCACCTTGTGACCACTGACCTGCTGTGCCAGCTAAACATCTTGTGATAGTAGTAAAAGAGATATTCCTGTCATATGTGATGTATGCTCCTTGTTCCAAGTTGGTATGTAACCACTCTGTGCACCCCACTTCTTTAGCTCCCTTCCTTTCTTGGGGGAAGGAAGGCCCTCGGCTATAGTCTTCAAACCTGGACCATAATAAACTCACCCCAATTATGATTTATAGATTGATTACGATTATTTGCATTGATATAATTTAGGTTGGGAGTTACTTAAGGATCAATAATTAAATGAGTCTAGATTGTTTTGGAGAATTGAAGAGCCCTAGGCGGTAGTTTGGGATTTGGCAGAAGCAAATCAATTCTGAAAAGTGGAGGAGAAATGATAACAAGTCTGATTGCATAACCAGACAGAAAGGTAGTTCCACATTTTACTTTATAAAGCATAGGCAAGGTTTGTTCTGTAGGGTTTGGTTTGAGCACTATAACTGTTTGCATATCACAGGTAATGTTCTTATGAATACATGTTTTTCATTGGTCTGGAACCAATTTTATAGGTATGTAAAATATTAAGCAGTTAGTATCCTATGAACTGGATCATGTCTACATGGAGAAAAAAGCCATTCCTGAAGTGTCTTACAGTGAAATTCTCTAATAGAAATTTCAATTCAGTATACGTATTTTGAGCATCTATTTTGTACCAGTAAATTCAGGGATGAATAAGACACTGTTCCTGCCATAAAAGAATTGCCGGTTTATTTTATGAGCCAGACAAAAAATTATTAACAGTAAGAGTGGAAGTTCTATGATAGAAGCAGACATAAGATACTATTTATAGTGATGTTGGGGGCTGTTCATGGAACTTAAAGTTCCTGTTTACTCATTAACTCAATTATTCATTCATTCATTTGTTGAACAGTGTTTATTGAGCCATTATTCAATGTCACGTAACCTTTATGGCTGAGCATAGAATGTTGACATTGGAAGTGGTAAGATATGTCTAGATGGAAATTATGTTGGGTTTTGTATGCCCTGTTTAGAAGGTTGAACCTTATCCAACAAATGACTGAGAAACTCTAAACAATTTTTAAGTAAGAAACTTACTGATCAGATTTGAATTTTAAGATCATCACTCTTGGGGCAGTCGTGAGAGGTGACTGGAAAGAGGGCTTTAGATGATCATTTTAAGGTTTGAAGCCTGGAAAGATCATTCCTGTGTTCATTTCGAGATCTCTTGCATTTTTAAAAATCTCTCATTCCTTTCCTATTAATGACATTTATTGGCAAATATCTGGCTTGCGTTGGAATTTTATAGTATGATGTACTTCTTGTTAGGTTTTTTGATTCAGCAATATAATTAAAATGTTTTTTCTATCATTATTTTGCAGCTTTGGACACTTGTCTTGATTTTATGGCCAGTTATTATTTTCCTAATTTTGGCTATTACCCGGACCAAATTTGCTCCAATAGCAAAACCAACTTGTAAGTAAATGAGATTTATTTGTTTCTCTAACTTTTGGGTTCTAGTTAAAATTTATTTTGGTACCACTGTAATGTTTTATTCTAAAATTTATTTTTTTGACTAGGATTCGCATTTGGAAGTATTTGTACAAATACTTAATATGTTTTTTCCCCACTTTTTAGAATTAGTTAGAATGTTGAGCCTGTAATATTTGTCTAGAAAAAAATAAAGCATGTTGGAGTGTGAATATATTTTAACCTATGTCTATAAAATTTTGAGTCATTTATTATTCATCTCATAAATCTTACCATGGTATGTACAACACAAACAGACAGCGATCTCAAAGCTAAATCATCCTTTACTCTTGTATTGTAGCAGAAACTGTAGACTGGCATTTGATCAACCGAATGAATGAAATCCAGAGTACTACAAAAATCGCTGATCTTTCTTCAGGGCTGATATTTGAGTGGTGCAAACGTATCAACACATTTAGTTTAAGAGAAGATTATTTTCCAATTAGTGCTGTTTTAGTTATGTTTAGTCGTTCTCAAGTTATAACATGGGCACGATGCCCGACTCAGTTTATTATTTTTTTTGGATCCAGAGTGGAAATGCAGAAAAGACTCAGAAAAATCCTCAGAACTGAGGGAGATAAGCTTTTTAAACCCAATGATCTGACCGATGTTGTTTTTGCTTTTGTTCTTAAACTTTGGAACCAGTTTTCTTAGTAGAAGAGTAAAAGTCAGATGAGACGTTTCACATTTCACAAAGCAGCCATCTCCTAAAAGCTTCCTGTAAATCAAATTTCTGTAAATCAGTTTGTATTTCAGATAAATTACGGCAATTTGCTATATTAAAGAATACTATGCTGAATTATTTGTCAAGAGAATTAGTGACTAGTGACTTTTAAAAGTAAGCACAGTGCTTTTCAATCACCCAGTCTTGAGAGGTCGGATCAGGGCCATGGTGGAGTCTACCTGAATTAGACACAATAGGATCATTGAAAAGAAAGTATCAAATCAATTACTGAGAAGCATTTAAACTCTTGGTGCTAGAATAAATAATTCTTTACCTTTGAATAGCACCTTATCATTTCTCATGGACTTTTGCACAAATTATTATGTAGAGTTGTTGATGAGATTGTATTAGGTTGTTTATAAAAACAGCATAATTTTGTTCTCTTCATATTGTGTGTATATTAGTTCTTTATAACAGGTTAATTCTGTCATAAACTGTTGGAATTTATGTATCTTGCATATCTTAAGTAGCACGAACTTCAGAAAGAATGCATTCAGCACATAAGGACAAATATTCTTTGAACTCTTCTGGTTTAAGATGCTATCAATTTGCTAACGATAGTGATAGAAGCTCCTTTCAACAACTTATTTCCACCAATTTTTTGTTTTTAAGGATTTTTCAGTTACATAAAGTTCTTTTTATAAAACTTCCAAGAAAGAAATATAAGGTGTGTGAGTGAATAGTCTTAAACTAATCAGCCTACCTGATAGGATTTAGAGATTCATAGAGAAAATCAAGAAGAGGTCTTATAATTCCACTAAATTACAAAGAAAAAATTGGAATAACCATGTGACAAGTGCCTCATAGACCTAATTTATTTATTTATTTATTTTAATTTATTTATTTTTTTAATTTTTTGCTTATTGCAGTAACATTGGTTTATAACATTGTATAAATTTCAGGTGTACATCATTATACTTCTATTTCTGCATGGATTACATCATGTTCTCATGTTTACCACCCAAATACTAATTACAATCCATCACCACACACATATGCCTACTTATCCCTTTCACCCTCCTCCCTCCCCCCTTCCCCTCTGGTAACCACCAATCCAATCTCTGTCTCTATGTGTTTATTTATTGTTGTTATTATCTACTACTTAATGAGGGAGATCATACGGTATTTGACCTTCTCCCCCTGACTTATTTCACTTTGCATAATACCCTCAATGTCCACCCATGTTGTCACAAACTGCTGGATTTCATGGTTTCTTATGGATGAGTAGTATTCCATTGTGTATATATACCACATCTTCTTTATCCATTCGTCCCTTGATGGGCACTTAGTTTGCTTCCAAGTCTTGGCTATTGTGAATAACGCTGCAATGAACACAGGGGTGCATGTATCTTTACACGTTGGTGTTTTCAAGTTCTTTGGATAAATACCCAGCAGTGGAATAGCTGGATCGTATGGTAGTTCTATCCTTAATTTTTTGAGGAATCTCCATTCTGTTTTCCATAATGGCTGCACCAGTTTGCACTCCCACCAGCAGTGTGTGAGAGTTCCCTTCTCTCCACATCCTCTCCAACACTTGTTGTTTCCTGTCTTGTTAATTATAGCCATTCTGACGGGCGTGAGGTGATATCTCATTGCAGTTTTGATTTGCATTTCCCTGATAGTTAGTGATTTTGAACATCTTTTCCTGTGCCTGTTGGCCATCTGTATATCTTCTTTGGAGAAATGTCTGTTCAGGTCTTTTGCCCATTTTTTAATTGGGTTGTTAGTTTTTTTGTTGTTGAGATGCATGAGTTCTTTATATATTTTGGAGATTAACCCCTTATCAGACGTATGGTTTGCAAATATCTTCTCCCAATTGTTAGGTTGTCTTTTCATTTTGTCGATGGTTTCCTTTGCTGTGCAGAAGCTTTTTAGTTTGATCCCATTTGTTTATTTTTTCTATTGTTTCTCTTGCCCGGTCAGACATGTTCCTTGAAAATATGTTTCCAAGACCGATGTCGAAGACCGTACCGCCTATGTTTTCTTCTAGAAGTTTCATAGTTTCAGGTCTTACATTCAAGTCTTTAATCCATTTTGAGTTAATTTTTGTGTATGGTGTAAGGTAATGGATAGACCTAATTTAAAAGTCTCTGCAAAAACATAATATCCAAATGCAGATGAATAACCAAATTTTACTATGGACCTATTATCCTACCTTAATAATAATTGGCTATGAGGTAATTATCTTCATGTTTGTGGGTGGAGAGAACAAAATTATAGAAAAGTTTAAACATTGAAAGTATTTTTGCTAGTCTCTCTTATAAGACTTAGTCCAAAAAAATAGTTCATTTGTTTGTTATTAGAACTGGAAGGGACCCTCTTACTTTACAGATGAGAACACTGAGACCCAGGGAGACAGCAATTTGCCAAAATTCTGAAAGGTGTTGGAAACTAACTTTACTTATTCTTTGTCCATGAGATTTGTGTTGTATTTTATCCCCCTATACAAAGAGCCAAATACAAATCATGTCCAAGATTTCAATTCGTCCTATAATCAATAGAGTATAAAAATGTAATTTTATAATTGTAGGTAATATTCTGTAAAGTAATTTAGAGAATCTAAAACTAGTAGAGACACAGTTACTTTCTTTTTCTTCTCTTGTGATAGAGAGGGAATAACTTCAAAACGACAGTTTGGATTTAGGTATTTTTAGTCTGTTTTTTTTAAATTGTTGTTTTTCTTTGTTTCTCACATCTATTACACTGAAAGATTAAAATGAGTTCACAGTAATAAATAATAATGATAAATATTTCTTGATCTCATACTCTGTGCCAGATACTTAGTGAGGCAATGGCAGCATTATTCATTTCACAGTCGAGAAAACCAATGCCCAGAGAGATTAAGTAACGTGACCAGGATTGCACAGTTAATAAGGGGTAGCATCAGAATTTGAACCCAGGCAGTCTGGTTCCAGAATCTGGCTGTAAGTTCACATTTCTTACATCTACTAGTCAGTACTAATTTCTTATGTTGCGTTGTTTGGGTTTTGCAAAAGTAGACTAAAAATTAGAAATTAGGAATACAAATACCTCTCTGTCTCTACCACGAAATCAAGAAGAGGTGGATTCTGACGCATGGATCAGAGTTATCCTAATATTAGTATTCGGTGGAGAAAGCTGCCTCTGCCCAACTAATTCTGCATGAATCACTGTCGCTGCAGTGTCATGGAAATCAGGGCCCACTTAGAGTTAAAATCCTTTCTGGGCTACATTGACTTCTTCAGCACTAGTTGGGTAATAGAAATGAAGATGAAACTCCACACTACACCCCAGCTGAAACCCAGCCATGGTAAGAACGGGAGTTGTCATCCGTGGGCACATTCTACTCCCAGCATAGCCGGGCAGGTCTGTAGGACTGATAAATCATGCGGAACAAATACAATTAGCAACCCAAAGGACTCCCTCCATAGTCTTTTTGACTGATGGGTGTCTGGAGAAGCCTGGATTTTTGGTGAATAAGGAAGCTGCTTCCGTCTCTGCTATGGCGAGCGCTGGTGCAGAGCAAAATGCTTACTTTTGGCATCGCCTGCCCTCACTTACTCCCTTTTGCGTTGCCACAGACAGCTTAGGTAAGTAGCTTCTGGAAATAATGAGTCCCAGGTAAAGAAAGCTTCTGAAGCCTGGCAGACAGGCCCTGATGCTTCTAGTTCACACCGGCAGGAGATGGGCTGAGGCACCAAGCTTGCGATTCTTCCAACTCCTGTAATCACTGCATGTAGTGGCTTGTCAAGAGGCAAACTTCAAAGCCAAAATACAGTGCTTAGGAGCAAAGGCAAACAAAACAAAACAAAACTCTCCAACGTGCATTTAGATGAAGCCAAGCTACAGTGTGCAGTGAGTTAATTCTGTCTCCTTTCGACACAAACATACCCATGGAAGTGCAGGCAGGCAGTTCCTAATTGCCTCGGAACAGTAACACCCTGCCATAACGAGATAAGTGGACTCCCAAAAATGCAGTCTTGCCTAACAAGGAGTCATAGTTGTATGAAGTTAATGAAAAACAATATTTTTCAAGTGGTCGAAAACATCGCAAAAAGCACAGAGGAAATTATACTGTATAATTATGACCATATGCTGAATTAAACCCCAACTATCTAGAGGTGGTCACTTTCTAACACCCCTGCCCCCTCGGAAGATAAGAAATTCAGCCCATCCCAATATCCGAAAACAGGGGCTGGTGGAAGGCAGGAGCCAGCTGCTAATCGAATTATATTCAAATTTGTGCTGTTACAGCGTTAATGCTGAATATTGTCCGTCCAGATGTGTCTCAGTAGCTTCGGTAAATGCAAGATCGACATTCCTAGCATGACTTTTGACCTCCAGAGCATACCTTTTGTCTTCAGAGAAGCAATAAAAATAATAATAAGGGTGAATATTTATTGAACAGTTTAACGTGTCAGGCACTGTGCTAAGTAGTTTGCATATATTTCCTTGATTGATACATCATCTCTTTGAACTATGTAATATGATTGTCCCTATTTTAAAGATGAAAATCAGAGGCACAGAAATGTTAAGTAATTTACCATCGTTCACATGGTTACTATGTGCCTGAGCCTGGATTTTAACCACAACTTTTACCTGCAGAGACTGGGGTTTTTTCCAGGTTGTGAGTGCCAACAGCAGCAATCTTAACATCTGGTTCATTTGAGTTTATGGCATCTCCTTTTTCTTCCTCATACGATCTATTCGCACTATCGTAGATCAAACATGGCTGTAAAAGGGGACTCAATTGGTTTTTCTACTTGTCAGCAGCTCTAGGAAAAAATGTGAGAAGGAAGATTAAAATGATTGAATAATTGCTGGTTAGTGGGATTCATGCATGTTGTTATACCTATGTTACCTGAATTGTTAATTAAGAGGAAACTATTCTGTAGTTTTATGTTGAAAAAACCTGTGAGGCTTCTCATTGGTGAGGGCTGTGAAAGTCAGAGTGAAGATTTTTTGGCCCTGCTCTTGATGTTGACTTTTCATGCGGTGTGTTTTTATAGAAGTGACGGCAGATATGTGAGACAGGATTCCGGGGTGTACCATCCTCTCTAGCACACCCGTGATTTAACAGTAATAGTTGAGGGACTCATAGTAAATAGTTTTCTTTTCAATATTGGTTGGCTCAAAGTTAATGTAGGTTTTGTTCTGGGAAGCTCAGAACTCATCCTTCACCTTCTGTCAGGGATTGCCCAATCCAATTTCTCCATTCTCACACGTGCCAGCAATACCAGGCAGTCTCTCAGGTTAGAAACAACTGAGTCATCTCTGACTTCTCCCTTTCCTTCACCTCCCGTAACCACTAAACTTAGCGTCAGAATCCACCTTGGGAAATGTGTCCTAGAGTTACCCCTTCCTTTCCATCCTTCCTGCCACCCCTTGGTTCAAGATCTCATTGTTTCACGCCTAAATTTCTTCCATGGCTTTCTTTTTTTTTTTTTTTTTGTCTCTGAAAGTGCTACCTCTAATTCTTCCCATATTTTGTCATCACATAATCCCCTGAAATACTCTTCGAGTCTATCAAGTTTCGACTCCTCTTTGCCCTACTTTCAAGACCTTTGTAACCAGGATTATCAACTTTCTATTCTGCAGTATGATGCCTGTGCCTAAAAAGGCGGTGTCTGAATGTCTTCCACACATCCCATGCTCATTTCCACTTGGATGCACATGTTCATGTCCCATCCGCAATATCTATTAAAAGACAAGCTCACATCTAAGGCTTATCATTTTTTCTTCTCTGATCACTCAAACTCCAGTTATTCCTCCTTTGTGTCTCTCTTGTGGATGTATTGGCAAATAGTGGTCTTTGAGCGCTTTGTGCTTTAATCGTGACTCACTCATTGGACGGATAGTGCATTAATAGCAGAAATCACATTGCACTATCATACTCGTATCAGATACACCATGATTCCTAATACAGGGAACAAAATAAGAGTGCAATATATTGCTGAAAATTTGATACAGTTTGAAAGATTGATACGGGTGATTGGATTGCAAAATCTGCCTAGCAATGGGATAGTAAAAAACTCAACATGAGTCTGAGATGGATAAAGGACAAGAAGTTAGCTTGTTTTGGGTTTCATTTTTATTTCTCTCATCCAGGTAAATCTGACTAGGCTATCAAAAATGTCTATGATGCTAATATTCGGAAAATAAAATGGATATAAAGTTCCCTCATTCCATCCTAGGTAGATCCACCTGGGAATTTCCCTCACAAATACCTAAGAGTTCTTGTGAATGCATGTGAAAGATTTTTGTGTGGGAGAGATTTACAGTCTGCTTCTTGCTTAAGTTCTAGGAAATTTTGAAATAGCTTTTGAATTTCGCGGCCAAACCTCATCATTTACTGCTTTCATTAGCAAATCAGTAGTTAACAACTTTTTTGGAAACATTACTGACCTTTTAGATGGCAAGATGGTGAATCTCATATAAACTGAGATTGGGATTAGATTTCGACCTTGCTCCCTCTAGCATTCTGCACAGAGCTGTAGGAAACCAGCAGGAGGAAGTGGAACTTGAACATGGCCCTGTCACACGCACATACAGGGATGGCTACAGAGCCAGCTGGTAGTTGCCCATCTCCCCCAGCTCCTGACTTGGAATTCTGCCATTCTCTCACACACTGCAGTTGGGCACGCCCTAAAGCCAGATAACATGTTAAAAGGATTTCTCAACTAATGCCCTCTCAGGCTTAGTACGCAGAGTTGCATCAGAGAACAGGAAATCCCTTGAAGTACAAGAAAATTTAACAAGTAGAAAAATAGATTAAAGAATAGCTGTTGATTGCACAGTGGAGGATTTTTTGTTTTTGGTTCTTTTTCTGTCCATTCTGCATCATCCCTAGTTTTGATGATTTGCTGTACGAGTTTCCCAGAGGTTACTGCCCCACTGAAATTGGCTCTCGGAGCCACGCGTCATCTCTTTTTCACTCCTTTTCTCCTTCCTTCTCTTCATAAACAGGGGCTCTTGTTACTCGCAGCTAGGGACCTCTAATATCCATGTCTTTACGAAAAAGATAAATAATTGATTATTTATCAAATTCTTGCAAGTATAGTAATGTCATTTGCTGAGGTCGCCAATATCAGTTGATGTTTCCAATACACCCTTGAAGCTAAGAGCCAGCCTTAACAAAGTCATTTCAGCCAATTCCCCTTCACTTATCAGAGAGTGTAGAGCCCAGGCACAGACTCACAGGCGAGAGTCTGGCTCCACGGTTGGCTGACATTGTGTTTTTCCAAGTGACTATTTTATTAAACCTTCTTCTAAGCATCACCCTGGAAACCCGGTCCACCAAACCTTAGTCATTTTATGCAACTCGCACTATTCAAGTTTTCTCATCCTCTTTGATTAGGTCACATCGTGTCCTTTGCTTTGAAAATGCACCAGTGTGTTTTTAGTGTGAAGTAGCCCTCATAGAAGAAATGCCACAGCACACGATATTCGCTGGTCTCAGGTCAGTTAGAATTTCATTGTGGATTAGAATTAGAATGACTGATAAGATTTCCAGGTTTGAAAAAATAAAATCTTTGTTTTCATTATATATTTACATGTTTATATTTATATATAAAATTATTATTATTGTGAGAGGGAATATCAGGCTTAGAGCACAGACTCCAGATCCAAACTGCCTCAATTCAAACACAAGACTTGGATAAGTCTCTTGAATGTTCTAAGCCTCAGTTTCCACATCTGTATATTGAAGCTAATAATAACAGTTAACTTCATAGAGTTTTGAGAATTAAATGAGTTAATAATTGTTAAATACTTAGAAAAGTGCCTGGCACATAATAAGAGCTACATTAGTGTTGGATATTACTTTTTATATTATATGATTTATAATATAATATCCTATAAGTATAGAGTATAACATCAATCACTGAGTATCATTGAAATAATCTAGTATCTCATCATTATTTGACAGATAAAGAAACTGAGGTTCAGAAAATTTAAGAGACTTGTTTGAAGTTTCTGTTTATTCTTGCCGTTATCACATATTTAAAGGATACCAGTTACTTCTGTGCTGATCAAGAAAGCCATGAGCCCTCAGAGCAGTCAAGTCTATAGGAGGGTAATAAGTATATCAGAAACTATAATAAATAAATATGCAATGTGATAAATTCCACTGTGGAGGTAGATCAGAAGCAGCAGAGGAGATGGAGTCCAGACAACTTTACCTGAGATGGGACTGTAAAGAGGCAAAGGCAATGCAAAACGTGAGGGGCTAACAAAAACCTCAGTAAACAAGATCAATCGTATTTCAATACAGCATTCTAAAATATGAAAATTAAATTTAAAATTCTATGATGAACAAAATATCAAAATTTTAAATACAGTCAAGGTACTGATTTTCTTTTTTTTTTGCCTTGGGCTCCAAAGCAGCTCACATAGCACCACCTGGGACATCAGGAAAAGCTTCACAAAGAAGTCCTATGTAGCATGAGTCTTGAAGAACGAGTGGGAGTTTGTCAACTAGACAACTGGTGTCTTGCATTCCTAATAGAGAACAACTAACATGAGTGAAGACACAGGACGGGGCCAGCCCCGTGGCTTAGTGGTTAATTGTGAGCACTCCGCTACTGGCGGCCTGGGTTCGGATCCCAGGCGCGCACCAATGCACCGCTTGTCAGGCCATGCTGAGGTGGTGTCCCACATACAGCAACTAGCAGAATGTGCAACTATGACATACAACTATCTACTGGGGCTTTGGGGAGAAAAAGGGGGAAAAAAAACGGAGGAGGATTGGCAATAGATGTTAGCTCAGGGCCGGTCTTCCTCAGCAAAAAGAGGAGGATTGGCATGGATGTTAGCTCAGGGCTGATCTTCCTCACACACACACACACACACAAATAAAAGACACAGGACATGAGAGAGTCAGATGTTCCAGGAATTGGGCATCTGGTTTGTCTGAAAAAGGAGGATGTTTGTTGTAAGAGTTGGGAGATGAGGCTATTTGATCAACATCGAAAGTATTGGACTTTATTTTGAAGAGGATGAGAAGCCTTTGGAACTTTTTAGTAAATAAATTAAATTTAATTTATATAATTTTATTTATTTATTTTTTCCCCCAAAGCCCCAGTAGATAGTTGTATGTCATAGTTGCACATCCTTCTAGTTGCTGTATGTGGGACGCGGCCTCAGCATGGCCAGAGAAGCAGTGCTTCGGTGCACACCCGGGATCCGAACCCCGAGCCACTAGAAGCGGAACGCACGCACTTAACCCCTAAGCCACGGGGCCGGCCCTAAATTTAATTTAAATTGAGTAATTTTGTTTTAAAATATTTGTATCTGTTTCTGACCACAGAACTACAGGCTCATTATTTTAAAATTAAATAATCCAGGGGCCAGTCCAGTGGTACAGTGGTTAGGTTCACATGCTCCACTTCAGTGGCCAGGGGTTCGCAGGTTTGGATCCCCGGCACGGACCTATATACGCACCACTTATCAAACCACGCAGTAGCAGGTGTCCCACATGTAAAGTAGAAGAAGATGGGCGAGGATGTTAGCCCAGGGCCAATCTTCCTCAGCAAAAAGAGGAGGATTGGCAACAGATGTTAGCTCAGGGCTAGTCTTCTTCACCAAAAAAAAAAATAATAATCTAATACAAGTATGCATTTTGTAAACAGCCGAAATCTTGCATAATCTCGTCTTCTAAAGATAATCATTGTTAATATTTCAATGTACATTTCCTCAGACTTTTTCCACGAACATACCAAACACACACACACACGTGTACACACAACTAAAACATGACCATCGGGATCAGATAATGTTTTAGAAAGAGATCCTGCAGTGGCATGGGAGATGGTTTAGCAGAAGCTGGTGATTGGATTGGGCACAGAGTTCTGGTTTTGATGCCCAGTTCAGTCTTTCTTTTCATGATCTCTTGATTACCATGGAAATGCTATGGAACTAAAATGTCCGTAGACTTCTCAATCACAGCCAGCTATTTTCCCAGAATTTTTTTTAACACTCCCTCCTTCAATCCCTCATTTTCTTTCCAGAATTTTAAATCCAGATTTCTTTAAGGAATAGAGAATTTTTTTTATAATATGGAGATTATCAATGCAGAACTAGCTGTAACTCTCTAATTGCATACTGCCCAAATGAGATTAACACAATTTAGGATAAATTTGAGGAGTGGAAATGCAGCTAACGAATGAGAAAATAATATAGGAATCACACGATATTATTGGTATTTTTCCTCCTTGTCCTGTCTCTGTCTTCACGATTTACAAACAGATATATTCAACCATTCCACCTTAATCAAAATCATTTAAATATGCATGCTGAAAGATACAGATTCCAGAGTCATATTGCAGGATTTCTGAATTGGCATCTGGTGGTGGTGGTGGAGATGATGATGAGATGGTGAGGTAATGAGGTGATGAGGTGCTGATGGTGGTGAGTGGGGCGGTGTTGAGGACCAGACAGCTTAAAGAGCAATCCAGGTGATTCTTAAGCAACTTAAAGTTTGATAGCTACCTTTTCCTTTCTTTTCAATTATCTCTTCTTATTTTAAATCAGTTGCATTTTTTACTAGCTCACTACTGTTAAAGCAAATCAGGGAATGGATTTAATTCTTTGAATAATTTCAGGGAAGAATTGGCTTTCACCTGAGTTAGCATGTAGCCCTTAAATGATTGCCAGTTCCTGCTTCATTTTAGCCCTGGGTCTTTCACTGTCATTCTCAGGATGTCAGAAGTCTCACACCGTTTTTCATGTCTTATCTCGAAGGCAACATTTTCAGGACAGTTGAGGAGAATGCTTCCTCTCAGAGAGTACGTCAGATTGGTGACTAAGGAAGGAAGTGTTCATAATTTCCTAAAATCTTATGCACAGGTGTTTCTCCAAGATGATTTCATGGTTAAGTTTAAGGGGAACCCAGTCCCACAGAAACAAGTGCTTCACATTCTAGCATTGTATCATTGTGCTTCTAGTTTCATAAATATCAGGAAAGCAAGAAAATGTCAAAAATCATTTCATTATTTTGAAATTGCTGCCCCATATGGAGATGGTACAAAGATGCTTCTGGAAATTCATATTCTACAAAGTGTGCCTTGGGCTGTAAAGAAGAGATCTGCTTTCTTTCCTCAAGTTGCTTACAACCTAATTCTGGGGTGAAAAAACACTTACGTAAAAGTGACATGCCATAATAGAGTTAAAAAATTAAAAGTTAAATAAAACTAAAGTAAAAGTGTTAAATATAGCTCTCAGCACAGTGCTTTGCACATCATAGGAACTTAAATATTTATTGATTCTTAATAGTGACGTGATAGTGGGAGTACTCAGGAAAATAAG
This sequence comes from Diceros bicornis minor, assembly GCF_020826845.1. Classification (NCBI taxonomy): domain Eukaryota; kingdom Metazoa; phylum Chordata; class Mammalia; order Perissodactyla; family Rhinocerotidae; genus Diceros; species Diceros bicornis. Next base: position 5,944,248 of record NC_080776.1, on the reverse strand, counting down.
TATTAAATAAGCAGCACTGATAATAAAAACTACTGGAAGTTTGAAAAAGGAAGAGATTGCTGTGAGTTAGTGTAATCAAGAATGACTCTGGAACTTAAATTAAGCTTGGAAGGGAAAAAAACGAATATGATGAATATGCAACAAGAAGAGATGTGCCTTTAAAGAGTGAGAAAGGTCATGGTCAAAAACTGGCTGAAGATGGATAGACTGATTTGGCCAAAGTGGAGTGTGCTGGACAGTAGAGGAAATCGTGTTGAGTGGGGACCCAACATGTAGGGTTTTCAGTACTAGACCTAGGAGTTAGGATTTTCTCCTGTAGTATAGAAACATTGGAAGTCTGTGAGGAGTTATTTAATTTTTCTTTTTCCAACATGGGAGGTAAACTAAGAGAAGTTTGAAAGGTTTTCCACCATAATTGTTTATCTTCATCCAGACGTTTCTATGGCAGACTATGTTAGTTATCGATTGCTCTATAGCAAATTGCCTCCCAAAACTTAGTGGCAACAACAGTAAACCTTTATTATCCTCCAGTTCCTGTGGGTCAGAAATTTGGGAGTGGCTTAACTGTGCAGATTTGGCTGAAGTCTCTCATGAAATGATTGCAGTCAAGATTTGGGCTAGGGCTGCCCTTGTACCACAACTTAATTCGGGCTGGAAGATCTGTTTTCAAAGTGGATTGCTCACACGGCTAGTGAGCTGGTACCAATTGCTAGTGAGAATCTTCAGCTCCTCTCCATAGGCTGTTTCAGTGTCTTCACGATAGGGCAACTGGCTTCCCCAGATGAAGCAATCCAAGAGACAGTCAGGAGGAAGCTATCCGTTTTATGACCTGGCCTTGGAAGACTCAGAGCATCATTCCCACCACATTCAGCTCATTAGCAACAAGTCACTAAGCCTGACCCATATTCAAGGGCAAGAGAGTTAGGCTCTATCTTTTGAAGGTAAAAAGCATCAAAGATTCTGTGGATACGTTTTAAAACCACCACATAGACTAACACGAGTCAGTGGTGCTATAATAGTGTGCACTAAAGATGCCTGAAATATTCAGCCCCATCATGGCAAAGTCCTTAACTGCTTGGGGCCACGCTGCATTCCTAACACCTATCACAGTGCCTGCACGTGGAGGTATCATTGAATATTTTTTTGAACTATTACTGTTTTATAGAGGAAGATATTTATTTTCAGAGATTTTAGTGACAGATTTCACTAAGTCAGTCACTTGTTGAAGCCAAGATTTAATTTGGTCTTACTACCCAAATCCTTTTTCTACACACCATGTTGTCTGTCAAACAGAATCACTTATCTCTTTTAGAAACACTCACCTTGCTGTTGGCATAGCTAACAGAACCACTCTCTGGAATATTGCCTGACAGTTAGTAGTCACCCAACAAATATTTGTTGAACAAATGAGCGGGTTTCGTGCAACAATACATGAAGGCTAGAGATATGAAGAAATCTGTTCTAATTTGCTTACAAGTCAATGGAAAACTGAGGAATACAAGCCAGAATGTTTGCCTCTTGTGCAGGTGATTATGTCATCATATTCACTAAAGCATACCATCTGTAAAGTGTAGAAGTTGGATACTAAAAATATAGATGAGGTGGAGCTCCTGTGGTTTGAGAATCTTATGATCTGATGACCACACACAAGGATTCTACGGAGAATGAACTTTATATCATTGTGTCATTGTTTTGAATACAGTCTTTTCAAGAGTGAGAGTGGAGTAGAGGGGGAGAAAAACGTGTGGTTCAGCTTGAATTCCTCTCATGTGAATAGCGTTATGCCTTGATATTTAACCCGTAGACAAAGAGAATTTGAGCAGAGTCTGGCATACCTAAGCTCTCACACACTCACTACACAACTCTAACACTATTTACTCTGGCAAAATTTTGTACTAAAATTGAACCTAATCTGTTTTGCAAACTTCACTCACCTTCACTGAATCCTTTTAGCTTTAATTAGCTGTTTTTAGAATTGTATGCTAAGCAGAGCTCTGAAAACCAGAAAAAAAAATACAGAACTTTGTTACATGGATTACATTCCTTACAGAGGCGTGCCAAGAGCTGAAATTTAAGGTCTTTATTTTGCTGATTTATCTTTAGTTTTATGCAGAAATTTGGCATTAAATAGATAATCTGAAGGGTAAATGATAGGGACCAGTGAGTTTCACAGGCAAGTTCAGTTTTGGGGTTATTATGAATTCTGTGTTAACATTAGGTAATGTAGCCAAACCACCAGAACAATAAGCACTCAGTTTTTCGGCAATGTTAATGCAAAGAATATCAAATTTAAGCTCAAATAAAACCTAAAGCAAATGAACAAGAGTGGGATTAGGTTAATCTCAAGCATTAGGCATGTTGTTTAAGGTATTAGAGCCATGATTCTGAGGCCGACTTTTGTTACACAGATTTCTAGACCTCTAGCTGTGCACAACACTTGAACACTCAGCTGTTCATTAAACTAACACTCATTTATTATGGCGCTATGTGGAATCCAAAGGAGAAGAATACAGTGTTTTTAGATAAAAACATCAATAATCAAGTTGTGGGGGCAAGATATAATGTACCTGACCCTAAAACCCATAATCTATTACATAATCAACTTTGATAGCAGGAACAAAGAATCACAAATGCATTAAGATTTTTCTTTAAATATGATCTTTGGAGACTAGAAAAGTTAGCAAAGCTTAATATTGTAAGTAGGACTTAAGCTGCATCCTGAGGAAGACTAATAGGTTGTTGGATTTGCATGGAGAAGAATGGGGAGATTTTCAAGGGAAGGAAGAGAATGAACTAAGTTCATGGTGGTGGGGATGTAAGGTGAATGGTCCTATTTTGTCTCAGGGAACCTTCCCTGAACCTCTATACTACATCAGTTTTCACCCCCACACCACCCCCTCCTTTATAATTATAATTTATTATATTTATATTTATTTGGTGTTTGGGTCCTGGTCTCTCCTTCATGAGGCCTGTGCCTAAGCCTGTCTTTTCCACCAAATAACAGCAGCGCCTAGCACATAACAGACACTCAATAGTTAAATAAATGTCCCCTCCCATTCCATTAGATCCTACTGAGAATGGGTAATATAGGACCATACCCAGAGTCTCAAGTACCAGGGAGATGACATTGGAATGTATTTATCTGATGAGCAATAAAGAATTACCTATGGTAATAGGAATATGATGCTTTGCGTATATTAATCAGAGAGTGTGAGAAGGCTAGATTAGGAGGAGGGAGGCTGGAACAAGAAAAAGAATCACAGTTATTGAAACTATAAACAGTGATGGGCACACTCACTAACACAACTGGAGAAACAGAAACGGAGAAGACTGAATAAGTCTTAAAGATACTGGGAAGAGAGAGTCAATAGGATATGGTAGAGACTGGAGTCTGGGGACAAAGGAATGGTTGGAAATAAAGGTACTCTCCCGGCTTTCAATCTGGGAGTCTGAGAGACCGGAACAGCAGTAACTGTAACAACGATGATCTCTTTTGTGTAATATTGTCTTTTAATTCTCATAAAAATCCTGAGAGATTCATTATGTGATTTCCATTTTACAGATGAGAAAATCAAAACTCTTAGAGAGACAAATAGAGACTCATGATAAACCCACGGGCTCAATTCAGGTCCCAGTTTGACCTTAAGAAGTCACCTAACTTCTCTGAGCCTGTTTCTTCACCTGTAAAAGGAGGATAATCAAAGTAACTACCTCATGGCTCCTTGGGGGGAGATAAATAAGATAATACATCTAATAAGATAGCATATAATAAGATAATTTGTGATATCACAGAGAAGGATGCCTGCTGTCTATAGAGGCATACAGTAAGTGCTCAGTAAAAGATTATTATGATTAGATGACTTGCCCAAGATTAAACAGTTAGTGAGTGGAACAGCTTCTCACTTGAACCCAGGTCTTTTGATGTATTTGTTATGCATATCATGTTGCTACCAGAGAAAAAAATGAAGTCACAGGGATAGAGCTGTTTAAAATACTAGTTGTTTACTGTTTACTTACCCAAAGGACACCATTTGTTTATTGCAGTGTGCATGCTTTAAGAATCACTGATCTGGTGTTTGAGGAAAAAAGAAATCAATGGTTCTTATCTTAGTTCTGCCAATCTAAATTATCCTAAGATTTCTGAAAGGGTATAAATTGTTCTTTGGTTTCTATGCTTATGTATTGGATCATATATGTGAAATTGTGCCCAGAGAAACACACTGGATAAAAATCCTCTTCATGCTAAATTAGTCCTATAATCTTTAGCGAGAACCAGTGTTAATGGAACTCGTTTCTCTTCGTGAGTTTGCACTTTACAACGGAAGGCAATAAAGATGTTACATCAACTGTTTATAGTTGCGAAGCCAAGTACATTTTAATAGAACCAACATTCGAAAGATTTCTACTTCCTCCAGCAGGCCCCAGACAGCAATCACACAGGAGAGGTAAACTGATGAGAAAACAGATTCTGAGAGCAGAAATATTCAGAGGCTTTTTGGCTTGCATGCTAATTTGTAAAAGGTAGTCCTTGTTTTACTATCATATCCTTGCTAGTATTTGTCTTGATTTTCTTGACTACAGGGGTTCCTAATAGTTTCAGAGTAGTAACAGTCACTCTTTTCCTTTTGACATGCTCTTTTCCCATTCTTAGAAGAAGGGAAGAAGAAGATTTTATGTGTATCCTAAAACAATAAGCAAAAGAAAATTACATAGCTTATAAGCAACCTATTTGAGCATAAATAAGGCTTGAGAAAAACAACAACAGCAACAACAAGAACTTGAGCCATAGCTAAAAACAATCCAATCAAACCAGAGTAGGTGTTCATTCACTTTAGTTATTCCTGTCGTATCTCCGGGATCCTTATTTATACAGTGGAAATCTGAAGTACCAAGACCTTCTTTGAGTGTTCTGACCAAGATTTGATCCTTTTGTTTGTAAATTTGTCCAGGATCTCTCTGCTCTTTCAATGTGCATGGCTCTTAGCAGATGTTCAATAAATATTTATTAGATAGATGGATATATGAATGCTTTATGGAATGACTATATCAATGCGTTATTGAAGTTGCCCCTAAAATACCAACTCCCTGTTTGCTACTAAAACTCATTTGAGGAGCCGCTGTGGCACATCACCATCAGCATTCAGCATTACTAATGACAAATGCATGATCGTAACTAGGAATTAATAGGCTTTTTTCCAAGAACACTTGTCTGCATTTTCATTTCCTTTTCTTTAATGAAATAAATTTTTCCTTTTCCCATTTGTTAAAATCCTAGTTTGGACTGATGACAGATAACCCCAAACTAAGCCTCTGACAGCTTCATTTCCAAATCTCCCAGTCAACTCATGATAAATGAATCTAATCCAGCTCAGTTCTAGCTATTGAAACCTAATGGTTTTTCATTATGTTAGACTAACCCAATTGCAATACATAAAGAAAAATAATTAAGAATATGTGGGTTTGTTATAAGTGTTCAACAAATCTATTACTAAATCTTTTATCTTCTTTCTCCCTAACTGGCCATTTGATAACATGGAGAATGGATCCACCATCCTCCACGTGATCCAGAGCAGTAAAATGGTAGCCATCCTTTCCCTTCATCTCACATCCTTCAGTCCAAGTCGTATCAACTCTTCCAAATGTCTCTCGAAACTCTCATCTGACTCCATTTCCACGGCCACTGCCTTAGCTTAGATCTTCATCCTGTCTCTCTGCTGTAACTACAGTAGCTTTTTATCTGGTTTCCATGCCCCTGATCTAGCCCCCTTCAGTCTATCATTTATACTGACACCAGTTATTTTTTTAAAAACAAATGTATACATGCCATTTCCATGCTTGATATCCTTCTGACTCACCATTACTTTCGGGTAAAATCCAGTATCTGTGGCATGGCACCTAAGACCTTCTATGATCATTCCCTGACCTAACTCTTCAGCGTCGTCTCTGGCCAAGAGCCCCTCCCCATCACTCACAGCCACATATAGTTCGCATTCCAGCCACTTTCAACGAGCTAAAGGAGATGCTGCTATGGCGTTAAAAGTGGGGTTCAGAACAGTCAATCACGTAAAATGCAGAAGCCTGTTTTGCAAGGATAATGAAATGACCTGGTGAGCCAGTTGCTTTACATCTGAATTCAAGTTATTTCATCATCATGGGGTTTTATTGTACTTCAGGCTCCTCAAGGGCTTTCGTACATTTGTACCTTTGTATGTATTATCCCCTCCCTTCCCTGTCATTCTCTCGGCTGGTTCCAACTTGTCCTTCAAAACTCCTGACAGGTACCACCTTCTCTAACTAACCCCCACCTGCCCACATTACCTCCTACCACCAAATTGTATGAGGAGTCCAAACTTCACACTTTCATGGCATACCCAGTGCATGATCCTATTGTCATAGCAAGCATTGTGCCAATTGTAATCGTTTGGACACGTGCTTGTCTCTTTTATTTGACCTTCCTAAACCCCTCATGACACAACACACACATGTGCACGTGTGTGCATGCACACACACACAGAGCTTGTATGTCCGTTTGGGGTAAGAATTTTATTTTTCACATCTATATTTGCTCTTAATATGCAGCCCAGTGGCAGGCACAAAGAATAAATTTGTGATCTAAATAGAAGCTGAAAATCTATATTTGCAGTAAACCGTTTCAATAAACATTTGCTATTTTGTGCTTTCGAATCTGTTAGGAATATCCTAAGCCAATCTGATCATTCATGATCATTAGGTTCTTCTTGGTGGGTAATATTAATAATTGTCTGATAACTTAAGTGAACTCTGTGGGTTTCCTCCCCCACAATCTTGTTGGCAATTGGTATATTTACAATGAAAACAAGTTTCACAGTTTGCCATCCATGAAAACATTTATTAGCAAGCGTGCACAAAAGAGGTCGCACAAACCTGTTCGCGAGCTCGGTGAAGTCCCAACTCCTTGTCCTTGCAGGCACTCTAACAAGGGCCTTGCTAGAAAAGTGCATTGGAGGTACAAGCAGCAATACATTTAGCAGCAGTAGGCGTTAGCCCAGAATCAGCTGGTCATTGCTGGAGCACAGGGCTGAACGGGACTCCTAGACTGCAGGTGTACTCCGGAGGGTATTAGGATCCTGGGTTTGCTGATTCTTATACCCTGTTCATGCAAAGGTGGAGGTACAATTACAGTATTTCTAGCCAAGCCACATTAACTTGAAAATCATTCATTTCACTGATGAATACTTACTTCTAACACATTTTGTGCTACCTAAGACACCCCAGAGCTGACTGAAGTAAAGGCACGAGAAGCCTTGCCTTCGCAGAGTGCCATCCTGACTCAGGTCCTCCTAGACTTTCCCATTTAGATTTAACTGTTCCTGGACTGTGTATTCCTGATTTGGGAACTTCAAAAGTTAACTAATAGCCGATGGGTTTTAGATTAGAATTACCTTCAAAAGTTAATGGATAGTTGAGAGATTAAAACTAATGAACATACAACCCATTGTATCCTGATGTATTTTAAAATAATGTATAGACTATGCAACATCAATTAACCCTTGAGTCCTTTGGCCAATCACAATGGTTTTTGTCAGCCCTCTCCTAAAGTTGGCGTACAATAATTGCTGCTGACAGCAACGGGTTCTGGCCAGAAGTATTGGTTAGCTGAACAAATATTCTCCCGTCATAGCTTAAAACACTTCCCATTACGTACTCCCTCTCGATGTTCATCTTCAGTTGCTTGCTCTCTCGTTGTCCTGTCTTCAGTCCAGGGGTCCTGACTTTTTCCACTACTATCATTAGTTTTTATGTTTTATACTAAAATTACATAATGGTCTTTTCACTTATATTTGGGTTCTATCAATTACATAATATTGCTTGATTCTCCAAGTGACTATATGTTCCATTTCCTTGTGGTAGCAGATTGATATTTATTGAGCATTTCTGCCTTCTTCCTTCCTTCCTCTTTCCCCTCTCTGTGGCAGTAACTTGAATGCCTGGCACAGTTACATATATAAAATACTAAAGCATCTATGGAATGAATGAGTGACATTCAACATTATAGAAGGAAGAGCCTTACCCTTGTGCACATAATGCTAAATTGGAGATAGAATTTTTACATATAAAAGCAAATTAATTTAGTTCAGGTCTTGTTGAAGTAAATTCCATTATAAAAAATACTTATGTTTGATAACTTAACATTTATTGTGCCCAGGACTACGGTAAATCTTTTACCTACAACGTCTGATTTGATCTTCACAATATCACCCGAAGGTGGATGCTATTGTCTCCTTTTTGTCCCTGAAGAAAAGAGGAAGTGAAATCAATTGGCTAAAGTGATACAGTAGTGAAGCTGGAAACAGGCTTTGAGGCCAGGCCTGGGCTAACTCATACAAATCCTCATCATAACCTATTGCCAAATATATTTTGAAATCTTGATCTGGTTCACTTCGTTTCAATCAGTATTTACAACAGTGAAAGCCTAGTAGATCTAAGGTACAGGGAGCTCATTGTAATTGAGATTTGGACATTATAGCTTTAGGTTCTTACGTAGGCACCAAACACTGTGTCATTCACTCATTTCTTCATTAGTCCATTCAACAATATTTTTCTGAGCTCCGACTCCAACCATATTATCTATACATGGCATGATACACATATAAAACCTTGCCAGTAAGGCAAATTGACCTTCCTGGAGAATTGTAACTATCAATAGGTTCCTGGGGTCAAATGAGCATATTAACCTTTATGCTATTAGAATAATATTTATAAGAAGATTTAGGCCAAGCTCTCTCTTTTGAGGGTTAAGGATTTTAATTCATTCTCGATAGTTGAAAAGCTTTAATCTTAAACAGCTATTTCAGGTCAGTAGAATACTCTTTGACCTTAGCATTTCTAGTTCCTTCTTCAATTTTCCATCTTTAGTTTTGAAGAATTACAGGAAGACGATCGCAACCACCTTGTTTAATTTGCGTAATAAGACAATCAACTGTTGTGACTCAGATTGACGTTTGGCAAATAAAGGGTCATTGCACTTTATTGGTGTCTGACATAATGCTGTTTGTAAACATAAGTTGTGATTCACAGGTAAATCATGTTTTGATATTTTGGGTGCAGATTGAAAATATTCTTCATAAGAAAGATGAAAGGTGGAATGAGAAACCCCATAATGGTAAATAAGAATTTCATAAAGACCAAGCTATATCAAAAACATTTCCATTTTGAAATGATGATTTAAGAAGAATATATGCATAGCAGTTAAAGTTAAGACACTCAGCATGGCATACCACATACTTTCGTCATTGGATTGAATACCCGTTATAAGCCACTTGACATGTCATGTGAGCTACTCTGCTTCAGTATACCCGTCTGAACTAAGGTCTCATCCTCATTTTCCCCAAGAGAGCACCATGATGGTAAAGTGTGTAGGATTTCTACGTAGCATACTCTAGAGAAACCATACACATATCCACAAGACAACTGAGTGTGTTTAATTTGTTCCTCTCTTCTTGCAAATTCTTTCCAGTTGTCCAGTGTAAAGGGACTTTGGTATGTAATCTCTTATGATGCCCAAAGGCAGTTAGTGTTTTCAGACCATGGGACACTCCCAGCCTTTCTCCTTGGCTTCCATGGTGCATCCCAGCCCTATCTGACACTTTTGTATTGAACACTGATGCCTAGGCCTCTCATTCTGATGTCCTTCTCAGGGACAGCCTCAGGCTCAGGACAGTTCCTAGCCTCCTTTCTCTACCAAACTTTCACATTCTGCTATCCATTGCCACAGACACCTGTTCTCTGCTAGGTGACTCTACATATTAATGACTAACAAGCAGTCAATCTTGTGGATGTGTCAGATATCCAATATCTTACACATCTCAGGTAACATAATCTATAATCTGGCTTAAAAGCAAGTATCTGTAGAGAGCCATTACTGTAGGGAAATGCCTATCACACTGCCAAGCTAGGAAAGAAGATTTAATTATAAGCAGGGGGGACTTCTATGCTTCCATCAGCTTTCAGATCACACAGTATACACAGAATGATATGGAGGAAAGAGTAAGGCGTTGGAAATCACAACTCCTAGCTTAAAGTTCCAACTTTGTTTTCTTACAAATGTCATTGAGTTTTTATTACCTGATCCATAAAAGGGGAAATGATGTTTACCTTCCATGGTTATGCAAATGAGGCTCAGCTGTGATGTTATTTGTGAAAGTATTTTTAAAGCTAAAGAGCATTAAAATACATTATAGTTACATATGCTATTATTATAGTAATTGTAAAAGACACCCCTTTGAGCCAACTTTTTAAGGAGATACAACAGGTTGATGCATTCCAAGGACTATAAGAGGACTGGAGGTTAGCAAGGGGCTTGTGTATAAATGATGTGTCCCAGACTCGGGTGTTTATGCATCAGCCTCTTCATTGACTCTTCACAGGTCATTGGGCCTTCTTTCGCCTCAGCTTAGCCTTAAGCCCAGGAGACTGGAAGCAATGAGGAAGGAGAAAGAAGTCCTTGAACAAAGAATCTTGACTGCCATGGGCCTAAATTCCTATGAACTCTGTGGCACAATTATAAAAGTTTTATTGCAAAATATAAACAAAATGATTCATTTTAGTAGTGGGAGAGACATCCTGTTGTTGGAAGTTAGTAGAAGGTGGGGGCTGGTTGGAGTTCTGTTCAATGCTAAGGTTTGGACTTTATCCTGAAGGTGAGAAGGCTGCTCAGAAAAAAGAGCATTAAAATATTATGTAAATTAGGCATAACATGTATCTGCATATGGACTTGTGAAGAGGGACTCACACTTTCGTCTGAGGTCTAGACAACTTGTGTAACACTCTTAGTAAGAACTATTCCAATAGTCTAGTAAGAAAAAAATTATCCAGTGCCTTTTTAATATTGGTTTTGTGTTAGAAACTTCAAGATCTTCTATTTATTTCATAGGGGAACAAAACTCCATTCTGAAGCTCTTCTTCCTAAACATTCCTTCTGTTCTCTGTCTCAATATCTCCTCTTGCATTCTCTTGGGCTCTCCTAAAGATATGTGTATTGTGTGTGCGTGTGTGTATGTAAACACACAAATATATATAAATATTATATAATATATAATAAAAAATATATATAGACTTGTATATAATTTTAAATATTAGCTCTGTGATGAATTATAAAGTAAGTAATGTGTGTCAGAGCATCCTAATGTTTAAAAGCAACTCACCTTTATTTAGAGAGAAACTAAATCTGAATCCCTCTTCACTGTTTTTGTTTGTTTTGTCAAGAAGTGAAGGTACGTGGACTAAATAGAGCCAATAAAGACATATTTTAACTGGAGCACAATATAAAACTTAGAGAGGGTAATTGATGTCTTCCTTTTCCTGGCCAGAAATTGGCACCAAAAAACCAAGCTTAGTGAAGGAAGCAAAAATTAATGATAAACTAAATGGTTCTCAACTTCGATCAACTAATTCTCAATCAACTAATAGAGGAATATCCTAGCAATGGTCTAGAAAAGATGAAAAAGAATATGGTTCTGAGGGGGAAGGAAAGAAATTCTTGATTTACAACTCCTTTGAAGGGTTACCTAGTACTTCTAGTACTGTCTGTATGAAACCCAAGTTACTGCAGTAAGCAGGAAATGGAGAATTGAGTGTAATATGACTTAAGATACAATCTTGACTTCCCAATGGAGCATCCCACTGGACACGTGACGGAATAGACGTTGCTTATAGCCGGGCTGCCTCCAGCGTATCATTCTCAGATTTTTCTTTTCCAACCTATAAAGTGTAAATGAGTAATTTTTGTCTTTTAAATAGCCTAGGGCAGTTGTTTCTTACATTTATAAATATATATTCTTAAAGCATTTTGAAACTTAATTAGGAATATGTCTTAATTTTGTGATACATCCTTATAAATTTCTGACTCAGTTGCATCTAAAGAGGGGATATCCACTTTATATTTTTAATAGAATTTTTTAAAACTACACTAGAGGTTATTAATAATAAATCTAATTTTTCCATAAACAAGCAGGAAAAATTGTGTGGGACTGAAGATGCAAAACAGGCCTTTCAAATACATGCAGGAGGGGCCGGCCCGGTGGCACAGGCAGTTAAGTGCGCGCTCTGCTGTGGCATCCCGGAGTTCACTGGTCGGATCCCAGGCGTGCACCGGCGCACTGCTTGGCAAGCCATGCTGTGGCGACGTCCCATATCAAGTGGAAGAAGTTGGGCATGGATGTTAGCCCAGGGCCAGTCTTCCTCAGCAAAAAGAGGAGGATTGGCAGATGTTAGCACAGGGCTGATCTCCTCACACACACACACACAAAAATACATGCAGGATACTCCAAATTAATGTATGGAACAGGAAAGAAAATCTCCACCTCGCAGAGTTGTTATAAGAATTAGAAACAATATATGTCACATAAAAGAATACATATTGGGAATACAAGAAACTATAGCAATCCATTTATCCATTTATCCATTGGGGCATCCACCCCTAACCAGTATTTTGGTATTAATCCTATTGGTACGTCTAACTTTAATTTCTTTCCAACTTTCTATGTTGTACCTGATTTCTTCAGCCTTTTTAAATGTTGAAAGTCAAGTGCTCGGAATTTAAAGTTTTCGTTAACTTTTTTCTAAAAGTGTTATTAAGTAACGTAAAATAAGAGCTGCACAATGTTACCAAAAGGAATAATTAAAAAGAGTCTGGTGCTTATGAGGAAATTGGTGCATGTCTAGTAGCAATAAGCAAAAGCTGGCAACAAAACAAGAGAGACAATGATCAGGAAAAGATAAAATTGAATTGGAGGAAATTAATCTTTACTTAACTGTTCCTTTAAGCATAGTAAGCAGTGCGTGAAGTTAGACCAATTTTGATATTTGAAAATTGGAGCTCAGTTTGAGCCTTCAGACATCTTCCATGTTTCATTTTTTTTTTACATATCAATATTCTCCAGGGCTGGCACTGAGGATTTGGTATTGAATATTTCGTAATGTCCCTTCATTTGCTCTTTATTGTCTGAGAGCCAGAAAGAAAGTGCTGTGATTTTCAAGCTCTAATCCTTCAATTTCATATTGTTGGTCACCTTTTTCTGAAAAGAAACTCACCCGTGTCTACAGAAGGATTTTCTTGTGTGTTACAGCCTAGCTTTATGCTTCTTTCACTCTTTCCAGATATTAAACTGGGAGGAGAGGAGGGTATGAGGAATGCAATTTTAGTATCTATTATCTCTGAAGATGAAGCACTTGAAGACTTTTTACATGCTTCTGTTTTTCTCCACATCATTAGGCTGAGAGATTAAAAGCATCTGCTTGCTTCAGACACAAAAGAGGCTGCTACAAAGTCCACTAAATAGGCATAAGAAGGGACAAGAGGGGAGAAACAAAATATGCTATGCTACTCATCTAGTTCACGTGCTGATTCACATCCCAGTTTATTTTAATTATCGAATTTATGGGGAGGATTTAATTTCATTGTTGCCTGAGAGAAGTCTAATCTTGGAAGGGCGGTTCCAAAATAGGAAAAGAGGGGTAATTGCCTGGAGGTTATTGTGTCAATTAGGTATAATTCTCAGATATCAATGGCCCAAAATAAAGATGAGGTGATCAGTGTTTGTTTTGCTAACATGATGAACCCTGTGTTTTTTCCTGTCTTTCATTTGTCTTCCTAGGGGTAGAAATAGTTCTACTCCTCTTGTCCACCAAAAATATTCCATGTTATGTACATGAAGGTATTCAATGGCCGCTTGCGGATTGATTGAATGAATGAGAAATGATACTGCATTGATGATGTAGACACACATATTGGAACAATATCTACTCAAAAAAGGACCACAAAGGGCAAACTTATCAGCTGGGGCTGCATAAACTAGGTCTTTTAAAATTAAGAAGGGATTTGAAGGCAACGTTGCCCGCAATTTAAAAGAGTAACAAGAATTCTATGACAGCATTCATGTGGTAAAGTCAGAGGAATCTATTAGATCAATATTCTCTCAAGCAGACAGTGAAGGAAGACAGAGCCTAAACACGATGCTCCATGATGTTGCATTACTTTCGTCTACTCAGTGATGGAGGCCACTGACTTCAGATTGACAATGACATCTGTAGGAGTCTGGGAGAAGGAAATAACATTGCTTCCCTTGATTATCATTTTTAAAAATCTGAAGAGATTGCAGAATGAATCTGACCCACTAATAAAGCTGTACCATTTACCATTAATTGTGAGAATATCTTTAAAGAGCTGCCAGCTGGCTAATGGCTAACCTGTTTGTTAAATGTTAGGAGAGAGATCCTGGGAATTCACATTTCCTTTAGCAGGAAAAAAAAAAAAAAATACTCCCCAGGCAGCTCACTCGGTATAGTTTCAATAACTTGTTATGTCTTTCTAATCTGCTGAAATTCCTTAAGAGAATTAACTGAATATTTGCAGTTAAGAAAGCCAAAAGTTCCAAAAACCAGTTGAGATAAGCAAATAATGTAAATAATGTAAAGTGAGCGTGGCATCAGTTTGAACAGTGAGATGACTTTTAGAAACCCAGAAACAATTTAAAAACATGTTTATTAATAATTCAGAAGCAATGCAAACAAATGGTACCTTTGCCAACAACAAGTTTGGAGGATTATGAAAAACTGTTGAAGGACTTAATTAAGCTCAGTAATGGGGTAAACACAATAGCAGATGATGCTCAATGGAGAGAAGATGGAGGTAATATATAATGAACCGTTTGGAGTCATGCATTTTATGAGTTCTGCATTAACCATCCTCTCAGGAAGAGAGATTCCCAGCCAGTATCATAATAAACAGGGCAAGGAGGGCAGTGGGCAAAAAAACCTAAGTCAATGAGTTACTTAGAACGTTTACAAAAAGTGGATGGAGTTTATCAACCAGAGTGCAGTGTTATAAAGCTATTCTTGAACTGGCTTGTAGGTAAGATTGCATTGTAATGAGCTTTCTCTGGTACTTCAGTAACTAGAACCTCCTAGTTAAGGTCTAATGTAATTCAAGTATATTATCATTACAAAGAAAAGTGTGAAGTATTTCAAACACATTGGCAAGCATGAAAATGACACCAACATTCATGTATCCACTGCCTAACTTTGTCAAAACTTAACATTTTTTCACCATATTTCTTTCCGAGGTTTTTTTGTTTAAAAGAAATCAAGCATTAAGATACATTGAGGCCCCTGTGTAAACCTCCTATGTCAATTTCTCTCCCTTCTTTCTTGCCTCCCTCCTTTCCTTCCTGAAGGAAACCATTATCATTAATTCAGTGTGTAACATTTCCATGCTTGTTTTATATTTTTTACTGAATATTTATATACCTGACTACATTACATAATACTATTTTGCAAGTTTTTTTTAAAACAATTAGTAATTTCTGGATTTTATTTAATTTTGTTGTTATCATTGAACAAGCTGTCTCAGGAAGAGGGTGTTAGAAAGAAACAGTTATAGAATTTGGACTTTGGGTAATAATTGAGGAGGGTCCTAGGAAGCAGGGTTTTGTTCTGAATCAGGGACAATTCTATGATTCTTTGCAGAAGAGTGTCTTTGACAATTTCCTTACTATGTAGTATATTAAGTGGTTCTTTTTCTTCGTTTTCTTCTATCAATAGTGCTGCCCTGAACTTTTATTTTATATGCCTCCTAGTAAAACTATAAGTGTTGTTTTTGCAGTTTTTTTGAGATATAATTGACATACAACATTGTATTAGGTTAAGGTATACAACACAATGATTTGATATATGCATATGCTGCAATATGATTACCACAATAACTTTTGATCACAGATTTGTAAACTTTATGTAAATGGTACCCCACTCTAGCATGCTTTTGCATCATGCTTTTTAGGCTGAACATTATGTTTTGCTCAGCATTATATTTTCTGTGTTCATCTCTGATGATTTATGCAGCTTTAGTCTATTCATTTTGACTGCATACTCCATGCATAGATACATCACAGTCTATTTATCTATAGTCTTTTGATGAGCATCTAGATTCTTTTTTCAATTTATTACCAATAATACTGTGATGGATACTTTTTTATATGTCTCTTTGTGTGCATGCACCCGTGTCTCTAGAGTCTATATCTAGAGCCATGCATATTTTAAACTGTTGAATGTGGCCAAATGCTTTCCACAGGAGCTTTATTACTTTATTTTTCCCATCATGAGATGCAAGTTCTCACCGTTGCGAATCCTCTCCAACACTTGATGTTGTCAGACTTTTTAAACTTTTGCCAATCTGATAGGCATAAAATGGATGGAATTTCTTGGTTTCAATTTGTACTTTTCTGAAGTATTTTGAGACCAAAAAAGAGCCTTTTCTTAGACAAAATAGGAAATACTAATTGCCATGTTAATATTTTTTGACTCTACCACTTAGGAAAATGTCACTGGGGGATTTTTCTCTGCTTTTTGTTTTTTCCTAATGAGACAGTGGCTTTGATGAAAAGTGGTTCTACAGAGAGGGAGGGAGAAGGCCAGCAATATGTTATAGGTTACAAAGCAAGCCACAGGTCATTTACATTGTCTCTTTCTGATTGGCAGAGTTCTTGGTAAGAGAATCTTTGGTTTAGGAGAAAGTCAAGTCTGACAAGAAGATGAGGTTGCTACCTGTCGGCAGTGCTGCTTGAAAGAAAAGGTTTCGACATACATTTTCCACTGGCAGGCTGTCACGCATATCATTTGTAAATAGACAGAATATGAATACCAAAGGCCTGTAATATTACACAAGCTGTTGAGGAGAGATAGGATCCGGAACCAGACCCTGTTCTTCCCAAGTGAATAGACCATCTGTTGAGTTAGAGAAGTTACTAAGCTTCTGCCTTTATGGGATCTATTTTTTTTTCCTATACAATGATCCTAGCAATATATTTCACTGGCTTTCATTTTTACACGATAACACATAAAATTCTCTGCGGTCATATCTGAGTCAGATTTCTGAATGAAAAAAATAGTTGTTAGTAACATACCTCTGTAGGGGTAATTACTGAAATTCTTTTCTCCATGTCATTACTCTTAATGGGTTACTGAGATCACATTTTAATTTCTAAATATAATTTTCATCTTATGTTAAGCGCTTAATACTTCAACGTGGCTAATCTCCTTTTACAGGAGATTCTTCTACTTGTAATAGTTGTGATGGATGGGTAGTCCAGATTTATTCTTCCTGCATAAGTAAGGAAATGACTCAAGGTAGAAGGTCGTGGTTACATAATAAATCATTTTCAAAGCTAGGATTAGAAGGATACTTTTTAAGTCTTGTTCCTGTCTGATAGTTCATTCACTAGAGTAATTCTTAAAATTTCTACCAATATATAGCTCTTGGCAACAACTCATAACTTAGCCCAGTCACTAGAAAGGCAAAGATTTGGGGGAGAAGTTTAGGGGACATTTTCCTAGCTAACCCCAAACAACTTTACACTATTTTCATTGTCTTGCTCTGTAGTCTGTTTATCATACCATGATGATGGTGCCCCAACTTAGCAGCTACCCCGTTAATAAATGGTGAAGGGAGAATAGCACCTCAGTTTCTCCCCAATCTTTGCTTCCTAATGTCAGATGCCTTCAGTCCCTGTTAAGGATGGGTCACTGGGATGGTGAATCACTTTCATTGATGCTCTGTGCTGGAGGCGGGCCAATAGGCTAGGACCCGCTGAAGTATACAGCTCTCAGTGCCTGAGCGGTATGATTTCTCTCTGTATAGGAAAAGCTGTACCTCTCCTAACATGTTTATTTATTTTTATTTTATTTTACGGACACTGTGAACTTGGTAAATGATCATTTCTTTGCTTGTGGAGGACATTCAGATTCAAATTCGCAGCCAACCTCTAATAACACACAGACCTTTGGCACCTATTATTGTGCTGGCTCCTTTTTTCCTACCCTCTTTTGCTCTCATTCTGATTTCCTCATTACCTTATTTTTTTTCCTATTATAGAGTGTGTACTTTTATAAGCCTCCCCAAATATTTCTGGAATGAAATTCCCTTCTCCAAGCAGTGTCTTAGACAGATTTTGCTGAAGGACTCCCACAAATATTAATGCACAGTTGTAAGGGTCTCCCACAAATAAATGAGAAGACGCTTGCTAAATTACTATCTCTAAGCCAAGTGAGAGGGGTGGCAGTTTACAAGTAAGTTTTCTATGTTAAGACTTGAAGCCAAGATAGTTCCTTATGTAAAAAGTTCCCTCCTGGGGAAAAAATAAATAAATTTCCCGTTCCAGGTCTCTTTTTCAGTTGGGAATATGTGAGATCATGGGTTAAGACACTGTTTCCTAAAGTGTGTCCCATGGAAGATTTGTTCCCGGAATATTATCCAGTACCACCTTAAAAAAAAGGAAGAAAAAGAAAAGAAAAAAGTATTCTGTTGTCGCATGTGTGGAAATGTGGAATTAAACAAAGTTATTCAGATTTTTTACTGAGTCTTTAGTATGCAAATATATTCTAGTTTTCCCAGAGCAGGAGATGAGTTTAGTTTTCTAAACTCGTTTGGCCCCAGAGTCTGGTTTATGGAAATCCTGATGCTCCCCTACTTTTCACTCCCCCAATTCCCAACATCACATGGGAGACCATCCTAATGGGAGAGGAATTAATTCCTCAGCTCATTCTCCAAGTGCAGGCTTTGTGAGTTAATTACCCGAATGCCTGGTTGATATGCAACATGGTTAACAATTAGCACAGAACTTCCCTCACAAATCAGAAGAGATGGGGTGGCTCTGGAGCAAGCTCCTCTCCTCCAGTGTACCCCCTCCCTTTGCTATGTTGCTGGATCTACGGAAAGGGGCAGTGTCTCAGAGGAGCGGCTGCAACTGATGGGGCTCAGTGCAGTGGCTGTCAACCCACCAGCACCAGATCTTTTTTTTTCCTTCTTTGTGAGGAAGATCAGCCCTGAGCTAACATCCGTGCCAATCTTCCCCCCTTTGCTTCGGAAGACCGGCTCTGAGCTAACATCTACCGCCAATCCTCCTCCCTTTTTTTTTTTCCCTCAGAGCCCCAGTAGATAGTTGTACGTCATAGTTGCACATCCTTCTAGTTGCTGTATGTGGGATGCAGCCTCAGCATGGCCGGAGAAGTGGTGCGTTGGTGCACCCCTGGGATCCAAACCCGGGCCGCCAGTAGCGGAGCGTGCACTTAACATCCAAGCCACGGGGCCCGCCCAGATCTTTTTGATATTATGAGTCAGCCCAGTCATACCAGTGGGCACCCAGCTTCACATCAGGCCTGCTTTAGAGACCAAGGGCGTTTTCCTGGTTAGCCATATGGAAGGAAAATTAGGAGATTAAGTTTTGTAGGAAGACTATCCTACAATGATATGAGGATCTAGTGTTCATTTTTCTTGCAACTTTAATTCAGATTTGGAAGGAAATAAAACATTTGCCAAGATTCTGCTTGCAAACGGCCATGGCAGGGAGATTTTTTTAAGATGCAGTTGTGAGTCTTTGTTTCTGAAAGACGAGTTTCAGAAAGCAAAATATTGGTTACTGTTAGGCCCATCTAATGAGACAAACAGACCCCACTCACCCAACGTGAGCTATAGGACTCAACATTCTTTGCAAAGTGGGAATATTTTGAATAGTGTTAGTGAGATTCTTATTTTTAAACTTTCCCAGATTCAATCCACGTGGGACTTTATTATCTGGCATGTATGTGTTACTGTTATGTCTCCTAGCCTTGAATCAAACAATTTTGTTGATAATTTATGTAGATTAGGCCATGGACTTTAGAACTCATTGCCCAGCAGGGTCTCCTTAATGGCCAGAAAGGAGGGAGACATATTCTGTTTTGGAAACTCAGTGAAGTGGGTTTTGGAGCACTTTGGGCTGACCACGAGTTCAAGCACACACTTTAGGATCAAAGAGATAACATTCAAAGAGAGAGCAAGGTCCTGAGTCCAAACCACCTCATCCTCTTATCTTAAAAAGTAATAGGGCCGGCCTGGTGGCATGGTGGTTAGGTTTGTGCACTCCACTTCGGCGGCCCGGGGTTCTCGGGTTCCGATCCTGGGTGCAGACCTACACAGTGCACGTCAAGCCATGCTGTGGCAGCGTCCCACATACAAAGTAGAGGAAGATGGGCACAGATGTTAGCTCAGGGCCAATATTCCTCACCAAAAAATAATAATAATGATAATGATAATAATAATAATAAGCCAAAACCATACAGAAGGCAGAAATCTTTCCCCCTCTTCTCTTCCACCTGCAATGTCATAGCCAGAGTCCTCAAATTATCTCCACAGGGACAATTTTTGTACCTTTCAAAACCTTTGGCTGTACTACTTGGAAGCAACTCTGAGGGATGTGGAGGATGTGGGAAAATCCCAGCACATAGGACATCATCTCAAATGACCCAAGGTTTGTTCTTGTTTTCTCTGGCTTTAGCCATTAAGCATATACAGATGCCAACCTTTCGCGTATAGGACATCCTCACCCACTGCCTTAAGGACTAGGCATCTTGCTTCAGCCCTCACTGCCAGAAACAGTCTACCTTTTTGCCAGTGGAGTTGAACTTGGAAAACTGTCTGTACTGTGAAGCAAGACTCGCCTGGGGAGAATTAGGAAGAATGTCTCATGGCACCACACCCACTGAGCACGCAGTAATTAAAGCACTACACCAGTTGATACAGGTACATGTTATGAATTACTAGGGAGTGAAACATATCATGCAATACTCCTAACCATTTATTGGCTCAAGGCACAGAGATGGGAGACCAGGTAGGGCAGCAAAGTGCCAGCCACTGCGTGGAAAATTAGACAAATGTTGCAACAGCAGCCTGATGAGCAATGGTAACTCATGATCCTATAGGGGCTTTCCTGTTCAAGGTTCATAGGCCATTACGCAAGCTTTGTCTAATTAATCTTCCTTACTCCTTGTGAGGTGGCAAGCCCCATTATCCTCAATTTGGTATATGTGGAAATAGAAACATAGAGAAGTTAATTTAACCCTGGTGATTCAGTGAATCAACAGCTAAACCAGAAGTGGTACCTATTTTCAAATTCTCAGTCTGTTCACTCCAAGATACAGTGCAACTTAGCTGAACAAAATGTTGTTTTCGTTATTGTCATATATCGTGTAGTTCTAGATCCATCTGTGGCATTTTATTTTTCATGTGACCTTGAGCAAATTACTTGATCTCTCTGAGGTTATTTGCAAAGTGGGTATAACTCTTGCCCTGCCCATCCTATAGGACCATCATGGGGCTCAGATGAAATGATGATTAACTCCTCCAAAAACCACAGAGATTTTTTTTAAATCAATTTACTATTTATTTTCAAATATATGCTATTTTTATACAAAATACTTCTAAGAATTCAGGAAAACAAATCACTTCTATATGCATTTTATTTAATAAAAATGTGATGAGATTTGAAACCAGGCTTGCTTTCTCTCTCTCACATGCGCGCACACACACACATACACACACTAATAACCCAGAGTTATATTTTTTAAATTTTTAAATAAAAAGACTTTTTAACGGAAGAATGAACCTTATTTAGCACCTCAACTCAGTTCTAAGCACGCGGCATCTGTTCAGTAAACTTTTATTGAAGAGACGATGGATGGATTTAATATGTGGATAGTAAATTCAGTGGTTGGTACTGTGGACATCAATATGTACTAGCTAGATTTTCAGAGAAACCAAGACCTAAAGAGTTTATAACAATAAATGTAATTGGTTTTATTAATCAATATCAATCCTTCCATTTTAGTAAGGCACACGAATATAATGCAATGTTACCCATTGTAGTTACTATCCATTGAACTTACTATATCCATTGTTATCCATTGAACTTACTATAATAATGGCATAAAATTAGAAACTTTGTCCTACAAATAATAAAGATAAAGATGTATATTATATTAACGTCCTAAATCATGTAGTCTTCCTGTGGCCCTTAGGGGTTCATTCATTCATTGGTTCATTTATTAATATAGTTAATAATTACTTATAATGTGTCAAGCATTGTGCCACCTCACAGGGCACAAGGAAGATTAATTAGATAGAACTTGTAACTATGCAAGGATTTTTCTTTCTTTCAAATAGCTTATTCTTTATCCAGTCTCTCAAAAACAGCAATTTTATTGAGTTAGTGTCTCTGTCTGAAGATTCAATGTCATATGAGTTTTTAACTATAGGCTAAGGTCAATGTGGGCCACAAAAGTGTGATAGCCCTTGTTTAGAGGGACTGAAATCTGGAAGAGCTAGTGTATGTGATTTAACCTGGTGATGGGCAGGGGAACAGGACCCCTTCCCTCGGGGAACAGCCCAATCCTCCAAATGAAAGTCCATATGGAGGAGAACAGGGATAGTCCTGTGGGTTCCTGACATAATGTCATGAAATAATTTGAAAGGCCAGGTTTATGTCATTTATAATTCTAACTATGTCTTTAAAAATGTAATTGAGAACAAAATTTGCTCAAAAACTACAAGAAGAATAAAAAGACTTACTTTAATAAACCATTACAAGTGTACTTCTGAGATTCAGTTCTTTTCCCGTATTTTCTATATTCATGTTTGGTTACTTGATTATTTGTGAGTGATGTTTCTGGTTGTGCTTGTCTCATCTTGTACACTCGTCATGGTGACAAATTCTTGTCATAGCGTTTCCCAAGAAGACATCATTTGCCTGATCAGAAGACTTGATACTTATTCTGCCAATGTAACCCTGTAACCAAAAAGTTGAGAAAAATATAATACCCCATGTGAATAACTCCCTATTTTAAAAAGTCAGAATTTCCTTCCAAGACTTATCATTCATCTCTTCACTGGGGTAAAGACCAAATTCTTTTCACCTGGAAACATAAAAATACCATGTAGGTTGAGTTCTGATCTGCTTTGAGAAAAACACAAAGAAACACAGTAGAAGTTCTCCAATTCCCCTATTATTATAATACCTACAAATGTCACCAAGGCAGCCCACAGAATGCTTCCTGAGCCTAATGATGTCAAATGGAAGCAGCTTCATTACTGAAAAGACTGTGACATTTCTTTCTGTAATAATACGATAAATAGAAAATAGCACTTCTGTAGATAGTGCCAACGAGCAACGTGCTCCTGAATTTATTATGGAAGTGGGTAAAAATCCTTCTGTGGTGATTAGAAAGGAAAAGGAGTGAGGGAGGATGTTGGGAGAAAGGTGCATTCCTGGCTGTGTCAATGAGTAAAGAGATAGAGGGATGGGTGGGAGAAATGGGAGAGGCAGAAGGAAGACAGAAAAGAAGAATTGGAAATTGAGTGAAAAGAGGTGGTGGTGAGTGGAAAGAAAAGAACAAAAGATTGAGAAATAGAGCAATGGGGATCTTATATAGATTAGATGAGATGAGGGAATAGGAAAAGAAGAATGGGGGAAAAAGTGAAAACCAGAAACAAAACAAGGCAGGAGATGGAGAGGCACAAGGGTAAGAAAGGTTATCCTCCTGGGGGTTAGCAGACTACAGCCTGTGGGCCAAATCCAGTGTACTGCCTTTTTTTTTAATAAATAAAAAAGGATTTTATTGGAATACAATCAGGCCCATTGATGTACACATTGTCTATGCCTGATTTTCATGCTACAATGGCAGAGTTGAGTAATTGTGATGGAGACAGTATGGCCCACAGCTGAAAATATTTGCTATCTGACACTAAATGAAAATGTTTGCAGTCTAATACAGTTGTTCTCAAACTTTAGTGCGCATCAGAATTACCTGGAGGGCTTGTTAGAATAAAGGGCTTGCTAAACTCCATCCCCAGAGTTTCTGATTAAGTAGATCTGGGGTGGGATCTCAAATTTTCATTTCTAAGTTCCCAGGTGATACTGATGCTACTGGTCCAGGGAACACACTTTGAGAACCACTGCTGTAATCTTTACATTACGTCACACTAATATTGTTCTGAATAAGGACTTTTGTGCAGAAAGGGAAAGGATCAAGTCAAGTCAAGGGGAAGGATCAAGTCAAGCTTGATCCTCCTTTTAGGTAAACCAGGATGTACAGGTTGATATTACAGTTCTTTTTTTGATATCACGAAGTATTTTTTTAAATTCTTAAACTGGATCTTTTTATAATGCTGGTTTCATTCTTCAAACAATGAAAACTGAATTTGACTTAGTTAAAAGCTTGGCTAATTGGTGGTTTGTTCCTAAAAATATTTTATAGTTTGGTTGATTCAACTCCCTGAAATAACGTTGGTCTCTGTCGATGTTATTATTGGACTGTGTCAATAATGTTGACTGTATCCATTTTATGAGAATAACCTCGCCACCCATGAGTGGCTGCTCAGATGACCTCACTGCCTCTGCCTGGAGCCCCTGAGAGACTAATCCAAAAGTGGCTTGGCATTTTGCTTACCAACCACCCCACCTCACTCCCATGCAAGCTATACTGGAGTATTCTGGCTCAAATTTCCCTGTGAAATTGTAAGTTCTTCAATAGCTTTTCTCCTGGAGATGAGTATGCATGCATTCCGGGTATGAGACCTTTGGGACTCATGATACCAAGGACTTTATTCTGTCTAAACATTCCACCCCAAGACCCTGAGATCTGTTTTTTTCTTGCAAGTAGTGCTATAGTTTGCACAGTTATGATCTTCCTCTATTTGTATCCTTAAATTTGTGCTCTGACTGTGAACATGGGCAACCAATTATTAGCCTTGGCGTGTTGCACACTTGCTGCATGAAAGTTCTGTGAAGGATAGAGAAACGTTTTTCTTTTTCCTGCATCCTAGCATTTAACAATATAAAGAGAAACGTAATTTTGGAATATGAAAGTGCCAAAGACACCTTCAGAATAAAATGAGCTCGACTTAGAATTAGCAGCTCTTTAAAACGTGTGATAGTTTGCTTCCACCATTGCTCTGAGCGGTTACTTCCTTGCACGCACAACGGAGATGCGCAGAAGATTTAAAAATCTTTTTTTTCACAAGGAAGTTACACTAAAGTTTAATTCTATTTAATTCTGACTTGTTAGTTTTGGAAGATTTCCAGATTTTGTGAAAAGTTGATGTGCATGAGAAAGTATATTACGGATATCAAAGAAGGATGAATGACATACCTGCCTAGCATAGCACGTGGAATACAGTAGGTGCTTAATAAATCAGTGCTATTATTATTGTTACAACAGCCCTCCTTATCTTAATGAGTGTGTGGTTCTTGGTTAAAAGATGATGGTAAAATAAATAATGCAGGCAGTCCATCCTCTGCATGGCACTGTGTTAACTGAAACTTGTTCACACCTAAACCAATTCCTCATTTGCATGAACCCTTTGTAACTGACTAAATATCAGTCATCAAAAAAACTGTGCAAAACATAGACTGTTTGTACTTTGAACACCATAAGAAGTTGTTTTTAAGGAAATCTTGTGATGGATTTTCCTATAAAGTAAGCATATTTATAGTTAAGCACATCAAAGAATGCTGTAGGTTTAGATTCTTTCAAATTTCTCTCTAATAATTTGCAAATTGTAATCAATGCCAGAAAAAATAAAATTGCACGTAATGTGCCACCTCTTCCCAGGCCTTCTCTCCATGACGTCTTTTCCCTGCTTTTCCTCTCTTCCTGTTGCCATATGGCTTCTCCTGGGTTGCCGTTGTTTTCCGCACTGCCTGCCTCAGCCACACTGTCGCCTTGAAATGTGGCATAGAGCAGAAGGGTCGTCTGTTTCTGTTGCCCTTCTTTCTGCCTTCCGTTCAAACAACCTGCTGCATGTGTTTGAGACGGAATGGAAATAAGCCCATCTGTAGACCCACACCCTGAGTGAGTGGGTGCATTTAGGATCTGTGTAACAGGGTGGATCACCATTAACGGTGAAATTCCACTGCGGAATTGTAAAGGTCTTGCCATGTGCAGTTCACCATGGCAGAATTAAAGAGGGATTATGTGAAACACTAAGAGACAATTTGACTGTACTCTCTAGCTCACTCAGGGAATTGACTACAACGAAAACATGAAAGAATCACTGTAGTTTTCACTTGGGTTTACTGTTAGGAGAGACACTGGTCTTTCTGGTGTCAGAAAGAGGAGCTGCTTAGACGGTAGTAATGAATAGTTTGGTGGATTTAAGGTCTTTCCAGTTTCTTCTGAACTTCCAAAGCTTCAAAAAAAATTTTTCCTACTAGTATTATTTTACGTATTAGTTCCTATGGCTGTTGAAACACATACTACAGACATAGTGGCTTAAAAGCAACCAACTTATTATTTAAAGTTCTGGAGGTCAGAAGTCCAAAATTTAGTCTTAGCCGGTAAAGATTATGGTGTCAGCAGAGCTGCACTCCTTCTGGAGGCTCTAGGAGAATCTGTTTCCTTGCCTTCTCTAGCTTCTAGAAGTCACTCGCTTTTCTAAGCTTTGGGCTCCTTCCTCCATCTTCGAAGTCAACAGTATAACACCTTCCAATCTCTCTCTTCTGTTTTCTCCTCTTTACTTCTCACCAATTTTCCTATTGCCCCTTCCATTTTATTTCCAATCTTTTTTCTTTCTGCAGATCTGTATGTAAGTTACTTAGAACAAATTTCTGTATATTATTCTCTCTGCTAACACATTAATGCATACTTAGCCATGTTGCTCTATTTTCTTTTCTTTTTACTTTTTCCTCTTTCTTTTTATAATGAAAACAGACCTGCACTGATACTCTTTTTAATATATTCATGCAGAAGTTCAAGTTTTGCTTTTTAGTCTTCTTCAGTTTGGAATTACCTTATAGTTTCTAAACCTGCCTTTTTGGAAAGTTCTTTGTCTCTGTATTCTCCTAAAGGGAGGAATCTAGTGTTTTAATATCAAACCTAATTGTGAAAAGATTCGTACTTCACAGCTTGCCTATTGTTTTGGCTCTGTGCATGCCATTATCATATTTTATAAAGCAAAGGTTAAAGTAAAGGTTACAAAACCCTCTACTATTTCAGTTCTTGTTTTCTCTGACTTTAATATTGAGGAAAATCTACATATTCATTCTCACCACTATTATTGTTTTTAAAGAGTAAAAAATGTTGTGTGTATAAGATAATTTAGCTGTTACGTTAAATTTTTAAGAAGACCAAAAATATTTCCTGGTATCGGATTGGTTGCATTTATAATGACTTTCTTACAAAAGAAGATACGTGCATTGTGGGAAAAAATGGTTACTATATGGTCAAATGAAAGTAAACAAAAATCATGTGAAATATACCACCCAGGAAAAAAATCCCTCGAGATTTTTTAATGTACTTATATTTACATATTTTTAAAAGATTACGACTTCTGGTCATACTATTTTCTGATCTACTCTTTTTAATTAGCCACATATTATAAACATTTTCTATATTATCTGACAACATTTTTATTGGCTGTATTGTGTTTTATCACATGAGAACACTGCAATTTATTTTTAAAACAGTCTAGCAAATGTTCTTTCAACTATTTCCTTAGAATAAAATCCAGGAAGAGAAATTTGTGGGGCAATAGGCATTTTTAAGTCTTTGATAGATGGGGGACCCAGACAGGCATAATCCCGAAGGTAATTTCACAAAACAGAGCTGCTGTATTTCTTTCCCTTCCCAAGCAAACATGTCATTGTGATATCATTATTGTTGTTTTTCATTTCAGGTTACCTTGCACCCCGAAACCTTCCTAGTACCGGTTTCTTCCCCTTCCTGCAAACCCTCCTCTGTGACACAGACTCCAAATGCAAAGACACACCTTATGGGCCACAAGATCTGCTTTGGAGGAAAGGGATTGATGATGCTCTATTTAAAGACAGGTAGGGGCACTTCTCAGCATGTTCAGCTGTTTTGAGAGATGAGATCTTGTTTCCTTCTGAGATACCCAGGAAGCCATCCTAGGTTAGATATACATTATTTTCGATGTCTACAGATATGATGATCTAAATATGAATGAATAGGGCCGGCCCCGTGGCTTAGCGGTTAAGTGCACACGCTCCGCTGCTGGCGGCCCGGGTTCAGATCCCGGGCGCGCACTGACGCACCGCTTCTCCGGCCATGCTGAGGCCGCGTCCCACATACAGCAACTAGAAGGATGTGCAGCTATGACATACAACTATCTACTGGGGCTTGGCAGGGGAGAATAAATAAATAAATAAAATTATAAATATGAATGAACAAGGTGGGTACGAGCTGGAACTACCATGTTTATGTGAGATTAAGCATAATCTATTTTGGATGAATTACTCCAACTTTGCTTTTTAAAAAAAATTAATTTATTGAGGTCATATTGGCTTATAACACTGTGTAAATTTCAGGTGTACATCATTATATATCAGTTTCTGTATAGACTGCATCATGTTCACCACCAGTAGTCTAGGTTTTATCCATCACCATACATATGTGCCCCTTTCCCCCTTTTGCCCTCCCCTCTGGTAACCACTAATTTGTTCTCGTTATCCATATCAAACTTTGCTTTTTAAGCTGGGTGGCCAGGGCAGTCTTCTACTTCCCTCATAGGTTCTCTGTCACACCTCAAATTGTCAGTGACACGTGGCCTGAAGACTTGATCATAAGCATAAGGTGTAGGGCAATGTCAGGGGCATTATCTGCTGGAAGATGACATATTTATATTACTCTGAGTGGTACTTCCTGATATAACAGAAACCAGGAAGTGCAAAGGAGGAAATTAAGAGTCTAGAAATCAAAGTAGTAAAGTTCAAAGTATACATAATGGAACAACAACCTTTAAATGAGGCTAATGTGTGTCTTAGTTTATGGTGTGAGAAGCAGGATTCTAAATCTAAAGAGACTCCCAGAAGCCCTCCTGTGTGTAGTGCTGAAAACAATATTATAATCTGAATCGACTATGAGATAGTTCTGGTAGAGATTTTTTTTAAGTGTCTCTCAAGGAAAAGATTATATTTATGTATAATCAGAGATATTTTTTCGCATGTAGCACCATTTCCCCTTTTACATCATCATCATGATTTGGTTATCAAATAATATGGGTGGTACTTTGAGAGCAACAGCAAGCTGTTTAGCATAAAATAAAAACATGTCAAGAATTGTCATGGTAAATGACTTGGAACACACATAATTGTTGGGTTGCTAATTCACATTGGTTTTGTTGTTTCAGTAAGTTAATTAGTCTTGATGCTTGAGATATTCTGATGTGCATTCATTCATTTATTAATTTACTTAAGAAATAGTGACTGAGACATTTCTCTGTGCCTGGCACCATTCTAGGCACTGAGATACAGAGGTGAATCAGAAAAATTCTCTATCCTTTTGTTACTTGCATTCTAATGGAAGAACGAGCAAAAATAATGAGCAATCAAATAAATAAATAAATAGAATAATTATTGATAATAATAAATGTGCTAGCAAGAAAATAAAGCAGAGATAGAAGAGATAGAAGTTGAAAGGTAAGAATTTAGTAGGGTGGTAAGACAAGGCCTCTACTAGAAGGTGACATCTGGGTTAGAGACCAACAAGGACAGGGACAAACCAGCACCAGCATGTGAACATCTGGAAGAGAGTGTTCCAGGTGGAGAAATAGCAAATCATCCTGAGGTGGGGACAAACCTGACCATTTAGGGGAACAGAATGTCAGCTAATGGGGCTGGAGATAGTGAGGGATGAAGAACGTGGCAGGGGACGTGTTGAAAAGAAACACAGGAGACAGAGCATGCAGAATCGAACATGTAGGAAAAGGGAAGGGATTTACAATTTATTTTCGGTATGATGAGAAGCTATCGGAGAGTTTTAAGTAGGAAAATGACATGACAAATTGTCTATGAGGCTAATATGTTCTAAGCATATACAAGCATTACCTCAACCTGCACTGTTGTCTGTCTCTGTAAAGAGACCCAAAGCTAACTAGAGCCCATGCCCTCTTGTGTAATGAGCGTAGAGGTGAGGTGGAGCACGGCATCTTGATGGTTCAACCAGTTCACAGGTGAGCCCTGTGTCCCTATGTGAGTGGTGAATTAGGCATGCTCTACGCCTATGTTATGGCAGAGGAAGGAAAATATTAAAGCAACCATAATAACAGGAGATAGTGCAATGAAGAGTGCCAGAAGGAGGCTGAAGCAAGACATCTTCCATATTTACAGTAGAAAGAGAGCTTTCAAATGGAGTGATCAGTCAAATCTTCATGAAGGGGTTATATTTGAGATGCATATTTTGGGAACCAAGCGTTAGAGAAGGTATGGAAAAAAATTAATGTCCGTTATTTACAAATTGAATTACAGCTTCACTGGGGGCTCTCTTCTTCATACTTTTTTTTTTTCATTAAAAACTAAGTAACAGTGTGAGAAATAGCTAACAACATCTAAGAAGTATGTAAATATACCTCCCGCAGAAGGAGTATTTTTCTATGTAATCTAACAGAGAACCAAACTCATGGAGTTGCCTGACATGCACAACTGAGGTGATTTTGGAACTAGGATTATAGTCCAGGTTTATTTTATCCTCTGATTATTCTCTAGACAGCCGATCACGTCTGCTTTTGTTTGTTGGTTTTCTTCTAAACTCCAGGTAGTTTGTCCAGCTCAAGCTGTATATTGCTGTATATTCAGTATTTTCTCTAAACTACCAAGTAATTGGAGCTTAATTTAGAAAATTATGTATAATAATAAAATTGCATTAATGATATTTCCCACCATGCTATTAACTTTTATGCTTTATATAGCCTTGCAGTGAAACCGGGGCATAGTTGCTGGGTAAGCTGTTCTGCTAAATTGCTTCTCTTTGGTGAAGGAAGATTCACCAGCATAGCCTCATTAACAAACAAAACAGTCTTCCTTTTGTTTTGTAAGTGAGGGGAAAAAATGCCATCTTTGGCCTCATCAAAGAGGCCCACCATGTTTATTGTAGTAGAATGGTCTTTAGAAAGACATGATCACACTGCAGTCACTACTTGCTGGCTAGTCACCAAGTATTTTCATGTGCTTTTGCATTGGCATCAGCCTTCTGTTATTAAATTCGTACTTCTCTAGGCATTAGCTTCAGGATGACATGCTTTAAAAAGAATCCAACACTATACTCAGCATCAACTCTTAACTAGCTGTCTGAAAAGGACACAATTACATGTATGCTTTTCTTGCTTATTTGCACAACGGATGATCCAACGACATAGGACTTACCCTTGTGGTCCTTCCTCCCCATGCTGCCTCTAAGAATACATCAGAACAGTGGGAGCCCCTGGCTGTGCCACTGCTCACACAGCTGGCCAGTGGAGAAGATCATCCTCTAGAGCTCACAAGGTCATTATCTGGAGAAGTGACTCAGCATTCCTGCAGATCCTGAGGGGGAATTGTCTGAGGGGGATTTGCTCCCTCTCTCTGTCATGTTATCCATGACCTGTGGTTTTCAAATTCATACCTCTGCTCCTATTGAATGGCTCCCACGGAACTTGAAACATAGCTAATCAGATTTTATTCAGGGATAATTTTAAAGTGCCAAGGCTTTTGTTTAGTATTGGAAAATATGGATGTGTTTAGAAACTGACCTAAAGATATTATTGGGAATGTAAGGTAAGTAGACACAGCCACGTGTCCTCATCTGACTATAAAGATGAGGTAGGATGTGTAGGTCTGATATTGTATTAATTTCAGAGTAATTTATAACTATTTATTAATAATTTTAGTGAATATTCATATAAAAATAAAGGTTAAAATTTCATTTATCAAACAACAAAGTAGAAGGGTGTCTTAACTGTTATGTAGGCAAAACTGTTCATTCGTTGAGTAAGAATGTATTGACCGGGTACCACGTGCTGGAGACTGTGCAAGCTGCTGTAGATACAGAGATGAATAAGGCATATCCCCATACAAACTCACAGTTTAGTGGGAAAGAGAGACAAGTAAACAGGTAAATTACTAGATAACATGGTAAATGTGATGAATATTTGTTTAGGTCTCACTGGGCCCAGAACTTTAGACAACAAATGGGGAATAGTTACACAGGCTCCATAAGACGTTGTTTTGCCTCAGGAATATGGAGCTTAATGTTGGGTATATTATTGGAGTGGAGAGAGGTTTGGGTGGAGAGATGTCAGGAGGGTTCCCCCAGATGCCAAAGATGAGATCATTAAGGATAGATAGGGTGGTGGTTACCAGACTAGAGGAAGATATATTGAGATAGGCCATAGAAAGAGAACCCCAGAACTTAAAGAAAGAGGGAACTACATGGAGGCCTTTGTGTAATCAGCTTAGAAGAATAGGCAGGCAGCTTTGCTACTGACTGTGATGGAAAAATTACAAATTCCCTTGTAGAGCTGCCAAATTAATCTGCCTGTTTCAGGGCTGTGTAGAACATAATCTGTACAATGCCATGTGAAAGATACTGTGATGTTGTCTCCTCCTGTGGATTTTACCTGTTTCTGATGCACATCTACTCCCTCGGACATGTCCTTATCTGTCCATCATAGTGCCTTTAAAAATTTGAAATGTGTTAGCTCTGATATCTATATATATCCCCCAAGTTTCTCCTAAAAATAGAAAATAGCTTAGGACAGGGCGACATATTAAGGCATTCCTAAATTGTAGCATCTTAATGGATGTACATTGTTGATTCTAAGTGGGCCACCTAGGGGAGAGATATTGTGAACATGGGCAGCAGGAATTATGTCTGAAGCGTGGATGACCCTGAAGGAATGAAGGTCAGAATGAAACACAAGAAAATAATGAAAAAATTTTTAAATTTTTCTATGAATGACCTCAGTACCATTACAGCATCCTTATTTGTAGTCAGAAGCCAATAATGAACGTTGTCTGGAGATGGAACTCAGAACTGGGCCCAGAGCACATCCCGCATCTTCTTTCCAGGTGTCACTACATACCCATATAATTATAATTCTGGGGAAAAAAATATAAAAAGTTTAACTAACTCTGAGAGACAAAAAAAAAACAGTATCAGAGTTTTCTTTCCAGGATTTGCCATATGTGTCTTCCTTGGTAGGAATTCCTTTTATAGACAGAACGTACCATGGCACATATGGATACCACCTACACAGGTAGTCTTTCCACTCACAGGAAATACAAAGACATCCAGTATAAGTGCATAAATTCTACCATTACGATGATATCTATAAATGTGACATTTCCCAAATGTGACATTTCCCAAATGTAACTGTTGGTAGACATGTCTGAGAAGAAATAAAATCGACTCTGGGCCTAGTTTCCCTTCCAGTATCTTAAATTTCACATTTTGAATCCAAGATATTTTCTTTATTGAATTTCGTTCCAAAATAGAGCCCTAGAAACTCCACTGAGGCAGAATCTACTTCTTCAGCATCTTAGAAGAGAAGCCTTTAGCCGTCTCCGTGCTGCTGTACGTGTGGATGGGTCCAGTAAAACGTAGTGAAATGATGCCATTGGCGCCTTGGAGATTTGATTCAGGCTTTCTTGCCTCACCCAGAAGGTTGAATTTTCTGGACTCATTTGAGTTTACACGCTGGATTCAGGAGGCATCCAAGTTTTGCATAATGCTTTAATATACCTCCCAGAGATATCCAGTACAAGATAGATTCTCTGAGAGTTCCTTAGAACTATTCAGAGTTCCTAACTAGGATTTTTAAGTCTACTGAGTTGATCCTAGGGCATGGGAAAGGGGATGAGTCATCATGGAATAAATCCACTTCTCTGTCGTAGCTGAGTGCATGGTTTCTCAACCTCAGCATTATTGCTACTGGGTGCCAGGTAATTCTTTATTGCGCTATGCGTTGTAGGATGTTGAGCAGCATCCTTGGCCTCTACCCACTAGATGCCTGTAGCACCACACCCCACAAGTTGTGACAATCAAATATGTCTTGAGACATTCCCAAATATCACCTTTGCAGGGGAGCAAAATTGCCTCCAGTTGAGAACCACTCATCTAGTGAAAGAGTGAAGGAAAAATTTTAAGATAGCAAGAGGCTTAAATTAAGGTTATAGCTCTAGGATCTTGCTCTATAAGACACACAAATGGTAAGTCTGATTTAGTGGCCTCTGTCGTGTGTCCTCATTGTTCCCTGTGCATGTTCTTACTGAACTAATGTCATTAATTTATTATGATTTCTGCTTTTCTTATTTGACTTGCCCATTATATTATATCTATATTGGGAGTTTAATAAATGTTGGCTAGTTAATGAATGGATATGGTGAGTATAGCGTAAGATTATACATTGGTGTCTGTGGAGCCTTCCCTGGGTGTTTCCTCTTTCAAGGATCCAAACCAGGCAGACAGCAATAGAGGACAGGCCAGGCCGTGTCAAAAAAGATGCTTCCTTAGCTATCAGTTCTTCCAAGTGATATTCTTTATTATCTAGTATTCAATACTTGTTGTGTGCTAAACACCCTACCATCTGCCAACACAGTGCACTGTAGACTTTTATCAAGAACCTTAAAGTCTAAGAAGGGGAAAATTGGTCATTACCATAAATGGAAAATTCCTCCTATATGGAAACTGATAAAGAAGTTAAATAATAAAATGAAGAAGGGGTTACAAAACCCTGGAGGAGCTCCTTTGCCTTGTCCCACCTCACTAGCCAATGCTTGCAGGTTCCAGATCTGTGAATAATAGAGGTGTATCCATTTGGGGTCCAGAGATCTTGAAGGTTCTAGTAACCTAGAGGGATTATATCTGGTGCATAGATGCATAAGTATGGGGCCTCTGCTCCACATTTGATGGTGAATGCCGTGTCTTTGCCCCATCTTCTTTAGTGGGTACTTTGACAAAGCTAATATTGGTGAGTGCCTAAGACAAGAGGGCCCAGACAGGCACTTGATAAGCACATCTCATATGGTATTCACAATAGCCTTGCAAGATAGGTGTATCTTTCCTAATCTGCAGATGAGGGAGGTGATGGCTGAGATCTTTTAGGAAGAGGCAGATCTGGGATTCCAAAGGTATCTTCTAACTCCAACACTCTTTCTGCCGCACCCCAGCAATACTGTCTCTTTAATTAATCAGCCATCAGATTTTATGGTCTAGTCTGTGCTAGGTGTCTGGAATAAAAAGATGAATGAGACCTGGTGTCTACTTCCAAAGATGTCATAGACTAAAATGGAGAAGTGGTAGGAACAGGTACACAAACAAACATAAAACACTTAAAATTGATGTAAAGTAAGTATGTAAACAGTGCTTCAATTGTGTGAAAGAATGGAAAGGGTACTGTTTCTCACCCACACTCTAAGAAGCATAGAGTGCTCTGTCTGTAAACATGGTCATTCTAACCAGAAAGTTCAGAGATTACCATTAACTCAGTAAGACTTGTTATCTTCCTGCCTTTCTTTAGTAATTTAATGGTGAGTTAATAGAATTAATTACCTTTGCTTGGGGGAAGTAAGCTGTATTTCAACTTATAGCCTTAATTCATCTTTTTACTCATAATACTCTGTTGTACATTTATTTTGTGGTTTCCATTTTGACTTTAAAGACAATAGTTTTGTTGTGCAGTGGCAGGAGACACATGCCATCACACTGCACATTGTAAATGCAAAATAAAACTGGGGAAAATTTGCAGGCAGGTGAATGGCAAAGCACACGTGATATCGTGAGCTCTCACAAGACAAAAAGGCACACCAAAGCCACGTCAAAGGAGATGGCCCACCTCCTCACTCCTAACATGGAATGCGTGGGCAACTATGTAACCATGGGCACTTTAATTTCTAACTTTAATTAGGAATTAAAGCTTCTAATAGGAACTTTCTAACAGTTCCTATTAGAAAAGAGGCCTCCATAGTTCCTTGTCTGGAAGCAGCCATTTTACTGTTGTGCAAATTCAGACCTGCTGAGCCAGTGGCATGCTGGGAAGGGCATGAGCTTATCTTTCTTTGGTGTTTAAAGAATATTTGAAGGAGTAGTTTTAGGACTATTATCTGAAGGTGGGAAGATGGGCAAGGTGTCCTCTGCAGAGCAGAGGTAGCTTTTGCTTCTCCAAGCTCGCACTTTCCTAGTTTTCTATCACCTCTTCTTATTTTTCTCCTCCCTCCCGTTTATTATTCAGTCTCTGTTTTCTCTCGCTCCTTCTTTGGTCGTTTTGAAATTTGTCATTCTCCCTTTGGTTTTTGTTGCTGTCCCTATTCGTTAAAATTTTCATGAATGTAGTTTTTGCCTGTATCTTCAAAATGTGTTGATATTCAGTAGCCTTCCTTATGGTATTTCAAGATGAACTAAAAAAAAAAAAGATGAGAAAAAAAAAATGAACCCGACTTTCTCAAACTTTCTAAAACTTCTGTGTGAGAGAAGAGAAAAGGTTCAGGTCAGTTTTTATTTTTATCTGAACAGTTTTCCCATCCAAATAGTCAGCATAAGGAATGTAAAAAGATTTAGGGGAATACAGTCATGGTCATGAATAATTCAAATAAACGTTAAGAATGCAGAACTTTTGGAGCAACCGATACATATTGTAGAGAATATGGGAAAAACACCAGGGAATGAAACAAATATCACCTCTTCTTATCATTTTTATTAAAAGGACACAATGGAAAACAACAACACAGATTGTTTTTTCCAATTATAAATCACGAAGTAGCCTGGAACCAGGATTCAGATCTTGTTTCTAAAAGAAAGTCAAATTGAACCAGAGTAGTAAACAGAACTTCTTGCTTTCCCACTGTTATCTTTGTATATCCATCCTTATGTACCTTAAGTAAGCTTTTTTATAAGCAACTACAAAAAATTCACCAACTTTTAGGAATTCTGAAAAATATTCACATCCAGGCCTTTGGACTGATTTCACTCTTGAGATATACACATTTATTTTAGGCACTTCCTTTAGGTATATTGAATTTTCAAGAAAATATGATTATCTCCATTTTTGTAATAATCAACTAAACAGGAAGTGAATTTTTAAAAAGAGGGTAACTAAATCGTGAGAAGGTCCAATAACGTTTTCTTCCAAAGTTAGTGTGATCGTATTGCACAGGGATTCCTGGCACCACAGTGCTATTATTACTGCATTGATGCGTTCAGTACAATCAAAAATTTGCTTACATTGTTATTCCTTTAACAGTTGGTGCCATCTGTAATGATGCCAACCGCAGTGCCTACCACAGACTAGATACTCAATAAATGTGTGTTCTTTTCCTTCTTCCTTGAATCTGTCTTACAAGTATTCATCTTTGACAATCTTCAAAATGCCATCTATAACATAGAAAATTTGTTTTTCTTTCAAGGTTGACAAACAAGCAGACTTTTGTTTCAGTCCCCAAAACACTCTTGGACTCTTATCTATTTGGGATTAATCATCTTTTTAAAAAGAAAAATAGTCCGTAAATACTTTCAATATTTAGCTCTAATATTTAGTCCTTTTAAAATAATTTCCTTTCTACAAGATTAAAGGAAAAATAAGTATTTTAAACCTCATCTAGGCCTTTTTCTCTGAATAAAAATTTCTCTTGTAAGAGACCTTATATATTCATTGATGTATGGGTAGGTGAGTTCTTACGTTAAAGTCCTAGCAAGTAGATTAAAAATTGGAAAGTCCTCGGAGAGCCCTGGAATCTGCTACGTAATACATTGCTGTAGCTAAGTGAAATTAATGTGGATGAAATTATAGAGTTCTTGATTTTTCTTCTCTAGTGAAATTCTGAGAAATTCATCCAATGTGGAGAAGGACAGCAATTTATCACTCCAGAGCACCGAAGTTCCAGAAAGAAGGCACGCTTCACTGGGTAGGCTATTCTCTTCTGTTGAGTTTAGAACAGGCCTTTTGGAACAGCTGATGAAGGTCTAATCTTTAAAAGGGTTAGACTTTTAACTTTTCAAATAAAGATGGAGTGCCTAGCCTATCCCTAAGAGATCTAAATCTTCCTTATGTTTGCCTGAGTGTGGTTTGCAATTATACAAAGTTCTTGAGAATAATTGGAAATTAAGTTCTTACTGAAATACTCTCTAGGAGCAAAAGCCTAGATGGTACTAATACGATGTTGAGAATTGTACACTTTCCCAGAAATGACCAAGGACTAGTGGTCTGCAATTGGATGATGCTGGGATGGCTAGAAAGCCCAGTAATAAAAATTATTGGATGGAATCTCAGAGATTTGTCCAAACTTTCCATTTTACAGATGAAGAATGTGAAGCCCAACAAGGTAAAGAGCCCTGTCTATAATCATCCAGCAGATCTGGAATTTAGAACAACTGCCAGGTCGGGACTCTCAGCTGTGCTCTGATTCCTTCTATTCAACGCTCAGCATCACAGTCATTCCACTCAATGTGATTGTGTTCTTCCTTCATTCAGGCGAGGCCAGCGGCCCTCAAACCCTAGTGTGCAGGAAATCCTCAGTCTAAGCCTCCTGAGCCTCATGCCCAAGTGATTCTGCTGCAGATGATCTTGAGAAACAGTCATCAGAAGCCACAAATTGAGAATAAACTCTTGAAACAGCAGCGCTGTTCTACATTCATTCGATAGATATGTATTGGGTGCCTGCTGTCGTGATGGCACCATCCTGGGGACTGAGGATATATTTGTAAACAAAACAAAGATTCTTGAGTGTTGGAATATGATTGGTGCTCTGTGAAAACAGGAATACCTTTAAAAATGCCATGGAATATTTAAGAATCTATGACATTAAATAACATTCTAGTACAAGTTGATGGATCAGGTGAACAAAGTCCAGCGTTAATGTAGCGGGAGTATGGTGGTGCCTGGTTTTGAGGAGTTAATGTTATCTGTTGTGAATGATCTGTGGGAGTTTGGCTGAGTAGGTTAAAGCACAATAGAAATAAGATCCTAGTGTTGTGGTCCAGGAAGCTTTGCTTTGCTTGGTAGCCACAGATTATGTTTCTCACCCTGGCCAGTAATCTCACACATGTGTTGCCTTGGTCTAGAGGAATCAGTTGATAAATTCTCCGGCCCCATAGGTATTATAATAAAACCTAGACCCTACTGATGATAGGTCCCCTATCTTTAAATATTAAGATTCTTCGATGTGAGGGTAACAAAGTATTTCTGTCAAAAATTTATAAAAGTTAACATACTGGCTTAATGAACATCTATGCCATAGACATGAACATACTCTTGTAGCTATTGCTTCTAACTCAGAACACTCTGCCACATTATAAATAGTACTAGATAAGGCCACTTTGGGAATTACTTAATTAGAGTATACTGTAGTCCAAACTAATTGCTTTATTCCATTTATTTGATCTGAAATATCATTCAGAAACCACTTTGGGGAGGAGAGAATTTATGATCCTAAGCAGATTTCAGCCTCCCAATTGAATAATTAAAAAGAAAACCATTATCACCAGATGTGCATTGGCAGATCCTTTGAACAGATGTTGGATATGATGGATCTGTGGAGCTAGTGGAAGCACCTCAAATCCTCCAGGCCTGCACAGAAATGATTCAGTTTATTGGGCAATAATATTGGTGATGAAGTTTAATGACATAAACTGGAATGAAAGCAAATGACATCTAAAATGATTGGAAAAAACCCAAGAGTGGACCAAACCAAGAGTGGACCAAAACCATCACAATTTTATGTGTAAAGAAAAACTGATGGAATTTGCCATTTTACTAGCATGAAACTTTCATGAAAGATGCATATTTGAGCCCTTCTTGCTGTGGGGTATATGAGGATTTTTTATGGATTCTTACGTGATATTTATGGATTCTTATGTGAATGTGCCCATTTTGTGTGTGTGTGTTTAGAGTGCTAATCTGTTCTTTCTTCTACTACAGCCACAGTATTTCCCAGTCCAAGTTCTGATTTGGAAAGTACTGGAGGAGATACTTTCAATGGTAGTCAAGTGCTTGCCTGGATCCTTGGTTTGGAAAAGGTAATTTCACTCAGTTTTGTAATGGACTGATAATAAAGAACAGTTGAACAAAAGCCTCTTAGGGTAATAAGGGGATTTCCCAAACAGGAAGAGACTGGGGGCACCTTTCCCGTTTGAAGTACTATCTCAGGGAGATTCTTTTCCTAGGAGCTCTTGATAAAAAGCTTAATTCTGAGATATTCCGAATTCCTTAAGGTCTTGAATATTTATTTACTTCCCTGTTAAGTCCCTTAATTGAACTTAAGATTTTCATTTAGGAAGAAATAGGATGGCATTAGATGAGATCTTTTAATTTCCTGAAGCCAGGGAGAAAAGAGCTATATGGAAGCAAACGAAGCTATAACACCCATCAAACTTACTGCCTCCTTCATACTAATAATGCCTTTGGAAAAATTAGAGCTATAGAAAATATCTCCCCAAAGTAGTAAAATCCTTTTCCTTAGCGTAGTTTAGAGAGCTTACCTGTGTATTTCTGTCTGTTTACTAGTCATCTACTTTAAGATCCCAGATTGCAAAATAATAAACATAATTTCTATCAGAGGTGTAACCTGGCAGCCTATGAGCTAAATGTGTGTGTGCGCACATATACAGGGATTTTAAGAAATTGAATTTGAGTGCGTTTAGGCAGAACAGGTACTCTTTTGTTAACTATATACAATCCCCACTTTCCCTTATGATATTTCATCCAGCCAGATTCACATATTAAATCTGAAACTGCCTTTGGCTGGCCTCTATAGGTATGTGAGTTCTGCTTTATGAGCTCTTCAGAAATTAAGAGATCATTTTCAATATTTTGTGATAGACTATTCTCTCTCTCTGTCTCTCTCTCTCACACACACACACACACACACACACACACACAATATATCAATGTCTTATGTAGTAGAATTTCTTCCATCTGAATCATGGGGACATATCTCTGACTTTTATTCATATTCCTGTGACCATAACCACTGCTGCTTAATATGTCTCTACAACATTTTGTATAACTGAAGCATCTCAATAAACTGGTTGATGTCAATAAGCCCAAAGACAACACAGAAATGTATGCCAGGAAAAGCCACCCTACCTATCAGGGCAATTCTACCAGTGCTGGCTAAATATAAACCTTTCTCATTCAGTCGTCTAGATGTTGAAAGCCTAGTCTATATAATAGCTCAGGTACATAAAGCACCCTGTCTGGCTTAGGAAGCCTCCCAATGTATCCGCTTAATTCCGATCTAAAGCCTCCCCAAATCAGGCCAGTATGTAAACTAGGGAAAGTGATTTTATTCCATTCTATTTCTTCCATATTGGTTCCTGGAAGCAACTAGTCTTGCATTGGATCAGTTAAATTCCTTAATATCTAGAGTAGCAATGCTATTCTCAAAAACACCATTTCATTGTATTGAAACTCTCAAGTTCTCTTCTCATAGGGAATGAAATTTCAGAATTTTGTGAGGCAGCACAGAGTCATATATCCAGTGGAGATAAGTCAAAAATGAATTTTCTATGTATAGGTACGTATTTTTAAAGTAGCTGGAGCAGGGAAAGGATGTAAAAATTTGGATGATATATTGATGTCTGTGTCAGCAATCTCTCTGATTCCTCTTTTCTCTCTTTACTGCTTTCTGCAACCCTTGCAAGAATGAGTAGAGAAATCATTTTGGGGTGAAGTTTATGTGTAATGTTAAGAAAGAGATATGGATGAAAGACCAGAAGACCTGGCACTTATAGTATATCCTAGAATAAGTGGATCCTGTCTTGTTCCATTACACATAGAAGTTGAGTCACTGGAAGGCAGAGTGTAGATTTTGTAATAGAAACTGAAGAAGACGGTGAAGTTAGTTGGCCCACATCTCATAGCGGTATAAGAATTAATTATTAGGAAGGACTTATTAAATATTACAACCAAATGTAATTGGCTCTGTAAATATCTAAACAACTTAATAACGGTGAATGTGATCAATATTATAGCTGAAAATAGTGCTAGATCTTTGCTCTACACTGTGAAATATATGGAGGATTTATAATGATTCCATT
Source organism: Diceros bicornis minor (assembly GCF_020826845.1). Classification (NCBI taxonomy): domain Eukaryota; kingdom Metazoa; phylum Chordata; class Mammalia; order Perissodactyla; family Rhinocerotidae; genus Diceros; species Diceros bicornis. The sequence continues at coordinate 5,902,602 of NC_080776.1, read as the reverse complement.
GTGAAAATGCTTTCCAATTATTGCTTTGGTAATTATAGATTTTTATGTATTTATATACATGTTTTTCTTTTTTCTTCATATGCACAATTCCTAAATGAAATAATTGCTTTGCAAGTGAAACGTAATCTATATTTGTCCACTTCTCTAAATAAACACTGTTGGTCTTGAGAATAGACTCTGAAGCTCCTCCTCTTTAAAAGTCATACAATGATCACGGCCAGTTTCCATGAAGTGTCACAAATTGTTAGGACATCCAAGTCTCTGCTGCTAAATATCCAGGAAAAACTAAGGTTTTTAAGCCTGAAATTTTTTGTTAGAAAGGATCTGGTGCATTAGCTTCTCTGGTCAGAGATAGGTAATGAGTTCAGTTAAACAAATCATATGTAAATAATTTAAATCATAACAATGACAAGAATTACCACAGTCACACATTCTCACGGTGACTCTTCACGGGTAAATTCAATGTATTTTGGTGTCATTTTAATAGTTGCTATAAGGTAGGACCTTAAAATGGCCATTGTGAAGACAGGTCAGTTTCCTTGAAGACTAGAATACTTTAATATCTATACTGACTAACTTTATTATCCCACTCTTCTCTCATACATTTTTAGCTGTTAAAGCAAAATTCAACTTCAGAAGATATACGAAGGGAACTGTGTGAGAGCCATCCAGGATATATTGCTGATTCCTCCTCCTCTTGGACCATTCTAGGAAAAAATGTTTTCAACAAATTTTGCGTGTCCAACATGACTCTTTTAGAGTCTTCTCTCCAAGAACTAACAAACCAGTTCTCTCAGGTGAGTGCAAATATTTGAACATGATCAAGATCTCATAAACAATAGAAGCAAATGTATCGTTTCCATTCTCATATCCACAAAGTGATTCAACGTGGGTCAAGGAGCAAGCATGTAGCCCCCGTGGACTGGGAAATGCTGACTGGAATATTTGCTCACCTTTGGCATGGATTCCTCACACAGCGAATTGCACACAGTGTCTAGTTTTAAGTAATGTCTGCTTTCCATTTCAATGTGCAGGATTGAAACGATTTCAATGTTGAACCAAAAATATTGCATTGTGGTTAATGTAGACACATCTTTGTAAATGAAATATGGCTTTGCTCTATGGTGAATGAATATTGACCGTTTTCTCTGAGATATTTAAGTGAGATTACTCAGGATGTAATGCAAGTTTAATAATTAAACTATTGGATCCATGTAACTCTCAGAAGTTAGGATAATGGGTAATCTTTTAAATTTTTCTAACATCAAACCTAATATGAAAAGCTGATTTTTAATCAAACAATATATCCCTCTCCCCAAAATACTATACATTAGAACCAAGAACTTTATACTATGGAGTACTAACCACCATTTTTATATGTTAGCCTTAAACTATGATGTGAAAATAAGACACCTATAATCTACATTTAAGGAAACCCCACATACAATGAAAAATCAGAAAAATATTCAGAATTCTTTTGAAATTTTATAAACAGGAACAAGCGAAACATGTCCACTTCTAATATTTCCCCCTTGATTCTCTGAATTTTGTTGTAAGTAATTTTTATGAAGTACAGAGTGCTTAAATTTCCCTTCAGTAATCTGAGTTGTCCAAATGAACCAGATTAGAGACACAGTTACAATAATCTTGATCCAATGCAGAGCACTTAAAATCCTTTCTTAACAAACTCAGCCATTGTGTAGAATAGAATGTGTGGTTAAGAATACACTGTTCAGGGGCCGGCCCGGGGTTCGCAGGTTCAGATCCCGAGCGCGGACCTACGCACAGCTTATCAAGGCATGCTGTGGCAGCATCTCATATGAAGTAGGGGAAGAGGGGCACAGATGTTAGCCCAGGGCCAATCTTCCTCAGCAAAATGAGGAGGATTGGCAACAGATGTCAGCTAGGGGATAATCTTCCTTAAATAAATAAATAAATAAATAAATAAATAAATAAATAAATAAAGCTTTGTCAACCAAACAAAATACGCCAACTTCTGGAGGTATAGGAGAAAATCCAATTATATTTAAGAACATTAGAGATAGTTATAGTTTTTCCAAGTAAAAGATGACTTCAAACTGAATGAAAATCTGAAACAATTGTTTATGCGAAAATCTAGATTTTTAATGATTTCGAAGACTGTAAGCCAAATGTTGAAGTCTCATTTTGCCCTGTATGTGGTTTTCATTGTTAAGATATCAAGTGATCCCAACAAACAGAAGACAATATTTCAGGAAATGGTCAGAGTGCTCTCCTTCTTCTCACAAATGCAAGAGCAGACAGCCCTGTGGCAGCTTCTCTCTAGTTTTCCAAACGTGTTGCAGAATGACACGACACTAAGCAATCTGTTTGATGTTCTTCGAAATGCAAACAGGTAAGAGAATGTAAGAATTAAATGAGATGTTACTATTCACGAAGAATTTCTTTTTTTTTTAGTGTTACCTGTGAGGATCACTGGTAGGTAGTAATTTAAACACAGAGTAAATAATGTTTTAGCACCTTAGTGCAGATTTTAGCAATAAAGGTTGAGGGTATTGGATAAGCAAAGAAGAAACATACACTGTGGTCATCAGAGGTATTGAAGTGTACCTGAGGAAGTGAGGAGAACACTCATCTTAACAACTGTATTGTCAGTTGGTCTCTCAGAGCTTCTGAGAAGGAGGTGTGTAGCAGGACCAACGGTAGATTGGAACATTGGCCCAGGGTCACTTGGGGACAACCAGAGCTCTCTGCATCTAACATTTAAACTGCCCAAGAATAAACCATTTCCTTTGATTGATACCATCCAATATAAAACAACCTTGTTGGTTAGAAATTTCAAACCAAGCCATTTCAAGGGAATTGACCTTCCTCAGGTACAGCCAGCCTATAAATGATCTTTCTAAGCCGCCATATTGGATTGGCTTTATTTGACACATGTGACACAAAGATTTGAAAATTTTTGCAGAAAAAAAATCCTTTAAAGGCTGCCTTCCTTGTAAAAGGGATCCGAGTACGGCCAGCAATTAGAGTTGAATGGACTTGTACTTAGGTTTTGGCTGTCCTGTCTAGCTTATTTGGAAATGTGCATTAAAAACCACAACAAGTACACCAACGACTATCAATTATTGAATGTGTCTTACATACCAGACACTTTACTGGGCCCTTTATATATATGTCACATTAAATCCTACAACTAAACTATTATATATTTATAAACAGAGGGTCATAAAAATTAAATATTTGATGAGGGTTTGAACCTGGGTTTTCTAACTCTAGAACCCAGGCTGCCTCTCTAATATGTCATTAAGAGCATGATATGTTCCCTCTCTAATGTCTGAAACACCAGAAGAGAGCGTTCTCATCTGCTTTGGGAAGCTTCCAAGAGCTTATGTTTGCTCAAACATCTTATAATAAGCCCTTATGTTGGTACATTAGTCTCATTTGATTCTCACAACAGTGTTTTGAGATGGAGACAACAGATATCCCCATTTTTTAGAAGAGGAAACAAACCCTCATGGATGTCAAACGATTTCCTCAAGGTTCTACAACTAGTAAGGGGCAAAGGGGGGACCTAAACTCAAGGAATCTGAATCCAAGTCCTGTGCCCTATCCACAATAGCACGTCATAACTCAATTATAGAAGGAGCAAGATATTAGGAAGTTTGATTCTCTAGATTGGTCCTCATTTTAGCACTTAGGGAAATTTTCATTTACCCAGAATTTTGACACTAGATCCTATTCCTTCAATTTATATTCTGTCTTAGGAAGCAAACAGGTAAATCAGTTAAAGGGGAAGAGGAATCATTTGAATTTTATAGTGTAATGATGAAAAGAGTCAAAATAATATTCAGACCACAATAAGATACCACTAGACACTCAACAGAATGTGTAAAATTGTATAAGATGGACAACCTCAATTGTTGGCAAGAAGGTAGAGGAACTCTCACACACTGCAAGCTAGAGTGTAAAACGATACAACCATTTAGGAAAACTGCGACAGCTTCTAAAGAAGTTAACAGTAGATCTGTATGATGTAGCACTCTACTCTTGGATATTTACCCAAGAAAATGAAAACATATGCCAACATGAAGACTTGTATGCTAATGTCTATAGCAGATTTATTCATAATAGCTAAAAATTGGGGGGAAAAACAAATATCCATAAACAGAATGGTAAAAAAAATTGTAGTTTATTCATACATTGGAATTCTACTCAACAAGAAAAACAAACAGATTACTGAATCACACAACAATGTGAATAAATCTTATGAATATTATGCTGACAAAAGAAAATCAGACCAAAAAAACAATATGTTGGATATGTCAATATTGTATTATTCTGTTTATATGAAGTTCTCTAATTGACAAAATTAACTTATAGTGTTAGAAATCAGAGAAGTGGATCCTGGGGCAACTATTGGGAGCAGGGAGAAACTTTTTTGGGGTTATCAAAATGCTCTGTATCTTGTCAGCATGGTGGCTACATGAGTATAAACATTTGTCAAAACTCACTGAATTGTAACCTAAAATAGGTGCATTGTATTGTATGTGACTTATACCTCAATGAACTTTGGTTAAAAAACAACAAATAAAAACCAAAAATCTCACAAAATAATATTCAGTAGAAGGTAGAAAGTCCAAAAGATACCTTAGGGTCAAAAATAAATAAATAAATAAAATATTTCAGTTATAGTTTTGGTGGAGTAAATTACATAGGAAGGACATTGCACTGTGGCTATTTTAATTCTCTTAAAATTTAACATAAAATTATTGTGTATTATAGCATTTTGCAAGAGAGTATGCTGTCAGGTAATGATTATAAGTGTTGTAAACCAGTCTACATAATAAGGAAGAAGAAAAAGAAATAGCTAAAAGAAAAAGCTTTAAATTATTTTAAAACAAATGACTTTTGACTTTTATCTAATCTGAACAACTCTTTTTTTAAATGGTCAACTTTTATTTATTTATTTATTTAATTTTTTAATTGCTAATTTATATACTTGTTCTTTCTAATATGATAGACCCTAGCCATGTGTGATTTTTGACTAAGGAACTGAATTTTTAAGTTTATTTAACTTATTAATTTAAATTTTAAACACTGATACTTGAATCAGTTAATGGTAAACCTTTTGGTATGTTGGAACAATGTGGTTATGTAAACCCACTTTTTCACCTGTAAATGTGATAAAATCTAAATACAGATTAAGTATTTTCAATGAAAATTTAGCATGTGAATTGAGAAGCCTCTGTAAGTGTAAAATACATGGTGAATTTTGGAGACTTAGTAGAATAAAAGACTTAAAATACTTCATTAATAATTTTTATGTTAATTAGATGTTGAAATGATAATATTTTGGAAGTATTGGTGTTACCGCACAAAGGGCATGATCTCCTCACTGCGAGACGAAAGCCAATCATCAAGAGGCAAGATGGTGGAAAAGAAAGGGCAGTTTATTACAGCTTGCTTGTGAAGGGGAAGATGGCTGACTCATGTCTCAACGAACCATCTTTAGGGGGCACAAAATCTTACAGTAGTTATATAGGCTGGTGGGTTATTGGGGAGGGTGTTAGGAATGTTGACCTGGTGTTACAGATGGGAGTGCCACACCAGATCTTTGAGTTTTTACTGATGATGGCTATCAGCATAGACCCTCTTTTCGGGGGTCATCACGTTCCTAAGGAACTCAAAAGAACAAAGTTATCATCTTATTGCAGCTGGGAGGTACGTGTACAAGCAGGGGTCGTAAAATCTACAGAGCAGTTAGATCTCCTGGAGGGTGCATATCCAGTTGGGTTAGTTTGTCAGAGGTCATTCAAAGTTACAGTAGGGTTTCTTTTCTACAGTGGCTTCCCTCATGTCAACCTTGTCTTGAGCCAGTATCATTGGGCTAAATAAAATATATTAAAATTAATTTTATCTGTTTTAACTTTTCTAAGGTGACTACTAGAAAATTGAAAAGAGTAAAAATTACATATGTGGCTTGCATTATATTTCAGTTGGAGAGCCCTTCATAAGTCATTTTTTAAAGTTAAATCTTTTTTACTATTGTTATTTAACAGTGGGCTTTATTTTTAATGAAAATAATTTCTAATTTAAAATTTTTCCCTTTACTAAAAAAAAGAGGTATCCTTTCATCGGAAGTTACTGTTCCTAACCACTTATTTTTAAGTCTTAATAGTAACTATTGATGTGAACTTTACTCCCTTACTTTAAAGCCTTTGAGTCCCAAGGCTTCAGAATCCTGGAGTGGAGTGCTCTGTCTGGTTCAAGAAGATTTTTTTGGGATTTTGTGCGTGAACAAACAAACAAGTAATTAAACGGCAAAAGCAGCATCTTGTCTTTTACGTTATAAGAATAATTTTCTGTACTGTAGCCATTTCTCCTTGAATAACCTTTTGTTTCTGTGTGCAAACCTTGAAATGCAATCTGGTTTAATTGTTTTTCGACTCAGCGCGCTGCTGGTCCTGCGGAAGGTTTATCCACATGTCACAACCAACGAAGGTTTCAGAAGTCTCCATAAATCTGTTAAACATCTGCTGTACACTCTGGACTCCTCAGCTCAAGGTATTATATTTCCATCTTATTGCATTCAATTCTGCATTGCAAAGCCCATTAGAAATATAAAACAGTGTGCTGCCATAGTAATCGTTTATGGATAATATTATTCTTATGGTGATATTATTCTTAGATATATGCTACAACTAAATCTGGGTCTCTAGCCAATCAAAGTGTGGAGGAAGGAAGAAATGGTTGAAAACAGGCTGTAACTTTCTAGGATTTTTATTTAGGTGAAAATGATCTCTCAGCTTATAAAACTATGTTTATACTTGCTATGGAAAAAAAAATCTAGGAGTAAACCTCAACAAATAGATTTCTACTGTGACTTTTTGGAACAAAAGCCTATAGTGAATTGCAGTATTTGTGCCCTCATTTCTAAATTTTGGTTTTTTAATCAGGATGTATCTTTTATTGCTAAAAATATACCCTTCAGCCAGGCATCGTGAAAATGCACGATGGACATCAGAGCGTGAAGAGATGGGTATAAATCTACTGTCACTTCCAGTAAGACAAGCTCTAGCATGTTGCTAGTGAGTCAGAAGATGTCACCTCTGCATATATAGAATAGCATTATATACCATACACACGGAAATACACAGACATATACACCTAGATACATACAGACAAAGATTTAGGGCTGTAAGCAGTAAATCCCTACTTCCCCAGTGAAATGTTTGGTTAGCATTCACCTCTCCTCAATGAGTTTAGAATTAAGCTTTCTCAACTAAGTTTGTCAGCTTTTAAATATGTAGACTTTACCTTTGGATTACAAGTATCCTGAGAGCATCAGGTCACAAGCTGATTGTTCATTGTAAGACCTTAGACTATTAGTTTTCAATTGAAAAGCAGGTTTGGAAAGGCTTTGAAGAATTCTCACTGGAGGGTCTAACAAACTCTTGGATACCAATTTCTATTAGTCTAGAGCATTTTTTTTAAATCTACAATTACAGAATTAATGACTAGCCTGCAAGATTGATTATTGTTCAATTCAACTGTCTTGACGAACATTCGGGGAAAAAAAGGTTTACTCTTCAAAAAAGTCCAAGCCAGAAAACCAATCAGTGCACTAACAAACACTAATTATTCCCCTGTATTTTTTTCTGTATTTGCATTTTAAAGACTTGAGAACTTCAAGTTTCTCCTCACCATTCTTTTCCTTTTCATCTGCAGACTCACACCTTATAATTACTTTATAAAGGGATAAAGTTAAAAATTTTTTTACACAAGGCGAAAGCTTATCAGTGCCTTAGAAGCCAGAGAAGTAAGCAGCACTTCTTATTAACTGAGGCTGCAAAACACTTTTCCTGGTGAACAATACAACTCAGTTTTCAATATTTAATAATGGCCGTGTCTCATGCCTATGAATATGATTATGGTTTTGGCATGTATTCAAACATCTCATTGGATGGTCTAGATAACAAGGAAATACATCAAGGAAATGCGTTTTTGTTTGTAAAATTTGATGTGCTTAAATTTGTTTGTTTTCTGATTTCCTACACCTATGACTTCATCAGTCTGAGGATACCAATGCAGTAGAATTAATGTCAATTCCTAAAAGCTGTGAATCTTAAGTCCCTACCCGCTTGAGCAGAAATTTTGTGGCCTTTGAAAAATCCTTCCGGGTATTTCTGGGAATCTTTCAGGAAACTCAGACTTGTTGTTGAAGGCTGAACCAGTGACCCTAGTTCAACAACACAGGGGTCTCTAGCCCCCCGGGTGCAGACACCTGCCATGTTGCCCAGGCCACCCCATGCTTAGTCTCCACGATGTTCAGCAGCATTTGTGAAGTGAACACACTTTGTCCCCTGGCTTTACTCTCACTTCAGCTGGAGTGGAGTTGTATCTCATAGCAGAGTTGCTCGGGTCCTCTCTCGCGTATGACAGGGTTCAGATAGCTTTGAAGGTCTCACACCACTCTCTCAAAGAAGGAAAATAAAAAAGATAGTATTTTTTGTGTCAATGATAAGTGCTTTATTATCTTCAATCCCTTTTATCATCCAACTATGACAGGTAGTTATTATAAAACAACCCTGTGAGATATCACTATTATCCCATTTTACAGATGAAGCAACTGAGGCATAGGGATGCTGGGCACTTTGCCTATGTTATACATCCAGCAAGTAGCCAAACTGAGCTTAGAACCTGGATCTGTCTATACCCAAAGCCAGGTCCCTTAAGCTCTTTGCTAGATGGCCTTGACACCGGCTCAAGACAAAGTTGACATAAGGGAAGCCATATTGTAGAAAAGAAGTCCTATTGTAACTTTGAATGACCTCTGACAAACTAACCCAGCTGGATATGCACCCTCCATGAGATCTAACTGCTCTGTAGATTTTACGACCGCCTGCTTGTGCATGTACGTCCCAGCTGCGATAAGATAATAACTTCGATTTTTTGAGTTCCTTAGGAATGTGATGACCCCCGAACAGAGAATGTATGCTGATAGCCATCATCAGTGAAAACTGAAAGATCTGGTGTGGCACTCCCAGTCTGTAACATCAGAAGGTCAACATTCCTAACCCCCTTCCCAATAACCCACTAGTCTGTATAACTACTGTAAGATTTCATGTCCCCTTAAGATGGTTCTTTTGGACATGAGTCAGCCATCTTCCCTCTTGCTAGCAAGCTGTAATAAAAAAGTCCTTTTTCTCATACCACCTTGCCTCTTGGCTATTGGCATGTCTTGCAGCGAGCAGAAGGCCCCAAGTTGGGCGGTAACAGCCTAACTCACATTACTCTCTGGGACATATGCACACCTGTTTCCAGGGGATCTCACGCTATTACCTGCCACCACTGAACCTCAGAACCGCTCCACTTTCAGCCACTGACTCATGGTGCCAGATTCCTGCCCACACAGTACATTTTTCTGCAGCCATCCCCCCCATTTCTCTCCACACTCTGATTTCTGCAAACTTCCTCCACTCTATGTTTATTTCTGATTCAACCTCGATTCTGAACACTCTTCAAGATTTCTTCAGGAGCCTCCTCAGCAACCACCAAAATATGGAGATGCTAATAAGCACTTGGGAAGAAGGCTGTCTCCTAACTTTCTGGCTTAAGGAATCTAATTCTCAGCTCTGCCTCAGCGAGGATCCCGGCTTCATAGTCCAGTATTTAGTATTTCCATCTATAAACACTATTTTGAGAGCAAAGATTACTTTTATGACTCATGGAAGTTTGCTCCTTTGCAAAGTAGTAAATTACACGAAATTACATCTTTAAATAGAAAGCCCTCCTGGCTGATGGAAAGAGGTTATCTGTGCACTAGATTTCTTTCTATATCTATGGACATTGTTTTTAAATATGACTGATTCTACAAATTAAAAAAATCTCACTTTTTAAATGTCTGCAACATTTTCTACTTCATTAAAAGCTTATGTAGTGTGGTATTTCTTCCAAGATGCTTCATAGTCCAGAAGAAAAAGTGGCCACAGAGAAAAGTCCCTACTTAATATCAGGGTCAAGTCAATCATTGATATGTACAAAGTTAATTTCTATTAGTTACTCATTTTAATACCTTGATGAGGAAGAGAAACTCCATAACCATATAGTAAACAAATGCCAGTGAACTTGCTCAGCATCACATAAGAGTTCAAAGTGAGCAAGTTTTAATCTTGGTGAAGTGGTTTTTTATGCTTTTACATTGCAAAAGTATAAATCTCAACAGAATTCTGTCCTTGATTGTTCTATATATGGATGCCAATAAATAATAGATATTATCATTATTAAATAGGTTTATTTATTCTGGGTATCTTCATTCTTGGTCCTTTAACTTACTGATGCATTGCTGTCGTTGGAGCAATAATGTTCAGCTGTACCTTGAGCGGAGCACAGGAAATCTCTCTGCTGAACAGGAAAACTGAAAAAGCCACTCTGCCGATTACTAGGGTCGGTGCAAACATTACTCAAACACAGCTGATACAGAGGTAGACAAAGAGATCTTTAATTCTGTGATAGTTTTTTTTACGTGCATGCTAATTTAAATAAACTAAATGATCAGCACCAGAAAAGTATGGATTATTGCATAGTTTTGCACTAAGACCTTTTTAGAAGGCTTTAGCACTAACTGGAGAAAATGAGAGAACTATTAAAGCTGGTAATAAAATACCTATTGGAAGCGATTAGGCCAATGTTAAAAATGACAGCACTGAGACACACTGGATTGTTTATAAGGAGTAAGTCATGTCTGAGTGAAGACTGAAATAAGTGATACCGTGTCCTTAAAGGGGCTGAATGAAAGCATTGGACTTAACGATGTTTTTATTTATGCAGTAGCCACTTAAAGTATTTTCATTTTCTACTTTTCATGTGAATGCTGTTGCACACTTACTCTTTAATAATACAACGTTATGTGGCAAGCTGAATCAGCAACGTATTTATCTTCTAGGGGCAATTCTAGGTGTTGCATTAGATCTTCACGTATAATTTCCACTAGACCTCACTTAGTGATTGCCTTCCACACTCCAAACCTTCCTATTATTTGAGACTACTCAGAACAGTTCTAACATTAGCCAATTTGCATTCACAGCTGCATTCAATTAAAATCAGTGGCTGCTTTTTGAAAGATGGAAAATATAGATTAGTGATGGCAGATGTTTCTTAAGGCTACATTCTAGATAACTGAAGGCAACAAAAAAAATGCAGTGACCCATAAGACTGAAATTGGCTTCATTTGATTAACAAGTCATGTGGTAGTCAGTCTGCATTATAATATTCGAGAGTCATCCACGCATACAGGTCTTAGGATAAAATAATATAATGGTTTGATATACAGAGAAAGAATTAGTTCAAAACGCACGTGACCATTGTGATTGACATCTATTTCCTATAACTATCTTAAATGCTTCCAACAAACAAAGCATAGATATCTTTTGCATTTTCTCCCCGTTAATTTGACCTGAAATGATTTTTGCTAAGAAAAAGAAATCCTTTAATCAAACATGTTAAATATTCATCTGCCTAAATGTTATTACTTTAGGTGGCTCTGCTAATGCAACACATGTGTGGAGTGAGGAGGACGGGCAGTCATTGTCCCCAAGCAGCTTGGCTGCACAGTAAGTCTTTCTTTGTTGGTGTGTTGGTTTGTTTCTAAATTGGTAGGTAAGTTGGCTGAATAAGCAATTAAAACAATTCATGGACATAATTCTTTTATTCGCGTGTAAGACCATGAAATAGAAAAATCAGCTCTTGACTGATCAAAGAAAAGGACGTAATTGAAGTGTAATAAAATTCAACTTATTTTTTGGTATTACTCCATGATACTTCTGGATAATGCAACTTGAGGATCCCTTTTTCAGTTCTAAGATTCCATAACTAGATCCAGTATGCCCTATCTGGATTTGTTACTTCATGTCTCGAAGGGAAATCTAGCTGGAAGTCCAATTTCCGACTCTTTCAAGGTCATTCATCATGAAAGATGTATAAGCCTCCAATTTTTCGCATTACTATTTCGTTGGATTTTTCAAAATCAAAATATTTTTTATGCCCAATCAAGATAACGCAAAATGTATTTGCTTCAGTAGTAGGCAAAACGGTTTATAGGTAATTTAATTTTGGACTCTTATTAGGGCATGTGAAAATGTCATCCCAGAAATAGGTAGTGGATCTGACAGCAGCAACCTTTGGCTTCTGAAGACCATTAATGTAAGAAGGTCCCTGAAGTGACTGTAATAATTATGGTAGGAAAAGCAAACAGTTGACTGTAGAAGCTGATTGAAGTAAATTTCTATAGTTCAAGGCAAATTTAGAGACTAAATGGCCTGTTATGTAAAAGTTGTTTTGGCCTGATAAATTATACTATTGAAATTCTTTGACTTTAGTCCCAAAGGATACATTTCTGTGCTAATGGAAATTTGTACAAATAAAAACAAATTGTAGGGCTTATTTTTAACCATTCCTTTCTTTTTCTAAAGTAGAATCTATGCAGTTGTTTATAAACTTTCTGTTATTTCACGAGCAGTTCTCCATCTCTAGGTAATTCTAAACAAAATCTCTCCATGAACAACCACTTGCAATTTCTGCTCCCACCTCTCTCCTCCTCTAAGGGGCCTGGACCAGATGCTTTTCCCAGAGCAATTGAGCAGCCTTGGGTGATTTCCCTCTACCCAGAATGCCATTTTCCAAATAATCAAGTCTTTTAAACACGTCCCCCAGATAGCTACAAAAAATAATTTTTAAAAAAGCCTTTGAATTGAGACAACTGGATGCTTATTGCTGAAGCCAGGTATCTTTATCAGAGCCTGGAGGCATCCCTAGCATTGATAACGCTAGCACTTCAGATCTGCAAATTCCACCGCAAATGTAGTTATTGACAACCAGCTGACAGTTTATTAGGAAGAATTCAATACTTTTAAGATGACTCTTGTTGAGATTGATAAAATTAAGGGATTTCTTATCTTTGGACTTTCTTTCCATTCCCACTTTAAAATAATCACAGAGTGGCAATACTTGGCATAAGATAAAAGATTTTTTAGTCTAGAATTTTCTAAAGAAAGCTGCTCAAAAATATTTTTCCCTTATAGCTCTTCTCCCTTCTCATTATTTTTGTTCTAAGGTTATTATTTTTATTGTTGTGTGTGTGTGTACTCTTGCATGTACACGTTTATAAGCTCATCTTTTATTGTTAGCATTCTTGGGAAGTAGGAAGGGTTATATACAAAGGACACATAAATTAAATAGTTTAAAGGAATAATTGGATTTTTATGTCAAAACAGTGGCATATAGATATGGAATCTTAATTTGGGGAGTATATTAAATCCAATCTCAAAAATCTTGGCAATCAAATGTTCTTTATGAAACTAAGAGAATGGCTTAGACAATATTTCAAGATCACTTCTAGCCTGACATTCTTCTATTTTAAGCTTGAAAATTCACCATGATGGAAATGGCTCTATGCTATAATAACTATGACAGACAGGAAGACAAACACACAAGAGAGAAGGTAATATTGAGAAGAGAGTCTCTGGTCAAGGAAATGGATAAGCAAAAGCAAGAGGGCTTGGGAATGGGTGCTATTTTTTCTTTTTGTTTAATATGGAGGCTGTGAATTGTATTTCAATCGGGCAGCCATCTCACCGATTAGCTGTGCTCTGACTGGCAAGTTAGAGACTTTTCTTGCCATAGATTTTTTGTTTTTCAAGTTCCTCAAGGATCCAGTGTTGTTAACCCACATTGAAACACCCTGAGACTCCTTTAATGTTAATGCAAACATTTTCCTACATGTTTACTACCTATGCTGGGAGAAGTCACTTCCATTAGTATTTGATTAAAGTCTAAGTTAAACATCTGATAGAACTAGTTAATTTGTGTATTGTGCAGTTTGATTTAAAGTAGATGGTCCCCAAATCAGCCATTGACATTTATTCTACCTATATGTACATAAAATTGAATGGCAGACAGAGAGAAGAAGTTACAAAATAAATAGAGATGCAGCATCACAATTGAAGTGACCAGGCATGCATAACGCACACTTATTTACTCCCTCACACACATTCGCCTCAAAAATCTTAGGCTATGTCATCATATGACAGTCAATTTGAAGGGAAATCAGAAAATGGTTAATTTGGGAACACTGAATTGGTTGTTTAAAGAAAAAAAACCACTTTTATTGTTCAACCGAATCCCACTATTTCTTTTTAATCACAATTAAATGAATTTAAATTTATTTAGGAAATGTTATAGGTGGAAAGGATCTAGCAGATCATTCACCCTCTTCTTCTCCTTTGGCAAGAGAAGAAACTGAGGCCTGGTTGGGGGGGGAGGGGTGCCAGACTTAGAGAAAAGAAAAGAAAAACATGCAAGACTCATGGGTTGTACTTGCACTGAAAAATTATTCATTGTCTGAAATTCAAATTTCATTGGGAGTATTTCATCTGGCAACCCTTGCCCAGTGATTTTATTCTCTTTTTTGGTTAGGGAGATTGGCCCTGAATTAACATCTGTACCCGTCTTCCTCTATTTTGTATGTGGGTCACTGCCACAGCATGGCTTGATGAGTGGCATGTAGGTCCACACGCGGGATCCGAACCTGTGAACCCAGGGCTGCTGAAGCGGAGTGCACGAACTTAACCACTACACCACCAGGCCTGCCCTAGAGATTTTTTTCTTTCATATAAATGCGCTGAGAAATGATCTTAAGATTAGTTATGATTAGATATTAAAATAATTAAATATAAAGATAATACCTTGCTCAGAGGTCCCAGAGTAAGGCTACCATTCTGCATTTGGCCTGGAAGAGGGAAGATGTTGCTTCCCAGTGTTTCAATGCCCAAGGCAATCAAGGCCAAACTACCAGGGACTCAAGGGATCTCAGCAAAATGGCTTGGCTGTATGTTTATGTGACTTAATTTAATATATTCTTTTCCAATTCTATAGGCTCCTAATACTGGAAAACTTTGAAGACGCCCTCTTCAATATGTCAGCAGATAGTCCTTATGTTCTTTACTTGGCATGTGTGAGAAACGTCACTGCCAATTTGACCAGTGGATCACAAGGTATTACTCTTCTTAACAGTCGAAGTACTGCTCATGGTTTCTAATTCTGCTCGAAAGTAGTAAGTCTTTTAAGACGTTTGCTTAAAATTTAAAAATCTTCGTTTCCATATACATCAGTTTCAGTTTGGTGGTTTGACATATGGAAGGAATATCTAATCATATTATTTCATGATTACTTCTGTTGCTGCTGCTAGTACCACCTAGCCACCTGGACAAATTTTAATGTATAATGTGATAATGTGTTGTGTGTAACCTGTTATGTCTTAATGACATATAACAACAACTAATGTGATAATGGCTACCTGGATAATGTCCAGAGTCAGTAGGGGCTCACACAACCCTTTGTGACATTTTCTATGCCCTTAGTAATCTTAGTTGTCAAAAAATAATAATAACGATAATATAGCCTTTAAAAGCAGATGTAAATTACATAATCAAAGGAATTTTTGCAGCAGACTATCTTTACTTCCTACCCTTACACATACACTTTATTTTTCAATTTTCTGCTTACATGGGCCACCATGAAGATTTCATTTAATCAAATGTTTCTTTTCTTTTTTTTAAAGAGAAAATATCTATTTTCTCACATTTTCTAGGAGATAGACATTCACTTTTCCTATACCAAGATAGTTTTTTGAGACTTAATGGCAAGCAAATAGAACAACAAATATTTAAGCTTGACCTCTGTTTATCAGGCATGAATTAATCAAAGTTGAAGGGCATATTTGTGTCACAATGATTATATATCCTATTCTCCCCTAAACACTTCAACTTAATAGTATATCCAAAAGTCAGAAATAAAAGCATGTTTAGTTCACAAAGAGTCAACACTTTGTAGTAACTATGCTAGAAATGTTTTTGTCTTTAAGCAGAATATCTGTGAATATTTTTAAAATAATGAACTCTATAGTCTCCATGGTTCAAGGAAAGGTTAAATTTTCATTCGTCTTCTATTTAGATTGTACTAGGCTATTATCTTAGAAGAAACTTAGTAATTAGGACGAAAGTGTCTTTCAAATGGGTTTCCTAAATGACCTTGCAATTCACATAAGGTAACTCTTCTCCTCTCCTTTCCAGAAAATTTAAAACTCCTGCAGTCCACAATTCAATTTAAAAGATCTTTTCTTCAAAATGGCTCCTATGAGGATGACTTCTCTCCAGATCCTGAAGTCCTGAAATCAAAAGTAAGCCATGAAAGAAAAAAATAAAACAAAATAAACCTCAACACTTTCTTGGAATACTCTGGCAAGATATATTTTTAGTTTAAGTTTTACGTCTGTATCTTCATAAATACTAGTCCTGTTTTGACTCTAGGTTAACTCTGGGGAAAGGATGACAAAAGTGTTCTAGTGCTCTATAGTGGTATTTTGTTTTTAATTGGTGGATATCTCTGTGTGCAATGACCCATAAGAGCCCAATTACAGTGTGCACACACATAAAGGAATGGCTAATAATACAGCTATCTCATTCAACTTCATAATTTGAAAAAGCATTCATAATTTGATTTCTAATTTGAGATGTCCTTAGTTTTTAAAACCATAAAAGTTAATTTTGAAAGCTTATGTGTTAGACTACATAGTGTACAAAAATCTCAGAAGTATTGTCATCATTAGCAGAAACGAATAAATCATGTTAAAATATATGATGTTGAAGAAAGGGGTGATTAGCAACTGAAAAAAATTTAAAACTGAAGTTTTTCTGAATTGGTTCATGTTTGTCTATTATTCTTTGTTTAGCTCATGCACATAGTATGGAGGTTATTGTGACATTCACTTAATTTTTTAAATAACCCTATTAAATTTTGAAAGCTGCATTCCTAGTAATAACAGCAGTTTAATTGGATTTATGTTGCCTGGGATAAAGTAAAATTAAAACTGGTTTATTCAGAGCAAGCAAGATGACTTGCTGTATAGTCAACATGGTATAATTAAGCACGCATCCAAAATATTATGTCCATGTGTATTACAAATAAATATGCTAGTTAGATTGCCTACATTTTAGTCCTAGTCTTATATACAAATCAAAATTTCTAATGTACTTAATTTAGCACTATCTTAATTTGTTTGTGCAAATGAGAAGGAAGTTATGCATTCATCTGGAAAACTCCTACTCATCCTTCAAGGATAATTTTAATTGTCACTCCTATAATATTAGAATATTGCCTTTCTCCCTGTTTTCCAGCCAAGATAGTGACGTTGTGCACATGTAATAGTTATCCATTCATTTGTTTCATCCGTCATCTGTGCTCCCACAAACTAATCTATTTATTTAAAGGCATAATCTCTACCCCCAAAGTTCTTACAATCAATCCAGAGGAGGAGATAGGAAAGGAGACCAATAATTATGACACAGTGAGATAAGTGTTGTGTGGATGTGGATGGACAGTGTTCTGTGTAAGGGGGGATATCTAACTCAGATTGCAGGGGATGGAGGTGGAGAGAAGACACTTCGTGGAGGAGATAATGCTTACTCTGAGTCTTGCAGGCTGTGTAGTATTAGGTGATAGTTCTGCATTCCAGACATAGAGACCTGCGTTTGTAAGAAGACAGGTATGAACCTGAAGGCCAGATGTAGGTTACCTGGAGCCATGTGTCCAGCTAGAGCAGAAGACGCCTGTGGGAGAGGCAGGAAAGGAGGCTGCAGAGAGACCTGGCCCAGATCCCACAGTCCTCTTTATGTCAAGGAATTTGAATCTGATCCTGAAAGTTGAGAATGTGAAGGTAACATGTGCATTTTAGAAAGAGATCTCTCTGGGAGAATTATGGAGAATAAATTGGAGGAAAACAGAGTGGGTGATTTTTGCAGTAACTTAAGCAAAAAGTGAGACACTGCACTATGTCAGTGGCAGAGAACAGAAGGAAGAGACAGTTTCAAGAGCATTGTAAGCGACTGAGTTCACACAAAATGAGAGCCAGTGAGGTATGAGGCATAAGGAAAAGGAAGTCTCTGATGTCGGTGAGATTTCTGGCTTTTGGAACTTACTAGTTAGCATTATAATTTGTTGTTTATGTAGTGTCTATTTCCTTCACTAGAGAGTAAACTCTGATGAAATTATGGCTTCTGCATCTCTAAAGCCCCACATCTAGCACATAGTAGGAGTTTAAGACTTGACTCATGAATGTGTGAACAAATGAGGATGTTAAAGAAGAGCCCTGACAATGTAATCGCGTTACCTGGGCAGTTACTTGTAGTTCTCAACCTGCAAAGTAACCGGGCAGCACACAATATACACTAGAGAAATGGAAACAATGCATTCTCAATAACTTATGCTAATGGAATGGGAATGGAGGTGAAAATAACTTAAAACAGCATCCACATTTTGAATATACTGCTCCTCTTGAGGGTTGCATTATGAAAAAAGTTCTAGAAGCCACAGAAGTGGAAATAAACTACGAAATATTGTCACCTGTAACAAGCATGGCTGCGATTTGCAATTGACAGAATTCATGCATTCCAAGACTACAAGCTCCACGAGGAGCATCACTAAGTCTGTCCCTTTACTGTTGTGTCCTCGACACCTGGCATAAAGTCTGACACATGGAAAATATTCAGTGAATATTATTGAAAGAATGAAGACAAACTCCTAGTTTTACAAGAGACGCTTTTACTTCTCTGCTTTGGCCTCCCTGGTAATTAGTATCTTGACTGTGACAACCAGTTAGGGCCCACTCATTCTAAAACCTTATTCATGGTATTTCTAAGAAGGTTTACACCTCTTAAAATGTCAAATGCCTGTCATTCATTGGTGACTTTTTCCTGTTCTAGCCCTAACATTCTACTCTTCTTGAGCTTTTGTGTCTTTTCTTCCCTTCATTGTATGTTTTATCCCTTTCTCAGTCCAGTCTCTTTGGTGGGAAGGATAACCTCTGATTGGGGAACTACACATAAAGTTGATATTACCCATATTGGGCAGAAATATGGATAACACAATATTTTTGTTGTAACACCTTTACATTTTTAAATAGGCTCCTTTTCCCTTCATTTACCTGCCAAGAGCCCAGGAGTGTTGCTGTTTTATCATTTTTATGCCTACAATGTTTTGAGGTCTACAGCATCATGTCTCTTACAATTCTGATTCAGATGCATTGAGGAATCACAGGCACAGGGAATTCAGTCGCAGCTGAACATGGAGTTGGTTATGGGTCATTATTCAAGTTTAAGCGTGAGCCCTCACTCACTATGTGGACCAGGATGGTGATAATGGAGAGAAGGACTCTACATGAGGCTCTGACAAACGTAAAATCTGGACTTGACACATACTTTTGAAGAGAGAATTATAATTCTCTCAATTTATGTTGGTTATTAATGATCCATGAAGCTTCTAGAAGTTTAACGCATGTATTGCCTTTAGAAGAAAGTAGAAAATAATGACATATTAAATGACCATTGTGTTGCTCCTTGTTGTGTGTGCCCCACAGTGCATTCCACATTATTGACCCTGAATTAAATTCTTATTTCAGAGAACCAATTCTACTTCAGTAACATGGCTAGAATTCCATAACTTCTATAACTTTTATCTTCTCAAGCTAAGATTATACTATATGGACATTTACTGGTTTCTCATACATGTATGCCAAACTTGGAATTAAAAGATATATTTTGGTCTCTACTGAGTAAAAGTCATTCGAATTTACTACAACTGCAAAAGCTCAATTAAAACAAATATATTGGGTCCCAAGTATTTATCCTTTTATTTAAGAAATCAAAGAATAAAAGTTATTGGAGGATGTGGCAGGAAGGCTCGGCTCACTCATTAGGAGTTTAATTATACGTAGAATTGGGAAAATCAAAGGAAAAAATAGAGTAGCAAACATGTAGTTACAGCTGGTAAAATGATTGGACCTATTACATAATGGAAAATTTCTCATAGCAGTACAACTAGTAAGTAGCATTTTAATACATAGAAGCCATTTTAGATAGTTCAAAGCCAGAAGTCAATTAAAATATTAAATACAGTGGAAAGTAGACCAATGATATTTACTATCTAAGATGACCAATGTTTAATTGCTACTGCCTACATGTACTCACTATAAACCTCTCATCAAAGATACATCCTCCTGGCTTTCCCATTTGGTATATAGAAAGAAATATTCCTGAACATTTGCCTGTTTCATAAAATATTTCATTTCTGTCCAAATGCAACTTCTGATTGGAAACAAAGCTGCAATGAATGACACATATATTTGCTTCTTTAGGTGTTGCTCCAAGTTATTTGACTTCTTAAAAAGAATAGCTCTAGGGTAGCTTCCAAGTATAACAGAACTGGTTTTCCTGGAGGCGTATTTTTTTCCCCGCAGCAAGTATGACTTGGGGGTATATCCTCAGAACCACAGAGCACAGTGAACGCAGAGAGGAATAGAGTTGACAGAATAGGAAATTAGTTGATTTCCATTTTTCTCCTTTTCCTCTGGGTGTGAGATTTTAAGCTGTTTTAAGTACTGCCATTGAACAAAAGCACCTAATTTCCCTCAACAGGTGAGAGGGTAGAAGATAACGTCAATAGCAGTGCAGACAGTTCTGAAAGACCAGGTGTACTCCCATTCATGTTTTAAATGCGATCTTATTAAAATACGTGTGATTCTCGTGCTGTAGTTTACAAAAGGCTTTTTTGGGGTCAATTAATTATTTCAAATTGTGGCAAAATACATATAACATAAGATTTACCATCTTAACCATTTTTAATTGTGCAGTTCATTCTTGTTCAATACATCTGCATTGCTGTGCCGCCAATCTCCGGAACTCTTTTAATCTTGCAAAACAGAAACTGATACCCGTTAAACAACAACTCCTCACTCCTCTCTCCCCCTCATCCCTGGCAACCACAATTCTACTTTCTGTCACTATGAATCTGACTACCCTAGTGCCTCATATAAGTGGGATAGTCCAGTATTTTTCTTTTTGTAACTGGCTTATTTCACTTAGCACAATGTCCTCAAGGTTCATCCACACTGTAGCATGGGTCAGGATCTCCTTCCTTTTTAAGGCTGAATAATATTCCACTGTATGTATATACCACATTGTGTGTATCCATTCATCCACCAATGGACACTTGGATTGCTTCCACCTCTCGGCTATTGTGAATAATGCTGCTGTGAACGTACATGTACAGATGTCTGTTCAAAACCCAGCTTTCAATACTTTGGGGTATACAGGCAGAAATGGAATTGCTGGATCATATGGTAATCCTATTTTTAATTTTTTGAGGAATCATCATACTACTTTACATAGCAGTTGCATCATTTTCCGTTACCACCAACAGTGTACAAGGGCTATAATTGCTCCACATCCTTTCCAACACTTGTTATTTTCTGTTTGTTTGTTTTTTAATAGTAGCCATCCTAATGAATGTGAGAAAGAAAGTCTTTTTGAAATTCCAAACCAAACCTGCTTTGCTATCTGCCCTTGCTGATGATTTAAAATATAAACTAAAATATAAAATTAGTTTAAGTATTTGTGATTTAAATGGGATAAAACTAAACTAAATCTTGTTGTTGTTTTTTTGTGTGTGTGAGGAAGATTGGCTCTGAGCTAACATCTGTGCCCATCTTCCTCTATTTTGTATGTGGGACGCTGCCACACATGGCTTGATGAGCGGTGCATAGGTCTGCCCCTGGGATTCGAACCTGCGAACCCTGGGCTACCAAAGCAGAGCATGCTACCTTAACCACTCATGGCACTGGGCTGACCCCCTAATCTTTTTAACCTCTGAATCTATAAGACACGAGTACAGTTGGGAAAGACATGTCTAATAGGCCCAAAAGTTTTATAAAATTCTTAGGAGAAAAATAAACTCAAATGACAGAAAATAGCGCTTTGTGGTAAAACTGTTGCCAAACACCAACTAACCAAACACACAAGCAAAATGTTTTTTTGAAGTAAATCAGTTTGAGCTGCTTATTATCAACTACTAAATATTTAGAATCATGTAACTAATCTGTTTCCTACTCTTTCCCCCTTCTGGAAAGCTGTCTCAGCTTCGAAACTTGACCAACCTTCTGTGTGAATCGGAAACTTTCGATTCAATAGAGGAAATGTGCCAGCTCTCTCATACCGACTTTGGGAACCTGTGTGAAGAGAGTGCGTTTCACGTGCAACTCCTTGAAGCAGCAGAGCTCGGCACCGAAATAGCAACCAGCTTACTGTACCATGACAATATCCTGTCTAAAAATCTCAGGGATTTGCTTACGGGGGAACCAAGCAAAATTAATTTAAACGTGGATCAGTAAGTTTTTCCACTGTTTTCTTCCTTGGTGAAATCCCTTCTTGAGTAATTATTGATACACCTAGTTCAATTTCTTTTTCTCTTCTGTTTCATTCCAGGTTTCTAGAACAGGCATTGCAAATGAATTACTTGGAAAATATCACAAGCTTATTGCCAACCATAGAAGCCATGCTGCATGTCAATAACAGTGCAGACTCTTCTGAAAAACCAGGTGTCTCCCCATCTATATTTTAAATGCTGTCTTATAAGAATGCATGTGATTCTCATGCTGCAGTTTAAGAAGGGCTTTTTTGAAGTTCCCAATGAAACCTGGATCTGCCCTTACACATCGGAAACCTGAGCCTTTCAAATATGGTTACTTGTCTAACGTAAACACACAGAAAGCTAGAAGAGAATGAAACACGGAAATTTGATTTCACAGCAAAAAGATCTTCAAAATTTAACTAGTTAGACTATTCACCTTTTGTTTCTCTGATATATTAAAGTGCATTAGAGAGTTGGTCGCAAGAGCTAGGATGAAATTTATTTACTTCCACGAGAATAATCTGATTTAAAAAATAAAAAAGATGAGCTACTGTCTACAGAAATCTCAATTTAGAACCTCCTATTAGTATTCTGAGCATGATGCATCATGCAATACGTTTCTTCTTTGCATAATACCTCAATACTGAAAAGAAAGGCATTCAGAATTTTGGACAACAGGCAGCCACAAAATTGGAAGGGCACTAAGTCCAAAAATAAAGAAGGTATATTTGCATGAGGAATACTTCATAAAGAAATCTAAAGGCATTTGCAGAATGGAGATCACAGTCTGCTACAATAAAGTCAAAATATTGTTTGTTATGCATTAAATGATCCAGATAGGAAATAATTATAATCACTGTCCTAAAAGAGTTTGGAGTTAAGCACGTTGTATTTAAAAGTGAGGGAAGGATTATGAAAACCCTTTATAAATTGTAGTATGCTGGGCAAAGTTAAGGAAAAATGCTCTGTGGCATTATGTTGTGGATTTAGCAAACCTTGTCCTAAGTTGACAATATTATATTATCTGAGGTTAAAAAGCATTTTGAATTTGTGTGATATTTTAAATCAAATGGAGAGATATATATTTAGCACATTATGTCATCAAAGTCTGTGAGGAAACCATATTTTCTTTGAATCAACCTTGCATTGTAGACATCTCAGGAAAATTTATAACCCAGAGCAATCTGTTACCTTGGGTTAATGATATCATAATAGGAACAAGTCTAAATCAGATAGAAATAGATCCTAAAGATGCAAAGTTTGCCAAAACTGGGAGACATCTGTTCCTCACACAAGGCATATATGTTGAATATATGTATTAGTCTAGAAGGTTCCTCTATGTTAGTACAACTAAAA
This sequence comes from Diceros bicornis minor, assembly GCF_020826845.1. Lineage (NCBI taxonomy): Eukaryota > Metazoa > Chordata > Mammalia > Perissodactyla > Rhinocerotidae > Diceros > Diceros bicornis. The sequence continues at coordinate 5,878,968 of NC_080776.1, read as the reverse complement.
AGAATTGTGTTGCAACCAACATGTGAATTTTTTTTTTTCTTGAAGGTCAGTTAATAGAAATGTTTAAAAATGTTGAAGAGCTGAGAGAAGAGCTGAGGAGAACAACAGGAATGTCCAACAGGAGCATCGACAATTTGCTGGCCATGCCTATTCCTCATAACAGAGCTGAGGTGGGTGTGGCGTATTTGTGCTTACATCCAGGTTTTGAAAGCTAAATAGCATTTAGTATATTTTGGGCACTTATCAGTAAAATCTTGAGAAGTTGCATGCAAATCTGGTGAATTTTCCATGCAAATTATAAAAATAGAGGGCTAATTGGTAAGTGAAGATAGGAGAAAAATCCTGAAGCAAGAATGTTATCACTGTCTGTTCCTTTCCCTCTACTGTTCCTTCTCCTTCCTCTCACCTCCTCTGTTCTCTCCTTTTCTTTACCCCAGGATGGTTTTCTTAAATAATGGGTGCCAGCAATAATTCTCTGTATTCACTCTCATGATCACATTATCTGAGGTAAATTTGCACACTCTATTGTGATGATATCAAAGTCAAATTTCAATAACCTAATTGGAGAAAAACAGAGAGATCATTTACAATTCGTTGAAACTAAAATAAACATGAATACCCATTTTTACTTTTTAAAAGTCCCAAGACATGACATGGTATATGAAACGGATATGGTCAAGGGAACTCTGGGTAAGTTTGTGGGTGTAGGAAACATTTTGAGGTGTGAAAATGAATAATGTCATTTCCTCATAGGCTGATAATAGGGTTTTCCACTCGAAATGTCTTATCTTTTATCCCTTTTCCAAGTCCATTGTCTGGAAGTGTCATAGAAATTTTCCACAAGAGCTGTAGAACTTAAGGCCTCATCCATTCAAAACTTAGGTGTGACAGCGTGTGTCATCTCTAAGCACAGCCAGCTGTTCTCCAATACTGGATAAGGTTTTTAAAAGCCTTTAAGGCTGCCTTTGGAAAATATTTATGTGTACTTGTGTCATGTTAATTGGTTCCCCCACACAAAAATTAAAACTACTTTGCCTTCCCTTTTTTCCTCTTGTTCCAGCAAATACTATTCACATACCTTTTCCCTTTGATCTCACCTTTTGCTTCTTTGATCCTAAGATCTAATTTCAACAATCATGTTTTGGCTTCTGAAGAACAGGTTCATTTTAGTAAATAAAAACATATAAATGGAGAGCATACATTCTTATTACTTTCAAAAGGAAAGAGAGAAAAGTTTCAACAATCTTGAATTTCATAAGCTTTTCTCTTTATTTCAGCTTCGTGGCAATAGGTTTGACATCTTACTTCCCATAATCACACCTCACTTTTCACACAAGTGTCACTGTCCAGGAGGATTGATTCATATTATTATGTGATTCTGGGCTTCTTTTTCTTTGCTTTTCACTTCTGGGCACCAGAGTTTATCGTACAGGATTATATAACTTCAAATGATTATAAAAATGAATGCAATTGGAATACACTAAGAATGAAATTTTAAAGGCAGCATGAGTCTTAAACTAGTATTTTCCCAAACTTTCTCCAAATAAATTCTTTTTCTTAGAACCATCATTTACGCAAGAATATCTGGGAATCATCATAGATTCTTCTCTGTCTCTTTTTCCCATCTTATTTCTTAAGCTTTCCAGTGAACTATGGGCTCCCTGTAGTTTTATTGATAATAATTAGTGCTTGAAATAAAAAACTATTTGATTCTTGAGGCTAATTTGTCATAGTTTAAAATGAAGTCTAAGAGAATAAGAAAAATCTCTCAAAATGGACAGATGGTTTTCAAAGGATTCACAGCTAAAAAATTTTTCTTCCTCCAACTTGCAGATTATTTCTCGTGTGTTCTGGTTGCATTCTTGCGATACTAATATGAGTAATCCCAAATTGGAAGATGCAATGAAGGAATTCTGCAGCCTGCCTCCTCCAGAGAGAGCCCGTCAGTCTTACCTCATCGGACTCACTCTTCTGCACTACTTAGACGTTTACAACTTCACCTACAAGGCAAGTTGCTGTTGATGGAATGTTTTTATATTCACAGTATAGAATAAAAATATTTGATTACACATGTATGCTCCCTAAAACTATAAGGAATGAGATCCATTGATACAGCTTTTCGAATTCTAGCTTTATTTTACAGCTAAATGGAAGCTTAGAGACCATACATTGCAAATTTGTACATTTTATAGACGAGGAAATTAGTATTATTGCCTTATTAACTCTCAGTTTGTGTATCCAAGACCAGAAATTAAATTTAATATATACTTTGCTAAAGTGTGAAATACAAATGTTATAAATTTTTTTTATAGTGAACAAGCATTCATTTGGTAGGATAAAACAAAGATTGGAGCAAAATTTTTTCTCTAAAGTAAAAGGAAAGGTTTTTTTTTTGTGCTTTCAAAAAATTGTTTTGTGATTCCTTCATTAATTTAGATAGAGGCTACCATGATTTATCCAGTAGAAAAAAACAAATGGTCATTCTTAGGGCCAAGTAAAGTCAGCAATGATTCCATCTTGCAGTAAGTAGATGCTTTATAAGTACTTATTTAATAAAAAACTGAGAGAAAAATATAAACATAGGAAAATTAAACACCTATGTTCACCCAAATCTATACTCGGTCAAAAATATTTACATGTTATTGAAAACACTGAAAAAAATGTTTTTAAAGTAAGAAAAACCAGAAGCAACATGGCTGGCTTGTATTGTTGAAACATTATAGGAAGAGTATGAAAATATTTTAGGACTAGTTATAAGTAATCCTGTTCTGGGTCATCCTTATCCCACACTATATTTCTGCAATGGCCTCTTAACTGGCTTCCCTGTTCCACACTCCCCGCTCTTTGCCTCCACCCCACCGCTCCCTAAGTAACCAGAATGAGCCTGTTAAAACTTAAGTCACTTAAGTCACTTAAGTCACCCCTGCACTCAACACCTTCCAGTGGTTCTCCATTTATTCAAGTAAATCTCTGAACCTACAAGGGCCCCTGATCTGCACAACCCCTCTCCATCTCTAAAATCCCATTTCCTACTTGATGACTCCCTGGGCCCATGGCTACTGGGTGGCACCGCTGCAGTAGGCACCTTCACATGATGTAGGGCTATTCATCTTTACTCAACATTGACTTTCTCTATAAGGCCCCCTCTGACCCCTGTTTCAGATGCAACCAACCTCACCCACAGCACGCTCCAACCTCCTTTCCTTGTTCTGTGTGTTTTCTATTGCCCTTCCAGCATACTATATATTTTATTTAATATTCATTTTTATTATTTATTTTCTGTTTACCCCCACTAGAATATAAGCTCCATTAAGCCTTCTTTGTTCACTGAAACATTCAAATGCTGAGAACAGTGCCCCATCCCTAGAGGAACTCACAAATACCCCTTAACTAAGCTAGTGGTTATTTCACATAAACTATAACCTAAAACGCATAGGAAATGAAATTATTAATTTTGTACATCTAAAATTTTAATTTTTATTTTATAATGTCTCTGCAGAGCAGATATAAAACCAAATAATTCTTGTGGAGTCTAGTTATTAAACACGTGCATTTGACAATCAGAAGACCATTCCTAATTCTTTTAGGCATTACAAACAAAAGTAATGAAACATTTCTATGGTTGGTCAATTTATTTCACATTAAGGTAGGAATGCCTAGAATTTTGGCAGAACTGGCAGAAAAATGAAAATGTTGATTCTGATTTAGAAAAATCTGGTTGCCCTTAGTAGCTGAGCTGGTGAGGCGGCTGTGTTTTCATGATTCTCTCCAACTGAATCTTGTGTCATAATGGTGGTTTTTTGCTTCCTTGGGCATGCTAAGAGCTTTCCCCGCTCATGGACCTCACACATCCTTCCTCCTTTCCCTGTAACCTTTCTCTCCTCGTTCCTCTTATGGTTCATTATTTCGCTCCTTCGGGGCACCATCTTGGAAAGGCCTCCTTTGATTTCTCTGGTAAAGTCTCCTTACCTCCTCATATTCTCCAGCCTTTTGTTCATCAACTTGTTTGATATCTGCTCCTCCTATTAAACCAAAGCTTCTTGAGTGGAGGGATGATGCCAATATGTGTCCCCTCGCTCAGGGCTGGGAGCATAGCAGGTACTCATTAATGTTCATGGAATAAATGAATGAATGAGAGGATGAAATTACTTTAAAATTTTAAAGTATTTTTACAGCAGAAAGGCATTATGGGATTATGATTAAGCCTGATAAATCACCTGAGCTCTTTGACAGAGCCTTTCTGATTTTAAGGAGCATGTTATGTGATTTTTGAGCAATAGTATACATGAAGAATTATGTAATTGACATTTGCATTTCTGACTTTTAAAATCATTTATTTTTGGCAACTTTATTGAGATATAATTTATATACCATACAATTCACTTATTTTAAGTGTACAATTCAATGATTTTTTTAATAAATGTATAGAATTGTGCAACTATTACCACAATCTAATTTTAGAACACTTCCATCAACCCAAAAAGAAACCTTGTGTTCATTTGCAGTCACTTTTCATTCTGACCTCTAGCCCAGGCAACCTCTAGTCTATTTTCTGTCTCTATCAATTTGCCTTCTTTAGACCTTTTATATAGATTTAATCATACCGCATGTAGTCTTTGTGTTTGGCTTTTTTCATATAGTGTAATGTTTATGAGTTCCATACATGTAACATGCTTCAGTATTTCATTTATTTTTATTGCCAAATAGCATTCCAGTTGAAGGATATACACTTGGTTTATCCATTCATTTGGATTGTTTCCACTTTTTCGCTACTGTGAGTAATGCTGCTGTGGACATTTGCATCCAAATCTTTGTGTGGACATATATTTTCATTTCTCTTGGGAAAATACCTAGGAATGGAATTGCTGAGTTGTAGGGTAAATTCATGTATAACTATTGAATAAATTTCCAAAATGTTTTCCAAAGTGTCTCTGCCTTTTAATATTCTCACCAACAGTGTGTGAGGGTTCCAGTTTCTCCACATACATCATTTATTTTTATTCCTTTCTTGTTAGCTGTTTTTCCCCAGGGAAGATCAAAAGCCAGTAGAAAAGATGATAGAACTCTTCGTAAGGCTGAAAGAGATTCTCAATCAGTTGGCTTCCGGCACACATCCTCTGCTGGACAAAATGAGATCCTTGAAACAAATGCATCTCCCCGGCAGTGTTCCATTAACACAGGTAGAAAAGTCACCCAGTAATGTTCTTGTTGGAAAATTCTTTTTCTCATATTAACTTTTATTTGAGATTAGTTATAATACCTTCAGCTACAATATAGTACATTGAAAAAAATCACCTACAGGAAAACTCTTCTACTCTAGCAAAAGTTTTTGCCACTTGAATTGGTGAAGTTTAGCATTCTGCATTTACCTTTGGGATACATGTTTTAAAGCAATTATAGAAACTATAAGGATACTCTAAGCATTCTCAAGTTTTCTTCTATATTGTTTTCAGTAGCATTATAGCTTATATAATGTTAATAAATCACGGATTTTTATCTCACAGGCAATGTACAGAAACAACCGGATGAACACACCCCAAGGATCATTTAGTACCATCTCCCAAGCATTGTGTTCCCAAGGAATTACCACTGAATATTTAACTGCCTTGCTGCCGTCTTCTCAGAGGCAAAAAGACAACGCCACCAAGGACTTTTTGACTTATAAATTAAGTAAAGAGCAAATTGCTTCAAAATATGGAATTCCCACAAATACCAGTGAGTATACTTCAAAACCAACATGGGAATGTCATCTCTTAACAACATTGTCTACTTTTATCTTAGCATTTTATAATAAATGAAGTATTAATTTTCCCCAAGAATAAAAATAGAAAACACTTATACAACACTTACCACACATCAAGCATGTTATTTATATTAACTCATTCATTCTTTCCAACAACCCTATGAGGTGCGCATGACTCTCTCTCCATCTTAGTAAGAGGAAATGAGGCACAAAGAGACTAAGTAACTTGGCCATGGTCGCCCAACTTGAAAGTATCAGAACTGGGATTTGAACCCAGGCAGTCTGCTGCAAAGTCTAGCCTCTTAATTGCAACACTAAGAATCTGTCAGTAATAACTACTCCTTCCTTGCCAGTAAATAACACATAAATATGCCTTAAGTCTGTTCAGCACAATATTTTTTCTTAACTTTCTAGAATTAGAAATTTGTACCACATATAGAAGAGCTTTGTGAATGCGGCAGAACTGTAAACATTTAGTGGCACATCAAAGCCGTTTATTTGGCCTATAAACTTTGAGATGCAAAATGCAATAAGCTGAGCTCTTCCAAATAATATATGGATGTTTAGTATAGCAATTGGGTTGATTCATTTATTCCTCTTTTTATTCATTCAACAAACATTTACTGAACAGCTCCTGTATCTGGTACTATCTCAGTAGCAGATTTTTGTATAATTTTTTAAATTTAATACTAGTGAGGTGGATCTGTTAAAAGAAATTCTGAAATGTGGTTTTCAAACTAATTCTAACTTCTCTTGGCAAAATGCCGTCACTTATTATGGGCTTGCTTATTGGGTTAAATTTTTATACCTAAAAAAATTTGTCACTATGTTTTCTTACTTTGATACCAGATGCCTCACATCTGTTAATAAAGGAAGTATTTACAGGGCATGTATTTTTGGGTGTAATAACAATGATCTGTGTCAATTTACCATGAGGAAATAGATTTTAATTCCAGGTACTAAATGGTTTTATTACATTTTTTCTTTCCAGCACCATTTTGCTTCTCCCTTTATAAAGACATCATTAACATGCCTGCTGGACCTGTCATTTGGGCTTTCTTGAAACCTATGTTGCTGGGAAGGATTTTGTATGCACCATATACTCCCGTCACAAAGGCAATAATGGAAAAGGTTTGACTATTACAACTCAAGTTTCTATCTTGTGTATTAAGACGATTTTTAAAGTACTCAACTTTCAAATTTACTCTGGCTGACACAGATTTCTTTATATCTCACCTACTATTACTCTTGGCTTTCTGAAACTCTTAATAATTCTCTACTTCTGCCCCATATATGTGTAAACAGTGTAGATCGGGTGGTAGCCCTTTGAAGAGAAATGAACTATATTGACACTTGAGAATGAGGCTAGTTGAAGAAGGACTTCAGATTTTTTAATTTATCTCCAAAAGCAGAAAATTCTTCTCCAACTGGTGTCTAACTTTCCAAGAATGTAAAAATAATGGAACTAGAAAAAATAATATTGGAACATTATGTAACTAGTTTGGACAAAAACAATCCCTAAGTTACAGATTCTTGGCTTCATATTTGGTTGTACAATTTAACATCTTAGATTTATATAGAAGATAGATATTGAGAAAGACAACATTACTAATAGTAACAATACTTATCATCCACCGAATTTAACCATAATAGCATTTGTCTTTTAAAGTTGGCTTTAATGATTTGAATTATAAACTTAATACTTTAAAATGATATAGTGAAAGTGAAAAAAAAATCTCTGCTTTTCCATTACTTAGTCATTAAGCCATAGTTTAGGTGAATATAAGATTATTTTTAGGTCTTAAATGGACATGAAGTCATCACTGATTTCTAGAATGTTCTTTGTTTTTATTGTTTGTGTTTTAATGCCTTATTTTCTTGATTGACTACACTCTTTTACATAATTTTGCATAACTGGAGTCATTACATGCTTATTTTCTAAGTGCAGTCTTTTTGTGTGCGTGTGTGAGGAAGATTCGCCCTGAGCTAATATCTATGCCAATCTTCCTCTATTTGTATGTGGGATGCCCCCACAGCATGGCTGATGAGTGGAGCAGGTCCACGCCCAGGATCTGAACCTGGGCCGCGAAGTAGAGTGCGCGGAATTTTAACCACTTGGCAATGGGGCTGGCCCAGGGCAGTCTTTTATTTTTTTCTTTCTTTCCTTTCCACTTGACTTTCACCTCTTTTCCTCTTCTCTTGATCCTAGTTTTTCTTTCTTGTAAACCAATGAATGTTAGCATTAAGGATGTGTCTTTCTATAATTTGGGCACATTCTTCGAGTCCTTTAGAGATTGTCATACTATACACACATTCCTATGCAGAGTTTTTTGGTCATTGTTTGCACTATTAAAATGATGTGGCATTCTAATACTTTTCTATGTATTGCTTTATTCACACAACAATACCTTGTGGAAATTCTTTCAACTCAGTAGGTATCGGTTTAATTCGTTCTTTTTGAAGATAGTAAACTTTTTTTAAAAATTATTTTATCGAAGTCACATTGGCTTATAACATTGTGTTGTTTCAAACACATATAATAATACATTATTATTTATCAGTTTCTGTGTAGACTGCATCATGTTCACCACCAACAGTCTAGTTATTATCCGACGCCATACATATGTACCCCTTTACCAGCTCCCCCACCCCCTTCCCCTCTGGTAACCACTAATCTGTTCTCTTTATCCATATATTTGTTTATCTTCTACACATGAGTGAATCATATGGTATTTGTCTTTCTCTGTCTGACTTATTTCACTTAACATAATGCCTTCAAGGTCCATCCATGTTGTTGCAAATGGCACAATTTTGTTTGAAGATTGTAAACCTTTCATACCATAGAATTTACTCAGCCAATCTTCAATTATTGGGCATTCATTTTGTTTCCAGTGTTTGCTTTTGTTTTTTTGCTAACGTAAACGATGTGATGCCAAATACGCTTGTGTGTATGATTTACACAGTGGTGTTTTTACTTCAAGATGAATGTTCAAGATTGAGGGATTGAAAGATATTGTATTTTATTTTAATTACTGTTATCAGATTGCTTTACAAAAAAGACAGTAACACATCCATTTCCACCTGCAACATATGAGAGAATCCTTCTTCTTATATCCCTGAACTAGGATGTTTCTGTAATAGCAAAGTTAAGCATATCATTGGTAAAAATGAATAACTTGTGATAATTACAGAAGACATGCTTTCATTTTGGCTGTAAATTCACTATGGACATGAAGCAAACCCTAAATTTTCCATAATTTTTATAGGTGGTCTTTATTCTATAAAAGCTGCCTTTTAGGGGCTGGCCCGGTGGTGTAGTGGTTAAGTTCGTGCACTCTTCTTTGGCAGCTCAGGGTTCGCATGTTCAGATCCCAGGCACGGACCTACACACCACTCATCAAGCCATGCTGTGGCGGCATCCCACATACTAAATAGAGGAAGACTGGCACAGATGTTAGCTCAGGGACAATCTTCCTCACCAAAAACAAGCAAACAAAAAAACAAAAGCTGTCATTTAAAAACTTTTGATCATGTCGGAAATTTCTGACAATATGTTTTTTACTGACTCAACTTTTTAGAACTATTTCTTAAAATTATGCAACAAAACAACCTTAAGATATCTTTTTGAAATAAAGGAAAAATACTAACGGACGAGGTCTGTTTGTGTTTCTTTGTCTTTAAGTCTAATGTAACTCTGAGGCAGCTGGCGGAATTAAGAGAAAAATCCCAAGAGTGGATGGATGATTCGCCACTTTTCATGAACTCTTTCCACCTGTTAAACCAGACGATTCCAATGCTCCAGGTAGGAGATTGTTCTGTCATTCACCTTTGTAGGAATTATAATTATTTGAGATTTTAATCAGCTTTATTATGGGAATTGGCAGATAGTAACTTAGAATCCATATTCAATAGATTAAAATTACCTCTCCTCCAGAGAGCAGGTCTGAGACAGGATAACAGATCTGTCACTCACATTCATAATCATCTTCACCTCTTGTAGTGCAGCTTCTCTGTCTGTAATTCAGAGATAATCCATTTTACAAGTTGATCTTAAGACATAACTAGTGATGTAAATCTTGTTTTCCAAAAATAAAATGCTGTAGAAACTACTTAAAATATGCTTGTTTTATTTATTTCTCCACTTTAAATTATATTTTACTATTTTAACGGAATCAGAATTCCTAAAATATTAATATTCTGGAGAAGAACATTAAATTTGGGGAGTTCTTTGGTTGAAACATAACAACACTCTAGTTTAGGTTAAATATTTGACACTTCAACTCAAATACAATGCACGGTGGTTGAAAACATAATTTGCAATTCTTGCAAAAGATGCAGGGTTTTCTGAAGATGATGCAAAAAATGTGGGGAAATGTTCCCATCACAGAGATATTGACAACTAATGATCAAGCAGCAGAGTTAGAGCAGTTATCAATTGGAGAAGAGGAAACTGGCAGGAATGATGACAACATGGGAACTCAAGAGAGAATGGCTTGCATATCAAAGAATTGAGAGAGACCCGTGGAAAACTGATGGAACCCTAAAATATTTTTGCAAAAAGGAAATGCCCTTCTTTAGAATCATGCCTAAGAAGTTAAACATAGAATGAAGACTTTGTTTCATACAACTTTGTCAGAAAAATTATACCCAAAAGATGCTTTACTTTGTCCTTGTTTTAACTAACAATTAGTGCATAGTTGCAATTACAATCTGAATTTCATTATAAATATTAAATAAATTTCTAAAGCAGATATTTAACACATTTAATTAATATAAAATAAAATTTTCATGAAACATCTTCCCCACAATTTACTATTAAATTTGGCTCTAATTTTAAGCATGTTCATTTTAAGTGGGCTTTTAAAAATGAATCTCAGATAACAAAGACCACTTGAATAGGACTTTATTGACATGTAATTTCCTAAGTGCAAGATTGTTCTTTTCTCCTAAAACTTTTTTTCTGTGAGCAGAAAAAATAGCCACACATATTATTAATAGTTTCAAAGTGCAGTAATTTGCTGAGAAGAAACTCTGTGACCATGTCCATGAAGAGATCCTCATCTAATGGAATTATCTTTATTCTGTTCTAGGCCAAATAAATCATTATTCTCAATTATTGAGGAAAAACTTATTTCTGCAAATGTACACAGAATTTGAAATTTCAAGCTTTTATAGCACAGACCTGGCTTTGCCATTGTGAAACATTAGGCAAATGACTTAAGATACTTGATCTACAGTTTACGCATCTCTAAAATGGGTATATTGATAAGCACTTCACAGACTTGTGCAGATCATATGTGTGGAAGCATTTGAAAATAGTATTATATTTCATAGAGAGGATTGATTATGAAAGGAGTGATGGGAGAATGGAAATAAGGTTCCATAGATCATCTCTGAATTGCAGCTAAGACAGTGCTTTGCTTATTAGTAACACTTGATTCAGATTTTCCATTATGCACAGGTTAATTCCTGGTAATTTTAGATGTTAAAGGCCTCAGGTTGTTGTAATTTGTAGCTGTGCGATAGCTCTCAGTCTATATGCTCCCAACTGCTCTCAGACCCCTTGGCAGCTATGGATTTAGCAAATTATTCTATTATATATATGCTCTATTAATACATATTATTCTTAATCATTTATCACCATGATAATAAAACTGAAGATATTGGTAAGAGGGACAGAATGATAAGTGGTACTGAACTGTCCTCTAAAGGGACAATCAACTTAAGCCCAGCTCACATAAACACGAGGCCATGAATTTGCACATAAGATAAATAAACATTTCTTTAATCAAGTTGAATTCTCTCTCTTCAACTTTTCCTTGACCCTTATTAATTGTGTGTCCTTAGGGGAATTTACACAGCTTCTTTAGCCCCAGCTTTGTCATCTATTAACTGGGGATAATGATTGTACGTACCCTAAGGTGTTATTGAAAAGTAAGAGAGAAAATCAAGGTAAACTCCATTAGACAGTCCCCATCACATAGTAAGAATTCAATAAGTATTAGCTAGTAGTGCTTCTACAGTAGCAGAAGTTATGGCTCCTAATTGGGAAGATAGATATAAAAGCCTATGTATTTTAAAGCATTTATGTTTTTTTAAAATTTTCAGTCTTTCCATGGATATAGAGTAATTTAAAATTTTATCATCAGTTTATTTTTCCTTGTTCACATAGTTGCACTGATTATGGCATAAAATAGTATTATAATAATTTACATTTGAACGTTCTGATAAGATGAATCATTCATCCCCACTTTACAGAAGAGTAACGTGAAGCTGGAAAAGGCTGGGTGCTTGCTGGGACCTCATAGCTAGAAAGTACAACAACTAAGATATGAATCTGTTGTGAAGTCAAATTCCATGTAGACACCACAATTTTTAAAAGTTGTTTTTGTTTCAGTTGAACAAAATTCAACCATGAACCACCAAAATCGTGTATAGCATATATTATAAACAAATGACATAATAGCGATGGAAAAGAGGACTGTTAAATTGAATATAATTTCCTAAAGTTGATAATTATGGTCATATCTTGCCACATTAGCATGCTGACTGATTTGTGTCTACAGACAAGCAAAATCCCAGCCTTTTGAGGCATTACCAGCCACATACCTTCTCTTTCTTTCTCAAGGATTTGTATGGGAGCCTTTGCAAGATGGTGCCCTGATAATGCCCAGTGGTGGTTACTTCATTTCACTGTGGGTGTTATTAGAGAGATGATGATTAAACATATTTTCTTCTTGTATTGAAACTGATTGCCTATTATTATTTGTTAGAATACTCTAAGGAACCCCTTTGTGCAAGTTTTTGTAAAATTCTCCGTGGGACTTGATGCTGTTGAACTATTGAAACAGATAGATGATCTTGGTGAGTCCAAATTCACAGAACTTTTATTCTATAGTTATATGTCAGAAATGTGAAAAACATTGTCCCTTATGAGAACTCCTTTTCCTTTTCTTGTGTATTTGGTTTCTAACCGGTTATTCCAAGAAAAGTAAAATCTTGGATGTATCCATGCATCCTCTTCCCAGTTAATTGTACAACTACAAGTAGTAATGATTGTTTGGATACCCAGTATCTGTAGTTAGTTTCAATAACTATAATGCAATATACTCGGAGTAAACGCAGCTTTTCCTACAATCATAGGTAGATTGGTAGGTTGCTAGAAGTAAGAGGAGACTTTTTTTTTTTTGGTAACTTGAAGAAAAGCAAATCCCTAAGGACCAAGGAAGATGAAATGGTGTATTTCTGGCTACATTTAGCTTTTCATCTCCACTGGCCTCAGTATCACTTTGAATAACCCAGAATGTAACTGAAAGAGGTTAGAGAGTTGGCAAGAGCAAAACAAAGGTAATGCAGAGACTCAAAAGAAAAGAAACCTAAATCAGTATTCAAGGTTGGAGCCTCCTCTCATGGTCATTTAAAAGGAGCAGGCCAAAGAGGATCAAAGGAAGCTGTCTGAACCTGTGCATTCCCTCTGCCACATTCCCACCTTCAACCTAAGGGATGCGAGACGTCTAATTCAGTCTGTGTCTGATTCACTGTTGCTATGCAACCACGAGAATGAGGAAGAGATTGAGAGCATCAGAATTTGGCAGCAGTAGAGCAAATGCCCCTCCTCCTCCCTGGAGCTACTGGGACATAAGTGACTTATGTTGTAAACCAGTGGGGAGGAATTATGCCTATGTTTGTATTGTGTATGATTGTACACATTTTTTGATAGTTGACTTTTTAACTAAGGAAGGTATTAGTGGATTTGTTTTCTAAAAGTATCATTTGGGTAAGGAACTATTTGATCAAAATATCAGGAATATACTACAAAGTTCTTATATAAGTTTTATCATTCCTAACTTTAGATATAGGAGGGGAGTTTTAGAATTTAAAATAATACTAACATGAACATAGCAGTGAGACTTGATATTTGTGTAATTGTATATGTAACTTAGTATATAAGAGGTTTTATAGTTAGAATTGGGGGGGCCCCCACCCTCAGCTCTTCTTTGATTCTGTCCATCAGCATTTCTAACGAATCCTTGGTGCTGTGTTGATTTCCAATGGCCGCTGGAGGCCACTGTTCAACCACAGTTTTACCCCTCCCCCACCAATGTCTCTATCAAGCAAACCATTTCATTTTAAATTCTAATGAGAGTGCATTTGAGAGTTGCTCTCTATGAGAAATTAAATCTTATATTGAACTATAGAACAGTCATGTTTGGGTTCTGTGAGCAGGGATTTATGATATTCACAGCGTTCTCGGTATTCATGATGATCAAGTCAATGAAAATTTAATTGGCCAAGTGATTTATTAACTTGCAATTTCATATTTACCCTTTGTCTCAGTTGATTTCCTCAGAAGGAATCATGAAATTGAAGAGCAATTAAATCCTCTTTCTTCCAGAGTAATTACCTGAAATGAAATCTTGATCATTTCGTCTAGATTAATACAGATATCAATAGAGATAACTCACATAAGATTTTAAATCAAACAGTATTAGAAAGTTGTAACTATGTGGTATGGATTCTCATAGTCTCCTAAGAAATGATTCTGTAGCACAACTTATTAAATAATATAGTTTATTTGTTCTACACACTCTAAATTGGCTTTTCTTTGTTTAAATTCTTACATTCACATTCTCTGAACAAAGTAAACATTTCTGTTTATTCAAAACTTTCATTTCTAGTTTATACTTTTCTTCCTAAATACATGTACATAGATTTTTTAAAAAATTATTCACCTTTAGTCATTGGTTAATTAAACTGGAGCAGAATAAACTTTTAAATTATCTTGTATCATCCTTTGGACTTGGGTTTACTGTGTCTCTAACTCACTCAACATTCTCCTCTATGAATATTTGCACAACTGGACACATTTTCCTAAGTGTACGGTACTGTAAATTCTACAACTTCCTATTATTTATAATCTAGTTTAATGTTTAATACTTACCAAAAAATCAGTATTTTGTCTCATTACTACTAGAAACTTTATAATACAACATTATAATATGCTTTTTATCTCTTTAGATAGTCTAAGGCTGAAATTGGAGAACAGCATTGACCTCGTTGATCATCTCAATACGCTATCTTCCCTGACAGTAAATATTTCCTCCTGTGTGCTATATGACCGCATTCAGGCAGCAAAAAGTGTAGAGGAAATGGAGAGAGAGGCTAAAAGACTCTACAAAAGCAATGAACTCTTTGGAAGTAAGCGTTATTCTACTAGAGTTTGAGTTTCTCTTTGTACTAAAATTGGCCAAATTCTTCCCTCATCCCTTTCATCTAGAGTAGTGTGGGGGGTCCCTGTCCCCTCTGATGTCCTTGGAAAGGAGAACCTTTCATGTAGTCAACCAGCCACGTTGTCTGAGGAGCCTCCAACATGTGTGTAACTTTGTTGATGTGGTTAAAATTAAGACTGAAAAGGATTACAGAGTTACAGGGTGAAATTGAGTCCATCATCATAATCAGTCAAGATTATTCATTTTAAAGTGTGTGTGTTTTTTTTAACTTCAGTAAGTGACTCAGAGTGATATATCTAATCTGGCCAATTAGTTTGCGATTATATTCTCAAACTCCTGCTTTGAATCTCTGAGGCTGTCACTTCCAATTAGCCATCTTTTCCATAAATTAGGAGCCTGAACTTACTGTCACATTACTAACTCAATTGCCTCTTTGGCGGTTCCCTAAGCATACCCTCCAAACAATGAATAATGTCAACCATAAAATAACCTTTCTGCTTTTGTCGACATTTTATTTTTAGGTGTTATTTTTAAGCTTCCTTCTAACAGAAACCAGCAGAGAGACTATGACTCTGAAAATGTCTCTCTTCCTCCTGTCATAAAATACACCATCCGCATGAGTCTCAAGACCTCACAGACCACAAGAAGCATAAGAACCAAGATTTGGGCCCCAGGACCACACAATTCTCCATCACACAACCAGATCTATGGCAGAGCCTTTATTTACTTACAGGATAGTATTGAAAGAGCCATCGTTGAATTACAGACCGGAAGGAACAACCAGGAAATAGCAGTCCAGGTCCAAGCGATTCCTTATCCCTGCTACATGAAAGACAAGTAAGTCTGGTCATTTCCCACCCTTCTTCAGAGTTAACCACTTTTTTGAGAGCTCACTTCTGTTTATTCATTCCCATGTATCAACAGAAAGGGGCAACATTCACCAAACCTTAGCCAAATGCTTGTTTCCAGAAAAGGGTCCACACGGTAGGCAACAGCTACCACTATAGCTGGTCATTGTTACAAAATGATGGTCAAGTTCTTATTAAATGATCTATGTTTTCTTTATCATAACCCTTAGCTTTCCAAGAACTTTGGCCCTTGAATTAAGAGAACTGAACTCCAGACCTGAGTGCATTGCTGCATGATTTCAATATTACCTGCTCTCTACTGGTCTCTACCCTTCTGTAGTCAAATGAGGGAGTTAAACAAGACAATCTTAAAATCTCTGCCAACTCTCAAATTTAACTAAAAATCTGTGCGTGCACAGTCAATTTTAAGGAAAAATTTTGATAAAACGCATGATTGGTCAACTCCCTAAGATAAATATTGTGCTATCTGAAACTATTTTATGGACGATCAGTCCGCTTGCTAGGAACCTTTATCTAAAATGGTTTGCTAAAGGAACAAAAAATGTAAAGATCATACTTTTAGACAATGGAATTTGAATGTTCAAAAAACCTACCAGTCGGGTGGCACTGAATGGCTCCTCCACTCTGACCACAGTGAAAAAATAAGGTCACAGGACTAAGGTTTTCAAACTTGTCCTCCTACACAAAAGCTTGAGGCTGGATATTACTTTAAAGGAATTGTACTTGTTATTCAGCTCAGACATTGCAGCTTATGTACAATTCAGATGCTTCTGGATTTTTTTTTTTCTTTTTTCTGTCTATCAATGCTCAGTCTCCTTTGGCTGCTTCAAGAGCTGGAGATGAGATGAGGTTGTGTAACCCTTTGTGCAGCTGTGATATGGGGACAGATGAGGATTCCATCAGTGAGTTGTCAAGGGCAGCTGCTTTTTGTGGAGGCCAGTCAGGACTTTGCAGCCTGAACTGTGGGTGAACTGCACAGCGTGCATGAATAGTAAAGACCTGTGGGTTCGACTAAATGAAAATTCTCATCTCCTTTCCTGCTCAGTTTTTGTAATTTTCATACCTTGGACCCTTGTAAATTTTCATACCTAGGGTGGTGGGTACCTGGATGCTTCTTTTAAGAATAAAAGTAACAGTACTCCGCATTCTTTGTGGGAGTCTGATCCTAATGCCTTACATATACATATAAAGTCTTTGTTGCATACAAAGTGCTTTCACATATGTTACAGTATTTGTTCTATCCAATGACCTCATAAGGTAAGTGGGAGCAGGAATTATCAGCCATACTTTCCAGATGAAAAAACTGAAATCCAGAAAGTTTAAGTAACTTGTCCAAAGTTGTGTAGCTGGTACCGCACTGGTCCTTTGATTACAAGACCAGCATTTTCTCATTTATACTATACCAAATCTAAGATACGTAATCACTTGGAAGAAATATTACAAGGGGTTTGTTATTAATGAATGAAGGACTTCTGCCTAATTTTAGAGCCAGAAACAACATAAAGGCTGGACCTGATTCAAGACAAAATTCATTCAACAAATATTCTTTAAGTGCCAACCCCATGCCAGACAGTTCCCCAGGAACCAAAAAAAATGGATATGGCCTCCACCCTTACTCCTCCCCCACCAAAAAATTTCATATTTCTGATGGTGATGAGAGATATACTGATGCTAAAGTGATAATGAATGATGGGGATGTCATGTTCCATTAATATTTGCAATTTTCATGGGGAACTTGAAGGTAATTCCTTAGCCTTATAGATTAAAAAAGAAAATGGCATTGGAACCTTTCTCCAAATGAAAGTTTCAGTGGAGCCTAATGTGCAAAACAGATCAGTTTAGAGTTTCTCTCATTGAAAACTACTCATTTGCCTTAGCTCATGGAAAGATGGTTATTGTCGGAACCATAGTTCTCCAAGTATGGCCCCTGTACCAGCAACATCAGCATCATCTGGGAAATTGTTTAAAATGCAAATTCCTTACCTGACTCTAGATGTAATAAATTAGAAGCTTACGGGTGGGGCTCAGAAATCTGTGTTTTAACCACCTTCAGGTGATTCTGATGCGTGTTCAACTTTGAGAAACACTGCATTTGCACTTTCAGGTATCACCGGCAGGCCACTCAGGAATACATTTGAGGCCTGATAAAGTCTTCTACTGACCATATAGTTGAGCACATTACCAGAAAAGACATTTCTATAGTGTTTATGAAACATCTCCCAGAACATTATTTTGAGGAGTCCAAGTTCTTTGTCTGCATTTTAAATCTAATGCTTTCAGTTTACTTCATTTTGGGAAATTCAGTTTAATAATAACTAGGAGTTTCTGAGGAGTAGATAAATACAGTAATTTGGGAAGATATAGCTTTTAGCTAGATAAACCAATCATCATCTAATTTTAAATCTGCTTTTTGGATAAGAATTCAGTCTAGAAAGAAGGGTTTTGAGCCTTGCCGTTATATCCATATAATAGTTATTTTCCTGGACAGGAAATGCTCAAACACACTTTAAACAATATGACAACTTTAATAATCCAGAGCTGTTTTCCACTCTTGCAACATTACAGCAAGAAATCATGGGCCCACCGTTAAGTCAGCTTCTCATTTCATAAATAAAGGAGTAATATTAATGATTATTCTCAATTTCAAAACAGGAGAATAATTTTAGTGTAAGAGAGAGTGTGTTCTTTATATATTACAATCTGCAAGTATAACATTCATTTTGGTCACTGGATTTTTGTCTTTTTGTTTTGTTTTTGTTTTTTTACAGCTTCCTAACCAGTGTCTCTTATTCTCTTCCAATTGTGCTCATGGTTGCCTGGGTCGTATTTATAGCTGCATTTGTAAAAAAGCTTGTTTATGAGAAAGACCTCCGGCTTCATGAGGTATGTTGAGATCTCTTCTTATTATGCATAAGTTCTATTTATATAATAATTCCTATGATTTTCATCATGCCTATGCAAACTCAGAAAGCCTGACCCATACCTTATGAATTACATAGAAAAATATTTTCTGCATCATAAACGCAGCTGATAAGGCAATATTTTGTTTTCTCAAAAAGTTACATAGAAGTTGTTTTGTAAGTGCTTCTGAAAAACAAAATCTGAATAATTTTGAATAAAATTTGTGTACAATTTATGATAAGGGTAATTTTTGCCCAAGAAGTTACCTGTAGGACTTAGGATCTAACAGAGGAAGTTTAAATAACAACAATAATACTATTAAGGCAAGAGATTGTTGGCATGGTAACTAAATAAATCCAAATGAAGATATAAATATAGATACAGATACAGATATAGGCAAAGGACATGTGGCTTGTTTCAGCTCTCGGGAATCGAATTCTCTTTCCAGTATACCTTGTCTCCTTTAATTACCTTCTCCTCTATCTCCCACTGACTCATGATTTATAGAGACTAAGAATTTCGTGTTATGCTACTGATTAGGTTAATAATATAACAATGGAAGACAGGACCTGGGATGTAAAGCGTGATCTCTTCTTGAGCATGTTCTTTATCATTATCCTCAAATCCAAAATATCTTACTCCTTTTTAGAATTTATAAAAAAGCATTGTGTGATTTTTGGATCATATTGGAATAGAAAATGTTCTATCTGGTCATCCTGTAATGAATCTTTTCTTACACTCACTCATGGAGTGAAAAGGAAGCAGAAGCATTTCAAAACCGGGGCACGATAATTATTGCAAGGCCTGGCTGACAGTCTGAAGTAATGAGGTTGGGGTCACCTGTTAGTCCACTCGTACTTTTCAGACTCACTTTGCCAGTGCTCCTAGGCAATTGATTATTTTTCCTTCCAAGGTACAAATTACTGCTTCACATTTTTGTTAGTTCAGCATCAGCCTTCCAGGGTTGTTCTAGAGTTTGAACCTACACTTCTTACCTTTTCTATTTGAATTCTAGGTGACCCTCCCAGCTGCGTTCTTATATTTCAGTTACAATTTGGTAAATGTCTCATCAACTTGTTTGAGCCCTGTTGTATTCAGGACTGTGTGCAATGGTTTCTTAATTCCAATTTAGAAACTTGAATCCATGCCCTGGACCATAATTTTAGTTGCAAGCTCCTATCTTATATTTCTCTTTTAGTTTCCTGGTACTCAGAAGTGAATCTTCACAGATTAAAGGAAAACTTTGAAGTAGAGAACTGATAGAAAATGAGTTTTTTTCTACTTCAAAATAAATATCTATCTTAAAAATATTTGTGGTAGAAATACCTAGTAAACATAAGTACGTGTGTGTGTATGTACACATATATGTGTGTGATATATATGTGTGTATTATGTATATATATAAAATACACTCACATATATATGTATATACATATATACATATAAAGTACATACACACTGTATTATTTTGTGTTTGAAGGTGATGTTTCCTGAATGCATCTGTATATGTCACCAAAAAATATCACAGCATAATGAACAGTCCTTTCTCAACTGAAGACTTGAAAGACATATTTTTAACCATGACCCAATTTCTGTTTGGCAGCTCTGTGTCTTCATTTTGCAAGCATCTATTTTCAAAATTTAACCCCCTGATCATGGGGAGTCAAAGTCCTAGAGTAGGAGATCATTGAACTTGGAATCAGAGAATCAGGTTTTGAGTCTTCCAGCTCCTGGTCACTTGGGCCCAATCTCTTAACCTCTAAGTCTCGTCATCGAGACTTCATTCAGCAGTATCTTTCCAGAATGTGCTCTCTCACTGCCAGAACAGAGGAGGATTCAACTATCCATATTTTGTCATTTCCAAGATAATGATTTTTTTCTTCACATTTTAAAGCCTCTGAAATTGGAATGCATTTGATAGATCAGTATTATAATTTGTTTGGCAGTGACTTTTCTTTCTTGGTGGCATATAAAATCGTAGCACATCTTAAAATCAGTGATGTCCAGAATTCAAAGGAATACAGTCTATGTGTGAGATGAATTGATGGAAGTGGGTGTGGCATGAGTGGAATATTCCTCCTGCTCAGCCTCCCTCCACTACCCACAGTTGTGAACTAACTTCCTCCTTTTTAAAGATGAAAAAACTGAACCCAGAAAGTGAGAGCTGACTTGCTGAAAACTATAGAACCAGTTAATGGTAGACCTGGGGTTAGTACTTAAGTGTCTTGACTTCCAACCAATCCTCTTCCATATCAGAGCTACCTTCCCTCTTACAGTCTTATTTTAGTAGCAGGACTTTTGAAGATGATGATGGATACTCTTTTAGGCTACCTGAGATCCAAAATCACCTTTAATACCATCTTTTTTTATATTCAGTTAAAGTCTGAAGCTGCCCACTCCCTACTTCCTTCTCATTCCAAATTAAGTCAAAAAGGTAAAAAAATATGTTTTTCCTTCTGTAATTATTCTCAAATCTGGGCAAGAAAACCAACTTAGTTGCTATTTCAATGAAGCCGTTAATCCTTGACCTTGTTATGATATGCGACTCCAGTGAATTCCTTTAACTTGTTAAAGAAATTAGCACAAATATTAATGCTCAATAACTTTATTGATGAAATGAAGACTGCCGTTTAAAAAAACAAACTATTTCAAAATGCTTTTTGATTGTTTTTCTGCATTCTTTGCTTTTAAGAATTAAAATATTAAAGCTATACAAAACCTGATTTTATAACACGTACTTTTTCATATTATTTTCTTGACTTACGGATTAGTTTCATCTATTTGATCTAATGTAAGTCATTTATGGGGATTTCAGCGCTTATATTCAGTTGGAGACAAAATTTTGAAATTGTTCTCTCTCAGTTCAGACAGGTAACCTTAAATATCTGTGGGATGCAGAGCGGTTATCAAGAATTATGCAAGGATTATTAGTCCTTTGGTGTCTCACTTTAGACAACTTTTTATGCTTTTCTGACATACACTATCCATCCCACCAGTGGGAATTTGCAATATTCCAAATAATGATCACAGCGTCCTTTATATCTTACTAAAAAAAATAATATTAATGTTTATTGTTAAGAGAATTTTAAAAATTGAGGTAGAAAATGTTATTATTCCTTATAAATTAGTGCTTGACATTCTTGTTGAATTCAATAAAGACATTGCTGTCAAGTGAATATATGAATATTTGTGATTTCTTTTCCTGACAGCATGAATGTCAATGCCTGTGCATAAGCTTCTCTTGAATGTGGCAACATGTTTATGCAAGATCTTACAGAATCTCTTTCTTCTCATTATTTTCTGCTGTAAGCTGGGGCAGACTTTGGCCACTATGCACAGTGGTTTTCCTTGAGCAACAGGTTATCAGCTGTTGATGAATTTCTCTGGCAGGTTTGGGAGGCTGGAGACAAGTGACTCTTTGCTTACAAAGCCGGCACCTGACATCTGTCAGTTTGAGAAGGAACTAATGACATCTAAGAAAGCATAGCTGACTGTTCTCTGCGGGCCCTCTTCCATCAGCAAGTTTGGTCTTGTTTTTTGTAACGAAGTTGGTGGTGAATCTGGATAATTTATGGATGACTTACACGCTCTCCTTGCTCTTTCTCTATATGAATAACAGCTGTTCTCCTCATGGCATAAAATCCTGAAGTTGAACACTGAAGTTCCATGGTAGAATGCTAAGTAGTGGATACTTTTGGAAGCATCTAACTCGAGCTATTTCAATAAAAAGCAATGATCAACCTCCAACTTTTATCAACTCTTAGGAATAAGAATCTGATCTTGAGTCTCAAAAATTTCAAAATTACAGTGGTAAACACCTTTAGTCCTGGTCTTCAGGTTTGCCAAATTATCTTTTAACAAGGCTATGAATGGAGAATTTTCTAGATACGTAAATGTTTTATACTGCAGTTATCAATTGTCAAGGAAGGAAAACACATTTATACACATGAAGTCAGCTTTATTTCATGTCCTTGATAGTGTCCTGGATATTTTATATCCACCTCTTGAGATATATTGACATTGTCTCCCACTGACATACATTGCTATTGGGAGGAAATTATTTTTCGTATAAGGCCCATGAAATTAGGTGACGAATGTCAGCTTTGGAGGAGTTATATGGGTTCCATAACTCTTCATTTGATTATATTCAAATAGGTATAAACTCAGTAAAAAAACTAGAAATACAAATAGCAGGAAAAGCAAATAAAAACAGCCAACGTGTTGCGGTCATATTTGAATAGGGGAGTATCTCTGAAGTGTAGTCGTAAAACATGACACAGTAAATTTTCTCAACTGGGTAGGGATGCAGGGAAAGAATTTCTGAAATAAGACCCCGGGGTCTTTTTTCACACTGAGATGTAATTTTGTTTTCAGTGATAGCTACGTAGCAATTGGAGGGGATCTTCCATGGTGACTCTTCACCGCACGTTGACTTTTTCACTTTGACCCACACTTCCATTCCTATGGAAATATAGTTTGAGTCTTTACTACCAAGGGTGGCAGGGCCGGGAGGAGAGAAGCACTAGGAGACAAGAGGGTGAAGACGAGGGCAAAGTTAAGAGGAGAAGTCAGCGGTTTTTTCTCAGTGGTGATTAGTTTAAGCCCACAGCTTAGACTATTGCAGTCAGGTAGCCGTTTCCATGGTAACAACCAGAGCAGCAGAGTTATCAAAAGGGAGTAAGTTGCAAAGGCAGAAAGTAAAATTTACTCTTTTGCTCGTAGAGGAAAGGATCGGCATATTCACTATTTTTTTTTCCTAGACAAGTTAGATTTAAGGGGATGGAGCCATTGAAAATGCTTGATTTTATGAAAATACTGGATTATAAAGCTGTTAATGGAGCATTTCTTTTGTTCTTTTTTTAAATGAAATATTGGATTCATAAGCTCAAAATTAATTATGTATTGTTAAAACTGGAAACCAGGATATCCAGGTTCCCCCAAAGTACCACATGTCACCAAATTCTAGACAGCCAGGTCCAGGGGACTTCAGACCTTTCAGAATCCTTTTGAGTTAATGCCTAAACACATCATGTTCATGTGTTTTTCTACCTTGGTGGAATGCCTTGGCCTCTAGAGGTATCACTGATTTATTAAAGAATAGCAATTGAGAAAGATATATAGATTATCTCAGATACATGAGTTTATTTTGTGTGTATGAATGTCTTTTTGGAAAACAAAGATGATAAACCTGAACTAGGCTGCCAATGATTTTAAGGATGGGGAAGCCGTGGCAAAAGGCAGAAAGTCTCCCTTCAAAGTTCCCATGTTTTAAATTCTTAGGAATCAGGTCTCTTCTATTTCTCTCAGGAACAAGAATATTGATTGTGTTGTTCATTAATGTTTAGCAAAAAAAAAAAAAAAAATATATATATATATATATATATATATATGGAGTTTGTATATATATGTGTGGAGTTTTATTATCTCAGTCCCTACATTGAATTTAAAATAAACGGTGGTTTTCCACCAGCTTGAAATCTTCATGTCGGCACAAATGTCAAATTTATGTTGTAAAATTCTGCAAGGAATACCATAAATTTTGATGATCTATTCTAAATTAGTTTAATCTGGAGGCATCAGTTAGATACCAGTTATAACATGGAATTAAAAAAAAAAAAGAACGCATTATGTTGCGACACTCTGGGGGCATACAATCTAAGATGAGGCTGGCAGAAATGGTCGTATTAATTTCACATAGCAAGCACAGACAAATACTTATTATGTAAATAATTATGTAAATCATTAAAATGCCTCATTTCATGAACAAAGTCTCATGAGCATTTTGGCATGGTACAGGAATAATTGTTATTTGAGAGTATATCGGCTTTAGAAGCAGTTAATCCTTTCTCCTTTTTACAGTACATGAAGATGATGGGTGTGAACTCCTGCAGCCACTTTTTTGCCTGGCTTATAGAGAGCGTTGGATTTTTACTGGTTACCATCGTCATCCTCATCATTATACTCAAGTTTGGCAATATTCTTCCTAAAACAAATGGCTTCATTTTGTTCCTGTATTTCTCAGACTACAGCTTCTCGGTTATTTCCATGAGCTATCTTATCAGTGTCTTCTTCAACAACACCAACATCGCAGCTCTGATTGGAAGCCTCATCTATATCATCGCCTTTTTTCCATTTATTGTTCTGGTTACAGTTGAGAATGAGTTGAGCTATGTAGTAAAAGTATTCATGGTGAGTCACCCGTCACAACTGAATGGCCAGTGTGTGAAAAGAACGGACGCTTTTTTTGTTTTTATACTCTCAAGCTGAAAGTACACTTATCTAAATTTAAAAGTTCAGTGATAGCAAAATAAGCTTAATTGTCCTAATGATAGTTTTTTCTGCATTGTCGTATACCATACCAGCATAAGACTATGAAAAGGAAATTTTTGCCCCAGAGTTTCTAAAACTATAATATGTGATGCTGTTGAGAAATAGTACCTGAAGAAAAAACAGTTAAAATGTAATATATCGCATTTTAAATATCATCAAGAATTCTGACTTCTCTCTGGTTCAATTCCTTAAATGTCTTAGAGCCTCTATTACTGGAATTATTGTCATATATGAGTAATTCTCATGGTTTTCATGACATATGATATAATTTATAGGCGTAAAGACAAATGTACTGACAGCATATAACCAATTTTGAATCCTGCTTTTTCAATTCAAAAGTACTAAATTAATTTAAGAATTTTAACAAAAGCATTAAGATTACTGACTTTGAAACTTGGAAAGCCGAAGTAAATCTCATCGTCGACTGAGAGTCATATTAAAACTTTGCTGTTTATGGAAATAGAAAGTGATAAGTAACTTTCATTTAACACTGACTACTTTGGGTTTAAACATTTAATTTTTTAATTTTTTGCATTATAAGCATTCAATCAATTGATATTTTCATTCATAATACTTCTATTACCTGAAATCAATTTATGAAGTAAAAACATCTTTTGGCCCCTAACATTTTATTTAACTTTAATCTTAACATTGCATTACCCTGTAATTACCTATTTTATAAATTGCTGAGCAATATTTAGTAAGTTTAGATCTATAGTTTGGATTTTTGAAAAATATTTTCCAAGTTATAATTTTCCTGCATTTGTCTTCTGCTATTTCCTCTCCTCTTCTTTCAGAGTAGTAGTGTGCTTGGTAAGGGACCTCTGTATTTTTAAATATGCTTAGAGAGGTAGTGTCAATTTTATCTTTATAAGCGTCCAAAGTTTTAAGTACATTAAGATCCCTCTGGGTGAGATGTGTGAAATCTACAAGAACTGTCATTGCTGTTTATTTTCTTCACAGAGCCTGCTGTCCCCAACAGCGTTCAGTTATGCGAGTCAATACATCGCAAGATACGAGGAACAGGGCATTGGTAGGCTCACTTTCTTCAAAACTGCATCTTAATCTTTCACAACTGCAATATGTCTCACAGAAGAATAAGTACGTGTGCTCACTTTTTAGGTCTTCAGTGGGAAAATATGTACAGTTCCCCAGTTCAGGACGACACCACCTCATTTGGCTGGCTGTGCTGTCTGATCCTAGCTGACTCCTTCATTTATTTCCTTATTGCCTGGTATGTCAGGAACGTTTTCCCAGGTATGAACATGCTTCCTATAGATATATGCTTTTTATGGTTGTCATCATTATAAATCAACTAATATATATTTTTTAATATTTGATTTGCTGTATACAATCTCCCCCCCAAAATACTTAAATCCCAAAACTAAGCAAAATTTTTTAGGATGAGATAATGCCCTGGTGAATTCCTTCTCTGATGTTCTTTTAAAGGAAAAAGGAATCCAGTCATTCCAAATGGTCATGTGAGATATTATAAGGCAAAACCCAAGTCTCCTAAACAGAATTTACCAAATCTTAATGGAAAAAGCCTAGCTGGGTTTCCTCTCCTAGGTCTCAAGTGGTCATCACTTTTAACCTGCTAGGAGTTTTTCCACTAAGTCTTATGTATATTTGTACATTTTTCTGATGCTATAAATGAATGAAAGAGTATTCTTCCATTTATATAAAATTTCTATAAGAGACAAATATGTAGAGACAGAAAGCAGATCAGTGATTGGGACTTGGGGTGGGAGCAGGGATAATTTGCAAATGGGCATGAGAAAAATTTTTGGAGTTCTAGAAATGTTCTAATACATGGATTGTGGTGATGGTTGCACAACTTTATATATTTACTAAAAATCATCAAACTCTACACTTACAATAAGTAAATTTTGTGGTATATAATTACACCTCAATGAAGCTGTTTAAAAAAAAAAGGATAAAAGAAAGGCTACATTTTTTTTTTTACTTTACTTTGGAAGCTAAGACTGCTCTTTAGTTTTATATAGTATCAAAAAAATGAAAATACTTACTGAACCATATATAGTATTCTGTTGTTTGGCTTCTGTTGCTTAATGTTAACAGTCAGCTAATAATTGCTTTTCCTAATACGTGTTTATTGCAGGTACATATGGTATGGCAGCTCCGTGGTATTTTCCAATCCTTCCTTCCTATTGGAAGGAGCGACTGGGTTGTGCAGATGTGAAGCATGAGAAGAGCAATGGCCTTATGTTTACTAACATCATGATGCAGAACACCAACCCATCTGCCAGTAAGACAAGTAGGTCGACAACAAGCATTATTATGAGACAAGTGATATACAATTTGCATGACTAGTGATTTTAATTATGTTTTCCTAAATGGTAAAATTATCATGCTTTTAGTCATGGATGAATATGTCTACACATATGTGTTTGGAGTCTTATGGAGATTAAATTGTGGCTTTTTCTGGGCTCATTAGCTCAGTTGGCTAGCATATGGTGCTAATTAGGCC
Source organism: Diceros bicornis minor (assembly GCF_020826845.1). NCBI lineage: Eukaryota > Metazoa > Chordata > Mammalia > Perissodactyla > Rhinocerotidae > Diceros > Diceros bicornis. Next base: position 5,851,404 of record NC_080776.1, on the reverse strand, counting down.
AAGATTGCAGATCCCTTTGTGGTCCAGTTTGACACAGAGAAAAATTTTATTCCTTGGCCACAGTCTGCACCCGTAACTCCAGCCATCTGTCACTAGTCATAAGGAGTAACCAAGTAACAAGTATGGATAATTTAGCATAACCCATTGCCCACACCAGACCAACAGTTTAAAGCTTACGTCTTACTGATATTGGGTAAGTAGGTCATCTTTATAAATTTGACCCATATAAGTGGTCTTTTTGTGATGCCTGAAGGAAATGTAGATAGTAATTAATGAACTGGATTCTATAAACCACAGATCTGAGCTAGCCTTATCACTGTAAAATCACACCTTGTAGACATTTATTCCATAAATTGGTATCATCCTATTCACTCAGAGGACTAAGACGTAGACTTGTCTTTTATTTGAGATCTGTTGAATAAAGGATAATTCATTATTATGATTCTGTATGCTAGAACTACTTTTTCTGACAGATAAGGGTGATATAAACCTTAGAGAATGTGGTTTCCCACTCTCATTCATTCTTTAACCAAGTGAGGAGACTGAAAACTATAATAGATCATTTGTTTCTGGAATTGTTTTTTACTTAAAGTGTTGTATTGTTATAGTCTTCAATTTTTAATTAGACAAAATTCTAACTCTGGCTGCATTTTCCTTATTTGTGGGCTTATACTCTTCTGCTGATTTCTCTCCAGGTCCTGAATACATGTTTCCCTCCAACATTGAGCCTGAACCTAAAGATCTCACAGTTGGGGTTGCCCTGCATGGGGTCACAAAGATCTATGGCTCAAAAATTGCTGTTGATAACCTCAATCTGAACTTTTATGAAGGTCATATTACTTCATTGCTGGGACCCAATGGAGCTGGGAAAACTACTACCATGTATGTTACTTTTCATGTACGTTACTATTGTCATGGAAGCATATTACTTAATATTTCCTCATGTCTTTCATTAAAAATAGTTATTACATCTCCCAAATGGATTAAAATAGCTCAACTTGTGTACTGTAGAATGGAGTCTAAATCAGCGGTCTCAAACTGTGAGCTCAAAAGCCAGATTGGGCCCACCAGCTAGGTTTATTTGGTCTACCTAGTGTTGGCCCGCCTGGTACTACTTAAAATTTTTAATTCAATGCCAATGTTTAAAAATGGAGGAGTTTCCTAATAAAAATAAATATTTGTGACATCTCTTAGGTAATAGGAAGTTATTATCAACATTGGGTCTACAGTCTTCGGTAGGGACAATTGGTTGAACTGTTCTCTTAAAGGGAGTGTCTTCTTTCTGGTTCATCCCTGGTCCCCACCAATCTGTACTGCCTCATACACCCAGTCTGTTTCATGTATTTGCATTTCTATCCTGGCCCATGTATAAGTTTGAGTTGACACACCCAGATATAAACACACTCAGCCCAGCTGCTCCATCACAGGGAACCCTTGCCTTGATTCCTAAAGAAACAAAAGACTCCCCAGTTATCGGGGATAGATCAAAAAGGCCTCGAGTGACACATGGGCTGTTCTTTCTCACGCTTCACTTCACTAGCATTTTCCTGTGTCTGAATGGAGACGAGATTCAAAGGTTTTTAAAGTGACGTGCTTCTGAATTTCTTTTTGCGATTCACCTCCAGTGGCCCACATGGCTTAGCTAGGAGTCAGCTCTAAGAAGCTATTGGTGCTCTATCCGTTATTTGAGAAACAGTGTCAGTTGCTGGATATCCTGTTTAGTATCATCATGAGTAAGCTCAGTGGCTGCCAAAAAATTCAAATTATTATTTTTTTTTTGTAAATAAAAGGAGACAAAGGAAGGTCATGAAATGAGTGACCGTGCAGCTGTTCTCATTTGTATGACCTGTTTAAATTCAAGTTGGCTTTTTAGTGAGAATTCAATGCTTAAAAGGCAAGACTTCTAACAGGCAATTAGAGGCCAAGGAATAAAAAGGATAGAGAAGGCTTTTGAAGAGGCTGTAATTTTAGCAGAGACAGCCCCCGTTTCATTTTCTGAATATAAAGAATGAAGTATATTATTTGTAGTTCAATGAGTTTTCATGGGAAGAATTGTGTATTGTATTGATTCTCTGTTTAATCCACAAGAACCATTTAGGGTCTATTACGTGCAAGGCGCGAGTTAGGTACTGAGAGAGAGGGTGAGAAAGCAGTCCTCTCCCTGACCTCATGGAGCTTACGTTTTAGTGGAGAAGACAGATATTAAGTAATCGCCCAGTTCACTAACTAGCTGAAAGACGATGAGGAGTTATCTAGGTGAGAATACTCCAGTTACAGTGTAGAGAAAGAGACTGAAGATGACCAAAGACCATCTGGGAAATAGAGTTAGGAGCCTACAGCAGTTGGTAGGTAATTGGTGATGGCAGCTTGCACTATGGTAGCGGCTGGGAAAATGGAGAGATATGGGTGAGTTAGGAGATTGAGATAGGATGAGGATGCAAAAACAACTTCTGCATTCCAGGCTTGTGCAACCAGTATATACATTCGTCATGTGGTGAAAGAGGTAACATCAACGAGGGCAAGGGTTTGAGGGCAAAGATCATGAGTTAGCTTTTAAACATGTTGAGTTTGAGGCCCCGTAAGACATTGCATGGAGAAGTGGCATTGTCTGTTGGATAGATAGAGCAAGTCCAAACTGAGTGCTGAGGTCTGGGCTAGAGATATAAATTTGAGACGTAACGACCTGTAGATTCTATATCTGATACCAGGGAAGTGCATGAGTTTGCTCAAGGAGAGAGTGTACTTGCAATTAAAGAGCACAACAATTTCTAACATTATTACCACCTCACCACCATCATCATCATCATTATGTGGTGTTTATTAACACTGTAAATTATCAAATGCTTGAAAGTAATTATTTTTATTCCCATTTAATACCATTTTATTTCATAGCTTGACCTCACCTGAGGATATACACTGCGAAATTTTTTGCTAAAAACTGAGATAAATTTAGTCCTAAAATCTAGCTTAAATGCTTGGTTCCCACCTAATTTATCATTTCTTCATTTCCAGCTCCATGTTGACCGGGCTGTTTGGGGCCTCAGCAGGTACCATCTTTGTTTATGGAAAAGATATCAAAACAGACCTACACACCGTACGGAAGAACATGGGGGTCTGCATGCAGCACGATGTCTTGTTTAGTTACCTGACTACCAAGGAACACCTCCTCTTATATGGCTCCATCAAAGTTCCTCACTGGACTAAAAAGCAGCTGCACGAGGAAGTAAAAAGGTCAGTCTGACAGGGATAAGAACATGCATTGGTGACTCCTCTCCAAGAGAAGTCAAGCTATGATAATAATACCAATAGAAAACATTTTCTCACAAAAAAACTGGTTTTTAGTTTTTTTTACTTCTCTGATATGTATACATTTAATGTCATCATCCTCACTGACCAGTTGTTATACTGGAACTGTTTAACTCTCTTCTTCTCTGTCTCCCATGTTGCCCCAAATCCTCTGTTTCTAATCTCAATGGCTACTGCACTGGTCCAAGCATTCCACCGGACTCCTGGCTTCTACTCTCCCTTATACAGTCAATAGAGCAGCCAGGGGACCTTTTTAAACTGCAGATCAGACCATGTCACTCCTGGGTTCAAAACCTTCTAGTGGCTTCCCATCAAACTCAGTGTGAAACTCAGTAATGTCTTTGTCAAGGTCTATGAGGCCCTACGTGACCTGCCCCCAATCTCGCTTCTGATTTCATTTCCTTGTACTCTCCTCCATTCACTCTGCTCTTGGCACACTAGCCCAGTTGTGCATTTGGTTATGCTAGGCCTACTCCAGCCTCAGGGCTGCTCACTTACTGTTCCCTCTACTTAGAGCAGCCTTCCCCAGACAGCCATTTGACTTATTCCTCCACTTTCCTGGTCTCTGCTCAAATGTCACCTTTTCTGAGGGGGCCACCATATATAGGATGGATACCTAAAGCAGCAGGTCCCTGGCACCCCTTATCTCATGTACCCTGCTTTATTTATTTTTTTTATTACACTTATCACCATGTGGCATCTTATAAACTTATTTGGGAATATTGATGGAATTTCTCCTGCATCCCTCCTGATATACACACATACTTGATCATAGTCTCCTCATGGGTAGGAACATTATCTGCTCACTGATTTTCCCCAAGACCTAAAAGATGGTCTGGCACAAAATAGGCAGACAATCCATAAATATTTGTCAAATGAATGAATAAAATAATAAGCCATATATTCCCTTGTGTTGTTTTCTGAGTATTAATTTTGTATCTCCAAATAGATGATAAATAATAAAAAAATTATATCTTGAATCCTCAATAATTTATTGTACCTTGCTGAGCACATAATAGTTACTTAGTGAATGCCAATATTCAAATACTCTATCTGTAGAAAATAACCACCATGCATTATTTTGAAGGACTTTAAAAGATACTGGACTGTATAGTCATCGTCATAAGAGAGTTGGAACATTGTCGGGAGGAATGAAGAGGAAGTTATCCATATCCATAGCTCTCATTGGTGGATCGACGGTGGTAATTTTGGATGAACCATCCACTGGAGTTGACCCATGTTCTCGCCGCAGTATATGGGACGTTATATCCAAGAACAAGACTGGTACAAGTACCTTCTTATAACTTCTCCACCCAAGAGTTATAATTTTACCCTCTGGGATGCACACAAGCAAATTGAAGGCTTTTCTGTTTATGATCTCCATTAAAAGTCTCAGATGGGCTCTTCCTTTTCTCAAGTCTTTTCTTCTTCCAGCTAAATTTCTGGGTCAATTAGTTAATACAATAGTTTCCCCTTATCCACAGTTTCGCTTTCTGCAGTTTCAGTTACCTGAGGTCAACTACGGTTGGAAAATATTGAATGAACAATTCCAGAAATAAACAATATATACGTTTAAATTGCACACCGTTCTGAATAGCGTGATGAAATCTCGTGCTGCTCCCACTCCATCCTGCTCGGGACTTGAGCCATCTTTTTGTCCAGTGGATCCACGCTGTGGATGCCACCCACCCGTTAGTCACTTAGAAGCCATCTCAGTTATCAGATCACCTGTCACAGTATGCAGTGCTGTGTTCAAGTCACCCTTATTTTACTTAATAATGACCTCAAAGCACAAGAGTAATGATACCGGCAATTCGGATATGCCAAAGAGAAGCTGTAAAGTGCTTCCTTTAAGTGAAAAGGTGACAGTTCTCTACTTAATAAGGAAAGAAAAAAAATCATATGCTGAGGTTGCTAAGATCTACCGTAACTTTCATTACAGTATATTGTTATCATTGTTCTACTTTATTATTGGTTATTGTTGCTAATCTCTTACTGTGCCTAATTTATAAATTAAATTTTATCATAGGTATAGGAAAAAGCATAGTATATTATAGTGTATATATAAAATACACTTATTTTGTATCTGATCATCGGTACTATCCCCAGTTTCAGGCATCCACTGGGGGTCCTGGAACAGATCCCCCGTGGATAAGGGGGAATTCTTGTATCGATGTAGTGTCCACTGTGAGTTGATCCCTTAACTGGCCTGTTGAGAGCATGCAAATCCCCTAGAAGTTCCGAATTCTGCCTGGAGGAGCTTAGAATCTAATTAGAGATACCAAACATACACAAACGAAAATAAACTGAAAACAGACTAAATAAGTGCTAACAGGATATGAGGCAAAGGAGCAATCACAGTGGAGTGGATTAATCAGACAGGAATATTCAAAAAGTCTTTAAAATTACTGCTTTTTCATAGTGAAGAAAGGGAGAGAGAGAGAGAGAAATAGAAACGAAGCTAAGGGGGCAAACTAACATATTGGGGGGAGTTTCCAAGGTCTACACTGTAAATGCTGAACATTTAGCCATACAGAATAATAACTGCTTATTTGCTGCCAACTTAGAAGAAAAATATCCTCCAATATTTAAGGACACCCCTCCCAAATTTCTCTTGGGTCATTTTGAAAGCTCCTTCTGGTTGGTTTTTCAGGTGGCTCATACAACATGACTCCTCTCATAAATCACAGGATTTACTTGTGTTAACTCCGTATATCTTGGGAACTGTATCTTCATTTTTCATTCTCCGTTGTTCTCCTCTGCATTTTCAAGCCAGAACAATCATTCTGTCGACGCACCACTTGGACGAGGCTGAAGTGCTGAGTGACCGCATCGCATTCCTGGAGCAGGGCGGGCTGCGCTGCTGTGGGTCACCATTTTACCTCAAGGAAGCATTTGGGGACGGCTATCACCTGACACTCACCAAGAAAAAGGTTGGTAGGAGAGAAAATATACCTCATTATGAGGTCGTAAATCAATTTTTATATGAAACAGAGGCAGAATCTCTCCAACTTTATTCATTGCTAAAACTCATGATTAATATGCTAGATTCATGTTTCTCAAACTTGAGTGCTCATCAGAACACCTGGAGGTCTTGATTAAACTCAGATTTCTGGCCCAACCCAAGAGTCTCTGATTCAGTAGGTCTGGGATGGGGCTCCAGAATTTACTACAGTTCTAACAAGGTCCCAGGCGATGTTGATGTTACTGCCTGGGATCTCACGTTGAGAACAAGTGTGCTAGGCAAAAAGTGATCTAAATCCTAAGGTTACTGATGGAGGATCAGCCTTTTAGTTTCCCTAGCATTTCAGCCTGGAGGGCTCAAAATTAGATTTTGTGCTCTATCAAAAGCAGATGAAGAGAATATGTAGTCATGTATTCATTTTCTTATCAATACTCCTCAAGTGAGACTGACTCAGACCAATGGTGCTTTTATATCTTTGAAGAACAAAGATGCTGACTAAAGATCCCTGTTCCATCTAAAATAGCATATGATTTATCAGTACTGTGCAAGGCATATAAGTTCTTAGGCAGGTTTTGACTATTATCATTTATTTTATATCTGATCATCCCAGTGTGACTTCCAAAACATAAAAAGTAGTTCATTGTTATATCCATTAATTCATTCAAAAATTTATGTATTAGGTGTGTGTTATGCCTCATTATGTGTACAAGGCACTGTCCTAGGCACTGGGGATACGGCAGTGAACTGATGATATTAAAATCTCTGCCCTCATGGAGTTTAGATTCTGATGGAGTATAGGGGATTCAGATGATAGAGTTAACAAGTATATTAGCAACTGATAAATGCTGTGGATAGATATAAAGCAGAGGAAAGGGAGTAGGGAATGCTGGGCAGTGCCATTTTAAGTGGGGTAGTAAGAGAAAGGGTCACTGAGAAGGTGACAATTGAGCCAAGATTTGGGGCCAGGAGAGAGCGAGCCATGTCACTGTCTGGGGGCAAAGGAACAGCAATTGCAAAGGCCCTGAGGAGGGTGTGCCTGAGCCTGGAGCACTCTAGCAACAGAGAAGAGAGTGTTGTCACTGGAAGAGAGCAAGTAAGAGGGAGGGTGGCAGGCAGTGAAGTTGAAGAAGGGACAGGTGAGGTGGGGGAATGGAGCCGGTAGAATAAAGACATGCAGACAACTCTGGGGACCCCAGTGGGACAGGTAGCCACTCGGGGAGTGATTTGTGGTCTGACTCAGGTCTGGGGGAGCCAAAAAGAACTCACTACCTTCTGATTAGGGCCCTTGGGCACTACAGCGTGAACACAAGGGAGCGTTTAACTTCTGTTTTTGTCTCTAGAGTCCAAATCTAAATGCTAGTACTATGTGTGACACGATGGCCGTGACAGCGATGATCCGATCTCACCTCCCTGAAGCCTACCTCAAGGAGGACATCGGGGGAGAACTTGTTTACTTGCTTCCTCCATTTAGCACCAAAGTCTCGGGGGCCTATCTGTCCCTCCTAAGAGCCCTGGACAATGGCATGGGTAACCTCAACATCGGGTGCTACGGCATTTCAGACACCACCGTGGAAGAGGTACACCTGGGCATTTCCTTTTGTCTTCAAGCTGATATAACTTGTTTTAGAATAAATATGCCTTAGAATAAATAATTGCCTTAGAATAAATATGTACAGTTTTTTAAAAAAGGAAAAGAAATATTTAAAAATAAATATTTCAGAAAATCTTAAAATTATCTCAATATCATTCTTGTGTAGTATTGACTTCTGAGAACAAATGTCTTGCTCCAATTATATGTATGTTTTACAGGCAAAAATGTTCGTTTCAAGTCACTCAAAAATATTCACTTAAAGTCACACGTATTTGTCTCAATAAATATGACAAAAATTCAAAATCAAGACTGAATTTAGAAACTAGAAAAGACACGCAAGTTTTATGTTAATGAAGTGTTCTGGCTTCTCTTTCTAGGTCTTTCTGAACTTGACTAAAGAGTCACAAAAAAATAGTGATATGAGGCTTGAGCATTTAACACAAAAGAAAATTGGAAATTCCAGTATCAACGGCATCTCCACTCCTGACGACTTATCTGTGAGCAGCAGCAATTTCACAGACAGAGATGGTACACATCTAACGTACATCTTTTGCTTAATTCCAATAGATGACATAAATGTGAGAAAATCACAGGACAGACTTTGATTTTCTTTTAAATTCAATTTTAAGTTTTCTTTCTAAATTCAAAAAGACTAAGAAATATAAGCTTTCTCTTTTTTATATATACAAAACATTGAACCAAATCGAATTCTCTATTTCAAAAATATTTTGAAGAACGTAAAAGAACTTCTTTGTTAGGGTGGTGGTGAGTATTCCCTCTACCCACCGGAAGTCGTTCTCGAGAGGTAAATTACTACAATTTCAGGTTGTGTTCAAAAGGTTAGAATCCTTTTTGTAGTTGGCGCAGTCTGACAATGGATGAAGTTACCTAGTAAGGGAATTTGCTCACTGTTATTAGACACCTTCAAGTGGAGGTAATAGTCATCAAAAAAAATGAGAAAAAAAGTCATTACTCTTTCTGGGACCTCATTGGCAAATACGTCTAAGCTTCCCCCATTTGAACAATTCAGGTGCTGAGAAAATTCAGGCTCTGAGAAAATGCTTTCAGGGAGGGGTCTCTGAATTGATGAAGTTGGACTTGATGGCTAAGAACCTATAATAATAGGTTTTTCCCTCCAATTATTCACACAGGATATGATTGAGAAATCATGTTTCTTGACACGATTTTGAGGAATGGGGCTCTTTTTAAAATAACTTTTATCCTCTCTTAGTCTCTGACAGTTAACTTATGCCTTTGGAAACACTATTTATTCAAGGAAGCGTATAGTAAAATGATATATAAATTACGGAGTAATTTATATATTTTATATATATTTATATTATATATTACTATATTATATTATATTAAATATATTATAATATCTTAATTATATTTAATATATTATAATAAGCATATTAAATATAATATATTAAAATTATATATAAAATTATATATATATAAACTGTCATTTCAACAGTTTGCTTAAATTGGGAAAAATCTCTAGGAACAGAACTTTTAATTAAACATTTGTTTGCCTCTAAAACTCAAAAAAGATCATCTCTGATGTTTGTTTAATTCTGGAACTTGAGAGAATCATTTGTCCTCTGCCATATTCTTTGTTTATCTTCTTTTGAGGGCTACAATTGTTCAGTCCGTGGAACTGAGGACTTTGATTAGAAAGTGGTCATCTGCTTTAGGAAGTAAATGTTACGTATTTGCCCCTGCATTTGTCTCATAATTTGAAACTATTCTTCAGTCGGAATGTTCCCCCCCTTGACATTATCTTTTAGAAGGCACATTTCCTCCGTTTGATACACCTGTAAGTCATCCACATGTAATTTCTCAAGAAACAGAAAAGCATACTAATTAACCTAAAATGTTCAGCTTCTTCTACCGTTCCCCTTTGCAGAGATATGAGTTTGCATTTACACTTGCTCACTCTGTTTAATTGGAATTCGTTTTAAATTAAGCAGCTTTGTATTTTTCCTTATCAGCTAAATGAAGATCATGATTTTTGTGCTGCATAATTTGTGACAGAGAATTAAAAATATCCACAGAGTTGATGAATGCTGTCGTCTTATCACATGTAAAGGAATGCTTGGTGGCAGGCCTTTGGAGAGAATGTTATGTTTGAACCTATTTTTAGAGGGGGCTGCTGAAATTATCGGTGGTAAGAGCACTAGAGAGGAAGCAACATTTATGACCTCCACAGCAGCTCTTACTCTCAGAAGCCATGGAATTTTTTCAGAACCTGAAGAGCATTTCAGAGAGGGGGAGGATAGGCATTTTCTCCAATGAGTTCTTTTTTGTGACTGTAGTGGTAAAAATGGAGTTTTGAAACACCAAAAAATCAGTCCATATTTCTAAGAAGAATGTAATGAATAAGTGTTTGAACTAGAATTATACTCTGGAGGAGAGCATTTTCCCTTTCCCGTGTGTAAGGTGAATTCATTGGACCTCACGTTAGAATGGGAGCCAATTAGACTGACCATCGCTAAGTTACCTGCAGTAAGAAGGAATTCTTAGACTGGGTTAATGTTTTGGTTTCTATTTATCTTATTTCAATTCAATCTATTGATAGAGCCTATCTCTCGAGTATGAGTAATTAGTAATACTGTGTCTGCATTGAGACTTTGGATATTGGGAACCATATTCATTTATAAAATTCTACGTGTCTAACTTTGACGTGCAAAATTACTATGTATATGAATAATAATATTTTGTGTATAGAGATTTATAATTTTCAAAGTACTTTTACATATGGATCTATGAGATGGATAGGCTTAAGCCCAAGGCTGATAGAGGAAGAGCTGAACCTCAAATCCAAATCTTTAAAATATAAGCTTTTCCTACCACATCACATCAGATCATCCATCCATAGTTTTTGAAGTTACTTTATTACTTGATTTATCAGGATTTCCCAGAAACATGCCTAATCTCTTTCTCTTAATCAGACAAAATACTGACGACAGCAGAGAGGTTGGATGGTTTTGGACTGTTGCTGAAGAAGATAATGGCTATCCTCATTAAGAGATTCCACCACACCCGAAGGAACTGGAAAGGTTTCATTGCTCAAGTCATTCTCCCCATCATCTTTGTGGCCACTGCCATGGGCCTTGGCACACTGAGAAGTTCCAGCAGCAGTTATCCAGAGATCCAGATCTCCCCATCTCTTTACGGTACCTCCGAACAGACAGCCTTCTATGCGTAAGTTTCTTTCCTTTAACTCAAACAACATTCCCACAATGCCTCCAGAGGTGTGTTTGTGCCTGAATGAATGCCATGAAATGCTGAAGAATAAGGAACTTAGGAGACACAGCAACTGATTCTGCCAAAGGAATGGACACTTTGATTTGTTGCAACATGACACTTCTATCACCAACAAATAAGTTTTTAAGAGTTTTCTGTTTGTCTAAAAATAAAATTGGAGTAGATCTTTATTTTTAATCACTAGACTTTAATCAAGAAAGCCAGGTTAGATGCGGCTTCCCAATCTGTTGTAACATATAGCAAATAACTTTTTCTTGATCTCACAAATATTGAATAATAATGTCAAAATTCTGTATAATATAATGTTATATATACAGTAGGTGATCCCTAAATGCATGTGACAAATTAGGAGAATAACAAGGCAGCCAAATAGAGACGTGGGCTTATTTTTTTCCATGACACTTTTTTTTCTGAGACTGATAGGTTTCATAGATTTTTAAGAAAACAGTCTTATAGATAGCATATTTCTTCAAATTATCCATGAGCATAAGTTTAATATGGAGACTCATGAAGGAATCATGAATTTGTTTCTGTCCTTTAATGTTATAGGAATTCTGACCCAAGCACTAAAGCGCTAGTCTCAGCAATGTGGACCTTCCCCGGCATCGACAACATGTGTTTGAACACCAGTGATCTGTAAGTGGTTCTTGTTTTTTCCTTTTTTCAACATTCCACTTTGTGTGTGTACATGTGCATGCATGTGTGTGGATGAGTGGGTGCGTGTTATTTGGCTGGAGGAAGGCAGCACCCTGATAGAAATCTGTGTTTAACAGATTTTATTGATCTCCTTTAGTTCACTCATAGCAGTGCTATACTGTGATAATAAATGTAGGTGCCGTAGAACTCGAAAGTTCTTTTGTGTACATATTTTCACTTAACAGTCACAACAACCCGGAAAATCATTAATCCCATTTTTAAGGTGAAGAAACTGAGGCTCACAGGGACTAAGATACTTGTCGAAAGAAATCTAGATAGTAAGTTGAATAGCTGAAGTGGAGACCCAAGTCTTCTGACTCCAATTCCCATGTTTTTGCACTATGTAGTGTTGCTTATTCAAACTTCCAAGATAGTACATAACATATGTAAACTTGACATTGGTGCATTATTATGCTAAAATATCCCCTTCCTGTCAGAGGACAGGATGAAAAGAACAAAGAGAAGAAAGCGATCAAAGCACCCCGTCCTGCCACATGAAGATAACTCAATGAGCTTTGGTCTCAACACTGTTTAATCAATGAGTGCTCTCCTTCAATCTCCCATGTCAAATCACTTGAAAATGGTAGCGCAGTGTATATTCAAGTTCTGAAAAATCAGTAAATTGTACCTAAGATTACACACCTGAATTTAATACCAAATACTCCCTTAAACGCTCATACATAAACATGAGAACATGCACATCTCACTTCCGTATCATTTTTACTTACAGAAGGTGTTTAAAGCAAGACAGTCTGGGAAAATGGAACACCAGTGGAGAACCTATCACTAATTTTGGAGTTTGCTCTTGCTCAGAAAATATCCAGGTAAGATGGAATTCAGTTTCCAGGAAGCAGGAAAAAGACAGGAGTAAATATCAAAACTTGAAGGATCTATCTAGGTTACCAAAGAATCAGTATAATTTCATTTTATGGAAGCTGGTAGCTCAGAGACGTGGACCTGGGCAGCTTAAAAATATTGACTTTGAACTTCAGGTCACTGTTTTAAATCCATCTCAGGACAAATTTCCAAAGGTAAGTAATTCTATGATGGTCTTTGTGGAAACCAACTGAAAATGAATTTTTGGTGTCAGTTCAGTTCTAACTAAATAGCTCTATGTTGCACAAAACAAAATGCCACCATCACTGTCATATTTGAAAACACAATGAGAATGCCACTGTAGTGGTCAGCTGGAAATTCAGTAATGTGTAAATCCAGAACAGAACTCCATATGTTTGTAAGCAACAGCTCCAGGCTGCAAGAAAGATCCATGTCCTGAAAGCAACAGAAAAGATTGTTCAATCATCACTTACCCTGTCTGTATTCTATAGATACATACCTTAGTTTTTTAGGCCTATCAATTCACCAGACTTTTAAGAAAACCAAATTCACTGGGGAAATTAAAGATTGTTGAAGAAGAGGGGTCACTATTAGTTTCTGAGAGTCACTATGTTGTCAACTTACTTCCTCTTAGGGGAGGAATCTAGTGATATTTTCTTCGGTGTCATATGATTGTACCCTGAATTATCTTGGTACAATATTTTAGAACGAAAATGTTTTCAGTAAATGCAATCTATTTTTGTGTTCTCACGCAAGACAGTTACTAACAATAAAAGCTGGAATTCAGCAAGCATCTTTTGGAATCCTTGCATATTTAAATATTAGTCTTACCCAGTATTCAAAGAGTTTTCTAATTCCTTATCTAATTTAGCTAATTTCTGAAATTCTTCATGTATTTCTTTTAGTTCACAGTAAAAGTCAACTAACTTAGCATTTAAAATTGGAATCTGTGTAAATTTTATTAATCAAAAAAAAAACCTCAGTAGATTTAAAATTTTTCAACTTTATACTCTGCTGATGGGAATCTCAATTGGTGTAAACAGTTTTTAAAACTATTCGACAGTGTCTACTAATGCTGAAGATATACATACCCTATGGGATCCGCAATTCCATTTCTATTATATACCCACCAGAGATGTGAATAGGCTCACAGGACACATATACTAGAATATTCAAAACAATACTATTCATAATAGCCACCCAAATTCCCACCCACAGTAGAGTGGATAAATCAAAAGTAATGTATTTCCACCATGGAATTCTACATACAAGAAAATGAGAATGATTGATCTACAACTACATACATCATGAAAGATTCTAACAAACAAATGATGAGTGAAAAAAAACAAGTACAAGAGAGTATACATGATACAATTCCATTTATATAAAATATAAAAACAGGCAACACTATTGTGTACCGGTTACTTTGGGGGTGGTAGCGATTAGAAGGGAGCATGATGAGGGGGTTTCTGGGTACTAGCATTGTTTCCTGACCTGGGTGGTGGTTACATGGGTGTGTGTTCAGTTTGTCAAAATTCATCAAGCGGTACACTTATAACATATGTGTTTTTCTGCATGTATAATATAATTCAACAAAAAATTAAAGCTAAAAAATTACACTACATCCATAATTATTGTGAAACCAGTGGCGTTCTAGAATGTGATCTTCAAGTCGACACAAGTTGACACAATGCTGAAATTGAGCATTCATTTTTTAAAGCAACCTGCAACTTGATGTTTGTGGCACATACATGTGGTGCTAGCCTCAGGCTCTGGGGCATAGTATGAAGGGACAGAAGGAGAAGCTGGAAAGTGCTAGGCTTTTCGCAAACTAAACTTCACGGCAGTGAAACATGGGAAGCTACACTGAAAAGTAAGTGGTCAGGGAGTGCAGAAAGCTACGAGCCTAAAAATAAGTGGTTAAAACTAAGCTCTGAGATTGGTTAATAGTAATGTACCAATGTACTTATTTTGGGCATATATGTGATGGTAATGTAAGATGCTAACAGCGGGGGAGCCTGGGAGAGGGGTATACAGGAAATCTCTGTACAGTCTTTGCAACTTTTCTGTAAATGCAATCTACCTTTAAACGTATATATATATAAAACTTTTATTTTGGAATAATTTTAGATTTCCATATATAAAGATTTGATTTAAATTTACATAAAATTAAATAATTTAGATTTAGATATTGTAAAATTGAGCTCTGACACCTGGGTTTGTTATCTTAAAACTAATATAACACCAACTTTTCATCCTCTGCTGTCAGTCCCTGAGAACTTAAATCTGTTAGTGTCATTTTTTCAATTTGGGGCAAACATTTTTTTTCTTTGTGAATTATGGAGGGAATTTTGAGTCATCTTAGTGTATAATTTTGTTCTCCAAACATATCAAGCCCATCAGTACAGTGAAAGAAATATCGTACATTAGTCAACTTGTATTCATTTTTGGCTTCAAGCTAGACGCAAACACATGTATATGCTCTATATAAATAACTATTTGTTCTAATTTCTTGGCATAGGCAAGATGACTTCCTTTTCAAAGCTCTTTAGAGTCAGAGGACAGTCTTATCACGTTCTACCAGTTGCAATAATAGACAGATCATGAGAATGAAGATCCTTAATATTGTCTATTTGATTTGCACAGCATTGGCCAGAAAGAACTTAATTTTTAACTTTATTTTTTCCAGGAATGTCCTAAATTTAACTATTCTCCACCTCACAGAAGAACTTATTCTTCTCAAGTAATTTATAACCTCACTGGGCACCGCTTGGAAAATTATCTCATATCAACTGCTAATGAGTTTTCACAAAAAAGGTAAAAAGTACTCTGTTTATAACACATTTAATTGAGCACATCTTGCATTCTCATTTTAATGGTAACTGCCTTCTGAATTTGAGAAAATAGATTCAAATCTCTATTGATTATTTACATAGTTAAATTCTCTGTTTTATCTAAACAACTTTACGTATTAAAATTTAAGTAATGACTCTAAATTAAGATTCATTTGAGCAAATTGAAAATTATTGGTTTCTTTAGGTTTAAAAATGTATTGTCAAATTTGTACATATTTTTTTCTTCAAGCAAAAGAGAAGTTATTGACTGGATTATGCCACCTTGGAGAGTTTTAAGGCATGGCTTTGGTGACAATTGGCCTTAGTTTCAATATGAATATCTCAAAACTTAGAGTGTGATATTTGTGTGTGGATAAAATGTGTCCATGTGTAGCAAGGCCACGGGCTCTGCATAAGCCTCCTAAGCATTTGCCATAGATGTAAGGTTGGCAAGCTTGCATTTCCAATGACATGGATGGACCTGGAGGACACTATGCTAAGTAAAATAAGCCCAACACAGAAAACAAAGACTGCCTGATTTCCCTTATATGTGGAATCTAAAATAGTGAAACTCATGGAAGCAGAGAGCAGAATGGAGTTTGCCAGGATCTGGGAGGAGGGGAAAACAGGGAGATGTTGGTCAAGGGATACAAAGTTTCAATTATGAAAGACGAATATGTTCTGGAGATCTAATCTACAGCAATGTGACTGTAGTTAAAAACACATCGTATACTTGAAATTTGCTGAGAGGGTAGATCTTAAGCATTCTCATCATAGACGCACACACACGTGCACACACACACAAAGAAAATGGTATAACTGTGTGAGGTGAGGGATGTGTTAAGTAGCTTGCTTATGGTGATTATTTCACAATATATACATATATCAAAACATCAGATTGTACACCTTAAATGTATACAATTTCTATTTGTCAATTATACCTCAGTAAAGCTCGGGGGAAAAGTTGGTAGGCTTGCAATAGCTACTGTTTTCTCCTTTCCTCCATCTCTTCCCTCCTTCGTTGCTCAATGTACAAAAATGATAGATTCACTGTAAAATAGAAACCACAGATAAGCAAAAGAAAGAAAAAACTTTATCTCTCTAACCAGATATAACCACTACTGATTGTATATCCTTCCAGAAATTTTCTAGTCAGATATGCATGTAAATATTTTTAACAAAATGGGGCTTATTCTAAACAAACTGTTCTAAAAATCTGCTTTTTTCAAAAAAGTAGACAATATACTATAGTGTTCTTTGCATATGAAAAATATAGCTCGATAACATCACATTTAGGATGATAGTCATCATTTAGATTATTCTAGGGCGACCGCACCATTATTTATTTAACCCTACCCTAATTTTAAACCCTTAAACTAATCTATTCTTAACATTACTACGTGGATTTTTTAAACCCACGTTTTATTTCTAAGAGATCATTAACTGCCAGGTAGTTACATAGACACAGCTCACCTTCAAACGTCCAAGAAGAGAAAGAGTATAGCACCAAGGTACAAGTTAGGGGGAAAGTTTGGGGATAGAAAAAATGAAGCCATTTGTAAAAAGATAATAAGTGATGTTATATCACTGAAGTATTAAATTACCTAAAAAAAAAAAAGATATTTAAGCACTCATATCCTATGTTTTTTGAGATGGTGCACAATCCAGTTAAGTTGGAGGAATTGGTTAGAATACATGTTACTTATTTTCAGAACGTTACTCCACATTTGCAATTATTTAGAAGGACTTTTTGCTTCTGGTTATAATGTACACTTTAAACTAAAATATGATTTAAAAAATTGATAAAAATATAAAATATTTGTCAGGCAGTATTTATTTCATACTATAAATGTGTTCCTAATGGAAAGAAAAAAATCGAGCTCTTAGTTAAACATTTTAGATCTATTTATGAATATTGTCTCCATTAAAACAAATATAAATTTTACAATTCTCTATAGATATGGAGGTTGGAGTTTTGGGCTGCCTTTGACTCAAGACCTTCGTTTTGATGTAACAGCAGTTCCTGCCAACAGAACACTTGCCAAGGTAAATCATGATATTTCTTCTGGGATGACAGACAAATGAGAAGGTGAACTTGGAATATTCAAGCATTTTTGTGAGGTTAAAACAAAACATCGCTACAGCCAATTTGAAAAGCAGTTTGGCATCATGCATACCC
Source organism: Diceros bicornis minor (assembly GCF_020826845.1). Taxonomy (NCBI): domain Eukaryota; kingdom Metazoa; phylum Chordata; class Mammalia; order Perissodactyla; family Rhinocerotidae; genus Diceros; species Diceros bicornis. The sequence goes on along the minus strand of NC_080776.1, from coordinate 5,833,726 downwards.
CATAGCACAGTGGTTCCGGTCCTGTGTGTTTACTCTAGGGAAACTTGTACATGTAAGTAGCAGGATACATATACAAAAATGTGCATAGTAGTATTTCTCGTATCAGCCCAAAACACAACACCAAATGCCCGTATGCAGTAGAATAAATAAATAAATTGTTATATATTCATTCAATAGAAATTTCAGCAATGGAAATGAATGACCTCAGTTCCATGCAACGAGCAAGGTAAATCTCCCAAACATTATTAATAAGCTAAAGAAAAACCAAAAAAGAACACATAACCACAATTGCATTTACTATAAACTTCGAGAGTAGGCAAAACTCACCCATATCGTTTAGGGGAGAGAGAGAGTATTATGATTTGGAAGGACACAGCGGGTCAGGGAGAAGGTGTTTCAGATGCTGGTAATTTTGTTTTTCAACCCGAGTATTGGCTCAATGGGTGTACTCACTTTATAATTTTTTGTTAAACTATGCTGTTCTATGCACATTTTTTATGTATGTATGTATGTTTAACCTTGCTTCTTAGGAACGTAGAGACTTTAGAGAATTTGATGGATGTAAATAACCCTGCTGACTTTTTTTCTTCTAGATTGTACCTATGCTGTGAAACAAGCTAGAGTCACAGAATCAGACATGTGTGATTACCTATATGATCAAGAGTAGTCTTCAAAATTTTAAATTGTCCTTCACATATTTCTCATTTGATAGTAAAAGACACACACAACCTTGGGGGAAGTGGGGAAACTAATATTCATTTAGTGACTGTTAGAAGTCAAGCTCTGGTATCACCTTTTACACAAACTACCTGTTTTCATCCTCACAACATCCCTAGAGATAGATACCATTGGGCCTATTTTGGCTGATTTTCACAAGGTCATATAGAAAGTAAATAGTGGTGCTGGTGATTTGAATGCTTGTCCCTCTTAGTTCTTTTCTCCCCTCTCTCCACACACACAGTCAATATTCTTGCACAAACAAAGGAGTTCTGACATTAAATAATTTCTCTGTAAATCAGATTTGTAATTTTGAATTATGAACTGAGTTTCCTGAATAGAGGCATACCTGTATTTTAAATCCCTCTGCTTTTGACATAGAAGGTAAAGTAACTCACTTCCTGGTGAGTTATAACTAGGAATAGAAAGTTAGTGGCGGAATTTCAAGGTTATCAATCTTGTGGCTAAGGACACAATGCTTGTATGTGCATTTAATTTCTTTGCATAGCCTGACCTATATGCCATTTGTGTTTATTATTACTATTGAGAGCCAGGATGCCTTAGTTCTAGTCTCAAAATCACTATAGGTCAGCCACAGAGATGGAGATAATAACAATTTCTCCAGTTTATTTCAAGCTTTGCTTATAGAGAAGATCAGGAATAACTAATAACTTGGTGCTATCACAGGAAAAACGTGTTTTCCCAAATTCTGTGGTCAGCACTCTGGGATATGGTTCAGAATCTTCCATGATGAAATAAGTTATTGGGAAATTGGTGCTTTTATTTTATATATAAATTCTGTAGGCTGTCAGATGTAAAGATAGCCTAATTTATTCGAACACAATACTGATCTTGCCTTCCTTTGGAATTTAACAGGTATGGTATGATCCAGAAGGCTATCACTCCCTGCCGGCTTACCTCAACAGCTTGAATAATTTCCTCCTACGTGTTAACATGTCAAAACACGATGCTGCCCGACACGGTAAAGTTATCTATATAGAAGCTTCTTATTTTGCAACTTTTGCTACTCTCCGTATAAAAATGCCTGTTAGATCCCATTTCCTCCCAGTAGCAGTTATTTTATGGTATCTAAATCACAGATCTTTAAAAGGAGTTTGGAAGTAGTAACTACCATCAGATGGACCATTCTGGATAATCCCTTTCACTTCAGGTTAATTTAGTTTCCTTTTCTATCAAGTCAGGATAAAAATGGTGACTTCATGCTCATTTCTGCTCTTGTACCTAGTACTATATCCCATAGGAAAATATTTTATACCTATTTACTTGTATATTGGCTTAAAAATTAAAAATTATTAGTGTTAATTAATACTGTTCACAAATCTAAACATGAAGATAAAACTTTTAAGCTAAAAAGTTCTACACCTGACCAAAAGCGTTACCATTAATTGACCACTTACCATATGACGTATGCTTTCTATGAAATATCGCTAATCTTACGTGCATCCTCTCAGGATGAGTATTTTTGTTTCCCACTATTATTTCTCTGGGGCTCAGAAGTGGGATTTGAACCCAGGTCTGTCTGACTCCTGCCTCTTCATTTTTCTGGTACTCTGTCCTCAATACTTCATTTTTCTAACACTTCTCTGGACTCAGCCAGGTCTACGTCCGTTGGATTTCCCAAGAGGCTTCCACATAGTTTTTAAAATAGAGTTTGGAATTTGAAAGAGACTGATGCATTTTTTTTCTAATTCAATTACTGTTCATCAAACCATTTCAACTTCTTAAGCCTTGCTCAAATTATTTTCCCATAGTGATCCTAAAAATATAATAATAAAGATGGAGAAAAACTGAGTAACATATTTGCTGACCAAGACTGAGTTTCTAGCCTAATTAAGAGACTAACAAATAGCCTATTCAATGGGAGAAAAAGACACAACATATCTTTTAGAAATGCTGATGTTGACTTTTATTTCCCTACTGTTGAGCATAACAGTGTTGTCTCACATGTTCCCGTGATTGTAGAAGTAAACTGCAAATACTCATTCTAGCAACAGAATCTTTTGGAGTCTTCATTTCACAGAAAACAGTATTTTTCCCCAACTGCTTTGGCATTTTCTTAGCAGGAGGAACCATAAAGAAAATAACAAGATTGAAAGATAGTCCTTAGATCTAGAACATCAATAAAGGGCATAGTCAAAGGGGGTAAATTAAATTAAATGGTGACTAAAGCCAGGTGGGCCTAGTATAACCGAGTTTGAAATACTATTGAACACTTGGCTTTCGCAGGATATCTTATTCAGAGCGGAAGACATTTGCTGCTGTGACAGATAATGAAAGTATAAAAACCATAGAAATGACTAGGGGAAAATAGCAAATGCCTGGAGGTGAGAACAAGAGACCAGTGCCACTTTTGAAGGGTCAGCTTCTGAAACATGCACTCAGGTTTTATTTATTATTAGTGTTCTTTACCAAGACCAAAGCAGTCTGAAGCACTCTGGACTTCAGCATGCTTGCTGTGGCTCCTACCACTGAATTCTTACGCTACAGAGTCTAAAGAATTAAGAATTCTGAAACATAAACTTTATATTGACCCTAAAGGAAATTTATTTTTTTTACTTTAAAAATAAGGCTTAGCTTGAGTTATAGAGAGATTGGTAGTCGTGTGCCTTCTATTTTTTATTAACTTTTCTTATATAGACTTATGAAAGTGGCAGCTTTCCACTCTCTCTGGAAGGAGTTTGATTTCTTTCCAAGAAGAAATCCATGTTACCCTAAAATACTTTTATTGTCTTGTAATGGATGTGGGGGGTCTGTCGTGTAGTATTGTCTTTAAAAATCAACTCAGTGGGGCCGGCCCGGTGGCGCAAGCGGTTAGGTGCGCGCGCTCCGCTGCGGCGGCCCGGGGTTCGCTGGTTTGGATCCCGGGCGCGCACAGACGCACTGCTTGGTAAGCCATGCTGTGGCGGCGTCCCATATAAAGTGGAGGAAGATAGGCACAGATGTTAGCCCAGGGCCGTCTTCCTCAGCAAAAAAAAGAGGAGGATTGGCGGATGTTAGCTCAGGGCTGATCTCCTCACAAAAAAAAAAAAAAAAAAAAATCAACTCAGTTATTCTCCTGCCATGTCCCTCTACGACACTAGCTTTTTAAAGCCATCTTCCTTGGATTCTACATGAATTGGGATTTTGCTTTAGCTGTAAAATTGGTTTTCTTTGAATTCTAGCATGCTAATAAAAATCTTTTAATTAGCTTTCCTTTGCAACGTCAATATCTATTATATTCATGTGGTTCCCTCTAGTGGTTAATTTAACGTGAAAATTCTGTTCTTTTGTCCCAAGGAATATAGCTTTGCTTGTTTTCCCTAACAAATGTTACACAACTAGGCTCTTTTTCAAAAATACTGACAATTGTTTCCTCTACCCTGCTGTTTATTCTTATCCTTTATTGCATTAGCAGCAATAGTTGATGGGAAACATCTCCTTTTCGGTTTACAACTGTAGGGACAACAGAAAATGTATTATTTTTAATGTATATTATATGTGGGGAAAATAATTGAAGTTTTAAGAGTCAATTAGATTTAATAAGCATTCATTGACTAATCACTGTACTCAAGACATTATGCTGGATGCTGTAGAACTTGCAGAGAAGATTTTAATACAGATCCCTAACTCTGACACATTTACTTGATCTTTCTGCTAAAGATATGTATAAACAGTTGGTTCAGCCCCATTTTTCATAGGGGAATAAATGTATTTGCAAAGATTCCTCCGGTGAAATAGAATATTTCTTGATTCTGAAGTACAAAGCAGAAATAAAAGAAATGTTTTCCCCCTGCCTGTATTATAACTCAGCAACAAGGTTTAAGTAGGGCCTCAAGGAAAACTGAATCTCAGTCAAAAGAGAGCTCATTAATGTACACAAAAGATAAGAAAAGTTCATTCCTCCCATGATGTGATTAAAATTAAGGTCAAATTTATTATTGTTGTTAGTTTCTTTGTTTTGCTTTAACTATATATTATTTTCTTTAACATATAACAATTGCAGAATTCAACATCAAAATATGTCACATTCTAATTAAAATTATAAATTTAGGTTAATAGAGAGAATATAACTTTAGAATAATCCATAATTTTTCAGTGCTGTGAAAGGGCCTTACTATCCTAATACAGTGAACATATACTATATGAGCAGTAAGTGAGAAACTTTTTGCTCAGCTTATGACTCTCTAGGAACAAGTATTTAAGGGCTGTCTTCCTCCCATCCCCTACCATTCTTTTCCAAAGTTACTCAGACAACATAGACTTTGCCTTCACACTGTGGTCCTTTGGGAAATTGTTGCCAGCCCATTTGACTCTGGCTAATCAAGATCCTCCAAAGGAGGAGAGAAAAGAACTTTGTTTCTATTTAAGAAAGAGACCAGCTCTGGGGATCTCAATAATTTAGGACTGTGTTAGAATGAAGTGATGACTTTTCTGGAGCCAGTTAGTTTCTCTGAATACTCCTGGATCTTTATATCTCAGTGAAAATCTCTTGGGGGTGGCTGAAGTTTTTAAGCCGTACTTTGATGGAGTTCTAGAACAGTAGGCATCTTAGACTGTAAAGGATAAGGAGGGATCCATTCATGAGGGCTACAGTTATTCCCCCATCACAGCCAACAGCACAATAAAGAGGGATGGGGTAGTCAGTGTCTGTTCTGTAGAAGATCCTCATATAATTGGTCTCCTTTTAGTTGCTTCTTTAAATATCATACATTTCTGAAGTGCTGCAGAAATACAAACATACGTGACCAGATAGAAAGAAGAAAGTGGAAAACAATTACTTAAATGTAATAGATGGGAAAATGCTATATAAGAAATGTAAATTCTTGCCCCTTCCCCAAAGATTCTATACACAATGTAAAAAAACTTTTTTTTTTCTTTTTTTAATGTGAGTGCACCTAATTGTATGGCATTGATGAGATTAGGGGGAAAAAACAATCATTTTCCTTTAAAAGAGTATCCCCAAAGTAAAATTCTTTAGATCATAGCATAAGGAGAAAAGTATTGTGTATTATTCATCTAAAAATTGGTATTTCTGGAAAACTAAACTCCTACTAATGAAAATAACTGTCTGTTCTTTAAGGCATCATCATGTACAGTCATCCTTACCCAGGAGTGCAAGACCAAGAACAAGCCACGTAAGTAGATACACCTGGCATGACTACTTTCTCCTTGGCATAGTCCAGCCTCTGTATAAAGTACTACAATTGGAAATCATGGTTGTACCGAATGAATGCCATTCTAGAAGAGCTGGCGATATAAGTCACTGACGGGGATAAAAGGAAGTTTCTGAAAGGGTGTACAGTGCGGTTGCCAAGTAGAGACTGTCGACTGCAGACTCACAGAATCTGCTGCTTTTATAAGTCAAGTGCCTGGGTGCTTCATCATTTCAATTTCCCTGCATAGCATTTAAGTACTATTTCTATGCTCAAGAACTATGTCTCTCTTGCATACACCCCTTAACCTTTGGAGACTGAGGTTTTTCTATCAAATACCCCTAGTCAATTCAATTCAGACACACAAGAGCTGCATTTATTCCAGGGTCACAGCCGAGTTATGTAGAAGATATTATCTGGCTGCCTTGCAGGAAGACTTATTTGTGTCACAGCCAACTCTTTGGCTGTGTTGTTGATGGTTTTAGTCATGAATCTTTCTGAAAGGAAAAGAGTTCCAGAAACTTATGTGTGCTTTCCTCTCTCTATTGCTCACTATAGAATGAGCAGCTTAATCGATATTTTAGTGGCACTCTCCATCCTGATGGGCTACTCTGTCACCACCGCCAGCTTTGTCACCTATGTTGTAAGGGAGCATCAGACCAAAGCTAAGCAGCTGCAGCACATTTCAGGCATTGGTGTGACATGCTACTGGGTAACAAACTTCATCTACGACATGGTGAGTAACTCGTGTCACTGCAGGAAAGACGAGATTGATCTGGGTAAAAGACATCAGTTTTATAGTCAAGATTTATTTACTCTAGTTTGTTCAGATTATTACCACAAAGTTAGTAAATTCACACACAAAAAACAATTTGCATTAGGCTTGTATTCATCCAGTAGTTGGAGGAAAGAGAAATCTATCGCCCTCATCTCTGTAGTTTGAGGACCGCCTGTATCAGGTTCCCCAGGACACTTGTTGAAATGCAGATTCCGGGGCCCCACTCCCAGGATACATCTACTAGATCCATATCTTGGGAGTGGAGCCTGGAGAATATGTATTTTTAACAAAATTCCCAAGTTTGGGAATACTGGAGTTTGGGAACCGCTTCTGTGGAGAAATAGAAGTGGAGCAGAATAGCTTTGCCCAATGGTACCAAATAATCAAGCTTATAAAAATTTAATCAACTGGTAGTGAAAACTTCAGAGTAGCAGCCCCTGCTGAACGACACATTAGAGAAGATAATTAGGGACAATAAAGGATGAATTTCATTGATACCTCCCTCATTTGCATGAAAGAGTCCCAAAGTTCAGATGGTTTTTCTTGGTTTCAAATGTGCCAGTATTGGCCAAAAGCCCAGGATGGGTGTACATTTGCCTGGTGATTATGGTGAAATTGTCCAAGTTGCTGTAAAGATCATTGTTTTGAAGGGTTGGAGGGTAATTAACTGCATATCCATTTTGTTAATGTATCCAGTGAGGTCTGAAGTACGTTTATTGTAGAAGTCAAATTCAAAAGGATAGTAATTCTCTGGACTTAATAGGAACTTTAATCTTAAGAAAGCTTCAAGTACTCTCTTCTGTGAAGGGCTACTTACTACTTAGATTCCATTGTTATGTATCTGGTGCTCATTCCAATTTAGGAGATTTTCCCCCCAAATTAAATTACCATCTCTTTCATTGTGTGTGTCTTGCTGCAAACTCCTCAGCATTTAATATTTCTACTTGTCAATGAAACACTGAGTTCTTTGTTCATATACCTGTGATTCTGAGAAAGTAGGGGACCCGCTGCCCTGCTGTTTTGCAGAGAGTGGCTCCCATTGCAATCAAACTTTAGAAATCAACCATCTGAGTGTGTTCCAGCATTCAAAATGAAATCAATACTTTGAGGAGTGAATCTAATACCAAGATCGCTGGCTGTCTTATCTTTCTCTCTGAACCTCTGTCACTGAATGATCCCAAGTCTCAAAGCCTAGAGACGGGAACACCGGGGACTCCACGTATATCCCATAAAGGTGGGGACTGACTTGACCTCATATTGCAGGAGACAAGTTCTAGAGTGAAATCAATGTCAAATAAGCTGAACCTTACAAGCAACAGGAACATAAGTAAAAATTCATTCTTTCAAATATTTCTAGGTCAACTTGTTACAGTTTTAGACTAGATGGGCTATAGACTTTTTTTTGAAAAATTCTTGCCATATATTAAGCATGGTTTTACATATTCCCGTAGGTCTTCTACTTGGTGCCTGTGGCATTTTCAATCGGTGTCATTGCAATTTTCAAGTTACCTGCCTTCTACAGTGAAAACAATCTAGGCGCTGTATCTCTCCTACTTCTGCTGTTTGGGTAAGCTGCAGTGCAAGAAGCATTAACAGAATTAAATGTTCCATGGCACAAACAGGACCTAAAACTCATTAGCTAATTTACAGTAGTCTTGGGTTTCATTAGCCATGAGTGATGACTAACAATACGTTAGACCTGCTAGTTCACAGTTTGTAAAGTACAATACTTCTGAAAATTAATGTTGTTGTTATTAATAGTAATACCTCTCATTAATGAGGACTTACTGTGTACCAAGTTGTCATGTTTACCAATTTACACATGTAATTTAATTTACATAAAAATGGAGGCTTTAGAATGATCGGAAAATGGTGTATACATGTATGGATTTATATATTGACAAATTATGAGTATATGTAGCATTATAAGGTACATAGGTTTATGTATGTTTATTTTATATATATATATTTTATAGATGTCTAAAACACATGCATAATATCGTTTCTGCATTAGAGTAATATAGGTAATATAGGTTGATATAATCAATGTTTAGTGTAGCAATTCTTTCTGCCCTGAATGCATGGGCAGTATCCATTTAGTTAACAATTGTAGCTGATGAAGGATCTCTCTGTCTCTAGTTCCACTTCATTACCCCAAAGGTTGCTCAACTATTTGCTCAAAACGGTGTATCTAGCTTCTAAGCATGCCCTGTCTGCTTAGCTAGCCTACAATAATGTCATAATTTTTTCTCAACTTTAAATTATAAGATTTGTATTGATTAAACTCATATTTCTGAGCAAAAAAAAAAAAAAAGTCTTGCCTGGGTGGGATAACACCATCTCTAGGAGGAATTAATCTGTAGTTGTAATGATGTAGGACTACTCAAAGTTCCTTAAAAGAGAGACTTCTTACTGTCATTTAAAAAATATCCTTTGGGGGCCGGCCCGGTGGCCTAGCAGTTAAGTGCACACGCTCTGCTGCGGCGGCCGGGGGTGGGTTTTGGCAGGTTTGGATCCCGGCTGCGCACTGATGCATCGCTTTTCAAGCCATGCTGTGGCGGCGTCCCATATAAAGTAGTGGAAGATGGGCACGCATGTTAGCCCAGGGCCAGTCTTCCTCAGCAAAAAGAGGAGGATTGGCAACAGATGTTAGCTCAGGGCGAATCTTCCTCACCAAAAAAAAAAAAAAAAAAAAAAAAATCCAAAGGATTTTGAATCCAAAAATCCTTTGGATTTTTTTTAAGGAATCCCTTTCCTAAATAAATAAATAAGAATTTAGATGGGGTTCCAAGTGAAAATAAACATTAGAGATGAGTTGTCAAGCCTTGTAGCTAGATCTCTCTTTTATTCCTCTTTTTGACCAAAAAAAAAAAAAAAATTAAGGCATAATTTTAATTCAGGCAGCACTGGTGGTCTGGTGGTTAAGAATCAGCACTCTCACACCTGAGACCCGGGTTTGTTTTTCGGTCAGGGACCCACACCACCCACCTGTCAGTTGTCCTACTGTGGTGGCTGCGTGTTGCTGTGATGCTGAAAGCTATGCCACTGGGATTTCAAATACCAGCAGGGTCACTCATGGTGGACAGGTTTCAGCAAAGCTTCCAGATTAGGACAGACTAGGAAAAAGGACCTGACCACCCACTTCCAAAAAAATCCGCCACAAAAACCCTGTGAATAGCAGCGGAGCATTGGCTGATAGAGCTCCGGAAGGTGAAAGGATGGTGCAAAAAGACCGGGCACAGTTCCGTTTTGCTGTCCACAGGGTCACTAGGAGTTGGAATGGAGTCCATGGCACCAACAACAATAAATTTTAATATTAGTATTATTAACATACAGGTATGCCACATTTTCTTGGATGTACTTGCTGGCCGGGGTCTTCCATGAAACAGGAATGGCTTTCATTACTTACGTCTGCATCAACCTTTTCTTTGGCATCAATTCCATTGTTTCCCTGTCGGTGGTATACTTTCTTTCCAAGGAAAAGCCTAATGATCCGGTAAGGTCTTTTATTAGTCTGCTAAACTTCAGTGAATATATCAAATGCTTCAACGTGTTCAAGGTAGAAGGATTCTCTGTATTTTGCATCATCTAAATAGAAAAGAGGAATTTCAGTTGATTTTATTCAATTTAGTGGAGAAGGAACTACAGCCTTTTAAAATTCTTTTTAAGCTCCATCTAAGTTAATGCTTATGATTGCGTTTACTCAGTGTCAAAACTATTGGCATTTGATAAGGCTTGAGTGGGGTGATGGAGGTGAAATCAGGTATATTGTATGCCACTACAAAAATCATGCAACCAATTGGTCAGCTAAACTTTTTACTCATTAACAAATTGTTATGGTGTTGTAGTGACAAGGACAATGGCTTAGTTATATGACTATGGGCTAAGAATCATCTGAACATTCATAGAAGAGAAACCCCCAATTCATTCCCTTTCGATCATGTATTAGAGTCTACTTCATTGTAAGCATCACTTTCCATTCAGAGCTGACTTTTATGATTAGTGAGAAGGGAAGCACTAACAGTGCCAGGCCACTGAATGGGAAACAATAGAAAGGACATGAAGTGGCCTGAGAAATAGACAAGCACACTCCAGGAGGAAGAAGAAAATTCATGAGGTGTGATTGGTTGGCCCCAAGAGTGAATAACTTGAAAATGAGCCATTAGCTCTTCGTCGAAACAGGTCGTCTCTCCTTGCATCTCATTTCACCATTTTAGTCCCTCTTCAAGTAGGAATTACCTGGGGTTCTGAAGCTTTACTGTACTGAATGCCTCCTTTACTCAGGTACCAGCTGATATTCTGTATCAGACCCCAATACCCTGGCTATTCCTACATTCCTGGGATCTAAGGCAAGTCTAGAAGTGATTCTGCCTCCAGGGTTTGGCCTGACACCTTAGGTCATCTCAAGAAAAATCTAATCCTTTTCTGCTTTTGTTTCAGTAATAAATCTCCTCTCCACCATTTGTTTACAGTAAATATTTATATGTAAATTCAGCATATGTGAAGTAATTGCCAACCTAGATAAGGTTTCAATATTTGTCTACATCTAGTTTTAAGGTTTTGTCAGTTTTTTGGCCATCAAACACTGAGCTTCATTTTTACTTCTCTTATTTCAGACTTTAGAAGTTATTTCTGAAACCCTCAAGCGCATTTTCCTGATTTTCCCACAATTCTGTTTTGGCTACGGATTGATTGAACTTTCTCAGCAGCAGTCGGTCCTAGACTTCTTAAAAGCATATGGAGTGGAATACCCAAGTGAAACCTTTGAAATGGATAAACTAGGCGCCATGTTTGTGGCTTTGGTTGCTCAGGGCACCATGTTCTTTTTCTTGCGACTCTTAATCAACGAGTGGCTAATAAAGAAACTCAGGTAAATACAATGAAAACATAGTGTTTGACACGCATAATGGAACTCAATTCAAAAGATTCAAGGAGGGATCAATAGTCTAAGCCTTTCCATTAGTAATATGTTAATGTTTTGCTCAAAAAACTTTTTTTTTTTGAGGAAGATTGGCCCTGAGCTAACATCTGTTGCCGATCTTCCTCCTTTTCTCCTTTATTTTCTCTCCAAAGCCCCAGTAGATAGTTGCATGTCATAGTTGTACATCCTTCTAGTTGCTCTATGAGGGATATCACCTCACCATGGCTTGATGAGCAGTGCGTAGGTCTGTGCCCAGGATCCAAACCAGTGAACCCCGGGCCACCAAAGTGGAGCACACGAACTTAACTGCTACGCCACCAGGCCAGCCCTTCCAAAAACTTCTAAAAATTATAGCATAATTCACCATTCGTTTCATTCAGTAAACAGTTATCAAATCTTACTATGTGTCAGCAAGTATTACTGTGAAGGATAGACTGAAGATAAGTATAGACTGAAGTACAGAGTGAGGGAGTAAAATTAAATAAGCACAACGTTAGCCTTAAAGAAATTAAGATTTAGTGGTGGAGAGAAAATATGTACATAAACAAAAGATGGAGTCTTTGGATGAGTTTGGAAGAATAGAAAATAGAAATGGGGAAAGAAGATTCAGTGTGTAGCATATTAGCAATGGATTTGCGAAAAGATAATTGAGTAAAGTGAGGACAGAATCATAAATGAAAAGAAGTACACATCCCATTGACCCTGCAATTCCATTTCTAGGAATTTTTCCTACAGCTATGCTCACACATATGCAGAATTATGTATGTGTAAAGCTAGTCATCATAGCAAACATTGCTAATAGCAAAAGAATGAAAACAACCTAAACGTCCTTCATTTAGGGACTGATTAATTATGTACATACATTCATAAATTAAACGCTACACAGCCATCAGAAAGAATGATACAGTTCTCTATGTAAGATTTGGGATTACTTCTAATGTTTATTAAGTGAAAAATGCAAAGTTCAGAACTATGTATAAAGTATATTACCATTTGAGTTAAAAAGAAAAGAGATATATATTATTTATGCATACATATGAATAGACTATCTCTAATTATGGGTGCCTCTGCTGAAGAAAACCGTACAAGGTTGAAGGAGATTTACTTTTCATTATATATTCTCCAGTACCATTTTAATTTTAATACATGAAGTGCATATATCAACTATTGAAAGATAAACTTTAAGTTAATAATAAAAAGAAAGACAAGTGCAAAGAGAGAAAAACATCTTAGGGTATATTTGAGAAAAAAGTAATATAATTTGATTAGAACATAGAATAAATGTAATGAAATAGAAGCTAAAGCATGTGGTTGGGAGACTAAGGAGTCTATTGAATGCTTGGTTAAAGAGATATGGTGACTTTATTCAACAAGCAAGTAGTAGTCCATTAAAGGGTTCTGAACCAAAAGCAACATGATCATGGTGCTTTAGAAGGCGTGATTTTGTAGAGGTAGTGCAGATTAGAATGGAAGAGTCAGAGACACGGGAGCAGTTTGAGGTTCCTGGAAAAATCTAGGTGAGAAAGAGTGAAAGCCTAGGATGGTAATAGAAATAGACAGAAAATGATCGATAGCAGAGTATTACAAGGCATTCCCAGTGCTGAGAGACTGACTGCATGAGTGGATTTTGGAATGGAGAAGATTCAAAGAAAACATCATGGGTAGAATCTCTGGGGAGATCATTAAAAGCAGCAGGGACATTGAGAGGAAGACCTGAATTGATTTCTTGGGTTTTTATATTTGGTTTGGTTTAGTTTGCTTTGGTATTCGTTACGCAAGCTACTGAGGTGGGTTTGAGACTTAGTGAATTTTCAGGGCTGAGAACCTTAATATATTGGCTAGATCCTAGGTAAGATATTCACCATGGAAAGAATATAGAATAATATTCACATTATTGATGATAAAGGAAGAAATATAGGAGATTTTTTTTTTAAAAGGTGGTCATTGATTGTGGGCTTTTAAGTGTTGAGTCTTACTAACGACTGGTCTCTCTGAGGACGTAACTTTCAAACCCAAACTAACCTGCTTGTCACTGAAATTAGGATCCTGAATTGTAGCAGTGGATCTGTTTAAGGCACGGAAAGCAAAAGCTGTCTCCCAAATATCATAGCAAACAGGGAGAAGAGCTTCCATACTAATTTTTAAGTTTTTGAGTAGCATAATGCATAACACATTTAAAACAAACCTAGTATGTGGTAGCACACTTTTAGTGAAGTGAGAACCCAATAAAAGACGTCGGAATTGAGTGATGCCATTTCGAAATCTTTGATGCCAAATCACTGGGTCCATTTTTTAGAGTCTTCTTCAGAAAACTTAGTTCTTCACCTGTAAGAGAAATAATAGATGAAGATGAAGACGTGTGGGCTGAGAGATTACGAGTTGAGAATGGTGGGGATGAATTTGACCTGGTCCAACTCCATTGTCTCACAAAGACCTACCAACTTATCCACAAAAAGATTATAGCAGTAAACAACATCAGCATTGGGATACCTGCTGGGGAGGTAAGGAACGATGTTTTGTTTCTAATAGTCCTTTAACTTGGCATGATATTTTTATTATATTATTATATTGGCATGGACACGTGTAAATTTTGTACTTACCCTATAAGTCTTTCTTCTTGGGGGGGAGGATTCACCACACTCCAAGTCCTGAGTCCCTTGCCAAGCTGCTGTCCTCCCTAGGGTAGACTTTCAGTCAAGAAGCCTGTGCAGAGTGCTCTTTTCAACTTTTACTTTCCAGGCCTCTTCAAAAGACAACATAAAAAAATCAGCTTACAGAAGCGAGGTCCTACAACTGCATCCATATTTATTCCTGCCGTCTTCATAGAAGTGATGCTAAGGCAGAGCTGCAAACTAAATACATCACTGTATTCGACAGCAGAAAGAAATTATTGCTCCAGTAGCTTATTCAGTAATGTTGTGATTTTGTGTGAATAACATGAAATCTATAAATATAGTTGCTTTGTCAGGTTAGCAGATCTTACTTGTGCGGTCTTTTATCATGTCACACAGAGGTGTGCTATAATATGATACGTAATACAAGTCCTATGTATATATACAAATGTTCAGATGGTTAAACGAAAAAAATCTAGGTAAGAACCCATTTGTTTCAAAACAGCAAGTTTTATCAAATGCCAACAGAGCTTTACAATATTCACGAATAATTCCAGTGATTTACTTTTCTTGGTAATTTATTTCACCCAAGGAAAAGGAGGAAAGTGATACAATAGTATCATGTCTTTGGTTTGGATTAGGTTTTAATCCTCTTTTCTTCCCCCAAACCAGTGTTTTGGCCTTCTTGGGGTAAATGGAGCAGGAAAGACAACCATCTTCAAGATGCTGACTGGAGACATAATTCCTTCAAGTGGACACATTCTGATCAGAAATAAGACTGGGTATGAAAAATAAATGTTTCAACTTATTGAGCACAACACAATTAAATGAGAAAAATAATTAAAGTGAACTCTTCATGTTATTTTGTGGTTATATTATTAAATCCTTAGGGGAACAACAGCTATGCAAGCGAGTGGACATTTTTAAGCCTTTAAGTGTAACTATGGTAGTGGAATTATTTTACCTCTTCTTATCAGAATCACCAATCACCATGACCAAAATAGAGCTATCTTCCCAGCATTTGGGGATGAGGAGGGGACTATCTTTTGAAACTCACCTGTGTCTTTGATTCTCTCAATTCAGATCTCTGGCTGACGTTGACTCTCACAGCTCGTTAGTTGGCTACTGTCCTCAGGAAGATGCCTTAGATGACCTGGTAACTGTGGAAGAACATTTGTATTTCTATGCCAGAGTACATGGAATTCCAGAAAAAGATATTAAAGAAGTGAGTATAAATGTGAAAAACTAGTTCATTTGAAAACCGTTATTGTTTCTGCTTCCCACCCACCCACCGTCAAGACCAAGTCGACATCTGGAAAACTGTGACCTTTTCCTCCTGTCAATGATAATGGATACAGTGTTAGCTTGATTGTGTATATCACATACAGGTCTATGAACTAGGCGTTAGAAACTCCTTGGCCCGTGTTTGTTCAGGTACCTTTTAATAACCTGATAAGATAAAGGATCATGCTTGCCTTAGGCTCTGAGTTAAGCATTGCTGGGCGATGCTTGTCCATTCTTTAGTGCTCAGATAAGTATTGCAACATGGAATTACCTACAAAATGTCCAAGTAAAATAGAATAGCTTCCAATTTTATCTTTCAATGAGGTTTTGTACTTCATTGCAATTACTTGACTTTTTGATGGAATGGCTAACCCTGAGGGCAGTTTCCCCTATTTTTGCAACCCTGGGACCTGATGAAATCCTCCTCGGATCCCACTATTTGCCAGGGTTATTTAACTGCAGAAGTAGCTGCAAGAACCCAAAATTCCTAAGTTAATACGCTAACATTTTGATACTGGGTCAGTTTTAAATAGATTTAAAGCCTTTGTGACAACTCACCCCTCAGTGAGAAGAAAGATGAAACGGAGACCACAATCAATGAGAAACCTGCCTTGTGAAGGGATGAATTCTGTTTTAGCTCTTTTCATCTCTGCCAGGAAATCCTGTGTTAATGCAGCAGAAGGAACAAGTATAAACACACACATACACACACACATGCATATGGGGGAACAGAATCCCATTTGAGAATGAGCCTTTGCAGAATTGCTCTTATCTCTTTAAATGAACTATTAATTTTTAAGTGTACCTTTGAAAATAAAAATACAATCTATGTTGAATTTAAATGTTTGAAATTTTGCAGGTATGTATTTCTTCATAATAAAACTTTCTTTTCACAAATAGATTTTTTTCCTTTTAGTGCTTTAAGGGTTTTGACAGAGCAAGGTCAACCTAACTCCTCTTTTCTGCCCACAGACTGTTCACAGACTCCTTAGGAGGCTTCACCTGATGCCCTTCAAGGACAGAACCACCTCTATGTGCAGTTATGGCACAAAAAGAAAATTATCCACTGCTCTGGCTTTGATAGGGAAACCTTCCATTCTACTGCTGGTAAGGGAATCATTGTGAGAAAGGCTACTCCATAATTAGTACCCCACATCCAATTGTGTGTGTATAACATTTCATCATAGTTAATGCTATAAACATTTATCGAGGTCTCACGATGTGCTGGTTATTTTGCAAAGGACTTTATATATATGATCTCATTAAGGGAATTTATATTAACAAATAATTTGTTGCCACAATATGCCCTTAAAAATGGGCAAAATGGAAGCTATGGCTGTGTCGGTTTCAGAGAAAACACTTGTCATGGGAATAGAAGGCAGCTGAAACAAATTCAGGATATTCAAGTGAGTAAGTAAAATTATGGAATATGGTAGAATTTGATTCCCAGTTATTGAAGAAATCAGTTCTATTAGTAACGGGTGATCTAACATATTTTCCAACTTCTACCAAAAAGGAAAGACACATTTTCAGACAATATGTTGTGCTAAAATTTTATATCCTTGTTAGTTTAAAATATGAGTTACTTAGCTTGGGATGTGATTGACAATATGCCATTCTATTTTGTCTGAATATTTTGTAGGCAAGAAATGAATTCCACAATTATATTTTGGTTAAGAGATGGAAAATTAAATTGATCACCTGGAAATATAAATTCCATGTAAGGATAACATAGCATTCTGCTCCCCAGGCCAAACATTGTAAAAGGTTCTTATTTCAGAGAAATTAGCTGGCCCTTGTTTTGGAAGATCTCCTTCATTCAAGAATTTCCAAACTTCAAAACAGCCTTAGCTATATGCAATAAAAATCCAGTTATAAATCACCACATTATTCCAGAGGATCAATTCATTTAAACTGCTCAGATAAGGGTGATGCACAACCCAACTTTCTATAGTACCAGAAGCTTGTAATGCATTATATCCCTGCCAATCAATGCTTATAATGGAATTCTATTGTGTAAGTGTCCCTTAAATTAAACAAAACAATCCTTAGGCACCCCTGTGAGATAATAGATGTAAAATACTTTGAAGTGTTTTAAGTGCTATGCAAATGTTATGTATTAATGAGCCGAACTGAAATATAGGCTATGAGAGAAAGATACTGTGTTTCCTTCTATTTGCATTTACTATATATGCTATTGTCTTCAAAAATAGGAACGTGGGCTGGCCTTGTGGCATAGTGGTTAAGTTGCACACTCCGCTTCGGCGGCATGGGGTTTGCAGCTTCGGATCCCGGGTATGGACCTATGCACTGCTCATCAAGCCATGCTGTGGCAGGTGTCCCATATATGAAGTGGAGGAATATTGACACGGATGCTAGCTCAGGGCTAATCTTCCTCACCAAAGAAAAAAAAAAAGGAGCAGTGACAATATATCTTGTTTCCCCAAATTAACTCATTCCTTTCTTTAAATTTAAATTTTACCCCTTAACATAAAAACAAGCCTCTGGTGATCCTATGTACATAGTTTCCATTACAGATATAAGTTTTTAATTTTTACCTAATCTTGACCTATAATTTGTTTTTAATCATCTGTCAGGATCTATTATTGCCTGTTTAGATTATCCCTTGCTACATTTCCAATTTTGTCTGAACAATTTTTCAAAATATCATTTACTTTATGATTTTATTTATTTATATTTTTCCCCCCAAAGCCCCAGTAGATAGTTGTATGTCATAGCTGCACATCCTTCTAGTTGCTGTATGTGGGACACGGCCTCAGCATGGCTGGACAAGTGGTGCGTCGGTGCACGCCCGGGATCCGAACCCCGGCCGCCAGCAGCGGAGCGCACGCACTTAACCGCTAAGCCACGGGGCCGGCCCAATTTACTTTAAAATATAATTTATATCTTTCTACTTGGCAATTTTGGCAAATCTCATTTTTATTTCCCCAAGGAGTATTACATTTCAATTAATAATGTAAAACTAAAAATACACCTCAAACATATTAACTGAAAAATCAAATTGTGTTCTTTCTACTTCACATAGCGTATTATCACTCACAGCCACAATTCTGCTATCAAGAGCAAGATAGCAATCTTGTTCATGTTGCTTCAGATATGTATGTGACAATGTAGTAGTACATGTAAAAACGGCTTTGTCAGTCATTGAAGCAGAATTTTTCCCAAAGAAATATAAGAGACGAGTGTAAAGTA
Organism: Diceros bicornis minor; assembly: GCF_020826845.1. Classification (NCBI taxonomy): domain Eukaryota; kingdom Metazoa; phylum Chordata; class Mammalia; order Perissodactyla; family Rhinocerotidae; genus Diceros; species Diceros bicornis. The sequence goes on along the minus strand of NC_080776.1, from coordinate 5,815,048 downwards.
ACAGGGTGTCAACTTCACTGAGACACTATTTTAAACAGATTGACAATTTTAAATGATTAATTTCGAGCTTTTTGACAGTAGCAGAAAGAAGCCTGTTAAGCATAAAACAAGTTTGTCACAGGACTTTGCAAAGTGATTTCTGTTCTAGGCACGCGAGACGTGGTGATTCATGTAAAGGACCTCATCAAAAATTAATTAATTTGATAAATTTTTCTTGTAACTTTCTATTAAGGATGAGCCCAGCTCTGGGATGGATCCTAAGTCAAAACGACACCTCTGGAAGATCATTTCAGAGGAAGTACAGAATAAATGTTCCGTCATCCTTACGTCTCACAGGTAAACGGAGTGTGAGAACTATAAAGTCAAATGACACGATTTTAGGATGATAGATGGGAAAAGGTGGTCTCGTGTAATATATATTGCTAACGAATGACCACAATTGGATGAAAATATTTTATGTTTATAGTTGTAAGAACAAGTTAGGAAGATTTCATGGTGAGAATCTGGCTCCTGCAGTGGGACAGGGCCTAAGCATTCTTTGTAAAAACAAATTTCTCATGACTTAAGGCCCTCTTAACTCAACTATGACTCCCTGTGGCTTGTCACATAAAGTTCAGCGTCCTTCGGCTTAGTACGCAAGGCCTTTTATCATCTGGCCTCATCTAAATTTCTAGTCTTTTTTTCTACGATGCCCTCTCCTACCAGTCAATCTGATCGACTCGTGGTTCCACATACACTCAGTGCCCGTTCCTATCACCATGCCCTTTCTTTGGCTATGCTGTCTACTGGAAATGGTCTTTTCACAAAAATCTCTCCAAGTTCTAATCTTACCAGTCCTTTAAGAACCAGCTCACAGGCCTCCTCCATGAAGTAGACCCTTCCAATCAGTTAAGTGAAAAAGCTACTAAGGCATTTTATCTGTGCCTTCTTTGTAAGGTTGGCCTTGTATTAAGTTCATCCTTCCGTTGTAATTATCATAGAGTAGAAAAAGTGCTAGATTTGTTTATAATCAAGAGACTTGTTTATATCCTAGCCTGGTCCTGGCACACTGTATGTCCTGGAGCCAATCATTTCATTTCCATTAACTTTGAATGAAGTGGACTGGGTGATACTTAAAATATTCTTGAGCTATCATAGTCCATGAAATTAGTGATTATATAATCAAGTACAGGCTGACTAGTCATAAATACAAAACCATAAAAGCCAGCTGAATACGGGGCAGGAGGCACAGTGAAAAAAAGCTCGGTGTTATTTTGGAAACAATCCTTAGGAGACGTAGGTCTTGAGTCAAAGCTTGAAAGAGCTTGACAGAAATACTGTGTTTAATAGAGAGGGCATTCCAGGTGAGAGAGATGGCCTCAAGTTTGAGAAGAAACAGTAATAAACTCTATGTGAAGACATTTAATTTATATTTTAAAATATTTTTTTGTGTGTTCTTCAGGGAAAAGACATTTTAAGGAACTAAAACAGTATTCCTAATATACTGTGCCAGAATGAAACAGTTAACGCTTATGTTCATGAACTTAACCCCAATTTTCTATGCCCAGAATTCTGACATGATTCTGCTGTCTTTCAGCATGGAAGAATGTGAAGCTCTCTGTACCAGGTTGGCCATTATGGTGAATGGAAGGTTCCAGTGTATTGGATCTTTGCAGCATATAAAGAGCAGGTGAAGAACAAATGCATTATTTAACATATGATATAGAGTAATCAATCTGCTGGTACTATACTCACCTTCATTATCTCAGCAGCCTATCCTACAAAGAGTAACAAAATTGGAAGAGACAACCTAATCATTGACTCACCTTAAAGTTAAATTATCTTACTGAGGGTTAGATGTATTTTTAGTTAATAACCCGAAAATCTAGAAGGCCTAAAAGCTAAAATCATCATCATCTACAACCAAAATACTCTCAGGAAGCAGTTTCAAGAGTTTACTCAATAACACATTAGACCTTAACAAGTACATGAAGACATAGATTTTTATCTAGCATGTTCATTTGCCATTTGCACAGGCTTTCAGTAAGCTATTTAACATTTTTACCACATTCAAAACCTTTTAATCAAGAATACATTGGGGAAATGTGCATAAATATCATATTATCAAATTAAAATTAAATTCATATTTTATATTTGCCAGAGTGCATATGCATTTATACATATCTACGTTAATCTCCAAACTTAGTGATGTTACCTTATACCATTATCTGTACAACAATTTGGCTTTCTTTTAAGATAGCGTTAACCAAGATAAGAAAACAGGATGAAAGAGGTCTTATATGTTATTCTCAGAGAGTCTGTCCTGACTTGTTTACAAACTCTATTTTGGGTGCAAACAATTAGCTAGTGTATTGATTTATAATTTATTTTTAAAACCTCAGTGACTTTAATCTTTACTGTTGACACCAAATCTCCAATGACTTGCCTCCCAAGACCTTGTTTGCTTTAAATTAGAAAGTATCTAACCCCAGAAATGGACATCAATTGCCAATTCATGGATGTCAAAGAAAGTCAAGATTTTGTTTTCTTTCTAATGCAGCTTTTGTCCAGAGTCTGACTTTGTATAGTGGTAGAAATAAAAAAAAAAATTATGACAGTGCACTATTTCCAGTTTGCAACATGCCCTGAACTTTAATGGCAAAATGATTGTCTTCATATAAGAAAAGGGGCCGCAATGGTCAGCTTGGGTCTTATTTCATTATCTAGATTTCCAGGGGAGCTATTTCAGCAAAAGTAACTCATACCGTATTTTGCACTCTTTCTTTCTAGGTTTGGGCGAGGATTTACTGTCAAGGTTCACTTGAAGAATTCCAAAGTGAGCATGGAGGCCCTCACAAGATTCATGCAACTGCACTTTCCAAAAACATACTTAAAAGTAAGAGATTGTCCTGTCTTTTGATCTTGACTGGTTTTGATAGTCATAATCTAATATTGTAGTGGATGTTTGCCATTTTCAAGTTGACTGTAGTTTTAATATTAATCTTATTATATTTATCCAAGATGCATAAGATACTCTGATGCACACTTAGTATGAACAAACAGAATCTTCAAATTAATTATATATTTTCGTAGCTATTTAAAAGTAATGTAGTCCTTTTATATACCTTTATTTATTTCTTCCTCTCAAAGGCTTTATGACCATACTGTATTAGTTTTTGAGTTGTATATGTAACTATTTTACTAGCTGTATACATCAGGGAACTGAGGGATGACAGATATTATGTGACCAAGGGCATTTCTTCTTAGAAACAAAAATTAGAGTTCCAGAATGTCACAGCTGGAAGAGATTATCTCCTCTGCTCCCCTCATTTGAAAGATAAACCTGTAAAGTTCTGAGTAGAATTTCTTGGAAATCAAGTTCTTAAGTCTCACACTAGTTGAAATATTGTTCAATTAATTTCATCTTACATATACAGTCATGCCTTGCTTAACAATGGGGATATGTTCTGAGAAATGTGTCGTTAGGCAATTTCATCTTTGTGCAAAAATCATTGCATGTACTTTACACAAACCCAAGTAGTATAGCCTACTGCACACCTAGGCTACACGGTACTAATCTTTTTTTTGCTGAGGAAGACCGGCCTTGAGCTAACATTTATTGCCAATCCTCCTCCTTTTTTTTTTTCTTCCCTTTTTCTCCCCAAAGCCCCAGTAGATAGTTGTATGTCATAGTTGCACATCCTTCTAGTTGCTGTATGTGGGATACCTCCTCAGCATGGCCAGACAAGTGGTGCACTGGTGGACGCCTGGGATCCGAACCCGGGCCACCAGTAGCGGAGCGCATGCACTTAACCACTAAGCCACGGGGCAGGCCCCTACACGGTACTAATCTTATGGGACCACCGTTCTATATGTGGTCCGTCGTTGACCGAAGCATCGTTATGCAGCGCATGACTGTACATATCAAGAGAATGGGACACACACAGATATATGCATATATCTCACAAATAACATACTTAAAATAAATGCACTTGACAAAAAAAGTTATCATTATAGCATCTTTGATGTAGAAGTAATTTGCACAGATGATTATAGCAAATGATGGTTTCTAAAAAGGGATCAGGTGCAGAATGGTGGAAAGAAATTGGAAGACTCGGGCTGAGGTCCAGCTCTGCCTGTGATTTCCAGCAAGACGTTTAAAATCTCTGAGCCTCATTTTTCTCATTTGTAGGATAGGAATAATGACATCTACTTCACAAGGTCGATGTGAGAACTGAATGATAAAATGTCCACAAAGATACTTCATAAACTATAAGGCACCATATTAACATGAAGTGATTTTAGAGAGCAAAAAAGAGCGCATTTTTGAAAACAATTCTTTTATCTCTACAAAATACCTTTGCCTCAACCACCCAAGCCTTGGCTAACTTCTCCAGGAGATAATAGCTTTTATGATTCTTATCAAAGTCCATTTTCTATCATCTAAATTAAAATCAAATCTAAAAATTAAAGGACACTTTCCTTGCACAAATCACGTGGCTCGGGGTGCTTTTTCTTCCAGTGAATTTCTGGGTTGAATCTGTGTTTATTCACTGAGGGATGATATTTAGACTAGATTTCACCCTGGTCTGTTCCTCACGGGACCAGGGCTATACAAGGCCAATGCGGTGATGAGAAAGTTTGATTTCTTCCTAAACAGACCATTCTTTACAAGTGTGTGGTGGTTTGTAGATCTCTAGAAAGGAAAGAGCAAAACATCCCGGAGAAAAATGAGTAAGATAGCCTGACTGCAGTGACAGTTGTGATGCAAAGATAAATTGGTAAGAGGGGCTAGACAGTGAGCAAAGGAGTGAGAAGAAGGGTTTCCAATAACGGAAGTCTGGAATATCAGGCTGAGATACACAGTGTAGATCTGATCCACGGAGGTTGCAGGGGTAGATTCTGGAGTAGGAAAACATCCTGATCAAACTAGTGTTTAAGAAAGATTTTCCTAGCTATTCTATGCAAGAATAAATGAGTGTATATAGTTTTTGGCTTCTGAAGAAGCTGTTTTAGTAACTCAGATGTAGAGTAATGAACATCAGGTTAATAATACTGATGGTGCAAATAAAAGGAAAAGTTAAAGTTGAGAGTTATTTTAAAGGAAAAATAAATAGGATATGGTAACTGATTAAATATGCAGAAAAGAAAGACGTTAAAGATACTCCAAGGAAGTAAGAATAGATTACTAACTAGATGGTGATACCATGGACTAAATAAATTGAAAAGAATTTTAGAGTGAGTTGAGAAAGAATGTGGCATTATTTGAATGAGGCTTCTAGACAATCTTTCGAAATCTAATGTCTTAAGCCAATATAAATTGAACAGCTAATCCCTAGTCTTTTAGAACGATACTAATATTAAGAAAAAATGAAATTTCTGAAAGTGATGTCTGAAAAAGCTGTTTATGTGAACTAAGCATAATCTGACATTTGCAATATCATTCTGCAATATTTTTTTCTAAGCAAGACTATAATGACTTTATAAGTGCACATGAATGTGGAATGTTTGGAATTTTCATTAGCTTTTTAATTTATCTTCTCTTTGACATTCATAAAACTTTTCATCTCATCTTTGCAAGCTATTGGTTTCAAAACATACCCATTATTTACACTGCAGCATCATTTTCAATGGAATGAATTTCAGTATTTTCCTTAGCTTTTGGTCAAGTTATGCCCAGTCAGGTCAATATTTTCTGACATTGCAAAACACATTTTTTTTCCTTTGGTTCCCACAGGATCAACACCTCAGCATGCTCGAGTATCATGTACCAGTCACGGCAGGAGGCGTAGCAAACATTTTTGATCTGCTCGAAACCAACAAGACTGCTTTAAATATCACAAATTTCTTAGTGAGTCAGACTACTCTGGAAGAGGTAAGCTGGATACCAGGATCCACGTGCACACTATCACATATTAATTATTACACATTTTAATTATTTCTTTTTAATGACATTCAATTTGTTTTTAATTGAAGCAATATCTAATCTTGCACTTGAAGAGCTTAGCTTAATTTATTTCTAACTGCATTTTTGAGATGTTAGAAAAAAGTGTGAAAAGCATTAACTATTTTTTAATGGAGAAAAGAAGATTTTTCTCTTCTACAAGACATCTGTATCCATCAGATTATAGGTAGATGTAAAGCAATAATTATTTTCACCTGTAAAACAAATAGCTGTTAAAACTTTCCTTACTTTCTCCTTCGTAGGTTTCTTAAGTATCATTTCTATTGATTGGCTTCCTGGATTAGGGTAGGATGGGGGAGTCTAGAGAGAATTTGGTGCCAAACCTTTAGATCTGCTAGACTCAGGCCATCAAAGTGGTAAACGCAGAATTCTTTTGTGTCATTCACATCATCTGTCTTACATTTATGTTCAATAACTTGAGGCTCCATGGGGCATCTTTTGCTCCATTTTAATGTTGTACAGCTCAGCCAACCTGATATATAGAACATTCGATTGTCTCTGTCACTGGAATGGGTCTGAAGGTGAGGACTTAGGGGCCTCTGAGTCAATATATGGTGCTGCATCTTATGGACAATTTTTTATGGGGATTTAAGACAATTACGGCTTTGCTGACACAGATTTAGCCTTTGACTTGTAACCAACTACCAGCACCATGTCTCGCACAAAATAGACTCTCGATATTTTCTGGATGAATCTTTAACTAACAGGTAATGATTTTAAACAAAGTAATAAAGGTTTGCCTGCTAAATAATTGGCTTACTGTACATAATGTTAATGTGGGCTTTCTATACAAGTTTTATTTTAGTGCATTAACTCTTGAAACTAGTGAAATTTCTCTCAAGATCATCATACAAACATTTGATAAGGGCTTGGGTTGGGTTCTTTGTTTATGCTTGATAGAGATATTGATGTAGATCATATAGATACAGATATATGGCTATAGATACTCAATCATAGCTTTAGATTTATATTAGGATTATAAATGTAATTATAGTTGTAGATATAGGTACTATTTTCAAACCCCAGTTAAATTTGAATATCTATATATTCAGATATTTAGTGAATATCAGATAGTCACTACATCAGATAAAATATCATATATTCAGATATGCACACACCTAGTGAGAGTGTGTATATATGTGTTAGTATGCCCCTATAAAATCTAATTTTCTTCATTTGCTTTCCCATTGTGTGTGTGCGTGTGTGTGTGTGTGAATTAACCTTATTTCTTCCTCTGGTTTACCGAGTACTAATGGCTTTATTTTCCTTAAAAAATCAGGTTTTCATCAACTTTGCCAAAGACCAAAAGTCCTATGAAACTGTTGATACCAGCAGCCAAGGCTCCACCATAAGCATTGACTCACAGGATGACCAGATAGAGTCTTAGCACCTCCAGGAAACCCAATCTCAGTAAATGACCAGTGGCTTCATTTTGAGGAAGAGCCACAGAAGATACCACTTCCTCAAAATATCTTAAAGTATTATACTGTATGGAAAGTTACAATTGTGAAACGCTACCATGTAACTATAAATGGAAAGTTTTCTTTCTAAGGTCAGTGCATGTTTTTGCTACTGACATGAATTCCTTGTACACCCAAGACTGTGAGCGTGCTAATGTATACACTAGTGATTCTTATGCAAAGGTGTATCTACCTGAAGATGAACGTCTTAATTTATTACTTTCAATAAAAAGACAGCTTAAAGACATGGTTATTAGTAGTTGAAAAGTAAGAGTGGAAAAGAAAAATAATGTCATTTGGGGTAGGTAGAATTGAGCGAGCAAACAAAATAATTTATTTCCAGAAAATAGTAGAATGAGCATCACCATGAATACACGAATCTACTGTGATGTATAAAGTGTTAATGACCAGATTAACATTGGCAGGAAGCAGTGGGCACAATGTCTGTGATGTGTGTGTGTGTCATTTTCAGTACTTGTAAATACATGAGGACATACTGAGCTCCACAAAGTGCCTTTCCGCAAGAATGCCATAGGAGGGCGGTTTACCCTGGTGGTAAACAGGACTTGGATCTATTCCTGCCATACCTTGACAATAGGAAGGCACAGGGCAGAGCAAGAAGCGGCTTGCTCTTCCGGGGAAATGGGTGTGTCAGCTGGGCAGATACAAATCCTGAAAACTAGTAAAGAATTTGTGTGCTGCTGGTAGGCAACATCTTTTTAAGCTCATATTCTAGGTCTCTCTGCAGGACACATTCCTGTGGAGGGAAAATGAATATGAAGATAATTTTCAGGTGATTACTCGGCTGACCCAGAATCATGAATATGACTATAGGATAGACTTTATAATAATGTCAAATTATATGGCCCTCAGGGAAGGTGCTTCATGTCACATTTGTGTGTGAGGGTGTTTGTGTGTGTGTGTGTGTGTGTGTGTGTGTGTGTGTCTATACAAGTTTGCCAGCTTTGGCATGACTGTTTCTGTTTCAAAAATCAATAAACTTGAAGTTTAGAAAAAACAATTCATGAAGTCATTTCATTTGTTAGGGAAGAGCCAGGGACCTAAAGATTGGGGTCATGTGGCCTAAAAGGTCCCATGTGATCTGGCCCGTGTTTACCTCTCCACCCTCATCCCTTTCATTCTCCCCTGCATCTTTAGGGTCTAGCCATGCTGTGGCCTGTTTTCAGTGTTCCCAGTGCACCAAACTCCTTCCCCGCTCCAGACCTTCACATATGTCGTCCCCCCGGTTGAAATACTCTTCCTCCACTCTGTGTCTAGCTAACAGTCTTCAGAAATGCTATTCTTTCTCAGAGAAGCTTTCCTTTCCCACTTTCTCGGTTTAAGTCCAGTCCCCCTGTTCTAATACTGTAGTTTATTGTACCTCCTACTTTTCTGCCGGAGCATCCATCCTAGTTTGTAATATATCCAGACTAACAATACATCCCTTAACAGATGGCAACAGAATTTCTCTTAGAATAGAAAATGTCTTTGTTGAGGGTAATATACAGAGAAGACTTTTGCAGTAGAAAGTGTAACTCTGAGAGCGTGGATGTCTTCAGGAGCCCAAATGACAAAAAAGAGGGTCAGCCTCCATGAGAGGATAAAAGGATTTGTTTATTGTTCATTGTGCTTGGTATTATGGTGGTTGGTTGCTTGCTTGCTTCTGAGCAACGGCAGAAAGGGAAGCAAAGAGAAAGGAGAGGGAGGTAGTGGGGGAAGGATGAACCAGTGAGATGGTAGAAGACTGAATGTTGAAGAGAGATGGAAGTCCGGTGATAGAGTGGAGGGTTGAATGGACTTTTGAAATGATGAATATCCAAATATAATTTTACATTCATTTTCTGTGCAGCCACGCTGTAGACTGTTTTCATTACCCTAAATCTTCATTAAAGTCAACCACACTTAACAATACTTTTTGGGAAAGACTGTCTAATGGAAACTGAGGAGGGGATGTGTCGATGTCTTCTTTGAAAGACTGCAGAACAGTGACAGCTTTGCTGCAAAGGAGACCATGAGACAGATATTTGCCGAGTGGAGCTTCTGACCCCCGTGGGACATGGCTCTGGGGGTCCAACCAATCGTATCTGCCTCTCAGCATGCAGGGAAGCCCCAGCTGGCCTCTGGACTACCATAATTGCGCTTTTATTTGAGTGGTCATTTGGTGTTTCTCTTCCTCACTAGACGTGAAGCTCTGTGAGGGCCCCCCAGTACCTACACACACAATACGTATTTGTGGCGCTCAACAAGTATTTGTTGGTTAAATGGGTGAATAAATAAATGAGTGAGAAACAAAAGAGAAGCTGGCATGGTTGGTGTAGAAACCAAGCATCCTTATTCAGTTTAAATCTCTGAAATGCAGTGAGGTTTCCCACGAGGTAGTTTGTTCATGGAGAAAATAAAAAGGAAAGATGGTGCTTTATTCCATGTTACAGATACTGCAGTGAATCCACTAGTATGGGAGGATTTCGGTATCTTCTTTGGAATCAGAATTCTAATGCTTTGCTTTTGTGCATTTCTGCCCATTTATTATTTGCTTTGTCTTTTTGTCTGTAAGGATATACTGTATAAGAGTTTCATGGCACATTTTTACATATAAGTAAGGAACATACATGAAAAACTGTTTGAACCCACATCCCTTTGGATTTCTCTGCAATAGAGAAAATGTTTTGAGAAGTCTCAGTTCTCAGAGGACTGCCTCCACTCTGGATAACATGTACAAAATCTGCTTTTTTATATGTTACCTGAATTACCTCTGAGGATTGTGGCAATCTTCACTTTATCTATAAAACCTGATTTTCCTGATATTAAAACATTTGGTGCAAAATCAGAAGAATGGAAAAATGATATGTACAACTACATTCTCCAAATACGCTCTCTGCCTGACCCATCCATTCTTCTCCTCAGAGATGATAATCCCCTAGATGAACAGCAAATGCCCTCCTAGGCAAGGGTGGGGGTGATGGAGCTGGCTTGCATCCTCTTATTCCCACCCAACACTGGGAGCCTACTTGCTTCATTAATGTAAGTTTCTCAAGTTTTTAAATACAATAACAGCAAGCTAAAAGGGAATGATATTCCTTCCTTTGGCATCATTTGTGACAAAGTTAATCCTATCATTCCCTTGCTCATAAACCCAGACTGGTTTTCCATAATCTGTAGGGTGAAATGCTAACTCCTTAACTGATCCTCAAAGTCTTTCATAATCCAGCCCCCAGCGCTTCCAATTCTCTTCCCCATGTAGTCTCTGCTCCGACTTCAATGAATTTCTTGCTGCTTCCTATTATGTCAGATCTTTTCTCAGTTCTGTGCCACTTTGTTAACACCACTTTTTCCTCTTGAAAAACCTCTTTCCTGTTCCCACTTAGCTTTTATCTAGAAACTCCTCTTCATCTTCAACACCACCCTTCTCGTGTGTCTCCTTTTTAAAGAACACTTCCCAGAGAGACGCAGGCAGAGTTAATTGCTCTGTTCTCAGTTACAAAAGCATTTTGTGCGTGCCTCTGCAGAAGTATTTCCATGTTGCATTATAAATCATCTCTGTATGTATCTTTCTCTTCCCATGACACTCTAAATTTCTTAAGAGTAGTGACCTATTTTTCCTTCATCATTGTATCTTCCATATCCAGCACAATATCAACATATTGTTGCTCAATAAACCTTTGAAAGACCAATATTTCAGCTTAGAAATATTTTCATAATTTTCACTTTTAACCTTTTGGGATTTAACTTTTAACTTTTTTGCAATTATGTTTATTTTAGTTTTAGAAGACCAGCTATAAAAATTTAAAGTTAACTACTGGGGAAAACTGTACAAATTACCAACATATTAAATTAAAAGGTTGATTCCGCATAAATCACACTTCATTAAAATGCCAAGCATTGGACATACTATTATTTTATTAACAATATTGCCTAATGTGGCATTTGACCAAGGATATTAAAGTAAAAATACTAGTTCAAATCAAATACTTCCACCAAGATAGAGCTATGCTTACTCACTCCCATTGTGCATGTGGCAAAACTAAGATAAGACATATAATTAAAATAACAGCAGCTAACAGTTACTGACGCTTTGTTACTTGAAAAACACGGGGTCAAGTGTGCCACATTTATCATATTCTTATTTAATTCTTACAACATACTTTCAACTTATTAGCCCTTTTTTATTGACAAGGACACTGAAGGTTGGAAAAAAGTCATTATCTTGCCCAGAATCATATAGCAAAAAAAGTAAATTTGACTCCAGGAACTATATTCTGACATAGACCAAAAAAAAAAAGGACATGAATATGTTGACTTAGATACATAAATTCACTAATAATTTAGGGGTGAACTGTATGTCTGTGTTGACCTGGCAAGGACGCCACTGGCCCTGGTGGCCCCAGTACTACTCCGTTGACTATGGCAGCAGAGATCTCTGGCATGAACAAGAAGACTCTGTCCCTGACTATCCTCTTCCTCCAGAACGCTCAGGAAAAACCCTAGCCTTCTATCCTGCCCCCTCTGAAATTCCTCACAAAGAAACCCAACCATGTCCACTAGACACACAAAGGTTTGCTAATCATTTACATTTATTTTAACTCAAAAGAGTTTGCTCTGTACTTACCCGGATTTTATTGTTGTTGTTGTTTTTAATATAGTAGATAATTTTGTTATTTGATTTTTCCCCCATTTTATATCTATTCCCATTTTTATGTTTTATTATTCCTTTCAAATGGGAATAAAATCCCTGGGTAAGGAAGCCAGCACTATGAAACGGTATATGCCCCAAACAAGTCATGTCCGAAGTGGCTCTTTCAACACCTCAAAACAGATTTTCAATTCTTGTTGCATGGGTTCCATTGAGAAGTCTCTAGTGAAAGAGGAAAGCCCCTCACTTTAACTACTCAGTAGAGTTTCAGGCCAAAATCCTTCTCAAAGACAAAATTCCAGTAACTAGCCCAAAAGAAATATTTAGTACTACAAGAGTTTTCCTTCCCGTTATCTAAAACAATTCAGTCACTAAATAAAGAATTAACATTCACTAATTAAATATTATTGGACTAAAAAGTTGTAAGCAAGGTGCCCCAACCACACTGCAGTTTAGGAATGAAAGAAATAGGAACGGGAAGTCCTCCCAAAGGAAAACTTCAGATATAAGTCCAGAAAAATCCTGAAACGTTCTGTCAGATTCTTGGGCGAGAGGCACAAACACACATTAACCACGCTGGGAAATATTCTTTTTACACTAATCTCCTTCAAGAATTTATCTGATCCCTTCTTAGGTAGAGCTTCAAAAGTATTCTCCCATTGTGAAGGTCTTCTAAAAACTCCTCTTTGGTAATGAAATGAAAGTATGGACCACCTTATCAAATAATTTATCTTTATTAAAGAGAGAGCTTATAACCTTTCTTGACAAGTGGGACCTGTGTAGCATTTCAAGATCCCTCCATGAATGAGGAACCTGTAACATGACTTACATGTATAAAGTGTATCATTTACTGAGTAGAGAGAATTAAGCAAATTTTTTCAATTATTCTTTTGCAAATCTGATTAAAGAGAGAAAATAGGCTGTCATAGTATAGTGGACACTATAAGATGGCTCCCAATTATCCTCACCTGGTGTTTTCATGTCCTTGAGTGGTCAACTCCCTTACTTGAGTGTGGGCAGGACCTGTGACTTGCTTCTGACCAACAGAATCTGGCAAAGGTGATTACATTATACAAGATTGTAATCTCCCTTGCTGGCTGTGATGAAGTAAAAGGCTATGCTAGGGAGGCCCACTTGGGAAGGTATTTCAGGCAGCCTCTGGCCAACAATTGGCAAGGAACTGAAGAGACCTCTAGCTGACAGCCAGCAAGAGACTGAGACCCTAGTCCGACAACTTGCCAGGAACTGAATATTGCCAATAACCACCTGAGTTTGGAAACAGACTCTCCTCCAGTTGAGCATGCAGATAAGATTCCAGCCCTGGCCAACACCTTGATTGCAGCCTTGTTTCATAACATTTTTCCTTCAAATGATCCTTCCCAAGGCATGTACCTCTCGCCATTACTCACTTCAGTATGTAATTAACACTCTTATTTATTCTGTTCTTCAAGATGATTTTTCTTCCTCTTGCTCTCCTTAAGGTGTGAACCCTTTGGTTAACTTTTGTCCACACCTATGCCATTATTATAAGTCACAGAAAGTTATCCTCTATATCTATCCATATTTTATCAACCACTGATGGACTAATCTCAATTTAGTAATAGCTAACATTTATATAATATGGTATATAATTTCATTTTTTACAGAGCAACTTTATATATATATTATATATACAATCATTTGAACCTCACAGCAACGCTGTGAAGTGTTATTGCCTCTAGACGGAGAAATAGGATCAAAGAGATTAAACAACCTGCTTCAAGCAACAAACACAATGTATTAAGTTATACTAGACAGCTATGTTTTTGTCTGCTCTAAAGTCTTCCCCTTTTCTGATACCTGTGGTTCTCTTGCTCCTATATAAGAATGAGGCTGTCAATGATGGTGGCCCCACTCCATCCCAGCAAGTAGGGTGGGCGCATGACCCAGGATGGCCAAAGTACCTTATTTCTCTTGACCACTTTGATTAGTTTAGAGATTGACGTGTGACTCCAGCAAAATTAGTCACCCTCCTTGAATTAACTTTTAAATTTTGGGAGAGAGAGTTCCTTTTCCTGGGATTGCTAAACTGGGTAGAAATGAGTCTAGGGCTTCCAGTTGCCATCTTGTTTATACCATGGAAAGAGCTCGCATGCTTAGTCAAGTCAAGCAGAACTGACAAATGCAATGATAAACCAAGTTCTGATGACATTCTTTGTTTTTTTCTTTGAGGAAGATTAGCCCTGAGCTAAACTCTGTCGCTAATCCTCCTCTTTTTGCTGAGGAACATTGGCCCTGGGCTAACACCTGTGCCCATCTTCCTCCATTTTATGTGGGACACTGTCACAGGATGGCTTGACAAGTGGTGCATCGGTACACGCCCGGGATCCAAACCCCGGGCCACTGCAGTGGAGCGCGTGAATTTAACAGCTACGCCACTGTGCCAGCCCCTTGATGACATTTTTTAACCACAGGATCCATTCAAGCCTGAAGGGCCACTCTGGCAGCTATGGAGGACAGGTGGTAGGGAGGCAAAGTGGAAGTCAGGACCATCTAGAAAACTAGTGCAAAGGAATAAAGTGACAGCTGCGGAGATGGTGAGAAATGGTCAGATTCTGGATGTATTTTGAAGGCAAAGCTGACAGGACTTGTTGCCAGATTAGTGAGAAATGTGTAAGGAAAAAGCAAGTCAAGAATGAATCCAAAGGTTTTGACCTGATCAACTGGATAAATGGAATTGTCATTTATTGGAGAATGGGGAAACTGGAGAGGAAAAGGCAGGTTAGGTGGGAAAATCAAGAGCTAGGTTTAAAGTACATTAAGTTTGAGATGCTTAGACATTCTAGAGTTAATGTTGAGTGAGCTGATAGGTGTAGATATCTGGAGTTCATGGAAAGGTCCACACTGGATAAAAGAGTGTGGAAGTCATTCGGGTATAGATAAACTCAAGCCACAAGTCTGGATGGGATTATTCAGGGAGATGAGTGCCTAGAGCAGAGAAACAATCTAAAGAGAGCATCCTGGGGCATTACAGTATTTTTGAGGTAGAGAAGGAGCATCCATAAATAATGTGTAACAAGCAAGCCAAGAAAAGGAGGGAGTTTCTAAAAAGGAGGGAGTGGTTGACCTTGTCTAGGCAGCTGCTAGGTAGATTAAAATAAGAACTGAAAATTGACCATTGGATTTGACATATTCATGGGTGACCTTGACAAGAAAAGTTTCCATGGAATGATAGGAAAGAAAGCCTCAGGGATGAGTTCAATAAGAAATAGGAAGGAAAGTGAAGATGAAGTATATAGTTAACTTTCTCAAGAGAGTAAAGGAAAAGGGAGCAGAGAAATAGGTGGTGGTTGAAGAGGAATTACCAGTTACATCAGAAGAGGGATCTTACAGATCCGAAGGGGGCAGGGAAAGGTCAAGTTTGCCGGGGGTAGTGCTCTCTGCCTCTGATAGTCTCAGGTGGGCCATGTCCCCTGTTCTTGGGTACTGTTTTCCCTGTTAGGGTTAATGGCTGAAGCCTGGGCTGACATAACTTGTGATCTGGTCTTCTTGGCTTGGCTGGAGTCTGGTAGTGCTTCCTGGCTGACTCATCCTCACCCTTGAGTGTTTGTTACATCTCCCATTTCTCCCATAGGCACTGCAATTCACCATTAGCTCAGAGGTCACCTAGTCCTGTCAGGGTGGATACCGTAACAGGAACACTGCTCTCAAGTCAGTGACCATGCCACACTCAACGGAAGGTGGCTAAGCTGAGACCCAACGTCTCCTTCATTATACCATCCTGTGCCATCTAGTTCACTTTGATGTGGCATGTCCCAAAGTGATATACTGCGGCTCACCTTCTACGTTAAACTCATTTCATAAGTATTTAACATACAGAGACGCATACACTCCCGTGTCACAGCCCAGAGAGCAAAAAATTAGCACTAAGTTCACTCTTTTCTCCTTTACCTTCTCTCTTTTCCTTCTCCTACACTTAATTCCCCAGGATGGAAAGCAGGAAAACTTTCTCTATATCTGATCCCCCTTCTACAAAGGAACAGCAAATCTTAAGGCAGAAGGCATATTTTCTTTATATTACAAGAAAACTCTGTGATCTTGAACACATTCCCTAGTTTTCCAGGTTACGTTGTTAATCTACTAAATGAGATGGTGGGAGAAAATTCAAAGAAATTTAGCAAATCCATTCTTAAAATAATACCCTGTCCTTCAGAGTTACAATCCTGTTGTATACTCCTATTATGTTTGTCATAAACTGTATATTTCTTTGGTCTTTTCCTCCAGATCATTTCTGGAACTTTTCTAATCCTCTAAATTCCCTCCCTATAATTCCTACCAACCCCAGCAGATAAATGCCTTGGGCTACAGGGAAAAGACATCATAATCAGAAAGGCAAGTGAGAAAAAGCTTCAAAGGAAAAGGGCTCTGGCAGGTCTATCCAGGAAGGTCTTTCCCGCACCAAATGGCCTGCATTACCCTTCACTGCACCTCAGCTCTGCAGGCTCAGAATCATACCTTAACAGAATGAAGGGGATATATCTCCCATGGGTGGACTCACGTTAAAGTTCAGAACACTGATGGATAAATCTGAGTACCAGATTATTGATTTACATTGAGAACTTTAACTGAACGTTCCTATCCCCCAGCCGATGTATTTTCCCTCCTCATAAGCATGTTACACAGGATGTCAAGCGTTAATCAGAAGGTTGCTTGCTGAGCAGAGACTGGGGCAAGTTGAGTTAATTATATGATTCCAACGTTTAATGTCATCAGGCTTCTGAAGCCTGAAGCATCCATCTGCATAGTAGGATACACCTTCAAAAAACACACCTTTGATTCTGGAAACTTTATTCCCTCATCAGAGCCGAGTGAGCCCTGAGCTCTGCTATCCTTTGTGTCTGAGAATCTCTCTTCAATGCTTCTATGGCCAACCAACTCCCTTTTGATGGACCCTTTTTTCTTTAGACATGATAATATAGCAGTTCCAATCAAGATATAGTTTTCAGATGTAGTGATTTTATGACTTCATTATTTATTGATTATATAGCTTAACTCAGAGCCCTGTTCCCAAACTTCCCTCATAATAAGAATCGATTAGGGCCTTTTGTTAAAATAATAATAATAATAGTAATAATACAGCTTCCCAGGCCCTTCCACTGGAGATTCTGATTCAGTAGCTCAGTGATTAGGGAGTAATTTGTATTATTAACAAGCACTCAGGTGATTTTTGTCTTCAGGGAGATTGGAGAACCATTGCTTTAGATAACAATCTAATGTACCTTATGTCTGTGTTCTTGACTGGGCTCCTCATTATGGCCAACATATACCAACAACATGTACATCGATTATATCTACATATTTATAAGCAGCTCATAAAATTGATCACATCGGATCTGAGAGGCAATATAAAACAGAGATTTAGAGAATTGCTTCTCAAACTTAAGTGAACCTGTGAATCGCCCAAGAGTCTCATCAAATGCAGATGTCCAGGATTCTGCCTTTCTAACGAACTCACAAGGAAGCCACTGCTCCTTAGACATACTTTAGAACTAGAGGTTGGTCTTTGAATCAACTGCCTTAGTTCAACTCTTAGTTTTAAAATTCAACAGCCAGCTAGGGCAACTGGAAATGAGGTTCATTTCCAGTTGCCCTAGTTGAATATCTTACTTAGCCTCTCTGTAACTCAGTGTCCTTGTTTTAAAAATGGCGATAAGGATAATATCTACCTCACAGGATTGTAATCAAGATTGTATGGATGTTAAATGTGCTTAGAAGAGGCCCTACTGTAAGTTCTGCATAAATGATAGCCCTTGTTAACATCTTGGTGCCATGGCTTGCTTTCAGCTATCAAGACCAGTAATGAATGCAAATTTGGAGACATTTTTGCTTATAGTATGTCTTCTAAAAGAAAAATCCTAAAAGCAATATTTTCTATGGATGACATGATGACTTTTTTCACTTAACGTAACAGTCTTGATGAACATTCTGCATTTTGTTGATTCCAAGAATCCCCTTAACTCAGTTTCATTAAGCCCACTCCCCTTAATGTATCTATTCAAACAGAAAAGAGTCACAACAGGAGATCTCTAGTTGACAAAATCATTTCCATCTTAATCCAAATCCCAATTGTTATAAAATTATTGCTTTGCTTTATCTCTTTAGGTTAAATTCTCCCAAGAAAGGATCAGAGTGTAGTCTTGCCTTCAAAATGCTAATTTCCCTAATTTAAGATTATAAACTCAGCTCAGTTCGGTATATATAGGAACTCAGTAAGTGCTTGTTGAATAAATGGATGGATAGATGGATGGGTAAATTAAAGAATAAATGTAATAATTCCTAAAAATCCTATTTCAATTTTTCTCTCAACAAAATGCAAGACTGAGACTCACAATATAATATTTTATAAGGAGAAGAAAATAATTTTAGCCATATCTTTTCCATTATGGTACCTTCTATTTCAGTGATTCTCCATTTGAGCTGTATGTTGAAATTACAAAGGGAAATTATACTGATTCCAGAGTTCCACCCTTCCCTGGAAAATTTGATATAGTTGGTCAGGGTGTGGTGTGGTTTTTGAGAGTTTTAAGAGGTCTTTGAGTGTTTCTAACGTACAGCCAAGGTTGAGGTCCATGGTTCTATCTACTATGGACAATTGATACGTCACTGAAAAAGTAAATTCAAGCAAAATATATAACTTTTCAGAGTCTTATTAAATTTATATTCATCCTTGGTTCCATAGATAGAATTATAAATTGTATTGCCTTAATATAGATCCCAGGTGCTAATACCCCTTGAAAACTTGTATTACAATGATGCCACTAAAATTAGAATTGGAAAGAAGAGCCATTTGAGACATAAAATAATGGTTTTAAATGATGTGAGAATCAAGTTACACCCCAGCCTTTTTCTTTTTAAACTTATATTTTAAAACTAATGCAGCTTTTTAAAAAAATGGATATGGACCCAATTGCCGTAGGGAAAGAAACAGCTGAACCTGTTTGGAGTCATTATTTTCCAAAGAAGTTCTTTCTGACAACTACGTTCTATAGGACTATCATGATGAACATTCTTTTGCCTTTTTAGCCAGGTGGTTCTACAACACTTATAGGTACTGAAACAGCTTCTAAAGTTTTTGTTCCTTTTGCTTTTCTAGTTGTTGCTCTATTCTTTCTTGTTTTCCTAAAATATAGCACAAAATATGTACCATGTTGAGCTCTTCCTAAAGAGGATGCTTCGTCTCAGCATCATATGTGAATCATCTAAATCCTACCTAACAATCCAAATAAGGCATTAAGGCATTATGTTTGTATCAGTGAGTGAGAACTACCACAGAGAAACGAATTTTCTTAGTAAATTGATTACTTTCACAAAAATGGCGACACAAAAATGTACTTCTATCTGTGAAGATTTTAGCACTGGAAAAGTAAATGGTTCATTACAATAGTTCAACAAAATATACTTTGTGAATAACTTTTCAATTTGTAAAATTTAAACATCTTTTAATAAAAACAAAGGTGCAACAATATAATATATATTTTGAATATTTTTAAAGCTCTAGTAAAGTAATATCACACAAATAGATGGATTGGAATGTAATAGAGGTAAAATCATGCTTCTAACTTAAAAACTAAAAAGAATAAAGCAGCGGATATTTATAAAATATTTTCCCTCATTCCTCATTCTCATTACTTTTTATTTCATTAATGGTTAAGTTAATTTTAAATTATTGAATTAACATATTTCTACGGTCTCTCTTAAAACTTAAAATACTACATAAGACTAAAGTGATTTTGACTCCATTCCCAGTTGAGGCTCCCTCCGCATCTCCCCAGAGATAACCACCATAATGAGTTTAGTGCGTTTCACGCCAAAACTTTTCAACTTTTACAAATGTGCATGCATATGTACACGCCAATGGAAAATAGAGAAGCTGGCTCTCAGTCCAAGATCTGCTGGGCCTGCCTCTACTGCACAAACAGAATAATGGTAGATAAAATGCAAAAGATAAAACCATAACTGGACTCAACAACCAGATAGGCTCACGGACCAGAAACAGAGCTGAAATAAGAGTCACAGCTTGCTGGAACTCTGGGTCCAAGAGCAAGAGGTGGTGGCCCTGAATTCAGCCCCTGGGGAGCAAAGGGGACTAAAGTTACCCAAATGAGATGAGGGGTACCAGAGTTCAGTTATTTAAGCATCCTCAGTGAATCCCTCTTCTTTAAATGAAAACAATGACTTACCTTAGCACATGTAGAAAATCAGATCTAGAGGGTAAACATAAGACAGTTGGCAAATATCTCCCATCAAAGCAGAGAGGTAGCATACAGGAAAGGTCACATGGGTATGTTATACTCTTCCTCATCTATTTCTTTTATTTTTTATTTTATCCAGGTCATATTGTCTTATGACATTGTTTAAATTTTAGGTGTGCGTTACTATGTATCAGTTTCTGTATAGACTGTGTTGTGTTCACCACCAATAGTCTAGTTTTTATCCATTGCCATAGACACGTGCCCCTTTACTCCTTTCACCCTCCCTCTACTCCTTTCCCTTCTGGTAACCACCAATCTATTCTTATCTATGTGTTTGTTTGTTTATCTTCCACATGAGTGAAATCATACAGTATTTGTCTTTCTCTGTCTGACTTATTTTGCTTAGCATAATACCCTCAAGATCCATCCATGTTCTCACAAATGGCACGACTTTATCTTTTCTTTTGTGATTGAGTAGTACTCCATTGTGTATATATACCACATCTTCTTTATCCATTCATCCATTGATGGGCACTTGGGTTGCGTCCACGTCTTGGCTATTGTGAATAATGCTGAGATGAACATAGGGGTGCACAAATCTTTTTGTATTGTTGATTTCATGTTCTTTGTATAAATACCCAGTAGTGGACTAGTTGGGTCATATGGTATTTCTTTTTTTAATTTTTTAAGAAATATCCACACTGTTTTCCATAGTAACTATACCAGTTTGCATTCCCACCAGCAATATATGAGTGTTTCCTTTTCTCCACATCCTCTCCAACACTCGTTATTTCTTTCTTGTTAATTATAGCCATTCTGACAGGCATGAAGTGATATCTCATGGTGGGTTTGATTTGTCATCTATTTCTTTTACCCCCTTTATTTACTGTGGCTTTCCTACAAACTTTCAAGTGTGGCACTGGGTTTTGTCCACTCCAGTGCAGACAAAACTGGGGCACAAAGTCTGTAGAGAATTTAAAAGTAATAATAGAACCAGCTAAGTGACATTGTTTTTTATCGTCAAGTAGCTCCAGCAATGTCAAACAAGGTCAATGATAAAGTATTCCTCCTCGAAAACATCTTGCGTCGATATAAGTTCAAAACAATTGATGTGGTTACTACTGAGTTTTAATAATATATATGTAAGCTTCAAATTAGAAGTTTAAAAAAATTATTTATCCTTTGATAAACATTGTATTCTACATGGAGGAAAATTGGGAGAACTCCTGCTTATAACTTCAACATGATTCAGAATCCTTCCAGCTTGAATGGGTACAATTTCTGCCTTCACTGCCTCTGGAGCTATATATGCCAGCATTTAAACAGTAGCTTTTAAATAAGCAACGATAGCAGTGTAAGTAATTGTAAAGACGAAGAAACAGCACTTGTTAATTCAATTCTGTCGTTCTATGTCACCGTTTTGAATTATTTACATTCAAAATTTTTTGACCGCACAGACATTTGAGGCTGCTAGAATCAATCCCAAAGAAATAAACACATGGGGAGTGTTGGGATAGCTGAATTTATTGTGAAATGAGATTTTTATAAATTTCTGCCAAATATTTCTTATTTTAAAGACTTTTCCTAACCATTTGTGTAATTGTTGCTTTGAGTGAGAAAAATATTTAGAAATTAAAATTAATGAAAAGTTTTCTTCGATCATCTATGAGCAAAGAGAGATTAAACAACCTGGCTATACTTGCTAATGAACCTAAATATGCAAAAATCTATTTTAATGAAGCCATTGACAAATGTGCAGAAGGTAAGGCTTGAACACAGAAACTGTAATGTTGTTATTCATTTAGTGACAGATCAGAATGCAGATGTTATCTTTCCCTTTTTTTAATAAAAGATGAATTTGAGATCATTAAGAAGTATCAATCCATTACTTTCTTCCCTTATTGAACATAATATTTATTTAATTCTCTAAGCTTATTAAATTTTAAATTTTTTACTGGCATGACTATATATGAAATTCAATAAAAGATAAATCTTCACTGCTTTCCTTGTTTCTCTGGCTACTATTAGTTTTATTTCAAGATAATTATTAAAAACAGTTTTGTCAATATGGAGGAGGGAGATGTAAAAAACAGTGATCCACTCTCAAAGCCAAATATGCTAGGTAAGTCCTGTTCATCCACAGTCAAATCTCCCAGTTCCTAAAGCTGATAGCTGCAGCGGCACTGATGTAACAAAGGCCATTGTTTTGAAATTGAGTATAAGAGAGAAGGTGAATTCTCTCAGCATCATTTATATCAGAAAAGAATTAATTTATCCTAATGAATTTTCAATTGATGGGATTAAATTAGACCAGAGGTCACAAATGTGCAGTCCTAAAACCAGATTCTGCTCAAAGATGTACTTTACTTAAGCTACACAATCTTATGGAAAAGCATAAAGAGTCAACATGTTACGTTCTAGGTATTGACCAGAAATTCAAATTTCTGGTCTTGAAAAATTGTAAGCTCTGACATCACTGGACCTCCGTCCTTGAGTGTCAATAGTTGGCTGAAGCTGGTCTGTAGCTACAGATTTCACTGGAACACAACTCCCACCACTGGCATATTGTAGACACAAGGATTTACCCCTGGCTCGATTCCATCCTGTACCTGCCCTAAGAAACATTTGATTGTGGCCCTACAGAACTTTCCCACTGAGAGTTCCTCCTGCCTCTCTTCCTTTCAGCTTTTAACTAAATAATATTTATTGCACATAAACCTTCATTCATTCATTCATTCAACAAGTATTTTTTGAACACCTACTATGTTCTGGGCAGTGGGGATACAGCAGTCAACAAGACAAAGTATTTGCCTCTATGGAGTTTACATGGTGGTTGGGGACGGGTGGAGGACAGAAAACAGACCAAAAAACAAATGCATAGGTGATATATTTTCAGATACTGGAAAGGGTAACAAAGAGAGTGGAACAAGAAGTTCTTTCTATATTTTTCCCCAGTTTTGGTGGAGGAGTGATGTGGTATAATTCAGGTACATGCACATTGGAGAAGTTATTGATATTGAAAATTTGAGTAGACAGTGTTTCCCTATTTGCAGGAAAGGGGAACTGATTATTTCATTTGCTTGCAAATGTAAACTCTAAATACAAATGGGAGAAAGTTACCTGCTTGGCTGAGAAAGCTTAACTCTTCTTCAGTTGAGAATGTGCTTTAGAGACATGGAGACCATGCATCCTGGTTTGCCCGGGACAGTCCTGGTTTACATCTGAAAGTATTTTGTTCATTCAAAATTAGGATGCATTTGATTAATGGTATTTGATAGAATTAATATTTAAATTATATGATATTTTATTGTCTTCTAAATAAACAGTGTAACCATATAATTTTAAAAAGTTTTGATACAATTTATTTAATATTTTATATAGTCCTCCCAATAAATGATTGACCATATGATTTATTGTATGGTTTTGAGAGTGTAACGGAGCATTATGAATAACTAAGCATATAGGAACTGTCCACAGGAAGTCTGGTAGCTAATTCACTTAGCCATTTGCTTACTTTCTTCAAGTGACTTAACAATACATCTTCAGCAGCCAAACTGGAAAGAGAACAGGTACTCAAAGATCTGCTTCCATAGCCAAGATCCAAACCTGCCTGGCAACTCCATCCCACAAGCAGGTCCACACCCACAGCTCCCTCCCCGAGTTTCAGCTTCTCTAAGTAGTATGTACAAAATCCTTCTTTGAAGCAAGATCCACTTTCAAAACAAGCTCATTTTGCAGAAAGAACAGCCTGTAGACTATTACATCTCCAAATAGATAATATAACAGAGAGGTCAAACGGCATTGTTCAACAACAAAGAGTTGTCTTCAGTTTCCTGAACGAAAAGTCTATGCAGAGGATACTTTCTCCCTGGATCAATAATATGTGTTTTAACCTCTTCAAAGTATATACCATTCACTAAGACTTTCAAAAGAAAAAAAGAAATATACCAAGTGTAAGTTCTAAGTGGTTGCATCCAGGGTGTAAATAAGCTAACTTAAATGGCATGCTCCTCTCTTGATCATAAGACAGACCATGAAAATACAGCAAAGTGAAAAACAATGAACTGGAACAAAGAAACTAAAAGCAATTAACGCCTTTGAGTTGGGTGTGATTTCCATCAATGTGTTTAACTCTCATAGTAGATGGTTCTAGTTTTTAATTCAAAATGAATTCACATGTTAACTTTCTAACCACACGAGAGATTTTTATTCTTATCCCATCATCACCATTATCATTGTCATCATTAGCATGATGGGAGATCTCATTACCCATTCCCAATGCCATCTGTCCTTGGTGAAATGTGAAGAAAGATTTCCTCAGAAAATGTTTGATTTTCTTCTCTTCTCTTCTCTTCTCTTCTCTTCTCTTCTCTTCTCTTCTCTTCTCTTCTCTTCTCTTCTCTTCTCTTCTCTTCTCTTCTCCTCTCTTCTTCTTCCTCTTCTTCTGCTATAAAACCTAAACCTAAACCTAAACCTAATTTTTAAATATATTTCTCATATAAGTAATTTGTTTTCCAAAAAAGTTTATTTTGGATAGTTTTTACTCAATTACTTTAATAGTTTTTTTCAAAGAAAGAGCTCATTTAATATATTTTAAAATCTAATTTTCATCAATTTTGGCAGTTCTGAAAAGTTGCAGAATTAAAAGAAAAACAAAACTTGGTCAAGTGTCTTAGAAATTGCCATCTGACTGTAAAATGAACATAATGGAAGAAACTCGGCACTTAATTATATAAACCAATGGGAGACTGCCAATTTTTTTCTTTACAGAACTAGTAGATACAAAACTAAACGTACTCTTACCATGCAATTCAGCAGTTGTGCTCCTTGGTATTTACCCAGAAGAGTTGAAAACTTATGTCCTCACAAAAACCTACACACAAATGTTTATAGCAGCCTTATTCATAATTGCCAATACTTGGAAGTAACCAAGACGTCCTTCAGTAAGTGAAAGGATGAATAAAGTGTGGTACATCCAGTCAATGGAATATTATTCAGTGCTAAAAAGAAATGAGCTATCAGGCCATGAATAGACATAGAGGAAATTTAAATGCATATTACTAAGTCAAAGAATCCAATGTTAAAAGGTAAAACTATGGAGACAATAAAAAGATCAGTGGTGTGTGTGGGCAGGGGGAGATGAGCAGGCAGAGCACATCGGATTTTTACGGTAGTGAAAATACTCTATATGATATTATAATGATGGATATATGTCATTATATTTTTGTTCAAATGCATAGAACGTATAATACCAAGAGTGAACCTTAAGCTAAAGTATGGACTTTGGGTGATATGTCCATGTAGATTCATCCTCTGTAAACAATGTACCACTCTGGTAAGTGATGTTGATAATAGGAGAGACTATATATACGTGGAGGTGGGGATTTATGAGAAATCTTTGTACCTTCCTCTCCATTTTGTTGTAAACCTAAAACTGCTCTAAAAAGATAAAGTCTTAAGAACTAATAGAGAACTGCTTACAGTATTTTCTATGCTTCAAGGTGAGAAGACTAAAAGTTCTGCTTAGAAATGGTGAGGCATTAACACCATGTGACACGATTTTTCCAAGAATCATAGCCAAAGTCTGACATTTATGTTGAGATGTGATGAAGGAGTTAGACAGATAAAGAGGCAATGGGAAATGATTCCAAGTACACCTAAAAGGAGCAAAGCCGAAAATGCTGTGGCTAAATATCATTCGCTTCTTGCTATAAAGCATATGTTTTAATTTAATTTTATAAAGCATCCTGACAATATCTACATACTATTCTCTTATTAAATCAAAGAACTATGTGTCCCATCTTCATTTTCTTTCCTTCCATTTATTTTAATGTAAACCAGAGGACAGGAGATTAATACAGTTGGAAATATACCTACAGTGGTCTATAATAAAATATCTGAATAATGTTAATCATCATGCTAATTACCATTGGTTTATTTCCCATTTGTGTCCACAAGCAGGGGGAGCATTACAAGGGGGAAATGTGTGGAGGCCTATGGCTATGACTTCAGGGAGAATGAGCCAGACCATTCTGGCTGAGCAGTCTCTCCTTCCAACATGCCTTATCGTTCACATTTCGTGGAAAGTCCTGGTTAAATTGTAAGTATCATCTCTGGAAGATATACACATTAAGTCACAATCTGCCATTAACACTTTACACCAGATTATTTTATTAGATTAGCCCTAGATGTACCAGACAAGAAGAAAGATCTAGAGCAGAGATGTAAAGCGCTGGCAATACTCTAGGCCTATCCAGCCCTCCTATGTACTCAGTTCCCAATGGTATAGTGTTCCTTGGCAAAATATTTTAAATTTTAACTATTTCCCAACATTTAGAAAAGCAATTTCCTTTTGAAATATAAATTCCCGGCTTCTCTAGAAAAGTGACATCTGGCGTTATAGTCTCCTCCACCCTGCCCCATAACCCCCATTGTCAAGTGGAAATAGTCCACAGGAGTGCGATGGCACTGCTTGCTTCGGGTGAGACGTGCACTTCTCCAGTTTCTCACAGCTGCCTCCACCTCAGAGTTTCTCCTAACCCTGCGGCTAGTTTTCACATACCTTCAGGAAGCCTTTTCTACCATTCAAACTGGAAAACATGCAGCAGCCATGTTTTGGTGGCTCTCTACCCCATTTGACTCTCTTTTATTCTCTTGATGATACTTCATCATTCTCTGAAACAGCCATACCTGCCCACTTGCTTCCTTGTTTCTTCTCAACTCCATCTATGCTCTAGAATTGAAGTTCCAGCCTAGCAGATCCCAGTATCCCCAGTACCTAGAATACTGCCTGATGTATTGTAGACACTCAATCAATATTTGTCGAATAAGTGAACAAATTTATCATCATGGCTGCATTGCTGTTTCTCGTAGAGCAGAGAAGTATGTCTCCATACATTTGCCGTTATCTAAAGACCCTGAGGTAAGGAGCCACATTCTAAGAAATGAAATTCCAACAGAATTCATTTGGTCACTCTGGCTGTGTGGGTATAAAAACAATGGGAGCTAAACTGATGGTCATTAGTATGGTGACTAAGACCATTCAGAGACTTTATTATGGACCACTGTAGGTATATTTCCAATTGTATTAATTTCCCAGTCATTGTCTCTCCTCTGGTTTAAATTAAAATAAATGGAAGGAAATATTTTGTAACATAATGTTGGACTCCACAAAAGTCTGACCTAATTTGATTAAGATGTGTGTTGTGTGGAGGAAGGAGGGTCAATAAAAGTTCTCTTTATAAAGCTGTGCTTAAGCTGAGACCTGAAGGGTATTTATAACACCTATGTAGGTGTTTATCTTTTTCTGGGTCCATTAGCGTCACTGGAGAATCTCTCAAAAACAGGTTTCAGAATTTTCCCCCAGACACTAAAGAAAAAGACAAAAGAGAGAAAGGAGACTGGAAGTTGAGGGCATAACTTATGATTTGTTCACTGCTGTGTCCCCAGTATCCGTCACACTGTACACTACGTGTTCAATAAATATTTACTGACTTACTGGCTGACAGGAGGCATAATCAAATGCTGGGTTCTTAAAGGCTTCTGCTGGGTCAAATACTGCATGGGCTTAAACCTAATATCTTAGGCTCAATTAGGCTTCGATGAAATGCCTACTAGTTTTGCTGTATCGTGTCTTGCAGGGAAAGCCATTTCTTACCGTGAAAAATACTGATTGTTTTAAGACCTTTGAAACGGCCTGTTGGAGTACATTCAGCGCCAGCAATTTGAATGTGATGTCAATCCTGTTTTTCATGCTAGGTTCCCTACACATTTTTAAAGGCACGTAAAAAGGTTCTGTGTCCTGTCACCAGGCAAATCCAGATAGAATTAGACATAAATATTCATTAGAACTTCCCTCCTCCTCCCCTTAAAAATCCTCTATTGAAATGGAGATTTTGACTTTTAGGATAGTGAATAACATAAAAAGCCTTTATTCTTGAAAAATTAATAGATTAATAAAATGATATTTCTCTTTTCATTAGGATGAATTTGGGTTTTTTTTAAAGGACATTTCAATGTTCTGTACTTGTTTTCATCAGAAAAGCACCTTATCTTTCAGGGAGTGGAATAGCTCCTTAATAATGTGCTGTAATTTCTGTATTCTCTATTAATCCCCAATTAAATGCAGCCAGAATTGTATTCATTTTGGTACCTAGAGGAAACTTTGAAGCTCTCTTTTGTCTTTGATTAAACTAGAGGAGGCCTTAAGCTTTGCTCCTTTAGTTGGGGACTTACCAACAAACCATCTTTTCCCTTTGGAACTCTCAGAGTTGTTTTCTTTTCTTTTCCCTCAAAAGACAGAAACAATAAAAGAAGTCATTGTGAGGATTCATAAATACCTGCTTACACCATGTTCTAGAATGATATTTGGCACTAAAGCTTGCTTGTTTTGGCGAGAGTACCTGTATCCATTTTAGATAAAACTAGAAAACTAAGAAAAGAGAAATATGCTTTCAAAATATTTCAGAATAGAAACATTCAGAAGAAGGTAACATCTTTGGTTGGTTTGTTTTGGTTGTTTGATTTTTTTAGTTTGGTTCTCTTTTTTCCTGAATGGAATTGTCCTACCCTTGGAAAATCGAGATGCCTCTTCAGTGATTTAAGCCCAACGAATAGAGATGATTCAGTGTTGCC
Source organism: Diceros bicornis minor (assembly GCF_020826845.1). Taxonomy (NCBI): domain Eukaryota; kingdom Metazoa; phylum Chordata; class Mammalia; order Perissodactyla; family Rhinocerotidae; genus Diceros; species Diceros bicornis. Next base: position 5,786,149 of record NC_080776.1, on the reverse strand, counting down.
CTCCTCCTCTCAAACAGCGTCTGCAAAATCTAGCTTCAATTTGAACAAAACGCGTACCCTGGTATTTTCAGTCCTACCTCTGTTGTGGAATATAATTACAGCATGGATGTCTGTTGAATTTGATTGGTTTTCATTGTGCCTTTGCCTCTGTTCAGGGCGTTGTTTCCCAACTATTTTACTAGCCAGTTGGTCTTTGCCACATTCCATCTAAAGAGTGTGATTTGGTTTCTCAATTCATCACATCCTATTGTTTTTTATTACTTGGAACAGTGGTATCACAGTAAGGTATCTTTTCTCTTTCCAAGTATGTTTAAAGGGGCCATCTAAAATTTACTTGAAAGAAATTCAAGACCTTTAATTAGAATTAATCTGTGATTCTCTCATAAAAAATATCAGTAATGTACTGATACAAATTCCTTTGCAAAGGTAACAAAAGTTTACTTTAAATAAAATTACACTTAATTCTTAGTAACTTTATTTAAAAAAAACAGTGATAAAATGTGATATGAACTGTTAGGTATGTGATACGAACTGTTGTCTTCCTAACTGGCATGTCCCTCCCACTCCCCACTTCTTTCTTGCTGGCCCCAATGACCTTCAACTGCAGATGCTCCAAATGTTACATGGTGTTTTCTTAAATTTCCCTCCAGGTAGATCATGGGCATGTCACTCAATCCTGGCAGAAGGGACACAAAGGAAAGTCAGCTAGGGAACTTCTGGAAAGGATTTTCCTTCCTACTGAGAAAAGAGATGTGGAAGGAAACTGCATTTTTTATGGCAGATGTTGTCATCTCTGCATGTAATACCTAAACTACAGCTACCCTCAAACCAAGAGGTTTGAATAAACTTAAGGCCCAAGAGAGTAAATCTGAGGATGGACAGCTGATGGATAGAAATATCTGAACTCTTCATAATATGACTAAGCTGTTGAACCAAGCCTGAAAGCACTCAGTTTTTGGACTTTTCATGTGTGTGTAAGATAATTATATTACTTTTGTTAAGCCGTTGAAGTTGGATATTCTATTACTTGTAGCCAAAAGACTACAAGAAAAATCATCACATATCTATACCAAATAATATTTAGGCAAAATTCTAAATTACTCTTATTTGAATGATGTCTACTGTATTCTCTCACTGAAGCTAAAGCAAACCTCTTCAACAAACCTTATTTTCCTGATTTTGTACTAAAAATCACATTTAGATGTATTCAGATTCTAACAATATTTTTCCTCTTAAATATAGCATTGACAGTTTGGCTGGTCCTTATTTATTTGTTTGGTTTTGATTTTGTTTTTTACTTTTGGGTCGGGTTGGAGGAGAGTTTCTATGAAGTCAAATAGAGCTCAGAATTAAAATACACTGATCTGGGATTTTTTTTTAATTAAGATATTGTATAAATGTGTGTGCAAACATCCAACAATGCTAACTACAAATTTGCTAATGATAAAATGTAACTTAATGTTACAGTTTGATTAATTTCCAGTACACAAAGAGATGAAGTCTTCCTTTATTTTTCTCACAATCTTTAATGTATGTTTCTGAAAAGAAAACCCTCTTTTAAGTGAAGACCAACAAAACAAATAGGTAATTTATAAGCCTATCACCTACTCACAATTCAGAATAACAGAATTTTCTGATTTCTTGCAACAAGGTCAGAACAGAGTTCTAATCTACCATGGGTAATTTGGATGAAGAAAGGGGCTTTGGGAAGAAAGTCAACAAGCATTCCACTTTGGCTGATAGCCTAGATAAATTTAATGTGTGAGTGGAGCCACAGAAATGGGATAAGGATTAATGGAGAGAAGGAAACATGAATTTCACATTAAAAAGATTAGGGAAATCCCAACCTTTATTTTAAAATATCTGTGAGCCTATAAAGATGATTTATAATACTCGAAAAGCTTTAGATATGCTTTGGCTAATGCCCCTGGGAGGTTCGGAAAACATAATCCAATTTACTAGTGGTGTACAAAAGAGACATACTTTAAAATAATCGCTATTTTAAACTGTAGCCTTCATGGAGCTATTAGCATCTAACCACAACATAAGGATTAACAGAAATTGTTAAACTACTGCTTTCAAAATGTGATATTTTTGTGTCATGTATATCACAGCCCATGATATGAAAAGCCAACTGTGTAAAAGAATTGTTTCAACAAATGCGCACAGCTTACCTAGGCTGAGTCACCACAGAGAGGGAAAAACAGAAACAGACTGGAAGTCACAAAGAACATTACCTCTTAATTAAGTGTTTTGAGTCATCCAATTGCTATTCTCTGAGAAAACACCGCTGTGGCTATCACACATAACGTATGTTTTTGAAAGCACGTCCTTCCTCTTAGGCATTTGTTTTTTCAAAACTCACTGGAAGATTCAGAAGCATTTTAGTTCAGGATTAATTGTAGGATCAAACTAAAGGAATATTGTGATGTATTTACCTGTCTTACTTCTCAGGCAGTCTTATTTATCTCTTAACCAGTAGAAGAACAGGTTTCTTGGAGGATTTTTATGTTGTGAATTATGCCTTAGAAAGAAGTGGGCTCCAGAAATGTGACTTCCATCTGCATCACTTTTGCCCAATCATCAGCCTATGAATGTTGTTCTGCTACAGGATATGCTGATTGTTTATTCCATCTTGACAGCCAGTTTTACGATTTATGTGTTATTGCAGCATCGACCCGGAGTCAAGCAATTCTGTTCTAACCCCATTATTGGTATGATGGACTATTCAGTATTCAACCTAACACAGACTTTAGTAAACAGTTTCTAAAAGCTAGAAATGTACCATAGCTGCAGCTCATTTTGATGGCTGATTTATCCAGAGATACTGCTCCACAACCAAAAAATCTTGGCAAGTAATCAAGTGATGTTGATCAGCTTAAAGAAAACTTTCATATTTCTGAGCTTCAACTATCCCTGGCAACAGTCAGAGAACAGATGCAGTTTATGAAAAAGGCTATGATATTCCTGTTTAAATTTACCATAAAAGCTCAACTCTATTAATTAGCTGGCTCAAAGTGATGGTCTGTCATCGAGGTAAGACCATAAGATAAAATAAGTTAAATATAAAAAATAACATTTAGTCATTTGAATAAATATTGAGTGCCTTCTGTGTTTGGGTATTGTTCTAAACACTGGAGATATATTTGTGAACAAGAAAGATACAGTATCAGATTTGTTTTAAAATAAATCAGTGTGTATATGTGTTGAAGGCGGGATTGCAGGGTGTTAATACATGAAATTCAAGTGGCTTGATTTGATGATTCTTACATGCAGGTGGTGAATACACACACGAGGGTTTGCTACTCACTATTTTTCTGTAGCTTTGAAATATTCCATTGAAACATTTTTTAAGAAGAAAGGACATAGAGGTCTTAAAATAAAAAAGACAAAAGAAAGGAATATACTGTCTCTGCTGTCATGGGGTTTACCATCTAGCAGGGAGGGAAGGCAGACATTGTTGTCTCAACTCAACCATCACTAGTAATTAAGAAAAAACAAATTAAAATCACAGTTAATACTACTAAATACCCACTAGAATAGCTAAAATTAATAACTGAAAATACTAGGTGTTGGTGAGGACATGGAGCAACTGTTAACTCTTAAACGCCTCAAGTGGAAACGTGAAATTGTAGAACACTTTGGAAAACCATTTGGCAGTTTATTAAAAAGTTAAACATACACCTACCATATGATCCAGCCATTCTACTCCTAGGTAATTACCCAAGACAATGAAAACACGTCAACATAAAGACTTGTATGTGGGGCCGGCCCCATGGCATAGTGGTTAAGTGCTCACACTCTGCTGCTGGAGGCCCGGGGTTCGGATCCCAGGCACGCACTGACACATCGCTTGTCAGGCCATGCTGTGGCAGCGTCCCTCGTAAAGTGGAGGAAGATCGGCATGGGGATGTCAGCTCAGGGCCGGTCTTCCTCAGCAAAAAAGAGGAGGATTGGCATGGATGTTAGCTCAGGGCTGATCTTTCTCACAAAAAAAAAAAAAAGACTTGTATGTGAATGTTCATAGTGGCTATTTATAAATCCAAAAACTGGGGACGGGGCTGGCCCCGTGGCTTAGCAGTTAAGTGCTCACGCTCCGCTGCTGGCGGCCCAGGTTCGGATCCCGGGCGCGCACCAACACACTGCTTATTCGGCCATGCCGAGGCCGCGTCCCACATACAGCAACTAGATGGCTGTGCAACTATGATATACAACTATCTATTGGGGCTTTGGGGAGGGGGGAAACGGGGGGAACCCAAATGTTCATCAACTCTTAAATGGATTAAACCAATTGTGGCATATCCATACAATGGAATTCTACTCATTGATAAAAAGGAATAAACTACTGATATGCCTACTATATGTGAATCTCAAAAGCATTACGATAAGTGAAATTAAGCAGTTATAAAAGACTACATACTACATGATTCCATTTATATGAAATTCTAGAAAAGGCAAAGCTATAGTGATAGAAAATAGACAAGGGATTGCTCATGGGTAGAGGGAATTGATTGCAAATGGATCCAAGCGATCTTTTTAAGGTAATAAAAATGTTATATTTCATGATTGTGGTGGTTACCCCATTGTATAATTTTGTTAAAACTCATTGAATTGTACACTTAAAATTGGTGAGCTTTTTTGCATATAAATTGTGTACCAGTAAGGTGGACTCAAAAAAATCCCTTCACATAGTAAAGTAATTACAGGGTACTGTTATGAGCATGAAACAGGGGTCTTAACCTGATTATTAAGAAGTGGTCTCCCTAAGGAAGTGACATTTAGGACACTTAGACTGAGACCTAAAGGATAGCTGAGTTAGCTAAATGAAAATAAGATGAGAATGTTTCCAAGTTAGGAGAAAAGAATATGACATGTATTTTGCTGAGTTGAGTCAGGTTCTAGTTAAAATGAAGAAGTTTTAACCAGGGAAGTTGGCTGTAGGAGAGTGTTGTGGGCTATATTGTGTCCACCCCAAAATGTATATGTTGAAGTCCCAATCCCCAGTATCTAAGAATGTAAAGATAATTTGGAGATAAACCTTTAAAGAGGTAATAAGGTAAATGAGGTCATATAGGTGGTCCCTAATCTGTGTGACTGTATTTGGAGATGGCACCTTCAAAGAGGTGATTAAGTTAGACTAAGGATGTTAGAGCGGAGCCCTAATCCAGTAGGACTGGTGTCCTTAGAAAAAGGAGAGACACCAGGGATGCTGGCACAGAGAAAAGGCCGAGTGAGGATACAGTGAGAAGGCAGTCATCTGAAAGCCAAAAAGAGAGGTCTCAGGTGAAACCAAACCTGCCGACACCTTGATCTCGTGCTATCAGCCTCCAGAACTATGAGAAAGTACATTTCTGTTTAATTCACCCAGTCTGTGGTACAGTCATGTGTCACTTAATGATGGAGATACATTCTGAGAAATGCATCATTAGGTGATTTTGGCATTGTGCAAACATCATAGAGTGTATTTACACAAACCTAGATGGTATAGCCTACTACACACCTAGCCTATATGATACTAATCTTATGGAACCACTGCCGTAGTATATGCTGTCTGTCTTTGACCAAAACATCGTTATACAGTGCACGACTCTGGTTTGTTATGGTAGCCCTAGTAAACTAATACAGAAAGCATGAATTTCAGAGGACACCATGAAAGGTCGAGGAGGAAGGAGAGGTATAGAAGCTTGAATCAAGAGAAACATAGGTATTAAAAATGAAAGAATTTGACATAGTCAAATTATCTTGGACCGTGAATGGTCTTCTCTGGAGTTAAGATATAATGATTTAAAGTTATTTATCTCGGAGACAAGACGATTGATGTACTGAAGATGTGGAAGATACTCAAGTGTCTGAGGATAGGGAAGCGAGTGGACTAACAGTTCTTGAAAGCCTACCCTTTACTAGTTATTATGTGTTCATAATCTCACACAATCCTTGCCATAACTCTTCGAGGAAGGTAGCTAATCCAAAATGAGGTAACTCACTGAAAGATTCTTAGAAAAGTGGCTGTTGAGATATGCTTGAACCCTAGTCTGTCTGAATCTTTTCCCCGCACCATGGCCAAAACAAGTCCTGCTCAGTGTCCATGAAAGGGTAGTAAGAAAATAGAAAAACATCTGACAGTCAGAAAAGACTACCACGTTAATAAAGTATTAGAAATGGATTTATAGAAGAACAGTGTCGAGTTTCTACCCTTGGGAATCTTTGAAAAACAACACTAACAATTCTGTCTGAGGAATTTGGGAATTGGAAATTGAGAAATAGGGTTCATCGTTCATTAACTTATCAGTCATTTACATATTCATTCAATAAACAGGTATTGAATATTTACCATTGGTTAGGTACTAGAGAAACAAAAGTGAACAACATGTTCATTGACTTCAAGGAATTCACAGTTCAGTTGCAAGGAGAAATAAACTATACTAATATTCAGGTCATTGTGTAACAAAGACTATTAGGGAGGTGCTGTGAGGTGGGTTGAAGGAACATTTTGACGAGACTGAAGGTGAGAGAGTAAATGACTCAAGAAGTGCAATACAAACAGTTGAGTTGGTTTTATGCAGCATTGCCACATCATATGCATGTACAAACTATAAAATACAAATGGAGTAATTTTGGTGTTTCTACATCTGAGTTAAATGCTTTTATTTTTGCATTTAAAACTAACATTGAACTATATAACGATGAACAGTAAAATTTCTTCTAACAATTTAAAATTTTAATTTTTCTTTATTTAGAACATTAGATAGGGGCCAGCCCCGTGAATTAGTGGTTAAGTTTGTGTGCTCCACTTCGGTGGCCCAGGGTTCACAGGTTCAAATCCTGGGCCCAGACTGACACATCAAGCCATGCTGTGGTGGTGTCCCACATAAAAAATAGAGGAAGATGGGCACAGATGTTAGCTCAGAACCAATCTTCCTCAGCAAAAAGAAGAAGATTGGCAACAGATGTTAGCTCAGGGCCAATCTTCCTCACCAAAAAAAAAAATTAATTAATAGAACATTAGATAGCAAATAAAAACATCATGACAAGTTGAAAGGCACAGCATAGAAAAAAGGAAAAATCTTTATATTTCATTGCCTTTAATGGCATTATTTTCCTTGGTATTTGAACAAGAGATCCCACATTTTCATTTTGTAATGGGCCCCACAAATCAAGTAGCCCTGTCTGGACTTGATCCTGAAGGACAATGAGGAAACATGAAGAATCATGGAAACATATTTTAAAAGAAAATTGACGTGATCAGATTTGTGCTTTAGAAAGCTTGCTATGGAAATAGGATGGTGCATGTATTTTGGGCAAAATTTATTGGAGACTAGGAATCCAATTAGAATAACGGCAGTAGAGATGTAGTGAAAAGGATTGATAGAAGGAAATGGGTTTCGAGCTACTAAAAGTTGGAATTGTTGACATGTTTTTTGTTATCTATCCTACACTGAGATTAAAAGTCCTTGCACTATCAAAATAATTCTTTTAGTCAATGTTTCTCAACTTTTTGGCATCTGTGGTTTACCTTATGTGGGTTTGGCCCCCAGAAAAACCATCGATTTTAGATAAACTTAAAAATTTACCACAGTTTTTAAATAATAAAATGTACTCTCACAATTTAAAATAACAATTTATTGGGGGCTGGCCCAGTGGCGCAAGCCGTTAAGTGCGCGCGCTCGGCTGCAGCGGCCCAGGGTTCACTGGTTCGGATCCCGGGCGCGCACCGACGCACTGCTTGTCAAGCCATGATGTGGCGGCGTCCCATATAAAGTAGAGGAAGATGGGCATGGATGTTAGCTCAGTGCCAGTCTTCCTCAGAAAAAAGAGGAGGATTGGCATCAGATGTTAGCTCAGGGCTGATCTTCCTCACAAAAAAATAAAATAAAATAACAATTTATTTATATCAATGAGAGGAAGGACATTACTTGCTAATTTTCCCTAAAGTAATGATATCCATCTGTCTCAATGATTGGTCAACATTAAGTCAGGCAACACGTTGAAATTTTTTCCTTATTCTTTATCAGAAATTAGAAATGCTAAATTAGAAAATGCTCACCCAAATTGTAGATCAAAGATGACTATTGTCTCATTTTCCCAGATTATACCTGTAGTCCGAGTATAACTATTAATAGCAGACCTTTCACTCTCAACTTTCTAGCTTGGACATAAATTACACATTAACCCCAGCTGTCATATATGGCAGCAAACATTAGGTGAATCCCTTCAGTCAGTTTTGGATATCTGGATCCAACACAAGGCTTATCATTTTAGAGAGATTTCTGACTAAAAAATATTTTCTGTTTTCCCCCAGAGACTAAGCCAATGAGCATATCATACACAAAAGCTGAAGGTTTGAATGTTTTACCATAAGAGATAATGGCAAACAGATTCTTAATCTGTTCTTTGGTTGTTTTCCAATCCAAAGAGTGTTTCTTCCTGTTCTGTTATAGCACTTGGCTGCAGTATTTAAATATGAAAACGGACTGATGTGGAAGAGATTTCTTTTAGTCACCCAGTATCTGTGTTCCCCTTTTCCCTTAGTAATAGAACCACTGGATTTTAGCTGGGCACATGGCTATCAGAATAAAGGCTACATTTCCCAGCCTCACTTACTGTTAGGCAGTGCCATAGGACTAAGTTCTATCCAATGGAATGTAAGCA